>NC_092829.1:31496344-32891761 GCF_039878825.1 Excalfactoria chinensis | reverse complement strand
TGAAATATAAACTAGACTCGAGCAAGTTTTGCAAGACCACAGATAGCAGTGCAAAGTCAAGTAAATGCAAACCAGTTTATGATTCTCTTAAAACATTTAAAGATTTTAGAGCTATGTGGGCAGTTTCACTGCAAGAGTGATGGGTAGCAAACATGATGAAGGCTTGACTTTACCTCCTCAGAACGGCTTGGCATCTGTTGGTGATGTTGTCTGAGTCATAATGTTTGTTCTGAATTAGCTGCTGGGCAAATGAAGCCATCTCATCAATTTTCTCCATCTGAGCTTCCAGGGATTTTTCAAATTGCATGTGTTTCCGCTGCAGGCTCTCCACACTAGACACTGAGTCCTGGATGGAATTCAACAAAAGGAAGCTGATTTCAATCAGAGTCATTCCATCCACCAAACTGATAATCCAGAAGCTAAATGACATTTACCCCACATTTTCAAGCTGTCAAAAATTTTATTGGCCTTTGAAATTTATTGGCATTGAATCTGAGACTTGGAGTCTAAATTAATGTTTTATGCATGGCCTGAGATGATTGTTTCAGGGTCAAAACTGAGCAAACTACTGGATGCTTAGCTGCTTCTGCTGGTTGTTGTGCTACAAAGAGCATCTCACACTTCTCTGGAGAAAAAGCTGATCTCCTTCTACTATTAAATCAATCTTGTGACAGATACTATCTCAAAAGAAAATACGGGATGCTGAGAAATCAGAGTTAAATCAACAAATATGCCACAGAAAGAGATTGAAATTAGAGCCTCAGTTTCAACCCATGGGATCTGGAAGCGTTCTGATTGAGTTTTCAATCTGAGGACTGAAGCCTGCCCTTACAGCTAATCTGTAGAGAAACACAGAACCTGACTTCATGTAACATTTGTGAATCCAAAGACTTAGAACTCTCTTTTCAGCATCCCTCTGCACTATTAATTTTAAAATCAGCAGCATCATAATGTTACTTTAATAAAATCTGCTTTCTCACTTTTCTAGAGGACATTATAAAGCTCCTGGAGAAACCTGTCTTTTCAAAAGTTCACATCAAATGGGCCAGAAAAACATCTAAATTACTGGGTGCTTACTGGAAAAGTCACTGGACAAGAAAGTACTTACATGCTGTTCTCTGTGCACTGCTGAGCTAAATATGGCTGGAAAATAGATCCTTCTAAATCTTTTATACTTCAGTGGAGGGACTGTAAGTACATATCTCCAGAATGAAAATAAAATAGATACGAGCCACTAGCCTTAGATGTTTTTCATATGATTTGTACCAATTATGTCTACAGTGAACTCTGAGATGTAATTGTTGTTCCTTCAGCTAATTTGGTACCTATGCAAGTTACCAAAGGTAACCTAAGCATCAGAGTTTATATCCAACATCCTGCATGACTTCTGTAACCCGTGTATTAGTCTGCAGTTTCAGTTATTGCAGTGTTACTGATACCTGAAGTAGCTAAAGTAGAGCAACACTATTTATATCAGAAATGACCACAGTGACAACTCACACACTGCTAGTAAATTTGCTTGAGTCAGGTAAGACCAGGTAGAGAAATACAGTCTTTTTTTCCCCTGCTATAATAGGAGTAGTTAGACTGTTTCATTACTCTAAGGGCTGAGAAACTCATCTCATTTAAAGTACTGGAAGGAAACGTGACCCTAAGTCATCAATAAGGCAAAGCAGTAACTTTGAAAGGAGAAAGATGGAGAAAGAAAGAAGAAGCACATCATCATACTTCACATCTCCCTGCCCCCCAAACCTATAGCTGAGAAAACTATCAATACTTGGAGCACCTACCCCTAAGTCTTCATTGGCTAGGAAAGCCTCTTTGCTGCTGAGCCAGCTCTCAGTCTGTTCCACATAGCCATAGAATTTCTGCACAGGGAGAAGAAAGAATTATAAAATGGACACACTCGTGACTTAGGAAGAATATACTGAAAAATACCTAAAATGCTGAGGCTATTGTAAAGTCTAACCACAAGAGCATTGGATGGCAGTAAATATTGGATGCTGGCAAAACCACATGCGTAACAATTACTGCACTTTTCTCTTTAATAAGACGACCATTTCTTTTTGTCTAAAGGCACTGGATACAATATGAGTACTTGCAGCATGTTTGCTAATAATGCATAGAGAGTGTTGTGTAAAGCAACTGGCCTGAAGTAAGTATAATGTAGTCCATAAGAAGCATGAAAACAGTCCTTACCATATGGTTTAAGTTCTTATATACGTGAAGCTTTTTAGACGGCTCTAGTAAAACAAGCAGTTATTTTAGGTACTTGACATTCCACATTATAAAATCTCTCAGCTATTTCTGACTTTGGGCAGAAATTTTGTGAAGTGAGATGACGGTTACAAGGATGTTTCTGGAAAGCTGCAGCCAAAACAGTTTTTCCATTTAAAAGAAAGCCAGAGGGAGAAAACTAGATTTTGTCCATGCTATTTTTCCCCCCCACAATTGTTTAAAAACATGCCTCCATCCACACTGTTTTTCTTGGGGGAGAGAGTTTAGAATTTATAGGACTTTCTACTTCAAGTATGTTCCTTTTGCCAACTACACGAATGTTTGAGTTCTGTCAAGTTTCATGGCCTCTGAAAAGCAGACGGTCGTACATTCAACAAAAATGCATTTAATTTGTAAAGACAGAATTTAAAGATACAGTAAAAGCGCCATCACTGAATGTGCTCTGCCCTCAGTCATCTTCCAGAAACCAGTGTTAAACACTGGATATTATTACATCACCCTCAGCTAATGGTAACACCCCGTCAAAATACACTGCTTATACTGGGGAAAGTTGTCAGTGTGATGTGCATTTCATTTCGAATGTCTTTTTACTTACCTGTAAATCTTGTGCTTGAAACAATTTTATATATTGCTCCTGCCATGCTTGGATCAATTCAGACCAGGCTTTCTGTAGTCTGGATAGAGACTGATGAATCTCAGGGGTTGCATAGTGACCAGAATTGGCAAGTTGTTGACCATAGTTACTGAGAGAGTTGAATCTTTCCACTCGTGCTTCAATCTCCTCCTAAAATATATTACTAAAGTTGATGTCAAGGGTTTATGGTATGCCAACTATTCAGAATACAGGTCTTAAGGGGCAGAATATAGGCTGTAACTTTCCAACACTAATATTTGTGTGGAAAATCATTCATCTTTGATCTGTGTTACTGAAAAAGTGTAAAAATATCTAAGAGAAAATAAATGAGGACAATAAATGACTGTATTGCTTTAGGAACAACTGGTCTCCTACAAATCAAAATCAGAATTCAATTAGAAACAGATTGGAAAATGCTCAGATATAAACAAACATAGTTTTGAACACCCATAGTACTGTATCTCCCACTGAGTTTTCCTATATGAATGTGGTTCTTTTGAGACAAACAGCACCTAGATGTTTCTCCTCTCCTGCCAAGTTAGTTGGCATCAGATTATTACATCAAAAACACTCTTCTAATTTATTCCATGGTGCTAAGATGAAATATTTAACTTCTCCTGGTCTGAGGAATGAATTATACCTTTATACTGAATCCTCAGATTAAAAGCAAGAGTGAGCTCTGCAAACTTGAGTGTGGAATTCCTAATGTAAACCATTTGAAAATGAAAATAACCACATACTGAAATAATGCTGTGCAATATCTTGCAAACCACCTTAGAAATGATGTCATGGACCACTAAATGTCTGAAATTACAGAAAGGCTCTTTTTAGAGATTTTTGTTTGAGAGGGGTGATGGTGCCTTGAGTTTGACAAAACAACTGCAAGATACAATTCTATTTTTTTTTTTTATTCAGATTACTGCTTTGCAGTCAACTACAGAGACCCCTAAGGACTAACACCATTAAAAAAAATAAATCCGTTTTCTATTGTGACTTTTACAAGTTTAGTCAACCCGGTACAATAGGAAGAATTCCCTGGATTCCACCTTTTCTGCGTGACTCTCAGTGGAATCCTTGGATTCCTTCCCTAGTGAGATCAAGAGCTAGGTCTAGATCTTGTTACTATCTAAATTCAAAATACACCATAACAGTGTGCAGTGTGTTGAGGTTTTTATACTGTCTTCTGTCGTTTCTATTACTAATGGAAAAAAAAAAAAAAGCAAAAAAAAAAAAAAAAAGCTGAATATTTGACTTGAGAAAGAACCATTAACAGACAGAAGACCAATAGAAGAGGGGACATCAGTTATTTGACACTAAATTCAGGTCTGGAAAATGAATTAGGATTTAGTACTATTCATGCTAGTAATGGGAAGTGCAAAGCACTGGATTTTCATTGTTAGTATTAGTCATGATTCTGAGAATATGCTTTTTAGAAAAAGAAATATAACTACAAAGAAGTAATAGAGGAACTGAATGATAGCTACTATGCATGGGAAAAAGTAAAATATCAATGTTTTTTTTTTGTAAGGTTAATAATAGTACTCCTTTTAGAAAATCATCAAAAATATGAACCAAATCAGTCATCAAAAGATCGCGTGGTAATTTGTACTCAGAAATGAAGTGTTTCAGAACAGAATGTATAGTAGAACGTGATGGTAATTCACTGCCCTGTATGAGACAAACTGCTGTTTTTATTTTCTTCTTAGGAAAATGGAGTTTGCATCACAAAATCTAGCTCAAAGCTAGACTGACATTAACTTCTTGGCAACCTAAGAGATCAGAACTGAACATGTTTTGAAACTGAATCAGCTTTTCACCTGCAGAGTTGGATAGCAGAAGAAGTAAGCAGTAATGTGGTTTCCTGGGAAATGAGCTACTAAATAGCCCATGAGATAAAATTCTACCAGTTCTTAGATGATTTCTGTCACTAGCCTGTTAGTGGAAACAGACTTCTCATCATGTTATTGTCAATTCATGCAGCAGGAATTCTGCTGTTTCCGCAGCATTTAATTCCCATAGGAATGATTGATAATACCATAAAATGGCTTGGGTTGGAATGAACCTCGAAGTTCATCAAGTTTCAAACCCTACTGCCACATGCAGAGTCACCATACTCTAGATGAGTATATTCAATTGGAAGCAGTAATGATACTTGCCTTTCTCTGCTGATGCTCCTCAATCATGCTTTCTGCTTCATTTAGGCTTTTAGGAAGCCCCCCTGCTTCCATTAAGCCTCTGATGTTTTGAATCCAATCCATAATTTCCTTCATCTCAGAGTTAAACTTCTGCAACTGATATGAGGCTGCCAGCTTCTCCTTCCTGCAACACAATGTACAACTTAGCATTATCCAACACAGAGTTGCCTAGTACCCATTCCCTCCCCATGAGCAGAAGAAGGTATCCTATGAGAAGGCAATTGAAGTGAATTCAAGCCTCCTAGCTTTTCCTTGCTGACCCCATTTTCACAATAAACCAAAATTCCACAGCTGCATGTTGCCTTGGAGACAACAGGCTTACCTTCTTTTCTATGACAGTTCATTAGAATAAGAAAAGTAAAAACCCTTACAGCTGTTTCCAGAAACAATTCCTGCTCAGGCCTAAGTCTTTCTTGTTTTGGAAATATTTGAGAAAAAAATATTCTAGAGACATCAAAAAATAAGCATTTCACAAAATATTCGTGACAATTTTTATCTGATAGCCTGGAGACATTTTAGTAAGGAAGTCATTTTCAGCTAGGAAGTCACTGGACTAACTTTCCTGAAGTCACATCTGTGGAACTTTTGTTGTCTTAAGTCATCCTTTTTCCAAATAGAGATGTTCTAGCTATCCATATAAGCTTTGAAAGGACCCTGAAAAATTTGTGGAAACCCCCTGATGAGTAGATTTGCTATCCCAGGGAATAGCTTTGCTCCTGATGAGAGATACGCATATCACAAGAAACCTTCACCTTTGTTTGGCCTGTCCCTGGAGTCGTAGCCAGTTGTTTTTCATCTCCTGTTGCTTCATAGTCAGCTTGTCATTTATGGATGGATTCCTTGTGGAAAGGCGGAAAGATTCCAGTTCCAATGGCTGGAAAGAGATTTATAGTGGGGTGAATTTATGCCAAAAAAAACTTATGTTAATTCCTGAATTTACCTCTCGGAACTAGTTCATTTTAAGATTCTAGTTTTCAAAAGAGGGTGATTTGATTGTAATACTAAAATATAATCAGTATTATTCACACAAAAAATACATTTGGATTTCTTAGCGATCATCCAAGTGGAGAAAGATACATCTGTTTTGTTTCATGCACACAAATGTTAATTTACAATTAAGAAAGCAATTTTGCAGAATGGGGACAAACAGGGAGAAAAGTGAAGGGCTAGTCATAACCTTTATTATCCTAATCTGGCTCTGAGAGGTGACAGGAGCCATGGAGGCATGACAGTTAACAGAAGCAACCAGATTTGCCCTTCAGCAGGGAACTCAAAAGTTCTGTGTATCTTGTTCAGCAAATAGCAACATCAAAATGCTACTTTCAGTGTGGGCTTTTGGTTGACAATGTTTTCATTAACAGCCTGAACAGTCATGAACACTCACCAACCCGGGTTTATATTTGTTATCTTTCTTCTACAACTACATCAACTTTATAAAAACAATGAATTTTAATTAGGCAGAAAGGAAAACATGCCAGATTGGTTTTAATCCATAAAATATTGTACAGTACATATACTATACATTGCATGCAGTATTTGAGGCAGCATTGAAAACTTTGCTCACCTTTCTGAGTTTCCACACAGTAGTTCCCTACAACAGCCTTGCTTGTGTTATCTGTGCAATGCTGACTAGTAATCACCCACATTTCAGATGAGAATTACTGAGAAAGCCACAGCTTGTTAAGATATCACATATATTGTCACAGCTTGCGTACTATTGCGAAGGAAAGATTTAGAGAAAGTTTGCAAAAATATGTTCGGTATGAAACTATTTCACCCAGCAATGCCAATAGTGAGGCATTGGTATGGGATTTCTTCTGTTGCTGCTCAGCTGAAAATATTTTTCTTTTTAATTTTTAATACATAATTATATAGGTAGTCAAGACTGTAATTAATGTTCAGATTAGTCCCAAACCATGCAAACTGGGCAATTTACAACAGCAAGAGCTGATCTGGGAATTAGGACCTAAGATTCTGGGGTTTGACAGATACAGCAGAAAACTACATGAGCCGTGATTTTGTCTTTTAGTTCTAAACTGCATTGCAGTGCAACTCATGGATCTGAAGAGACATGCCAGAGCTTTCATCAAATTTCCAAAAAATAAGAATTAAATTTTTATAGCATCCTTTGTACTTTTGCACTTCTTACCTCTATTTTGGACTTAATAACACTGATTTCTCTCTCCATCTCTTCATGTCTTCGAATAAGGTTTTCCACACTTTCGACATCTTTCCCATAATCCAGTGCTTGTATCAGGACGCTCTGGAGGGGTACAGGAAATGTAAATGGTGAAGAAGACACAAAGAAGGGTAATATTTTACTTCTATCAAACTGCTTCCTTTTCCCCTCTTCTATTAATCTCAAAATTATAAAACAGAATAGGCATTTGTACGTCCATGTGAAGAAAAAAAAAATGAGATTTTCACAGAACTTATCAGAGTTTCATATTTGTCTACATTGCACTGCAGGGAGAGATAAACAAGTTAGTGCCAAACGAACTAGCTTTGAATTGGAAAGCACTGGAAACTGCTACTTTCAAACTAAGTGGATAATTAATTCAGGTCAAGTTCTATGGTAGTTCATCTAACTTACTTCTGGTATTCAAAATTTACTTTGAAATTTACCTTTTTAGCCTTGAGTGACTTAAGGACTGGCAATCTGCAGTGTGTTTAACATCTTCCTGCAGACTTGATACACAACTGTCAAGGGTCACTACTAGATAGTCAGTATATCTTCAGTAATACAGATACCTGGGCTTGTCACTCAGAAAACAGAATATTTTCCCATGACAATTAATCCAAATCTGGGAGCTCACCTTCTCAGTAATTCTCTCTGTGATGTCATCAATTTCTCTGATCAAGGCATGAATCTCCAGGGCTCCTTCTAACTTCCTCCTGTATGCATTCAGGTTACCATGGAAACTGTTCCACCTTTTATTGGAAAATAATATTTTAGGAGTGTATTTCAGAGGTGAAAACTTCCACAACTGAGTTTCATAATGCTCAGATCTAAGTAAGAAAGTCTAGATTTCTGAGCTACATTGTGTACTTATCCCCACTTCCTCACAACAGCAGATGCAACATAAAACATCAATCTGATGAAATTATCTGGCTATATTTGTTCCTAGTTTTTCAGGATGGCATAGAAAATTAAAGCTACAGAGTCCTGAAATAGTTTCCTTAGATTACTTTAACTAGTGGACTGTGAAGTAGCAGAAAGAATATGGAAGTCTTAGCTTCATGAATGTAGTCTGTTAAATGTAGTGGAAAAAGCATGTTTGTCTCCAAGGACAGACACGACTTTAGCTCTGAAGGATAAGAAATCCTCTTGTCTAACTGCTCTGAAATCTTGAAAGGCAGCTCCTGTGAATGAAGTCTGGTAGTCACGGTGTTAAAGAAAATACATTACACATAACCCGGCCAACCTAAAATACCTCATTCTACCTTTCTGTTTTCATTTTATGTAGATTTAAAAGAATACTCACTTTTCATTGAGCTGCTTCCGGCGCTGATATATTGTCTTTGTCTCTTCCTTGTTTTGTCTCTCCAGTTTCATGGCCAGGGCATTGATAGCCTTGATGTGAGCATCATCCACTGTTGTCTCCTGTAAAGTGAGAAAAGGAGCTCAGGTGCATGTTCAAAATGCTTGTGACTGAGTCTGACACATGCAAAACAACAATAGCAGCAACAAGCAAGATTTATATCTTACTATCAAAAATTTCAATCAGCAATATTATGACACTGTTATTATCAGTCCCAGATGAGCCGACAGTTCAAGCAAGAATGGACATTATTGATGATACACTGTGTAATGATAATACATAGATTCAACAACAATTTAGGGCTACATAAAGACTGTTAGAGGTTGTCTTCTAAGCCAGGCATTCCAGCAGGGGCTTACATGTTGAAGAAATATAACTGCAGCTGCTGGTTACATAGGTGGCTGCCGTGAAACAAATGAGATGTGTCAGACCATTCCCCCATCAAACAGATAAAAGACTTGTGGCTCTTCACTTTAGATAGGCATCTGTCCAGAAGTTTGTTCCGTATCATGGACAATAGCCTTAAAATCTATGCAGCCTAGGGAAATCTAGACAGTTCATAAATTGTATAGTAAGATGTGTTATTGCTTTTCCTTTAGAAGAAACTGCATAATGAAATGTACACTAAGCCTTTCGATTTGCTTCCCATGTAACATATATACTACAGGAAGGATAACATTTGTGCACTGCAAATATACATTCTGGATCATAATGGATAATTCTTTTGAAGCATAATGGATAGTCAACACAGAATACTACTCCAGGATTCAAAAACATTGTATATTTTTTGTAAGACCAGTAAATCATAGGCTTAAAGGGGAGACATTAATCACTGAACAAGCACAGTTGCCAGATACCAGCAATTTTTTAATAGAAATATTTATTCAATCTGAATTTTATTTATGGTACATTCATACCAAGATGTCTATTTCCATATGTACTTCAGTATTACGAGCAGCCACAAAGTAAACAAGATAAACCAGTAGACAGCCACATATTGCTTTTTCAGAAACCTCAATCTCCTCTCCTGGGAGCTAGCAACACAACATAACAGAGTCTGAGTAGAAAACATGGCAACCATCAGTGTGGGGTAGTTGATCCCTACCCTGCTCTCAGATTTGTCTAGTGGGGAAACCTAGACTAAATTGATGTACACACTGTGCCAAGACCAGTCTGCTTCTGTTTGGGTCACCCAATAAAGCGCTGTATATTCAAGCACCAGCTATGAAGGTATCAATCTCAGTAGTTTCTTGTAGGAGTCATGTTTAAAGTAGTAAAGGAGAAGTGCCTAGAAGCAGGCAGTATTGAAGACCAAGAACACATGAGATCTAACACATATAAGATCTACCTTAGTCAATGGAAATGCTTCTTTGATCAGTCTTATACTGTTCCTGTCTCTATCCTTCTTTTTAGCTGGCACAGTCCATACCAGGACCCTTAGCTCACAGTTCAGCTGGTGAGGACTGAAGGGTAAATGAAGGTTGTTTTTTCACTTCCCTGATTCCATGGTGCTAAAATTCAAGTGTTTTGGCTTTCTGACCAGATCCTATTCTAATGCACTGTTGCAGAAAATCTTGTTGGCTTCTTCAAGAGGGATCTCAGAGTTTTCTCCCAGGTGTCATGCACATTTATGCTTTTATTTTGCATAAAAGAAGATTGTTGTCTTCTGCTGTTAGGCAACAGAAAGAGAAGATGGGAGCTGGCAATATAGTAACTGGCAACTAGTATAAAAGGCAAACAGCATGAAGAGAATATTATGAGAGCACAAAGAAGTAAACACATGAACTCCTAGTAGGCCTTATAGTACAGAATAGTAAGTCAGCACAGAGATCTTTCCTGTGTGACATGGAGACCTGTTTGCCCACATCTGCGTAGTTCATAAAGAGGAAGAGAGGCTAATTCAAATGATAGATGGCTTCACAGAGTTCCCAGTGGGGAACCCAGTGGTTTAGGACGTGATAATGCTTCCTATTTCCCTGATCTTTCATCTTCTAAGAGTAATGGAATTGTATTTTCTAACTGAACAAGCTATAAAGTTAACTGCTGCTTCCAGCATCACAAGAAATGTGGAAACAGACAAGGAAAACACCTCTTACCCCCGATGTTGCTCCACGGAACTCATTCAGCTTTTTCATGAGCTGCAGACAGTGTTCATAGTCATTTCCCACATCACCTATGTTAATCATGACTTCCTGAGGAAAGAAGAAGTAGATAGGCAAATATTCAGGTTGAGTACAAGAATACAACATGTTCCAATGCTTATGGTGCTACAAAAAATTCTGTGATTTTCCTCTGTGAATCACTGACCTACAACTTCTGAAGTAGTCACTTTTGATCTTTAGATGATGATGAGACTTAGTCCTAATTACTTTTCCAATCTATTACTGATTATGAAACAGGCTCTGAACGAAAACAGAGAATTAATGACACTTTCTTCAAAGAGAAACTTGCAGATTTGACACACAATGAAGCTGCATGCCAGTTGTCATATTATTGAAGTCCCTTATATTCTAGTGTGCTTTTATGTCTGTTTTAACAGAGACACATGAGAAAAATAACTTCTTTATGTGCAGATTCTATGTGTGATGTGGTAGTATTGTTCGACCTAATTTGTCACAGAAACTCTTCAGAAAAGTTTTTGAATCTGTTGAATTATTTCTTTCATATTGTCTGTAGAGCACATCACAATTCTTTCATGAAGGTGGTCCTAAGAAAATGTCCAGGAAGTTGACACAAGTATCACACATTTGTTGTGATATACCAAGTCTCTAATGTTCTGCTTGGTTTAAATACTAGAATTCAGTTACCTTTTCCCTGATCCAGGCTTCCACCTGGTCCACTTTCTGGAGGAATTCCAGGAAATCTCGACTATCCTCCAGCATCTTTCCACGGGCAGCAACAGCTCTCTTTAACTTCTCCCAACGCTCCTGAAGCATGCGGACCTGGCGGCGGATCTCCCCTGATTTTGGGTGGCCCATTGAAACCAGGGCTTCTCCTTTCTTTGCATCCAGGAGAGGGAATTAAATATGAAGGTTACTACTGACTTCTAATGTGATTATTATGTTACAAGACTGTTCTAGAAGAACTGCCACTTTCCCAACCTGCACTGCACAAAGACTTCCTAATTTCTCAGCTCCCAAGTAATACTGCTCAGCTGTAATGCTCTCACTTCTGGAAGCTAATTAAGCACACCAGATTTGAATATTCACTTGCCAAGGATGACAGTCATTGTGTGAAAGCACAAGAGAGGCATTGCAGATGATTGTATCCTTCAGCTTTATGATTTGCCCAGTTTCAGTGAGTTTGTTCAGCAGCTGAGCATGTAAACCTGTATATTTTTGCAGGAGTAATCACCTTCAGGTAAGAGGGAAGTTAGTGATATCTTTCTCTTTGGACAATAAGGAAAGATGGAAGTCCTCTGGAGGGATACATTAAGAAATCTCTTTGTTTCAAATAAATAGGATTCTATTTCCATGGTGTAGTAACTGTGTTCTTGTCTTATGAGGAGAAAAAATGGTAAGGAGACAGTGAGGAAGCTATTCATCCTTCTCATCCCACCTGAGATAACCTAGATAATTAGCAGAATGTTAGAATTACCTTATTAACAGCTGTGATGATTTCTTCATTTGCTAGAATCTCTGCCTCAAAGACCTGATGTTTCTGCAGCAGCTTCATTTTGTCCTGCAAACTGCTGGGTTCTTGTATGGAAGGATCCTCTAGCTTCTGCATGCGCTCACTGATCCAGTCTTCTGCCTGCAGCAGCATAAAACACTTAAGTTAGCATGACAACTACATGTCATCCTGGGGTCTCCTCCCACTACATGGTTCTATGAAGTTTCCTATGCCTGTGCTCTCCAATTTCTGACCTATTCTACTTGAAAGGAAGTAAAAGCAGGTAGGAATGAAAATAATATTTATCTGACAACAGGATTAATAAAAAAATTCCTTGAATGCCCCAAATTTTATCACAAGTTGTGAACATATTATGCAAACTTCCAGGTTAGATATAGTGAATTCTTAAGCAGATGTGCAGCCTTAACTTAGTAGACATATTTCAAATGAGCTTGTGGCAACAGAGCCTTGGATTAAGGGCTCTGAGTTTCACCTTCTATTAGTGTCATCAATCCACCTGTAAGCTGGTTCAAGATACTTATAAATTGTGTGCCTTGTCTATAAAAGAAAGCTGTGAGATCTAAATGAAAAATAAGAAGCAATAAAGCCTTACTGATGTGTCAAAGCACTAATCGGAGTATTTGAAAGCAAACATTAGTCTCCTTGCTTTTATACATCATAATGTTTGAAATATTCTAGTCAGGAACATCACATTTGGATCACCAGCTGAAGCATGAAGACTAATATTGCGAGGCTTACCCATTTCTCCTAAGAAATTCTTTCTTAGAAGGCTTAAACTTATGTAGAAGAAAATGAACAACATGATAGTGACTTTTCCACAATTTTTTAAATAGTTTGATAAACTGAATCACTTTGCATTGATATAAATATCTTCTGTCCATCAAAGCACAAGTGAATACTTGACATACACTGTAATTCCATTGTCCTCAGACCACTTCAGTTCCCAAAAGTTTTGACTACATGACAGCAAATTGAATCCAGCCTTATCAGTTTCAAAGCATCTTGGCTGTCCTTGTGGTTCTGCACTACATAGAAGAGCTGACAACTGGAAGATTTTCTCGGTTATTTAAAAACGTTAAGTATTATTACAGATGCTGAAATTTTACAAACAAGAAAAATTGCTTTTACTAGCAGTGCATCCTCCTGAAACCATTTCCCTCCAAAGTACAGTTAGAGATTCGAAGAGGAGTCTTTTGCCTTACGTCAAGGTTGCCCAGGACAGCGAGCAGTCATCTGCTGTTTTAATTTCTGACACCCTCCTCACAAGCTAGGGCCGTCTCCTGTTACCCAGACACATAGTAACACTTTGAGGTCACTTAAACTTATTTCTCATTTGAATGAGAGAGGCTCATCTGCGCAGTTAGGCTGGGAAACTAATGTATTCCCTGCACACTGCCTCTCAAAGGGTGATTTCTTTCCTGTTTTTTAATAATAGGCAAGGGCTTAATGGCAGACCAAACAAAACAACTAAAAAAACATATCTGCACTCTTAGTGGCTTAATTTATTCACACTTTACTGAATACAAGGACAGTGAGTCTAGTGCTACACTCACTGCAGGTACAGGAGAACAGTCTTATTTCAGTGGAACTCATAAAAAAACATGGGTGCTATCAATATAGAAATCCGTGTTTTCAGGGAAAGAAAGTTAAGTACCAATAATATGATGAGCAAATTTCACAGTCAGCATTAAAATTCAGACAGTTTTACAAGTCAAGGCTTTGAACTGTATGATCCTTCCTCTTAAATAACTTAGTTAACTACACATATTTCTAAGTAGCAACCTACTCATTTGCCTTCTATGTTAATGATGTGTACAGGATTGCCTGTTCTGTTGTGGCAATACAATAGTCTGGAAGTCTATCTCAGTACCACTTTCTAGGAGTGTGACCTATTCCATGAGCTGCAAGCATGTTAAGTCTTCAGTTCATCATTGGAAACTTTGTGTAGAAACAAAGTGCTATGTCCTGGTAATGGTACGAACTACAGCAGCTAGCTTTCTAAATGGACAATATGACACTGAGCTCTCCATTCTGCCATCACTAATTGAGGACTATGTTGATCTTCTATGGATGTGTTAACCTCTGGGGAATAACTAGAAGATTTTTAACCTTAATAGTGACCTCTACTTTCTGCTAACATACACAAAAAAGTGTTTGATCAGTGGAAATTACTTAAAATTAATTCAGGAGCAAGAATTTTCATTGGGTGGGATCGGTACTATCACAGTCACAGAATTGTAGGGGTTAGAAGGGACCCCTGCAGATCATTGAGTCAAACCATGCTGATAAAGCAGGTTCCCAAGAGTAAGTTACACAGGAAAGTATTCAGGCAAGTTCTGAATACCTCTAGAGAAGGAGACTCCCAATAATTACGAATAAGCAATTACCTCACTGATTGCACAACTTAATTCAAAACTCATCTCTGCAGTTTAACTCTCCTCTGGGGACTGTTCTCATAAATGAACTCATACACACCCAGAACATCATTAAATTTAAGTTAAACATTCCATCCAACCAAAGAGGAAGGAAAATATTACTGTAAGAATATTTTAAAATTCCATGGTGGCAATCACATTCTGCAGCAGTAGGCAATGAAAGAGTACTAAATGAGTACTTTGTTTGAGAGAAAAAAAATTCTCTACAGAACTTCTGGCTGAATCAATGCAGAGAAATTCCTCACTATACAAGGCCAGATGCTGCATGATGTGTTATTCAAGAAGATGTCATGAAGGAGGACCCCAGCCCAGGCACTGATTTGACAATTACAGATTACAGATGGGAAGCAACTAAGATGCATTCCTAGTGAAGAAGTTGACTGTATCCCTAGGTGCAAACTGACAGTTTCTCTACTAGATTGGATGTTTGCAGTTATGTGACCTTTCTGTCAGAGGTACAGTGTTCTTTTGAAAGTGTTAGCACTGTGCAATACACTATCCATTCCATTGACTTCTAGACCACAAGGTGGACTGACTGTGATTAGTGGGCTGGTTCATGCAGTAGGAAAGGTATGGCTAAATAATACAGGTTAATATTTGACGGTGTAAATAATTCCTAATGTTCATTTTAGAAAGCAGAGTGCAGCTCTTGCTCATCAGCATAGCCATAGAAGAGGACACTTAAATATTTGATCGTTGCTGGGGGAGCTCTAAATAGATATTGTTATAAATGGAATTTACCAGCTATTTATTTATTTATTTTAAAATCTGGCTGTTAGAAGAAAGCATAAGACAGGTCTTTGCTAACAATCTTAATTTGAACTGTGTCAGTACAAGTGCCCTTTTTGTGGGATGGGAGGTGACAAATACCTGCAGTTTTTCTTTAAAACATGGAGAATGTTCCAAGGGTTGTAGCTGCAGAAGGGCTTACCAGGCCAGTGACAGTGCTTGCAAATGTCACTTCTTGTCTATGTGCTGTTGCTTATGTCAGCACACCGGATGCTAAGACATT
Source organism: Excalfactoria chinensis (assembly GCF_039878825.1). Taxonomy (NCBI): domain Eukaryota; kingdom Metazoa; phylum Chordata; class Aves; order Galliformes; family Phasianidae; genus Excalfactoria; species Excalfactoria chinensis. The sequence goes on along the minus strand of NC_092829.1, from coordinate 32,876,072 downwards.
TTTCAGTCACAGTGTGCTGTCCTTTGAAAAAACAACCTGCTATATCTTTATCTTTCCAACCGTTGTGCCAGGAACAGAGCTGCTTGGTTACAGGAATATGGCCAGAACAGAATGCAGGCTAACCTAATCTGCAGAGTATAGTAGCTCAAGAACTATGCTCACTTACAGAACTGTTTTGAAGGACTTCAGTAAACACCCACTAGGAGAGCTTGGTGCCCTTGCCATATTGCTTTCCACACTGTGTTCACTCTGTCTTTAAACACTTTCTATCCCATCAAAGGAAGCATAAAGTAGTGGCTGGCAGTTACTTTTTGATTAGTTTTATTTTATCAGGACTTCTGATGCATAAAGCAATTCAAATGGTCACAATCCCACCACAATAGTATGTATAATAACTGCAGTGGTACTGGCTCACCTACCACATGAACATACCAATACAGCAGTTGCCATCTCAAAGTAAATTATCAATTCAACTAATCTCTGGCAAGAACAAGCTCTTTATCCAACAGATGTAAGCAGCTCCCCATTCTTCCACTCCCACCCTAGTCTAAGTTTCTCTTACCTCTGCCAAGTTCTGATAGAAAAGTGCCAGAAGAAGGGCGGTCTGCAGCTTTTCTCTCCTGCTCTGAGAAAGATTCTTGATCTGCTGCTTCCTCTGAAGAATGGTGTTCAGTTTGTGCTGAATCTGTAGCCCATCCAATCCACCATCCTTTTCTAGCTTGTTTGCTTGTTCCTGAAGAGACATCATCTGAGAAGGCAACAAATCTAAAGTCACATTTATGCTTTCAAGTGGTAGCTTCTTCAACAAAGAAATGAAATGCCAGGCTAATTTCCATACCATTTTTTGCTAGAAGGAGTTTTTTAGGGACAAGTTAACCAGCAGTTCCTCCACAGTGCCCCCTGCCCAGTACTACAAAATATCCACTACCTCCTTATCATTTGTTACTTTAGCACACTGTGATTATTTAGATGAAATAAAGCTGTAGCTGCAGGAGTCCTTTTCCCATTGATCAGATGGGGCAAGGAGTCATGGAGTAAGCCTGGCGCTTATAACTGCCCTGATTTTATTGTTTAGTGGAAATCAGGTGTTGGGAGGTAGTTCTCAACACAAGAGTAAGTCTGCCAGGGAGCAGGTACAGGGCTGGGAGCTCATTCCATCTGGAAAAGCAGGCACAGACCCAGGTTTCAGAGCTCAGCCCTAGCAGAGGTGAATTACAGCAGCTGGCCACAAGCCAGCCAGATTCTTTTAGGTGTGGGTAAGCAATTTGGCTTCAGTTCCATAGATGCAAAGAAGCAAGACAATTTAATACAGACATTATATAACAAACATATACTTAAATAATTAGAAAAACAGCCACTCTGACAGACTGTATCTTACGTGCTTCAAAAGCCACAGTCTTTTTAAGAAAAAAAAAGGTGAAAAATTCTGGTATCCATAACACAGTATGGTCTACTTTAAATATTTTTTTCTGCTAAGTCACAGTATTTGATTTTCTAATTGTTTTTTTTTTCATCTACTTCAACACAATGCAGACAAGACTTGGACATGGATTGTTTAATGCTTTTCTCCACTCCTCTGTCTGTTATTTCACTAATCTTCCCCATTTTGCTTTGAATCAAGCATATCAGGTACATCACATCTGTTCAGCAATTTTATCTCTTGCCACATTAAAAAAATAAATAGAATTATTCCAGCTCCTGTATTGGTAGAACATTCCTTATTATTTACTGTACCTTCTCATCCTGTGATGCCAGTAGCTTCTCAAATGCCTCATGTTTCCTAATCAGTTGCTCTACTTCATCTACAGAGCTTCCAAGGTCACTGCTTTTCAAATAAACCTACAAAAAACATTTTAGATTTTTCTCACTTGATTAAACATCACATAATCCCAATTAATAAATATGAGAAGGGATATTAGCCCTACAGAACACTTGAGAGGAAATAAAAGGAATAAAAAGCAATTCAAACTGGAAATGAAATTGCAGAGCTTCATGGTCTTGAGTAAGAAAGAGATACAATAGCAGATCCTACTATGTAAACTGACCTGTCTCTGCTTTCTCTAAATCATAAAGCTGGTGGTAAATTCAACAGCCATTCTTGTAATCCAAAGCCAGATCATCACTGCCATGTCTGACATGCCTGACAGTTTCTTCTTAGAAGACATCCCATAACAGACACTTTACAGCCTCCCTTGGCAATTCATTGCACCACTTCATTACCATCACCATTAACAAGATTTTCTGAATATATAACCTGAAAATGCAATGCTAATATTTCATCTCATTACATTCTGTCCTCCTCAGCACAGAAAGATAATAATTTCTTTTACATTTGCTTCAGCTTTGTACTTTTTTGTAGGCTCACATAGGCTTAATAGGGATTTCTATCACCTCTAGCTAAAACTATGCTGGAGCAGATCAATCATTCCACAGATGCTGTGTCTTCTTGTCTTTTAATTATTCTCATTGGGTTTTCTCCATTTCCATTTACTTTGAAATGGTGTTCCTACAATTTAATGCACTACTTGGCTGAGACTGCCAGAATGAAGGTAGCAGAGAGCTTATTTCTGGTGCCTTTCAAGCTGTAATCACACAATTGTGTATGGCACTTATCTTTTATGCAATACCTTGAACTCATATTCACCTTGTAATCTACATTAAGTTTTCAGAATCTTTTTAAAAGAACTGCTTTAAGACCAGTTTGTTTCTATCCTGTATTTGTTCAGCTGATTATTCATGGAAAACATCATATGATTCTATGATCCTTCGATAATGTTGCACCTGAAACAAGCGTATTAGATCTGCTATTTTTTCAGGCTGCATTTCTATCTGTTCTGCACTGATTTTATTTACTATCATGTCAGTCTCTGATGTAGGAAGACCATAGTCTAAAATAAAAATTAAAATAAAAAATCAGTTTTAAGGAAACTGTCTCACTTTTGACTTTTAATATTGTTATGACATTTTCTAATGAATCCATGTACATCCCTAATGCACTCTTGTGCTCATTGACTCCTTCCTGATGTTAAGAAAACTGGTTGCACAATTACTTCTTCCATGCATTCTGCCTCTGGGGAATCTTCTGAAGATTTTCCCAGCCACATTTTACATGCAGTGGAATCCATACCCACAACACCAGCAGTCCCAGGCAGCCCTGATCATTCTCTGAATGCCCCCCAGCCCCGTCTGGGGGCCCCACTGAGGCTCTGCACTATCAGAGCTTCACTGAATGGAGGCCTGAGCCTGGGTCTCCTGGATAGACAAATATGGTACTTGCTTTGTCACCTTTATCTCCAGCTGGCTGATGGAGCTTGGTACTGCCACTCCGCTTGGCCCCTGTGGCTTAGAGGACTGACAGCTAGACTTAGTCTGACTTTCTTGTTCATTTCTGGGAGTTAATGAGTGAAATATTTTGCATGTGGAGAACAGTGTACAGAAGAATATCACACCCAGACCAGATGTTCAAACTGCACTGTACTAATCCATGCAGAGTATCAGGAGAGACATGAGTAAATCCCAACACAGTAATCACTGTCAGAGAGAGGGGAAGGACGTGTACAAAAGACCTACATTTTTAAGAAGTCTGGCCCATAAATATTAAATACAATTCCCACTAGAATGCAGGTATTTTGTCATTTAAATGTTAATCCTTTGATCTGTCTGCTCACTGAGTGTATAAAGTTATGAGGGATTGTTTTTTTCTGAGTGTTTTTGTGTTTGGTTTGCTTTGTGAAGAAAAAAAACCCATGCACATCTGTTTGCTCTACTGCTGCATTAAGCCACTTATAATTGGCTTGCATTTCTACACAGCTGACGCTTCTCACTTTTGTTTGCTGTGTACGAAAGCAGAGCCACATAATGCACCTCCACATTCATGTTTTAACAGCTGCTCTAAAGGCAATGTAGCTTCTTTACTTATTTTGTGGATCATTATTATAATTTCTGGTTAAAAATAAATAAAAAAATATTTACCTGAGGAAAAAAGAAATTTTTACAATTTTCCACATATCACTTCATGACCTTTATTTACCAACTGTTAGCAGTGAAACTACAGTGTTATACGTGAAGAAATTGACAGTAGCTTTCTGGCTCTTCTAAACCATGGTGAAAGAAAAAGCAAAGGGACATCTGCTGGTAAAGATGGTTACCTTCCTTGGAAAAGAGACATTTGAGAGCAGGGGTGTGGGACAGTGAGTCATAATCAGCTGCCTCTGACTGCTCAGTATCTTGCTCCTACTGAGAATCACTATTCACGGGTAATACATTCAAGCCTCATTCCCTGAGCTCTTAGAGCAGTGGAAAAAGTGCTTCTGACTTTTGAGCAGGCCCCCAAAGCAGAAGCTCATGCAATTGTGCTTGAGAACCCATATTTTAATGCTGAAAAAGAAAACTGTTAGAAAAGTGGCTACACACATTACAGGAGAGGCAATTGCAGTTTGCTTACAAGAAGCCATTGTCAGTAGCACTAGAAGTACTACTTGGAGATAACTTTCCATTCACCTTGTAAACAGAAATCTTATTACAGAAATTGCTAGAATCAGAACTGCAACAATTTTTCATTTAAGTATTTGTTATATCAATCTGAAGGCAGAACAGAAATTGGCTCCCACACTATGATGTTGGACCTTAACCAATTACATCATTTTCTGGTGTAGGGAATGGCTTCAGACAGGTCCCCAAACTCCTACTTTGAAAGTGATGTGTTAATTTCAAATACAAAAACATTGCATAGCTCTCCTCAGGTAACCTACCAGGGCCTCCCAGAGCACACAGCAGGTACAAACTTTCAAGTTTGTTTCCATTATGAATCATGGCCTATCGTCACGAATCTAATTCTCAGCCACAAAAAGCACCAGAGACCTGACCGCTCACTATACAATTGACTCATTTTTAACAGAAGACTTTGCAAAGATGCTTAAAACCACAAAATAGACTTGGCCCTTTCTGGTATTTGAAATGGAACATTTAGCAAATAGCCAAGTTATTAACAATGCAAAGCACATAAATGAGGTTTATTGCTACTTCAAGTAGAGTTTTTCACTATTTTTGAGCTTATTACATAGATTCAGCCACACTGCTGTGATTGCACCTCTTATGTATGAGTTAACACAGAATTAAATTCGAAGTCCATCTCAAAAATAGTTCACTTGAAGTAAAATAGCACTAAACACTATACACACAGTTAATGTGACAGCGCAGGCCAGCTCTGCTCTTTGGAGAAATACTAAATGAAACAGTCATACAGACATGTTGGAAGCTGAGACAGCCCTGTACAAAATTTGGCTTCCAATAAATGTCATTTTCATTTCGTTAGAAGAAAAAGTATTTAAAGTATTTCTGTGAATCCACTCCCTTCTCTTGCTTCTGCTCTTCACAGTACAGCAAACTTAACATATTTTGCCCCCCACTGCCTGCTTGGAGCTTGCTGCTGAGATGGCTGGAACTTCACTGAAAATCTTTCAGCTTTAAGCATGTACTAAAGGCTAGTATTACTTCCAGACATAAATGCCTTCCCTTGAAGAGTGTAACCCAGTCCAAACTCTGCCCAGACAAATGATAACAACAAGCTTTGATTTTACCTTCTTCTGATAAAAGTAAATAAATAATAATAAAAAAGAAATAACAGAGAAAAAGTTTTAGCAAAGTAAATACATATGATTAATACCATGACTACATGTTGTTCACAACTAAGTAATACAATACTTTGTCATAAGTGAAATAAAACACACTAAGTTGTTTCTAAAAAACACATGCACACACCTTTTCTATCATACTGACATCACTGTACTGTTGGCCACTGATCCCATAGAACAGGTCTGGAATTCTAATGTTAAATGTACTTAAGAATTTTCTTCCCTCCCATCCACTGCATGTTGCCCCTTTTGTGAAAGAGTAAAATTATCTGATATTGGAAATGTAGATGGGAGAAATACAGAAACCAATCATGTTTGTATCCCTGTAAGTGCTACCATCCCATCTATCAAAATTCTCAAGGTGTTAGACAAGAATCACATGCTCTTGTGGTTTTTACTTATGAATATCTGTCTGAAGGCAGATTAAATTCCCCTTAGGCACTCCTTAGTTTCACTGCTGCATAGTTTCTGGGATACCTGAATCTGACAAGCAATCGAGACTAAATTCCCTTTTTTCCCCCCAGGAAAAGGTGATATCTTCCTTTTTCTAAGGGGAAAATAATTTTCTTCCCTTGTTGTTAAATTTTAACTGATTTTTGAAAACAAGAATTACTTTAAAAAGTTTACAAACCCGAGTATTAACCATTTAGATATACATCACAATTTGACAAATGAGAATATGAAAGCAATAGAAAAAAAAATAAAATAAAGAAACAGAAAGAAAATCATAAGGAAAACTACACTGTGGATTTATCCCAGGTCTCAGACTAACTGTCAAAGAGGAAGACCAGTTCTTGGCTTCAGTGTCTTGAACCTTAAAAGTGCTGAGCACTAGGAGCCTAATTATGCAAAACCTGTAAGAACCAGAACTGTGCATGTAAAGTTGATGGCAGAGCTCAAATGGTTAAAATGAAACATTTGTTAAGAGCTGGATCAGATCAGAGTGCTCAGCTCCATTTAGGAAGGATCAAGAGGCATCTTCAGCCTTGATGACAGAGAACAAAAGTTGCTTTCTGGCTGCCCCAAAAGTCATCCTCTTGGTAACAGGAACATGGCAAGAAGTATGCAAGAAAGAATCCACATGGTTCAATTAATGCAAGTTAAAACCAGTGTTTGCAAATGTTCCTAGAATGGGATGGAAATCTTCACTACTTTCCTCCCAGAACCAATGTTGACAGCGATAGACGGACACCAGGAATCTTCTGCATGTCTGTGAGCTGAAGAAATCGTATGAGTTGGCATGTTTGGCAAAAGGTCTTCAGGACATACGCTTTCTAGGCTGCATGTTTCCTGGGAAGGTCTCAAACTAGACCTTGCCCATGGCTGTTGGGTAGAAAGCAATCCAGAGCAGCAAACTGGATTCACTGATAAAGAGAGGTCAGCCCCAATCCCCATAGGATGAAGAGGTGGACCAGCTATATCTGCACCATGTGTTTTGATAAAGACTGTTGGATTCGGGCTCCTTCTAAATTCTCTTACCACTTGAATAGGCACTGTAGTCCAAGGAGCTGCAAGTATCAAGGTTATTTTGGAAACCTTGTGCTGAGCAGGTCTTTGCCCATTGCATGGAGTCTTTCCAAACTCCAGATTAGATGAAGGATGGTTCTGAAAGACAATCAGCTCTGGACTTAAATCCCTGCTTGTGATCTCATTCCGATGAGCTGAATTTTCTCTTCCAGTCAGTGCAGCTGGGGACAGCCAGATATCTCTGGAGACAGTTTCCTGGGGAAAGCTAGGACAGTTAGAGGAAGTCACATGAAATCTTGTGATCTGGAGGGCTGGAGACCCTCCTGGAGGGAAGCATGATTTTGGTTTGTGGGATCCTGTTGAGAGACCAGCTGGAGTTTCAGGCAGCTTTTCTAATTGTGGCATGAGAAGACTTGAATGAATATGATTGCTTGCATGGGAATCCGCTCGAAAAGGCTTCACTGTCAAGCTGCAAGTTGAAATGTAAAGCTTCATTGAAGCATGGAGATCTTGCATTTGGACATTGCACTGGCTACAGCCTTGCTGGAGTGGGAAAGAATCACAAGGTTCCAGAGATGCACGCCGATTTTTGCTGCAGAGTGTTGAAACATCTGAAATAGCAGATAGGTCAACATTTAGATGTGATGTCCAGCTTGGTGAAGCTTTGCAGGAAAGAACATCAGAGGGCAAAGATACAGCAAACTTCAAGGGATTGTTTTTTTCAGAAGAAAAATGAACACTTTTATCTCTTTCTGAATATTGCTTGTAAGATGCAGGCGTTGACCAACTGCCAGAACTTCCACATCCACGTCGCTGAGGATCTCTGTGAGAACTGGACCACCTGGATATCCTATCTGAAAGATCTGCACAGTTACTAGCATTCCCCAAACCTTTCCTCCGGTCTGTGTGTTCCAGGACGACATCTAGCCTTGAACAGTAAGCTCCAGAAGACACACTGCTTGGTGATGAGCTGGCACTTCCTTGAGTGATCTCTGCAACTGATCGACCAGTGGAAGGATGCCTTGCTATTGGTGTCATCTTTTGGAAAGACCTGTCTCTCACAATAGATTCAAAAGGAGGAGGTGGGGTCATTCTGCTGGGAGATAGCATCACTTCCGCAGTAGAGACATAGATGGGTACAGATGAAAGTTTGCAGCGATGGTCCCTGCAATACATTCTGCAGCTTAGTCCTAAATGATGCAAAACCAAAGCCACAGAAACTTGCCTTTCTCCCTCTTTTTAAAACCAACTCCTACTCCTTTTTCCTTTGGTACTGGAAATTTCCATTCTTCTTCTGAAGCAAAGGAATGAGAGGTTAATAAGCATTCTCCAGGGGAAAAAAAAGGCAAACTAAAAAAATCCACATTCAAAATAAAAACACACAACTCTTCCAGTAATGCTACCACCACCTATCACGTCTGCAAAGTGATACGAGAGCGGGATGGGCAGAAAGATAAATTACAGAGCATGAGGCTCTGCTCCCTGAGTGTTCTGACAGTGAGAATGCAGACGGAGTAGGAGGCAGCCAAAAATGCTTGCCAGAGACAGTCTGTGTACTTGCTGTTATTTCACTTGTGGAAAAAAAAAAAAAAAAAAAAAAAAAAAAAAAAAAAAAAAAAAAAAAAAAAAGGAAGGCAGCTAACCTGAGCAATGCATCTGCTGCTGTGAAAAGGTTGGAAAAGAGCAGAATGTGCAGGACACTGCTTCTGCTCAAAGCAAAAATGATTTTTTCTTTCTTCTCCGTTTCAGCTGTTGCTTGTCTGCACTCTGAATGGCAAGATCTCAGTTTGCAGGTCTTCGGAGAGTATCCTACAACAGTTCCAAGCAATGGCACAACTGAATTCATAATAATAATAATAAAAATAAATTTAAAAAGATAGATGTTTGCATAATTTCCTCCACATGTGCTCTATTTTCTTTAGCATAGAACAATCCTAGACTAAATTCTGCAAAAATCCTTCGAAGGTTTAAGTAACTTGGATGTAATATAAGATGCTGGCATGAAGTCAAACCTGTCACACTGGCACAGACAGCGAATGAGAGAGCAGTACTCAGTAGCCGTTCTTAGTTTAAAACACTCATGTGTTGCCTTCTTTCTTCCTCTGTTCCTTGCTGCTGAGAGAGACTTGGTCTAAAGCATATGAAGTTCTGGGAAAACAGGATCCAATACTTACGGGATGACAGGAGCTGCTTTCTTACAGATGTGAAACTGTGAAACTGTGTGTGACTTGACTGTGTATTTCCTTGGACACAGAAGTCAGGAAAGAACAAGGGGTGGGGTGATTGCTTATACTTGTTTGCTTGAGAGGAATTCTTTTTGAATGCATGTTTGCTTCTGTCCTTTCTGAAAGCAGTAAATGAGAAAATTCCCATTGGGAAAGTGGTTTGGGAGTCTTCAATAGATGTCTTAGCTGAATAATTTTTGAAAGTGTGTTTGAAAGGGCTCCTCCTGCCTGTCTCCCTAGGGAGAAAATCTGAATCACTATGCGGGCATATTTTAACTCCAGACAGTGGTAACAGAGCTCCATCCAAATGTAACAGATTCCTCTTCCAATTGTTCTTCACATGCAGAGAAGTAAAATACAAACAGTGATTAAAAAACCTCAGTACACTGATTGTAGTTATCGATCCAAAGGACAGATGTTTGCAGCTGCAAAAAAACAAAAAACAAACAAACAAACAAACAAAAAACCAGCAGTTCTCTGAATTCCTCCCTCATTCAGAGTGGAGTTTGGCAGGTCATGGATAATCTGTTCAAGGAATTTTCACTCAGGGAGATGAAAGAATGAAAGGAATAGGGGATATTCTGGAAATATAAGAATTCCAGCTGAGGCGGGATTTCACTCAGGCCCAGGCCAATGCATTGCATATTAATGAAAAAGTAGAATTCAGAAGGCGATTCCTTTCTGTTCCTTCATGAATCCTCTTCTTGCAATGATTATCTTCTCAATCCCATTCCATTAATTCCTTTAAGACACAGTTTAATTTGTATGTATGTCTTATCTGTCTTTTCAGCAGTGTAACAGGGTAAACTTGCATCCCTGTGTAGTTATACTCACTGTAGACAGACAGTGCTTTGGACATTGAGGTGAACACCAACATCTTCTGGACTCAAAGCATTAAAACTGACTTAAAGTCAGTAAAATGTGATTTAAAATGAGCAAAGAGCAGTGGCATTTCTGAAGTATGGCTGAGATGTGCTTTTATTAATCATCTCTGGCTCTGAGAAAAGCTGATGCTCCTGGGCAGCTCTTTTCTTGTTTGTAATTTTGTTCAGCATCAGCTGTGGGTTAAAACCAAGATGAAAAGAATGGACATGACAAGAGCATGAAAGAAAATGAATAATCTCTGATAAGAAGGGCCTAACTTCAGGAGTGATGTATATTGAAACTCAACCTGAATGCATCTGATTTTTTGCAACCTTGGATATGGACAAATTCATTGTCTCCTCTTCCCAGTTGATAGCACTTTCATACATTTCCTAGGTAAAATTTGAGAGCCAGGCTGTAACAGTCTTTTCTAGGCATCACAATAGATTGATGATAGCTGGGACAGTGCCAGTGAAGGAGGGGACATGTGGCTGATTGTGATATTCAGATTACCTATATAGAAATCCACTGGTATTTTGAAAATTCCCTAGTAAGCTGTAGGTAGACTCTTTGTTACTGACATCTGAGAAACTGTGACTTTTCTATCTTAAAACAGTAACTATGAGAACACGACAGCCAATTCTTTTCATGTACAAACCTAACACAAAAGCAACAATCTTCTAACAGATTATTCCTGAGCTTCAATCAGTTGTAATCTTTTGAGAATTAAATACCAGCTATAATGAGAAAAATGATCATGATTCTTCCTTCGCGTATCTGGTGTGCTCTTTTCAACTGCAGCATTATTTCTTTTGTTCTTTATATTAAAATCAATTGCAGAAATTGACAGAGGAAATATATAGAGCATGCTGTGATGATAGTCCCCTTACTCTCTATACCTGCATGTATGAGAACAGTTTGTCATTGTGCTTCTGTGTTGATTTTGTTGCTGCTTTCCATGATCATAAAATAACATCTATGCAAAGGGATGCTGGAAGAAATGGCCCATATACACCTTATTACTCCAACTTTTGAACACAGTGAGAACAACTTGGGTACCCAGATCCTTGAAAGACCTAACAAAAAATACTATTAGAGAAAAATTCTGAGAACAGAACTGCCCTTTATGTTCCTCGAGGTCACAGCCTTCATTCTCAGGCTTTGCTTGCGCTAAAGAAAACTGTGGTAGAGGTAGGCACTGTGTCTGATCCTAGTGAATTCACCGAGTCCATGATGAAAACCCTCCTTTATCGCAGCCTATCTCACAGCATATGTCAGTGGTAAATTCATCTAACTAAGAATTAATATGAACTGCAGTTCTGCAGTTTACCTGCACAGAGTGCACTGAGGGCATAATGAAATTATCAGGTGCATCTGCTTTCACATAAAAGTAATACAGTCTTTTGAAACTGGGATTCACAGCTGAGGCAAGAAGAAACACTGGTCCATAGAAGCTATCATAATATTTAACTCTGAGGTATGCACTGCAAAGCAGATGCCATGGTCACGGTTGCTCCGCATGCTGACTGATTATATTTCATGATAAGAGAAAAAATACAGTTGCCAAATTTTTTTGGAGTTCACATTTCCATGATAATGCTATCTATGTAGGAGTTTAGCAATGGTGTATCACTGCTTGGAAGGCAGTTGAAAGAAATATAATAATTAAAAAATGGCAAATTTTGTAACAACTAAACATTTTCACTTGGCAGAATCATGTACTATTTTATTCCAGCAACTCAAAACTAGGTGAAACTCTCTTGGTATCATGTCTCAGCACAAACTGAGAATGTAGGTTTTATTTGCCAAGTATGCCACTTGTAGGGAATCATGAAGATACACGCTTCTCACAAGCAGTGAATTAGAGAAGGCTTCGAGCCCATGTGCCTGAAAGAGCTGAGTATCAGTGCATAGCACAGCTCAGCATCACTTTTCCAAAAGGTTTAGTGCCTGTGGCAAAGCACAGGGGGAAAGCAGAGTTCAGCACAAATCAATTACAATTGTTTTGTGCTGCCAGTGGTCTTGGAGAATGAAGAATGACTTTTCCTTAATAGGAAATGCTGCTGAGATACAACCTTCTTCAGCTTTGTTTCAACCCTTCAACAACTTCATCCCAACAATGTGGTTTGCATGCTAAGCCTCTGCACAGTTGCAACAATGTATTATTTCATGAATGTGCACAGTATGACTGGGAAGGACACTTGAATTCTTCACTCCCAGTTTTGCAACAGTGAATGTCAGACCCAGGGCTGGAACTGCTTTAGATAATACCCACAATTCAGGAAAACGCAAGAAGGACAAAAGACACTGATATTGGTGGGAAACATTAAGAGCTGCAAACGATAATACAAGGAATATCATGGCTTTGCATTAACTACATAAACCCTTTATTTTCTCGGGGGGGGCAGGGCTTTTGACACAAGTTTTCCTTTCTCTGCTACACCAAAGATAAATCATTATTCCTCCTGGTCAGACACTTCCATAGATCTCCATGGTATTATCAACTCCCTTGCAGAAAAGAGAAGGCATCTCCTATTCTTGGACTAATTCACACTAATTCACATTGATTTTCCACAAGTTGCATTTCCCCAGCACTAAATTTCAGCCTGGGGGAGGTTTCCAGCAACACCTGCAAATCTGTTTGTCCTCCTTCAAGCCATCTTTATGATTCCCAATTTTTCTGTAGCTTACAAAATAGCTTGCCAGCAGTTAAGCTGTCAGTACGCTGAGATCTAACTAAAGCTAACTAATTCTGGACTGTTGTCTCCCTCTTCTGTCAAGGTTCTCATATGCTGTCTCTTATATTTATTTGCAATTACAAGTGACTCTGCAACACAAATAACAATAAAAAGCATGTTGTCTATACATAGCTTTAAGGATTTTAAGTTGTAGGTACATAATAATGTCCCTTTTAGTCTGGAAGAGTTAAAATGCTGAAAACGTCAGCTTATTTCAAGCGTACAATAAACATACCTCCTGTGAGTTCAGGAGCTTGTCCAGGTAATTCCAGTCCTTGTAGAACATTTGTTCTTGGTGTACTTTGTCCAGCCACTTCTTCTTCTGTTTCCATTCACTGTATACTTTGTCCTTCTCTTCCAACAGAGCTTGTAGCTTCTGCTGAATCTAAACACAGTTTTCAAAAACTCATGTTGGTGGTCATCATACACCATGGATGAAGACAAGGTTGCAAGAAAAAGATCATGTGAAGTCTTGGATAAACTCCATAAATAGCACCAAAATTATCAAACAAAGAAAAGTAGAAGTTCCAGCACTTACACTTGGGCAGAGAGATAATTAGAGAGTTGCCTCATCTCAGGTACAGGGGAATGATTGTTATGGCATGTATAGCAGTCCAAGTCAAGAGCAAATAAAGGTAACTGTTTCTCAAGTGTACCTTCTGCAATCAAATCCTACTTATGTTATCTTTATTAATAACAGCACAATTAATAGAATTTAAAATTGGGATAGGACAGATACTTACATAAGTTAATGTCATAACTCTGCTATATTTTGCCAATACATCTCAATCTTAGATTTCATGTATTTTCAGTTTCCAAACTCTGCATATCTACAGATCTTCTATTACTGATTTTTTTCTGCATTCTTCTACATGCATAAAACTTTTCAGTCAGGAAGACTCCATGTTACTGTAGTTATACTTTACAACATCAGATGAATTTTCGGGATGTCGCTTAGTCAGTTGGGAAAACAGAATTTCAGTTGTCTGAATATATTGAAGAGGTGCTATTGAATTGATGGGGAGAAGTAGACTACTAGCTACTGGAAGAGGAAAAACGATATAGAATTTTAGGAGCTATTTGTCCTGAGTAAACTAGCACTTTGGTTTTCATCTTTCGTGTCTGGGAATTTAATACAATGGCATAATTTCCTGCTACAGAAAATGTTCCAACTGGTTTTAAACTCTCTGACATGCTTATTTTCATTTTTGGTTGACAGGTCTTTGGTTCAACCTGTCTGATATGGATTTAGAACTATGATATGAAGCAGAATATTTGTGTGAAAATTCAGTTTGGGAAGTGCATAGAATTATCTCCACATTTCGGAACATACCAAGTTTCTTCAATAAGCCCAAGTTTGCTGCAATGCACCCTCAGGACATGCCAACACTCATCTACAGTTAAGGTAGGAAATGTTTCTGCGCCCAACCGAGATAACACACTGAGGCAAACATTTGTCATGATTATGAATATGTGTGAGTGTATCCATGCATCTGTATGATTACAATACTGTATAGTTCAGAATGATAGTTACAGCGGTTTTGAGTAGCTGAATGTATTCAACTTCAAACTCAAATGTGTTTCAGTTACCTCTTTTGATCTTACTTCCCCATCTTGCAAGAGTGACTGTCCAAGCTGTACAACTTGTTTGTACTTCTCCTCTTGTGCTTCAATCTCAGCCAGTAGCTGTTGATGCTGGGTAAGTCTCAGGCTGCTAGTAGATATGTCCCGGATAGTCTCCTTGGCTCTCATTTCCCTAATCATTTCTGATGTCCATGAGAAATAGTCCCACACCTGAAACCCAAGAAAATGTAAAAGTTAAGGTTACATCTCAAGCTTGGATTATCAGACTGGAAAATCACATCCTGCTCGTTCAACAGGTAATAAAAATTATAGAGATGGAATAAAATATTTAATTAGGACTTACAGCTTTTTTATAGATTTCAACCAGGGAATGTAATATGACTGCAGAATTTTTTTTAGGTACTACATTAAATCATACAAGATTTGTAATATCATAATCTTAATCAAACTGGGTCATACCTCAGCAGTGACAATATGATGCTGTTTATCTCTCTTTAGTCCATTATTCCTTAAGTATTTTCCACATGCTGGGTTAAGCAGTATATCTCATTCTACTTTTCTACACCTTATTTTTGGCTAATAGAAAATCCATTCAAAACTCATGCAGTATACATATTATAAAGTGAAAGAGAGAATCAGATTTATTTATTTTTAATTAATTTTATTAATATTGCTGGCAATGCCAGCAATATTTAAGGATTGACTAGGCATCAGTCCGCACGAAGTTCAGAAGAGGGGTCTTGAACAATTCAGAAATACTGAATATGTCTATGTCTAAATTCTGATTCCTTGATATAGCTTACCGGAAGATTTGGAACCCCCTGCTGTTACTGAATGCTATCATTTGGGGAGAACACTGCTCTTCAATTACAGAAAATTGTACTTGTAGGGATGCAGAGAAATACACAGAATGATTATACAGAATTCTCTTTTCACAGAAAGACTCACTGATTTGTTCATTATTTGCTTTTTAATCTAAGCACAATGTCATAAAGAAAAAGTCCCATTTAAGATATCCTAGAAATCTAGATTAGCAACTTCTTCTCTCTCACTGGAAGCACAGGAACAGTGTGGTCAGCATCCATAGAACGAAAAGGATTGTTTGTTTTCAATTTACTATATATAGTATTTGGTAGAAGAGGGCATCTTTGTTCTTTTGGTACCTGTCACTGTAGTACTTGTACCAATAATCTACTAATTTGCAGAGATGTATCACAAGTGATTTCACTGAAAGTATTTACATCTGCACAGTATTCCATTGCAAATTGTGTTCCCTCCTGAAGTCTAAGATATGGTTATGGGTGATTGCTGGTAATGACATTATTCTGGGATCTCTGTGTTTAAGCAACTCATTGCCATGATCCAGCAAAGACCCATGAGTCGTATTTAATACATTTCATGAAATAAATTAACGGAGCATTATTGCATGCCCAGAGAGAGAGAGAGAGAGAGAGAGAGAGAGAGAGAGAGAGAGAGAAAGAGATCCAACTTCTGACTGCTATAAATAGGAGCCTTCATCTATTTTTATACCTTATTCAGTGGAAGAGTATTTGAAAAGAAATCTATTGCTACTTCTGCAAAGTGATGACCATTTCTGACAACTATGAATAATCTCTTACTCTGTAAGTACTCCCTACAGGAGGTAAAACGATCCTTATCCTCTAATACCTTTCTAAATAGCTACAAGCAGTTAATCAGTTAATAACACAGATAGCATCTACAGCCACTCACATCAGCCTTTGCAGCTCACAAGTATACCTATGACTGACAAACATGTATCCCTGTGTACAGGTGACAGAAGGTGTAAAGTGCTTACTTGTGCATGAAACTGGTAAAGTTTGTGTGCTTGTTCCAGAAGCTCCTTACGCAGTTGCACTTTAGACTTCAGGGCCTTCCAGTTGGTTGCTATTGCCTGTTGCTTTGCTTTCAGGTCTGACGCCTGCTCGTTTGAGCAACGAGTCAGCACATGATCTGCAGAGCGGATCAGATCCTGCAGCTGTACACAGGAAAGAAAGAAGAAGGTAAGAAAGAGAGCCATAGAGATTCAGCTAATATCAAGAAAATTATGACAAAAACGATGTTAACTTTAAATCAAATTACAATTCAAATAAAATTTTCTGATCCAAGTTTTCTCATGCTAAACAAAAGTATCTCTAATTTCAGATGGAATAACAGTGACATCCAGTGTTTGCTAAGGCTCATCACAACTGACTTTTTCAACTAGCCAGATTTCATTTCTCATTTTTACCATTTTTACCACATGAACATTACAAAGAACAGACATCCATACCTTGTTTTCCCCAGTGACTATACAGATTAACTGTGATTGCATTCTACTCATGCACATCTCATGCCCTTCTAACTTTAAAAAACCAAGGAGCTGGTGATAATCAGCTCAAGCATTTTCTTCTGTAATGTTGAGATATGAGGACACTGAAAGGTGATTCTGAGATAGCAACTGTAGTAATCTCAGCATAACACGTATTGTGTTAACAACACTGTTAAATGAACAAAATAAAGGGATGAAGATAAAACTTGTACTGGTTTCTTTGGTCTACTAATCTATGCAAATCTACCACGTATGAAGCAGTTTTCAAAGCAATAGTTATTCTTATGAGCTGACCCTTTTCACAAGTTTTTATAACAAGACCTTCTCTTCTTTCTCATAGTCTAAATTCTAATCCTCTAAATGTATTGAAATCTCCAGGCTGCTGCCCCATCTATCCTTCTATAATCCCCTATAGCCAATTAACATGTTTTGGTTTTGATTCAGCCTTTCTACTCATTAAAGAGATCCTGGATTTTTCATTGTAATCATCTGGAATGCTTTGGACTGCATGGTAGACACATCATAAAGCTTGGCATAATCATACATTTCAAATAGTGGTTAAAAATATCCCTGTGAATCACTTCAATAGTCAGTACTCATTATAATATGTGCCTTATCTACAAGATTGTAAATGACCTACTTTTATAATCACCTGCTGATCTTGAATACATTAAAAAAGCAGCAGACATGGAGGAAGAGCCTTAGAATATTCCATGCTTTCATAGAATATATTCATAATACTACATTATTATGATTGTCTTGGAAACTTACATTGTGATAATACATTAAAGACTACAAATGACTTTCATTACCTGCTGCTCATTTCCAAGGAGCTCATGTTCCAGGGCCACATGGTTCCGGAGCTGGGTTTGCACACCTCTCATGTCCTTTGCAACATCATCTGGGATGCTTTTGGACTTCTCCTAGCAAGGAGAAAAATCAGCGCAAGCTTTGTTACTCACTACTTATAAGCAAAACACACCAGCAGTCTACTTCAGTCAGGTATGCACAGGTATGGACTACTCAACCATGACAAGTAAAAGGAAGCCAGAAAATTCTGTCCTAGCACACCTATCCTAGTAACTCCCTGGTAAGCATCACAGTAATTAAGCTACCAAATCAGACTGTGAGAGATGAAGGTTTAAGTCTTTCTTCGATCAGCCAATAAAGAGAATGTCTTACAGGTCTGGCAATGTGAATTAATCTTGAATAGCCACTGCTGTGACATATGTTGAATTATTAAAGTAATATTAGCAACCACTAGTTTCAGGCTGTTCTTTGGAATGCAGATGATCTGTGAATCATCTTTACATGAATCTTATCTATGCACGTCTGGGAAAGATGAGTTAAGTTTGGAAGGAGGAATTACTGTAAAGATGAGAAACACTGAACAATTCTGTCACTGGAATAAAATAGGTAGAAACTTGTCCGATGTCCAGCTAGGTGAAAAGTCAGAAAAATATTTCTAATCATAGAGGTGCATTTCTGTAATAGATTCACGGGCTCATTTGTGATACCAACATTACATCTTAGTAAGGTGCTACAAAAGGAGCTGTGTTGTAGTAGCCTATGATACAACTGCATTGTAGTTGGTCACCTAAGAGAGACTTTCCATTACTATGTTCCTCTGAGAAAAAGGTATTCCCCCTTAGACATCTGAGCAGTTTACCTGGGCCAAACTCTGCATAGGAATAAATCAAAAGTTGGTCTGTGCAATGTTTCTAAACTGTCACTTGTCACAGCTACAGAATTAACCACTTCATTCTTAAAGTTAAATATGTGCCAGATCCTGAAAACCTGAACTGGTATACAGTAGAGTATGTGACATTTGATTTTCCATTTACAACAGGGAAAGAAAACAGGAATAACATAGTTGAATAGGGCAGCCTTTGTCAGTACAAGGAAATGGAAAAATCTACTACACTTAACCCAGCAAAGCTCTGTTGCCTTGCAAACAGTGGAAGCTCTGTTACATTGCCTCCAATACACATCTGCACTGAGGAAACCACACCTCTCATTACAGCAACTATGTGGTGTCTTTCTAAAAATTCTTCAGGATTCTTAGATAAAACAGAGACCTGAAGAATTTCATTGAGATTTTGCCCCTCTCCCATTTTCATACTGGGAGCTTGAAAGTATTGTCAGTACCTATCACTACAAATTTACACAGTTTGAGTAATCATGTGAGTTTCTTACTGAGATATTTAAGAAGACAGCAGGAAGCATGCTGAGAATCATAAGAATACTCCACAAACTAAGCTGAAATGGAAGTTTTCTTTATATAAAATCTTCCCAGTATTTTTTACCTCAATGTGGGCCAGAGCATCTGTCAGATCTTGGTAACACTTGTGAATCACCTCAGCATCTTTCAGCCGCTCACCACGTAATCTGGTCATTTCTAACAGCTCCTCCCAAGAGTTTCTAGGGAGAAATAGTATAAAAAACAACAACATAACAAATCCAAAACATGTGAGACATACAAACTAGGAGTAAAGGAGCTTAGAGGTCTGAAGAAAGGCTAAGAAAAAGACTTCCTCCTACTTTTTTTTCAGTCATTCTGCCATTAAACTCTGCTGAAGTGATTCTCTGAGGGGTAGGACATCTGTCACCCTACTCTGTCCATAGTCTTCCATCTGCTCCAGACACTTCAGTTGTTGCCCATACATGGGCACTCCTCTACAATAGGTCCTTCAGGCTTTATATGCTTCAGAATTTACAACTAGAAGGGGAAAAATATGGGGAAAAAAGAGTCCTGGAGGAAGCATATATATGAAGCTCTAATTAAAAGTGAATGTAACTCTTCATCTACATGAATTTGCCTCCCTAAAGCTGTCACACTTCTCTGGACACTAAATTAATGACTAAATAGAGTTCTCCCCTGATTTTCACTGCCAGGATTCTGTCCTGTACTCTGTCCAGTACTATGACTGTCATAGCAGGATTTGAGGGATTGAATCAGACTCTACTAGTCATTGACCCTTCTCTTTCAGGCCAGCTTGGAACACTGCTAGGCATAAGAGGCTCATCTTAATAGCTGCAGAGCAGTCATGGGATTTAAACTAAAAACATTAGAAGCAATAATGATTCAACTAAACTTCCAGCCATATAGTCAGCTGACCCTGCTCCAAAGGACAAAGAAAGTTCAATTACCCCTTGCTTGCAAAGAACTTCTGATGCAATTTGCAAGAAAGCAGATCAGCAAACAGATAATGTCTATATTATAGTAGTCTATATTTAAATGAGGCATGGTAACAGTTCTCTATCAGTGAGCACACCACACATTTTGCAATTAGAGAACTGGGGGGCATTCCTTACCATTTTCTGTGTTCTTCTCACTTCCTCCTCAAGAGTGAACTAAAAGGACAAAGAATTATAGAGCCTACACAAGTGTCCTACCTTAGCTCTTTCTGCTTCTGTCGGATTTCACGGGACTCAGAATGACCATAATTTAGCAAGTTCTCTGCCAGCTGCTGGCAAGTCATAACTCTTTTCCCAGTTGCTTCCAGTTGGTGTCGGAAAGTGTCATACTTGGCACAAAGTTGCTTTTGAAGGGAAAACAAGGAAAAAAAAGTTGTTGATAGTTGTCATACCTTCATGGCTGTCAGAGTGAGAAGTAACAAACTGACTACAAATGCAGATGGAGAAACTGAAGAGGAGGATATAAATGACTGGACTTTACTCCCAGAGACAGTGAGGAGCTACTGATTGTTTGCAAAACATGAGGTCTGTGATGCAGATATGAGGCAGAAGCATGATTACTGAGGACAGAAACAATTGTATTTTTTCAATGTACAATGAATTGCAATTAAAACAATATGTTTTTACTTTAGGGATATAAATCTTTATTGAGTACTATAACTGAATAATGTATTCTGTGTTGAAGATTTAGGGCATATTTTGAAATAAATGTTAAAAATAGAGATTTTTAATGTCTATTGATTTCTAATGTGATGACTTTATAATAATTTCTATGCCATGTGAAAAGATATGGCTGTAATGTCCCTACATAAGGATTTTTCTTCACAAATGCTGAAGGTAAATCACATTTAAATATCTGGCTATAAAAAATAGATAGGAGATTATCTTTGAGTATCTGAAAGTGTAAGCATTTTAGCACACAACTGCTTCATGCAGCTCAGGCCCCATGGTAACAGGATGAAAAGTCCGGCAATGCTGCTTGCCTGACATCACCAGTCATTCATTTCTGCCCACCTTGATCCTTTTCTACTCCTATTTCCCAGTGACTTATGCTTTCATTGTTATGCTTTTCATCTTCATCTTCTATGTTTTCAGGAACCATCTTAGAATCTTTTTACAGTCTGACAGCATACAATTTTGTTGGTTGATTTTTGATTGGTTATTCAAAAAACTCACCAGGACATGCTCATAATCATTTCCATAGTCTTCAGAACTGGCTGTTTGTTTCTGCTGAGCCATCCAGTCCTGCAGATCTTCATATTCTCGTAGGAACTCATGCAAGAGAAGAGTCTCATCCAGCTTCTTCCCTCTGTTGGGGGGGAGATAAGAAGATGCAATTAGAATAAGGGAGTACAAGAGAAGGTCAATTAATAACTTTCTCTTTACTTCACCATATATATATAATATATATATTTTGTCTGTTTGAAGAGGACAGTAATACATATGAAAATGAAAATGAGAAGGAAATCTTTCTAAGTCGGTGCATCATGAAGGCAAGTGCTATGAAAGCCATTCTACATAATTCTGCTCATGTTGCCTATCCATCAAAATTGCTGCAATTAGCTGCATATTTACGGTTTCATAGAGCATTTTATAACAAGCCTTATAACAAAGCGTGACACATGACAGGCCTTGCATGATAAACAAAACTTTAGAAACTGTAAACAGTATTAAAAATTATAGTTGAAATATTCAGTATTCTAATTTTCAGATTAATGTGTTGATTAAGCAACTTGCAGAGCTTCATACATTTCCTGTGTGAATTTTCTGAGGAGGTAAAACCTGAACTGTTCAAATGGGCATTTGTTCCTTCCCAACAACAAGCTAGAAGTATTTAAAAACCCTGGGTAAAAAGCAAACTGTCTTGTTGTAACTTGCTACTTTTTTAATAGGAGAAAGGATCTGAAATTTAAAGTACGTGTCTTATTCAATTACATTCTTATAATAGCAATGGCACTAGCCATTAATACAAAAAATTTCAATTGCTTTCCTTCTTCTCTGTAACAAGTAAAGTCATTTTCTAGTCATTTTCAGTAAGGGAAACTTTCTAAAACAAGGCTTACCCCTCCCTTCCCCTTCTAATATCAGATTCCAGATAACAGGAAGGAAAATCAGGATCTGGCATCTCATATTGTTTTACACGACGATGATGAAGGGTGAAGAGGAAATTTGGTGGCTTTAAATTCCTTCAGCAAATTGTAGAGGCCTCATGTAGCAATAATAAAATGCCCATGGGTGCAAGAGTGGAAAAAAAATACAGAAACAAGCAATTTCCTAAATACAATTAAAATCAGGGGACATGATGTATGAGATAAAAATCCTAGTGAGGTAACTGGAGATGCCCTTGACTGACTTATTTGAGTCAAAGCCTAGTCATCTAGGCTTTGAATCAAACATAGGGGCAATTTAGACTAGAGTCAGCTAAGGTACGTATTTTCTAGTTCATACCTTGTTGCTGCTAGTTCCTGCAACTCACGGAGTCTTGAGTGAACTTGTTCCCTTGGTGCATCAACCTCAACATACTGGATGGAACCCATGGCTGGAAGATTTTGGAAGCTTTCATTTAGTTCTTTAATCAGATCTTGGTAAACAGCAATCTCATGCTCCAGGACCTGTCAAAGAAAACAGTGGAATGAGAGTCATTATCCAAGACATTCACTATATCAACTTTTCTGCCAGACAATATTGCAATCAATGGAGATGTTAAAAGAAGAGAAAAAAATTCTGGAAGCATGTGATATTTCCAGGTCTTGATCCATTTCAGGCTATTTTCTTTTTTAAACTACATATATAATATCAAACAAGCTTCAAATTTTTTCCTCTCAAACATGTTTTCATGCTAAGAATATTTGAAAAAGCCAGTCAAGCCCATTCCAGTGTGCATGGTGTTAGCCACTAAAGTGTACTTGCAGCCTGGTATATTGCACCCATTACTCAGACTCAGAGCATGACATGCAAACAAAGATCCTAGCTTTGTTAAAAAAAAAAAATTGCTGATGGATCCGTAAATTCAAATATTCAGTCATTCCTTGCTGAAGCAACATAGAAACTCGATTCCTTAACTTAATCACAGATGCAAACGTTGAATATCCTTTACTAAACTTTTCAAGAATTACTAAAATGATTCTGAAATACCTTATGTTTCTTGAGGAGTTTCAGTGTTCCATCTTCATCCTTACCATAGTCCTTGCTCGTCACAAGTGGACGTTTTTCTGCTATCCAGGCCTCCAGGTCTGAAGTATTCATTAGAAACTATCAATCAAAGCAAAAGCAAAATAATGTCTGTGTCAATTTCCATAATACTCATGTTATTCTTTTGACCAAATAAATTTGAAGCAAAGGGTACACTGTCAGGTCTACTGTAATATCACACTGAATAACTAATAAAGACTATTTAATCCTAAGGACTAATATTCCATATGACTAGATTAAGTTGCAGGAATCTTAGAAGAAGCTGTGTGTCCTTCCTGATAAGAAATGAACCAAAGGGAGCCTTCATTAACCTTACCAAATCCCTGAAAAGAAATGCTTTCTGAATGGTGTTTAATTTATAGAATCCTCATATAAATCATACTATGAAGATTTTATATATGATGTTGCTTTTTCAAACCATATGAAGGAGGTCACAGATTTAAGACATCAGTGCAAAATAACTGAGGTCTTATTCACGCATTAAAGTTCTGGTGATAAATTTCTGAGGAATTCAAACCACCCATAAATATCAGACTTCATAAAGCAGGCAGTATGGGCAGCTGTTTAAACATGTGGAGGAAACAATATCCACGTGATTAAATTCTCCAGGGAACATACTTTAGGTGGACCTAAGAACACTGTGCAAATATTGTTATGCCTAAAAACCTACCTATGTCATCTGAGTGACTGCACTCCAAATGACCCACTAAAGACTCAATAAATTTGGGTAATCCAGATACATATTTTTTCTAGGCAGGCTAAAACTATGCTCCATTATCTTGTTGAAGTAAGAGGGTCAAAAGTCCTAAGTTGCTTTAAGTGGAATGCCTTGATCAGTCTCTCAGTATAATTTTGTTGAGTCTGACCCCATGAGCCTGAGCTGAAGTGAACTGAAGACAATTAAAGGGAGAGATGTAAGCTGTTTTGTTGTTCACTTAAAATCTTTGATCCTCTTGTTTGCCTGAAAAAGCTACTATGGGAGCAATTTGTACCTCTTGGAAACCAACTGAGTGCTGCAGCTGCTTCATCCTTTCCTCACAGGCTTTCTCCAGACCCTGCCAGGCAGTCACAAGTTCCTGGCATTTCTCATTTATTTTGTGAGCTGAGGGATGCTGGCTTACAACCATTGCCCTTCCTTTATCCAGGACCCGCTGGACTTGCTGTTTGTGGGCATTCACTTCTGCCTGAAATTCCTGGGGATGAGAAAAAATAAAATGAGGAAGAAAAGAAGGGCATATGAAGAAAAAGAAGTGCAGTAAGTGTAGAACAGGGATAGTATGAGAACATGAGAAGAGAAACATTTTTCTCAGACCACTGCACAACGCAAAAACTTAATTTCTCTATTTAGTGTGAAGTACACTAGCTTTTATCCACTTCTAATGGGAAGAGCTATAATCTTTCTCAGAATAAGAATACTGTAAAACATGAAAAAATTTGCAGCTACTACAGGAATTCCTTGTTTGCTCTGGAAATCACACTGCTCTGCTTTCTTGTCTCAGTGCGCTGGAATCACATTTCATTGAGTATAGCACTAGATTTTACTTGTAACACCCCTCCTGGAGGTAATGGAGAATTATGCAGGTGCTTGTTTGCAGGCTGTGTTAATGTTCAGTGCGCCGACAAGCTATTATAAACTTGATGAAAAGAGATACCTTGTGTTTTTGCAACAAACTTTGAGCCACATCCAAGGACTTCCCACAGTTTGTGGAATTGGCAATAGGCAATCGCTCATTAATCCAGTTCAGCTCCATGTCATGGTAATGGTAGAACTCATAAAGATCCACTGCAGCTTCCAGCAGCTTACGTCTCTCATCAAGAGGTGCTTGCAAAGACTCAAACCTGGGGGTCATCCATTAAAATGTATACATTAAACAAAGCTCTATCCTAACCCTGCCAAGGGAATTAGTCTATAATAACACTGATGATTACAGAATGTTGGATACTTCTCTGCAATTAAAATTCAAAGGTTAGTGCTGGCTGTATATACAAGAACTGCAGAAGGTTACTTTTGGCAAGTATGGAAGGGATTTGACCAGGCCATGGGGAATGGCAATGGAGCTTTATGAAGCTATGATTCTCATGACAAGCCTTGGTCATAATACAGCCTGGCATGGGTCATTGCCTGCTGCAATAGATAGTGTCGGTGCTCAGTTAACAACTTTCTCACCTTTCTAATGTAAACATACATCAAAAGGAGAAAACAATTAACATGCTATCCATGCCTCATTTTCCAGCCATTTAAGTAATGCTGCTTGGAAGAAAGAGAACTTTTAATTTGGACTAAAAGCAATAAATGCAAGCAGAGGAGAAAGAACAGTTTTTCACTTTTGAAGCCAAAGGCTTGTCCTGTGATGTTTTAGGAAGGAAGTTAGTCACTACTGAATATTGATCACTGCACATTTTAGCAAGCAATTGGATGACCTATGGGTAACCAAAGGACAGGAGTAGGAGTGCAGCAGGCAAGGAGCGAATTCCAAGTAACAGATGGTGAAATCTATCACCCAGCAGTTGTGCAGGTATAGACTAAAACACTGTTGTAGCAGAACTAACAGAATAAATCATTCCTGAATATGGGTCCAAAGTGGAACAAAACATGTGATATGACATAAGGAGTGGAAATAAAAAGAGAGTGGTACTTCACCTTTTTAGGTATTTTTGTGTTTCATCCAGAATTCTCTGGGAGTCAAAGTGATTGGTGGCCATTTTCATTGCATGAGACACGATAGAGTTCATTTTCTCTGCCAGCTCGTGTGTCTCATTTTCCAGCTGCCTGTGCTTCTTGAGTAGATCACGGCTGGAGCGCAAATCATGGCCTGTCTCTGCTTCCTGAAGAACCTTCTCAATTTTCTCTATCTTCTTTTTGGCATCCTATAGGGAAAAGGTTACTGCACACTCCTACTGACCTTGAAACATTTTCTTTCACTCAGCTCCTCCCAGGACAGCTTCTCAGATACAATATTTAAACCCCTATGTCATTTCTTGGTAACACCATGGCCAGGTGCCTTCAAGAGGCATCTCCTGTGAATATTTTACTTCACTATCCATTTTGTCATACTTTTCTTTCTGAGCTACTAAAGTGCATGCCTACAAAATCTTCTCTCTGAACTATGTTCAGGTACAAATGAATCTCCAATGGCTTCAAAGTTTAGCATTTAAATTCAATAAAACAGCAGATTAATTAAACACTAATATCCGGATTCAGAGCGTATTTTTTCTCTCACAAAATCTGCTTGAATTACTTTAATATAATTCTGTGCCTTAAACCTCCATACTGACTCCAAGCTAGCATGTTTGTTTGCACCATCTTGAGCCCTGCAGAGAGATCTGATTGGTTTCCAAGTCTGGGATAACCAGATGTAGTGCTGAGCCTGAGTTTAGTAGCATTGCATCTTGGTGCTGGCACTGTTACCATCCTTATAGCTTTGGAGGGAGCTTGGTCAGCCTTACACTGGGTTTTCTTTCCTGAGATTGTAGAAACTAATCTATCTTGTGCCCAAGCACCTTAAAACATGCTTTCATGTGCAGAGTATTCTGCTCTTTTTTTCAAGGAACATTTTTTACCAACAGAGTAACCAGGTTCCTGTGCTAGCCCTCCCCTCTATACCCCACCACCTCCTGACCTGCAGCAGTTCCATGAGCTGTTCTTGCTGCCCAGCTTGTCTTAGCTTGTCACCTCGCTCTATCATCTTCCTATACAGTTCCTTCCACTTCTTCTCTAGCTCTGACATCTTCTTTTGGATAGAACCTGCAGCATAATGGTCATCTTGAATCAGCTGATTTCCTTTCTGGAGAAACACAGCACATCACATTTTTGTATTAGATCAATGTCATGAAGTTTGGGACCAGGTGGAAAACTTAGTTTCAAGAGCGTCTTCACCTTTATCAGTGTTGCAAAGTGCTCCTCATTAGCCATCATTTCTTTCTCAGCAGCTTCATGCCACTTCAGTTTGCGTAAAACATTTGTTGGATCACGATAGGATTCATCAGATGCAATCTTGTACTTCTCTTCCATCCATATCAAAAGCTCAGCAGCATCACGGTTGAATTCCTTACAGAAACAGATAGGATTAAATAGATATAAATTCTGGTTTTGCATGGATTTTTAGTGCATCCTTGCCACTAGGATGAAGTCCAGATTTTTTTTCCAAGAGTTAGAAGTATAATATTTTAATATGAAAGTTGTTCTCTATAATCAACACTTTTAATTAAGTTAGTTGTTTCATTTCATCACAAATTAAGCTAAATGCACTGTAGCTTTTAAAACATTTTGAGAAGTGTTAATATTAACATTGGAATGTACAAGGTATTCTCCCTAATTAATCTAGTGTGAAAGTTTAATTTTTGCCAGATGATTAATGCTCAGAAAATTAGTAATGAGCAGAATAAGCTTATCCATTAGACAAAATTTTCTGTTGATATTTTTTCATTTGATCTCTCAATTTTTGGCTTCTAATTTTGCTGTGCTTATAGTTTTGTAAGATCTAACCCCTACACATCACCTTGGAAAGTGACATTTTCTGTCTCATAGCCAAAGGGAAAGTGGAAAGTGAGCTGCAGTAAAAATGTTTGAGATGTATCCCATACTAAGACAAACTAAGTTTACTTCACACATGCTTGATGAAATCTGCACGTTCAGTCATTTTACCTGCAGCTGCAGAGAATCAAACAAGCTCTGTTTTCTCTTGGAATTGCTTTCTATCAGCCGCTGCCATCTTTGCCGAAGTGTAGCCATTCTCTCTTTAATACTACCAATAAAAATAGTAAGTTCAATGTTGTAATGGTCATACGATTTTTTTGTATGTGTTACTATCATACAGTTGTGATCTAGTTCACACATTTGTTGATGGAAGGGATTACAGCCCTGTCTTATGACATTTTGTGGCTCATCTGAAGACAAACTTTCCAGCTACCTTAGATTTTCCTTTTCTATAGCTGTGTTCCATTAGTGAATTGCAGTCACGTATGTTAGACTAAAACACCCAGGCCTTTATTTTACCCAAATATTCCATTGTAAATAGTAGTTTTATCTGTGATACAAGCTCAGTGAGGCTCTGGAATAGCCTTGTAATGGTAGTAGAGCTGTTAAGATACCTGGTTCTAAGAGTAGTTTTATGAATTTGTGGAGGAAATTTTCAAGACGTTGTCATTTGTAATGACAAAGCATGGACTGTTTGACCCAAGATGTCTACTCTGACCCTATATTTCCCTATATCTATGCAGAGGTCCTCTTACTAGACTCTAGTGAATTTATAGATGACATTTCAGCTTCCACTACAACATGAAGCTGTTCCTGATGTGCTCTTATTTCCTTACAAACTTATAAAAAACTTTTTAACAGCAAACATGTTAGTTCTAATACATGATACTTGCAAGTGAGAGAAAATTTTAATTATGCAGACATTTAATGTATTTTTGTTAAAGAGGTTTAAATACCATTAGTTTATAATAAAAGAACAATTATCCTAATGTTGTGTAAAATGCCACTTTTAACCTAACTTATTAGACTCACTTGTCCTGAAAGCAAAGGATGTTTGTATCTTTTTGAAATATACCCTTTTTTGTATACTAGTTCAGCAGATCAGAGCCTGGAATCATAACATGGTTTGGGCTGGAAGATCATCTGGTTCCAACTCCCTCCCGGGGACATGTCCCATTAGACCAGGTTGCTCAAAGTCCCATCCAGCCTGGCCTTGAACACCTCTGAGGGTGGGCCATTGACAACTTCCTAGGCAACCTGTGCCTGTGCTTCACCATCCTCATTGTAAAGAATTTCTTCCTTCTATGTAATTTAAATCAACTCTCTTTTCTACTTTGAATCCATTGTCCCTTGTCCTTAGAGGTCAACTGAATCCTGCCTTAGAGAAAAGATTTTAATGTTGATCCAATTGTTTATTAATGCTAAATGCCTCCAGTGAAATTACTGTTTTTTTCTACCTCCCTCTTTGAACAAAAAGGAGGAGGGATTCTGGACTTACGTGTGTGATGCAAAGTGTCCACTTTCTATTAGGTCCGTCCCATTTTCATTAAATGCTTCAATTCGTCTCTTTAGCACCATTAGTAGTTGTTCAAATTCCTGATGTTGTTTCTGCAGGCTTCGAACAGCATCTACATGATCCTACATTTAAGAAAGTAAATTTGATCAAGTTTTTTTATTGGCTGTATGTTTTTCATGTAGCAGTTAAAAACTTATTGGTCCTTACTTTCCCCCTTCTCTTTCAGAGATATACACACCATACATTTAGCAATAAAATTACATATAATACCCTGTGTGTATATATTGCCTATAAACAAGCAATAGATATGCTTAGGCTTGTGACATATCTGTTTAACCTGTCATATATTTGTTCCTACATTACGGTTCCATTTTCACTTAAGAATATTTGTATTCTGCATCTAGGCTAGTATATCAATAATTGAACATGTGTTTCTTCTATTTAGTTGGTCCCAGATTAACAAAATCTTTCAACTGAAAATATAAAAGGTATCTTTGTCCTTCACTGATCTTATGAATATTGTATATGATTGTTTTTTTCCCCCTTTATTGCTTTAACATTTGACAATTTAACAATTGAATTTATTTAAACTCAGGTTTCTATTTCAATGAAAAAATAATAATTATGTTTAAGTTTCAAAACCTCTTTTTATTTATTTATTTAACTTGCATTAGGTATTCAGTTTGTTACTCAGTTGTATTTAAATCATCTGTCATGCAAACACAGCATGAGACAACTCCAGTTGCTTTTTAAAATACTTTTGAGACAAGCCTAATTTTCATTATGATGATCAAGGACATAAGGACAGAAATAAGAGCCTGACAGTCTTGTTTCAATGTATGAAAATGCCATGACCATAAGAATGAGGAAGCTGATATAATTAAGAAGGATGTGTGACTCCCTGGATGTGAAGTAGAAAGAAATAGAGCAGCTGCTGTACATACCCCAAGGTCATTACCCCGAAGAAAAGCCTCATGGCTAGAAAGGGCAGCATTGATACGGTCTCCCTCTCTGTTGAACTTCTGCAATTCCAAGCCATCCTTCAGCTTTTTCTGTCGCTGTTCCCACATATTTTCCAGCTCTTTGTTCTCCTGGGCAAGCCTCTCCACAGACAGGTGAACATCTCTGGTCCTGCTGTTACTGGGTTGTTTTTGGATTACTTTACGCCCAAGCTCTTCCAGCTGCACAAATCTTCTCAGAGAATGAAAAGTGAGACATTAGTTTGTGTGAATATATTAATGCTCTTATACAGCTCGCAGCAGTACCTAAACTCTAAGCTGCCTTTCCTTCCTCTTGCTCTTTCCTTGCTAACCATTGTTGTACACTATACAGTACATGTAGTTGATTTTCTCAGGGACACAGGCTGGAGGTAGTAGGTAAGATTTCTGTACAAGTCCCCATATAAATAGACTTTCCCATTAAATGATCAAGAAAGACCAATACAGTATCTAGAACTTTATAATGCTGCATAAGAATAGGACTGAAAATGATGGCATCTGGAAGCATAAAGCACAGGAAGGGAAGAACTAAGAGAAGTGAGAGTACAGGTGGCAGTATTCAAGTGTCAAGAGTGCATGTGAAACTCTGCTCCAACAGGTATCTCCTCCTCAACATTGGTGTAAGAATGCAACAGCTGACTAGATTTTATGTTCAGCAGTTTTCTTTTGACTCTAAATTTCACAAGCATTTAAATAAACAACATAACATAATTTATATATACAATAGATGTTTCATCTCCATGGTGTTGTTGAAATATCACCCCATTCTGCTCAGCCCAGCCTACCTTTCCTTCTGAGACCTTATTTCTTTCAGAAGGTCCTGATGTTCCCTCAGCAGTTGCTCTGCAGAAGCCACGTCCACACCCATTTCTTCACTTCTCAGCTTCTCCCTGATGCCTTCTGCCCACAGCAGGAGCCTGCGGCTGTCTTGCAGGAAGGACTGTTGATTTTGGGCCTGCTGCAGAAGGTCATGCTTCCTTTGGGTCTCCAACTTGAGGCTTACCAGAAGCCTCTCCATGTTTTCCACCTCCTCTGCAATGGCCTTGCTCTCTGCAGGGTTGGTGTCCTTAATGCTACAGTAAGAAGTAAAACACAAAAAACTGGAAGAATAGCTTCAAAAATTTGAAGCATGAACCAATGCCCTTTAAAAGCGATAAATTTGGATGTTTATACTTCTGTTAATGAAAGTCAGCTAAGGCACCAAATACTCCAAACTAGCAAAAAACATCATTGTGAAAAGGGTGTATCACAGAAAATGTACTTTAAAAACTGTGATAACCTTCTTGTGGTTCAAGTGTATCTGTACACTATGAATGTATAGAAGACTAAAAGAAGTAAAAAGCTTTACAATTTCAAATTTAAACTGTAGTGCACAATTCCCAGCTACTCTTCCTTCATCTTTGCTTCCCCTGATGATCTTCTTTCAGTTATATTATACCTAGTTCGAAATGTGTGAGTAACTCCCATCAGTACAGGTAAACTGATAAAGTCACAGTCTTGCTGTATTTACAGATTATTTCCACAGCAGCAAAGCCTGGAAACAGCCACTTCACCAGCCATTCTCAAGAGAGAGTACCTCAGTCCAATGGGCAAGTTGTTTCTTCAAGCCACTAAATAGAAACTTCAAGGGAAATTTCACTGTCTGCGTATTCTCTTTATAATGCCATCTTAGAGAATTAGTACAGAATACGAAAACAAAGAGCAGTTTCCTTACGATTTTGCAACACTCCTCAAGTATTCAATTTTCCTCTCCATCACTAGGACCTCTCTCTCAACTGCAGACAGTTTGCGCTTGTCAGACTCCAGCCCAGCAGGTGAATTCCCTGGTTCCAGATCTCTGAGCTGGCCCATCTTGTCTTGTAGTAGCACTCCAATGCTCTGACAGTCCTCAAGAAACGTCCTCACATCAGCCACTCCAATCAGCTCTGAGCCCTTCTCCTCCTTCAGAGATTCCATATGTTCCCATCTTGGAGGGAAAAAGAACACAATTACTTGCCTGTAGCCTCAGTCACTAACCCAGAACTTGCCTTCACCTGAAAAATAGATTCAGTTTATAGCCTTTGTTAGAGTTCTAGCCAGGGTGAGATTTTTTTTCTGGATTGGATTCAGAAAGCAAGGAGGGAAGCATATGATATACATTCTTTATCTATTAAGTAAAATTTTGTGTAATGGATTTAATCAGGATTTCAGTGGATTGAGGAGAAAGCCAGTATTTCAACTTCAAAGCTCATCTCAGTGGTATCTCAAAGAAGTGAATCAAAAATCCTGAACATGATGTAAATAAACAACACTAATCAAACGGATCCAGCAGTGCTTCACAGTTCCAGCTTGGTAGAGTTTACAGGAAGACATATACAACTGGTAACGAGCTACTTTGAGAAGTCAAATAGGATTTTGTGTTCCTTTCAGTAATAGTGAAGGGCATCCCCTAAGCAATATCTCACTGTGAGGGCACTGCACAATCCTGGAAGCAAGATATCAAGCTCAGGGCAGCTAGCACAGTCCAGGGCTATGCCATTCCTGCTAATGACAGTAGGGACTGTTGGGACTCATGTCTGATGCTAGTTACCATCCTGGGTCTTTCCTGTTCAGTTCCCTATGGGACTAGCCTTGCCTGTCAAGGTCTCTCTCCTTAGCTCCCAGTTCCCCATCCCATACAGGGCAGCAAGTTCGACAGTCAACTCTGGCTGTTTGAACCACAACCTGTCCCCCTCCAACAGCCCTGTGGAAACCCCAGCCTTTGGGAGCTGCCAGGTCTGACCCCAGCCCGTGGGAGCTTCTCTCATGAGAGACTGTGCTACAGGGGTTGGACTAAAGTGCAGTCCTGCTGCACCACAGCCCTGCCTCAGCCCAGCCACGGTCCCTGCTGAATGAATCCCTGACCCCTGCTGATCCCAGGGAGCAGCCCCTGCCACTTTGTATCATTCTGTGTCTGGTGGTGACTTCTGCAACCCCAAAGAGCGAACTTCAAGTACATTTAGAATCCTCCCCTCACCCAAACTCTGAGATTTAGTAATCTATCAGGCTTAAATTCTCTCAGTGTGGTTTAGATCAGGCATTCAAAGGTCAGCTCTCCAATGGCCACCACAGAAAATATTCTCTATTTTACCAGTAGCACCTTTACCTGCCATGGATTTCTTCCAGCCAAATCTGGATCTCAGTGTACTTGCCAGTGTATTTGGTCTTTCCAAATTTAGTAGCTAAGGTTTCAATTTCTCCCAGCTGGCCTTTTCCTGCAGCCAGTTCTGTTAAAAAATTCTAAAATAAAAAAGATACAAGAATGCAGAACTTGAGATTTTTCCAGTTCCATGGATGCTGTTCTTGATAATTTCCATAAACATTCATTTTGCACTTTGTCAGGTGACTTCTGCACCTTACTGTTCATCTTCCTGCCCCCTGACACAACACAGACCTGCACCAGCAGTTCCCCTATAGTCCAGACCTCTCCTGGCATACACACTATTGCTATGCACATGCCCTATTCCATAGGGATGTAAGTTCACTATAGGATTATTTTCTTCACGTGACATTTTTCTTCAAGTGTCATAACATAAACCACAAAAAGAATCCTTCTGTACCACAATATTTGTACCATAATACCTTATCCACAGAAGTTAAACGGACATCAGCTTCAGCAAGGTTGGCATATTTTATACCAAAGAAGTATCTGACTTACAGACAGTGCCATAAATTGCAATGAATGAAAAACACTCAAAACTTATTTTCACAATTTTTTCCTTTATCCCAAGGTCTCTAATTTAAAATGTGCCATTTGTGAGTGGGGAAAGAGAATACCTGATATTTTTGTTGCATGACTTCCACGTTGTCTGCTTGAGGCTGAAGAGTCCTAAAAATATTCTCCTTTTCTCTCATCCATGACTGAAATGCTTCACAGGAGCTACAGAAGCGGTAATACCCAATCATCTCTTCCAAGGCCTTTTTTCTGTCCTGTGAGACAGATGAAGAATTTTGTTGCTTTAACAACTTTTGCTTTAACTTGCTTTAATAACTACTTTGTCTTTTGAAAGAAAAAGATTCTTTCATTTACATTAACTAAAGTACAAGGATGGTAGTTTAGTAGTTTTGCCAGGTACTGCTGACAGACAACAGAACTTGTTACCTTGAGCTCAGAATATTTCTCCCTAGAGGAACAGTGATTTAAAAGCATAACAGAATCAGAAAACATTAATGGAGGTACTGTACCTCAGCCATGCGCTGTAGGTTTTCATAAAGTGAGTCTATTTCATCTTGAGTCTTCCAAATATTCTCTGGAACAAAATGAGCATCTAAACTGGAGCTTCCAGGCAGTGCAGATTCAGAGGTAGCCCAGGTTCGACTGAATGGTAGCTTAGTTGTCTTTTGATTTAAGTCACTTGGGGCTTCTGTCTTCACCATCTGTTGTGCAAAATTTAACAGAATCCGAGGATTAACATTTCTAATTTGGATTAAAATTTCACATACACAGAAAATTTGGACTTACTAGTTCAAACCACTACATTCTGACCCTCTAATAAAATGTTCCCAGGATTTTTTTGATTCTATTTCCTTTTTAACTTACTTTGAAATAGTTAACCATCTAACTGAAAAACATTTCATTTACACTGAATGGTTTTATCTAGCTGGGTTTAAAACACTTTGATTCACTAAAAGTTCTCATTTTGTGCCAACATCAATGTCCATTTTTCTTAACTTCTAAAACTGCTAACAATCCATAGGATCTGCAACCTAATGCAAATGTTTTGTGTTTGTTTTTTTGTTTTTTTTTATCATTTTTGAAGCCAGATGAAATGAATATTTTTATGAGAATCAAGAGTGACAAAAGATTACTGAAGATCAGCAGAAGAAAATATTACACATAAATATATTTCTAGCATTTCACAGAACACTTATATAGGCTAAAAGTGGCCAATGCCCCGTGCCATCTAAAAATCTGCTTCCATTCAGTACTCCTCCAAGTCTTCCTCTTCCAAGTCAGTACACCTCCTGAATAATAGTAATTGAAAAAAGAAAGCTCTTTTTTATACAGTTTTGAATATTGCGTTTAAATAACATTAGAACAGTTTTCGCATTGGAAAGTATTCTGTGTGAAATTTCTAGCCAACCTCTATTGTTATGAAACAAAGGAACAAAGACTGACACAATCCCTAACCTACTTACTGCAGCTGGAACTTGCTCTGCTGCAATGACAGCCTGCTCTTTCAGGCGCCTCATCTCTGTGGAGTAGGCTGCAATCTCCTTTTCCAGGCGCAAAAGACGATGCAGCAGTGCTTCAGCACTTGATTCATCTTTTCCATAGTCCTTGCTAGCCAGAAGGGGTTGCCTTTCTTGCAACCATGAATTTGCTTCATCGATGTCAGCAAAGTACTGAAGGAAACAGCAGAAAAAAATGCTGGGTCTTATCCTGAAAGAATTTAGTCTTTGCCAAGAACAAAGCTGTTAAATTTTGTTCAAGGAACTCATGGG
Source organism: Excalfactoria chinensis (assembly GCF_039878825.1). Taxonomy (NCBI): domain Eukaryota; kingdom Metazoa; phylum Chordata; class Aves; order Galliformes; family Phasianidae; genus Excalfactoria; species Excalfactoria chinensis. The sequence continues at coordinate 32,840,388 of NC_092829.1, read as the reverse complement.
GAAAACAGACTGAGGGTAGATGCAAGAAAGGGAGAGTAGTAATAATACTTGAGACACTGTAATGTGATTTTTGAGTGCTGATTTTAAAAGAGCTCCCTGTCTGCAGATGTGTTAGTGTTTGTTCATGTAAAAGATCTGCAGAGATCAGAAGGAAAAAGTCAGATATTTCCTAGACTTTGAAACAGTTCATCCAAGTCTTCTGGTGTGTTTGTTTTGTTGTTGGGATTCTGTGTGTGAGATCAGTGGTGTTCTGTTATTGTTGTTAGAAAAATGTCATACAGCTGCCCAGATCCCACCTTCAAAATTTACTGCGTATCAGCAAGGTTAGGTGAGGTATTTCCATAAGAGTTTTTAATGGAGACAGTTTTCTGCTAACTACTCTAATCTCCAGCCTGGCAGGCTTGCAGGAGGGATAAGACTGAACCATGGAGATCTCTTTTTGAAGACTGGCACCTGAAAGCTTCCTTTTGCTGTTGTCCTGTATGCAGGGACAGGGGACAGAAGTGAACCACATCTGTGTCCCCCATTCCACATGTCCCAGCAAGACCTGCTTACCTGCTTGATGAGAGCTGCTGCCTGCAGGCGGTTTTTGCGATTAGCCACCTCATCCTGGAGCTGCTGCCACCATGTTTGGAGTTTGTCTATCTGTTTCTGGATTTCCTCCTCACGTGTAGGGTTTTTCTGGCTCAGATCCCAGCCCCTCCTCATAACATCTGCACAAATGGCCCTGTGGGAGTTGCATTCTGCTTCGAGAGCCTAGCAGAGGGGTGGGAGAAACATGAACACAACTCACACAAAGCCAGCTAAGAGCAAAAAGGGGGATTCGTATTCTCAGCTACTACAATACATGTATTTGTAAGAGCCCTGTGTCTTATCTGTGCCCTAGACATGGGATGATTGACCTTTGCTCCCCACACATAAGTAATAGTCTTTTTTATTTTTTTAACCTTTGTACAAAGACAAATTTCTTATGCCATCTTCTCTGAGGGAGATACTTATTTATAGTCCACCAGTTCAGTACTCTCTTGCTTTCTGGAAGCAGGAAATACAAAACAAACACACCTGTATATTAAACCTGTCCAAGAGGCTTCCGCTTCGGTTTAGTCCCTCATGTCCACTTGTTTATAACGATTCTATGTCAGAAAAAGTCAGTAGCCAAACCTGTGGCATTAGTTTATAGCAAGCTCTCAGGAGTGGTAATTTCTACACAACTCACACAATGCCATCCATGGGGCTCCCATCATGATTGCAGTTATCAGTGATTTTTTTTTTTCCATGAGCTCTTCTCTTTCCCCTCCATCAGGAGAGGTGACTGGGAAAAACAAAACCTAACAATTTATTTTTTCCTTCCCATACACCAACATGACATAGTAAGTAGTCCAGTATATTCATGTAGCCCAGGAGAAGCTCCAGTATGAGATATAGTCCTTCCCTATACTTTCTGTCTCTTCCTCGGACACTGTCTTTAAAAAAGTCCAAGATACTGGTGATTATACTTGAGCTAACAACTGGATTGACAATTTTCTTATAACTGCTGCATGGTTTGAAGGACATAGATGTTCTAAAATTGTGCTATAATGCATAGAATAGACACTACCAGCAAAGAAATATACCTTGTGCTTCTGAATGGAAGCTGTAATCTGGCTGACATCTTTCCCTAATGTTGTAGTTCTTGCTATTTTCCATTTCTCAGAGATCCATGATTCTTCCTCTTTGCAGTCACGGAAGAACTCAAAGAGCTTCAAAGCCTCTTCTAGTTGGGATTTTCTGAAACCAAGAAATTAATATATCCAAGTCAGAATTAGGATTCTATGGAGATAATGTTACAGAATAGCATAAACTTCAGAACTTTGAAAACCCAAAATTTGAGTGTATCTAATTTTTCTTTGTCATCATTTAATTTCTTCATGCAAGTAAACAAGGGAAACAAAATTAAATATCCTTTTCTTCCAGGAGACGAGATAACCACACACTATTCAGACTACACATAAAGCAAACCATAAAAAATGCTAAGAATTAAGTTATTTTTTAGCTATGGAGGTGAGTGATCTTTTTCAGACAGCTGTAATAAAAACACTCAAATTGTTTGTGTTTTTTATTTATAAATGGAGAAACTGAGATTTTCAAATATGAGGAAATTGAGTCTTCTGATTAAGAGATTAACTGTCCACCTTAATCAGGAAGAAGGAGCCATAAACTGTCATACCGTGTTCTGCTCTGAGCTATAAGGTTCTGATATAGCTGATGAAGCATTGGAACCTTTGCATAAAGCACTTCTGCTTTGACTGTGCTGTCCTTGCTGATTTCTGCTGTCCTTTGAGTTATGTGTGTCAGTCTATCATCATAGGAGGAGATCTGCAAGTCAATCAAGTTGTGCTTTTGAAGCAAATCTACTACTTCCAGGAGCTGCTTCCCACAGTCCGGGGAATTCACTAGTGCCTGCAAACAAAGTGAGGGAAAAAAAAAAAAAAGGCATTTACAGAGAGTGCATCAAAGGCAACGGTACAAAGAAATTGTTTGAAAGCTTCCTGTTGACTCTGATAACTTCTAAATGTAAAAGAATTATGTCAGCTATGTAAAGCCAAAAATATTTCTCTTTCAGTTTCACAAGGTAACAGCAACAGTCTGGAGTTTCTATCATCGGCAGAGCAAGCAATTGTCTCTTCAAATAACTATTTGGTTTTCACAACTAAATTGTTTCTGTAAGGCAAGCACTTCAGGTTTCAGGATTTGTGTGCACAAGAACAGCCATTTTCTATATACATCCATCTGCAGGCAGATGGATTCAGTCTGTATTTGAAGAACTCTACAGTATCCCATCTAATGGTATGTTTTGACTGTGAGTTTTTTTGTTTGATAAACCTACTTGACTTTGCTATGTACATAATGAATTATTTTCATTACTTATTAAGTTCTTCATACTAGTATGGCCATACTTAGTGTGAAGTACTATTTTTGTTATTTAGATAATGAAGTCAAGTATAACAGTAAGTACTTAAACTTACTATTCAGTCCAATGCAAGCACTGCATGCTTTACTGTCTGTCCTCTTTCTAATTGTATTCTAACAGAGAGCGTTATCTTTCCTTATTGATCTTTCTTCTTATATCCTCAGGCTATCATGGTTCCAACAGCGTCACTACCATTAGAAGTTTTTGCTAACACTTGGACAAATAGATTCATTACTTACAGATGCTTTCTATCTTTGTTTTGAAATTCACACCTTCACATAACCTGTTTATTTTTTCAACTTAGGTGCACCACTACCTGAAGCTGTAGGGATTTTTCTGTCTTTAAGTAAGACAAGGCAAGACCAAAGGATGAATGCTATATGCCATTACAAAATTAATATGAAAGCAGTTATTTCCTATGATAAAGAGAAGACTTTGAGGTCTGACACTCTGGTAACACTTGAAAACTCTTGTTAACAGTGGCATTGTGCATTTTGCTGTAGAACTTTTGCATTTTATAGATTTTGGTAGCTGAAACCCAGAAGCTTGCCCGAGCAACTTTCCAACTCTATAAATACTAGAATACAGAAGGTGATTCAGTGTAGTTACCCGGAATAGGAACAGATGCCTGTTTTGGTTTTTGTTTTTGTTTTCCTCACCTGTTTTGGTTTTTGTTTTTTTTTTCCTCAACTTTTGCCTTCAGATTTCTAAATTTAGGTGAGAGATGTATCATCTTTATTACACAACATAATTTAAATCTATAGCAGCAATACCATATTTCACCTTCTGATTAGAGAGTCCTTGTAATAAGGACTGTGTTCTTCTTTTTTCCCATGTAGATACCAGCAATGATGGACTGAAACCCAAAGTTTGGCATCTAAGTAAAAACAGTGTTTTTTCTCTATAACTGATAGATTTATTTTCTGTTGGCTCCAGAGAGTGAGTGCACTAGTCCCGGAATATGAGGGTTTGTTTAGGGACACATGCTGTTAACAGCGTGAGCTGTGTGCTGTTGAAGGGAGCTCAGTACCTGCAGCTCTTTCAGCTCCTCCATAATGGCGTCAATGTCCCTCAGGAGGGCTAGAATCTCCTGCATTGTACTCAGGGAGTGTTGTCGTTTCTGCAGCTGATCCAGAAGATCTTGCCATTGCTTTGAAATGCTGTTTTCCCTATGAAGGAGGAGAGAGATGATCAGCTTGGATCAAAGACTACATGCCTCACTAGTAAAAATTCCCAGTTCTCACAGCTTTAGAGGAGATAAATGAACACAAGGCATTTTACTTGTGGAGGAGGACAGGCCATGACTGAAAAGCAGGTGAAGTATTTTTAGCCAGTCCTAAGTCAGGATATACTGATAATCAGAGAAGTCATAATTTCTCAAAACTTGAGAACTGGAGTCAACTTGGGAAGACTCTGTGATTTAAAAAAATCTATATCTCACAAACCACAGACTGAAAAAGAAATATGTTGATTTTGAGGAAAAAGAAGTATATGTTTTCTAAGTATTTTTGATGGAATATAGGATTTTTGGCAGGAAAATATATTCATATACAGATCAAAATACCCCAGAATTATTTTTCATTTGAAATCAGTCTGAGTTTTGATGATTGAAGCAAAAACAAACCAAACAAACAGAAGACAAAACACTTCTCTTATCTGCTAAAACTGTTCACAGGTAGAAGAAATTCCTGTCAGTTCTACTGATGAGGAGAAGAGCTATGATTCATAGGCACAATTCATCTTTTTCATCTATGTAAAAATAAATAAAATAATCTCAACCTCCACCATCATATGGTCTCAAGATCACCACTCACTTCTTTTCAATTTGATCTTTGCTGTGATAGTTGTTCTGGCTGATGACTGTTGCCATTTCGGTCAGAGCTGCAAAGCGTTCCCTCCTGGGGTGTACATCTGCCACAATGGCTTCCAGCTTCTTACTGGCAGCTTCCATCCTATCTACACTCTCTGGCCAGAAATCTTGCTTTCCAATCACTTTCCTCATGTCTTCCAAGTAAGTCTCACGCAGAGATGCCTTCTTCAGAAACCTCTTGGCTAGCTGTTCCAGCTTCTCTAGCCTCAGCATTTCTTTCTGAAGTGCTTTTCCCCTGTTGTGTTCTGCCTTTTCCAGGATGCTCCAGTGCTTTTCTACATCCTGCAGTGTTCTCCCCTCTGGAGGCACATATAGTCGTAGGTTGTTGGCTCTCTGCTTGGTCCTGATGTTGAAGAGATGAGCTTCAATCATGCCTTTATCTTGATATTTTGGGGGTTTCTCCACAGTGCGGAAGGTCTTGAAATTGGCCATGAGCAGCCACATTTCCTGAAGATTGTTGGGGAAGATACGGTCATCCAGCTCAATTACCTTCTGCTTAATCCATTTCAGGAGGTCAGAGACCATCTGCTCATACAGAAGCTTCAAGTCATCTATCTCCTTCAGGAGGAACACAATCTGAAATGGGAATACAAAGTTATAAGCCACATAAGAAGCAGAATGAACCAAGATGATGTGAATAGAATGCAACATCATTGGAAATAAAACTTAGGACCCAAACAGAACAGTGTATGTATGTCAGGAAGACAGTATTTAACAAGCAAATTGCAACAGTCATCGAATATTTATACAAATCATAGAATAATTTGGGTTGGAAGGGTCCTTAAAGACAATCTAGTTCTAACTTGTTCTAGATCCACTAGGTATAGACACATCACATAAGTATAGATTTTACCTATGGGGCCAGATGACCTGTCATGAAAAAAAAACAAAACAACTAAATAAATATTATTTAATGTTTAATTTAATTTAATTAATTTAATTATTATTATTAATTTTAATTTAGGAAAAAGTTATATTTTGAAATAGCATACATATGACAAATGTTGACAGTTCCTATGAGACCTGACCAGAAGGCAGAAGTTCCAAATAGAGGCTTCAGAGTTTCACAGTGGAACCAAACTGAGATTGTTTTCATTCTCTTTCAAAAAAAGAAATCAGTCTTATCCTATCTGTTAATATGAAATCAGCTCCTCTTAGTCTCAACATCTTGGGTGTGGGAGACCATCTGACAAGATTTTAGCTCTCTCACATGCCAACAGCAGACTGTTGACAGACTGATCCCTCTCAATCTCTTCTATTGGAGCCATTTCACTTTTTATAAATCGTCAGAGAAACAAAACACATCATAGCTAAACAGGTTGGTAAGGATGTTAACTCTGATTCAACAATAATTTTTCTACTCTATGATATTTATCTGTTTCGTATGCAAACTGACCTGCATTGATCTCCACTGTCCACATATCTAAAAAATCAATTTAGAATGAAATTCATAATGAAATTTAAAGAAATGTTTGAATGAAGTCATCTTTTCCTTTCTGGTTTACATATTTTTTCCATTTTTGTGTCTTTATAGTTTTTCCTTGCTTTAACTCGGCCTCCCTGCAGACATCAGGGTTAATGCTGAACAATATTGTCTGCCTCTGCAGGCAGGCAGATTAGTGAGATGCCGCTGAGCAAAGGCCCATGCCTTGCAAGTGGTTATTTGCTTTAACCTAGCAGAAAGTGCACTTGGCAATGAATAAATGTCACAGTGCTTGAAGAGTAGCAAAACAGCACCAACCTTGAGTGAAGGAAAAGCAGCCCATGTTGCCAGGGCTCCTTTCTGTATTTTCTGCCATCGTACCCAGTTCTTGCTGAAAGATCCCAGTAAGTGCATGGCTACCTCACGTGGGTGGGGGAAAGCAGATTTACCTCTCCAGGATGAATCCTTCTGCCATCCTGGTCACCCACATAGTCTCAACTCAAAGGCTTCCTTGATACATTCAGACTTCCCTCCCCAATCCTATTAGTAAATTCAGAACTGCCTATTTGAGGGGACTAAGGACATGAGGAGATTAACATCTGTTTTGTTATCCTTCTTTATGCTTGTGTGTGTGAGAAACACAGGAAGACAGGCGGGCAGTATTAAAGACAGATGAAAATACCAATGGAGAAAGAGAGAAAAAGGAAGCAGTAAGTGGAAAGAGAGAGAGAAAAAAAAGAATGCATGAATATATCTATACAAAGTGAAAACAAACAAACAAAAAAAAAGTGGAGCACAACAAAAACTGAAAACAAGACAGAGTAAGAAATGCTCTTCCTGTGTTAGCCCATAATACAAAGATATAGCCTGTTCATCCTGCCTGAAAAGCAGAGACTCTGCTGGAGTCCAGACAAATCTTACTGCCCACTCTCCACACTTATTCCCAATCTTTTATTTAACTGAATTCAAATTCTGGCTGTCATCCAACAGTTCCTCAGGGAACATCACTGTCAGTAAGAAATGTTTCAGATTGTTCTTGTCCCAGACTACTTAGCTGAACAAAGTCTGCTTCATAAAGTCTTGTCACCATTAGGGATGTTCTAGTTTTGTGTCTCCTACTGAGCAATATATTCCCCCTCACCTTGCACTAAATACATTTCTAACACAAATTTAACCTTATGTATTAAAGTTTTTAATTCTGAAGATAGCAATGCACTTACTTTGGCAAGTCGCTTTTGATTTGTCTGGCCTTGTTTCATTCTGGAGAAGTAGTGGTAATAGAGTGACACATAAGTCATGATGGATCTCTCATCTGGGGAGGGTACTGCCACATCCTCAGCATCAAGCAGCTTGCTGATCCCAAGCTCTTTCTCAGCAACATTAAAGGCATTGTTCAGGTTTTTGATGGGCTGGTCCTGCCGCAGTGAGCTATAATTGATAAGATCAGGTCTGGACAAGGAGAAGAACAGAGAGGAAAAAGTGGAAGAGAGATTTATGTTTGTCTTAAGTTCTTTCAGATGATAAACCATAGACTGTTTATTAGGTAAGTAATAACTTTGAAATTATTCTGTCTGACCTGCTTTATTCAGAAACATCAGAACTATATAGCTGGAGGAAGATTCTCTTTATGAAACTGAAATACCACTCCCAGCAAATCTCTGACCACCTTCAGTATTTCTCATCCTCACCACTGAAAACCAGTGCCCACTATTTTGCAGGCAATTCTGATCAGGGAGACAACTCCCAGCTGGTTAAATTTCAGAGTATCCTGACTGGAAGATGGAGCAGAACTGTTTGTGGGAGAACTGTCAAAGTCTGTCTCAGGTGGTTTCTCTCTGCTTGAGCTCTTTTCTTCACACCTTTTAAAATGGCCAGAGAAGGAAGGAAAATGTTGAGAAGTTTACTCTGTTAAAATTGAATCAGGAGACATAAATGCTCACAAAACTTACACAATAAAAGCAATTGCTACACTAGTAGCTATTGAAAATGAGCAGTGAGAATACGAGTGGGAAACCAAATATTGGGCAGTGTTGTTCAGATCTGTGATAGTCCCTTAGAAATCCCACTTCCAACAAAATGAACAGTGAAGCAGGAGTTTTTGGTCCTTCCTTCCTTCCTTCCTCAGGGGTAGTGTATCCATTTAAGAGAGTTTTCAGTAAATAAGGGTAAGAAGAGCATTTTTTAGTTAGTTGGCAAATATCTGTTATTCAGACTGTTGTGCCTTCAGACAACTTGTGCCAGAACTAGGAAAAACAACAAGCATATCACCCTGAGCTCAACTCTTACCTGTGGGCATGTATAAGTGCATTGAATGCCAGTCCATCAGTCCAGCTTTTAGAGAAGTCCTTCACATTTACATTGGGATAGCTGGCAGTTTTATGCTGACACCAAAGTAGTAGGGCTTCATTGGCAAATAGCTGATCAGCTCTGCCTCCAAATTCTTCCTGTGAAGACAGCAGAGAAAAGAAAAATCAGCGTGTTCAGTATGCGGAAGTAGTATCTGTGTTTTATATTCCCAATAAAGATAACTTCATACTACTTCTGTCCAACTTGTAAATCATCTCCAACAGTTATGAGTTCCAAGATGAATGTGTCATGAAGATAGAATGACTTAATGCAAAATCTTGAGTTTTCTATCAGAGTAATAATTAATTGAATGAATTCCTAAATTGTGATATGAAATGAAGATAATAATTTTTTCTTTTTTTTCTTTTCTGCAAGGTTTGTAGAAGTCAAGTAAATGCAAGAAAGATATAAAGCTTAGTTCATTTTCTTTCCTCGCTTTGATCTAGAATTCAGAAAAAAATAAAATAAAATGTTCAGATCTATCATTAGAAATTACTAATTTTGATTTCATGATATCTTTATAGGAGCTCATTTTTCATGTGCTTGAAGTGAAAAATCTCCTTTTTCTAAAAATAATAAAGAAGAATAATTTTCTTTAGAGAATGGCAGCATGTACTTCGTATCTAGAGATAAGTGACATCAGAGACATTCTTTCTGAAGTTAAAGCCAGAAAAAAGTTTGTGAAAGGGAGTGATGAACATGAATATCTCTAAGTTATTGTTTTCTGTCTCTTTGAGAAATTATGAAATGGATTCAATTCCTTTTACAACTTGCTGGCAAGTTATTGGGTAATATTATACAATCTGCAGGATCAAAATGGACAGGAAACGTCATCAAAACAGTTCTTTCTGATCTGAAGCTCTACAAAGCCTATGAATTCCATTAACCAGGCAAAAATAAAAAGACCTTGTTTTACCTTATCGAGCTTGATAGACGAAATTTGAAATCGAAGTATAATGATCCAGATGAGACCCAGGATTAAGGTTCTGTCACCGTCTACGATATTCTCAGGACCAATCACTTTCACTTGCACCTGCTAATAAACAAATATCTGTTCAGTATAAAATTACGTCAAGATCTCCGAACAAGCCTTCTGCTTAACAGGCTGGTGTTGAAGAGGGCATTCAGAATTTCTTCAGGAAATGGATTTTGCACAATCACTTCATTTGTCCATATATCTGAGATCTCCCATGTTCATCCCCGAGCTCCCATATGCACCAAAAATGAGATTCAGGAGCTATCTGACAAAGGGATGGTGATCTGAAACATTTAAAGTTCATTTACCTACTGGTTTTGAAAATTGTGGTTAAGAAAAGTAACACAGCTCAATGACACTTTCCTCCAAAGGAGTGGCAGCTGGGCAAACTCAGAGATCATTCGATGTGATCTCCAGAGAGCTAGTCTACATGTAGTTCTTAGTCTCACCAAAGAATCCAGATATCCTACTAAAGAAGCCACAGCTTCTTTCAGTAGATGTGTTAGGTGGAGCACGCCAAGCCTCATGCTGTATTGCACTTGTTCTGTAGTCAGTGGAGAAGAATGCATTACATACTTTCTGTGTTTACTGCTATGAAACCCCTCTGCTCCTTCAGAATGTGTGACACAGAGCTTTGTTTGATGATTTTCCAGGGAAGTATACAATAAACTGATTGTTTAAAAAAGGAAGAAAATGGCATGCCATCTTGTAGCTTAAGTAAGGATATGCAATTCAAATATATAAAACTACTGCAAAGGCTTGCATGAAACTGTTTGAATCAGAGCTCTAAAATACCCATTTTTACACCACATGTCTTCACCAGTGCCTATTGCTGTTTATTTGCCCCACTATTTGGGAAAGCATTACATCTAAAAAGCAAATAATTAAAAATTTTAAGCTGTCAGGAAGGAAAACTGCTGCCAAAAAATCTTTGAATTTATTCAGAAATTGTAGACAGGTTTTCAGGAACTACCCAAGCTTCAGAGAATGTTTATCTGACCTTAGTTATGAGGAGATTGTTTTAAGAAGTTGCTCATTCCTTTTTGCCATGGGAACCAAAAATGTTCATTGTTTCCCTTGTCCTGATCTTACAGTACATGACATTTCTTTACCTATCAGGGAATATGACTGTGATATCCAGGATAAATCTGCTTCTACTTCTAAAAGCCCAACAGATGAAAAAAAACAAACCAAACCAAACCAAACCAAGGAAGAGTGAGGTAATTACACGACTAATACAAAAGTCCATTGGTACAGTAACTTTATCCCTTTTTCCTATGCCTTTGTGTTTCCTATGCTTTCTTTTCCCCTGTAGCGCTGTTCTCTCTTTCTCAGTCCCATATTCCAATTTCTAGTCCATTTTCTTATTGCAGCTTTCCTCTTTCCATTTTTATTTTTTTTAAATGGGAAGTTTAAAATCAGTATTTTAAATCAGCATTTCAAAATATAATTCATCTATAATTCATTTTCATTTAGGTGTGACATTTTTGGAGGACTGTTATATATTTGTAGGTCAGATTTCTCATACAGTAAGAAAAATCTGTTGTTTATTTTTTTGTTATTTTTATCTGTAATATCAATATTACTATCAGCTTACCTTGGATTTCAGAAATGTAATGGCTTTACTGTTGTTCTCCAGAAAATGCACTCTCATCTTTCCTCGATTCGGTCTGGGCAAAGATTCTCCAGAGAGCAGCTCCAGGAGTTGCATGAGATAGATGCCATCCTTCAGGTCTGTGTAAATATTTTCTATTTCAGCCCTCACCTGCAAAGACCAGTCACACAACATCAGCTCTGGCTGAACACTTGGCCCACAGGTCCCTTGACTTCTAGTACTAAACAAACAACACCTTGTTGCTGTGCCGCCGAGTCTGCTGTCTGGCAGTGCATAAACATGAAGTATAAGCAACGAAAGTCAAATCACAAAAAGTAGGTTCACAGAAGGACTGACATTATTACAGAAAGTAGGCAGAACTAAAAAAACCCTAACAAAATACAACAGAAAAGAAAAAGAACAGAATATGAAAAACAGCAAAATCCCCCAAACAAATACTTTGGATGTGCTGACATTTTTTATTTCAATTGAAAAGTCTCTTTTCAGCTTTTTACTCTGAGCAATGCATTCCATTTAAAATGTAAACTGATAATCCCAAAGTTAAGTGAAGGAAAATAAAGGAAATGAGAAGACATAGAACAGTTTCCCTGACTCATTTTACATTCCAAAATCTTTAGTCTCCTGGCTAGACCTTCACTGTCACCTCAAGTCTCCATATTTACAGATGGTCTCACACTTAAGTGCAATTACTGTGTAAAACATTAGGATCTACAAAAATGTATCCCACTGCTGCCAGTAGAAAATGTCACCCAGTGCTTAAGTGACACACCATGACATAGCGTGTACTCTGATCTAACAGAAGCTTGCCTTAGGTGTTTCCTTTTGGCCTTAAGCCACCAGCCATCAAATGACAATGAAGCCACATAACACACCCAACAGTAACTTGCTGTGATTCTGAAATCACAGTCAATAGTCTTTTCTCCTCAAAAAACAACAACAAAAAAAGAATTAAATATTCCTGATGTTTAATTGGTTAGTTTTGTGATTTTTTTGTTTGCTTTTCAGTTTGGAGCATAGTTAAATGTAGGTGAAATAAGGGATAAATGCTTTCTTCCCCCACTCTTGACAGGTTTATTATTATTATTATTATTTTGTGAATTCCTGAGAATTTAAAGACAAGTTACATAGACTTCGGTTCTGTTCTTTGTGTAGAAAAAGGACTGGCAGCTTTCTCTGGCTGATTATTTCCATGAAAAATTCTGTTTTATTGCCTTTACTACTTTTTGTATTTAAGTAATCCTAAAACTCCACCTACAGTATATTACAACAAAGAAGTTAAAGCTATTATGTTCTGTGGAAGTTTAATTCATGAAGAATAGCTACATTTAATTTAATTGTAAGGAGACTGTCTCCCTACATATGCCTTATGCCCCGTTGAGCAACAGTAACAGCTTTGTTACATCTGTCTCCACACAAACAAATCAAAGACTGTTTAACATATTCACTCATTTCCCTTAAGCATTAAGCATTCCCTTAATGCTAAACTTGAAGCAGTCAACAGTACAATTGAGAATACTGCAGTGTCCTGTAGTTGGATATTATCAAGTTAAAGTCCATGTTGGCAAGCTTAACTATGTTGCTGAGAAGACCTTGATAAGCTCTTGGTCTCTGCATCATTTCTTACCATATATGGTTTGGAAAGCTGTCACTGGATTTTCTTCTCATGCTTTTATGATCCACAGTCAAGCACTATGCAGGAAGTGGAGACTAACATTTTAATCTTTGAACTTGAATTTGTTTATAAAATGACAAAGTATTTATTGATCTGTAGCTATATATAAATAATTTCCCATATCATAAAACCTTAACTTTCTTGCAGGTAGGAAAATGAGAATATGTTTTGCAGCTCCTCACTTACAGTAAGAAAAATTAATTTAAAAGTTGTTTGTACTCTGAGGTTGGCTTTACACAAAATCCTTAGACTTAAAACATTAAAATGAAAAACATACATCTAATGTTGAAACACTGTACAGTATTCATGAACTAGAATGGAAACAAGAGGTCTGGTCTGGTTTGGTGTCTCCAAGGCCCATTTTCATTAATAGCAACTATGGGCAGTAGAAAAGTGAATTGTTCTTGGAAAATATAATTCCATATTGTGTCACAGATAAATTCATTTTGGACACAAGTAATGTTATCTGCAGCAAATCTGGTGACTTTTGGAATATGGTGGATTACCTTCCACAAACAAATCAATTGTACACTACCTCTGGTGCTTTCTGGAAATCTGAGACTAACTGAAACCTCACTGTTCTGTAATTGCACAGTAGGATGTCTGAAATTTCTAGACCTAAGGCAACTTTTTCAGTCACTGATCAGCAACTCATAACATGGACAATGGAAATCATTATGAGGCAGAAAATAGAGGGTGAAGTACTCTGGTTAACCAAAGTCTTTCTTGTTTGCATATGCAAGTAATTGTGACACTTCAGAAAGATGCACAAAAATTGACATACGCAAAGATATAGCAAGTGAAACAATAAAAAACAAAGACAGAATGAGGGAAAAAAGTCACAGGTGGATTAGGTACCTACATTATTCCTGAAGAAGATATTATTCATCCAGTTGGTGAAGGTTTTCTTCTGCATGAACATACGCTGCTCCTGCAGCCTTTTGATGTGATCTTTTTCAAATTCACTATTCATGGTGACTTAGGAAGTAAGAAATTCCAGTGAGGAGGTCAGTTTTGAAGAGATGAACTTGGCCAGCTACAAACAATGTTGTACCCAATATATACTGGAAATCCAGCTCCTATTCTGAATTCAATAACTGAATTCAACACCACACCCAGTATAATACTCTAACTTCCTTTAGCTTGTACTTTGCACTTTATGTCTACTCAACTTCATTTTTACTTAGAAGTGTTCTCTCTTAAATTGTACCTCTACTGTCAGGGTGAAAATGAGACATATTAATGCATCTTTATTTTCTTTCAGTTTCTCCCCAGCCACTTGATCCCATAAGAACCAAGATATCAATGTCATCAATAACTTCATTGGACATGCTGAAATCACATCACTGAGAACTGATTTTAGACTGTTAGAAAGAGAGGGATCTGCAAATCATCCAAAGCACTGCTTCAAAGTGTGTTATGCTATCCAAAGGCTGTTTGGGATGTTTCTGCGGGCTTTTAGATCACGGTATATCAAGTAGATATGATCTTTATAGAAAAGAAATAACTTGGTTCTTTCCTCTTACAGGTTCAGTTTTTGTAAACCTTTGTGGGATGATAGTGCAGTTCCATTATCACTGGAACAATGCCCTGGACGGTGACTGTTATTGCTTTTCCTGAGGCTAATACTTGTCTACCTCATGCATACCATTAAAAATCAGGCTTGTAATTCATCACAGAACTCAAGAGGAATACTCAGGAACATCGGAAAGTAGAAGAGTCTCCCCTTAAGAATGTCTGATGAAATAAACCAGATTTCAATTCAACCAAACAATTATTTCGGTGTTACTTTGCCTACAGTGTGAATATCTATTGAGCAGCCTTGCTGTTCTGAAGGTAGGAGTACCATCTAAAAAAATCTGTCTGAAAATCCATGGCTACAGACATATATTGTGACCAAATGTCATCTCCTTGAACTAACGCTGTAATCGTTAGTATTACCTGGATATCAGCCTATCTGCAAAACCAGGAAATCTGCTGTAATTGTGGAAAAGAGATGTGTCTGCTGCTGTCACCCCACTGCAAAGAGAAAAGGGAATGAAAAATTAAAGCCTGTGAAAACACGCAGAGGGTGATTCTTCCCAGAAGTAATACTTTTCCCAGAAGTATACGCTTTGCAGTGGCCTAGTTCTATAGCTACATTGAGCTCTGTGCCCTTTAACTCATAAAATCTAAAACACTGAAAAAACACGATCTACCTACTGTAGTCTGTAAAATAGATATAGAAACAACATCACAACAAACAAGAAGTTGCTTGCCAGATATTTTTCTGTTCTCTCATAAATGTGAAAAACTTTGCCATTTTACAAGACAGAAAAGCATGGGAATTGCTGAAGCAGTGATTTGCTACCACATATTTTTCTTTTTTTTCTTTTCCCAAGTGCTTTTTAACACTCATTGATTTACAGGGATGGTACTGGAGATTAACAGTTCAGCAGCAACATAAGGAAGGATCACGGTCACAGAGGAAAGCCTTATATAGGAAGAATTTTGCAAATTTTGAAATGGAAATATTAAGAAGACACTTGCAATACTTTCTGATTCTCTGAGCTAGTTCAGTATAGCCCACTTTCTCCATGTGAAGAGCAGATATTCAAAGAATTGCCTTTGCCTTCCAGAGAGGTGATCTTAACCCATTCCTATATAACAAACTTATAGAACAAAGCCATTTCTGAATTTGCCAGATGTTCTTAGAGTGTCTGAACCTCCTTTCCATAAAAGAGTTTTTAGTCAGGCATCGCAGTCACCCTAGATAATGACTGCTGTTGAACTATTGCTTCATAAAACAGCTCAAACATCTTATGAAATTCTGTTACAAATGCTCCCAGTATGGGCATTTATGTGAAAACAGAGCTATGACAGTATATCTGTACTTGCTGGATGTAGAAGCAGCTCTAGAAGCAAAATCTGGTTGTAATAATATATTACAGTAAGAATAGATCAAACAACACAAAAGATCTGGACTTACTGAGGTCAGGAGGAGCTCCTTTCTCGTGTTCAGCAGTTGGTCATTCTGGAGAATGACTTTCAGTTCTAGATTCACTTGTACTCCTACGTTCTGCTCATGGTTGTCATGCAAAGCAACCTTTGAATTCAGGAACAGAGACTAAGTATTTATGATATGCCTATGAACCTTTCACCTGATCTAAAGGAAATAACCTGTGAGAACCAGTGAGCTGCCACAGGCCTTAAATTATTTTTGAGCACAAGGATCAGATACATACTAAGCCAAAACTGCCACAACAGAGTGCAAACAGACATCTACCACACTGATCCTTTGGTAAAGAGCAGCTAGTCTTTCACAGATTCACTAGGGGCTCTGACTCATCACAGACTACTTTTCTACGGAGATTTTTCCTTGGAAATCAAACCTAACAATGGAGTCTAAAAATGAAAGCACAGAAGAGGGTACAAAGATCAGTGCAATTCCCAAGTAGTTAAACTGAGATAAAATAAGTGAGAATGTAAAATTAGGAAGAGTTAGAAATCTACCAGTCACCACTTAGAGGAAGTTCATGTGCACAGCTGCTGGAAGGGCAAACTGGGACGAAGATGTCATTGCAAAGGCATACCTGTAAAGTTTGCTATTGATGGACTTTACCACTAAGGACAACAGGGAAAATGATTCCGGTAACTTATACAGCAGAGTCCTTGTTGTCACTGACAAGATTGCGCAACCACAGAATACAGTGATCTGTCATCATTACAGGGAACTGGAGGGTTGTTGTTGGGAATCAACACTAGAAAATGGACAGGTATCTGAAATCAGAAGCTGTAAGTGATAATGTTTCCCCCAGAGGTAAGGTATGAGAATATCAGCTTTTTGCCTTCTGACAAGTGTAGTTTTGTTAGCATTCAAAATGAGGTGAGGAAATATGGAAGAAGAAATGAACAATCTATTCCCAGTCCAGTACAGATAAAACTTGATCAACAGAATCTTTATCTTCATACTTAACCTAGAGAAATGTCATGTATAGTTTCACTTAAGTCAGATAAAAATTAAAATTGAATGCACACGTTGCAAGTATTACTTGAAATATTCCCTCCAAATTCCTGGTCTTGTCTTTAGCAGCCAGATAATAAAATGCCATTCTTAATAATCACTAAATGGGAACAGAGCCACAGGATAAAGAGGATAGAAATTCAGCAGCTGTTTATCTCTTCTGTAAGCTTATTGCCATGTTATAATTCTCCTCCTTTCTTTTCTATCTTACTTTTAGTTATACCCGTGTTCTACTAAAAGTAGAATCATAGGCTACTGACTTAAGGCTGGTACAGTTTGGCTGGATTGTCTATGCTGAGAAAGTATTTGGTCTTCTCTCATAATAAAGAGTGCAGAGAACCTGTGGATGAATGCCTGGATGTAGGTATTTGTACTTGTTGCAAGTTAATTATTATCTAATAAAGAAATGTGTGAAACAGTGGCTTTGCTTTTTATGACAAGAGAAGACAATCAGAGTTTTGGCACTTTACTAAGTCCTGAATATCTATCTATCTCCATTTACTGTATTCATATGTACATGTCAAAATGGTGGACATTTATACAGTGATAACTTTTCATCAGTTATTTACACTTTATCAAGGTGAGAGAAAAGTTACAACAATATTTTGTGAAGTATCCAGGATGGACAGCTGAACAGGGAGAGGCCAAGGGCATCCCAGAACAGGCTGTATTTGAGGAGGAAGTGTGGAAGAATTTATTGTTGGAGCATACAGCATTTTCTTAATTACACGAATGGTGTTGCTCCATTAAAAAGAAAAAATAAATAAAAATCACCCCTACAGGCCATCACCCCACTTTAAGATCCTCTCTTGCTGCCTTTGCAGAGGAGTGGAGCCTTAAGAATGACACTGGAAAAAAAGCAACAGCCTCTACCTTGCACTGCTTTCAATCTGGAGAAATTTTCCACGTATGCAGAAGCATTTTCTTGTTTCTCAAAAGGAAATGCCCTGATGTAGGATTCCCTTCTGCAAGGCAGCAGCCACATAAGATGTGTTTTTTCAGCACCTTTCTTATTTGCCATGATCTTGTTCTGCTTAAGCCAAAATCAGTGACTGTGGAGATTGAACAGATCTCATACACAAATATCCTGGCTGGCAGCTCCATGGCTCCTCTGTCCCCACCTCCACCCCAGTGCTCTCCCACTCTTGACACCACTGTGCAAAACAAAGATGGATGTAAAACTTCCTTTTGACCCATCTGATATTTCATTTGCTTTTTAAAGTATGGTTTTCCTCTCACCTTACAAACAATATGTGAATTCCCAGACTTTCCATTGCAAAGAGCATAAAAAAAACTCATCACAGAGTACTGAGGTGTATCTTACCTCTTACCTTCTCTAAGCCCTATCTGACCAGAGAAAACTATCCCTTGCTTCATAATCACACATCATTCATGTGTTCACCTTTTGGCAGTACACACATTTATGAGAAACTGTTTTCAAGGATGAAACAAAGGAAGAGTAAAAGTTCTTAAAAAGTCTCTGACAAACACCTCGAGAACTCACTAGGAATTGCATCCCACTGGCTTTATGGTTTTGTTGCTTTTTACTGTTTTAATAAATACATACATATATATATATATATACTTTAACTATGTTATATATTTTATATGTGGCCCAAGACAACTTCTCTTCACTTGTGGACCAGGCAAGCCAAAAGGTTGGACAGCCATGATATATATCTACTTCTGAAGGATCATCAGGAGTAGGTATTTGCAGTATAAGTAGAAACAGAAGTGCAGCCTCCACTCTTCTCATGTCCACTGGAGCCTCACCAGCTGCCTAACATGGCCTTGGTGTATAGCCACCCAAGAGGCTTGGAGGTAACCCAGAAAAGCTCCAGCCCACAGCTGAAATCTGGCCATGCTGAGGCAGTGTAGACACAGGTGCACTGTGACCCCAGAGTGTTTCCTAAGTGTATTTTGGATTATGACTATTCTCAGACCTCAGTGTGACACAGAAGATCTATTTTTTGAACACCAAGAATGTCAGAGGAAGCAAGAACTACAAGAAGCTACTTACTCATTTGGGATAGTAAGGCTAAGAAACAGACAGGGTGATAGTCAGAAGCAGCTTAGGAAAGGCACAGAGACTTCCAGCCATCAATCTATACAGCTTCCCTGTATTTATAGGCCTCCCTGATGAACTTTGTCCCTAAACAGCCAAATATTGCTCCTGGCTTCCCTCCCCACAGGCCTTCAGCTTGGCACTCCCCAGAGAACCCTCCACCATCCCCCACTTACCTGCCTTCCTGCGCTGCTGCCAGCCATCCTGGGGTGCCATCTGCCTGGAAGCAGTGATCCCACCAATGAAACTCCTTCAACAGCTGAGCTCTGCCTGCGAGTTTCTAAACCAGCATCCTAAGACGTAGGTTTATTATAAACTTCATCCTCGTCACACTCTAGCCTAAACTAAAAGCAGCTTTTCTGTTTTGAATAGCTGGCTAGAGGCTACATGACATCAACAGGGAACAGAATTCAAGCAGAACAGTTGAATTACATCATGCAGAGGAAGTGGGAACCCCTCACTGCATTTGAAAAAGAGGACAGTTTAAAGCAAAATCAGATGGATTTATTTTTCCTGGCATGAGGAAATTCACTCATCTTTTTGAAAAACAGAATATATACGTTTGCTTGTTTAGTCATGAAATAAAAGCATTTTCTCCTTGCAGCTGTTTGTGTTATCTTGAATATTTCCTTCTGTTTTTGAATCTCAAACAGTTAACATAAGAGCTTCAAAGGGTTTGCAGGATGAGCACATGGTACAGACATCTTTAATTCTCTTTCCATTGCATACAAACATAAATAAAGGGTTGCAAGTGACAGAATAGCCTTTGTAGTTAAAACATCATACTGAAAATGATCTTAGAAATCTCTGCGTTGGCAACCTCAGATCTGAGTAGTGCTTTTTTATCCTCATGTTTCAGGTTTTTCTGATTGTTACTCATTGTTACTCTAGAAGGTGACTATCAGATGAAGGGCAAAAAATTCTTCTCCTTGGCAGCTCTATTTTAGAGGGCTATTTATACACAGGAGTGATAAAGCATTTAACCTTGTTTATCAATGAAACAAAACAGTGAGATTTCTGCGCAGATCGGTGCTCACCAATCCTAGTGCCAGAGTACTGCATCCTACTCACAGGAAGGGCATATGTCACATGTGCTCTCGGGTTTTGGTCCCCCATTGTCCCAGACAGCCTGTTACAACTGAAGCTCCCTCACACCCTACACATACCTGTTCCATAGTGAAGGTCACCCAGTCAGGCTGAATAAATGAACATAACTGGTAAAGATACAGGCTTACATAAACAGTTCACATTTTTAGTTGTGCAAATTTTACCAGACAAGACATAAAACAGGGTGGCGCAAAAGAAAGAAAAAAATGCATTAACATTGTAGGCTGAAATTGTGGAGTCCAGAACTTACCAGTTATAGTTACATTGCTGCTTATTTATTTATTTTCAGGCTAGACAGAAAATGAAGTCATCTTGGAAAAATAAAATAAAAATAAAAAAAATAATCTGAATGAGGAAATCATTATGCATCAGGAGCAACAACATCAAATCAGCATCAACAGTTCCTTAGTTAAAGTATTTAATTAAAATAATAATCATAAAATCTCATAGTGCATCTGAAATATATTACCTGGTAATAGAAAGGTACCATCCAATGCTTCTGTATCACAACAGTTTGTGTAGCTAGTTCATTTATTTCCAGCCCTGCAAAATCAGCTGCTTTTTCCTGGGATAAATCAAGCAGCTTAGCTCACAGGAAGGTTACCTGAGCTTGCAGTTGTTACCTATTGCAGCATAAAAGCATCCCTGCTCTAGCCTTGGATGAGAGAAACTCAGAATAGCATCTGTGCCAAAGCACTTCACAAATACACCAAAAGTAGGAGCTAAAAAGAAAAAAGTTTAGAGAAATTAAATAGTATGGTAAGCAGAAAGAAACATTTGACATCCTTGAACTATCACCTTATGCAAAACTTAACACTGAACTGATGATAGCATAGATGTCCACTTTTCTTATTGCCCAAATATAGAGTGTGGATTAAAGGAGAATATCTAAACTTGAAGTGTACTGTATATTTTAGTTTGAAATCTCTTGTATGTGGACTGTGAAAAACACCATACTGACCACCTTCCCCTAAAAAACCAAACAGAAAGAAACCACCTCCAAACTCCATTAAAGATCATTTTCTCCAAACTATTTCTGACTTTCAAAAAGGAACAGCTAATACAAACTACTGCAGTTGAACAACATTGTAACATCAAGGAATACACAACATACTGTTTGCACATGAAACATTCCTCCATGTGACATATGGCATGATCACCACAAGCATAACAGCACAGCTTGCCACTGTTAATATTGCCACCTGCCTGCAAAGCTCTTTAACTTTGTAGCAACTCAGATTTAATACTAATAGGTTCAGTAGCTGAACCACAGTATCCTGGTGGCATAGATCTCATCATCAGAGATGCTTTAAACCTATGAATATAGGTGGAAGGAGAGAGGCAGATGGAATTTATTTAAGCCCAGCATTGATGTTCTATTGATTTAATCAGCCATTTATAAGCAGTAGGTAGCACAGTATGGAAGAACATATTAACAAATACTTTTGCTTCACTAGTATTCATTCTATTGTTATTTTTCAAGGTGAGTACCCCCCTTAAGTCAAAAGAAACACCTCCCCCATCTCAAGTTTTGAGTTTTCAGTCTGCACAGGAAGTTACCTCTATGTTCATTAATCTTCCAACCTTGGACTTTAAGAAAATCCCACACTTAGACACTGAGAAACTTCAAAATTATATTCTGCTATAAAAAGCTAATTAGCGATATGTGCTGGAATGCTGTTTTTTTTCTTCTTCCTTTTAAATATAAATTTAGATTCTGGAATCAAGCCTTGATGTAGTCAGTATTTTCAGCAACAAGTTCAAGGGCGCAGAAGAGGAATAACCACAACCTATTGTGGATACATAAACTGAGGTGAGAAACAGCTTGCCAAATAACTACCATGCCTACGATCCTTAAGTAGAAGAATACAAAAAAATCTGGTTACTGAAAGGTTACATCTCTCAGAAGGAAAAATACAAATAAAAATGTCAGGTAGTTCAATATTAGTTTATTAAATCAGCATTCTTTATCATCAACTTCCTAAAAATGATTACAAAGCATATTAAAATATATTACAATATCTGCAAGGAATTTATTGTATAATAAAAGTGCAATAACAATGAACTTTGTTTGCCTAGCTGGACAAAGTGAAACACTGCACAGATCAAACTCCCTCAAAAATAAACGAGTGCCTTTGAAGGGAAAACACAGTATTTAACAAATGTATTAGAAAAGGTAAGCAGTGTGAAGTAGAAAAAGATCATGTTCATGTTCTCCATGATAAGTTATACATACCTAATATACTTCAAATTCTTTGCTTGAATTTCAACAATACAAAGAGCCACCAAACCAAGTGCATGTTGTGAATGGAAGGAAGTGAGAAGAAAGAGGGTACATTTCAAGTACTGTAAATAAATGATGTTTCAAGTCAGGGACCAGATACTGTTGCTTTTATACCAGGTTCTACATCACTCCTAACTAACAGTTGGGACCTCATCCGATCTAAAGATCTTTGCAAACTCATCATTTTCAACCTTTCACAGTTTTAAAAGGCTTTTGCTGTCCTGTAGTGTAGTTTTGAACAGTTATCCCACATTTTTTCTTCCAATCTACACCAAATATCTAACTGATTTCTGTGGGGACAGAATTACGGTCGGGAATTACAACTGTAGCAGAACAGATGGAGAAGATCTAAAAGCAGCAGTCTCTACTTTGGCTTAAAGCAGCAGGCTACACCAAAAGCACTGATTTCACAGGATGAATTCTTGGCAGTTTTGAATGATTTCACAGAAAATGTAATCAAAATCCTAAGCATAAAATGACCCACAAGTCCAGGACCTTGTTCTTTCTTGAGTAGAGATTAATAACAACATCAACCAAGCAACAAAAGTGATCTAATATTGATGCTCCCAATAACTACCTAGAGCACAATTTCAAGAGAAGGTAATTCTGCTCCCTTCCCTCCTTCTCATACTCCACACACTGTCTCACTAACTCAGCAGAGCACAATCCAGATTATGTCTCCTGAGCAACAATACCTTACTAAATTGGTTTAGCTGTGCAAGAAATTGCAGTTTAAAGTCCAAGTGAAATGAACTTGAATTTCTATCAACTAAGTGTGACCTCTGTTAAGATGCCAGCGCACGGCGCCACAGATCTGCATATATATTTATGGGCATAACTCTGCATACTTCTACTCCTTCAGATCAAAAGAGCAAATCCACCCCCTCTACTACATATGCTTCATGCATTCCCCTTCCCCTTCAAATCTTTCAGGAAAAGAGCAAACCATTACAACTGTATCTAAGCGAAGTATTTTAACTCATCAAAATGACACATTTGAGTTTGTCTCCTCTAGTCCAAATTAGCACATTCTTGTGGAGTCTGAAGAAAATGTAGTATTCTCCATCTTACTACCAAAAAAAACCTAGAAAAGAATAAATAAATCACCAAGAAACTATTCTCTCCCTTCACTGCAGAGTCTGTTTCTACTGGCATGGGATCACATAGCTCCAATGCATTTGGTGTATCACTCCTAGAAGCTACATGTGGTGGGAATTCAAACACAGGTCTACCCTGGAATCCTGTACAGCAGAAGAACAAGGCGAGACAGAGTCGAAAAATCAGCAACTTTCCAGATCTCTTCAGCTTTTCACACTCTACAGTAGTCACAACATGCAACCTTTCTTTCCTTCTCTTGGTAATTGCCCTTGCAATGCTGGTCTGGTGGGTCATTATTGCACAAATCTGTCACTGACTGCAGACACTACACACATTAGTACTGGTGCAGCCTGACTTTAAACACCCTTGCCATGTCTATATGATACCTTATGTTCAATCAAAAATAAATTACATGGAAATGGGTTACTCTGCAGAAATACAGGAAGTTCACAGTAAAGTTTCACAGCTCTATGGAAGAAACCAGAGATGCACAAAGGCTACTTTGGCTTCTGACATAGGTCTAACAGAAATAAAGATGGTGAACTTGAATGATATGAGAACAAAACTAAGACAAATGAAAGAGAGTAAGTCCCCAAGAATGGTCAGCAATGCCAGGATATCTTTGATACAGGCCTGGACACAACACTCAAAGTATTTTCCTCCCCAATACTGCTGCAAGGACACTGAAACACTTTTTGGCTTGTTTGATCTCAGAAGGCACTATCGTTGCCCCTTACTGAGACTGAAAGAAAAAATGCTTGAAGTTACAGAACCTTTGATATGCAGGGCATTTCATACTACAGATTGTGGAGTACAAGTCAGTTCTTGCTCCCAATCATAGACCCAGCCTGACTGCAAAGTGTGAATCCAAAAAAGAACTGGCCCTCCCCAAAAGACTAAAGTTCACAGGGCCAAAAATTTAACTTCTTTTAAGGTACTGATAAAAATCAGTTCAACATTTTGATTGTGTTGTTAGAAAAATGAATGTTTACTAAGCATCTATTCCTTTTGTGGATTGTTTCCAATAAAAGAATAATATTTGGAGAGGCCAGTCTACAACTTTATTTCAATTGATGTAAAGATCCACTTTAGTGTCTCCATCTCTCAAATCTGCCACCATATCAATCCAATCTCTCTTTGGTTGCTGTCAGCTATATGTTGGCAAAAGATAAAGACAAAAACTTCCCGAAAAAATAAAAAAAAAAAAGTATATAAAATAATATATACAGATACCTGTATAAATACCTGTAAATAGGAATTAAATACCCATGAAAATCTACTGATACAATTCAAGGTACTTTGAAGATGCTGACTTTGAACAACGCAGCTTTTCTTTCTGAACAGAATCTAAGGCTTTATTTGATTGAAAACCAGTTTATGGTTTTTTTTTTTTTTAAACTTATGAAAGCATTTTGCTCTCACTTTGAAACATTCAGGAATCTGCCTGCAGTACAGCTAAACTGAAACCTCAAAAGAAACTCTGAAGCCAAAGAAGAAAGGAGATTCTGTTCTTTCAACAATAATACTGACTATATAGTGCTGTACAAATCTGAAGAAGCAGATATTTAGATAAGACACAGTGATGACAGATTGAAATATATTTTGTACTTTATAGCTCTAAGTACTGAAGTTTTAAAACCAGTCTGCTCATAAACAAGTCTGGTCATATTCTGAGCACTTCTTAAAAGTCTCCTGCCACAACTCCTCTCTTTCTGTACTCACAATCCAAATAAGAAATAATGAAAACAAAAATTAGAATTTCTTTTCATGTCTGCCTTTCTCAAAATGTAGAGATGCTAACATTCACTTAACATCTGAAGTATGCTTTTAGCATAGAAAATGTGCTTTGCATGGGCAGGTGAATGAAACATTTAGAGCTTCCTTGCACTAACTAAAATAAACAGTTTGGGGAAACTTGTGGTTGCTTAAGTGGTTACATTTGGTGAAGGTCAGCTATTCAATAAATAGGATTTTTTTTCACCACTTTATGGTTGTAGAGGCAACAAGACATGGAAGCAACATCACCTTACCATCACACATTATGATAGATTTATACAAGGCACTTGTGGATAAGCATTTTTCAGTGATGGTCAGCAGGGACTACTACACTTCTCATTTCAGTAGCGTGTGTGAAATGTTGTGAGGGTTTAAATATCTCAGCCTAATTTAAAATGTTGATAGCTTCAAAACATTTGTTGAAATATATCCAAAATCCTCATCCTTCCATTGTATTTTTCACTCTGCTGTCTGCAATGGTTTCCTGTGAGATGGTGGCACCAGGTGGGGAGGTAGCGTGCCAGGCAGTTCATATCCATCCAGTTTAATCTTGATGAGATGTTTTGCTAATGCAAACTCCTCCTCATCCAACATCCCATCACCATCACAGTCTGCAAGTTTCCAGATCTTACCCAAAACACTGTTGGGCAGTTTGGAAGTCACCATCTCTTTCTTTGCATTGATCCCAGATATTTTGCCATTGATTGGTGATAGAGTATAGAAAATCTCATCATAAGCAGGTTTATCTTTGGCAACAACCCACTCATCTTCATCTGCTCCTTCCTTTGCACCTTCTCCGTATCCCTGGCCAAAAGGTCCTGCCATCGTGCCATCAAATGCCCCACCATGTACCATCTCTGTGGGCATATTGCTCTCTTCCTGGGTGATTAGGCTCATCAGGGAGGCAATCTTGTTGGCCAGCATGTTATCCACTGCTTCAATTAGCTTTGGTTTCAAAGAGTGAAATTTAGTGAAATCACACAACTCCAACTGCTCCTGTCAAAGACATAAAAAAGGTTTTGTTGACAGTAGTTAGAAAAGCTTCCGATACAATGAAAATGATAGGAAATGAATTTCAAATGAAAACAACCTATAACATTTTGAAATTGTTCCCACAACTGAAACTGAAATTTGTCTTGAGAAGTGTAGTGAACACTATGTACCATAAATGTAATAATACATTGATCAAATATGCTGAGAATTTTGCAAAAGTGTATGAGTTTCTCCATGAAATTACATTTACAATTTACAACTTGATATCCAAAATGGCAATGCTTAGGAACAGAACAGTTGATTCTACCTAACAGCTTTCCATTTGATAATTTTCTACCCTACTTGCATACTTCCAAAGGTAGGGCTTTAGTCCTGCTAGCCCTTCTGCAAGTGCTTAAGGTTAGAAATAAATCCAGGAGTTTGCAGGACTGCTCTGATTTTATACATTAAACTTCTTGTTTGTGGGTAGGTCATGAAGAAATATCCTTTATCAATAAAGAAAGACTGAGTCGGGTTAAGAGCAGCAGTGTTTTCTAAAGCTCTGCCATAAGCCATGAAGTCATATGGTTCATTTTGAGTCTCCATCTTCTACATATGCTAGTACTAACCTCAGTGAGATTTTTAACTAGGTGAGGTACCGTATTTCAACACAAGTCCAAGCAAGTCCTATGTCAGACCACAGAAAAAACATCACAATTTTTTTTTGTTGTTGTTTTTCCTACATGCAAAATGCTAGCCAGGAAAAGAGAGGTATGGTGGAAACACACACACACAACACTAGAAAACAAACTAACCAAACCAGAATGGCATTAAACTGCTTAAACAGATGACATTAAAGCTACTCCTCTACATATCTGAACTGTAATAAACCAAGAAACCTGAAGCACAGAGAAGTTACTTCACCTGTGCACAAAGAAGTTTGGATTTCTCGAAGGAAAAATTTCCATCCAACAATGATCAGGTTGAAATAAGATGAAATTTATGCACAATCATAATCAGACAAATTTTATGCATAATCATGTGAATATTTATGCACAGGTCACCTGACTTGCTGTAACTGAACAGTTTAGATTTATAATGTGCAATATACCTTAGAAAGCAAAGGTCAAACCTGCTATCTATTTTCTCACGATTTTGTTCCTCAGTACAGAAGTGGTCTCTCATGTATACATTTACTGCCATCTGCTGCTGATGTTCAGTGATATACACTATTAGTTTGATAAAGTTGTGTGCAAACTGTTTCAACACCCCAACTGAGAAGCAATCTCACTTACTTCCTATCATGAACAAAAGTGGCAAGGGGAAGAAAAACTCAACTTGTCCCATGCAAATCCCCCTCTAAAACCTAACATAAAAAAACCTTGCTCAGCAATATTGCCTGTGAAAATCTTGTGCTAAATCTATGAGTTACTGCCTCTGAAACAACTGATTCCTAAGTTAAATATTTTAATTCATAAAAGAAACTGTGTATTCCTATAGACATTAAAATAGTCATCACTGATTAGTATGTTATGATTAGTAGTTTAAATATCCTACATAAATTGGGAGTTACATATAAATGCCCATCTGAAAAACATTCTCCATCACAGCTGTGACTAGCTCCTCATCTCAAGCTCATCAGCTTGGAAGATTAGTTAACTTCTAATTCAAACATCATATAAAATGCCAGTGATCTGAGATCAAAAGATTGCAAACAAAGGTTTGGATAATCAATGGAAAAGCACTGATAACACAACAGCTGTCCTTCTCTAAAGGAAGTGACCGAAAGGCTGCACAGAGTTAAAGAAAAAAAGAAGACATACTTAAAAATTAACAATATAAGTACAAATTAAGAACTTCTATCTTTTGTCTTCACATAATACAATGCCTTTGTTACTCGCAAACAGTATCAGTGACAGCAAGAACAGAGGAAGGTGAACATGAATAATGTGTGACTACAGATACCTTCACCTATCCAAACATCTGTTAGCAATGCAAGAGCAATATAAATACCCTTATTTAGGACACTCCAATTTTATTTGCAGCATCTTAAGAAATGTTCCATATTTTCTGCCACAAGAGACTATTACTGTCTAAAAGGTCATAAGATCTCATTCCCTAAGGCAATTTCTACAGTCTTGCATCAGCAAATGGACACGATAAGGAAATTATCAATCATTTTCATTTTGTGCTGCTTCCATATCATGCTGACATAAGTGACTGATTGTCATTTCCATTACTCCTTTGCCGTTTGCCTGAAGGCTCCTAACTATCATGCTGAGACACTCTGTCCTATCCTTTTTGATTTGGTAATATTGTTGGAAAATTAATATGATTTCAGTAAGTGCAAACTATCATTTTACCTGCATTTTCCTGACTTCAGGGAAGTCCCCTGCTGAGATATGATATTCTCTTTGCAGCTGGCTATAGATCTCAGGCAACCTGCTGATCAGCTCCTTCTTCTTGTTCTCTTTTCCAAACATAGAGGGCATTTCTTTTTTCAGATAGCTGATGATATAAGCATGTACCTAAGAAGAAGCAAAGTTGAAATCAATACTACTGCTTATCTAAGCTTAACATCATTAGTGTTCTTCACCCAGGTCACAAAAGTAAACATAAAGATATACTTCCTGAGATACCTCAAGGACATTATCAACAGTTTTTTGTGGAACTTCACAGTTACAGAAAGAGGCGTCAAATAGATTTTGCTGCTTTCAGCAGTCCTTTTAAGGTAAAAATGAAATTAACTGCATTTAAAAAAAATACATATGTACACTTGGGGAAAAGAAAATTGAGTGCAGTTTAAGAAGGAACATTGCACAGCATTTTATCTGTACAGAGATGTCATTCTGACACTACATTCATGGATTGTACAGACAGCACCAGCTGGATGGTCTATCCATGTCAGTAGTGGAGAGCTGTAATGCTATTTACTTGTCTTGCCAATTATTGTGAGAAGCAATTGGTAATGGCTTGGGTAATCCCAGTATGTTAAGAGGCCAGGCTATCTAATTGAAGTGACAATGTGTTCCTACCTATCCACTCAGAGGCAGGTGAGTACATACAGTCTATATTTATGTAGCCACAAAAGGATGACAGAGCAGTCAGTATGCTACAGTAACAGCATGCCTTGGTTGCCTTGCAAAGTGTCAGGCAGAAAAGCCATTCTATCATAGAAGTAAAGGCATTAATTTAGTGTAACAAATCCTAAACCACTTGGATACTTGCAGAACTCTTTGAGTTTACGATCTGCTGGGATCAAGATAAACCAGCACCCATCCCATATATTGATCCTCCATCCACCCTTCCCCAAGCCATACATCTCTCCCCCTTACCACCCTGCCATCACCTTTCACCAACAAAAGGACCTTTGTGGCCAGGCAAGGAGCAATATGGCCCAGGACAATACTGGGGGATGACAGACTACTACCAAAAAAGCATCAGTAGAAAAATATGATGATGTCTATATGGCAATGAGTATAATTAACACCTACCAAAACACAACAGAATGTGTCTTACAGTATTCTATGTAAAACTTACAGGTAACTTGTGCAGGGAAAGTGTGTTTCCATTCTTTTACTATATTCATTTAGAATCTTACTCGAAACTAGAAAATACATATATATTTGCTTATAAAATAAAATAGCATAGACAGTTTTTCTTTGCATGTCTTAAATTCAAACCTAATGTCATATTTGACTTAACAAAACAACAGCTATGCAAAAATAGACTGTATAGATTGTATGCATTCAATACTGTTTATTATCTAAAAGGAATGCATGTCTTTTTATTGCAGATATACTAACATTTCTACAGAATAGGGAAAAAAAAGCAGCACAAAGAAGTAGCGCCTTTTGCATAAAACCGTGACGTTTTTTAATAGAGGAGACATGAATATTCTCTAGAATGACAGAATCAATTAAACAGGAATATTTCCAAGACAATTTATAAATAATCTTAAGGAATATTATGGATCTCATGTTTAAAATACTTTTCTGTTGTGTTTTTCTTTTTTTTCTTTTTTTCTTAAGTACTATGCCTGTAGTTGACAAGCACTAACAGCTTTCTTTGTGTGTGCCAACAGGCAAGTATGTTTCTTAAAGATAAGAAGAATTCTCATCAGAATGGGAAAGTGAGTCACAGGACTTAAAAGAAAGGTCTGATACCCAAATTTGACGGCAAGTTAACAGTTTGCTTTTTTTGGGGGGGTGTTACTGAACTTGTTTAAGAAGGGCCTAAGAACAGAGTGGTATAGAAATAGAACAAAAATAGTTTGCAATACTGTAAAAATGTTTGAATCAATAATTAAATAATTTAAATAATTAAAGTTCAGTTCAGAGGGCAGAAAGATGACACCGGAAGAATTACATTGCTGCTGTCCTGCAGATATATAGTTTATTTTCCTTCCTGAGCTGTCTGATAGGTATGCCCCATAAGCACTGTGCTTTTTATTCACCTTCACCCATTTTTATTTTATGTTTCATAGAAATGCCTAGAAGTGATCTGACTGTAATGATAAACTCTAAAGTTAGGGAGGCTTCCCAATACAAGTCTTTATTTCCTATCTCCGTCTGTATCTTCTTTCTTTAAAAACAGAACATTCAATCAATTTACTGATTCACTACAGAATATTCTGGGAAGGGTGAGAAAGGACACACTGAAAAAAGAATCCTCAGTTAATTTAGCCAGCATCTTTACCTTTGCAAGTCTTGCTCTCTTAATGAGATCGTTGAGCTTTCGCACAGCAGCCTTCTGTGGGAGACTCTGGATATCCTGGAAAAGATCCTGTGCCTCTGCTTCAAAGAGCCTGCGATTCTCTGTGTTTCGGAGAGGCTGTGCCCAGAAGGAGCCAATGTAGACTCGCAGCACCTCTGGAGTGTTGATCACCTTTCCCAGGGACCACATGAGTGCACCGTAGACCCTCATCAGCTGCTGGGTGTCCACCTGGTCAGCCTTATTAAGCACCACCCTTATCTTGTCATCCTGGCCCCGGAATGCCTTTATAGCCTCTGAAAACTCATCAGATATATCCAGCTTATGGGCATCAAAAAGGAGGATGATGCGGTCAACTCTCTCAGCAAACCACTGGAGGACTTGGCAGAAGTCATAGCCTAAGGAAAGAACACACTATTACACTTTTCCTGCTCAGAGGAAAGAGTCTCAGAGAACGTAGGGTAGGGGTGTAGAATAAGGGGATCATAGTATCTCCCTGGAGAAAAAGAGGTTGTGGACCAACTGGAAGAGAATGGGCAGTAAGGTCAGTACAACTGTATCCTACATTTCTTCAGACAGGTCTCACTATTACCAGCTTTTGCTAATATAGCTGCCCTTCTGATTTTCCTCAGCCTTGTCATCCATTATCCATGCTACAGTCTTTCATGCTGCTGTGAGTTACCAGCTTACATGCAGGTTTGTCTCTTTCCAGAGGTTCTGATTTCAGCATGGAGAGTGAGCGGGGCTTTTATCACAGCTTCTCCTCTCACTGTTAATGCCAGTCACTCTGGAAGCACCATCTATCAGTACTAACAAGTACAAATGCAACACTTCAGTCTAAGTCACCAATCAAAACTTTTTGGATTTAAAAACCACTGCCAAGCTCCTATTGCTTCTCATTGCAACACTTGCTGTTATTTCTGCCACAGTAAACTCTGAAATCCAACTTGCAAGTGATGTGCTGATGGCTTTGAGGATGTGACAGGTTACAGAACGCAAATCAGCAGTGACCTTTTTGATCATTTGAAACTGACTTTTTGATGTTCTGAAGGAAAGGCTGCTTGTAACATCTGTCTGAATGCTTTTATAAACGTAGATGGTAGTTTAATCCACACATGAAGCAGCATTCAGGAACCCTTTTATTTGGAAGTGACACATTCTGCCTGTTCTCACCACAAATGATGTGGTATTGGGCTGGGTATGCATGTGACTCACCTTGTTTGAGTAAGGAACAGCAAACTCTGACCAGGAACTGATATTCCATCCCAACTCTTTCACTCAGAAAGAAGTGTAGATGCTTCTCAGCCTTTTGATGCTCTACTGCTGCTACTTCTTCTGAAGCTTGTCCAAAAGACCACTGTCAACTACTGTATACAGACTAAGGGTGTCTCAGAAGTTACATCTACTTGCAAGTGCATATTAAAAAGCCACAAGTCACCCTCATACCCAGCTAAGGGATGGAGGAGAGAGCAACACATGAGCAGCACTGCAGAACACTTCAGCTCATCCTGAGCTACAGGTGGGGTAGAGCCAGCACAGGTACAAGGACCAGGTGTCTGTAAGGGGCTCAGCAGGGAGACAGAGAACAAAACAGAATGATGTGGATGAGATGAAAAAGTTGGAGAGATACTGTTTGAGCTGACCAGTTCTGCAAACACTGATATGAATGTGTACTCTCATGTATCACTGGCCCAGGGCAAAGTATCAACCCCAGACACAACAGTTACGAGCCCCACAGCTATGCCATCATGCAGTACAAGTGAGGTCAATTTCCTGTGCCAGTCAGTAACAAGGATTAAGACAAATGACAGACTTTTCCTTTGGAGACCAAAGTAAATGATTACTCTAATACCATCTCCCAGAGTTACTCCAACTCAGAAAACAATCAGGGAGAACCTGATGGGTGGCACCGAACCTCTGTCAACAGGGACAGGCAGAGCATCCAGTCCTTCCACCCCTGGGGCTGGTGTTCCTGCAGCAGCAGCACACAAGTAACTCTTGGATGAATGCTGCAGTGAAGAACCTCCATGTTTGGAGAAAACATCTATTTCACAAAACAGGGGTAGGCAGAATATTGGAGCAATTGCTATGAAAACAAGCCTGCAAACACACAAATTCTGGACCCGGACAGCACAGCTGTTGTCTGAAAAGTCTACTGCTCTTTTCTTGTTATGAGACAGGCATGGACATAAACTTGCCCACTATTTCAAACACCACTCAGTCCCACACATAGATGCAATTTTTATTTATTTATTTATTTTTGCTAACACTGCTGTCCTGGAATGAGTTTCTAGTTATGCCAATGAAAATCTGCATTACTGTTGGCAGCCAGATCCCAAGGATTACAGTGCAGCACTGCAGGGAAAGCCTGACACAGCACTTTGCTACATACATCACCTTTCCTAATATCCAACTACATTTTCAGAAACAACGCAGAACTGAGAAAATCACAAGTATCTAATAATTCTGATTCTAAAAAATGCAAACTAAGCAATGTCCTGCATTTTCAGATGATCTCTTTCCCCATGCTTCTTTAAACCTTTGCCTCTGGTTTTGGTACCAGTTAGCTTCCCAGACAGAAAAATGTACATTTCCTTTTCTGTCACCATGCATTCAGTGGCATTTGCAGTAAAATCATCAAGGCGTGGTTCCTGAACACTACAAGGGGAAACGCCACCGCATTTTCTGAGTAATTGCTTTAATCCTGCTAAGGACAACCATTCTAGCAGACATGAATCAAATTCTCCTCCCTTTCTCAAAGCAGTTCCTTCCTACACCCTGGCAGCGTTGCTTCATCTTTCTCCTTTCCTTACACCCATTGTTCCTTCCAAATATTGCAGACTATACCCACATTTGTGTCTGAAATCAGCATTTGTTCCCAGTGATGCTGCATAACCTCCTCGCGCACTCACAGGGTGGCAGCAGCATAGGGACAGCCATTGTCTGATGGGACAATGCCAGCACAGATCTGCACATTCTCATCGAGTCACTTACACAGACAGTGAACTGACAGGCAGAAAGCTTTGGGCACATGTTCCTACTGACAACGGGAGCAGGAAAGGTGCATCAGAAAAAAAGATAGCATTGAATATTGTCCTCAGCATACATTTTTGATCTTCCAGAAAGCAATCAGCTCCTTCATCCTTGGCCACTTTGTCAGCTTTCCAGGACTATAAATAAAACAAGCTGGGAAGCAATGTGCTGCCTGCATTTCTGCAGTCCCTTCACTTTTTTCCTGTATTTTGAAATTAAAAGTTGATATTTACTTGTTGGTGAAAAGAATGAAAATTGAGGTCCTGTAACCTAAGAATGGTTCTCATTCTTCCATCAAGCATGCCAAAACACCACCAGAAAGGACATAAGCTAAACTTTCTGGGTGCCTGTTCTTGAGACACTCAAGATCAGGCTGGAGGGGCTCTGAGCACACTGATCTAGCTGTGGGTGTTCCTGTTCATTGCAGGGGAGTTTGGCTAAATGGCCTTTAAAGGTCCCTTCCCTTCCAGTGATTCCATGATTCATCCTCTAGAAATGTAACAGAAAAATTCAGACGTGAAAAAGCACCAGCTATGTACAGGATAGAAAGCAACTAATAATAATATTTCTGTGGTGTTATTTTATGTCACATTCCACTGTCAGATTATGAAAAATCTCATTTTATGTATATCCTTTAGAAAATAGCATCAAGTTTCATCAGCAAAACTCAAACTTAAGAAGAAATAAAAAGATGATAAAGACTAAAAATGAAACAGAACCAACAAGCAAAAATTAAAACCCTGTAAAATTTCAAAATACAAAAATCTAAAACCTGTCAGAAAAGAAATTCTTCTAAAGAATCTCCTGGTGTGCCTGGAGCTTCCCTGGCAAGCTAAGAAATGAGTGCCCATGTCAAAGTCTGAACCACCTTCAGTGAAAGGAAATGGCAGCTCCAACAGCAAAATGCACAAGCTGTCACCTTATTTCAGTAAGGAACAGAATTTTGTCTGATAGAGGTATATTAAAGTACAACAGGAAATATTCTCTAGAATCTGCTTTTATCTGTATTCCTTGATTCAAGACAGAAATCTAAACAACTCAAACTTCAAAATGCACTAAATTAGGCTTATTTAGCTTATGTTGAAGTCATTCTAGAAGCTGTTCAGACAGGCTGTGCAGCACAGCATCACAGGATAAGTCAAGTTTGTGGCCTACAAAATCACCAGTATCAAATCTGCATAAGCAATATGGTAGTCACATAAAAGGAAATGTATCTGACTACAAAATATTTCATACACGGGCAAGTACAACATTGCCTAATCAAAACAGCATGCAATAAGTCCATACAAAAGCTCCATATAGCAACGTGCAGATACACCAGGAATGCTGACTCCCAAACTTCATTACTGTACAACCATGCTGGCTAAAGCTAAAGAGCATTGAGCAGAATTGCATTTTTTATTAAAGAATCACCCCAAGTTATGTATTCGAGAAAAACCTTAACATTGAAAAACATCTTGATGAAATGTAAACTAGTCAAATTAAAACTCTGTTAACAGATAAGAAGGGCTTAAACTTATGATGGCGCACTGCCTAGGTGAAAATCTACTGTATCAAAGGGCAGGCCAATTACACCATTAAAACAATTGATAAGGTACATACCATATTGTTCAGAAATTGACCCTGGAATGAAACACAATCTTGTCCTATGTGCCCATCAAATCTGGTGCTTCCTTGGCAATCCCTGACAGTGTTGAATTTTGTCATTTGCTCACTTAATGGCTGATCATAACAATGCTTCCATTTTGTGAATATTTCACGTTCTCTTCCATACTGCTACAAAAGTGGCAGAAGATACGTGAATGCTGCCAATCATCACTTCCTCTTACATAAAGAAATGGAAAAGGAGGAGGATAAAGAAAACTGGAGTCCAAAGGAACAAACCAGAATCAAGATATTAAAGACTTTGGTAGTCTTTGGTAGAGAATGTGCTCAGTTATTCTCAGCTCCTGCAACTCACCCCTGCTTATGCGCTGTTTCTCTCCTGAGAGGATGCCTGGGCTGTCAATGATGCTGATACTCTTCAACACCTGGTTAGGCAACTGAGAACAGAGGAACCTGCCAGCAAGGTGGGGAGAAGCAAATATTACCAAAGAGCTCTAGCTCACATATAAATTTTACCTTGAGAACTTCCATTAATGCATTAGCTTTCAGAAAAACTCAAGCAATCTTAAACAACAGAAAAGAAAGGGAATGGGGGAAAAGGAGAAAAGGGGAAAAAGCTTTTGAAGTGAACCTCTTTACCCCTATTTTTGTCACCACACTTTCAAAACTAAAGTAAACTAAACAAAGAGATGAAAGTATGGGCCATTCATGCAACATTTAGAAAACCAAAAACTATATAAAACAAACATTTTGCTAGGATCCAGATGGGCACATACAAGAAATAAAGGCTCACGTTCTTTGACTTTCACCCAAATTCAGATATTCAAAAGAGAAGGGAAGCAGATGAAAAGCCATGCAGAAAACATGCTTAAATTACTGCCAAGTCAGCCCCCACTTGCTCTGGCTGTGGTTAAATGGTGATTGCTTCCTCCTTACCAGCCTTCTGCAATGGCTTTTGCAGAGGACTGTAAATAAATAGCATTTCTCATACAAACAGAGCAAAAGCTTCTGTACTACCAGAAGTTTAAATTACAGACAGCATGATCTGAGTAATAATCCCCTATCTATGTGACAGGACACAAATTCAGTGGTGGTATTATGAAAAATAAGTAACTCAGCCTCCAAGAGTTACATCTCCCACAAGTTCAGAATGCCTCACACATGTAAAACCCAAATTATTCTGATGCTTCTGGGACAACTCATGATTGGAAAAAAAACAAAAACAAAAACAAACAAAACAACAACAACAAAACCCTTCACCTCCCTTCATCATGAACTGCTTTTAAGAGATTTGTGTAAGAGTTTAATCTTCTTATGGAACAGTGGTTGAAGACTATACTGACAAGTTCACAGTGTAATCCAGCCTCTGCAAAGCTTGCACTCTACCACAAAAGACAAACTGGACAGTCAAATAAAAGGCTGCCATGAGAAAGCAACGTGAGAACAATGGAGGTTACTGAAAATACTATAAGGAAGTTTAAGGCATTTTCAACTAAGTAGGAAAGAGAAATGAGATGCCAGTTTTGAATAGCAAGCAATATGATCAGAGCAGCAGATTGAGGGTGGTGCTGAGGAAAGAGGCAACTGCACTGCTGCTGCAAAACAAAGACAAAGGAGCTCATGTGAATACTGGGGAAGATAAGGTTGCTTACAGCACTGCAGTATAACAATATCACAGTCACCAAAAGTACTTGAATAATTTAGCTAGACACTTTGCATGTACATCTCTTTAGCCAGTAAATAACCTACGCTTGCATATGATTCAGAACCTGACACCATGAGCTAGACTGATGGTCTAGCAAAAAAACAAAACAAAACAAAACCATAGCATTATTACACATTCAGTGTAAATACTTATTTGTGGTGAAAAACACTATTCATGGTATGGTTATGTTAGCTGTTTTCATAGAGCACAACGGTGAGGAAGGACAGGACTTAGCTAGTCATCTCACAGAAAAGGGACCCCAAGAACAGTACTTAAAATTGGAGCTGACTGCAGCTTCCCACAGCACATGTTATCTCTCAGAAAACTGATAGCCAAGCTGACCATAAGCAGCTATTAACTTTCTTTTGTGAATATGCACTGCAAGAGATAAAACTGTACTTGATAAACTTTTAACACATATTCCAGTGTTTATCAGCCAAACAGGAAAGATTATTGTTAAGAAAGAACCAATTTAGATTAATTGGCTCACAAAAGTAGACCTCCATGCCAAACCACCATCAAACACAGGAAGAAAACAAGGTGATTACTCACACAATACGGACAAAGTTATTAATAACTCCTAACTGGAAATATTTAGATGGTGAGTTAACCTATCTATTGCAACACTCCCAGCCCCTGAACAACTCAGCTTGATTTTGTAAATACACAGCAGCTATCTAGACGATAATGCTATCATCCTGGTCTACTGCAGTGCTTGAAAACCAGCTTCATCAGTCATCAAAATTAATCACTTTCTCTCAGGTCTTCTAACAGATATCCCTACAATTCTTTCAAACAACTTTGAAGTGTTTCTGAAAAATTACCAGTGTATGAGACCAGTATAGAGGAACAGGACAGTATCAAAGGAAGTAGATCTTTCTGTATTTTGGATGATAGTTTTTAAATAACAGCATTTGTCTGTTATCTATTATAAACACTGTATATATAGTACTAAATAATAGTACTTATCTATTAGTTTTATTGAGCAGGGGAATTTGTGACCAAACTAATCCTGAGTTCCAGCTGGCATGACATCTAAAAACCAAGTCAGCTTTAAGCTAGCACTCCTATTTGAACATGTATTTCACACTGCTCAAAATGAATGCAGAAGAAAAGACTTGGCAAGCAATACAGATGCTTGAAAGTGGAATTAAATAGAAATATAGACTTAAAATCAAAAGGTCACAAACAACCAGATCTCACCTGTTTAGGAAAGCA
This sequence comes from Excalfactoria chinensis, assembly GCF_039878825.1. Classification (NCBI taxonomy): domain Eukaryota; kingdom Metazoa; phylum Chordata; class Aves; order Galliformes; family Phasianidae; genus Excalfactoria; species Excalfactoria chinensis. The sequence continues at coordinate 32,801,957 of NC_092829.1, read as the reverse complement.
TTTCCAAACCGGCTGAGCTTACGAAATGGCTTCTTAGGATCAACAACCAGGGCATTTCCTGGAACGCTTCCTTCTGATTCTCCATACATCACAGCAATAAAAGAATCTGTGGTAGGTTCCGGACCAATCCGCATGCCTGGAAAGTCTTGTTCCAGCAGGTATCTAGTGATGAAGAATATATAAAGTAACAGAATGAATGACTGAGAAACAAGATGAAAGTAAACAACTACAATGCCCTTGAAAATTCTTAAGGATATACACGCCAGAATCATAAACACAGTAAACACAACAGAACCATAAAACTGCATTTTTATCTGTATTCCACTGTTTGTATTAGCTAGGAAAATTTAAAAAGATCAGATTCCAGTTTTTTACAAGTAGGAAAAAAGATAAAGTCAGCCCCTTCACAAAAACAGGGAGGAAAATATTTCCTCAACTGCAGCACCTGAGCCATTCATATGGATATTTCTAACAAAGATCACAGTACTGTAACTTACACTAAAAGACATTACTTTCTTTCGCCCATGTTTCAAGCCATTACAAGTGTTTCTAGTACTGAAAGGGAGTGGTTTGAAACAGCACATGAATAGCATCAGCTTGCTGACAGATCTAACCGTTCAATGAACTCTGTTGCAGCACAGGATTTTTACTAACTTCAACTCACCTTTCCACAGGAAGAGACAACACAGTTAGGAAACAAAATACCTACTTTTATTTGGGAGTGAGGCTTTTATTCTGGTCTGTATATCAAAAAATTGTTGTTAAATAAGTTAGACCCACAGAACTTCAGGGCTGAAAGTAACAATCATCCTAGAGGCACAAGATCAGGCAATGCTGGACAGAAATGATCTTGCATCCCCTGCAAGCAATCTGCTCAGAGATACAGACTCCATGTAGACAGTGGGCCAATTTTGATACAGAAAGTCAAGACTTGACAGGAAGCTCTCACACCCACAATGAAAAGCATCATATGTGATCAAAAGCACACAAGAGATGTCCCAGATCCCACAAGATCACAAGGAATCACATCTTGAAGAGGACAGAGTCTTTAGCAGGGTCTGTTGTGATAGGACAAGAGGAGATGGTTTCAAACTAAAAGAGGGGATATTGAGATGAGAGATAAGGAAGAAGTCTTTTACAGTAAGGGTGGTGTGGCACTGGGACAGGTTGCCCAGAGTGGGCAACCTTGGAGACACTCAAGGTCAGGCTGGACCAGGCTCTACACAGAGTGATCTAGATGTAGGCATCCCTATACATTGCAAGGGATTTGGGCTAGATGGCCTTTAAGAGTCCCTCAAAACTTTAACGATTTGATAGTTCTATTACATCTGGTTGGGGATCCAAATGCAGGCTAGGACATCTTCATGGTAATAGGATCACTGATATCAATCAGAAATGATCATAAAACTGGCAGGCATTGGTGATGAACCTTCAATAGTGGTCTTCCTTTAGATGACTAAAAAATAATCTCATAGCTTGCTCACAAGGCTGCCAGCGCATACAACACTTGCAGACTTCAGAAAGAGTTGACAGCATCATGCACCTTTCAGGATTTTCAACTTGCATTTTTTCAGCTCAGCACTAAAAAAATAGTGTAAATTCAAATTAGCTTTGTATTTGAGAAATGGAACAGATAAGAACAAAGTTGCAATGCTTCCATGCTGAATTCAAAGATTGTGCTTTAAAAGCCAGACTCTTGTAATGGTGACAATGCAGGAAGGCATGAGCTCCTTCCAAATACGGGTCCCAACCAGCAGCTAGTGCTGTGCCTGGTGCAGCTCTTTAGCAGACAGCGAGCACTTTGCAGGGCAGGTATTTTCCATTAAGGCACTGGCTCACAGACACAAATCCAGAATCAGGACAGCCTAAAATAAACCCCAAGATCTTGAGTGCTGGCGGTACAAACTATATCACACTTCCTCTCATTATGAAACTACCGCTTTCACCCAGCCACGCAAAAGGGAAGAGCAGCCTCCTATAAGCTGAAGAGCTGCAAATATCTTTGTATCGTGTGTGATTTCAGCACAGGAAACTACCTGGATTTTTAGCATCCGTGACCACATGTCCTCCTCAGGAATTTTCACCAGAGGGAGTTCAAAAAGATTAACAGGAAGAATGCTTAAAAATAGCGAGCGCCCCAAAGACAGTCTGGATCAAACAGCAGACATCCTGTTGACTCAAGGGACTTGCTCTTCTCTCTTTGTTTTCACCTGGGCTATAACCTTTCTGCTGCACTAATAACCATTTGTCTATGTCCCTTGGCCAGATCTATAGCCAAACTCCGGGAAACCAGTTCACAAGGTTCCAGAGATAGCAAAGATTACTCATGGTGGCGGATGCTGATAATCATCTAAAGTCTGCACGCTTCAGCTAAGCCACGCTAACATACAAACACAAGCTAGTTGGACAGATGAGTAGTGGGCAAGGATGCAGTATGATACATGGAGAGACTGACCGAGCCTTTTTTCCTATGGCTGTTCTCCTCCCATTTTACACAATAACACAAATCCTCCTCACTTTTTTTTTGTTTGTTTGTTTGTTTGTTTTAAGGACACAACAAAATTAGCAGAAAATGTTTGCTGCAGTACAAGAATTCATACAATCACGGAATCATAGAATGAGTTGGAAGGGACATTAAAGATCATCTGCTCCCCTGCTATGGGCAGGGCTGCCACTCACCAGATGAGGCTGCCCAGGTCCCCAACCAACCTGTACTTGCTTGCCTCAAGGGATGGGGCACCTACAGCTCCCTGGGCAGCCTGTGTCAGCACCTCACTGCCCTCTGGGTGAAAACTTTCCCCAATATCTAATCTAAATCTCCCCTCCTTTAATTTAGAAGCAACCTCCTTTGTGCTTCCATTTTGTTTGAGTAAAAAAGAAATTAAGAAGGCCTCTCCCTGTCAATCCCAACAAAAAAAAATGATGCAGCCCATTTTTTGCCATATACCCAACTGCTCAAAGGATACTACAGATACAGCAGGGAGCTTTCTCAGAACTCAGCTCTGGCTGAAGTAAATAGAAGGAAGTTTGCTATCTTCACCTCTGCGTAATACCTCTGAGCACAGTCAGATCATCAGCTGGCAAGCTGAGGAATTCACTTCTGGTTTTCCTCACCGCAGTAAGTGTGTGGAAGAATGCAAGAGAAAGAAAGCAGTAGGAAAAAAAAAATAAATGCAAGAAAGCAAGTGAGAAAGAAAAACCCAACACTTGGTCTCTTACGCTTCTAAAAGAGATGTTAATAAGTTAATTGTATCACACTGGAAGTCTGACACATTGTGTTAAAGAAAGTGACTACAGATTTGCAGTGACGACCTCTATCTCTGGCACACCACCATTCTCTTCTCCTGTCTCTCCTTTTGCTACTCTGAAGCAGCCATGGGAAGCTGAGAGCATTCCAGAAGCTGCACAGGTACAGTGCCAAGTAGCTTACATGGAGATAAGCTCTTGGAGTTCAGCCACCCTCCCACCCTATTAAAAAAACAATCAGACAAGCCACTTGGTCCTGGGTATTGCTGTTTGAATTGTCAGCACTGTCAGTTACCTGAACAAAATGGTGTTAATATAATATACATCTTACTCAGTGAAACCAGGAGGTTTCTGCATTGTTCCAAGTGCAAAGAGTATCAGCAGTATTCAAGGGGGGGTGTGGGGGGTGTGGGGGGGGGGGGGGGGGAGGAAGAAGGGCTGTCAGTGTTTGTTTTCCCATTTCTGTCTCCTGGGACATGTGGTCATTGCTAGATCAGTGTTTTCCATGAAGACTTGGTGGAAGGAACTGGGTGGACGTGTCTGAGCCATGAAAACGTGCAGTTCTCATGATAATTTCCAAATCAGATTACACTGTGCTGGGTAATCACAACGAGTAAAGCTGAAATGAATATTGACCAGGACAACAGATTTATGGATTCACATATGAATGTGACAGCAAACACTGAAATAGACCAAGTGTGTCCTTCTGATTATGAAATGAAGAAAGGTGAAGCAAAAAGCTGCTTTAATTAAGATTTAAAATAATGTTTGCTTGCCAAAAGCCTACCAGCAAAAATAAAATAAAAGGAAAAATGAGTTAAGGTCTAACTTCCTCCTGGAGAAAACTAACAAGCTTAAGCTCTGAATTATAACAATCTTGAGAGGTTACAGCATTTTTCCAAGAAAAATCACCCTCTGAACTGGATTTTAAATATCAGTCACTGTGACGTAACATCTATATTATCATTATAAGCTGCTGCTCTTGAAGAGCATTTTCCCATCTTGCTGCAGTCAGTTACTATCTACAGGTGTTATCTATTCCATGGCAAACTCTGATGTAATGAATGCTTATCTGCTCCCTGGGAAGGCACTGGTGCTGAGCTCAGCCTGTTGGCCTGCAGAGCACTAACAACTGCTTTGTCACTGACAGGGTCTTAGTGTTCAGTTTCTGAGGTCTCCAGCACCCAGCAAAGGATGAAACCATACTGTGATCCACCTGAATGGGGTCAGGAGGAAAGGGGTAGGTGGGGGAAAAGAAGGGCATGGTGCACTAAAAGAAACTGCTTCCTCCATTCAGTCACAGATTTTAATAAGAAGTATGAGAAAACAGCTTCAAAACTGACATTTACCAGACCTCCTACATTTATTTAGACCCCCTACCCCAGTAGAGAAAACTGCAGTCTCACTGCTCTGGGAAATTAGGCTAAAATGCTTGGAAATTAAATTTCCTTCTTCACCTGGACTGTATGTTAATACCAGTTAGCCCTATTCTTCAGTATTTTATGGTTAAAGTGGTAACATGTCAATTACAAAGCGATGGCACCAAAAGCACTTATGAACCACCTCGAGGACCATCACACTGACTTAATCCCAGTACTTAACACAGGCACCTGTCAAGGACAGAAATTCAGAATGCCCATAAAGGAAGAATGTGAGTTCTCATGCAAGGCAAACTGCAACAGGAGGGGAAAAAATATCCTATGAAATGACTCAGCAATTCAGCTGGCAGGTAGCACATGTTCAGGTGCACAGTATTCTGGCCTGTTCTGTCTCCAGGTTACCCATGCCCTCTCATCACCGACATAGGAACACTTGGGGTGTTCTATGATCTATCACAGAACCATTGAGTTGGAAGGAACCTTTAAAGGCCACATAGCCAACCTCCTCTGCAATGAGCAGGGACACCTACAGCTAGATTAGTGTGCTCAGAGCACAGTCCAGCCTGACCTTGGATGTCTCCAGGGACAGGACATCCACCACCTCTCTGGGTAACCTGTTCTGCAGATGCTTACCTGAAAACACACTCAGACCACCAACACAGCTATCACGTGAGCACAAGTAACAATGAAAATGAATTGGTCAGGGTGGTTAAAGAAATGCTGGGAAAACCTAAGTAACCCAGCCCACAAACACAGACTTTCAGCTAGCACTGGGGAACCTGAAACTGAGTTTCCCTTCTTTTAGTGGCAGCCCCACTTCTATTTTTAATACTGTGCTCCAAGTAAACTTGCTCTATGTGTTCACAGGAGTTCAATACCCAACAGAGAGCTTTGCTTGGCCCAGGGCTCAAACACAGCTGCCAAGAAGAAATGGAACACAAATGCCTCTGCAAACATCTGAAATAGCGCAGGTGAGCAAAGGCAAACCATGTTCTGCAGTGTAGGAGGGAGGGAGCCGCAGATTGCAAAGGGAAACAGTGTTACAGGCAGTAACCTTTGGAACTAAAAGGGACATATTTGTATCATTTACAGAAGGTCAAAACTTCACCCAAAGACCTCTCAGCCTCTTCTGCAGCATTCTAAACAATCTTTATAGAACCACCACATTGTTTGAGTTGGAAAGGACCCTAAAAGGTCAGTTAGACCAAGTCCCCTGCAGTGAACAGGGTCACCCACACTAGATCAGAGTGCTCACAGCCCCATCCAGCCTGACCTTGAGCACCTCCAAGGATGGGGCATCTGCCACCTCTCTCAGCAATCTGTTCCAGTGCCTCACCACCCTTATTGTATAAAACTTCCTCCTCGTATTCCAGCTAAATCTCTCCTCTTTTAGTTTGAAATAATCTCCCCTTGTCCTATCACAACAGACCCTGCTAAAGAGTCTGTGCCCTTCTTTCTCACAGCCCATGTTTAGATACGAAAATGAAACACAAGATAAATACACCAAGACAAATGCAGGCACTCCCAGCTCCCTAAAATCCCCACAAACTTCACAAGAACAGGAAAGATACAAAAACACGACAAAAGTACCATATCTTGAATTTAGGAAAAAGAAGAGGTGGAGATACGGTTACATGGCCGCTGATGACTGATGTTCTTTTAAAGCAAAGTAGGCAGTTCTGAGAAAAGTTAACAGGAAGTACCCAACGAGGTTACAGCCAGCACGACGTGAAACCGAGAGAACCTCCTTAACCAGGAAGTTGTCAGAAGAACCGCAGAACACCGAGCACACCCGGCAGCAGCCCCATCCCCGCGCCGCCCCGCTCCATCGCCAGCACCTGCCCTGCCGGCGGGGACCGCAGGAAGCGAGCGGGTTTCGGCGCGGGGCTCAGCGGGCAGCGCCGCTGGCAGCCGGGGCGGCTCCCGGGAGTGAGGCGTGGGTAGGGGTCCGCCACCTACCGGATGAAAGTGGTTTTCCCGGTGCTGTACTGCCCCACCAGCAGCACCATGGGCTTGTTCTCGAAGTCAGCCTCCTCCAGGGCGGGCGAGTGGAACTCATGGAAGCGGTAGTGCTCCTCCAGTGGCAGCAGCTTACGGAGGTAGAGGTCCCGCAACCCTCCGGTCACCGTTTGCACAATGTCGCTGCCGCCCACTCCTCGCTCCCGCCCGCCGCCCTGCTTCCCCAGCCAGCTGAACATCCCGCCGCCTCCTGCCCGCACCGCACCGCTCTGCCCGCAGCGCGGCTCTGCTCCGCTCGTCCCTCCCCCGATACGGCCCTGCCCGGTGGGGAGGCGGCGCCAAGGGCCGGGAGCGCCCGGGGCGGGGGATGGCTGCAGCCTCCAACACGACCCGACCAGAGCCTTCCCAGCAAATACAAGTTTTTTTCGGCTGTGGAGCTGATGCTGGGGCCCCTCGCACTGAAACCCGGCGGCTCCTCTGGCAGCTCAGCCGCCCGGATGCCTCTCGTGTTTCTCTGCTGACGGCTCCGTGTGTCACCGAGCGCCGCCGCTCCGCTGCCGCATTAGGAGCTGTCCTAAACGTGGAGGAAATTCCCCCGATGGCATTCGTCTTCAGCCGCGCGGTTTAACCGTAGGTCGCGGCAGCACGTTCAGCCAGCCTAGAGGATCATCTTTTCCACTCATTTTAGAATAGATTTTAACAGAATACAATAAATACGCCGAGACAATGAGGACATCCATAAAACAAATACTTTCTTCTCTCTATCCAGTAATAAATAAATAAATAAATAAGTGTGGATTTTCTTCTGAATCTGTGTTTAAACAGAATGTTTGAAGTTCTTCCTTTGTGTTGCAATCTGACATCATTGTTCTGCAATATCCCTATAATCTAAATCCCTTTTGGCAGGCCCATCACTCTACTGAGCCCACTGACCCACAGATTTAGCTATTTACCTTCCTTCTTTCTCACTTCACCATTACTGTTACTCTCCCTCTGCCCCCTCTCCTTCCCAAGCACATCAGCAGGTTGAGCTGTGCCCTTTCCCTGCCACCCTCCTTGTGTAGTACCAGCGCTCAGCCTCGCTTCCTTGCTTCATGTTTTATTTAGGGCTGCACACATGTTTTGCAACCCTTTTGTTGCAATTTCCATGCTGAGTCTAAACATTTTATGCCACTTCAAGAAGGGCCCCGTTGCTTGGCTTCCTCATTCCGTGAAATGCTCTTACAAATTTGGAATGCTCCTGATTATTTATCATCTGCAAAAACATCTGAGTGTGGGGTCAGGCTTCTTGCCTTCTGGTCTTTGATAGCAGCCAGCACTCAGGCAAGAGAGCATCAAAGAGGGCAAGGGAATTGTAGTGCTTCCTCGGGCTGTCTGCTGCCCCTGTGGCTGGTGGCTCAGTGCAGATTTTGCAGTGCTTGCTATTCCTTGCATTTCACTCCAGTCGTCCCTTCCTTCAGTTGCAGATGCCTTATCTCTTTGCCTCTTCTGTGGAAGCTGTTCCACCTCTTTGGCCAGTTCTTGTCATTCTCCCCTATGTTCTTGCTGAACAGGGAACTCAGAGCTGTGAATTATTATTTCAGTCCCACTCCGTGCTTTGTGAAGTGGGGTAAAGTGCCCATTGTTGTCCATGACCCCTTCGTGGCGGCTGGAAGGCAGCAGGAAGGGCAGGGCAGTGCTTGCTTTCACACACCTAGCTCTGCTTGTCTTCAGACTTCCTGCCTGCATGCTTCCTGCTGTCAGCAGGACAGTTTGCCCTTCAGACAATAAAGCTCCAGCCATATGTGGGTAACTGGGAGAGCTTCCAGATTCCCAGGTCTGGATTTGCCCTCTGGCTGCATCCAGCCCTGTACTGAGAGGAGCACCAGCACACACTCTGCTTTCCATGGGATGTAACCATCAGCATACAGAGGCTGTGCGGACTCCGTAGCATGCTCCAGGAGGTGAGTACATGATGATCTCAGTGGTAAACAGGTTTACATCCCTGTGTTTCATCTGGGAAGAGACCCCTGACCTTAACAGCAAAGGGATTTGTAAGACTTCCATTTCTGGCCCACAGTCTCTTGCTGAAACATACTACAGGAGAACTGATGAGCAGAGAAGCCTGTAGGAAACATACCGAGAGTCTGCAGACCTGTGGATATATGTCAGTAACAATGAATAGAAGCTAAACTTACTTTAGAAATAGAATAATCAAAGACTGGGGTTCCACCTGTCAGACCACAGCACTTGAACTAAGTTCAGTGTTGAACACGAAGCAGTACAGTGCTTCAGCAATTAGAAACTCATATCTCTCATCCAGCCATCACAGAATCGGAATCATTAAGATCATCTAGTCCAACCATCAACCCACCTCCACCATGTCCACTGACCTCAGAGCCACATGCACATGGTTCTTGAACTCCTCCAGGGACAGTGGCTCCACCACCTCCATGGACAGCCTATTCTGATGCCTCAACTTCTCTTTCTGAAAAGAAATTCTTCCTAATATCCAACCTAAACCTCCCCTGGTGCAACTTAGAGCCATTCCCTCTCATTCTGTCACTGTTATCTGGGAGAAGAGGCCATTCACCTCCTTACCACAACCTCCCTTCAAGCAGTTGTAGAGAGTGATAAAGTTTTCTCTGAGCATCCTCTTCTCCAGACTAAGCATCAGAGATGCTTTACTCTGTTTCAATCAGTAATGAAATGAACCACTCTTCTCTCTCACGTCGCCTTCTATATATTCCTCTCTAATCTACTCCTGTATATTATAAATGAGTCTTATAAACAGCTAGTGTTTTCTTCTGCAGATAACTTTAATCTCCCAGATTGCCCACACAGAAGAACGTACTTCTTTACACTTCAGGAGAGCCTGATTCTCAATTCCAACGGTGGCACCCAGCATTTCACAAAGTTCCAATGAGGCTCCCATGAAGCACTTTATCCAAGTGCTATGGAACCTGCTGTATCTGCTTCAGGAAAATGGACTGCTCATATGAGAGAAGCTAACTTCTGCTGGACTACTTGGCAACAGGTTAAAAAGTCACATTCAAATGAGCGGCATTAAGTTTTAGAGCTGCTGCGTCTCTGTTTCTCCTTTCTTTTCAAAGGTAATAGTCTCAAAAATCTTTGAAGTTGTAAAAGCCTTCAACATGTAACACTATCACTTAAATGTGATTTAACTAAATAAATCAGTGTAAATCAGTTCTCATAGAGCAGAGCCTTAAATGGAATTTTAAATGGTGTCAGGCACCCAGGTCACTTCACACCCAGGTCTGGAGCAAGTGGCATTGCTTCCTCAGTACATTCTTAGAAGCTATGAAGTAAGTCTGCATCTCATGTTTAAGTTGGCTTGCTAGTGGAGGAAGAGGCTCCCAGAAGAAATTTCTATAACATATTTGCTGCAAAAAAAATATTTATTTCCTATTACTCTGACTTGAAAAAAAGTGTTTTCTTATATAAAGTTTAATGTTTATTTACATTCATATAAAGAATCCTTAGCTCCCAAATAGGTTTTCATTTAGAAACAACGGACTTTGTTGCAGTTCAGGACTTGCACCCCTCTCTTATTACAGTGCAGGTAGAACACCAGCAGCTACTGTCATCTTCCACATGCCCTCATGTCCATAGAATGCAGCCTTGGCCTGAAGGGTCACTTCTGCAAGCAGGAGAACAGCACCTTGCACCCAGCCCTGCTCTGGGGCTTGTCAGCAAGGGAAGCACATTAATTCATTAAGGAAGAGCTCGGCTTTGTGTGTTTATGCCCTTCACTGACAGACAGGCTGCAGCACTTCCGATGACAAACAAAGTATTTTCAGCAGTCTTTGGCTTTTAACTACCTAGGCAAATTCTAGGCAAATTCCTTTCTTCTTTATTTATTTATTTCTTCTTCTTTTTATTTATTTATTTTTTTTCCATTAGCAGTGCTTATGGATGTTTTATTTCATTTTCCCTTCTGCTGAGCAGCTGGGCAGATGCTGGGATGTATCTCTGTTGGGCACACCCATGCCATCATCCCCAGCAGGTGGTGGTTTATGCAGTGGTTGCTGTTTCTTTTGTTGCTTTTTCCGCTCCACTGCTGCACGCAAGGCCTGGAGAATCAAGTCTTTGTTATTCTGGACGTTGTAGTAGCTTAGGTTCACCAGTTTGTCAAAATCTTCCTCTGAATAAGTGAGGTTGTTTATGTAGTAAGGACCACAGCAATTGGCAACATCAACATCACCCTCTGCCATCTCTGAGGGACTGCGTCTCACCCCTAAGGGACAAACAGTGACTTGGTTAATCAGCAGAACAGCCATTAGGGTCAGGCACTTCTCAGGCATGCACACACAGTTGATCACAACCCAAAGATTTCCCCTTCAGAGGCATTTTATTGCTGGGATATTTTACTGCTGGGACAAGGTAGCAGCCAGGTCCCCAGTCCACACTCGGTGCTGATGCTCCCCAGCCCTCACCTTGTTGCCGTGTCCTAGACATTGCAGCACATTTCATTTCCAGCTAAGGTGGCAAGTGAATCATGTTCAGCTTTCCCTCTTTCTTCCCCTTCTCCCAAAACAGGTAACCAAAGCCAGTGCTTCACTACAGCACAGTTTCTTTCCAGGCAGTGAGCTTTTGATGCCGTTGCCAGTTTCTGTTCCTTCTGGCCCTGCTTCCACATATTATATCCCTCACTGCTATATCTCCAGAATAGACTGCTGAAAATCCAGACATCTCAGTGATTCAAGCTTTTCAATTGCAGAGCTGCCTTTTCAGCAACCTCAGCTCTCCCTTGGCTCTTCATAATCTGCTCAGCAACTCTTGTTGCATGCTGGGAAGAATTTTTAAAAGATATAGAAAACAGACCTCAAAAGTGATATTCTCATGTCTAAACTCAGAAAATTCACAGAGCCACGATCAGAACAGAGCCCAGCAGCAAACGGCATAAATATTTGCTGTAATTTCCTCAAGCTACCTGCTGCTATAAAAACTATAAAAAGCTTTATGTAACGTCAGTTGCTATGCTGGACTTAATGTTTCCTAAGATTTGGCTGAGATGCTGAAAGAACCTTTCAAGCCCAATTCATCATCCCAGCATAATCAGCATATATATCACAGATACAGGGAAAATAACCAGGCAGGCAGTCCCACAAGTGTAATCTCTGGAAATATCAGATTCATCATATAGGATGATATGAAGACAAATTAAATTAACTTATTTAATTCATTTAGTGGTAGAAAGCTAATTCAGAACTTGATTTGGAGGCTACCAGGGAGCATACATTTATAGGAACCTCCACAGCATGTTGTTGGTACTGGGAAAAAAACACCCAAGGCTTATCCTGGAATCACAAATCTCAACAAATTCATGGATATCCAAAGCATCGAGTACACGCTTATTCTTTTTCACCGCCTTCATATGTCAGCTGTGACTCAGAACAAGAGCTGACCTCAGTTGGACCTGACTATTGGTTCCCTATGCTCACACTGAGAGGATTTCTGATTTAGATGCTGTTTTTGACACAGCACTTCTCAATTCCTGGGCTCCAGATTATGCCTTTGACTGCTAATGAACTCCTGAGAGTCCTCACCCTGGGCCTGAAGGAGGGGAGAGGCTGTTGTGTGCCAGCCTCCTGTCCTGGTATGAGGATTCACCCACATTTTCTTCCTTCTACATACCCCCTGGTTTCCATGAAGGAAAGAAAGCACTGACAACCCAGAAATGGGCACTAGTGCTGACCAGGCTTGAAACTCCCTTTGCTATACAAGTTGGTGGATGAGCTTGCTTAAGAATAACCATCTGTTCACATAATAGAATTAATAGTTCATACACTGTATGGTTTGGATTTGGGCAAGGACATGGCACTGAAGCACTGTAAGCTAAGCTGCTGTCTGCCCACTGCTAGCAGAGGATGGGCATGCATTCCCAGTCTCACAAGGACTGCACAGATCTGTCCTGCTGCTTTGGAGGCTGGGTCCAGCTGCAAGGCAGCAAACTTGAAAATTAATGAAAAGGAAAAAAAGAATACAATTGGGGTGCTTTGTTATTACATTTCATGGACCATATACCACCTGAGAGCTTTTGGTTTTCAGTACACTGTGGGGCTCTGAAGTGATTAAAAAGTGATCTCATAGCATGAGATATAGATTCTAGTCAGCATCAGAAGCAGTAAGCAAGACTTTTGACACCATCAGGGGTAGAATAGAGCTCTATCAAGATTCACCTGTTTTGAAATGACTGGCAACGTTGCTATTTAAATTCTTTAAAGTTTTAAAGTAGGGCCCACTGAAGTGCACAGAAACTGTCTGTGTGTCTCAGCTATAATTTTCATCACTTCACCAGTTCACTTTTGTTTTCAAGGTTATCTGCATTAAGAGCAAGCCTGGAAATGATTTTAAACAATGCAATCCTTCAGATTCCCCAGAGCATTCCGTAAGAGGAAAGGAGGAGAGGTATGAGAGGAAATAGCCCTGCTAATTTCTGCCATTGCAGATAAACAGAATACACTTTTTGTTCTTTAATTCCAGAACCTACCTATGAAAAGCCAAAATAAACAAATTTTGAAGAAGGGCATTTTTGTTCAAGGCTGATCTCAGTTGCTGCTCTACTTTTGAGGAAAAAATGTGTATTTTCATCTCTTTCATATGGTTCAGATATAAGCAAAGGAAATTTGAGCCAACAAATATTTACAGGGTGGGCTGAATAACAGATTGTACAGTAGAAAAGACAAAGTGGAAGGCTGCTCCCTCTGATGATGTGGAGGGTAACTGTAAACTTACCAGGTGCTTTGTATTCCCTGAAGGTGTCATTTACAAGAGGGAAGAATACCACAATAGGTGTTTCTGGGCTCTCCTTTTCACCAACAATGTAGCATTCCTTCAGATGTGGTGTTTCCTCATCATCTGGCACCTCCTTAGGGAAAGGAATTCCTTGTTTTGCAAAGTACTTAGAGGCTTCTTTCAGAGGCTGGTTTACCATCATAAGGAAAGAAAATGTAATAAAGCATCAGAACATAGCAGGGATATTTTGAATTTGACCAAGCCCCTGTTTTACTGGGGAGGTTTGTGGGGTTGGGTCCAAGTTCTGAAAGATTATAGTGTGTACCCAAATAAGGTGTTGGAGGCAGCCAGTGGAGCTCAGCTCTGGGAGGCCAGGTAGCAGGTAATCTGAATCACATGTGGCTCTTCAGAGCCTTTGCATTATGGTGTCACAACATTTTCAGCTGTACAGGTTCTACATCTAACTGCTTTCAGATGGAGTGAAATACATTCACATACAAAATGGGCAGAATCAGTTTACTAAATGCTTACTTTACTGATAACAGCATAATGCTCAATTAATGCAAGTGACTCCAGTGAACTGTTAGCTTCTTATTGCTGCCTAAATATTGATAAAAAGATGTTCTCTGTGTAGAGAATTGGCCAATCTGGAAAGTGAGAGATGAAGCAGAGAGATCATTAAAGAGGAATCTATAACACTCACCCTTGTCTGGGAACCTGAACTGTAGTTGAAATGCAAAATGACATCGACTTTCCTTTCTGGTCTCATGAGTGGTGGGTAACTGGTAGCAAAGACAAACGCAGTATCGATCAAGATGAAGTAGTCTTCTGCTCCTGTCAGGTGGTTGGGCTGAGAGTCAAGCTGGCAGTCTGGAAAAGAAGGATTTTTTTTTCAGGGGAGGCGCTCAGTACTCAGTGCTCAAATTCAGATGCTCTGGTATGTTGAGGAAAGTCAATTATGGCTTTGTTTGTAACTCTGATTGGGCCAATTTTTTTTTAATAGGGAAAAAAATTAAAATTGCACCTCACTGTCTCAACAGAATAAAGAGTGAATGTGCTCAGTGCTGGGCATGCTGTGAGAACAGGCACAAAGATATTAAGGTAGGCTGCCATGGCTCCTTGTGTAACATGGAAGATCTGGTACAGACTGAGCACAAGCTCCCAGCTGGTACAACAAGGAACACTGTTATGAACCTCCTATCTTTCTTACAAGTGAGAAGGTAAGATAAAACAGGGCTCCAACCCATAACTCTTGAATACTATCCAGGCAAGAGACACCACATGATGGCATAATCTCCTGCCACAAGAGTATGGGCTGGTTGACTGATTGACTGCTTGCTAGGCTTTGGAAATTTCTTAGGAACTTACTTTTGAAGCTTCTCCTACTGAGTCATTTTACCTTTTGGCAACAGTTTCAAATATTAACAGAGAATGGGAACAGAACTAAAATGCAGTCAGTTTGACAACCAATTCAGTATTGAATACTTTTTAAAAGGATAGTTTAAAATATACCTAGAAGTAGGATGCTATCACCATACCTTTCCACTTAGAAAATTTGCTCTCTAGGTAGTTGTTGTTCATCTGGAGGCCTTTTAGGAAGTTAAAGATTTCTGAAGCTGCTGGACGTAACGTGACAACATCTCGGAAGATGTCTGAAAAGCTGTCAGTGGGACAAACCACTCGAGTTTCCAGCTCATTCGGTCTTTTAGGGAACAGGGTTTCATCATCTGTAAAGGAAAGATTAACAGATCTTTTTATGTGGTAGCACTGTTGAGGTCAGTCTACACAGTCATAATTTTGCTACATTTCTCCTCATTTTTTAGTCTGTGCTATGTCTGCATTGTATGTTCCCTCTTGAAATCCCATCCCATGAGCGTTAACTTGTTGGTGGGTATTGCATATCTCATCCTTGTGATTAATTTGGAAGGACCTGCAATAGTACTTGAGTTTGTGTTTTATGGGATCCATAGAGGCAAGGATCATACTTTCTTTTCTTTCAGTGGAGCTTCAGGCCACAGTTAAAGTTGCAAGAGGAGAACTGGAATCACGCGGGTAACAGGGGAGGCATCCAGTCACTCCTACTATACAGGGACATTTTTCTCCAGTTTTACCCTTGTGCTCTGAATCTGGCCAATATGAAGGCCATACTCTTTTTTTTTCCCCATGACAAATCTTGTGGATTCTTTTCCTCACGCAACTATAATGATTGTCATACTGCAATACCCAGCATGCATTTTCTCCTAGTTTCCATGTTGATCGCAGAATTTCCTGAAGAAGGAATTCTGAAATTGCTTTGAAAAATCAGTGTGAGAAAAACAAAAACAAAAAAAGACCAACAATGATGAAAAAAACATTATGGTATAAAAATGACTCACCTATGTCAGTAATTCTGTCTCGGGTCCACTTGTGCCAGAAGTCTTCTGAATGAACAGATATGTACCAAGCATCCAAAAGATTCAGGGAAAATACGCTGCTCCAGATCCCTGTGGCATAGGATATATTTAGCAGAAAGGAAAACAGTGAAGACCTGGAAGCATTTTCATTCACAATGACCTTCATTATTTCCTTTGTTCTCCAGCAAACTTTATTCATTACATCACTTTTGGGGGTAAACAAAAGGGACCATAAGAGACCATCTTTGTGAAACAGTATATTATTCCAAAATGTATGTAAAGAATTTGATTTATCAGTATGTATGAGCAGAGCTGGCAGTATTTTCGATCTATCTGCTAAAATACACATTTTTGTAATGTTACAAATAGCATCTTTTCAAGTAAATTTACTATTTTCCAGCTGCCCTCAACATTTCCTGTTCTGAAGTTCCCAGTATTTGTAGTTCTAAAGACTTTATTTATTGGCACACAGCCCTCTTACAGGTACACAGCTGTCACACAGGACTGCCAGAAAATATCCAAGTCAGAATGAGGAGGCTGACTTACAGCTTTTGGAAATAGGAACTGTAAGAGCATAAATCTTTTTTATTCGTCTTCCGGGTGTATCTGGACTGTATTTTTTAGTTCTTCCATCTATCAACATACATTAAATTGGTTTAAAAAAAAGAAAAAAAAAGAATAAATTAAGGAGTGAACTTAATGGCAACCCAGACTGCCACCTATCTGCAATCTTTCAGAGCAGGAAAACACCACTCCCTGATGTGGCTGCATATACTGTATTTGCAACAGTGCCTTGCTATACCCTCCAAACTGTGGAACCAAACATAGCATTTTTGGAAGAAACTGAGTGAAGGATGGAAAGGGCTGCACCCAGTCAGCTTGGCCATGGCCTTTACCTTTTGGGCAGAAAAGGCTCTGCTGTGCAGAAAGAAGCTGCAGGACCTACACAGTCAGCCTCTGCTCTGTTTAGGGGCTGATGTGCCAAGCAGTTTGCTTCATTCACAGAAACCTTTGGAATAACTGTGTCACTGAAGTAAGTAATGCTGAATGAGGGGACTCTGGTTCAGTGGCTGGGAATGGAGACAGAAACGTCCCAGCATTGCTCTGAAGAAGTAGAGAATGCCAAGGAGAAAGGTGTAGGAAGTGGGCTGGTGACTTGCTGACATTTCTGGCCATGGAAAAGGAGATGCAGGCACTCTGTTGGATATCTGCAGGAAAGGGGATGTTGTGGCATCAAATTGCTTTCTTATGCCTCCCCATGAGCTACAGTGAAACCTCCAAACAGGCAAAAAAACTTCTCCAAACACCCCTGAAACTTCCTTCGTGCAATTGGTGGAAGTTGGAAGAACAATGAGGCAAGAGATTGCTTTCATGAAGGGAAAAAAGCATTTCTTAGTGATTTTATTGTTCTTGTGTATGACAGAAAAAAACTGTAACTACTAAGATCTGTTCACAGTGCAAAATGGAAGTGTCCTGGAGGACTGATCAGTGTTTGCTGCAGCAGTAACTCTTTCAGAGAAAATAAAGAGTCCTTCAGATAGTGACCTGTTATGAATTCTTAAGTTTCAACAAATTCTTCTGGTAGATAAAAACGTGATAACTGATTCATTTCAGAAGAGGGGTTGGCCCAGGATGGATTATATTAAATTACATTACCTTTACCCTGGTCAACAAATTACCTTCCAAAAAGCAGATTCTTGATTCTGGGATTTTCTTCATCAGACAACCCATGAAGAACTCACTGCCAAAATCTTCTGCACGAATGTAGGCACCATATTTCAGAAATCCTACCTCATAAGGAGTGAATTCCACCCATTCTGAAAAGAAAAGAACACAGACTGATTACAGCAGCAGAGGCTTAAATTAGTTGAATAAAAAATATGATATTAGCCAATTTAAGGCAGACTGGTTCTGAGCTAACACAGTTACAGCAGATAGCTTTTTTTATTCACTGTGTTATTTCACAGTGTGGAACATAGAGAGTGAATTGCCTCCTTACATCTAAACGCGTCTGCAAGCTTCAGGTTTTGTGGCACTTTCTACAGACACGCTGAGCAAGTAATTTCAGGATAATGTTCTCCATCATCCATATACTGAGGACTTCAAAGATTCAACTATTAAAAAATCTACTTCTAGGTGAATTGGCTCCTTTGAGGATTTGTGCACCTAATTGATTTATCTAACTGAACCTAAAGGGACCCCTTCATGGAATTAAAAGTTAGGTGCAATTCAGAAGTATGATTACCTCTGAAATCCTGGTCGCTGATTTTATCCTTCACATTGAGGGAGAGGTAGATGGGCATGGGATTCTGACCGCGGTTTAGTGCCTGCTGCTGATCTGTGAGCTTCTGGGAGTCCTCCTGTTTTGAAGAAAGAAGTAGCTGAGGACAGTCAGATGACACAAAGAGCCTCTCATTTCACCTGAACCTGGGCTCTGACAACAAAGAGCGTACCAGACTGACTAGGATGTTCCCCACTGGTTTAATGTAGAGAGATGCTCTGATCCCTCTCTCTGACCCTCCTCTGCCTCAGCACTTCAGCACACAAACAGACCTCATGATATGGATGGTCTAAATTCACGTGATGAGAAAAAAAAAAAAAAATTAAAAAAAAAAGAAGTAAGAAGTCTGGAAATATTTGAAAAACACTCTTGGCATGTAATATTTCATTCAGGAAGGGTAATCTCTGTCTTTAGCTTCTCAGAAGATCCTCTTTTCTTCAGGTCTGTGCCAAGGTCCAGACAGAGTTAATATTCAGAGAGGCTTGTCTCTTTATTCTCCAGCTGTGTTAAGAAAGAATAGAGGATGGTTTGGGAGTGGTGTCAAGGCTTAAGAGGCAGCTGTGCTTCTTCTTTGCCTTGTCACATTGTGTAGCTCTTTTTGAAATGAACAGTAGGATTTTCACTTAAATATTTACATATTAATTCAGTTGTTTTTTAAGTTGCTCAAACTAGAAATTTTCTAATATTTATTTTTATTCTCACCCTATCTGTTCCAGGTGTGACGTTAATGTCTGCATAATACAGTCAGCAAACACATGAAACTGATACCAACGAGGCGTGTAGTTCAGGCATGTGTCTGAAAACCAGCCACTTGAGAAAAGTGCGGTCAGGCAATGGAACAGTTTGCCCAAGGGGGTTGTGGAGTCTCCACCTATACAGGTATTCAGAACTTGACTGGACACAATCCTGGGCAACCTGCTCCATAGCTGCTCAGGCAGAGTTGTTGGATCAGATAACCTCCAGCCTCAGCCACTTTGATTTACTTCTGCCCTCACCACTGTATCCATTAAATATGCAAATCTGAAAAGCCCTTCTGTTGTACCTTGTCATGGAACATAGATTCAATGATGAGTCCCCACAGATCTGTGAAACTTATCTGATGTCCTTCCTGTTTTCTTTGGCATAACTCTTTCAAGTAGTATTTCAGACGGTCTGGAGCAAAACAAGCCAAGAACTTATTTTTAAGCACGTGCCTTCGGATATCATCGAGTGATTTCTTAAGATTCTTCTGCGACCAGTCAGGATCTTCATACAAGTTTGCCATGGTCCTAAAGAAGAAAGAAACACAAAGAAAAGTGTGAAATCTCAAGCTGAGCTTTAGGAAATTGTGGAGGTTTTTGTATGATGTTTTGATTTACTCAACAAAACACACATACATGCAGTACCACCTGCATCTTTAAGCAGGATTGCCTTAGTTCCAGATGCTAACAAATACCAACTGAAGGAAATGAGAAAAAGCCACAGCAGAAAAGGAAAGCCTTTTCTTAATAGCACTGGCTAAAAATGTTATGAACAATGATAGCTTCTGGTGTTGTAGGTAGTAACCACTAGACATTTAAATAAAGCTCCAACTAGCAGCTCACCACTGTAATTCTTTGAGTCAATTACTGAAATCACTTATAGCAAACTCCAATGAAAACTTTGTTTATCTTGGCCTTACCATGTTGTGCCAGACAGACCGGTGATGTAAGAAACACAGTCCAAGACATTCAGATCCTGCACGCTCAGAAGGTGAGCGTACATGGCTGTCAGAGCTCTGGTTCCACCACCTGTTGTCATGATTGCCACCACAGGTACCTGTTCAATCCCAAAATACATGCATTTAATAAGACAGTTGGGAGGGGAGAGAGAGATTTCATTGATTAGAAAAGAGAGTGTTGCAACACTGCTAAAGTAATAAAGCTGCTGCATACCAGTGGTCTGCAAGGACAAGCAAGACCTGAATTTGTAATGGGGCACGGAAGGAATAAGAGACTCCCCAAAAGATTGTGGAGTTTCTCTCCTGGAGATCTTCAAAAGCCAACTGAACATAGCCCTGGGAAACCTTCTCTGGGTGTTCCTGCTTGAGCAGGGGCTGGATCAGGTGGCTCCAGAAGCCCCTTACAACCTCAATCATTCTGTGATTTTGTTTTCCCTGCCAAGGACTTGTGCAATTAAACATGAGACCCACTATCTCAAACATCAAAATTTCAGAGTGCTATTGCAAAACCAAAAACCATGGATGAGCACAAAATGGTACCTCCTGCCACCTGAACCAGATTTTTACCAGATGCAACAGACCAGAAAACATGGGTGGTGTCTCACTGTTTCTTTGTGAGTAACAATAATCTGTTATTCATGTTAAGCTTGAGAAAGCTGATCCCTACTATTGCATAGTTATTTCATGATAATACTAGATGCATCATGACTAATGGGTTTAAGAGAGCACTGACCAATTCAGACCATGTGGTACCAGAAGATAGCAACCCCATTCCCTTTTACAACTCTGTAGGGAAAGAGGAGCTGTGTGAACCCAACCTACTTCATACATAAGCACAATACTTGGTACATATTGCATTGTGAATACTTCACTTACTTTACCCTGATTTAGCTACAGATGTTCAATGTAGGGAAATTGGGCTAGGTGACCTTTAAGGGTCCCTTTTAACTCAAATTATCCTACAAGGCTTTTCTTAATCTTCCCTATGAGCACTCATTTCTTCTGTAGAACAACAAAGCTAGCTATAGTAAGTGCATTAAACTTCCTGATTTCCCGAAACTAAGGAAAATAGAATACAAATCCTATATTTTGACATCCAGCTGCACAGAAAGCAAAGAATAATTATGTCTCAGCTACCTCATCATCCTCCAAGTCCTCCTTCAACTGAAGAATGTCCTTCAGAGCAGCCGCAACAACCTTCTTCCTTTTGCGAATGAAATCCTGTTCCTGCGTGCACAAGTCAAAGCCCAGACGTACATCGAGGTCTTCCTGGCTGGAACACAATGTCAAGTACGTCATGCTTACAGCAACATTCAGTAGTTAAACTGCTTTTGCTTCATAAATTGTTGTGTCTTGACCATTATTCACATATAAAGCAGAACAGGAAAAGAAGAAAGGTTTGATCCTAGAGAACAGCACCACATCTTTGTCTGGACTAAGGGGGATTCTTTTTTTCCTCTTTTTTGCCCACTCCTTACTGAAGATGAGTGAAATCAGATAGAGCTGCAAGTAACACGCCAGCTCCCTGTCAGACATGAAGCCAAAAGCCTGCAGAGGGCAGGGTTTTGAAGATGAGTTTTAAATGCACCTTCAAAAGCTGTGCAAACTTCCACAGACTCCCTCACATCCCAAATAGAAGGTATGGTTCAAATGTTTGCCATTGTTGGCTTTGTAGGGAAGCTCCATACAAAATCTCACAGATACACCCTCTAAAACTTACAAAGGCCTTAACCATGACTCAAAATACACAGTGTGATTCCATGGTTTAAAAATAAGTTAATGTGCATTTATTTCTTTATTTATCTGATTAAAATTTATGCAGGTACCTGTATTACATCAGTTTCTTTTCATATCCTAGAGTCACTAGGTACTCTGGCTTTGGCCTTCCTGTTCCCTTGTCTGTGCTTACAGAAACAGAATTGGTTTCTTTCAGTGAGTTTTGAAATGTGGCTTTTGTTGAAAGTCTACCTTTGCTAACAATGGCTAGAGGTTTCTGCAAGTACTCACACTGGCCTTTGATGAATAATACTGATCACAGTAAAATATCAACAAAAAATATTATGTGTTCTGGATAAAAACATCTTAACTCATTGTATAGTCCTTTTACATAAAATCACAGCCTCTGAAAGTCCATATTGTTCCAGGTCCATTTTATTTCATTGCCTGAAAAGAGGACAAGCCAACACTTAAAACACAGACAGTATCAAATGGATTGGAACTTGACTGACAATTATCCACAAACAAAGGGACGTGGTTTAGTGGTAGACAGTAGTATCAGGCAGTGATTAGACTAGATGATCTTATAGGTCTTTTTCAACCAAAAAGATCCTATAACTCTATTAAGACAAATAAGATCTCTTACCATTTTTTTGTCTTTAAGAGCAAACCAAGTTTTCTGCACTGAAAAATCAAAAAGGTAAAATAATGAAATAGATATTTTAAGACAATCTGATTTCCTCACACTTGAAGGGGCATAGCTCTTTTGGGTCATTACATCTACAGCACTCTGAACTTCATTAAACTAAGAGTGGGAGATAGACTGTCCCCCCCAGTGGTTTGTTATTATTCAGAGATGTACGCTAAATTAACAATTTAAAGTTACAACACTATCATCTATGGCCTTCATCTTCCTTCTGTTAAGAAGTTCAGGCGTAGCTTGCTCAAGTACTGCTTATCTACACAAAGAAGAGAAGAGATACAGTGGTTTACATCCCTGGAAGACTATCATTAAACCTCGTTCTAGAACAAACAGCAGTATTTCATGCAACAACATGAGATGCAAGGGGAAGCCAAAGTGCATGTGTCTCCTAGGGTGCTGAGCCTCACCCCTCTGCTCTAGTAGCATCCAGTGACTTCCAGCTTGGTAAAGAACATGGACCATATAAGAAGAATGAGAAGCAGCTCAGGCATTTTCTTCTTCTTCCTTCTCACATGAATTTTGCTCCAATCAATTTACTTTATTATGCATCACAATAGAAGCAAGGGAGGTTAGAAAACAATCGGTTCTGTATGAAGAGAGAGGGACTTCTCTGTCTTTGGAACCAGTAGAAATTTGGGAAAATTTGCAAAGGATTCTCAACAGTCATCAGATGCTTACCTTGCTAACTGCTTCCTGCTCAGAAAGGAGCGACTTCAGAGGTAAAGTCAGGGAGATGCTTCTGCTCCTCCTTTCTCTGCATGTCACACAAGCACACTGAAAAGGAGCATGGAGGTCCTTTTGGTTAAGACAGAAATGTTCTTCTCTTGCTGCCTACTCATATATAAAGGTCAATTCATAGGACTGTCTGACATGTTGACTACCATGTTCAGGGGTAACGTACAAAGCTGGGCATCCTCCTCTTCTTTGTGAGTTCAATATCCAGTGAGGGTTGCTTGTATTTGGCATAGTGGAAGAGAGTGGGATCTGGGAGAGGGAAACGAGAGCCAGAGCCCAGTGAAACCTTCTGCACTTCTTCAAATGATCCTCTCACTGTAAACGTTAGCTCATTCTCTAAAACAATGAAATAAAACACACAGAGTAGTTACTTTTAATTGGAAGTAAAGAGAAAAGGGGGAAAAGAAGCAAAAGGTAGATACAAACAACCCCTCTCTTCTCTCCCTGTGTACCTGGAAAGCTGATATCTGAATGTGATTCAAGCCCACACACTACAGGTTGTTGTGTCATTATAATAGACTGAACAAAAAGGCAGCTGTGGGTGTGAGGTGAATGCCAGCAAGTTTTAGACGGCTGCATTTCTATTGCAGCTCCACGATCACAATAAGTGCCACCACATAACTTGCTCTATAAGGTGTTCTCGTATCTGCAAAATAATGAGCAACAATAGTTCTCAGTCCCCTAAATTAAGATCTGACTCTGCAGTAGTTGGCCATATTTATCAGAAGAGTTTGGCTAATCCTGCCGGCGTGTGTTATACATGTTCTGAAGTTGCGTACCAGATGCAGCCCCTCATGGGAGGTGGGCAGAGGAACTCCTAGATTCTGGTTCTTGATCAGGGTCAGGCATGAGCCAGCTGCTGAGCGGCTAACCCCTGCAAAAAATGAGGTGTTTCTGTGTGTGTGTCACAGATCCTGAGGAAACTTAAGGCCAGGGACTATCATGTCTAAGGAGGTAAGATTCTTCAGGGGTTATCAGTAGTACAGCAGAGGTTTTTAGGATCTCAGCTTGGGGTTTAGATACTTCCCATGCAGGCATCTTATGTCATTTCTCATCCGGCACAGAGCTCTCTGTGCAGTCAGAACTTTGAACCTGTACCTGCTGCAGAATAAGCAGCGTTCCCTACTGGAAAGATTTTACAAATTGCCTTAGATGAGGTCAGTAAAAGCTTTAGTATTTGGCTGGCACAATTTCTAGGCATTGTTAGAAAGGGTAAAGTCACTAATACTCAGTTAAAGAACCAGGAAGCTTACCTGCAAAGTGCTTTTTTTTCACCCTGCTGTCAAACTCAACTTCCAAGCAGGCCAGCTCACGGCTCTGTAACAGACATGACCAGGACAGGGAATTAGGTTACTGAGCCAGATATCTCAACACCAGTGCTGGCAGGTGTTGGAAGGATCATTGCTTGAATGTGTGGGCTAAATGTGCAGGAGTATTCTTCCAGACCCGGTGAAAAAGAGAATGAACTTCACTATCATATGGTAAGATGGTGCAATGCTAAGTGAGCTGTAATTTTCTACGGATGCAAAAAAACAAAAGAAAATGATAGCAGCCTGAAGGCTCCTCTAGAATCATGTTGGCCTCCTCTAAGGAGAAAACAAAGCTCATAATAGAAGTCTCACCAAAGAGTGAAGACTTAAGTGTTTCCCTGTTTCCCTCACCACTGTTGAAGTCAGCTAAGATAAGGAACAAGGAAGGAAAGAAAGCAAGAAAACAAAGCAAATAATGTTTTATGTTTTACCACTACTGCCCCATTTGTGACGATGGCTTCAGGATGATCCTGGCTAGAAAACAAAAATAACACGTATCTTAGAAATTACATCATTTGGATTTTTTTTTTTAAACAGGACATATTTTTTTCGGAGAGATTTTGATTTTATTTGCTTCCTTCTACTGTTCATAAAAGCATGCTTCATTTTCACTAGAAGCCACATAGCTTACAGAGCAGAAATGATTCAATTGCAATAAAGCACCTGGGAAGTGCCTGTAACAAACTTAGTACTACAGGTATGTCCCAGATTGGTTAGCAATATTATCCTCAGCCATGAGCCATCCAGAGAACCTATGGACTTACTGAAGTCTATATCTCCAGTTTCTGGAAGTCAACTCCAAACCAAATAAATAATAATTTTTAAAGAATGTTGTAGAATTAAAATCACGAACTTATTCTCCATGCTGTGACTTTTTTAATTTCTTTATTTATTTTTATTTTTTCCTAATAGCGATCTGCTGATGCACACACTGAGTTTGGACAAAGGGATACTGGCTATTGAGGTGACACTGGTTATACAGAAAATTTCCCTGCATCAATGACTCTCTCTCTCTGAGCTGCTGCTTCCATAAAAACAGGGTTTTACTCACATGCTCTCCAAGAGAAACTCAACTTCCAGCTCCTGACTCTCCTGAAAATGAATGAAAAAATGAGACATACTCAGCCAACACATGCAAAGGTTTGCAAACGCAGCCTTTGTTTCTGCAAGCACAGTTTCTTTATGCTTTACTGAATAACAATATTCCATTTCTTGTTTGCTATTAAAGGACAGATGCAGCTTTTTCTTCTCTGAGGAAGAAGAGATCTCACTTGTACTAGCAGAGCAAAGGATGTTTACAAGTCTCTCTAGTAAACCTTCATTTTTCACAACTGCTTCCTTTCTAGCTTCCACATGTCGAGCACAACATTCTAAAACTTAACATTTAGAAAACTGTCATGGTATGTTCTGTCCTTGAATTGTTTTCGTTTTTATAATCTGTGTTAAGATTAGATAAACTGTCATTTTCTGTCAGTTAAGTAAAAGTGCAAAGCTTCCCTAAAACTTCATCTGTTCTGGGACTTGAGTGTTTGGCCAGAATCTGCGCCAGATGAAACCAACAGCACTTTGAGAGAGCTGAAAATTTTGCCATCAATATAGAATTTCCAAGATTTTAAGAAAATTTGCTATGGTTGAACTCAGAAGTTGGTTCTGGTGGTACAAGACATCAAATCTACTACCTCAAGACATTTATGCTTTTTCCATTCTGGTTTAACTTCTGACTGTATTCTTACCTGTGGATTCAGTGGGAATGCCACTATCACACTTTTCCCAAGGGGGATTTTAGCTACATCAAAAAGAACAATAGCATGGTCGTCGTCACAAATGACGTCATCATCAGAAACAGTCATTTCTAGAATATTCTGGTAAAAGAAATGAAAAATGTACAATCTGTTAGCTTGTCCTCAATAAATATAACATTGTGCAGCTATTCCATGCTCAGCATCAGCTTTAGAGAGAGGAAATAAATAGAAAAGCATTGATGACAAATTGGCACCAGAGTAAGAAAATCAGTGTATTCTCCTTTATAAGGAACAGCTTCTAGTCTTATCAATTAAGGCTGAAATTACATTATTATTTCAGTTTAAAAGTAACTCATCAAGTGTAATATTTTAGGAAGTAATATGGATAAGCATTAGTACTATATTGTCCCATATCAACAGGAGCAGTAAAGGTCGCTTCATTATTAATAACTTCCAAGGCTGACTTTTTGCACTCTTCTTGGGCTTTCCACTTTCATCCAGCTGCATTCATTCAGAATAGTATGATTAGCAGTGCTAAGCTGGATACAAATTTTAATTATACCAGAATTTAACAGCTTCTTGGCTTTGATTTGCATTTATTTCCTGTCCTCTCTGTGAAAGAGAGGTTTATCTGCTCTAACACTGCTTTGTAGATTTACTTCATTGTTTCTCTGTAATGTCACTCTGCCACTGGTTCTCTTAGCCTTCTGCAAGCAGGTCAGGCTCAGTTGCTGATACACAAACAAAAAGCATCCGTGAGGAAGGAAGTGACAAAAGCCAAAGATGTTCACTCCAGCTTGCTATAACTTTAAGTAAACTCAGATCTGTAGTAGAAGTGTTGACATCCTGCTTTGTTTTAAACCAAAAGAAACAGCATACAGATAAGATGAGAGTTTTGGGTACCTTGACTTTTCTCTGTATCCGGAAGTAGAAAGTTTCATTCCACACAGGATCTCTGCAGTTCTTGATGGTTTTTGTTCGGAATTTCTCATCTGAAGCAGTTGGCAACCAGAGACTCACGTAGCAATCAGATTGGCTTACTATAGAAACACAGGCACAAAATGTCTGGCAGGGCAACAACAGCACAAAAGATGGAGGCACATAAGGGCTCTGTAGTTTGAACATGGATAAGAGACAGACAGTTCCTTCTCATATCCACAGGCCCATGCAGGACGATAGGAATTATAGAGCTAGATAAAGATAACTTGTTCATTGCAACATTATTTTAAGAATCCGAGTATCTAAATAGTTATACACAATCCCCCATGCATGTATTTAAATACAGTTCTAGCCATTAATATAATAATATAAGCAGCCAAAAGTCTTATATTGTCCCTTATCAATATTTTTTTCAGTTCCATGGTAAGTTTGCAGAAGAAGACATTTGCCACATAGAAGCCTGTCTGTATTTTGATCATACTATCACCATATGGCAAACTAAATACTTTCAAGTGTTTGCTACATCTCAACAGCAAAGATCCCTACATTACACATATCCCAGCCTTAGTCTTCCTGATAGACAGAGAAGAGACAACAAGAAGAACTGGACACAAGTTTTCTCCCTGGCAAGACTGGGCTATTGCTCATCCAGCCAGACCTCTGAGGGCAGCAGCACCAAATGTGCCAGACTGGCATGAGCAGTAAGCAAAGAAATGAATTTCAGCTAAAACAAGGAAATAGCAAAAGAAGAAGGTACCAAACCCACTAAAGGAACCAATTGAGAAAGGTAGGGAGACTATAGGGGCTCACAAATGTAACAGAAGCAAACTTAATCCCAACATTTTTTATCCTGATCTACTTTGCTTCATAACTGTAATGTGCATGTTTGTATATGCTCATAATGTTTTTTACATGCAATCCTTATGTAAAAAAACAAACACAAAAAACATTAATAAGGTGAGAATTTGATCTAGAAACTTGTCTTTTCAAATTCATGTTTCTGTGTCTGCAATGTAATTCCATGAGAAACATTAAAAGAATCAGGGTTTGAGCCTGATTCAGATAATAACTACCTGCCATGCCTTACTATTAACCCTCCATGACAGAAAAATTAATTATCCCACCCATGCTGAGTATTGTGTCCTTAGGTGGGGTAGGAAGGGAGAGATCTACTAACAGTACAATTGTTCCTTCAGTATGTCAAGAGGAAGCCGGGGATCCTTTTCCTGGTGTTTGCTGAAAGACCTGGAAGCCATTTCCTACTCCACCTCTATCCTCAGGAAAAATGAAGAAGCAGAAAGGCTTTGCAACTTGCAGATGAAGGAAAGGAACTTGCAGTTACTACAAGGATTCCAGTCCCATAGGTCATGAGCCAAGTAAACACCAAAGAGATTCTCAGAACTTGAAAAAGAACTTTTCCAGGAGCAACTGGAAGGGGCTGATCCATCTTGTGATATAAACCCGTTTTGGGGAGAAAAGGGAAGAGAGGGTTCTGGTTCCACAGCAATCACTAAAACTACCTACCACATGGGCAAAAATATTAACATTTGTTTTCTGTAAGCATACACCAAGATTTGAGTAAGTTCAAGTGAAACACTGACTCTGCTGATAAAATAGAGTAAACCGCTCACAGCCCTCTGAAGCTGGCAGACCCACAGTGTGTGGGAGAAGCACAGGCAAGCAGTGCCAGATGCTCACCAGCAGTCTGCAATACAGTCAGAATTATGGGCAAAATGTACCATATGTCAGAGGTTAAAAGAGAGGTAGTTCTGGTGTCTGCGCTCAGATATATTGCTTTGGGATTTTTTGCCTAAATACAAAGTATCACTTGAAATCTATGAAACTGTGTCAGGAGTTGTAAGGTATCCCTGAAGGGTGATGACTGGCAGGGAGACCTTCAGATAACTCTTTGCACTGAATCTGAAGGAATTTCTTGAAACTGCCAGGTAAGCTCTGCACAAAGGATCTAAGTTGTCTTTCTGTCTCTGAAGGTGATCCCACAAGAAATATTTCAGTGCTGCAGGTTTTTACATAATTGAAAAAAAAAAAAAAAAAAAAAAAAAAAAAAAAGGATAATATCTTGATTTTGGCAACTACTGTTGTAGGATTCTATTTACACTGTACAGGAGGGCTGTAATTACCAATCTGTCTGATATACTGAAATAACTCCCCTCACTGCAACATCTGATGGCCTGCCAAGCTATGATGTACTTATCCTGATATGTGGTATCACCAGCTCTGATCTATGGTTTCTCAATAGGAAGCCTAGATCTTCACATGACTTCAGGCCATCTAGATTTTCCCTCCTCTCATTAATGCACTTATCACTCCTGATGCCAAGCGTTCCAAAAACACGAGTCCATCTTCCCCCAAAATCACCGAAGCAGATGCGATGTGATGCACTTCAAAAACACTACACTGATCTGAGTCATAAACTCTCTCCTTTTTGATATCTGGCTACTATAGGGTACAGGAAGAACTTTGCAATATTTTTGCTATGACTGCAAAGGTCAGTTCTTTCCATCTCTTCTTCTAAATGAGAACAGAGATGCTCTGTCCTTTCAACCATACAGTACATACTTAAGACTCATGATAAAACTGAAAAAAGCTGACAATGCTCGGAGTCTGTGCTGAGCATGAATGATCTGCCACCGCATTTATGAATCTCTTTTGTTACTGTTTCATCTACAGATTTGTTGGAGTGTTTCTCTTGATAAAACATTTACTTGAGTTTAAATGCTGAAATTATTTTTCCATATGGCATTGTGTTCATAAATATTTACTTAAAATAAGCTATTGACAGTTCTTCATCAAACTATGGAAGCACAAGCTGTATAAACAGGCAACTAAATCGATTAAAAACAGGCTCAGCTGCAAGGCTCAAAGAATTGTAATCAGCAGCACAGTCTGGCTGGAAGCCAGTCACTGGAGGTGCACCCCCGGGGCTGACACTGAGGCCAATACTGTTTACCGACTTCATTAACAATGTGGGTTATGGAATGGATTTTGCAGATGATACAAAACTGGGAGGAGTGGCTGACAGATCAGGCCAGCTGGAACCTCATGAAGTTAAATAAGGGAAATGCCATGTCCTTCATATGAATGGGAATAATATCATGCACTGAAAAAAGCTGAGGGCCAAATGACTGGGGGAAATAACTGCAGAGAAGAAGCTAGGGGTTCTGGTGGACACCAGGTGGAACATAAGCCAGCAGTATGGCAGACAATGCCTACAGCCCCCTGGGATGCATTAGAAGGAGCACTATCACCAGGTAGTGAAAGGTTGACTTTCTGTCAACTCTGCACTGATAAGGCTCCATCAGGAGTGCTGAGACCATTTCTGTGACAAGAGAGAGATGAACACACTGGAGTGAGCACATCAAAAGGTCACAAAGAATATCAGGAGCTTGGGCCATCTGACATATTTGGAGGGTCTGAAACAGCTAGGACTCTTCAGCTTGTAACAGAAAAAGCTCCACAGGATTTTACCAATTTATCTAAATACCCAATGGGAACAACAAGAGAGTCAGACTCTCCTCACCAGTGCACAGTGAAGAGGCAGAAAGCACAAATCAAAATACAGGAAAACCCATTTAAACATAGCAAAAAGGTAGGTCTAAGAAAACAAAACTAAAAAAAAAAAAAAAAAAACAAAAAAAAAAAAAAACCAACAACTGTGAGAGTAGTCAAACACCAAAACAGGTTGGCCAGATTGATTCTGGAGTCTCCATCTTTGAGATATCCAAAGCCAGCTGAGTTGAAAATCACTCTGGGAAGCCTGCCCCAGCTGATCCTGCTTTAAGCAGAGGGTTTGACTAGATGATGTCTGGAGGCACCTTCCTCCCTCAGCCATTCTGCTTCTGGGTGTGATGGTAAGGCTAGCTTATCACAGACAAATTATATATAATTGTTAGTAACAGATTTTGACCTTGAAGATGAGGTGAGGCGGGGCCACTAGGACAAAGCATATCCTTTTCCGGTGGAGAAAGAAACCATGCCACATATGTTTATGCCTTAGTTTGTCTACATTCTCTGCTGATGGGAAGATATGTCGTTTCCCATCAAATTCCTGCTATTTCCTACATTCTCCTTGATTTGTAAAGACAGTATCAGCTATCCTTTATGCCGTGACACTTATATATTCCTGCAGAAGTGGTGTTAATTCATATGAAGTTAACTTCATATGCAAACAGGGAGAACAATAAAAATAACAGGACAGTGGGATGTATGATGAAAACTGTGATACCCTATTTACATAGGAGAACTTGAAATGATTAACCAGCTTCTTCAGTCTCTCTTAGCCCTGGAAAGAAAACAATAAAAAAACATAAGGAAGAGCTAGCAAAAGGTCCTCCAGTTCATACATTACTTCCTGAGAGCTAACAAAAGAAATTATATTTGCCTTTTCTTCATGCTCTAGTTTTAATGCAACTTTGTATTGCTGGGCATCATTAGCAATTTCATGCCATGCATGGCTCTTACATCACAGCACATGTGGCAACCTCATTCCCTCATAACATAATGTCACCCCATGGAGATGCTGAGACATCTGAACTCGCAGCCTTCCGTGTCACTACTAGGTGTCATTTATATCCTCCTCTCATTTTCAGCTTCTTGTACAGTTGCTTTTGTGCACTGCTGGTCTATTTCTCATCTCTGTCCTCACACTAAAAATGGGACAAACATTCAGAACTGAACCCATATATTCAGAACCACTAACAACTGTTTGCTGCACCATGAGGGTACAGTCCTTTGACATGTTTCTAAAATTAACAATCACATGCTACAATCAGTTATGTCTATCAGAAAAAAAAATAACAAGACTGAAAAACAAGTCATATGAGAAAAAAAACAGTCTTTTAAGAACAGTGAGCATAAACTATGAAATCCCATCTATCCTGTTACTGCACTTCATAATGCCCAATATACAGAGAGAGTTATACATATGTACACATATATAATTTTCTTCTAGTGAATTCCTCTCTACCTGCACAGACAGGTTTCCCTTGAATCCCAGTTTACCTCACTTCACCTAAGAGGAGGAGAGCTGCTCCTATTTCTCAGTCTCCAGATGACATCTCCAGGGTCATCTACTTTCACCAACATTAAACAATATTATGAAGTCAATATGAAACTCACATCAAGTAACTTCTTATTAGGTGATACAGTTCAAATTCAGCATTGCAGCCAGCCAGTATTGATGGGGCTGATTACATTAGGCCAGACTTCCCATCTGTTCTCTTCACCTTTTCTGCATTAACTTGCCCACATATGTTCTTCAGCAGCAAAGATCAGTTCTTAGTGTACTGTATCACTCAATATCTACATTAGTATAATTTCAAAGAACCATCCAGCACAGAGACTTCCCTCTTCAGGAAGATACAGTGAAGTCCAAGAGGTTTTCACCTTTTCACATACTAAATAATATCATTAGTATTACTCAGAAACCTGGGAGAAGTCATCTTTCGCTTGCAGCACAACAGCTCTTCTCCTCTCTTTTAAAGCTGAAACTTCAGGTGTGACAGATGATGCAGAGCCCCTGACTGATGACTTGTTTGACCACAAGAGTGGGGTAGCTCCAGCTGTGTGCTGCACGGACTAACATAAAATGAGTAAATGCTAACAGTGGTGCAGCTCTGCACAACTATTTTGTAACTGATTTGTTTAAGGCTAAAAATTAGAAGATAGAGAACCTGAGCTACTGCGGTCCTTCTCTCCTCATCCTTCTGGCAAATACAATCATTGGAGGTGCTGTTAGAGGTGAGAAAAGGAGCTAATGCACTTTTTCCTCCACCACCTCATCTTGATCAGATATTTCTCCTGTCAGCCACTGAGATTTATGAAAGCCTCTGGTGCATGTGCCTTCACCCTCCCTGAAGTTTCCACCCTGCCCTGCACACCTTCAACTGAGAAGCAGCAAGTGAAAGCACAAGTAACCAAAAAAAAAAGGAAATAATGCAAAACAGGCACTGGACTGTAAGATTCCATAAGCTTCATCAGGATGTTTTCCTGAACAGCCTACCACCTCCCCAGAGCAACTGCATAGAAGTATTAGAACCTGGTAATGACAGTCAGAACCTGCAGGGTAGCAGGATGAGTGTTAGTCTTCTAATCTTAGCACCCCTCTAATGCCCACAGTGAGATCAAGGAGTGCCTGAAATCTGCATTTGAATCAAACCCATTTTATGAATTGACATAAGGGTCAGCTCAGTACAGAGTGAAAACTAATTAGCTCTGGTCTGTCGAGAGCATCTACATGACAAGACGAGTCAGAAACCTGTTGTGTGAAGTATGAAGCAAACGTGGAGGAACCTACAAAAGTGGTGGAGTGATACCAGGCATATGAAAAGGGTTAATTGGTCCATTGAGGAGGAGTGGTGTGCTTTCTTTTTGCTTTAGAGTAGTCTTAGTGTATAAACAGATACAACGGTTGCCCAGAACCACAAGCACATACTGTCTACAGGCAAAGGCGTAGCACCAGATCTCAAGATAAGCCAAGACTCCCTCCCACACATCCTACAGGTCTCAAGATGCACATTTAAAAAACACCTAGGATCAAGCTGGGTATATGCAATAGTAAGGAACATCAATGGAAGTACATGAGAAGTAGCATTCCCTGAAGCAAGGATATGGCAAGTCAAAGAAAATTAAAAAAAACTCTAGTGGCCTGGCACAACTGCACTTGCAATGAGAGAAAAATCAAAGAAAGAGAACATGTTTTATCTAAGCAGAGGTAATCAGAAACATGAGCAGACTGATAACCACGTGTAGTTAGAAACATGGGAAGCCAGCATCCTAGCAGAAAAAGCAAGTCCTAGAAGCTGCAGCACTTGGTTGGAAAGTGGATTTGATTCATTGATTTGGTATTTGGCAAATGGCAATCACAAAATTGTTAGACTTCCACTGATATCTAAAACCTAACGGCACCTGTACTAGCTGCTTATATTCTATTTTTCAGGGGAAAAGATCATACTGCTAAGATGAGGCTAGGTAAACAATGTCATTTTCTAATTCTCATCACCACACAATAGCATATATAGCTATTTAGTTTTCTGATGCTTCAGATACTTAAAAAAATAAAACAAAGTCAAAAGAACATTGGCATCACTTCCAAATCAGTGCTTGAAAATCACCCAGATATCTGTTGGAATGGTATCACAAGGAACTGAAATGATATGGCTGCATATAGTTTTTCCTGGGAGACTCCAACTTGTTTGCAAGCACAGGCAGGTTGCTGCTGCTGCTCACTCAACAAAGGACTTACTGATTTTGTTTTGGCTTCGGTCAGAAAAACAAGAAGGCACACTGCCAAGTCCTTAGCCTTCCTCAAAATCTGTCTATGACCTGCTTCTTGGGTAGGAGGGCCCTTAGACCTGGATTACACCAGGATTCTGCCTGCATATTCTGTAGTGAGGAATCTTATCCAGTGGAGTCTTCTGAAGCAAAGGCTGGTAGGGTTTTCAGGCCAAAGTAATGTGGAGCAGAGCCACCTGGTGCAGCATGGGCACCTCATCTC
Organism: Excalfactoria chinensis; assembly: GCF_039878825.1. Lineage (NCBI taxonomy): Eukaryota > Metazoa > Chordata > Aves > Galliformes > Phasianidae > Excalfactoria > Excalfactoria chinensis. The sequence goes on along the minus strand of NC_092829.1, from coordinate 32,767,601 downwards.
TTTCAGAAGATTGTGACTATTGTAGACATTGAGTTTCTAAATTCAGGAAATTAAGATGATCTGAGAGTCCTTGACATGCAGTATACAGCCATCTCCTCTGATGGCTTTGGTAAACGCACTGAAACTACCGTATTCTGGAGTACCACAGATAAAGAATAGACTTTGCTCTGTGCAAACAGAAATTGTAAATTACAGTTTATACTTACAGATCCCCAGATTGTAAAATAAATAAATAATAATAGTGATTATTATTATTATTATTATTAAAAAGCAGGAAGACAGTGAGGTAACATGTTATGCAAGACACTGGGCAGTGGAGAGGCTGGGGTATCAGTCAACCTTAGCACAGTCCCCCCCAAAAACAAAGAAAAGGCACAGCTCGATAAGACAGAAGTATGATAAACTGATACACAAAGCTGTGCTTATTAGCAATCTGTCACGTTCATGAGGCACAGACAGAAATGGCAGAAGAAAATTCTGCAGAATAAAAATACTGTGGAAATGTAGCACCCACTAAGGGTGGGTGCCAGACAAATATCACACCATTTCAGAACACTTTGCATGTGAGCTGTAACATACTACAATCCCCTGTTACACAACTTTTGTTGTATGACCAGAGTCAGAAACATCCATAATGATATTGCTGATGTTGTGATGCTCAGGACATGCACATTATACAGCTTCACTGAACTTCTGATACATGCTTTAAGGAATACCAACAAGGAGTTAAGGGTGACAGAGTAAGGATTTCAGCCCTGTATTCTACATATTTCTTACAGATATGTGATATAAATACCTGCATATTGAAACAGGTGCTAACAAGTTCTCACATCTCTGCAACTGTCAACACATCAGAAAAGTAGCATATGGGGGCTGCTCTGAAAGTAATGCCTCCTATTTTATTATGTTGTCTCAAGACTTCAGATGTAGCTGTTGGTGGTACAACAGTAGAGGTTGAACCTTCCTGACAGTACTCTGTTGCAGTGAACCAATGACAGCAGTGGGGCAGTCTGACATGAAAGTTTGTAAGAAGCAAAGGTGTGTCACTGAATCCCTCCGTGTGGAAATAATTGCACTCACTCACATTCATTGACACTTTCTGAACATTTGTGGAAACCAAACAGTGGATGTGAGCACTGTGAGACAGTGGGTGGTGAATTTCAGCAGTGGTGATAGGGATGTGAAAGACAAGCCACGTTCTAAATGGGCACGCAGCTGTCATCCCAGCTTTTGCAGATTTTTACAACTGCAACATGCAGGCTCTTGCTCATCTTTGGTGGTGTTTATCTAATAGTAGTCACTACGTCAAAAAATAGTGTATGGTAGCTGAGAACCTGCTCTATCAAATAGTGTTATTGTGCCCTTTAAATCTGTTGCAGTTTCCAAGGAAATAAAATAGAAGGCATTACTTTTGAAGCAATGTATTAGTTCTACTCATACCCAAACTGGCATTATTGACTTTTGCTGAATTTATTTATTCACTGGAAAACAAACAAACAAAAAAAAAAAAAAAAGAAAAAAAAACAAACAAACAAATCAAAACACCTCAATTTGGAAACATACATCCTATAGAACAATTTGGATCATGTATTCTTAGCTAGTATGAGTTTTGTGTTATGCATTTACATAAATGGCTAGTGCTAGTGGAAATCAAGTAGCTTTAGCACTGTATAATGTCAGTAAGAAAAATCTTATACTTACAGAAGTCTGCCTGATGAGCATTTGTCATCTTTATGACTCTTACAGTGAGCAGGGAATAAGGTGATATTTCTTCCTGCTGAGAAGAAAAAAAAACAAGGGAGATGTGCTTTAAAATCTGGTATACGTGTATTGTACTGCCAATCAAATAATGAAAGAATCCAGATTCTGCTGAGGCCATCTCTTATAATTGCTGTTACAGCAATAATACAGTAGGTAACACCTACTTTCTTCACTAGCCCCTGATCTGCAGTCATTTAACCATCCATACAGAAAATGTAGAAGAAAATGATCAATAGGAAAGTGGAGACAGAGGGTAAATTATCCTCAGAAAGAGTTCAAGGAGTTTAGATCATTGGAGAAGGCCAACAGATGAGTAATTCTTAGTAAAGTCACTTCAAAAAAACAATAAGAACAGGAAGCAAAAGCAAGAAGCTGTTGTGAAAGCTAATGACCAGGAGTTTGAAAAGATTATCTAAAGTGAAAATGGAGGAGTGCTGGTAGAAGATAATGAAGTAATTGTTATCTATTTTCTGATAAACCTTCATTAAAACATCAGGGAGAAAGTATAAAGCGAAATTAGAGAAAACTCATTGCTGCTCCTGTGATTGAAGTCAAAGACTTCTAAGAAGGTCAAGGTATGAAAAATCAGCGAGACAAGACAGTATATCAGCTGAAGTGGTTAAAGCATTGGACCATGAAGAATTCCTCATGACAAAGTTCAGCTTAATCTCCCAGATTGTTTCCATTTCTATAAAGGACATAAGGGTCATTAAAACACACACACACACACACACACAGTACAGAAATTGTCAAGCTACAAAGTTATCTCATGGAATGGCAAGAATGACTTTTTTTAAACAAACAAACAAAAAAAATCTTGATAATTTGATGACATATGAATGCTAACCAGTGCCTAAAATAACTATAAGGCTTTGCCCTTGAGCTCACACATATAACCAGGAATTGTGATTTCAGAAATTTTTCAGTAAATTGACATTAAAATTCTAATACATTTTGCTGAGGTCCAGAATCAGCACACTCACAGCAACAAGAGGGCCATGAAGCTTCAAACAAACACATTTTCTGTAATAGGTTACAAGAAGTAGAAGATGCATTTGAGCTTACTTAGCTTCTGGATGGGTGTATACTAAAACTAAACAGAAAATTCCTAACTTGTCACGTATAGAACACACAACACTTTATAGGGCACAGAACACTTTATAGGGCACAGAACACTTTATAGGGCACAGAACACTTTATAGGGCACAGAACACTTTATAGGGCTGTTTGTTTCAAACCAGGGAGGTAAGATCTCAGTATTACTGGAATCTGTGTTGCGCCAGCTCTACATGGCAGACCGCTTCTTTGTCATCAGCATGGAAAACCCATGACCTCTTACCTAAACCTGTTTTGTTTTTAAAGAAACCCACTGACTAACTGGGTTTGTCTGGTCCATATCCTTCTCAAAAATAGTCTTCAAATTAAAAAAGAAAACAAACAAACAACAACAAGCCCAGCAAATGTATTTCAGGAAAAGTGAAGGCACGAAGGAACAGAAATACTTTCTATTTTGAAAACATGTGGCACCAGGTGCATGTACACCACTAAGATCTGTTAAGAGTAGAGTAAGAAAAAACTAGTGTGAGCTGTGCAAAGGAGCATCTACCTCAAGTACCAGTCATATGCTCATTCCCGAATGCCACTGCAGTGGAGCAGAATACAGGATGCATGAAAAATGCCTTGCAGGGACCTCATATTGCAAATGCAAATGAAGATAGACTGATAAGAGAGCCAACACATGGGAGGATTATATTAAGAAGAAAACAAAACAATAAAACTTACATGGCATTTCCTTGAAGAACAGTGAGATACTACATAGATCAGATAGTGTCAAAGATTATGCAAGTGTTCAAACATCTCGTTTCATATGGAACCATTCTCTGGGAGGAGAGCTCTGAATTGGTGCTGCATAAGAGAAAAGCCAATGAGCTGTGCTTGGAAATACTGTGTACCAGTAGACAGGTGGTCACTGTCACAGAAAATTCTGCTGTACTGGCTGAGAAATCTCAGTCCTATGAGACAGCAAGGCACAGGTTTTGTCCATCAGAGCGTACCCAAAATACAGTCATTGGAACAAAGACCTCAAGAAGCAGATTGAAAAAAGGGATCCAAGGAATTAACAAGATGAAAGAGCTAGTGACATGAATCTGGAAGGAACAACCAAGTATGCTGGTGGTAGAGGACATGCCAGACAAGTCAAGTGGTGGAAAAGATGATGACTAAGCTTTCTTGGTCCAAGCCTTGCTCTTTCAGTCTATTCACTGGATAAACAAAATCCTTTTCTGTACTAGCCTGGCCCAAAGAACAATGATTACTTTAAATGTGAAGGAATAATTAAAGCATTAGTCTTTATATTCAACATTTCTATCAGTAAGAAAAGGATTTTCATAGCTCTCAGAATCAGTCTGTTCTACGTGTAACACTCAGGTCCATATCTCTCAAATCAAAGTCTTTCATAGAAAAGCAAGAAAAGAAAAAACAGAAATTCACTCAGAAAAATTCAGCAAATCATTCCTCGGGACATTAAAGGAGGAGCAATATTCAGTGATGCTCATCATCATAATTTGAGACACCAATATTGCTGAAGAGAACTGCTAACTATCAAGCTATTAATTACTAAGTAAATCTGAGACAAATGAAAGGGAGACTTGTCTTCCTTAGAGATGAAAGTTAATGAAAAATTACTCCATGTGATACTTTTCTATTGGCTATTCCAGAACACTCCAAGATCAAAACATCTTATAACTGAAGTTCAAGGTCCTGATACTTCAATAGAAACCATGCAACTAATCCTTTTTTCCCTCCAGTCATCATTTCATTGTAATAATGCAATGGCAAAGCCAACAAACTAAAAGACAAGCACGTTACTGCTGCTGAGGATCATTTGTGTTAAACCATGTTAAATTGTGTTAAAATAAAAAAGGGGAAAAAAAAAAAAAAAAAAAGACTCATTCAGGGAGTTCTCAACTATCCATGGATGACTAATTATCATAAACAACCACCTTCTGTACAATATTTCATATTAAGCCAAAAATAATACTGACACCTAGGCTGAAGAAAGTGTTACCAAAATCTGAGTATCCACAGCTCACAGATGGGCAAATTCTCTTGCAGTCTTCTCTAATAAAGATAAATCTGTGTGCAATAAACCTTGGAACTCATCTCTGCAAAGAGAGGGTGATGGGCAGACGGAGCAGCCTTCCATAAGACATATTTCTACCAATGGAAAAGGCAAGGTTTGTTTTCAAGTGGAAGGACAAGGTCTCGGTAATAAAGTTATATTACTTGGTAGTTTTGTAGCAAACCATGAAGGGATGTGCACCACTTTACGAATATCACATAAATCAAAAAGTGATGAATATTGTCCTAATTCTTCCCAAATTTATGATTTCATGTCTGGCAGAATAACTTGTCATGCTCCCAGCCCACTGTTAATACTTGAACCAAGATTATGTTTGCCTGCATTATCCTTTAAATTTTCAGCACATTTACAGAAGATGAGCCAACTAAGTTTTTTTAAATCTGATAATTTGTCATTTAATTTTTGCATTTGTAGATGTATGAGAAAGACAATTCACTAACAGATCATAGTGATAAATTTGCTAGATTTGCTGTTATTATGAACTGGCTTACTCATGCTTATTTATGATCTTCAACATGTTTCATCTTTCCTGTATTCATGACTAACGTGCTAGAAGGCAAACTGACAACTCAGGACTGACAGAAACAGCTAAAGAGTTGCTCTCTGGTTGTTCTCATCCATTTTAAAAGCTGAAGGAGCAAGTTTACAGAGTTGATACTTTTTCCAGAGTATTTAGTAGTGTGGATTTTGGGCTTCGCAGTTTAGATAGGTGACACAGCAAACCTCCATGCAGCAGCCTGTGGGCATGATTTTCCAAACCCAGTCCAGTATATATTCTATTTATAACACAGTTACACAAAGTCTCCTCAAAATAAAGCAAATAATTGGGCAAATATTTGAGCATTAGCATTAAGAAAAGTTTGTTGTCCTTTGTAGTAGCCTTTTACTTACTGTCATCTTCCTCTCTTAGATGGCAAGCTATGGGTTACAAAAAATAAGGAAATGGCTGAAAACTGCCTAGGAAACCAAATACTTAAGAAGCAGAAATTGGCCAGCTCACACAAGCCTGCGCATTTAATGCCAGTTTTCTGCCAACCTTTATTATAGAGAAGACATGTTCAAGGGCCAGAAGGCAAATAGAGAGTGACTTGAGAACACCCTTCTTGTGGAGTTCAAAAAAGAACTTCTGATGGTTTTCATAAGAAGAAACTATGACAAGGACTATGAATTAAAGCAGTAGAAAGGATCCCTTATACCCTCTATATGCAGGGGCTTGTGGTCATAAAATTTCTTTTTAATATTGCTTTCCATAGATTCAAAAACATTCTGGATACTAACAACCTTTATACACTTGTATAACTACATTAGTGGTCAAATAGTGTTGGATGCCTTTAGCCAGGAGCCTTTCAAACTGAAAAACAACATCAATATAAATACAGTTAGCCATTAAAGAAACGCTACCATGATTGGGCCATTGCACTTCTCAACAGATCCTTTTTCTGCTTTAAAGCATTCCCTTTCTGAGCTTCAATATACACAGCACATTCTCAACAATTCAGTTCTGGTTATGCCACTGTCATTTATGTCAAATTTGACACCCCAATAATAGACACGATTTTTATACTTTAATTTCCACCTATGGGAAATGCCAAAATGCTACTAGCAAGAGAGACTTCAATCTTTTTTAATACACCTGAAGAAAAACAAAGCAATATTTATAGTTTTCTATTGATCTGGAATTCTGATCACAGAAACAAGAACGAAATGTACATCTTTCCTATGAGCGCTGAATCTTACCTAACGATATAATCAAACCTAAGCTAGAATTTTGTTTTGAACCATACTGTTTTACTTTGAAACAATTTGGCACAAAGTACAGCCAGCTACAAGTTAATCAAACACAGAGAGGAAAATCATCACTGACACAACTGGTCCACAATCAGTGTGAATACAGCTCTTGTTACTGGCCTTTTTAAGGTTGCTAGAGATGTTCCCCTTTTGTTGCAGTATGCACAGTGAACAAAGCGAGCCCAAACTCATCACCAACAGCTACATTCTGACTTGCTAACACAGGTAACATTCTCCATTCATTGAGATCTAAAACTCCATTAAAATAAATAGAGATGGACAGCATTAAAAGAAACCAAACTCAATCCCATTTTAACAGCAAACTAAGTACATTTCCCCTAAGAAATTTCTCTAAGGAATAAAAACTTTAAAAACATCGTGTAAATGGATAAAAGAATGGAATGAAAAAAAAATGAAAAGAAAAAGAAAACCAATAAAGGAAAAAAAGATGCTTCACATAATGAAGGGAAAAAAGAAGGTCATGCCCTTCTCATGTGTGGTTTTGTCCCACACATCATCTGTTTGTTCTGATTGGTACCTCAGCATCAGCATCACTCTGCTCTGTGTCCTGCACCATCCATTTTTGTTCTTCATTTTGCAATGGGCTTGATTTACTGGGATGCTGCTGAGATAAAGAGGACAAGGGATAAAAAAGAGAGCAAAGATAAATTTTTCCCCTCTTATTTCAGCTTCTCAGTGCTGAATTGTATCATGGAATGTGCAATTTGCGCAGCCTCATTGTTTGCATCAGCAAGGTGTGGAAAGGAGGAATGTGCCAGGAAAGTGGCAACTGTTTCTGTGTTGTATGTAAAGCTATTGATTCTACACAGCTGCAAATATCCAAGAAAGGACTATTTTGTTTTCTTGAAGATTTATATCCTATGGATTTGGGTAGACTTGAGCTGTCTATATTCTGGGGACAATTCTGAATCAAACTCTCAGAGTCACCTGCCAGGATCATTCTGTTTTCCACTTACCTGAGATAAGGCAGATGTTGATGCCATCGAGATCACTGCTGCATTGAAAATGGGTGCTCCAAATGGCACCCTAATATTAGGTTCCACAGTTGCCAGTGTCTTCTGAAACATATTTACAGTCTTGAAGAGTGTCAGAAGTTGCTGAACAGGTGTTTTATTACCTTGAGTCAGAGCTCCACCCCTCCATGATTTCTGAAGCAGGAAAATTTCCCACCCACATTACTTGTCCTAAGAGTAAGTCTGTTGTAAGATGCAAACTTACATCTGCAGCTCTTGTGACTGAACAGAACCTGATAAGACCAATGCTTTCCTACCTGGGGGCCTGCAAACATGTACTGAAAGCAATAATCTGATTGATGATGACCTAGTGGCACATGAGAGAACACCTTACAGTAATAATCTAAAAGTGATTACAGTAAAATCCTAAGAGACACATCTGCCTACTGTCTTCATGAAAAGCCCCTAACAAATTCTATGCACTACCTCTTTCATAAGCAAGATGGTGGGAGAGGAGCCAAAGACAGCAAGATGCACCTCTTTGGATTAGAAAATGCTAGGGGACTTTTTTGATTGCCAATATATTTCACATAGCAACTTGTTTTTTAAAGATTTACACTAATGATCACCAAACAGTGAGCTGTGGATTCCTGTTACCAAGCTACCTACAACGCACAGGATGGAGATCTAGAGACAGATCCTCTAGAGCAATTTGCCCCCTCAACCCACTTGAACTAAGCACTGTTTTTCTTCCTTGTTCCTCACACGTCTCCCATATTACACAGTTCCAATCCTTTACCTCTCCTTTACCCAACAGAGGATCCTCATTACCTCCGGAATAGGGCAGAGAGGAACTAACCAGGAACAGATTCAGTCTGTGATCCTGTGGATTGGAGGTGAAATGCAGACCTGGAGAGGTACACAGCCCTGGAAGGCACAAAAAAGAACAATTCATTATGAGAAGATATACAATTAAGGACAATGTGGGAAAACACAGTCCTCAGGACACAAACTGGAGGAGACAGGAAAGATCATATCAAAAAATATTTACGTAGGAAGATACTAGGAATTTTTTGGAAGGAATATTTTTCCACTAAAAACTACTGTAGCATGATTATTTTTGTATGTGGTATTTGTGAGGCTTTTTCTGTGTACAATATTTTTAGGGGGGGTTGGTTGGTTGTTTCTTATAGCAGTCCACTTTGAAAAAAGGGAGAAATTTGATAAGGAGCATTTCTCTGATCCCAAAAACATAATGTATCACATTTCCATTTCAAATGCCTTTCTTATTTCTGCATTTCATTCTTAATACAAAATGCATCTAAGAAAATGTAAATGAGATTTAAATATTTCACCTTGAAAAGCATTGAAACATTTAAAAAAAAAAAAAATTCAAGCAATTTTATGTTTTAGGAGAGCTGGATGCTGTATTTTTCTTTTGTTCAGTTCAGAATTGTCATTTCCTTTTGAAAAAAAGAAATACATATTCAGATTTCTGAGCAACTGCATTCAAATCAGCAGCCAGCTGAGCATCATTAGAATTATTGGAGTTTAATGGACTCAACTTCTTCATTTTACCAGCCTTTTATGTATTGCGGATCTACATCTGTTCAGCACACCTCGAGGAAGTTCAGTGATTAAATTTTCTAATCCATTATGCAAGCATCATTAGGCACACATGCATTTGTATTGAAAATCTTCCCAAATGATTAAAATTAGAGCTCATGAAAGGATTTGAGATTAATAGGATGACAAAGCATGATGCTTCCTATTAGACACTGGCACAAGGATGAAATCACAGTCATTCCTGACAGTGGTAATAAGTGTTGTAAAAGAACCTGGCTGACAGAAACTAGAGACAAACCCGGTCACTTCCAGCGGTCTCACTGCATTCACTTCCTATACACACACAAAGGAATTAGATGAAAAGCTGGTGTTACAAGGAGAACAAGTTAAGATATTCCATATAGGTATTTTGCAATATTCCATAGTTGCAAAAATTGACTTCCTAGGTACAGTTTACCCTTGTACTTTCGACATGTGTTTATGTATTTTTTTTTATTAAATAATCGTTTTTAATATACATATTTTTTTTATTTTTTAAAATCACATAATTCAGGAGAAAGGTTTGCTATGAACTTCCTTTCTCACCTTTACTTTTTAATGGGATGGGAACTGCTTGATCGAAACCAGATAAACTACAGCCATAAATGAAGTATGTTCATAAACTGTTCCATGGAAGCTTTCCAAAGCAGTGGTCGAAAACCTCTCCCACTTTTTGACTCAAGCTTTGTGCAGTACAAGCATACACACACCTCTAATGAGTAAATAAATAAATTTCAGCCTTACTTTTTCCACTGTAAGAACGATGGCCAGAGTCAACTTGGAGAAAAAAAAATATGCATCCAAAAGCATGCTTTTTTTAAAAAAAAATAAAATAAAAATGTATTTCTCTGTTCTGCTACAGCCTATTCTGATTCCTGATTGAAATGCACAGCAGAACTGCTGTATCTGGATGGAGGCACTACGATGTTTGTGACAATTTCTCAGTTGTGCCCAGCTTAGGTTATTATGACCAAGTCTTGTTTTTGCAATATGTGGTAGCAAATGGGTGAGGCTTTTGCTTGAGAGCTGCTTTACGTTTATGTGCGTCAGACTGCACTTATGATTTTTAAGACAAAAGGAAATGAGAAGGGGAAAAACCTGCAGCATCCCATAGGAACATGACTAAGGGTTGCTTGTTGACTAACTCTTCTTTCCTGACTCAGGCCTTCCTGATATGAAATACCTGTTCTTTAAGCTCATGTCAGATGCAACCAAACATGCCTTTGACTCAAAGATGGTGCTAGTATTTAATTTCTTAAATTAGTCCAAAGTTCAAACTCCTTTTCACTATGAAGCGCAAATCCTTTGGAGGCAAATACAGCCTTTTCACAGGACACTGAGAATATGCTCTACCTATTGTAGCCATCTAAAGATAGACTTTTGATCTGAGCCAATTGTGTTTTCTGTTCTCTGAATGGAAACAAATCAGACATCTCCAGACAGTGACCCACCTATATGGGATTCTTCTCTCTCTTTTGACTGGAGAGGCTTCAGTGCCCAAGTCATAACCTGACACCTAACTTCTGAATGGCTAGAGGTAGGGTAAAGTGAATCCCACTTTGAGTAATCCTCTTTAATGGCTCATTTCCAAAGCTACTGGTGCCACCAAGCTCTGGTTTTGTTCTTAACACGTGACTCAGAGTGTTGCAACGAGAAGCTGCAAAACACCCTTGGGCAAAGGCTCTATTAGCATGTAAATGAAAAATCCTCTCATAAGTTCATTTGATAATAAAGAATAGGTTTTGTGATACTCATTGTAGCAGAGAATGCTAAATGCAATGCTTCCATTGTGAAACCACTACATATCTTGAGTACAAACTGCCTTCTATATTTCAGCCTAAGGTCCCTATGACTGCAAACAAGACAGCCTCTCTGATATTGTCACCAACTCATCTCAGAGACAGTTCTGATGCTAGTTAAGCACAAGCTGTGCAGCAGCTGCTCATGGCCAGAAATACTAAGAACATGAAGTTTGTTTATCTGTAGTAACCCAGACTGGAACCTGAGGAAGTTCAACAGCTGCTCCATGACCACTTGAGACATGACTAAACGTGGAATTCCAAAGAGAAGGATAGGAAGGAGTGCTTAAACCACCCAAAGGTAAAGCACTCACCACTTTTGAGGCAGAGTTCCAGGAGCCAGGTGACTGACAGTGCAGCTGGAGGGGTGGAAGCATCATGCCCATAGACAGCCAGGCTAATATCAGTCCCTGGGCCTGTTCATCAGCTGGTAAACTCCTGGTGAGATGCAGAGCAGCCAGCATTGCTCTGTCTCAAAGTAGCTGTCATTCTAGGCTTTTTCCTGTAACTTTTCCCCCCCCCCCCCCCCCCCCTTTTTCCTGAATAGTCTAATTGAGTCTAAGACTATCAGCCCAATTTAAAATAATAACCAATGACTGAGGCAGGTCAATTTTAGCATTACTGCTCAAAGGTGTGAATTGAATCAATTATTCAAAGACTATTAAAACCATGACAAAAGGGCAAATAAATATCTGTTAGATCTGCTAGTTTTCTTTTGACCTTTCTCAGTCATTCTCCCATTAACATCCTTCATCCTCTTTCCCATCCTTTCCAGCTACTCTGCAGCACATTTCCCTTTATGTCTCATTACTATTTGTTCTTTTGTATCATGCCATAGCAATGTTACTAGTTCCTCTTGCTCCCCTCAGTTTTCCCTGAAAAACTTTCTGAACGAAGAAGAAAGAGAAGGTCCAGCTTCTCTGAAAGCCCTTCTGTCTAACTCCTGATGATTATCTTAACTAGAAACAGCCATGTTCTACTCCCTCAGGATATAGGAAGGGGCAACTCCCATGGCTCTTAGCAGAATGAAGCTTCAGGCGTGACAAGATTATTAATACACAGTGGTCAATCTTAAAAAGTAAAAATAATAATAAAAAAAAAATTAAATATTCAAGTTCACATAAAAAAAATCAAGACCTTACAGAAACCTCTGTATAGCAATGCTAAATACCAGTCATGACAGTCAGTCTCTGACAGAGCTGTGAAACTGCTCATCCACACTATTGCTGCTGTTGACCTATATATCCATTATTTAATAAGATAAATTTGTCTTCATAAGTATACATAAGTATATGTATACAAACTTATCTGCAATTCAAATGTGATGACATCAGGGGATAAAAAGAAATGGACTGAGAGTATTTGGAGAATTAATTTAGATCACTGGAAAAAGGAATGGTTCCATCCACTAGGAACATTATCCAGCTTTTAGGAGAGCTCTGTATTATCTTTCTATTACCCCATGAATATAGGGTACAGACATTTGTTTTTATATGCATATTATCTTTCCCAAACTCAGAGAAAACCCAAACTCACAAATATTACATAAATAGATTGAAAAGCGCTTAGCATTCTAGAGATATACTGGTAGTAAATTTGCATAAAATTCTTAAAATAGCTTCTCTTTCTGTAAGATATACAATATTCTGATCCTTACCAGTGTCACCAGTCTCCCGTTAAACTCTAGAAGAGGTTAGAGCAACTAAAGCAATTTACAGTTAAATAACTGGCTTCTAAACATTTTCAGCTGTATTACATTAATTGTATCTTGGCATCCTAATAGTGGCTCAGCACAGGTGGAGGATCCAAATAAAATTTGCAAGCGTTGGTGGGGGGGGGGTATGCCTTGAGTCTCATCTTCTTGAAGACAATACATGTTATTGTCAACCTTTGATTGCCAGTGATCACTTAAGTTCACTCCAGGAGGTAAAGTACATTTGCAAGAACTTAGTCCATGCATAAAACTGTTGATCATCAGAGCATCCATTTACTGAATAAAAAGAGAGAAACATGTTTTCCCATGAGGATAATAGTTTGAGAATCCCAGGTTGGATGATGGTCTTCAATACAAGTGACAGATTGTCACTAATTCGGGCATTTTCTCAAAGCTTTCCCCTTTGTTCAGCAGGACCCATTTGCTTCCTCGGTGTAAAAGCCAGCACAACAGCTTTCTCAGCCCAGAACAATGTAGGCAGTATTTAAGAGACATCAGGAGATAACTTTTCTCATCAAGTTAATGGCTCAAGCTTTGGTATGATAAAATTTCTAATTTTTTTCTAATTTTATGTGTTTCAGAAGAAGAGAGAACAGTGCACTGTGAGACCACAGCCTACATCTTATGCAGTACAACAAGGGAATTAAATCTCTTCTAAAGAACTGAGTGGGACAGAAACAACCAAGAGATTCTGCCATAAAATATTCAGTTCCCTCCTCCTCTGGCTGGCAGCCCTTGGGTGCAGCACAGCCTGGGAGAAAACACAAGATAAGGCAAAATAAGATCTTTAAGAAAGTCATACCCAGCTGAGGAAAGGATGCTAAGCTCTGGTTTATTTCCTGTCTCACCTGCAGGCTGAAGAGGAACAGGAAGCATTGGATTTGATGATGTACTCACTACAGCCCACCTTGTAGCGCTGAAATTCCCAATCCTCTTTCTGGTAGGATAATAGCCTGGCTGTTGCAGAAGCTCTCTCCTGTATCTCTTCACATGTGTAGAAGCCATTTTCCCATTCCCATGTTGACTTCAAGCCCTGTGACCCATTGTGCAATCTGAAGATGAGTGCCTGCCAGAGTAACTTGCCCTATATACAGTATGTTGTGACCAATAGCATGGAGGGCCATCCTTTCCAGGGCATCTGGTAGGTGATGTAAGCAGTATTTAACATGCTCAGGCTCTGGTGGGAGTTACATGGACACTCCACCTGCATTTTTTGCCATCCGTCATCCATGCTTTGTGCCAGCTGCCCATGGGATGTGCTCCCAGTGATACTACATGCAGGACACAGAGCTGCTAACACAACAAATCCTTTTCTCAGGGTCTTCCAAAGGACTTCAAAGTTGGCTGTGCAGCTGAACATTAGAGAATTTGGAGCGGGTATGCAAAGGAGTCCAACTGTCATTCCACTTGTTCCTGTTATACAAAATAAAAACCTGTACAGGAATCTAGTGTGGCCACTTACTTACAGAAAACGCTGATCACAAAGATCAGACTATATTAACAGCTCCACATGGAAAGACTTTAAAGAAACAATTGCACAACATCTTAGGGAAGTGTTTCAGAAATGTGTAAGGAAAGAAACATGCTCCAGGAGATTGAGATAGGTAACTATGTAAGTACATCCTATTACATGCTAACTTAAATTGTCATTGCAAAATGAATTTGTGCTAAAACTTACCGACATCAAAGACAAGCGTGACTCTCAGGTCAAGAAAACACACATTAAAGAAAGACAAATTTGTAGGGGCAAGCCTTGCTGAATCTTCATTATAATAAATGTAGAGGAGCAACATGTTAGTAAAGCATCTGGATGTCTCTCTGAAGAGCTATTGCATGCAGCTCTCGCGTGCTTTTAATATTTTGACCCTATGTGGTGTAACGCCTGAAACCTATTGAGTTAGATCACATTGGACAGATATGAGGGGAAAGGAAAACAAGTTATTCCTTACGTATCTGCAAATACAGGAGTATAGTAAGTTTAGACAAGCTGTTGACATAAAATGGGTGTGATTGATTGCTTTGGAGGCTCAGCATTCCAGCTGCATACTGCAAATCAGTGGGGAGGGTAAGGGTGGGCCAGGTGGCTTGGATGTCTTAGGGGTACAAGTAACTGCTCCTGCTGCAGAGGAAATCTCAGTAGCATGATACGAGCTATCTTAATTTCACAATTTTGGCTGAAAGCCTAACCTCTTTCAGAAGTGATAAGAAGGCAGCAGCTGGATGTGACAAAGCAATGCATAGCACATGGGAACACAGGAAATTCAAAGTAAATCGTAAGTTACAGAGTATAGAAAAAACAGTTTGCACAGTTGACAATAAGAAGTGTATGTATTTATGTAAACATAAAGGAAATGCATATGTGGAAAAAGTAAAATCTTAATAAAAATCTAAGCTCATTACTTCATACAGATACCAAAATGATTGCTAATAATGCAGCCAAAGGAATGCTAATAAAACACATATGTTCTGTGCTGGCAAAGAAGAAACATAACAAGTTCTATTAACGAATACGACCCAAGTGCTTTGTGACACATGGTCATTAATCGATATATGCTAAGATTAAACAGGGATAATTCTTACCAATTTGTTATAAAAGGGTAGTGTAGAAAGATTCCTGTCTGACTAGCGTTTATCTATTTTAAGTCTTGGGATAATGGAGAAATGCAGAGACCTTGAAGAAATTGAATGTAGTGCGAGTTTTCAAAAGTAACAAGAGATAGAGCAGAGCGTTAAGAGATTGGTTTCTCTGGTGCCAGTGGAATATTGGACATCATATGTTTAAATGAAAATCCATTATTGTCATATTACTACTTTTGGCTCTCTTAGTATTCCTCAAAATTACAGACTGGCAGTTGTACATGCTAAATATACCATCATCCCCAAAGAAGTTAATAGCAATGCTTATTTTAAGTCAAGATGTAGTTTCAAATTGCATACATTCTTCCCATTTACACTTCGTATGCTTTGTGTAACATATGTTAATGTATTCTTGTTTATATGAAATACAAGTTCCAGCATATAAAGCAATTGTACACTGAAAACTTCACCACACATGGGAGTGTTTTTCCCAAAAAAGACTGAAGGTGCATAATGAGTTAGCCTTAGGATAGTCATTAACTAGTACTATTAGCTGTTTGGATAGGAGAAGGTTCCACCCATCCAAATTTCATATGTGTGTGTGTGCATGTGAGTATGAAAACACTTGGGGAGAACTGGAGTAAAAATAATGTCTCAAACCCTTTCCATGAAGGCAAAACTAAGGACGTACATGTCTTGCATAAGACCTGAATGTGTAGCTGTAGAGTTGAGTAAGCAGCTTAAGTTCAGATCAGCTGAATAAAAGGACAGAGAAGCTGCTGGGGGCTGATCTGAATAGAGGCAGGCTTAATTGTGTATATATGTTTTTACTTTTGTAAATATATTTATTTAAAGCTTCATGAAAATCTCATTTTAAAAAATGAACGTGAACTCTAATTTCTTCATTTTAGGTATGTGGGTGATGCCAGTGCACTGCCAAAAGCAAAGCAAACAATTCCTATGAGTGAATTGATCTTACCCTGGTTTAAACCAGGGTAGTGGAGCTCTCCTTCAGTGACAAGTGTGCAATAAGGTTGTAAAGGATGTTGAAACAATTACAGGGTGTTCCACCAGGAAGGTGAATTCCACCAGGAAGGTGAATGCTTAGTAAACTGGTGATGCAATGCAACTGCATGGAAATTAACTTTCTGGGATCAGCATTAGCCAGAGTTTCTCTGTGAGGTGATGAGCAGCTTTGGTAAACCCTGAACTACCCTCTGGGAGGCATTAAATGTGAAAGATCAGTTTTGTTTTGTGAGAGGAAACTGATTTTGTTCTGTGTGGCAACTCCATAGATTTTTGTTCACAGATAACAAGACTTCTTATGCAAAAATTGAAAAAGAAGTATGTAATAATGAGGTTAACAATCTGTTAGCCCATACCAGAGTTAGTCCTCAATAAAAAAAAAAAAAAAAAAAAAAAAAAACACTGAAAAAAGGTAGCTTTCTTCTTTTTCCTGAGGAATTTTAATGAGTCTACTAGGCTCAAACTCTCTTCAACATTTTCATAAGTGGTCTGGAAAAAAGCGTGATATCCTGACTGATCAGATTTTCAGGAGAACGAAGATTGATAGAGTGCTCAGTACTACTGAGGACAGGGTAATCAGACAAAGCAATGTGTCCTGCCTGATAAACTGGCCTGATTAATCACAGCTAATTCTGATGCATTGAAGTATGAAGTTATGAGTAAAGGAATTACAAATATATGCTACAATTTACTCCCCCTGACAAAAGGGGCTTCACCAGCTTATAGAAGATAACTTGGCAGAAGTCTCTAGTGGCAAACAAGGACAACTGTATTCATTTTTAAGTAAGAATATGAGAATAACAAGGCAATATTCACCTCACTGTAGTGTTAGTGGAAAGGTA
Source organism: Excalfactoria chinensis (assembly GCF_039878825.1). Lineage (NCBI taxonomy): Eukaryota > Metazoa > Chordata > Aves > Galliformes > Phasianidae > Excalfactoria > Excalfactoria chinensis. The sequence goes on along the minus strand of NC_092829.1, from coordinate 32,750,373 downwards.
CTGGAATTTGCATTTGATAGTGAAGAGCTGGAGGGAGCACAAGTACAAACTATGGTTGGATAGAACAAATAAAGATTTTTTTATAGTCTGAGTCTACTGGTTTGATGAAGTTTGTGATGTAACCTGGTCACATTTTATAAACTTGACCCTGATGAAAATAACAGTAGTTATGCAATAGCTTTTAAGTTTCTAGAAACAGATTTAACAAGAACTGGTCAAATTAAATGAGGCCAAAAACAAGTTGTATTCTTTTTGTTGGAAAATAATCACCCATTAAAACATAGTTCCATGAGTTGTGGTGATTTCATAATTCCTGATATCTTTAAAAAGAAAAGGGGTCATTTTCCTTCATGAGAGACTTTGGTCAGCCACAGGTTTAACACTGAAGTAACTGCATGGAAAGCAAAACAAAAGGATCTGATGGTATCTCCAGCTTTTATTTGCCTGCAGGAAGAAATAAAATGAATGATCTGGTACAGATACTGTTTTGCTTTGTTATTCTACAGTGCAGTAGGAGATAGCTGGAGCTAAACAATCGGAGAACTCTATGAAGTGCTATAAAATGAATTGTTTAAATAGTTGCAAGCTGATATGCCCATTCATCAAGTCGCAAAACCATGCCCTAGAAAACAGTCCTCAGAATTTTGCTAAAGACTTATAATTATGAAGTTGCAAATAAGGAATGCAAACAAAGAAGGATCCAAGCAACCTGACTATCTATCGAGGCTTAGCTTTAAGCTTGAGAGCTTCAGTCTTTCCACACCTCTCCTGAATCCTTCCGGTCTCATCTACTGCAGCCAACTACTGCTCCTTGCTGAGACTCCTGTTTTGGTTTCATGACTGAAAGGTGTAAGGCCTTCTCTAGGCATGTTGACATGAGGTGGGCCCTACTGGCCCTTTTTTAAAGAGCTCAAAGCCCTCTATGCAAGTTACTGGCTCAATGCATCTGTTGTGCTATGCAGAGAAATTTCCAAGGGCTGAAGAGCAATGGAATGTTTGGTGACACATCCTGTGCTGACTACAAGGCTGAGAGTTTCACTCTGGAGGAATAAGTGCAAATCAAAGAGCTGAGAGCTTGAAACATCCAAAATCCACAAAAATATCTTCTGAGGATTTACTTGGACAAACCACATTGCTGGTGCTACAGCCTTTCAGCAGTACCGAAATAAAGGTGTGACTATATCCAGGCAGCTCCTTTACAGTAACAAGACAGGACTTCACAACACTTTTCCCACCCACTAACACTCCTCTCTTGTGTTTCAGAGTAGGGAGATACAGAGAGCTCTTTTGTCCTTGACTGATATGTCATTACAGAAATACTGAGTCCAGCTACCTCTTCTAGACTTTGGTGATGCTATTTAAAGCTGCAGAGTGACATGACTCAGCCAAGCATGCTCCATATATATATATACTCATTTGGAAAGTAAAGATAAAAACATGCATGTGAGCTTTGAAATGTGGAAGGAAGCCACTCAGGCCAGCCCTGCAGCACACCCCCCACTACAAGAACCTTGCCATGTAAACCGAGTATTCTGCAACCAGAATAATATGTACACTGAAATATAGACACAGATGTTTTTAGCAGGCTGCAAATTGTAGATGCTGTATTGTTACACACTGAGAAACTTCACCTGGCTTTGCATGAAGCACATTAAAAATTAATTATAAGCGATGAAAGAGAAACAATGAGTGGAAAGCAATTAAGCTCATAGTTGACTTGTTCACTAGTATGCTCATGGATTCAAAATTGATCTGGCTGAAAAGTCACTGACAAATCATAGTAGGTGATCTGTTAAGAAATTGTATTTTCATCTTCCAAACTAATCTTCTTAAAATACTACAGAATTTAAAAAGAAAAGATGTATGCATACATTGATAGGCTTTTCTTACCTTGAGATATTTGTCACATGCTGTAAATATCATCTGTGTGTCCTATTTTTATTATTGCTTTCAATATTGTTCTGGTTAATAAAACAGATCTATGAAGTCCTGGGAAGTTTCTGCTAGAAAGCACCTACTAGAAACTGAGAAGCTGAATGCTCTGGAGAAACATAAAGTATCTTATTTGGTCTGTGAAGTATTTTATACAATTGAATAATCCTAAAGCATGGGATACCTACAATGCACTTAATCAAAGTAAGCTTCTTTTTGTATTCGGAAATAAATATTCTTGCTAACTCAGATAACTATGAATCCATGAGGATTCAAAGTCTGCATGATTTTTTCATTTTATGAGGCTTATTCTCACCTAATTTTTGGTTTTGTTGTTGTTTTCCCAATGAACAAGCAATAAAGCATCTTAACCCTAGGGAATACAGGCAGTGAGAGGCACACAGAAGGTGCTAGACAATCTTTGCTGTGGGTACAAGGGAAATGCTCTTCAAAGTCTTTCACCCAGGGAACAATGACAGAAGTCTAGGTTAGGCAGCCTCAAATTGGCAAATAAAGCTCTGCATGTGCATGTCAGTGCTGGGCATGGTACAGAGGTAGTCCAAGAAGAATTACAGCCTGGAAGGCATAGCTCCTGCAGCAGCTTGCCACATGGAAGGATGTGCCTGCTATGGCAAACTTTCCAAGAACTGCCTGGGATCTCTGCAGCTTTACACTCCTCCTATCTTTTTCACAGCTGGCAGGAGGAGACAGAGAGGAAGTATACAGAGAAGTATGGCAGATAGGCTGTGGAGGCCTTCATCATCATCGTTTTGCTTCCATGGTCTGTCAGATATCAATAGCCTGTGCCTCCTCTGCCTCTGTCCCTGCCCAAAGCCACCCCTGAATATGATTTGTGCACCCAAGATGTTGTATGACACACATCTCTCTTCCTCTGCACAGTTGCCAACAGTGTGCCACAGACCTGGCCCACAGACTGCTTCTGCCCTTACCACCACCTCACAAACACAAAGCACAGGTTATGTTAATAAATTATGCCTTTAATGTGGTCTGTCTTGAAATGCTTAACATGTTCAGAGTCTTTAAGGCCACTAGCACCATGTTTATGATCATCTTAGCACATTATTCTTCTCCATAATCCGCTCCATACAACAAACTGCACTCCACTGTCAGAATTCAATTGCAATGAATTGTTGCACTGAAATTCTTTGGAAAATAAAGTTTCTCTTCAATTTCTTTGTTCATCTGAGAATGCCATTTAGCAGGTTTGAGCAGGAATCCCTTGAATCCTGATGGCTGATTTTAAGGGAGCTTTGGTCTCTCAGCAGGTCACAAGGGAACACAAAGGGACACAAAAGCATCCTCATCTGCCATTATTTCTTTTTCTGTCTTTTCCTTTCCACTGCTGTGCGCAAGGCCTGCATAATGAGCTCTTCATTATTCAGGATGTTGTATTCACCCAGCTGAACCAGACGGTCATATGCCTTCTCAGTATATGTGACCGAATATGTTGAATAAGGGGAACAGCGGCCATAGAGGTCAACTTTGCCATCCTCCATCTCTGACTTGGACCGCTTCTGACCTACAAGGAAGGAGTGACAAATCATTGCTGAGAGGTGGGATTACTCTGGTAACAGGCAGGAAAGCTCTAAACAGAGCTCAGAAAGAAATCTCTCCATAGAGAGAGTTTATAATGTAAATTGTTGGGTGGGGGTGGGTCATTATTTTTTAACATGCTTGATTACATACCTGGTGCTTTGTAATTTTGGAAGGTATCATTAATTAGTGGGAAAAATAACAATATTGGTGCTCCTGGAGTCTCAGCATCTTCAAAAAGGTAACATTCCTTCAGGTTTTTCCTGTCTTCCTCACTTAAGTCTACCTTGGGAAATAGAATGCCCTGTTCTGAACAGTACTTGCAGGTCTGGTCCAGAGCCTGGATCAATAAACAAAAGTGATACTAAGTTTTAAATAAAAAGATAGGATCAGGATTTCTTGGAGTCCAAAGGGACATTCTGCAAGCTGGTTGTGAGAGTTATAAAACCCTAACTGAAAAGCACGGTAATCATGAAGAGAAGGTGTGTGTTTACCATGAATTCTTATCACAAAGCAGTCATATTATACAAGAAAAACAAATGAGAATATATACAGCTTACAGAAGAAGTATCACATTGCAGCAATAAGCTAAAAGTGATAGTGGTTAGAATACTGTAGAAGCAGTATCAAAAGCACCAATGTGTTAGGAACACCCAGGAATGCAGTAATTGAAGAAGATGCAGAGATTGCTTCAATTTCTCTCACCAGTATCTGTGATCCAGCGCTGTAATTTAAATGCAGGATGACATCCACCTTTCTCTCTGGTTTTAAAAGCGGCATGATGCTTGTATTGATGAAAAATCCTGTATCTACTAGAGACAAGTATTCTTCTGATTGCGTCAGCTGGTTGGGAAATGTATCTAACACAGTATCTAAAAAGAAAGATATTTCATGTTGTAAATGCAATAGTGCAAAATGGTTAGTTTGTTTTCCACACTTAGGTAACAGCTGCAGAGTCCTAACTGGTAACTGTCTTCTGGGAGGGTGAATTCACCATATCTCTTCACTTCTATCTTCCCAACTCCAGCTAGAGCTAGTTTGCAGTGTGCACTGTCAAAATTCATGATGGATGTTTCTTTTACCTACCACATGAGAAAATGAGGACCACCAACAGGACCTGATGTCCCAGCATCAAGAGGTGTGTTCTGCTGGCAAATTGTTGGTGTGGAGCTCAATTCCTCACCATGCTACTCCCCAGTGTCCCACAGCTGGCTGACCAAACAGTGATTCTGCCCAAACATGGTCTCTAACCATGGAGAATATGTTTAATATTGAATCTGTGTATCGCGTTTTCTTGTTAGCCAATTCCCTTCCCAAGCACACAGGTGCTTCCCTTCCCTGCTTTTCTCTGCTACCTTTCCACCTGCAGAAGTGCCTGTTCTCCAGGTAGTCGTTGTGCAGCTGCAGGCCCTTCAGGAAGTTGTGCTCCTGGGCAACAGAGAAGCGGTCAGTGAGAGCATCACGGATGGCACTGCTGAGGGGGCTGGCAGGGGTGAGCAGGCGAGTCCTCAAATCATGGGGCTTCAGAGGTAGGGGAGGTTCTTCCTCTGCACAGTGAGAGACTGTTAAGTTTTACCTGCCTACAACAAGGTAACCCCTCAAAATATCAAAAATAAATAGTGATAAAATCAGTGTTTTACTGACTATAAAAAGCCTGGGATGAAAAGACTTGATGAGCACGAATTGCAAAGTGAAAAAGAAAACAAAATGCTACTTTTACTAGCCAAATGCTACTTCCTTACGCAGTTCATATTTGGATAGGAAACAAAATCCAGCAGCAAGCAGCAGTAAATACCTGCTCCAGACATACACACCCTCATTGAAACAGACTGAAAGCAGGCTTTCGAAATGGTAACTGTTGTACTTGTTTGTATTACCATAGCTACTGCTTGAGTTAGTCAACATCTTTTTGCTTTATTAATTGTCTACAAAACAATCTTCTTAATCTTGAGCACTTTACAGCCCTCAATGTGCTCCTAGGTTAGTGGACAGATTTTGTCATTAATCAATTATGCTCCACAATGTGAGACTTTAAAAGTGATTCCTTCTTGAAAAAAATAAAGTAGCCTTTAAAGAAACTCTTAAAAATGCCAAATACAAGGTGTGCACTTCACATAGATGGGTGTGACCATTTACCTGACTTTAATAGTAAGTACACGGGGTAAGGAAGAAATATAACTAACCTATATCATCCGTTTTATCTTGGGTCCACCTGTGCCAAAAATCCTCAGATGAATGAGACAAATTCCAGATGTATAACACATTCAACGAAAATAAACTACTCCACATGCCTGTGAAAGAAAAGAGTTCTCTAACTCAAGCATTCACATGTCATGAATCTCAGAACTGTTATCGTGAGATAAAATTCACAAAGTTAATGCTTTTCTTTAGTTTGCTTTAAATGGAAATTGCCCCGTTTTAATTTGGATTTTTATTTTTCCATCTTAATTTGCTGACTTTTAAGCCTTATTTTGGTATTTTGGTTTTTGTCTTGCAGATATATTTTGTTTCAAGTAATGGTAAGATTTTTATGTGATTTAAAGAGCTAGGTTTTAAAAAAATATATCACAAAGCTTATATAAAAGGATGAAAACTTGCAATATGAGGTATCTGATGGGAAATTATACTGGTAATGGATTACCTGCAATATATCTTTTTAAAGTTGTTTTTAAAATGAGTTTTTAACTTGAGCTTCCATAATCAGAAACTATTTATTTGAAAGAGAATGCTGCATTCGAGTCAATGAATGCATGGCCAGGCAAGATGTGTGGAGTGGGTAGAACCTGTTGTGCTCAAACACACCCCAGTGAAGGGGAGAACCTGTGTGAACACTACCGCAGATTGTCTATAGGAAGCACTGAAATTGCTAGCTAGTACTCAGATGGCAAGAGGCAGCATGTTTGGAGCTGCTCTGGAAGTCACATTTTTGGAGCAGAGTCGGCAGAACCATCAGTTCCCAGAGACCTGGATTCTACTGTTGATAAACTGGATTTACTACACTAAGCATTAATTCAGAGATAAAGTATTTATTCTCCCAGCCTGTCACGCACCTGTTCTTTGATAGTGCTTAGCTTACGCAACTCAAAACTAAAGAAAGGTTCAGATGTTTTAAAGAGAATAGATTACCTTCTAAGAAGCAGATTCGAGATTCAGGAAGCTTCTTCATTAACCGACCCATGAAGAACTCGCTGCCAAAATCCTCAGAGCGAACAAAAACCCCATATTTCTGCAATCCTACTTCATAAGGAGTAAATTCCACCCATTCTGTGAGAAGGAACACAAAAAAGAAAGCAATATTTTACTGCATTCCCCTAGCTGTGAATAAAAATACTGCTACCATTGAATGAAAGGAGGAAAAATGAAAATAATTTCTACAGTTCAGTCTAATATTTCAGACAAATAGCAAGGAATTATGAACATGATACAAATGAAGACCAGCAAGCATGGAAAGATGTGAATATCTTTGAGTCTGCTTTGCAGAAGGTCAAACTTCTGCTACAAGGACATTATGCCAGTATACATCAGCTGAGTTTCTGGTCTTTAGCAGAGAGGGTTTTTTTTAGACTATCTAAAGAGACTGTTCCCTGATTGACCAGTTCAAATATAAAGACAAATGACTCTCAGAAATGATTACCTTTGAAATCCAGAGTGCTATAGTTGTCCTTGACATTGACCGCAGTATAGATGGGCAGTGGGTTCTGGCCACGATCAATGGCCCGTTGCTGATCAGAGAGTTTATGGTTGTCTTTCTGTGATCCCAGAAATACAGTTACATTAACACAAAAATTAACAGGGTAATATTTCCTCTGGACCTAAACTTATAGTACAGTTAAGATTTCTGCCTCTTAAGTAAAACACGTGCTGGCCTTAAATTTTGAGATGCTCCATGTTTTCCAAAATTCCTGTGAGAGTTGTTTTACTTAAATATCAGCAAGACCTGAGATGCCAGACTATTCAATGAAAATTAAAGGAAACTTTCAAGAGCAGAAAGCAACAATGATAGTTAAAATCATCTTAATATGTTGTACTGTAAGTTTATGAGAAATTCCTCCCACATACATCAAAAGTCTGTAAGTCTGTTAATACTTCTCATTAAGATGCTCTAACTTTGCTATTTTGAAACAAAATATTTGAAGAACATGGCAATGAATCTTAAAATACTGTATTTCTTTAAAATACTAATTTTGTGATTCTATCAGAAGATATTCAAAACCTCAGAAGCAAGAATGATGTTTTCATTTTGTAATGAAAGTTATCACCAAACATTTTGAAAATGACTGTGCTTATATTAAAACAGTCTCATAACAATTTACTTTTCCCAGAACAAACAAGAAAGTATGATTTACAGATATTAATTTTCAGAAAATTGTAAGCCACTCTGTTTAATGACATACTGTACCCCATCATGCAACAAAGACTCCAGGACAAGCCCCCAGAGATCTATAAAAGATGTTTTGCGGCCCTCTCTTTTCCGCTGGTGCAGCTGCTTTTTGTAAAACTTCAAATACTCCAAGGAAAGGGAATTTATTTTGCATTTTGTCATATGTTTTCGAGCCTCACTTATTTGCTTATCGAGATCCTTTTGTGACCAGTCAGCATCTCTATACAAGTTTGACATGGTCCTAGGAAGAAGAAGGGGGGGAGAAAAGAGGTTTTGTATACATTTCATGCTTCTATTTTCAGTTCTTGATTTTAAATTAAGTAAAAGCTTCCACTCTTAAGGCTACAAAAATGATCCAAGGGATGGAACATCTCCCCTAAGAGGACAGGCTGAGAGAGCTGGGAGACAGAAGGAAACAGACTCTTTCAGGGTCTGTTATCATAAGACAAGGGGAAATGGTTTCAGATTAAAAGAGGGGAGATTTAGATTGGCTATTAGGAAGAAGTTGTTTTTTTTACAAAAAAGGTGGTGAGGCACTGGAACAGGTTGCCCAGAGAGGTGGTGGATGCCCCATCCTTAGAGAAACTCAAGGTCAGGCTGGATGGGCTCTGAGCACCCTCATCTAGCTGTGAGCGTCTCTGTTCATTGCAGGGGAGTTGGACTAGATGATCTTTAAAGATTACTTCCAACTCAGATGATTATATGATTCTGTGATTTTATGATTTTCTTCAGTTGTGTGCACCTCAAGATACTGTTGTGCTCTCTTCTAAGAGTCAAAATGACTTGAACAATTTTCCACGAGTTATTTTTTAGAAAAACACTCATTTTCATTCTGTTGCAAATTACATGATTTTTCCATGTGCAAACACTTTAATCTGTCACTGGAAAGAGATAAAAAAGGACAACTGAAAAAGGTGTCGTTAGTGGACTATTGCTGGTAGCCCTAGCCTACTTCAGCACTATAGTGCCATGAGGAGGAAAGCAGTGAGAAGCTACCTAGTCTTACTCACCAAGTTGTACCAGACAAGCCAGTCAGGTAAGTAGCACAGTCCAGGACACGGAGCTTCTTCAGCCCCTGCAGACTACCATACAGCGCAGTCAGAGACCTCATCCCTCCTCCTGTAGTCATGATGGCCACCACGGGGGTCTGGGTAACACAGGGACAGAAAAGACTGGTATCAGGAGGTGACCTGCAGCTAGGCTGTGAGCAGCATAGCAATAAGAGATCTAGCATCAGCAGTAAAGGCAGGAAAAAGATATTTCACATGTCAAAAATAACACTGTCAGCAAGGATGGCCATGATCGAGTAAAGACTATGGAAGAAGCTATTTCTGTACAAGGAATATCTAGTCTTGCTTGCAATGAAGTTGAAACAGGAAAAGAGTTAAACTCATGATAACATCTGGAAGTGACATAAATAACAGTGTGAGATTAGAGATATGAGACACTACTAAAAGCATATGTAAAATTAAAGGTGGGGAAAAAAAGCAAAAACTTTAAGTGGGAAAGGGGTGATAGCCAAGGAGATGTTATGCAAGGGAGACAAGGTAGCAAAGAGGAAAAAGTACAGAAGCTTCACAAAGTTGAGCTGTAGAGACATTTGAAGGCATTAGAGATGAACAGCAAGTGAAAGTGTATACAAAGATGGAGCAAATAAAAACAGGAATAGGACAGATCATAGAGGAACTGGGTCAGTGCTTTGTTCTTGACAGTAATGCAGAAAGACAGAAAAGCAAAGATTTATGGAAATTTTAAGACACAGCTAGAATTCCCATCTCAGTGTCAAGGAAAAAACACTGGAAGAAAAAGCAGTACACCAGGACTGGGACACTGACATGAAGGAGAAAATCAGAGTACACAGAAATAAGGTGCAGTATTTTGGACCCTTCACTGCCATGAAAGTTAGGAGTAAACAGGAGAGAAGAGTACAGACTGTGGGACTTAGCCAGGGTATGTCTCATGGGGGAATAAAACAAAACTGAAGTTTTGGAGAAAGCAGTGGTGAAGGTTTACAATGAAAAAGAATAAACAAATGGCTACACAAGCCACAGAAATAGTGAACATTAAGTATCAAAGTATGTGTTCCCAATGATAGGCACTCATCAGAAGTTTTGAATCTTTGCCCTACAGACCTCATGATCCAGCAGATCCTTTTCCAGCTGCAGGACCTTCTTAAGAGCTGCAGCAACACATTTCTGCCTTTTGCGGAGGAAGTCTTTCTCTTGAACACAGAGGTCAAACCCTAAACGCACATCAAGGTGGTCTGGACTGGAGCAGAGATCAGAAATAAAAAAAAAAAATCCATTATATTCCGTAGACAAGCAATAATTTTCAGTACAAATAAACTTAATAAACCCACAAAATATCGCATTTACAGGAAAATTCTTTCTTACACTGCCAAACAGGTACTCAAAGCTTCCTAAAAGTGATGGAAAGGGAAACTATTCTTAACTGTTATTAAAATAATAATAAAATTTTAATGAAAAACACCTAACAAAAGACATTCCTGCAGTTTCTGAGAAGTCTGCTCTCTATAGTCTCTTACCAGTCTTCTGTCTTTGCGTGTAAATCAAATCCTTTATCCTGGAAAGCAAGAATACAAACAGCATAAGCATGATTATCTGGTTTATTCCTCTTCCCTGCAGCATCAGAAAGGCTTTTATCTTGTGCCATTCTAGCAATGCAGATAAAAATCTGAAGCTCTGAATAATTCAGCTGTGCACATAAATTGTTCCGAATGGTTTATTGCCAGGTAAGTTGTTCAGTAATTTCCAATGCTTATATGTGAATGCAACATATGAGGACAACAACTGATTACAAGGAAAGTAATTATAATTTACACACTGTACCTCTCTGCTAGCATTACCTCTCCTGGGCTATAACAGGACAGTGAAGCTAAAGCCATGGCACTATTTTCCACTGCAGCCTTTGTTCCTCTTTTTCTGTTGTTATACCCTATAAAAGTGTCATCCTCTGATTCTATATGGATTTTCTTTAAGGATGGATCTAAAATTGCTAAGCAAGGAAAATTTAGCACCAGCAAGAGATTGGTGCTATCCCCATTAGTACGTCGGCCTCACATAGGTGTAAGAGAAGGAAAAGTATGAAGTAAAGTCAGGGTGGTATGACAACATTCTTTGTATTCCTACAACCATTCGAAGAGCAGAAGATACAAGTTAGTCTTATTATCTGAAGACACACCAGTATTTGATTGTGGCATTTTGTTTGCATATTTTCAGAGCATTTCAAAATGCTCCAGCAGAAACTGAAGTCTCTGCTCTGCAGACCTTAATTGCCCCATTCCCATTAACCCACACCAAAGCAATGAGGGTGGGACTCCCGATGCCTTTCAGAGAAACCAGGCTGTGCCACAGTGGGACCTGTTTTGTCAGCGGCAAGAAGATGCATTGGCAAGGACAGGAATGAGTTGGATACAACCTCTGTCATATGGAGCTCTAATGGGCTGTACAGTTCATTGAAGTTGCAAATGTCCACAAGCAGGTTTCTCAACCTCTCCCACAAAGGAACAGGAACTCACCTCTGCTAGGACCATATTTTTTCCACTTGGAAGGGAATGAAGCTCAATGTTTTGAGTGCTGGAGTTTGTACTGCACAAATAGGAGTGCTGAAAATTCAATATAAAGGAACATTACTCCCTTTCTGCTGATGCAAATTAATATTGCTCTTTATGGCACATGTTACTTTTATGAAGTAATATTTCTTTATGGACTTTATGAAGTCCAGTAATAACATACAAACATACATAGGAAGGAGGTGGTTTCTTCCCTGGTAGCATAAGATCCAGTACTGGCTGCTTGTATTTGGCATAGTGGAATCTGGCAGGATGGGGAGAACCAAAGACCAGATCAAATCCCAGTGTAATGTCTTGAGTGCCTTCATATGAGCCTTGCACTTTAAAGGAGAATTGTTTTTCTAAGGAAGAACACAGAAGCAGACACAGCAGTTTTGTTATCAAAATTGGAAATAAAAGTTCTTACAAAGTGTACCACAAGGCTGTTCTCATGGTTTCATTTGTTGCTTTGTTTTTGCTTTCTTTTTCTTTTTTTTTTTTTTCAATCTTTCATTAAGCCAATTACCTTCATAATATTTACAAGCTGTGATTTAAAAAGAAATGACAGAGAAGTAATCTCACTTGTTAAAGATTTCCTTTCCTTTTTCTTCTTCTCAACCACCTGAACTTCCAAGCAGCAAATCTTGCGAGACTGTAAGAGACATGAGCAATAAAACACCACATAGTCAGGGAATTTCCCAATTTGAGATTCTGTTTCCCACTCTAAGCTCATACTGTTGTTGATGAAGATGCTACATAGGCAGTGCTCTGTGACCCAATGAAATCTTACTCTCTAAATCACAGCCTTCATTCCAGATGCTGGCTGAAATATGAGTATCTGAGAAGCCAGACACAGCTAGAGCGAGGCTGGCAGGGCGGCATGGAGAGCCAGTGTTTTCAGAAGGGAGAAGGTAAGGACATGTACTGTGATGCAAATGATGACGATGGAAATGACAACACTTAAGTGCTAAATTTGCAAAGCTGAAACATATGTTGGCCTTATCATTGTGAGTCAGGTGAAATGAGGATGGCAAAAGGACAAGCAAGATGACAAAACATAACACTCACCACTAGTACTCCATTAGTAACAATGGTTTCAGGAGGGCCTGAACTAGGAAACAGGAAGAAAAATACATTTTTAATAACTGATTGTAATTACGATATAATTCTTGAACCACACCCCTCTCCTCTTTTCCCTCCTTATTATTAGCTATATATTGAATGTGAGAGAAAAAAATCCAGGAGACTCGTGGCACTTATTTCCTAATTGCATTGTCAAGGCGATTCTCATCATACCAGCTGGTCCCATCCTGGGGCTCAGCAAAAAAAAAAGGTTCTGCAGGACCAAACCGTGCAGTGATTTCTTACTAAGCCCCAAGATAAAACTGCAGATGATTAAACTGTTTTTGAAGAACTGTAGTTTGTCCAAGGACAAAAGTGGGCTCTTGTTCAAGGATACAGTGATTATTCCACGTTCTGTTATGCCTTAAAGGGGGTAAGTTCTCCTGCAATTCTCAAAGACAAATGCTAACAGCACAGCAGTTCCATTATTCTGTCCTCAAATAACATTCATTACAGTAGAGAAAGAAAAGATTTTAGGGTATTTTCCCTGGCTGTCTGAAGTTCACGGAAGGTCATTCTGGCACACACCAGTTCATCAGCTCATACCATAGGTTCCACGGGAATCCATGTTAGTCATCAGCATCACCAAAGAATGATGCACACTGGACAATTACATGAGATTATTTCATGTCTCTGAATTGAGATCATAGAATCATTTAGGTTGGAAGAGACCACTAAAAGCACTTAGTTCAACCATCAGTCCATCCCTACCATGCCCATTAACCCACATCCCTTAGCACCACATCTGTGTATTTCTTGGACACCTCCAGGAACAGTGACAACACCACCTCTCTGGATGGCACATTATGTTACGTTGCATTTCATGTTTACTCACATATTATCCAATGCAAATCCCACCTCTAGTTCCTCATTTCTCTGAAAAATAAAGAAAGGAAAAAAACATCCGACACCAGCCTACTGGTGGTTTTCATTATGCAAGCTCTCATTCCTAGAACATATGTACACACATTGTGCATGACTGGCAGCATACTTAAAACGCATGCACCTGCCACCTTTTGCCCGACTGGCCTGGGTATCTTTTATGGACAGGATGATTCTGGATACCTGCCAAGCATTTTTTGGCAAAGGAAGTGGTGAGCTTGCCTTTCTTCTGGGATATCATCAGCACAGCAGTTCCTGGTAGAGATGGTGCCTCATACTGAATCTGACAGCAAAGAGAACAAAGGGCTGCTGAGAGGAGCAGCCAAACTCTTTTGGTGCAAAGAGGAAAAATGGTGGTATGCCAAGCAACAGCAGAAGAGGACAACCACTTTGTCTGGCAGCACATTGAGGGCACTGGGGCAGAGGTAATTCTAGCATTAAGACTTCCTCTGTGGGCAGTGGAACAGAACATAATTCCTTGGTGGAAGAAAGTGCCAGAGAGAGGAAGACGCAAGTGGGGACAGAAGATACAAGTATTGTTGTTTACTTTTTTCCTCAAAGAGTACAAGAGTACTTATTGCACTGAAGACACTAAAAAGTTACTATTATAGGACAAAAAAAGATGTTATGAAGGCCTGAGGATCATGAATTCTAACTACTGTGGTTGTAAAGTGAATAAATGAAAGGCTTGGACACAGCACCTGTGATCAACTGGACAGTTGTGAGTTAGTTTATAATCAATAGAAAATTTCTATTTCTTTCAAGGGCTAGGTGGAAGTCCACACTCTCCTCATCTGGTATTTCACAAAGATAGGTTTAGATAAGTTATTTATTGACAATGAACTGCAGAGTTTGGATGTGCATAGCTGAGGTCTATTGGATGGTGCATGGCAGGTGCACAAGAGACTTAGAGAGAAGTGAAGAGAAAAGGAGATGCTCTAGCTGAACATGCAGGGAGATCTTTTCATCTGTTAGCCTCCAGTTGCTCAATCCTTACATTTAGTACTAGAGTGTGACACTTATCCCTGGAGAAAGGAGCCTGCCTGACAAGCATGATGCTCAGTGAAGCTACTGGGCTTGCCAAGGTGGGGGCATTTCACCCTCTTGCCAAAGAGAGCTAAACAGGCTCCAGAGAGGCCAATTGCAGCTGGTAGAAGAACAACCAGCAGCAGAGAATCCTTAAACACATAATTAGCCTTCATGGTATCAGACAGTACCACTCCCATGGATGACATGTGGGCTGGTTGGATTCAAAGAACTGATATGCAAGGTTGCACATACAGGTGCAACAGGCTGATGTGACAGCCTTGCATGTGGATCAACTTGGTAGCAGATCATGGCACCAGCGATCCCACACAGCCACAGAACACATTTATCTTTCTCATACTTTCTGCTCAGGGTATGGGATTTTCTTCACAGCACAGGACATCCCTTCACGTGCAGGGTGCCAGCACACCTAAGAGAGGTAGCAGGGCTTTATTTCAGTCCTCATGCCCTACACTGTTGTTATTCTGGCCTCCCTGGGAAATGTTAAAAGCATATCAGGATTCTCCACAGAGATGTGCAATGAAAATCTCTTAGTGCAGTGGTGCTGGTGGTACCTGTGTTAGCAGTGCTGCTTAGCACTGGATAAAAGTTCCAGCACCCAGCCTTCAGGTCAGACAACTCTTCCCTGTAGCTATGCAGTACACCTTGTCCCTTCAGTATCTTGGAACTTTTCAAATGCAACTTTCAGAGACTCCCGGAACACTCTAAACAGGAACATTTCTTGTTGTGAAGCTGAATGACGTGAATTGGACACCTTATTCAGTCATGCCAAGGTCTGTAATTAGCAACTAGACTGGTTTGAAGTTTGGCTCTGATCACAGAGCCATTACTTTTTAATTACTAGGTTAAGTAGCAAGTGATGACAAAAGCACCATGTGATTTTTACTGGTGAGGACACACTCCTGTAAGATCCTTGATGGGGGCAGGCTCAACAAAATGGCAACTTTGCAGAGGTATCTACAGTTTGTGGTCAAATACACCAACACTCAACTTCAGTGTGCCTGCAGACGCAGGAGTGAAGAGGTTTTCTCAAGTCAGCATGGAAAAACTTCTCCATTTTCTGTGGTTGGGCAATCCATACACAAGAAGGATAAAGAAAGGTATTTCAAATAACATTTTAGGCAGAAAAGCAAAAATATTCCTGTGAACAAATTCCATACCTTATTTAAGACCTCACCTGTGAATCGCACTTGAAATGCATGAAGACTTGTTCTCCTAGGGAAAGTTTGGCTATATCAAAGTACACAGTAAAGAGGTGATCATCCTGAGTAACAACATCCTTATCATAGAGTCCCAGCTCCAGCACATTCTGAAAAGGGAAGTACAATAATGTTACAAGTATAAGTTAAAGCAGTTGATCCGTTTTTATTCCATTTCTGTGCTTAGTGAGAGGAAGTAAAAAAGAGAGCAGGAAGGGAAGGAAATGGAGCAGAAATGAACTCTGTGTACACATCTACCTACAAGGAGGCACAAGGAGAAATTAGACATCGTAAATGTGCACATGGCTGAGTGATATGCTTGTCTGTCATGGTACGGATAAGCATATTGAGGGTACACATTATTTTCAAATATTTTTGCATATCTCTTAGCCTCTCAGGATAATTACATACATCTGCTTTGCAAAAAGATTAAACCAGGCAGTACTCTCTAGATCACAGTTAACAGAGAAATCACAGCTAAGTACCTTGACCTGACTCTGGATTCTGAAGTAGAAGGTTTCATTCCAGACTGGGTCTTTGCAATTCTGGATGGTTTTAGTCTGAAATTTTTCAGCTGAAGCAGTTGGCAACCACAGGCTCACGTAGCAATCAGTCTGACTTACTGTATGTTAAGAAACACAAAGACATCTAAAGTGAAAACTTGCTCTAGAGGAAAGAATGGCATGCACAAAATGAGAGTCTACTTTCAAAGAGAGACACTATGATAAATATTTATACAAATCCAACAGAAGCATTACAATTTAGATAATAGGAAAGGAGAAAAAATTACTTGGAGAAGGACATGAGTCTTCTCTGAATAAATGGAATCATAGATACATATATATATATATATATATATGCATTACAAAAAGGGTTTTCTCCTCCTGTGCCATCAGTTTAGCTCAGAATAAAAAAAGCAATAAGTCTGTGGCACTCCACACTGTCACACAGACTAAAAGTTTGCTTATGGTACCTTTTCCAAATTTGGGAGCCAGTTTCAGCTCTTGCAAAATAGACAGCTATGGTGGAACATATTGTGGAGTAGGTATCCAGAAAGCAGAGGGGTTTCTGTAAAGGAGCTTTAGCTCGGCAGAAATGCAGAGCAGCAACTTTAAACACAAGTGCTCGCTTTGAAAAAACTAAATTGCCTTGTGGGTTCATTAACATATGGAAGCTGCTACTCAGCAAAGTTGTAGGTACTTTGTCAGCTGCTTTGAAAGACAATAAGATGTGATACTGGTGATGTAGGCTACTCGTGCCAAGTGCCAAATTTGTTGTAATTTGTCACAAGGTCAAAACTGTAATAAGATGTCACATTAATGAATAGGGATTATTTGGTCAGTGAGAAACACGCTCAAATGTGTTAACCAACGTGACCAATGGACACTATGAAAAATGAATAGAAACAAAAGTAAAATCAGAATAATGTGTAGCAGAGGGTACTTTTCCTAGTCCTTCCTCCAAGTAGTAAGTCAGAACAAAAATATCGCACTATTCCTGCAAGCGCTAAGGGAACAAAGCAATTATTGTTTCCATTTTAGTCACGCAGAACAACATGAAAATGAACAAACAAAAAAAAATCCCACCAAAATACAGAAAAGAAAATAAAAAAAAACAACACACTACTTGATGTCTACATAAATAGAGCCATAATCTTCCATTATATTTCATAGAATCATTTGATTGCAAAGTGACCCTAAAAAGCCATCAAGGCCTACTTCCCTGCAACAAACAGGAATATCTACAGCTCAATCTGGATAAGAACCTCTTAAGCCTGACCTTAACTGTCTGTCTTCTCTCTTTTCATTTGAAACCATTTCCCCTTGTCCTATCACAACAGACCCTGCTAAAGACACAGCTGCAGACCATCAGAGGTGACGGAGACTTCACCTGGTCTAATCTGTGAAAGCTGGTAGGCAGGCTGTAGTACTTTGGATTTGTTACCCTTCAAACACTTTCACTACAAGCTAAATTTGAGATAAGGCTACTCTGATTCCTGTGCTTGTCCCATTCTTCCAGTCAGCTTTTGTCTTTTGTTGCATGAATCTACTCCAGAGGAAAACACAGGAGACATTTCTGCATTTCCTGCTTTCAACATACTGCAGTAGCTGCTTCTTCCATCCCTTTTATGAATGCAGAAAATATGTGCAATAGGTACACCTGTAACCTTAGAGAATCATGGAATCATTAAGGTTGGAAAAGACAACCAAGATTGTCTGGTCCAGCCATCAACCCATCTCCACCATGCCCACTAGAAAGAATCATCTCTGCACAGAATAGGACTAAAGTAAAGAGAAGCACAATGTTCATTTCTGGAACAAGAATGCCAGCTGGAGACTTTCTCCAGCCACAGAATAAACCTAAAAAATCTTTTTCCTTGGAGAAGGACTATCTGTCCATGAAGTGTAAGGGGTCCATACAGAGCATTACAGATACTTACAAATATCTGCCTTGTGGATATTTCTTGCTCTTATGACTCTTACAGTCAGTAAGTAACACAGAGATGATTCTATCTGCAAAAAATAAAAAAATAAAAAATAAAAATAAAGACACATGCAAGATTTTGGAATGTTAAAAGTAAATAGCATATTTAGGAGGTAGAAATGATCTAGAGAGAGAGATACCCGAACTGTAAACATCTTATTTGAATTTTCCGGTGTGATTAAAAAATGGCCAATATCATGTTTCTTCTGCTTGTGTCTAAGCTACGTACTAGGCTGAAAGGTTTCTCTACTCTTCTAGATCACATGCAGATTTTTATAATTATGGTGAATTGCTTTGCTTTCTTGTAAAAATCCAGCTTCATAGAGTGATAAGATTCTGATTCAATTTCAGAGGGGAGATACTTCTTTAATTTCTAAAGTAGGAAATGAAAAAAGCTGCTTTAGGCTTTTTCAAGTGATGAAATTACTGTTGTGGGAATTGGCTTCCATCCAGCTATGACCCAAGTTCAGACTACTGGGCTACAGAATATGATTTTTCCACATTCTTGTTTTTTTAAAACATACAGTATTCCCAGTATTCCACCAGTGATCATAAACCAAATGGAATATATGTCATGGAATCACAGAATGATTAAGGTTGGAAAAGACCACTAAGATCCTCTAGTTCATCACCATCATGCTCACTATGCATATCCCTCAGTGCCACATGCCCACCTGATATCTCTCAAAATGTTTAGTCCAGCTGTAGCTGGGGCTAACAAATACATTATCCACATAGGGGACATTTGGCAAGTAGGCTAGTGAAGAATCAGATAAAACAAGTCTTCTTGTAACAGCAAAGCATCAGATCCTGTGAAAAGCCAAGAGCATTGGTAGTGGTCATCTGCACAGATAGTGACTGAGTGTGAACACTGACAGGGTCAGACCACAGACTGGAATACAGAGAGCAGCTCTGGATAAGACAGTCCACCTGCATTTGCGCTTAAAACCTAATTCTAAAAGCACAGAAATAAGGGATGCACAGACAGAAGAAAGTGTGGTACAGAGTCAAGACATACAATAATTACGTAAGGGTGAAGGCATTGTGCCAGCCCTTGATGCTCAAAGATTTGAGTGAGGACTGAATAGAAGTGAAGGAAACTGAAAGCAGATATTTAAGAATAAATCCTGTGTTGTCTGTATTTTTCTGCTTAGTCATTTTTTTACTTTAGTTCAAAGCCTTCTGTCAGCAGCTTTATTAAAACTGCTGACCTTGTTTTTGACATATAGAGTTCTTTTTGTGAAACTGCCTGCCAGCTGTTGGGTGTGGGTCATAACTGCCATGCTGTGAGTGAGGAGCCCCTTAGGGAGCCTGGCTGCAAGGGATGCCCAGCAGGGAGCCGTGGTCAGGAATGAGGAAGGGGAATGAGAAGGGGCTAGTGCTGCCAGGGGCTGGCACTGGCTTTGCAGATGACACTCTCCTGGAAGGGCTCAACCCACATTCAGGAACTGAATCCCGTGGAGTGATCCTCATGGATTTTAGTGATCCAAGCAGTGCTTGGGGATTGAACAAAATGTTCAGGTATGTGGATGTGTCCCACCATAACCAGCAAATCTTGGCTTCTGCACCAGAGAGAAACAAATCATGAAAGGAATATGTGCATTGCCTAAAAAAACCTTAAGAGGGTGGGTTCATGGCCTAGAATCTGTTTTTGCAGAGATGTGTTTTGGAAAGTATTTTCTTATCTTCACGTTTTGCATTCAACCAAACAACAGAAGCAATTGCTTACTCCCTAAACTGTAGGCGTAATGCATTCTGTTCAGCATCTTAACTCAGCTCAAAGGAGAAAAAGGCGCCATTCATAACTGGAGGAGGCTCAGGAGAAACCTTAACACTCTCTACAGCTCCCTGAAAGGGGGTTATGGCCAGGTGGGGGGGCAGCCAGTTCTCTCAGATAACAGAGACAGGATAAGAGGGAATGACCTCAAGTTCAGGGGTTGAACTAGATGATCTTAAAGGCCTTTTCCAACCTTAATGATTCTATTCTATTAAATGGCAGTAAACTAGAGAGGAAAAGTTAAATAATAAAAATAAATCTATTAAAGCACATCTGGTCCTGTGGTTTCTAAAAGGAAGAACTTCATTTAACATGCGTGATGTCTTCTGGAAAACTCTTAGCTGGGATTTCTTTCTTTTCACAGAGGCCAGAAGTAAGATTAATTCAGGAAATCTGGTGTTGAAAAGCCAGCTCAGGATTGTGCCATACCCTCTGTGGGAGTAAGTGGCTCAATTTCACTGTTATTACTACCTACACTGGCAGTAAATTTGCTTTGGTAAGACATACGCAGCAGAAAGCCTCGTTAAACCCACTCTTTAAAAACTATTAATCTTATTAAAACGGGATTCATTTACCATCTGCCAAGGACAGAAACAACAGTAGGACTTGAAGCAAGACAGCACAGCAAAGTGATCAAAGTGATAAGCTGGATGGGGTTTCATGGAGGCAGCTGTAAGAGTTATGATACCTAATTAGAGTGTTCAGCAGACACTGAAACCTATCTGTTCTCACCCAGGCTTTACCCAACAGAAAATTCTCTTCTACAGTTCTACTTTAAAATTCTCTTTTGCGGTACCTTTGTAGCAGAAGTCCACTGTTCTCCATCACAATTCAGCTGCATACTTCTGTCCAGTGGACTGGTTTGGGTGGTCAGCTCCTAGAATGAGAAGGGCTAAAGTCATGCTGGTTCCTGACAGCAATCCTCCTTACAAATTCATGGCTGCACAGTAACAAAGGAGAGCCCATGGCTGGCATTGCCTACAGAGCCTCAGCAGTTGACAGTGCTCCCAGAGATGTCACTGCCATGCTGTGTTGCCCCAGTGAGGGTGGGCAGGGCCACAGCAGCCCAGTAAGGTCCACCCTTGGTGTGACAACTGCTCCAGGCTCTGGTGACATACCGCAGGGACGGCTTTTCCCGTCTCTGGCTGTTGAAGTAGCAGCAAACCTGTCTTCTGTAAACACACCCTGTAATTAATTGGTATTTCACCTTGAAGCACATCTCTGTGCTACTTAATAGTTCTTTCTAAGGTTGCATATGGCACGTTTCTAAGATGAAGAAAGCCCCAGCATGTAAAAAATGCTTCCTTTGTAAATAAACTTTTACTCCCCAAGCAGTTTTCCTTTCTTAGATTCATTATCGTTTTAATTTCTGTAATGAGTTCTTGAAGCCCTGATTTCTTCTTCCTGTGCAGCCACTTAAAGTCAACAATAGGTCAGGAAAGCAGTCCCATCAGTGCACAACACAGCACAGCTGGCTGAGGCCCCAGATGCTCTGTTTGACTCTGTACCCTTCTTACCTGAGACAAAGCACTGCCTGGCTCCATTGTGGGTGCAGTCATGTACATGTCCTGTGTTATCTCTGGCGTACAACTTTACATCTCCCAGCTTCCAGAGACACCAATAGTGTAGATGTCTCATGCAGGTGAGTGACTATTTTATAAACTGACTCAGAGCCCCACCTCTACCTGATTTCTTAAACCCAGCTATTCCCCTCCCATTTTCTTGTGCTGCATCTTGTGGTAAAATAAATAGGAAAAATACCCCTGTCTGTACAATGGCTGGAAGTATGCTGTTTGAGTCACTTTGCTCAATACTGGCCAACAGCAGGCTGATAACTAATGATAAGAAAAGGATACCCTTTTATCTGAGCACTGAACTTTCCACATAGCAAGACTCTGATGAAATACAGAAACAGTACATACATAACCAAAATGTAGATTACCTGTGATACTAGATAGGATACAGAAATTAATAGAAAAAAAGAGGGAAGATGCTTTTCATCTCAGACTAACCTGATTGTTGCAAAAGCCATTTTAAGAGATTCCATATTCTTGCCATCCCAGGTCTAGATGTGCAGAGCAGACACACTCAAAGGGTGTTTTATCACTACTCAGCCCAGGCCCAGCCAGGCTGAGTCTCTTCCCAAGAAGCTGTATCCTCTTCTCCTTTCCTATGGTTCATTACTATTACCTCTATTAAGACAAAGAGTCCTGAAGCAATGACTTTCCTTAGCCTAGCTCCACCCCTGTGAATACTCCAGTGCTGCTTTCCAGCTCAGGCTGACTAGCTGCAACCTGGCTCCTGTGCCTGACCCAATGAACCCTGCCAGCCAGACAAAAGATTTATCACCAATGTAGAGCTCTTAGGTTCAGCTGCAAACTGGCCACTGCAGTGGGACACTTACCTCTGCCTCTGTTAGAAGCCAGCTAACCCATATGCCATCTACACTGGCATAGCTTTCAGCTCACTGGAAAAGGATTTAAAAGGGCATGAAAAGCTGCTGCATCTTCAGCAGGTCATAACAGATTATAATTACAGGAGGAAGAGAATGCTTTTGTTTCCTTGTTCTCCTGCTGTACTGCCTATGAACAAAAAGTTATCTATGTCCTGAGCACTTCTGAGCTTATTTGTTAAATATAATTACTAACAAACACAGTTCCCATTCACATTCCCATAATGCATATTCCCATGCAAACTATCCCCATCATCAAAGACGACTTAGTAGAATAAATTTTTGCTATAGGCTATGTTGTTTCGCAATGCTGTGAAGAATTTTCTCTACCTACATGTGCCAGCTGCAGTTATACAGTTTGATGAAATGCATTTTTCAGTAGGTCAGAGCAAACTCTTGGCAACACCAACATCCTCCAGCTATGGTTAAAGTCAGTGCGTTATTCTGACACCTCTTTGGAAAGCTTACTATAAACCAGGACTGAGGCTCTGAAAACATCACTCTCATAGTGCCAACGGCCAAAAAAAACTCAGACGCACTGACTCTGGTCTGTACCATCACTCATCTCCCAGAAAATTAGGCATGCCAGGTGCTGCTCACAGCTTGCCAAGATCAGAAGGAAAGGATACACCCACTGGAGCACCACGCTGTCCCAAATTCATTGGGGGTACTCAGAAGAAAATGCGTAAGCTGAGGCAAAACAAGACTGACGTTTCCCCTGGTGTGGGGAAGGTGCAGTCACTATTCCTTCATTTTCACAAAAGGCAGTCCACATCAGAGATGGCCCTCTGCAGGTGTTGTGGGACTGTGGCTCACTTTGTAGCCCTGCAGTCATCTTGTTCACGATGCTCACAGAAAGCATTTGGGACACTGTGATGTTCTTTGCTAACAACAGTTTCACTTTCCTGGAACAAGGAACACACTGTGAACCTGGAGCATACCACCGAGATGCCTGACTATGTGGAGCAAGGCAGAATTTCACATCTTGAAAACAAGCATTTATTGTCGAATACTGTTTGCACAAAACATTTGTATGTAGCCAGTATTTTCTCAGAGCTGGAGATGATGCAAGTTTATCACAAAAACTTCTCTATTTTTCGACACTGGAGAATTCAGGTTCCAAAGGAGGTAATTCCCAGGGTTATACACAGAGCACAAAGCACCACATTTCAGAACATCACTTGTGAAACTACCATAGAACAATAAAATAAGCACGTGTATTCATTCAAAACCCAAAGATTTTTGTATGTTAAAATATACACCCTGACAGTCATACTATAGATGCACCAAAAAAGTTGTTTTACTTGACATCCTCAGTGATAAAAGCATTGGAAAAGTAATTTCAAACTCATTTGTAAATAAAATTTGTCCTTTTTTCTTGCCAAAACAAAAATCTTAAAAGGCATCATTTTGCACCAAACCAAGCAGGTTACTTGGTTGTTAATGAAGCTTTCAAGTTAAGTTCCCCAGGCTGATGAGGTAGTTTATCTATTAAAAGCAAGTTTATGTTTCAAAATTAAGGTGTGATAGAAAATATTAACATGAAACATTTCGACTTACCAAGCACTTTTCCATGGTTTATTTTAGTCTCAGATTAGGACATCTAGTTAACTTGTCTAGTTAATAGATTTTCCACAAGGACAGTCTATCCTAAGTGAATCTTCAATTTGATTTACTCTTGGAATGGTGTTTATAGATTCGTAATCTTTGTAGCTCATCCTCAGCACTTTCAAGAGTTCAGAAAAATCATTTTCCATTAAAGGAAGTAAGAAGAAAGATTGAAAATGCAAACCTGCAACAAACGGTGTGCATATTTTTGTGCTGGATCCTACAGAGGGCCTACTCATGTTGTTTTAAGATAGCCTTAGTTATTGCAAACTATTAACTCTCTCCTGCCTGTCTGCATATTTTGCTGTAAGTAAACAAATGAGCAGTTTTTGCTGATGAATGCATGTCCTGAAGTAATTATGCAAATTCCCTTGAATTAAGCAATATTTTATTCTCAAGCAGAAGTAGACTATTTTAATTTCAAGTACTTTTTGTTTTAAGAAAGAAAGTTTGATATGAGAAATAAATCAATTTCCCAGTGTTTTTATTATTATTATTTTTAAAGATTCAGAATAAGATCTTGATTTTTTTTAATTTCATCACAAACAATAAAAATTGGCAGAAATTCAGAAGAAATTCTGATGTGGCCCAATTAGACCTTTTGCTGAGGGAAAAACAAACAAACAAACAAACAAAAAACCCAACAACCAACACTGGAAAAACCATACGCTGCTTCCTCCCATGTTGTTCCTTCTGATCTATGTGTGACGCATGCACAGCCCAAGATTCCTCAGGAGATGGACATGATTCACAGTGCTAGCTGTGTGCACACACTTGTTCCTGTTACCTTTCCAACCCCTGGCTGCTCTTCAAAATACTTGCAAAATAGAGTTGACTCAGGGATCTGATGCCAGATTGCAACTGGGTCTCAGGATTTTCTTCATTTTCCAGGTTTGATACATGTTGTTTTCCATGAAGAGAAATTGTAGGGAGAAGACATTCATATTCATGTCCCTTTCTTGTGGTCTGTCAGTGTGTTAGCAAGGTTGTATTGCTGTAGCACCTTGGTGTTAGAAAATGTTCTTCTTATATATCTTATATATAAATTAGGCTTAAAATAAGATTATTTTTAAAAATCTAACAAGAAGTTTAGGTAAAGAGTGTTCTACAGACAACCTTACTTTAGCAAACAAAGCATACGGAAAGATCTCCCAGGCAATGTCCTTGCCTAAAGAAACCACTTCACAGCAATGAAAAAGCCCCGCTGAGCCACATGGGGCAGTTTCCTTTTGTAGTGCAGAACAGCCAGTGTTCAAAAAGCTGTGTTCTTCCTGCATGTTACAAAAAAACTGTTCCGAGAAGACACAGGCAGCTGGATAGTTAACAGCACGTGTTTTGTCTCCTCCTTTGCATTGCTGTTTGCAAGCACTGCATAATCATCTGTGAGTTATTCAGGATATTGTATTCACTGAGGTTCAGCAGCCGGCGGTAATTCTCATCAGTATACCTGACCGCGAACATGCAGTAAGGGGAACACCGACTGGTCAGGTCAAGTTTTCCTTCCTCCATCTCTGAGCAACAGCGCTTGACACCTGGACAAAAAGAGAAGTTGCTGATGTGGTGTATCTCAGTCAGCAATGAGATATTTCCACAGCAGCAGAAAGAGGGAGTCTTTCCTCCAGGAGGGAATTCAGGGTTTAAATGAACCAATAATGCAGTCACGTGTGGCTGCCTCTTGTTAAAGTGTGCCAAGAGCTACAAGGGCAAAAAAGAAAAGCGAGGGACAGCATTATAATGTTTATCTGTAGCTTGCTCAACAGTTGTTTCATTAAAGTCACGGTTCAAACAAGGATATCAGCATCAGAGGTCTCTCCAGTCACCACTGCCAACGTACTAGTAGGCAACTGGTCCCCTGAGCAGCTGGGACCTCTGCAGACCCTGGATGATAGAAGGAAGTTGCTACTTACATAATAGCATCCTGATTTCAGTCTCAAGGAGCTTGCCACCTGGATCCATCCCTGCATTTGCATTTTTCGTGTCTAGCAAATTCAGCAAAAGCAGAATTTTGAATTTTACCTCCCTGCTACCAAGAAGTAAAGCAAGTGTATCCTAACAGCTGTCAGTAAAGGAGAGAAACACAAGGCAGGGGGCCTGGGCAGAAAAAGAAAGAGAACCCCCAGACTCCATCTGAGGCAGAAAAGTGGAAAGTGCTGTCTTGTTTAATGCTTTGCCCCAACTTGTATCTTACCGGGTGCTTTGTACTCTTGGAAGGTATCATTCACAAGCGGAAGAAAAATCACAATAGGGCATCCTGGCGAATCTGAATCTTGGAAGACGTAGCACTCCTTCAGGTTTTTCTTATCTTCATCACTCAAAGAAATATTTGGGAATGGGATTTTCTGCTCCGAGTAATATTTGCATGCCTTATCTAGAGACTGATATGATCAGCATTAGAATTCAGCCTGGCTGTCCTTAGTCCCAAAATGAATATCTATCATTAAGGTTTAGTGACATGGAGCTATAGGGTGGGTTCCTTCTCATCAAGGGTTGCTATACACATTGCTACACATATTAGTGTACCACATGGATTAGTAATCTCAAGATTTCAGCCCAATAACAGAGTTGGAAATTTCATTCAGGATTTTGCTTTATAAAAGCAGAAGAAATTTTGGGGGGTTTAGGGTAAATCAAGTAGTGTTACAAGTGGAAAAGTTTGTGTTAGATAAACTACATAGAATTAATCAGAAAAATAAATCACAGGAAGAAAATGTGTAAGATATTCTACTACATGCTTAGAAGCCAGGAAGGCAAAGGATAACAAATTTTGAATGTACAGTTAAGTCCGTGCAGGCATTATGGCATACATAGATGCAGGACTGACATCACAGCTTTTAAAATGAGGATTTAGACCACTCTCAGCAGATTCAGTTCTCCTTTCCTTGAAGAAGAAATCACCACCTCTTCTAGCATTTGAAGAAGGGAATACAGTAGTTAAAAAGAAAGCAGCTGAATTAATGAAGTGTTCTATGTTCTACAGGCAAACAAAAAGAGACAATACACTGTAACATGATCCTTCTTACCGATGTATGAGATCCAGTAGTATAACTTAAATATATGATGACATCTACTTCCCTCTGTCGCCTTAAAAGTGGTGGACTGCTGGTATTGATGAAAAATCCAGCATCTATCATGCCCAGGTGATCAGGATTTTGCATTAGCTCATTGGGACGTGAGTCCAACACGGTGTCTAAAAGGAAAACATTTACTGGAATAAGAAATGATCTGTTGCTATTTTGATGGGAAAAAAAACAACAACCCACAAAGTTGAACTAGCCATCTGTTAGACCTGGTTTAATTTCATTGTTGCAATAGATAAATATCAAACAGACATGAGAGGGACCTCAAAATACCACCCAAATTCACATTCTTAAAAATATTCAATATTGGGATTCCAAGCAATCTATTTCAGTAATTTGCCATCCATAAACTATTTTTAATATTTAAAGTAAATCTCTTCTGCTTCATTTCAATCACTGTTTCATGCTGTATCCATCTCTGACATGAAGAACAAAATAACCTTTTCCTTTTTTATGTATAGATTCACGCTTCTCCCTTGTTCCTCTTCTCTTTGGACTACAAAGACAAATTTCTTTCAGACTTTCTCTCATAGGTCATATTTTCTGGGATTTTTTTCAGTCATATCTGCAGTTAGAGGCACAGCCTTGCTGAATTAAGGTATTTTCCATGTTCTCATTGTTACTTTAAACTTAGTTCTGTTGGTGGCAAGCCTGCTCTCTCAGTATGGGCCACAGACATCTCAGCTAAGCCACATAAACACATGCTTATATTTTAAAACAAACTTAAATACCTGGTAATTCTTAGTCTCTTCTCTCCTTTCAGGAAAAAAAGATAACTTTAGATTTTATTTTTTTTTTCCCATCAACAGATTTCTTTCAGAATTTCACCCCAAGACCACCTGGACATGATGTCTCTTAAGTACTTTTTACCTTTCCATTGACAGAAGTGCTCATTTTCAAAATAGTCATTATGTAGCTGATAACCTCTCAGGAAATTGTGATGCTGGGCAACTGAGAAGCGGTCAGTTAAAGCACCCCGAAGAGCATTGGATAGGGAGCCAGGAGGTGTGTACACACGAGTCCTTAGCTCATGGGGCCTTGTAGGCAACACTGGGTCTTCATCTAGAGGAGGAGAGAAATGTTAATGAATAATTAATTCATTTTTGTTTCTGGTTGGAGTGGTATGTATTTTCTCCTGTACTCAGCCCTGGTGAGGCAATATCTCAAGTACTGTATTCAGTTTCGGTCTCCTCACTACAAGAAAGACATTGAGACCCTGTAAGATGTCCCCAGAAGGACATCTAGTCCTGAGAAAGGAAAGGCTTAAGGGAACTAGACAGTTCCGTCAGTTAGAAGGAAAGTCGTATCCACACATGAAGATTCTATGAAATAGAAGTAAGCATGAACAAAATGGGGCTAAAGTATATGCTCTCACTCAGTCAGATGGGCAACAAAAGGGCATCATGGGATCTACCACAATAGAGGACAGCTTCTACCCAATAATAACCCACTGCTACATGAGTATATGCTTAATCAGTGGAATGAGAGTATCCCAGGAAATACATTCATACCTAGAAATTACAGGAAGTTTCCAGGGTGACTACATGGAGGTACATGTAGTTGAAAAGCAGAATTGGCACAAGGGGTGGTTTCTTGAAATCACAGTCTGCTATGCCAGACCTGGTGGCTGAGAGTGCAACAGGAGAGATATTGCAGTTTCTATCACTGCACAGATGTATTCCTTCATTTTCAGGATGTGTGCAATTAGAGCTACCATCACATTAAATGATTTAGCAATAAAATTGTGGTTTTTGTATTGCTTCAGAAAACACCCTCTGGGCCTCATTTATCTCTGAGCCAGGATGAATCCAATGTAGTAATTACTCTGTTGAGTAATAAAATCAAAATCCAGGAAATATTGATCAGCCAATGGAAATACAGGTTGATTTCCTGCACTGGCAGTAAAAATAACTTTATTCTCTGACACAGTCTTTGTTCTGTATGGCCGAGTGATAATGAGCAATGACAAAACATTTCCTGTGATGCGTGACCCCTATAAGGCTACCAAGTAAAGACAGAATCTTCCAATCAATAGCATTTTCACAAGTTTAATGATTACAGCCGTATTTCCCTATTTATTCTCTTCCTCTCAGTTTTCAATTTGGGAGAGGAAGTTGCCTTTTTTGTTGTTGTTAATAAGGATCCTATGATTCTGGACTCAAAGTAGTGGAAAGAATTATAACAAAAGGCATTCTAAATGACTAAATGACCATAACTGAAAGGTCTAAAAAATTCTCACCAACTTCATCAATTTTGTCTTGAGTCCATCTGTGCCAGAAATCCTCTGAACTGTGAGACAGTCCCCAGATTTGTAACAGGTTCACAGAAAAAATACTACTCCACATACCTATAAAGAGAATTATTGACAATTAGAACAACAATAAACTCTTTTCTTTTTTCTTTCTCTTTTGATCTCCTAGATTCATTTTGGAATGGCCATAACTGAAATATTTCTAAATGTTGAGGCTGTCCAGTTTCTCTGTAGACCTCAGTGACCTCTATTTCTGTTGCAGTCAGTTCTGTGCCTCATCTACTGCATGACTTTGCTGCACAGTAAAGAAGAGTGGGAGAGAAGTAAATGAGCAAAACCCACTCAAGGAGAAAACTGGGAGCTCAGATAATGCAGACATCACAAAAACATCCTTTTCATCCCTGTCTTTCTTATTCCAGATCCTCCTTTTCTACAGACACTGGTCAGCTTTCATGAGCCCTGAATCATTTCACAGAGGGAAGAAGTGCCTGCTAAGCCATTTAGTTTGTAAGAGAAAAACTCACACCTTACCATTTAAGGACTCACATACTACATGGTCTTCTGCTCTGCTGCGTGCTCTTTCCTCCATCCAGGATTTTCCTTCTCAGACTTTTCACAAGGGAACTGATAGGTTTGCTGACAAAATACGGCCCCTACAGTGCCACCTTTTTATCTGCCATTGTTAACCTAAATACATATTCTAATCAATCTACTGCATTGGTACTTCCTAGTTTTCAGTGGGACACAGAAACCATTGCAGCATGTATAGTAAATAGAAAATGAATTTCCCAGTAGTAGAGCAGGTAAAAAGGACCTACCTGAAAATCAGCATTTTAACAATATTCCCTGGGGTACTGCCTATTTAATATCACAGCATGTGTACTGAAATCAAGGAGCTTATAAGCAGTGTGAATGTAAGAAGAGGTGACTGAAACCAAACTTGCACTGCTCTGTGTTCATCTGTTGGTATGTCATCAATTCTAACTACTCTAGTCTAATTCCTTGTTAAAGCAGTTGGATGCCTTTACACACAACCCATCGGGCATTGACCAGAGGAATTCATAGACCCTTTCCTTCTGGTTTCATTTTTAATCCTGGGCAGCCTACATCTCTAGCATATGGGTTTCTCTACATGGGACTGATGTTATACCTCATAGTGGAAGTACAGCTGAATGTTTCCTGCAGTGTCAAAATGTCTGTAAATTGGAATGCATTCAGAGAAGAATCAGAAGCATAGAAAATATGTGAAACATTCCTGACAGTGGAAGAAGGAGTTTCATGTATTTCATCTATAAGATGGAATTTCAGACAGTTTAAGCATAGCAGAGCAGTGAAAAGAAAACAAAAAAGTAGATGAGGGATCCTATAGCAGCAGTGAGTAGGTCTGACCAGAAATGTCCACTTGCCCCGCTACTCTCTGAAGAGCCAGAGCAATGCAACACTTCACCTTGTAGGTAGCAGATCCGAGATTCAGGCAGCTTTTTTAACATGCGCCCCATGAAGAACTTGCTTCCAAAATTCTCTGCAGGGATGAACGCGCCATACTTCAGCAGCCCCACCTCGTAGGGGGTGAACTCCACCCACTCTGTAATACCAACACAAAAGGAGACTTTGAGCTCTCTAAGGCTCTCAGCTGGGGACAGAACTGCTAGGACATGAACCAGTCTGAATTCTGTTTGTTGTGCTGTCTTTGCAAAGTCTAACTGGTAAACAGCCACCTACAGAGCCAAGCAGCTGAGCTCAGATGTGGTGGCAATGGGGTTTCCTTAATCACAGGGAGGTAGGAGCAGTCTGCCCAGTGATAGTGGCAAGGGAAAGACAGAGTGTATGTAGTGATGTAGTTATTTTCCTCCTCTTCTCTCAGTCTAGCTTTTTCTGCTTATGAAAAATCTAATCAAAACAATGAGCAAAGGTGTTGGGAGTAGGCCAGATGCTTTCCTAGTCTTTATTATAACTGTGAGGTCTTTCTTGATAATTGAAAAAATGAAGCACTTAAGATACAGGCATTTACAAAAAGCAGTATTTGATTCTCAGACAAATTCAATACTTTTTTACTCTAGGTGCTCCATCTAATATCTCCAAAATGGCTTTTCTGGCAGGGTTTTGATTCTGTATGTCTAAAACATTGAAATAGCTGATCTGTAATAGCTCATGTATTAAAATTGCATTGAGGTAATGGCTATTTCTCTATATAACAGCAAATAAACCAGGGCTACCAAGCAGAGAAGAGCAAATCAAATCATAGGAATCCAGTTGCCAGTTTTAGCACCATAGGATCTGAAATATTGACCATACCTTTGAAATCCTGAGTGCTGTAGTTGTCCCGGACGCAGACTGACACATAGATGGGCAGTGGGTTCTGGCCATCACACAGCGCTTCTCGTTGATCCGAAAGTTTGTGGGGGTCTTTCTGGTTTTGAAGAAAAACTGTTGTGTCAGAAGAGGTGGAAACAACTCAACTCTTTCTGCATGTGTAATCTGCACTTCAGGTAAACTGCCTGACATCTGATTTTACCTAAAGGTTAATCAGAATCTAATGGCACTTGCAAAATAAGTCTGCATTCACAACATATTCTACTGACATAAGCTTTGGAGATTATTGACAATAAAGATTTCCAAGCATTTGTTGACACAGAGAACTTCACTTTCTTTGGAGATATGGTGTCTGAACTGATAGGCAAATTTTCTCTCTATTCAGCAGAAATAAGAATAGTAAGTTAAAGCAGTTTGCTAAGAAAAACAATATACATCATTACCCCATCATTTAGTAAGTATTCAATCATAAGCCCCCAGAGATCAATAAATGATGTCCTGTATCCCTCTTCTTTCCGCTGACAGAGCTGCTTATTGTAATACTTCATGCGATCCATAGAGAAGCAGCCCATCTTGCATTTGGTTGCTTGTTTCTGGGCTTCACTAATATGTGAGTCAAGGTCCTTCTGTGACCAGTAGGCATCCCTGTATAGGTTGGCCATGGTCCTGGAGAAAGATGCGGCAGGTAAGAAAAATTAAAAGGAGAAAAAGAAGACTTCAAACTTTCTGCTTCTGGGGACAGAGGTCTGCATTTAGGGGTTTATATCTGTTTGTACGTGCTTTATTTTTGGTGCTCCATTCAGCTGAATGATCTTTCCAAATCCTCAACAACTGTCTTAGAGATACCCTTGAAGGATATGTTATATACTTCTAAAGTTCTTGACTGTTTTATGTTTTTAAAGACAAATATGCAGCACTATAAGCAGTAAGATCCCCAGATATAAACATGAAGAAATAGACTGATTTTTTTTTGCTTGTTCTATGGAATAATAAAACAGTTCACATCAGACACTGTCTCTTCTTTTTGTATCACTTACTGTTAATCTTACAGTATCACTATGCTTTATTTTAATCAAAGAAGTACAGAATGATTTGAGTTGGAAAGGACCTGTAAGATCATGTAGTTCCAGCCCCTCTGCTATAGGCAGGGACACATCCCTCTAGATCAGGTTGCTCAAAGCAACCTGGAAACAGGATCAAGAGTGATGCCAAGGGCAGCCTTACATCCACAGTAAAAACTTAGAAAGCATTTTGACAAGTATGAGACAAGCATGTGTAACAGTCATATGCATACTGAACTGCTGTAAAGCCTCAATTCAAAAGTGCAGTAAAGAACTGCTAATCCAAAATTGTACATAAAGTCAAGCTAATGTTTAATGGTCTGTAATTGAGAAGGCCTTTAGCCAACCTAGTTTTTCAAGCTCACTTTCAAAAGAAGAGGGCCTAAAAATTACTTTAGCAGTTTTTTGGAGAAGTTTACAACTTCCAGTACCAGGCTCCTCCTTGGCAGCTATCAGTAGTTCTGTGACAGCAGCTCCATGCAAAAGCATCATCCTCACAAAGACTGGTCCACCCTCCTGCATGTACTGGCCTTACCATGTGGTTCCAGACAGCCCACTGATGTAGGTTACACAGTCCAGGAGATTTAATTTCTTGAGTCCCATGAGACTGCCATATAGTCCTGTCATTGACTTTAGTCCACCACCTGTCGTGATGATAGCCACAACAGGGACCTGTTGGCAGAGGAGAATGGGACAGTCACACTGATAGCACTCAATGGATTACCATGGAGTGTGGCCACCTTTCCTAGACTGGTCCTGATCTAAAAGCCTGGGTCCCATTTTGGAAGGAGAGGCTCTGAAACAGCAGTGTCTGATAAATATGTGTTAAGAGATCAGCTAAAATCTGGGTTCCTGTCCATATCTAGTTTAGGGCAAATAGGGCAAATGAGGGCACAGGAGAACAAGAAGGAAAAAAAAAAAAAAAAAAAAAAAAAAAGCAGCTTTATTTGATGGTCACTATGTGTTTTCTCTGTATTTCCCATCCCTTCGCCATTCTGTTCTGTATCATGAACATGAATCTACTTCCATTTCTTGAAAGCCTACATGCCAGCCCCAGGAAGAAATACTTCCACTGTTGCTGAACAACTCCCATCAACCTTGTTATTCATCACTATCACTAAGTTACTTCAAAGCATAGGATATTTACTTTGCAGTGGAGATGTTTATCCTAAGCTTTCAGAAATTGTGACATTTCAACACTAGAAATCTTTGCTATATAATAGATTTAATATGCACATAGTATTTCTGAATCAAGCCAGCTATAGACTAGGAAAGAATGGATGGACACACCTCAAGTCTGACAAAGTGCAAAGTGAGAATCAAGTAGAATAGAACTGCTGCAACTGCTGTTTCTTGAAATAACAGAACTTAGCAGCAAAACCACACAACAGACACATGGCTCATTTTGCTGACCTCTCCTCTAGAAGTACACAAAAGTGCTAGAAATTCAGGATCCAGCCCCACCACACACACACACACACACACACACACACACACACACACACTTACTTCATGATCCTGTAGATCCTCTTGTAGGTGAAAAACATTTTTCAGGGCGCTCGCTACATACTTCTTCCTTTTGCCCAGGAAAGTCCTCTCATCTGAACATAAGTCAAACCCAAAGCGCATGTCCAGATCTTGCTGGCACGAACAGTTACTACGATAAACACAGGCACATATTTTACATATTAACAAACTAACATAGATAGATAGACCAAGGATAATCTACCCTTCCTTTCAAGCAGGCTTATGCAGTGTGATAGGAATGTGAGAATATTCTAACTATTTTTGAAGGAAAGGAAACCATATTAAAATTAATAAGATTAACCGTTGGCATTCTATCCCATTAGCAATAACTAATTAGGAAATAATATACAGCATTTTAAAACGAAATACACGTACATAGTCTAAAAGAACTAGCAAATTCAAAAATCTATTCAGATGTTCTAAAATGATGGTATTGAGTTCCCCTTTCCCAAAGAATCCCAGTGTGTGTTTTCTCATTGCAAATCTAAGAACAGTTATCCAAATGTTGGCTTTTGAGCAGCGGCAGTGGGAGCATATCCCCCTCTAGCGGTGAGCATTGCTGAGGAGAAAAAACTGAATTCAGAATTAAATTACTTTTCTCTTTTGCTTTCCAGTTAGGCACAAAAAGAAGAGATCAGCTTGCCCCGTGGTGCGTGTTACACGTAGTTATGGATAACATGAAACATCTTCATGTTTCCTGAAGAGTTCAATATTTGTTCACCTCTTTTTTATCTTTTTGTTGTCGTTTTCTGTTTCTTTTTTTTTTAATCAACTTTATTATTTTTCTGAATTTCAGAGACCGAAATTAATAAAAAATAATATTATGTGGTCAAAGTCCAAATAGCACTAAAATAAATACATGTTAATTAGCACCTACTGCTGAAAGTCAAATTCTAAGCTTAATGATTTATAATATACTGCACGCATGTTTTTCCATTTGCGTACATCCTTTCCACATGGTTTAAACAATGTCAAAATCTATAGCTCAAACCTTTAGGAATAGAATACTCCTTACCATCTTTCTGCTTTCACATTCAAATCAAATCTTTTCTCCTGAAAAACAAATATATAAACAGTATGTTTTTATTTTCATTTGAATGTTTCTTTTTCCCCTTTCTCTCCCGGGGTCATTGCTTGACTTAGAATCCAGCAAGGTTTGGCAATAACTAAATCAAATGTCTGAGATTTCTGCATATATTTTCAAGACCATATTCATCTGTCCTCTGTGGAATATTCCTACCCACAGATCTCAAGTGCTTCCAGGCCACACTAACAAACTTCATACAAAGGATGCTGAGATTAGTGCAGTAGGTCCAATTTCCTGTGTTATTCACAAACTTTTTGCAGCATCCTGAAATACCCCTTATTGTATGCTTCCCGTTCTTTATGCTCTGGCATGCAACAACAGATCTTTGACCTCCTGCCCACAGTCCTGCAGTGAAGAGACTGCAGTTCTGCACTCATTATTTCTCAGATTTACTCTGCCTTTAATTATTATTGCAACCTTCATACTGTTAGTTAACTGACAAAGGGTGCTCTGTTCTAGGGGGATGTCTTAATGGCCCTGAAATCTGATGTTCTCTCACTTTGTATGTGATTTTCCCTGGACATCTGTAGGTATCACTTCTCACTAACACAATATTTTACAGCAAGGATCTATTTCTTATTCTACTTCTTATCAGTTTCTTCAATTAATTTCATCAAATGTTATACAGCCATATCTACTTTAAGCAATATTCTCATCACATTATTTAAAATTCACATACTATTTAATATTTTATTAAATTTATTTTATTTAAAATTTTTAAAGGAAATAATTTGCTGTAGGCAGATTTATTGTCTTTTCCATAGCTTGTGTTCAAAGGGAAATTTCTTCAGACCTTAAGCATCCATGAACATGGATATATGTACAGAAGGATCGTGATATTTTTTAAATCACTCTATCTGCAACTCTATCTGGCATGTGATGTAGACAAATGGAGGAACAACCTGTTTCTATGGAGAAAACAGCCAGAGAAACAGAGTTCTTGTTTGTTAGTTATGAGAAAAATTCAGAATATTTCTTACCCTTTTGGCATTTACCCATTTATCCCACACCTGTGGGACAGCATTACAGGGCCTTGCAGAAGGAATGATTCCTACTTGAGTGACATTTTGCTAATCAAGAAAGTGATGCTCACCTCTGCAATTGTCGTTTTCATTCCCATAGGAAGCGAATTCAGCATCAGCACTGGGGATCCTGTTTCTGTACTGAACCTGCAAGACCACTGGGAAAACAACAGGCTTTAGGACAAGAACAGTCATGGGTTTACCCTCTCCAGCTCCTCCCACCTTCTAGAGAGTGACTTATTGTCAGTTCAACATTAAGGCCACTTCCAACGTACAGGGTGGTAGCGTCTCTTCTTTGGCAACATGACATCCAATGTTGGCTCAGCGTACTTGATATAGTGGAATTTGGTGGGACCTGATGGGCTGACCACTCCATCAGGGCCCAGTGTGATATCCTGTGTCCCTTCGAAGGATCCTTTCACAGTAAGGGAAAGCTCCTTCTCTGAAAAAAAAAAAAAAAAAAAAAAAAAAAAAGCAACACACAGAACAAAGCATAAGAGAAAGTCAACATGATTAAGCTGGTAAATTGTGCTGTCTGATTAAGGGTTGTAGTGTTTGGACCACTACACTGCCTAATGTAAAGGAGTGCAAGTAGCAAAGGGAAAAAGGAAAAGCTGAGACTTTTTTTCTTGAAAGAGGACTCTACATATTCTTACTGTTAGTAAGTGAGATCTATACAAGTGAGATGTCAACTTTGATGCAGTTCTAACAGGTCTTGTTGGCATATACCTAAAGGATTATGGGATACAGTCATCGAAGTTTATAACAACATAATGAATTTGCCTGGTGCTAATTGCACTGAATAATGCAAATACTGTTCGTTTCACCAATTGAATATGTTATATGAAATAGACATCCTCTCACTAGTAGGCTCTTGCTAGATACCAAAGCAATAAACTCACTTGACTTTTTCTGCTGCTTCTCATTCACTTCCACTTCCAAGCAACAAAGTTCACGACACTGTAAAAGACAGAACAAGAATAGGTGAGAAAGATCATCACATTTTCTGAAAAAGCATTGCTGTTAATTGTGTTTTTGGGGGACTGTTTGTTTGTTTTATGGAATTCACATCTCTTTCACACTATGTAAGTATGCTTATCTAGTGCTGAGTTTACCTACTGGGCATGGTTCATCTCCCTTGGAGGGAATGAGCTAGTTAGGTTATCAACAAGTGGCTTCACAGTCTCTTTATAACTGTGCTTAGATAAACAGCGGTATGTAATTGAAGGAGCACTGGTACCAGATGAAAATGGGGGAAAGTATGTGTCTTGAAATATAGCACAGACAGGAAATAATTGGATACTATTATTCATTCACCAATGAACAGGGAAATAAAATATTCCATTCTCAAATTATCTTAACAGGAAAGGAGGAAGAAAGAATAGCATACAGGCTATCGAATGGCTCACAGTTTTGCTAATGCCCAGGCTTTCCTATCCCTCTGTATTAAGTAAACAGTTACAGAAAATTTCTTAAGAAAAAGACACATACCACTAAGACTCCATTTGTAGCAATGCTTTCATAAGGACCGGACCTTTGATATAAAAAGAAAAACATAGCTTTTTAGATCAAACAAATGCCCACCTATCTTTGTTCATGATGTTTGTCTTTCTCCCCTTTAGAAGAGTGAGAGCCAGAGGGACCCCAGCAGCTATGCAAGAAGCTCCTTTTCCATGCTTTCCTGGATTGAGTACTGCTCTGAGGGCATTTGCTCCAGTGCCAAAGCTGAATGATACATGTCATGACTAATTTTTTCATTATTATTTTTTGAAGTGCAACATCATGATCATCTAAAATGGAATCTGTGAGGAGGCAGTCAAATTTTTCCTGTCACTGTAACACAAAGCACAGATATTCCACCAAGAACTTGCTAAAACACATGCATATTATTGCAGGATAAGAGAGCTCTGTGTATTTGTTGATGTGCAAATATAATCAAAGGGGGAGAGGATATGAATTATATGGGAAAAAAATCTGACCATGCTGGTGGGAAAAAAAAAAAACAAAACACCACAAAACCCTGCACTAGAATATCAAACACTTTGGCATTTCATTGAGCAGGGAAGAAAGAGAATTTTCAGGAGCAAAATGGTGCTACAAGAGAAAATTTTATGGATACAAAGGAAACCTAAACAAAATGGTTCTGCCCAGAGTTCAAACAGAAACAGGCTTGAAAAGATCAGTATATTTGCATGTACACATAAGCTTATGTGTATGCACTTAGAAAGCCTTCTGAAACGTCTTGCAGAAGACGAAGTCTGACACTGCTGATGGAAGAGATGATGCTGGGAACTATGCTCTGAAATACACTAAATACAGAACAAGCTGGCAGGAGGGATCAGCCAGGTGTTTAAATCCAGCAGAGGTTGCAGTAATTGTACTGAAGAAGAATCACAGAATCACAGAATTGTAGGGGTTGGAAGGGACCTCCAGAGATTATTGAATCCAACCCCCCTGCCAAAGCAGGTTCCCTTCACCAGGTCACACAGGTCGGCGTCCAGGTGGGTCTTGAATATCTCCAGAGAAGGAGACCCCATAACCCCCCCGGGCAGCCTGTTCCAGTGCTCTGTCACCCTCACCATAAAGAAGTTCTTGCACAGATTCACGCAGAACTTCTTATGCTCCAGTTTCTGGCCGTTTCCCCTTGTCCTGTCTCCACACACTGCTGAAAAGAGTCTGGCCTCGCCACTTTGCCCCCCACACCTCAGATATTTATAGACCTGGATCAGGTCCCCTCTCAGTCTTCTTTTCTCAAGGTTAAACAGACCCAGTTCACTTAGCCTTTCTTTATAGGGGAGATGCTCCAGGCCCTTCACCATCTGTGTGGCCCTCATGTTGTGTTTTTTCTTAACAGAAATCCCACAACGTTTGGTATCCAGTACTGTTTCTGTGTTTTAGCAAACAGTCAGTGCTGCATTTTTTAAAGAATCAGCATTATCACTTACAAGGTCTCCAGTTTGAATTCAACTTCTAGCTCCTCCTTGGCCTGAAAACAAGAACAGGAAATTAAAGGAAGCAGTGTGATGGCTTCTCCCTTGTCTAAACCCAGGTAACAAGTATACAATATTGAAGTAATTGGTTGCAATGTACAGCCTGTGATAAAGATACCAGTGTGGAACATCAAAAACAGCCATTTAAAATCAGATAGTTTCACGATTCCTTCCTCACCTACTTCCTTCTACTAGGTATATCAAAACTATCTGTGTTTTTACCTCTTACTGAATATGCTCCAGTAAGATCATTTGCAACTTGTTCTGCTATCTGAATTCTGCCTTTCCCTCCTACCTATTCCTGGCTCTATTTTGCAATGATGAATTATCCTTGCTATTAGCTTGGAAGTTAAAGGTACTTTCCACTCATCACTTCTTACATAGTAAACAAAGACTGATATTATTGAGTAATTTAGTTAGAGTTATGAAACTCCCTGCAAGACAGTGCTGATATTTATGAGTTATTTGTAAGTAACCTAGTTTGGGTACCAGAAACAACTTGCAGCAAGTCCAACCTCATCTATAGATCTTAAAAGGAATCAAATCTCTTTTTCCCATTTTACAGATGGGTAAATAAGTTACTCATAGCCTGGAAAGAACGCTAATGCCCAAACAATTGTCAGCTGGCTTTGCATCAACTAAGGTATCATTGTAGTGCACTGTAGAAGACACTGCTGGGATACAAACAGATTTCAGCTTTCCTTCCTGGCATGGCTTCAACATGGCAGTAGACAAAAGCAAAGAGGCGGAGGGCAGTGGCTACGAATTATGTGGAAAAAAAGTCTTTACAGACCACTCATTCTGCAGCAGATGCAGAGCCTTGGTATGGCTCAGAGATAGCTAGATCAGATCCCTCTGTATACTGCACTGTTTCATATATTCGCTCCTTAATCATTTATAAAAGCACAACCAGGAGGGGCTCAGGCTTTCCAACCCAGATTTGTGACCACAGTTTTTGCTTACATTTATGTTTTGAGTGGAAGTTAACATACAAATTACTGAGATAAATGTTCCATTGTAGATTTAGAAATCTCACTCCAAGTTTTTGGAATTGTTTTGTAACTCCCCACTAGTATCTTGACTGCTGTATTTTAAACCTATTGGAGTCAAATAGCTTTTGAAATTGGAGCAGCAGTTCCTGATTTCAGTCTCAGGATATAAAGCAAGGATACCATGATAGGAGAACCAACTAATGCTGACTTCTGGCAGTCAAGTAGCTGTAGCCAAAAAGGACTTCTTCTTGGAAAATACCATAAAGAAGGGTTTCAATAGACTTCACTAGAGACACGGAAGTAGGACAAAGCAGTGCAATGCATAGGGCAGGAAACTGAAACATTACAATTTATGGATAAGTCTTGAAAACTCAAGTATCTGTGCCCTCCATACCCCTTCCTGCCAGATCTTACAGACACCAATCTCACAGAGCTTACCGTTGAGCTGGGCTTGAAATACAGGAGCACTGTTTTCTCAATAGGAAGTTTAGCAATATCAAAGAGTGTACAGAGAAGGTGGTCATCTGGCGTAGCAAAATCCTCATCGTACACTGTCAGCTCCAGCACATTCTGGGAAGACAAGGAGAGTCACACCAGTTACACACCAGACCTTGTTTCCCTTCACATTATAATAGTTGAGCTGCAATGAAAGACCATGTGAAGATGGAGTTCTACAAGAAATTTGAATTCTGTGACCTCTTATTCACACCATTTCCAACAAACTCTACAGAATCAATATTGCTTATTTAAGGTCTAAGGTTTTCTGTCCTAATTTAACTCCAGACTCTGTAGCTATGCCTCTATGAACAGTTTAAATAGAATCATAGAATGTTTCCAGGTGCTGCAACTCATTTAACATTTTTAACAGTCCCTTATCTCTCTCTGTACTGAACTCCTGGGACAGATCAGGGGATAGGACCCACCAAACTCAGACATCTTCAGGCAGACAGATTTGGTTCCTTACCTTGACTTTACTCTGAATCCTGAAGTAGAACGTTTCATTCCACACTGGGTCATTGGAGTTCCTTACTGTTTTGGTGCGGCACTTTTCAATTGCTGCTGTAGGCAGCCACAGTGAAACATAGCAATCAGCCTGGCTTACTGAGCAGGGAAAGAAACAGAGCATTGTTAATGTGAAAGTAACCAATGCTGCGTGAAACTAAAAAGGTGGCTGTATGGTACTTACAGCAAGTATTTATTTAAAGGCAGAAATGCCTGAGGTAAGGCAACTTCTTCCAAGATATTTTCTGAGAGGGAAAAAGCACGCGGATGATAAGATGCAAAACTTTCTGTCACATGGACAGTTCTTAATAGTAAAATGAGCAGACACCGTGTAATGCAAAACGTACCTAATTCTGAGATTGGGCATTCTTATATAAGAGAAGCAAAAGTGATGGTAACAGTAAATGGAAAGTACTCTTCAGCAGAAGGTAAGGACTCTGCAGGCAGGTCAGAGGAGCAGAGCTTACACTCCACTTATGGAGAAAAGCAAAAACTCTCCTCACTGCAACCTCTTCTGGTCTTACCCAGCTTCCACGTTTCATCTTGAAGTAATATATAGGGGTATATATGTATATTTTGTATTTATAGTACCTATAATACTGTGTATAGCATTTATAATAGTAGAATGTAGGTGTACATATTACAGTTATACACATATGTAAGGGTCTGTCAGCAGCAGCAGTCATCCTTGTTCAGAGTGCCATCTTCTGCACTCCCTCACTCCTACCTTCTCCACTGCTTTTCTCTCTTTTCCTCCTTCCCTCTACTTTCTTTCTGACTGTTAGCCAAGGCTACCTTCCTGCTCTCTGTTCAAGCCCACAGATACTAATTAACCCAGTAGCATCTGTTTCTCCCACACAGAGAGCACAGCACAATGGGCTTCACAAACTGATGACTGTGAGAATATTAATTCCCAGGGAGGTATCTTTTCTCTTCATACATTTTGTTTGAACACCATCTCTCTTCATTTTCTGCTTTCTTTACGCGCCTAGCAATTTTGCATGAAGCTCTGGGAGATGTACTCAGTTCTTCACAATTCCCATAGGCTTGGATGAACATTAAGCAGCACCAAGAGCATCATTAATAGACAACAGAGAGACACTGCAACATAGTTGTTGCAGATTCACAGCAAGTTGCTAGGAGACTGACTGCTAAAACTGAAAACATTGGCTGCTCATCCTAAATGTCTCCCCAGTGGGGTTATGTCAATTCAGCCTGATCAATCTGGATGCCCTGTACGTTTTCCTCGCTTATGCACATTTGTACACCTCTGAAGGAGGAACAAAATGTCCCACATGCATCTTTTTCAAGTGAAGGAGTTGATCTAAGACCTAGATTTAAGGTCTACTTGTCAAATTCCAGTATTTAGTTAACATGTTTTCAGGAATTATGTCTATCTTGGACTACTACTGCTACTCTGAGAAAGTTTCATCTGGAAAAGGTTAGCTTTTGCCAAAAATGAGAAAGAAAAAGAAAATAGGCTTTATTCACACTAAAAATAAAACAGAATGTGTAATAATTTCACTGCCAAAATATAACCCTTTCCACCTTTCTGCAGAGTTGAAGAAACAAGCTAACCTATGGTGAATCTGGTGAATACCTCCCCCTCAGAAGCTTGTATAAGCATTGATTTGTTTCTATATGACTGCTTGTTATTTTATTTTTGGGATTCTGATCTCAGAAATTCTATGCACATAATTCTTAAGAGTTTTGAAATTGCAAAATAATAATAATAATAATAATAATAATAATAATAATAATGCTTGCATACTCCAGAAGCAACGATACTAATTTTAAAATGTAATTCTGTATGACTACTGTTTAATACTGGAGATCGATGCCTACTTAGTCTACGCTTACAGTGTACTCAGTTCAACTGATGTGAGTCATCATTCTTGCATATTAACTGTGCTTTGAGATACAAAGCATATCAAACAATCCTTAATTATATGAGTGGGTGCCGGCATACTCACATAGTATTTAATTCAAAATATTACTTCAGTTCTACTTGCACAACCTCTTTCTGCAACCTGATTATTTGTAATTCCATCTTTCCACCTGATGTGCAGAAGAGTGTAGACAAGTCCTTGATGAAATTTTTCTGTTTTATTGCATCATCACACAAGTGCCACAGGCATGGGCAGGGAGGGAGGTGCAAATGTAGAGAGTGTGACCCAATGATACAAGCTAAGATATGGCAGTTATATCTCTCTCAGAGTTGTGACACAGGAAGTCCTCTGATACACCTTCTAGAAAAACACGACTACCACATGGCAAGATGGAAATAGGATTGCACAGTAAATCTAGACCTTAATCTTTCAGAACTTGTTCCCAGGCTCTTCCTGTACATGAGGCTGTAGTGCCAGCTGCTACCATTCATACTGAAATAAGAGAGTCTAAAGACTGCAGGATTATAGTTTCCCTTCTATGCTCACCCTGAACCTAACTTCTTTCACCCTGAAGATACCCTTTCATGAGTGGCCTCAAACAGAACTGCTAACAGGTCTGTTTTGTGTTTAATATATGGCCTTCTTGCACATGTGCGTAATGCATGTTCTTTAACTCCACAGTGCTGGTTTTCTTTTCTGTTCTTGTCACTTCTCTGCCATGTGACAAACAACTGCAAGTCTGTTACACAAACATTAGAGACAG
The DNA here is from genome assembly GCF_039878825.1 of Excalfactoria chinensis. Lineage (NCBI taxonomy): Eukaryota > Metazoa > Chordata > Aves > Galliformes > Phasianidae > Excalfactoria > Excalfactoria chinensis. The sequence goes on along the minus strand of NC_092829.1, from coordinate 32,706,390 downwards.
GATGAGGAATCCATCTCTCTGCACCTGCTTTGATAGCCTTTTGAGAGTAATTAGTTGTGACATTTGTCTGAATGTAATGATTATAGAAACTTTTGTTGTGTTGTTCATTTTATCTGTGTCAGAAACTTTACTTAGGGGACTAAAATGTTTGCTTTTGTCAGTCAGTCTTCTCAAGGTTCTACAACCTAATGGCAAAATTATCCCTTGCTTTTGGAAATATGGGAAGATTGTCATGATAGCAGTGATAGTTATAGCAGCAGTAAGGGCACCTGGCCATAGAAGCATTCAAGAGATTAAGACTGAAAGTTTGATGGGAGAGAGACAAACAGATCCGCCAGATCTACTCCACCAGGCTTTTTATATGTGTCAGTCACATAGAGGTACACTTAGAGCTAGGGGGTGAATATGCCATGGAACAGAGCAAGAAGGATCAGTACACTGAGCAGTGCCTACTCAGCAGCTCCTTGGTTTCATTTCTGCTTATTAGGAATTCAACTTCTTAGAGAATAGTAGTATTAAATTCATGAAACATGCTTTCTATAAATGTATGAGAAAAAAAGTAAATTTACTAATGGGCATAAGGATTCATCCATACATGTAAAAACATTCCTTTCTTTGGGAGAAAGTACTTATTCTCAAAAGCACATTCATTCTTCAGCAAGAAAGGGCTAGAATAACATTGAGCAAAACAACAGAAAGCAACAAGGGCTGACCTGGTTTGTAACAGTTAAATAAACACTTGATCATTTTAGAAACACTTGCAAAGGGATGCTGTACTGTTATTAAAGAAAACTTGTCACTGGTACCCAAGATACCATTTAACTTCTTTTAACAATACACCATTTTACATACTACATACATACTTTTATTTAACCATTTATCCTTGCATGATTAAATAGATCCTGGCTTATGGAATAATCAGCCAAAGTGATTTATTTATTTGGATAAATCCCAATGATATCATCAACTCGAATTTTCTGATGTTTGCTTTTGTATTTACAGTGTCCAGTTATCTCTGAAGTACTTTCAGGAAAACAAGATATTTGTAGGAACAGCTGGGATACTTACAAGCATCCACACGCTGGAGATTCCTCATTCGGATGATCCTTACAGTCAGCAGGTAGCAGGGAGAGGATTCTATCTGGAGAGCAAAGATAGAGTATGGAGTATGAATAAATCTTCAGCAGGAAGACTAACAACAAATGAGCAACCTAACCAAGTGCTAGAAGACCATAATGCATTCAGGAAAAATTCTGCCAAGCATCTTGCTATTCTGCAGAAGAAAATCTGCAACAATACAGCGTAAGAGTGTGGTGCAAAGACAGCTGCAGTGGGTCAGAGCAGAGAGCACAGGACCCTCTGGCCTCACTGTGTTACTTGTGGCTCTGAAAAAGAAAAATGCAGAGCAGTGTTTCCTATAACCATTCTCCAAGTCTTTTACAACTTGAAGTTTAAGGACTTTCTAAGCCAGATGTGGTTTCTTTGTATTTCACATAAGCACCTGCTATTAAAGAAGTATAGTTTAAACATTTTACACATTTAGCCAACTTTTAATATGTTACTCTGGGAATCTGGATGGTGTATTATAGCAACGAAAGGAAGACATAGATCCATGTTAACTGATACTGCATGCAAAATGCTTGCAAATCTCCTTACTCAGAAATCACAGAGGTCAGTTATATGACACAGCTACAGTAAATCTCTTGAATAAATGCTTTGTAAGCAGCACAATAGAATTGTCAAAATGCCAGCAGTCCTACTCAAAGTTACAGTCACTTGAGGTAACAACCTATGAGGTTCCATCATACAAAAATGAGCTCTGTGGAGAACAGTTGTCAACTCTCACCGTGAACCCTAAATAATGCTGACAGAGAGGTGTTTTTGACCTTTGCCTTAAAAACATAGAACAGCTGCCCCCCAATCTCTCTCCCTCTCTCTCTCTTTTTTTTTTTTCTCCCCTTATAATTCTACAGGACAAGAGCAAACAAAAAATAAAAATTCAGTCATAAGTAGAGTTTTTCTAGATCACAAGTGCAACATAAACTAATGGCAAAGAACCATTTCCAAAGGATATGAAGGCTAGGGAGTTAGGTATAGGTTGCCTTTGAGAATAAAGTAAACACTCTCTCCAAAAGCCATGCAGAAGGGAAGCGCTTAACATCCTTCAGTTCCCTCGAATATTTCAGTTCTAATCTTCTATAAAACAAGTCTCTCTAGATTTTGTGACTGCAGGCACCTCTTCCCATTTACTATAGAGGATAACGTGATTTCCTTCTCCCAGGGAAGGTGATTTCCTGCTGCTTTATCCCAAAAACTTGCCTCTGGCTCAGTCATATCTGCAAAAGTCTACTCTTAACAAAGCCAATAAATAAATCAGCATTTCCTGAAGCTGTAACGCATGGTCATTTCCTCAGACTCTTAGAAACATTTCCACCTGCACAAGTGGTTACAGCAAGGCCATCCAAACCACTGTCTTTGACAACTGCTATTTTTATAAACAGGTTTCCTCCCATGTAAGAGCATCCTTCTATTTCTATAGCATTCCAGAGACTTCCCAGAGTGACTATAAACAAGCAGACAGAATTGATGCTAAGACTGATAAAGAGTGGCTGGAAGAACCTCACTTAAAACAATATGTGAACCATTGCCAAAAACATTCTTTTTTTGTAGAACAGAACAAAAAGGATTTTATTTCCAGAAGGGAAGACAATTAATTATCTTCTGTTACAAAAATTACCTTTCCTATGTGTCTTTAAAGTTCTCTCTTCTTTTACACTTTATGCTTTGGTAAAGAGTTACACAGAGATCTTAAAAAGGAGTTCTGCTGGCCCACCTCCATGTACTGCAAGATATTCTCACCTTCTGCCTTTTTTTTCTAGTACTTCTTCATGAAAATCTCCCTTATCAATCTACCTTATCAATCTACCTGCCTTCTATTTCAAGCATTCTCAAGGAGAAAAAAGTATAACAGGAACTGCTAGGTTTGCAAGCAATAACTGATGGAGCGGTATGTCCTCACAGTTACCCTCATGCAAAGACACTGGCTCACATTTCCAAACCTGTAAAGCCATATTAATGCAGCTCTCCACCCAGTTAATTAACACTTCTTCTTAGCTGGGTAATTAGCAAAAGGTGGAACACCACACTCACATGCTAGGAATGTGCTTGGGCACCTTGGAACCCAGCATATGCCCTAGAAGGCAGGAACTGATTGTTTGGCAAGATTTGCATAAGCATGGAGCAATTCCTGCAGCTGTTTATCTCAAGAGAACTCAAGGATGGTATAGGGTGCTGCCAGCTTATGCATCTGTTCCAGTTGTGCTGGAAGCTCCCTTGCTTGAGTAAGAACTGTTGGATTCAGTATTTGCAAAGCAACTTGAGTTTCTTATCTAAGACACATTCTGGAAGTGTTTTTCTTTTGTTGTTGTTTGTTTTTTGTTTGTTTGTTTTTGAATGAGAATCAGTTGCTGTCATCTCATCACTTGTCCCTTGGTTCCCAGGTAATGATTTTTCTAACGTGTCAGTCAAATTTCCACAACTGACAGGAGAAAATCAATCTCAGACATGGGTTTCTCAAATAGACATCCTAAGGTTTCACAAAACATCATAGAACCCACAGAAATCTGGTGCAGCACGCACTGGAGGTGCCATAAGCCAGCTACTACAGAGAAGAAACACCCAGCAGCTGGAGGGCACCCATAGCAGCTCCCTGGCAGCCCTGTGGTATCACAACCAAGGAGAACAGAAATCACCTGAAGGTCAGATCCCATTAGTTCTTCTGCTCTCTGGAGGGTTTGCTATTCTAATTAATTCCAGTAACTTATTAAGCAAAATTAATGTATTTAAACAGCAACTGTGACAATTGTAACATGATATGTTAGGGTTTAGTTATACAAAGAAAATACCAGCTATGTATGCATAAAGTAAATAGGCTGCCAGGGAGATGGTGGAGTCATCACCACTGGAGATTTTCAAGAAAAGGGTGGATGTCACATTGAATGACATGATCTTAAGTGGTCACAGGTGTAGGTTGATGGTTCGACTAGATCATCTTAGTGCTCTTTCCAACTTTAATGATTCTCTGATTCTATGATAAGGATGTAAGTCCTGTTATTCAATCTATTTAAAACCTATCACAACCTTTTTACATGTAAATGTTATTACTGTCATCATGCTACACATACTGAGGAGTTTTTTGCAGTGCCTTGCATAGTGGAAGACACCAAGCAGAACTGAGTCCTAGAGCAAGGAAGGGCATGCTACAACTACTGTTTAATGCTGTCACCAAATATAATTATTTTTAATAAGAGCAAGACTGAGGTGGCTGGTCTGTGACTTGTTTCACTGATTTTTGTCTGTCACCTTGACATTAGTTTAGCATTTCCAAAATTATGCTTATGTGTGCTTTATGTTTAAGTGCTATAACACAACTGCAAGCAATGTAGCACATTGAGATACCAGCGCACACAAGGCAGGGCATTCATTTCCAGTTTCTCTGTGCTCCCAGGGAAATCAGGTTTTGTTGGAGTTTTGTTGGAACAGAACTCATCTTCTCTTCTTCCTCTTTTCCACCATTTCTCAAATGAAAAATAACTCAGTATGAAACTTGGCACCACGTTACTGTGTTGGTGGAAATGAAGGATTCCTCCATTGTACTAATTATCCAACTTTCTCCCGCTCAGTCTAACAAGAATCTGAAAACAGAAATCTCTCTGTAGAGAGTTCTCTGGGGATTCCAAGCAGTCTGCATTCCTGGCATATTTGCATGTCTCTAAGTCTATCCTAGCCTTCTTTAAGGTCACACTCTCATTTACAAGTAGGAATGTGTGGCATGCAGCCATCTCAAACAGTGCTGGTGTTAATGCCATGCTATTTGAGCTATATAATACATCCTGTCACATCACAAGCGGCTCTAACACGGCAGTTCTTCCTAATGAGCCCATGAAACCAGAAGATGGTTATTCTTCTTTAACTTTTCTATGTCTTTTTCAGTCCATGGCTTTCTTCATCTTGTACGTTTCTTCATCTAGCAGACTCTTCCAGCATGGGCCATTGCTAACAGCATCTTCTGCACTTGTGGTACCAATGATACAGACTATAACCATTCCATCGTACCTACTGTAGCTAGTCTCACAGTTTCCCAAAACTATTATCAAATATATACCACATCAGCGTATATTTTGGTCTTCGTGTTAGCTGCCTGTTTTAACATAGATGTCTAATCAGTTAGTGGAATATGGTACTTGCTTGCCCAAAAGAGAGATTAGTCATCCAACACCACTGATTCCAGAGAGGAGAATTAGCTCTTCAACCTCCAGATGCAGCCAACATATACTCAGTATTGAATATAGCCCTTAGATTGGTACGTATTCCAAAGTCATTCTAAGCAAACAGAAACATCGTGCAGAGTTCCTGAAATTCATCTTCAGTGTATGTGATGAATACTATCCCATTGTCATACAGTAGCTTTCTTGCAAGTCAGCTCTCAGCTGTTAATTTTCTATATGAAATATGGAATGTTTGCCATCCGGTCTTGTGAGGAGGTGGCTTCTTTCAGGACTGGATGAAAAAGCATGGTGAGGAAGCAAAGAAAATCATATGCCAAAACGTGCTTGTACAATTACCTATGGTAATATGCAACCACACTGCATGCTATTTCACAGGCCATCCTGCAAAAATTAGATGAGATCTTAAAAAACAAAACAAAAACAAAACAAAAAACCCAAACAAACAAACAACAACAACAAAAAAAACCTCAAAACTTGAGAACAAGAAATTTACACTTGCAACCACTGGAAAAGGCCATTTCTACAGATAAACTTGAAAGAAAAAAACATGCTGTCTATGAAAACCATGAAAAGACCTTCCTCTCCACCCATCCATTTTCCTTGCAGTCACCCAGTAATAATGCCTGCATCTACTTCTATGTCATCTACTGGCACAGCAGCCTTTCCTGGCAAAGATAACTTCCCTACTAATGTCCCCCTGCATTCCTAGCCCAGAGAAGCATTCTGTTGAGATGAAATCATGCACAGGATGTCATCAGGGCACTCCTTTCTTCATCTCCAGGTGCCAATTTAACTAGCCAGGGACCAAATAAAAAGAAATAAAATACTTAGCTGCTGATGGCGTATATAGAATTGGGGGTGTGTGTAGAAAAACCTATCTTGAGCTTTATCTGTGAATCAGGTCTCTTTAGAGAGTGTACGCCCTTGAGTTTCTACAGAGTATTTCTACAGGTGTAATTGGAATGCTTCAGGCTGTGAACATCATTCAGCCAAGCTAAGTGCCAGTGTTCTGAAATACATCTACTACTGCCGTGGGAGATGACAGGGGAGCCCACTGTAGCGTACTTCTTGGGTTGAGAATGGCTGTCTGCAGTGTTTGGTGATGTCCTTGAAGTTCTTCCTCATTCCTGAGGAACCAATACTTAACACTGGAAAAACAGCTGCTCTAATTGCTTCCTTCCTTTACCTCCTCCAGACAGCAGGGCTGTGGCATCTTGGCTGCTGGCTGTGCGGAGGACTGGGAAGTGCTGAGGAGGCAGCTGTTGGCATCACTGGCTTTCACAAGCTGCACGTTGCGTGTTTAGGAACACGGCTTCTTATCAGATCTAGTTTTCAGCATTGTTAGGAGAAGTCTTGGCTGGACACTGCTGGAATCGAATTCCTCCACAGCCAAATGGAAACACTCCTTTCATGCATATGGCCATGATAACCCTGATTTCAGCAGGGAAAATTCACCTGTGCTGACAGCAGCATGACAAGTACAGATAAAGCCACAGATCATCGTGTGTCTTTCAGATCATCACTTCCTCATACAAATAGCAGTCATGGGCCACAAAATGCTTTCCAGGAATAACAGTGTGCATGTGGTACTGTGCTTGAAATACGTTTCCAACAAGGAAAATTTCAAATACTGATCAATACAGAATGGGTACTCAGAGCTCTATGATCCTGAGTTCTGCAGAGGTTTACTGTCTGACAATTCAAGCTAGTTTCTCATTTGTTTCAGTACTGTTAATATTATTCTCCATCTTTTAGTACTTGCAGATGTTCCAAACCAGATTTTCTTCTAATTTTGAAAAATATGTCCATTTGAAATCAGAGAATCCAACTACACACAAAAAACTATTTCTGTAAGTAAAATTAACCAGGGGATTGTCAGTAAAAAGGTGCAGCCCTTTAGTCCTGTTTTGCTCTTACCAACCAGAATAAGCATGAGAGAAAAACTCTAACTGGGTTAACCAGCAGAAGGTTGAGACTCATCTCACTCCTGATTGCTTTAAAATAGTTGTTTACATTAGACAGCTGTTAGGTATTTGTGGAGTCTCATCCTAAAGCAGACATTACCACAGGACATGCACCACACTCTGAAATATCTCTGTATGACTACTGATGCTGAGAGGAATTCAGAAGTTTGTTTAATGCAGAGATGTTTTTTGTTTCTGATGTCAAATGTGGGTAAGAGAGAGTTTATTTCAAAGCTAAGAGCTTATGGGAAGTGATGTCCTTTGAATTTGCAAGGCTTTATTTTTGAAGTGGGAGGCATGCTGGACTGCATCATTTCAGCACCTCATTTCAGTACCATTTCAGGTACTCACACCTCACTCAGCTCCTGTTTCACTCCAAACTCAGTGGCAGTAAGTGCTGCTGATTCTCATGATTAAATATCACCTGTATGAGAGGCAGCAGCTGAAACCTCCTCCTAACCTTGCCAAGCAGGGTAGAAGCTCCAAAACCCATCAGAAGACAGAGATGCTTTGCACACAGGTGAGTTTAATCCATCCCTCTTCTGTTAAAGGACTGCTGTTCTCACAGCAGCATAAACCCTGAAAGGACTCCTTGCTCAACAGCAAGATGTAGTACCACAGTCCTGAAATATGTGGTGTCTTATCCTTTTTGAGACATGGCTCTTGCTGTATTCAGAACTTTACTCCCTTTATGTCACTTCTCTTCCACCAAATTAATTGTCATATGAGAACTGCTGCAATACTTAAACATTTTAATATAAGCACTCATGCCTGTGATAACAGACTTGGCTCTGCCTGCACAAAACAAAGTATCAGTTCAGGCCTGAACAATATATATTTCTTAACATAGATAAAAATCAGCATGTTGGTGTACAGACACATGCTGATTCTTCTTAGCAGGCGGCAACCCTCATTTAAATCTTTTGATGTTTCAGTGACATTTACATTTGAAAAAGATTGAGAAGAAGATAAGAGCATGCTTGTGTCCTTCACACAAAAGGATGATCACGCAGGCTCTTAGGACAGAGGGCTATGTTCTAATCATAGAAGAAAAAACTGGTCGTGTAACCCAAATTCAAGAACATACAGTACATTTTGAAATGTGAAAAATCATCTGTCTATAAAGAGACAAGTGTAGTGTAGTGGTATAGAAGAAGGTTGTGATTCTACACACATAAGATATTTCTTTTGGTCCACTGCTGCCATAGCTGTTCCCTCAAAATCTCACCACCATGAAAAGTTTTTGATATACAGTTATATCCTGATCAGATAATGTAAAAACAAACATACTACTGTGTGGGTTTAAGAAATGGAGACAAAAAAAAGTCACCTGTCATATGCATAATTATCATAGGTGATCATAATCCAGGAGCTCACATCTTACTGCTTTCCTTCTTTGTGAGTCTGGGTTCCTTCTCACTTATATTAGTTAGAAGGCACTGTACTAGAGTCTCATCAATTCATTGTTTCTCACCATATTTTACTATCTACTAAATTCTTCATCTAATCTATGCCTCAAAGTTTCAGTTTCTCTACTGCCTGTAGATGAGAGAGACTGAAAGCTAAATATCTGCAAGACTAAAATCATGGGAGACATCAGACTTGTGGAACATATCCTGAGAGAATACAGGAAAATCTCTGTATGACATTGATTTATTTTTAATAGAAATCCTAGTACTGTGTAAATAAAAGTCAAATTTTGAAAAATGTAGTGTACAAGAAAAATTAAAAAGACTGGAAATAGGAATGGGAATTTGCTGTAACTTCTTGATGATTAAACTGAACTCAGATTACCTGCATATCCATCCATCCATATATATATATAGCTTACTGCAAGGCACTCTTGCTCTTTTACAATGTCTTTGTCTGCTCTTTTACAATGCTGCTTTAACCTCCAGACAAAGCTCCTTTTTCAGCTTCATTTTGTTTCAGTAGAACTTCTCTGAATCAATTACAACGCACATTTCAATAAAACTACCTGTCTCAAATTCAGATGTTTCTTGGGATGATTTATATCCTCACTTAAACTTCTCTTGTCCTGATAGATAACAAACAATGTCTGTACTTATTTCACAAACAGCAAGGTAGTAGAATGAAAATTGTCATTAAAAATCAATAATTTCTAACAAAAAAATTAATTATTGATCAAGTGCAAAAAATAGTTTCAGTACATGCAAACATTGCTTCTTTAGCATTCTCCATTACATTTTTTTCTCTGATGTAACGTAGAAGTCATGCAAAACCAGGGAACAGTATTTCAGAACTCTCACCTTAAACTGCTAAGCTAAAGACTCTACTGGCAAATCAGTGCAGCAGAACAAGAATCACTTACTTTTTGGCCATTTCATTTGTGAAAATCACTGCAGGATTGGAAACACAACAGCGGGTTTCTTTTACAAACAGATAACTGAAGGATCAAAACACTATGCAGATATTCTGTATACTTCCAGTTAAACGGAAAAGAGAAATACGAGTGGCTGCACTGAATATCATAGACAAAAAATTATCCAAACAATAAATCTTAAGATGTTTTCCTTGTAATACTCAAATTGCTGCCACCACTACTTATTTGGCTGAGCCTTCTCTCCTTTCAGCAAACAAAACCATCAGCCCTCTTTTGTTCAAAATCCCCTTATTTATAATACCTTGAAATCACCTTTGCCAGGTACAATACTTCCTTCACCTTCTGCTTGAGGTCCAGATCCTCCAGAATAGTTATAAGTATCCCAATTATAAGGATCTGCGCCTTCTTCACCCTGAAGAAATAATTGATAATATTAAAACAAGAACAGTATTACCAGGCTAGATTATTCACTCCTACTTTCAGTAACTCTTGCTGAAACCCCAGCTAGAAAACTTTTGGTTATATCTCATTATGGTACAATGTTCAGCAAAATGAGCAGACCACCATATGGTTCTGCACACACTGTCACCAAATCCAAGACAGAGAGAACCCTTTCAGAAAGCCAATGAAGGAGAAGCCATTTTAGTTGCAAGATACTCCAAAAAATTGCCTAAATTTATTCCATGACATGTTTTGAATGTGATCTTATGGTAACCTGCTCCTCCTCTCAGGAGTCATTAAACCTTGATGAAAAAGATCTCCATATGTCTGCTCTAGTTTTATACCTCAAGCAGAAAACACTGTGATTGCAAAAATTAAAACACAACATTCCTTTATTTTTCTCTCTTTTTTTAAGGGAACAGAAGTATTAAAAAGTTTCTAAAATGTAGAGTAACCCCTTTTGAAATGCTTGCTAGGAAAACACTACAGTGGGATAGTTCCTAGAAAACTGTTGTATCGTTTCTTTCATGAAGTGATGTGCCTTCATTTAGTCTAAGAGCAGAATACAATATATAATATAATACAGTTAAAATCAAATGCAAATATTGAAATGATCCAGAGAAAGCAAGAACAACTTGGAACAAAGTGGGAATGTGGAAATTAAATTAACTCCCACTCTCTTTATCCCGTCCATAGCTCTTCTCCAAGAACAGTAACAAAAAAGAGGCTGTTACTTTAATCATAATGTGTCAAGGTTTTGATATTGATATGAAAATACTTGGTTTTTAATGAGAGTAATATTTGATTCTGGAAGAAATGTGAGCTATTCTTTTTTCTTCTTCTCCTAAATAATGTGAAATACAGAAAACTCCTTTTTTGGGAAGTAAATTTGGCTCTGACAATTCACTCCCCTAAATATTGTCTCCTTCCATGTCCATTTTTTTTCTACTATCTGTCCCCTTGCTAGTCACTCTTCTCCAGCTTTGCCTATGAAGCTGAAATCTTTGGTTGTGACAACAGAAGGACATGAAGTAAACATTTCACCTTAAAATTTCTTTATGCAGAGACATCAGTGCCTGGTCCCATCAATCAGTATGTACAGTTTCATGTATATAAATACAGTCATAAAGTGGGATTTTGTTTTCTGTCAAACACATCTTAATTGGACCTTAAACAAACTTCTAAAGTGAATTTCTTACCTCTAGTCCTTTGGTATCCAGTGGCATCATTGTCTTCCCTGGATACACATAACTGAGTGATTCCGGCACCTCCACAGGCAGCAGTTCCTGAGACATGTTTGTAGGATTTATTCCTGTAGGAGTCAATGACAAGTTATTTTATAAAATGATCTGAGGCCCCACCCATCTCTCACTCCCCTCCCATTGCTGGAGATGAGAGAGTGCCAAGGATGACTACACTGGGGAAGGCTCTTATAGGGAAAGAACAACAGCCAGAAGGGATGTGGTACCTTCCTTTGGTTGGGAAGTTAGGGCACCTCTCCCAGCCTTTGCTTACCCCTGGGCCTCCAACTTTGCACTCTTTTGGCACAGTGAGTGTGGGCCCACACTGTCCTGCCTAGTAGAGAAAAAGCAAGGAAGCCACCACCCCCAGTGTCTGCTTTTTCAACTCAGCACTCCCCCACCTGTGGCATGGCCACTGAACCTAATAGAAAGTCTCTGTATGTATATAACTACCCATGACATGCAGACATGCGCTCATCCACTTCATTCAGAGCCTCAGTATAGTTGGGCAGACCCAAACTCACTCCCTGTAAAGATGCACAAAGAGGCACAGCCCTGCACCCCACAGGAACCACTCCCAGAAGGTACCACCTCGACCACCTGACATGTTACTACACTGACCAGCTGCTCCTGGCTTATCCTGATCTGATTCCAGTTCCATTTCTTCTTTCTTGGAAAGTAAAGCCAAGGCTGGATCTTTACTTTTCAGAGCTGGGCTGTAGAAAGAGGAGGTGAATGAAGAATGTGGAGAACTTGTGGATTGCCTGCACGAAGATAGCAAGGAGAAAGAAGTGAACATTTGCAAGGGATAGCAGAGATCTTAGGGTCAGTTCTTCTTGCTACAGTCATTACCCCAGACTACTGCATCTGGCAGTACCTTAAATAAAGTAAACTTTTAGAAAAACAAAAACAACAGCAAAAAACCCACAAAGAAGAAGAAAAGAACAAAAAAGAACAAAAAAGAAGCATTTGTAAAGCAGATAAGAATGATCATTTTGTACATTTTTTTTTTAGAGAAAGGCAATTGAACTTACCCAGCAGCTGCCAGAAACTTTTATCAATGAAATATGTGAATGGGATTTACTATCCAGTGTTCTAGCTTTACTTCACAGAGATTTTACTCAACTGATGAGCATGAACGAGAGCACACGAACATCTCCTGGCATACTCAGTGGAAATTACTATCTTCAAACACAGGAAAACAAATAACAAACTAGCAGGTCCAGTAACAGTAGGCTGTGTCATAGCATCTGTAATTCCAGCATGAAAAGTAGCTCTGCCCACACTTACAGTGCAGTAGCATCTTTTGGCCTCAGGTTACAGACACTCTGAGCTACATCCTAAAGAACTCTTCCTGCAGTTGCATCCAGAAAAAAAAAGTCATCTTTTTTTTTTTTTCTTTTTTTTTTTTTTGGCCCTGCCAGAGAGGAAGACTTGCCCAGCCTTGAAACACAGGACACTAAAATAACTGTATACTTAGACCAGGCCAGGTTTCCCAAGGTTGTTGAGTTCAGAGGACCATTATTAGCATAAATGATGATGTTCAGAAACTCTTCTAAAGGTGATGGATTTTCTTAAGACTGAGAATCCCTGTCCTCAAGGAAACACGTGGCAAAGAGTACACAGACAAAGCATACAGGCTTCTACATCTGCCAAGGTAATGCCAATTTATATGCACACTGGGATGTCTGGCAGGATATGTACGGCCTTCAGCAAAACCAAGTTATTCTTCTCCCACTCAACTGACTCCACAAGAAACATAACAAAAGAAGAAAACTCCAAGGCTGTCATTAATGCCTGTCACTAATGATTAAATTATCTTATTCAAAATCTGATTGTACAAATTCAGATGGTCTTGATTTCTGTAATGAAGAGCAGAGGCCCCAAGTGGAATCAATTGTTTTCATAATATGTTTCAGCAGTTTGAGAATAGATAAGGACAGGTGACCTAAGTGCCTCAAAGAACTAATGAACTATAATTGTCATGTTGGCAAATAGCACACTACTCACTTCCTTTAGTGCTTGCTGTTCCTAGTATTCCCCCTCATACTTAAGATTCTTATTTACACACACTATTCATTTTGGAGAAAAAATAAAAAATAAAAAAATCTGTATTACATTTGACTGCACAGAAGCACTGAGGAGAAATGGAGTTCCAGGAGGAACTCCCATGCTTTAACATGTTCAAATATAGTTGTGTGATTTCTTTTATCTCCATCTTGGACTGGACCATAGATTATCATAGCTAGTGTCGCTCCTGTCTTGCTGTAATAAATGCTTGCCTTCAGAAAGGCCAGGCAAAATGCGTGTGGTATTATTTTGACAAGCAGGAATCCCACACAGGACCTGCTGTGATCTGCATGTTACAGGTTCTCAAACACAGATACTTTCACACAAACTTGGAGAACAAAGTCATTCTGGCTCAGTTACATCCTCTTCCTGCAGGAAGGGAAATGTCTATGACCATTTTATGGTCAGTAAGTGAAGGTGATTTGTGAAGGAGAGGAAATTCACTGGGGGCAGGGACACTGCTGCTGTCTGTCACCTCAACCTCTGTCATAGGTGAGAAGAAATCTAGGAAATGAATTTTGAGACAAGCTTTTATCCAGAGTTGCAAAATTCTGTAATGCATTCCTCTTAAGACTTTATAATACGATACTATGATACATTCCTGTTAGAACATAATGATTACACTGAGAAAAGTGAAGTGCTTTACATCCATTACATTTATGTATCAACATTCATTTGTATGCATCAAAGCATGACAGTTCTAATAATGAGAGGTATTGTTTTCTGAGTAAATATCATAATTAATAACTGACATCATGAATAACTTTTCACACCAGTGCACTCAAAGTTAAATGCTTGTCTATGTTTCTTTTGTGTTACTGTTACTGATACATTAGATAAAAATCAGCACTTAACAGTCCTTGAGCAGCCTAATTGAAACAGACACCTACACTCCTCTTAGGATCTCTTGGATTTTATGCATGTTTCAAATATACAGTCCTCATTGGTTACCCATACAGTGATGAAGATCCCTGTATATGTAGTTAACTGACCCTGGGACATTTTTCATACTTGGAGAAGGTTTCCCAGGAATAAACTAGAAAAATGCTTTCCACAGTCTTCTGAACCATTGTTCACCCTTCACATTTCTGTCGACTACATACATGATTAACTTGAGCTGGAAATAACCACAAGAACAGTGTGATGGATGTGACACTGCCTCCCATGCCCATAATGAGCTACGTGTTACAGGCCATCAGATCCTTTACCAGCTGTGATCATGGGTCATAGATTAAGAATGACCAAAATAGGCATTTTAAGGCTCCACTACGTGCTCTTCTACATATGCAACTAAAGCACATCAGTTTATCTCAAATTACAGGACATATTCAAGCGATTTTTGCCCACATCTTCTTCCACAGATCCTAATTCTCTCTGGGATTTTACATCATCAATCAAATCTCAAAAATAAAACAAATACAAACAGGCAATGCATTTACAAAGCAGATAGCAATCCAAACCAATAAGTGCTCAAGGAAGCATTTGGAGCACAGACTTACTGAAACAATTATGGATGCCAGCCAGCTGCAGAGCAGAAATTGCAAAATTAAAGTAGCTATTAATTGCTTAAGATTTAAAAGTGCATATTACTGTATGTAGAAACTTGCAACTCCATACCTGATCGTTATCATTCCCAAAAGATGCTCCATTATCTCATCAGAGGAAAGGAAGTAGCAGAGGTGCAAGCATTCCATGTATTTACAACTAATTTTCAGATTTTTTGCTGGAAGAGAATAAGGTGAAAAAAGTATCAGTTGGCAATAGAAGTTTTACTGCTAGGGGACTAGGGACTGGATCTTCCCAGTGTCTAAGACCAGAGAGAAGAAGAGCTGTAAGTTGGCAAGAACTCACTGACCATATGTCTGAAAGTCTGAGCAGCCCAACAGTCAGAATCTCAGCAGCAGGACTTAATGGCATCATGTTTACTGGTTTACAGTTTTTTTGCTTGTAATTATTCTCAGTAGAAGAACCTGTCAAGGCATCTTTGAATAAACCAGAAGGATATACTTTATCTCCATTTTAAATGTTTGTTTCCACTTCCCTTCTGCAACACCCTCCCCCCCCCAACACACCCAAAATCCCTGCCATGTTTCCCACTGACATCTTGCCTTTCCAAAATATCTATTTCCTTCTCTTATCCATCTCAACACCACATAACTATAATTGCCGTGTAATACACCAAATTTTCCTCCTTCCTGACTTCCCTTACTTGCCTCTTCTCCCATTTGCTTTCCTTTTTCTCTCATGATCCCTATTTTCTTAAGTGGTGTGTCCAGATGTTTCAAGTGTGAACAGTGGAAATTTGTTCATACTTGAAACCAGCATGAACAGTACGTTCATGCATTAGGGCAGCAAGAATTGAGGCATAACAGGCTGGAGGCATGGCAAAACATCCCAGAGTTTTGATATGAAGAACTGAGAGTGGGAAGGGTGTTGTGGAAGAGAATGCTGCAAGTATGATGGGCTTAGGTGGGAAGCTTGCATGGAACAGCCTTTCAGAAGGAGCTCAAAGGTCAAAGTTTTCAATGGTATAAAAGACACAGCTGTCACTCAGGACTACCTGTGGGACAGTACACCATGATGAGAGCATGAGGAAATCCATCCTGATAGAAAAGAGGTCACTGTGGTCTCTGAAGCTTTATCACTCACTCTGGTAACACAGTATATACACATATACACACTGCATATACAATAAAGTAGTACTTCATTGTGGATGTGTCTGGGAACAGGCATTCTCAGAAAGGAATTCTACCCTGTCACTTATGTTCTTTTGTATTTGCTCTAGCAGACACTTTCTATCTAGGGCTAAAGTCCCTTGAAGATCTCGCTAACGTTTGTCCTCAGTGGTGCTCACCTGAACAGACTGCCAGAGCACTCATATGTCTCACAGGGGGTTCAAAAAACCCACTACTGCTTCCCTTGGGATCCTGTGGGCTGACTCACCTCCCTAAGCTTCCCAGTGCTTGATGCATCCCTGTGATAATCGGAAGGGCTGGGGCAAATGTGCAATTGCATGATAATACCTTCACTTACCTACAGATAATGAATAGGTAAGAAAGAAAAGCCAGACGCAGACAAAAAGCAGAACATACTCATTACGATGAAGGAGGTTGCTGTGCTATTGTATGAAGTTCCTATTTCCATAGCTGCCAAGACTTCTGCCTTTTATAATATTGAAGAAAATATGTTGCTTAATCTATTGTGCTAAAGCCATAATACAGAATGGACCTGAATTTTTGCAGTGCATCTCCCCCTCTAGTTTGTTTCCCACTTTCAGGAGAAAATCTTATGAAATTACTCCTATTTCCTGGATAAAGAGACACTCCCAGCCTACAAAACAGGAAGAGCTTTTAAATGCCCACATCTGTAGCTGTCACCCTCATTCCTTCAGTGCCTTAGTACAGCCCAGAGTCTGTCCTAGGAAAACAATCCCAATTTGCAGCTGAAGCAGAACAAAACCTCTGGAGAACTATGTCACTTGGCTTCAGCACAGACTCAGGAGGAGAACTGACCACCAAAATCTGGGTGGCTGAGGCAATGCAACAGGGCTTGACTGCAGATAGAAATATGGGGCTGGTATCTTACCCTCAGCTCAGGACCATTCTCCGTTGGATTGCTACTTGTCTCTGGGTGAAGGTCCTCACTGCCCCAGGAGGAGGACTGCCATAAATGACTGAGGATTTCAAGGGGAGGACTGACAAGAAGATCCAGTTCCCATCCAAGAGCTTCACCCATACCAGAAGCATCACTAGCAGCTATAGTGTAGGTCTGGCTAGACTGCCTGCAGGAGGCAAGGGCACCTGGGGACAGGCTCAGCCCCTGGGGGTGCTGTGGAGAGTTGTAGTGGCAGCATCAAAATAAATGAGGGTTTCCTCCTTATAAACAAACCAACAAACAAAAACACAGCAAGGGAAGCAAAAGGGTTACAGTTAAAGTCAGTGAAGGATAAACAGAGGCAGGCCTCTTAAAACTTGGAGTCAGCTAAGGCCTTGGTAAGCAGGGAAGGGAGCTCCATTTGCAGCTTTTGAAGATGGCCAAAACTTCAGCTGGAAGACAGACAGGTAGGAGAAGCAGCAAATACACCTGTTACCCCAAAAGGGGTTTGCCATAATGACAAGGAAGCCCAGGAGGGAGCTGGAGCAGAGGAGTGGCAATGCCAAAAGCGCCTTAATAATTCATCAGCAGAGATCACAAAGAGAGGAGTCCTTGATGAGCACAGACAAATAAACAGTCATTCCAGCTCCATAGAGATTTGAACCAGGGCTGCAAATTTAGTGGAAGTGTGAGGGCCTGGAAAAGGAGCTGGGACAAGGACACACCAACCCATAGGGGCAAAGGTCATTGGAGGTGAGAATGGGAGACTGAATAAGACATAGACTTAAAGACATAGAGGAATGCATGAAGCAAGAGATACAAAGGCAGAATATGACAGCAAGACCAAAAAAATAAAAATAAAAAATCAACTTTTTCTAAGTTCATGTTTCATTTTGAATTAAGGATTTATTTTCCATTTTGGCTACAATTACATCATTTATAACAAACCACACGCAGCTCTGTGTGTGTCAGTATATGTTACTTCAACACGGACAAGTCACTGTGTTTCATTTAAATTTGAAGTACTTAAGAGCATCTGATACTGGCTGAAGCATTATCTTCTTTTCAGATAGGTTTGCAGAGTATTTGCATTATTAAAACCTTTCATAAAGCAGATAAATATTTTGATCTTCATTTAAAAGATAAGCGATCTCAACAAATTACCTTGTAATATTCATAGTAGTTGCACAAAGCCTGTATTCCTTGTATACATTCAAGGACTGAAAAACATTATGTAATTACCCATGAATTACCCATGGATATCAGTTTAAAACACTTAGCTTGTTCCCTTACCACAAAACCTGAATGTTTCTGTTTTTAATCTTTTTATTCTCACAACATCCTTACCTGTAATAACAAGAAATACTATTAGACCTGTTGAAACTAATGGGAAGTAGATGCTGAGCTGGATACTCTGAACATCACAAGTATTCAATGAAAAACACAACCTCAGGTCAGGTGCTTATGCATGCACCAGAAGAGCAGCTTGTGACTCTGTACAGGGTTTGGAATGATCACTTCCACAGCATTTTCCAAACCCAAATATTGCTGGCATAATAAAACTTGTAAATTCAGAAGTATAGAAATTTTGCATCTTACACAGTGAATCTTGGCTCTTCTGTAACCTTTTATGTTAAGTTTTGTGCAATAAGATGTAATGCTGTTGTTATAAGAAAACCTAGTTTTCTCTTTCCCTTGGGACTGTCCACATTTATTGTTTCTTCTATTTCACTGAATATGGAATACATTAAATTCCTGTACCTCATTTATCTTCACATATAATTTTCTACCTGTCTACTTGCAAGAAGTTGTGCTGCTGTTCCACATTCATAAATTCAAAAAAACCCATAAATAAACTCCATATTTTCTAAGCTTTAATTCACTGTATATACATATGTGTATACATACACATGAAAAAATACTCATTAGCAGTGCAAACCTACTTTAATAAAGCATGAAAGTAATTGGTTTTTTGTTTGATGGGTTTATCTAGGATTGCTTCTTGGTGTAGAAGAACCACAAGCTGAGATAAGTCTCAAGACTTTCCCAAGTCCATATATTCATTCACCAGCAGGTTCTGATTCTTCTGCAGGGGAGAAAAAGCAATGCAGACATCTTTCTGAAACTTAGGACAGCATTTATTTTTTGTGTTGTCGTTTCCGCTCTATTGCTGAATTCAAAGCCTGAAGAATCAGATGCTTGTTGTTCTGAATGTTGTAGCTGGTCAGCTTTACCAGATTGTCAAACTGTTCCTCTGTGTAGGTAAAGCTGTTTATGCAGTATGGGGAAAAAAGGCCAGAAACATCCACATTTCCCTGTGCCATCTCAGCAGAGCTGCGCTCCACACCTGCCAAATCAAGAAAAGTCGTTGACAAGGCATAGGGATGGTCTTGCATCCTCTTCTCCAGAGGAACACTGTTCCTCTCTAACTTAACACCCACAGTCCTTTCTATAGGAACCACATTAGGGCAGGAAAGGGTCTGCACCAGCCCTTGCCTTCCATTCCAATACAAATGAAGTCTGCAGGGGTGGTGGGAGGATCAACTCAGTCCCATGGCTTACCTGGCTCTTTGTATTTTCTGAATGTGTCATTCACCAGAGGGAAAAACACCACTGTTGGTGCCCCTTGGGTCTCTGCATCTTCAAAGATGTAGCACTCCTTTAGATTTTTCTTTTCCTCTTCACTCAGGTGGATTTTTGGAAATGGAATTCCCTGTTTTGAGAAATACTTGGAGGCTTCTTCCAAAGGCTACATTCAGACAGGAAAAAAAGTCAGAAACTCTAACTTCCCCTCAACTTTTCATAATGCACAACACATTCACCACAGGCACTTCACAAAGATCAGGAAATAGTAATCACTGTCAATGTTTCTTCTGGTTTTTGTTTCTTTCATGAGGAATTATGTATTGGTTATCAACAGAACAACATTTCCAGACCAAGACATCAACTAGCACTCCTGATGATTGTTCTACCTACTCCTCCTCAGCCTTTATCTGCAAGATAAGTAAGATGTTCATAGCTGTGTGCAGGGGTGACACAAGTACATATTCCTTAGTGGAGAAACTCTTCACACAGAATACACAAGCAGCCATGTCGAGGTCCCAGGAGTGTATAGGTATCTAAGATAATGCTTACCTATGATGAACTTGATTAAAATAAAAGACATTAAACTGATACTACTTCTGAAGTTCTCCCTAAGGGATTTGTCATGATAAACTTAAATCTTATATTAATACAAGATCCAGATATCTAGGAAACAGGGACTGAATGCCAAGAATCCTCTTCTCCCACATTTAACTTTTTCTGCATTAATTATTCTGACTCTTTCGGAGCTTAAAAGGAAGAAAAGACAGTCATAATTACACAAGTGAACCAAGTGGTTATCACACCGATGTCTGTGATCCAGAAGAATAGTTTAAGTGTAGGACAACATCCACTTTCCTCTCTGGCCTCATGAGTGGTGGGTAGCTGATATCAATGTATCCTGCTGTATCTGCAAGGCACAGGAACTCTGCTGTTTCTGTCAGCTGGTTGGGAAAATTCTCTAGCACAGTATCTAAAAGGAAATATTTCTTATGATGAGTGATTCAGGGAAGAAGTAATATATTTGTTGTTTAGCTAATAAAAGAGGGCAAAAAAAGGCCTCTTCTCATTACTTTTGTTTTCCAAGATCCTGCTGCATTACTGAAGTTCCATCTTGACTCAGAAAAGAAAGATCTGTCCACAGTAAGAAGACAGCTCCTTCACTTCTCATGTTGACCTTTTTCCATTCCTGATGAGCAGCAGTTGCCCTTCCTAGGAACCAAGGTATTTCTTGGAGTATCTGTTAACATTTTAATTTCAATAGAAGCAGAGCTGTGCCATAATTAGAGCCATTTTGCAAATTCACTTTCAAAATTTGACCACTTATCTTGAAATTTTTGTTTCCAAAGCAAAGAATAATGCCTATTCATCTTTGGTCTTCTCTTCACTATTGAAAAAACCAATCATCTAACCAGAAAAAAACTAAACACACACACAAAAAAACCCCGCATACGAACAAGAAAGCATTTAGGGATGTTTACCTTTCCATATACAAAAACTTTTACTCTGAAGGTATTCATTATGCATCTGGAACCCCTTTAGGAAGTTGAAGAACTTTGAGACCATTACTCGCTCAGTCAGGACTTCCCGAACAATGCCCATGATGCCACATTCAGGAGTGACTACATATGTCTCCAACTCGTGGTTCCTGGCTGGTGGAGAAGGTTCATCTCCTTCTGATGGGTAGAGCAGATAAACAAGCCATTGTTTTGATAGCAATTTCATAATACTTAAAATAAAGATTTCCTACTATGTGCATCCAGATGTTATATTCATTTAAAGATTTGTAAGGTAACAGGTACAGAAATATAACCAACCAACTTCAACAGCTTTGGGTTGAGTGCACCTCAGTGAGAACCCTTCTGAAGGATCTGACGAATGCCAAGCATCCAAGAGGTTGTAGGAAAAGACATTGCTCCACAGGCCTGTGGAATGACAGAGAACAAGGAAACTGCTTAGAAACATTTAAATGGAAAATATCCCTTTGATCTTTCCACAGGCTTCTAGCACATGCAAAGTGTCTTCTCATAAAAAAATATTAGTAAGTTCTTTCACAGCAACTCACAGTTTGTCCTCAAGAGGAACCTAAATGGTTTTAAACATTATACCAGGCCTTCAGCTACCATAAGTCACTGTCACACACAGCTATTACCTGTACATATTGCAAGCCACCATTTTCTAGCCTGCATATTCCTGTTCTATGAGAGAGTAAAACCATGCCAATTCACATAAAGCAAGGGTTTGATCTGTAAAGAATGTCATAAACAATTATATTCATAATTAAAGATTTAAGGATTGCTCCCGAACAGCCACGATCCAAGTGGTTAGAGCATAATTTGAGATGGTCTGCAGACTATTTAGGTCCCCTAAAACAAGACACCTTCAACATCTGTTGTATGTTTCTCCTTTCCACAAGTTATTTTGAGTGAAACTTATTTCCATCTCCTCATTCCCGTAGTTCTTGCACTTTTGTCCTCTCACTTAAGACGTTATTTCTTCTTGTAAATTACACTCTTCCTTCACCTTTTATGTTTCATGTTTCACTACCAGTGTATTTTAATTGTACCTCAAGAGGGCACTTCCAGAGTATATCACTAGGTGGCAACATAGCTCTAAATCTCCACTCTTACGCTTCTAAAGATGCACCAATGGCTTTGGCCCATTTCAGGTTCTGAGGACAGGAACACAGAGCTCAGCCTAGACTGGATGTGCTGCGTGTGCTTGCTACCTGGCTACCTTGGGTATGACCACACCACAGACACTGCAAAAATGTTCTCAGAAGATGGCTTCATTGTCCCATGTAACTCCATAATCCACCTCCTTTCTCTGAATGTTAGCACAGAAGGATACAAGGAAATGGAAAGTACAATGGCGTCTCTTCTCCACTCTCCAGCATTTCATGGGTCTGGACTTGGTAGTTCCAGTAGCTGGTGGCTCTAGTGCTACACTGTCACCAGTGAAACTACCTTCCATGAATTTGTTCTCCCCTTTTTAGACCTATACATACTCTTGGCTCCTGTGACAACATGAGTCCTGTCCCCCAGCTTCCTCTTCTCTTTACTCATGACACCACTACAAAAATATAATCATTAATGCTCAGAGAATTAGGGTCTGTGAAGCTAAACATAGTCTTCCTCATGCCTAGGTATTTTCTAAACATAGTAGCAATATGAGTCTAGGCTTTTTGCATAATATCTTGAGGTGCTCAATTTCTCTGCACTTCAGATAAAGAATACCAAACATTATTGTTTTTAATGTGGGTTTTTCAGTCATAAGAACATCATTTCTTACTGGTGTTGGTGAGCTGTTGTGTATCATACTTATTTACATGTAAAGGACTATTTTGTAGAAGCAGGAGAGTGAACCAGGATAGAAAGCAGTGTCATAAAGAATTCTAGTATTAGAAAAAAATAAAACAAGAAGAGTTACATAAAAATAGCAAAGCTGTCCTTCCTGCACTACTGGGAGTACTTTACTGAAATAAGGATAGCAAAACACATTGATTTAATCATGCAAGAACTGCACACTTCAGTCCTGTATGTTGCAGGGCACTGCCAGAATATTTAGGGATTGTACGTATTAAGTATATTTTTATGCTATCCAAAGTTTACCAAGGAAGCACATCACCTTTCATGAAGCAGATCCGAGACTCAGGAAGCTTCTTCATCAAGCGACCCATGAAGAACTTGCTGCCAAAATCTTCTGCACGAATGAAGGCACCGTATTTTAGAAACCCGACCTCATAAGGTGTGAACTCAACCCATTCTGCAGAGAAACAAAATGGACATTTTAATTCATTCTATCCACATCTCCTAGCAGGAAACAACCCTGAAATGACAGGGAAACAACTTCATGACAAACCCTATGAGCAGGGTAATCACAGACTGGCCTTCATCATGGTAATGACATCATTAAGACAGTTTCAGACACACTCTCAAACAATGTTCCCCCAACCTGTTCCTATGGCACTTTCCAATGAGCCTCTCAAGACAGTACATAAATGAAGTCTTTACCAAAAGAAGTCAGCCCAAATTACCCCATACATAGAGCTAAGGCTCTGATTTGAGAATACTTTGGCTGCCCTAAATACTGTCCCCACATTTCTCCTGTCCCATAGAAGCTGGATTTCCCTCAGAGACTAGACAAAAGTCTGAAAATTGAAGAGGAAGATAAAGAACTGTTTATAAATGCTACAATTTGTCAATGCAAGGGGTTGCAGGATATACTGTAATTGGTAACAGAAATACAACTGAATCCAGATACTGTTTGGTTTTGCCATCACCTTTAAACTCTGACAGGCTGTAGTCATCTTTGATGTTGAGGATCATGTAGATTGGTAGGGGATTCTGACCTTGAGTTAATGCCCGTCTCTCATCAGACAGTTTGTGATTGTTTTTCTGTGTATTGTCCAGAAAAAGAAAAAGAAGAAACCCAAGGGACTTTCTTGACATTGTGTGTGGACTTGGAAAATTACAGAAAAATAAATATTTATTTCCAGCTACATTTCTTATTCTTTCTACTCATTTTGTGCCTGAGCATTATTATTATTTTTGTAACTGAAGAATGACCTGAGCATTTATGCACCCACAAAGGCTTACTTGATTTCAGATAAGCTATAGGAATTTTGTGGTACAGAGGATTTTCATTCCTCTGAGTAAATACATTCATTTTGCATGGATTATGCAAGTTCTCACAGGATTAAATAGAGCAAAAGAAACCAAAATAAGGGTGCTGGAACCCAATGTTCAGATACTCATATAGGTATAGTGAGATACGGTTTTCCTGCCCTACCAAATATCCCACAGAGTGGTAACTATATGTTGACAGAGATACAAAGTCAAAAGCCCTTTGTTAATCAACAGAAACCATCCGTCTGATAAACTGGCAGGCTCTCAGGATAGTGCCTGTCCCTGGAGCTTCTATTTCTGTACAGTGGTATTCAAGACTTGTTAAGCGAAATATAGACATGCTACCCCATCACATAATGCTCTTTCCAGCAGGAGCCCCCAGAAATCAATGCTAGAGATCTGGTATCCTTCTTGCTTCCGCAGCTTTAGCTCTTGGTCATAGTACTTCAAGCTCTCCAGGGAAAAGCAGCTCAGTTTGCTCTTGGTCATGTGCCTGCGGACTTCACGGATAGGTCCAGAGATATCCTTGTGCGACCAGTCAGGGCTCTGATACAAATGTGCCAGTGTCCTGAGAAAAAGAAAGCAAGCACATGGTCATATACTTATGAATCTTTTCCAGACTTGGATTTAAGGTCCACAAGAAAAACAAATAAACAAACAAAAAACAACTAGTGGAGATTCATTAAAAACATGAAAACATGTCTGAGGCTCGGAGATTCTTTGATCTAGATTTTTATTTAGGTGCCAGAAAATTCTATCACATATGACTGAATTGTTTATTACACATCATTAAAGTGCTATGCCTTGCAAGTTAACTGTTAAATGTTAAGCAGATGAAAATCAAGATAAAGCTGATTTGGGAGAAGAAACTGAAAATTCCAACATCATAAAAACAACAGAAATGGTTTATAATATTTTCCTAATACAAAAGTAAAAAGCCTGAGGCTAAATACATACATCTTCCTTTGCCACAACAAAGAGAATAAATATCATACAGCAGTCTATAAAGCTGAAAAACAACATCTCTGTTCAGAGTCTCCTTACCATGTTGAGCCAGATGACCCAGTGATGTAAGAAATAGCATCTAAGAGACCCAGCTTTTGAAGACCCAGCAGGTTG
This sequence comes from Excalfactoria chinensis, assembly GCF_039878825.1. NCBI lineage: Eukaryota > Metazoa > Chordata > Aves > Galliformes > Phasianidae > Excalfactoria > Excalfactoria chinensis. Next base: position 32,681,118 of record NC_092829.1, on the reverse strand, counting down.
CCTAACAAAGATGTCAGTGCCCGGGTGCCACCTCCTGTTGTCATGACTGCTACAACTGGAACCTTTTTAAGCGTGAACACAGCACTTAGTAAGCAACAACATAGTTCATATGAGCACATTATGTCTCAGCTACATGAACTACAGCATTTCTTTCTTGCAAGAATTCTGACATTACATCATTTCCCCAAGCAGAGGAGAAAAAGATGAAATGCTGGCACTTTACAGAGAAATTAAGAAAAAAGGAAAAAGACAATTTGCCAGTTTAGATATTTTTCATCTACAGAAAATGGTGTTCTATATTGTAACATGCTGGATTACTGAAACAGCTCATAACTTTCAATATTTTCAATATTAGGTTGCATTTCCCTTCATGGAACATCATCTCTTGAGAGCTCTATTTTGAGAACCAGAAATGTTCATCCTCCCTAATAAGTCAAATATAAAGACTGGATTACATTTCCCATAAGTATCTAGACTATATAATTGCAGAGATAAAGCACAAAGGCCAGCTAAATAGAAACCTAAATTACATTACAGGAAAATAAATTCCTCCAACTAAAACCCACTGGGAGAGTAGTGTCGAAATGACATTTCCTATACACATTTCCAGGCAATTGTATCAAGAAAATACATAGTTGGGTTTCTTTCACCTGCTGCAGACCAAGCATTTCAGTTTAAAGCAAAGCACTCTGATTTCGGTATAATAAAGGAAACATGCCGTTTTCTTGTTGTTTGTTTGCTTGTTTTTGTTTTTCCCACTGAAAATAATGTGCTAATGAGAAATAATATACTGGTGTAAGCAGTGAGCATCATTTACTCAATTATATGACCATTTTGTCACTTAATATTTAACATGCCTTTGGTCCATCTGTCCTGGGCAAAGTGAAAAGCAAAGGTAAAAATGCTCCCAAAATGAAAACTTCAATTCTGTAGTACCTGATCTTACAGCATATTCCCCCCCTATAATATAAAACATTCCCACAGCAGCAAGCACATGAACAAGTTCACACTCTTAACTCTTGCTCTCACATTGCTTAATCTAAACATTTCTTGATGATTTACATGGGGCACTGAACACATCAGTGCTGGTTAAGGAATGATACATGACTGGCTGTGGATCTGACTCATTCCTGTCACACAACACTGTCCAGGCCCAATGGTGCTCCCCATACCTCATGGTCTTGTAGGTCCTGTTCTAACTTGAGTGCTTTTTTCAAAGCAGTAGCCACCAACTTCCTCCGTTTCTGTAGGAAAATTTTCTCCTCCATGCATAGATCAAACTCCAAGCGAACATCAAGGTTTCTTGACCTCAGAAAGACAGAGTCCATGGTTAAAAGGAATATGAGAAGCTTGAGTATGTGATCACTTACAAATAAGGTCTGGACCTCTGGTCACAAGTTGTAAATTTAATAATCAGGATTTTAAAAGCTGCTACTGTGCTCCTACAAAGGCGTATCAGAAAAGATCAAGTGAAAAGGATGTAAAGCTTTAGAGAAAAAAATAGATCTTTTTTCTTCTACACCGATTTTCTAGAAGCATCTAACATACTGTATCCATTTACAGGTACCTCAAACAGTGAAACATAAAAAAAATTATTGCCTGAATTACTCCAAGTTTTATATATTCAACTATTCTGAATTCCTTACAACCAAGGAAAATAAGGCATAAATATTTTTTTCTAAACTTGTAATATCACGATTTTTTTCAGCCAGAAAAGATCTTCACAAAACCACAAAACATAAGGGCAGAATTTCTTACCAGTCTGTCGAATTCACATATAAATTGACTGCTTCGTTCTGGGAAACAATACAAAACAAAGAAAACCACAACACATAATAAGTACTGGAGATTTTCTTATGTCCTTTCCTTGCAGTTATATTTGAAGCTCTTCACTTTTTATGAGAGCAATGTTGGACATACAAGGTCGAAACAATAAGAAAACCCACCCAATTTCTAGCACTTCTTCAAGTCCACTGTCCAAGTCCACTAACATTTATACAGAAGCTTCAGCCATTTTAGATATACACATCAGTGTATGCAGCAAAATCTAGCACCAGCTCTGTGAGTGTGCCTTGCCTTGCTTCACTGTTTGCAAACACTCTGGCCTGTATTAGTCCAACTGATCACAGAAACCTTTCTCTCAAAGTTTTGACTGTGATTTTTGTTTCTGCTCAGTTCAGATGAACACGTGCAGGTCCAGAACCCTCTTTGTATGGGAATATAAGTTTATCACACCTGTGTACCATCTTAAGAACAAAATAAATCTATTCCAGAAGCACAGTATTTTTACTGAATTGTAATTTCAAGCAAGGTGTAAAACCCTTCCTGGTTATGCAGAACTTGCTGAGATCGCAGCTGCATGATACCCGTCTTTGTGTCAGCACTAGCATCAGGAATTTCCATCCCATGAAAAAGCCTACTTAAAACATCAGAGGGTGGCAAATTTCAACACAGATAGGAAAAAAAAAAAACCCAGACAGATCGTATATTGCCAGAATCACAGACATAAAATATGAGAATCGTCACTTACACTGTGTGAGAGCTTATACAGGCCAGTGTTATTATAAAGTCCTTTGAATAAAACAATTACAATAAACCAAAATCCTTAAGGGCACTCTACCCCCTTCCTACCTGGCATAGACTTTTATTATTTTGCATAGTTTTCTAATGCTCAGCGGACTGCAGAAAAGGAGGATTAGCAGTTAGATATCTAAACTTCTAATTCATGGTAATCTGGTTAACTAATGCTTGTTGATCTTGGGATCACAGCCTCAGATTTATTCTAACGGGTTATTTTCAATCACCTCTGCCACTGCTACTTTCTCCTTGAAGGGAAGTGAATCCAGAGGAATGGTGAGGGATGCAACACAGTTTTTTTTCTCTTCACCTGAGGTACACTAAAAAAAATAGATTTAAAAGTAGAAAAATATTTAATGTATACACCATAAAAAGGATTGTCACCAACTCTTTTTAATAATAGGATTGACTCCCAGCAGCTTCCAAATTGGTATCGAGGTGTCTGAGTGCTCTTCCAGAGCAGATGATCACAAAAATTGACTTCCAATTAAAATAATAATATTAACAATAATAATTCTTTCCATATGTCCCAGTGAAATATAGAAAACCATGACTTTGCTGTGCTTACTCAAGCAGAAGATCACGTACCAAGAAGAAGTGTGGCTTCTTTTCTGCCAGAGCCATGCACAGCTCTCTCAGACCATATTTGAGATAATGGAAGATAAGAGGCCTTGGGGGTTGCAGGGAAGAGCCCAGTGACAGGGTCTGGTTCTGTTCATAGGATCCCTTCACTGTGAACAGGAAGTCCTTCTCTAAAACAAACAGAAAAGTGTATTCCCAAATAGGAAATACTATGGTAAGGGGGAGGTGGAGGGGGAAGGGGGAAGAGAGGGTAAAAAAAGAGGCAAAAAAAGCAGTAGCTGTTCAAGAAATTCAGCCATATGGGAAAACTGGGCTTAACTGAGATAATTAAGATAGAAAAATGCATTTACATCTATTCTACAGTACTAATAAGGTTCGTGATCCAATTTTGCTATTTGGCATAAACACTAATTGTTGGATGTATGCAACTCTTATTTGCAACAATCTAATATCTGTGCTCCACTGGTAATAAAAATAAAATAAAATAAAATAAAATAAAATAAAATAAAATAAAATAAAATAAAATAAAATAAAATAAAATAAAATAAAATAAAATAAAATAAAATAAAATAAAATAAAATAATGAGGGAAATTACTGGATAAAAGTAACCTTAAACCCCTACTTCACAGGGTTTAAGATCCAGTCATCACATTTCCTTTCTTCTAGCACATTTTTTTTCCATGATAAAGCTTAAAGTCTAACCTGAAGCTTCTTTCTTCTGCCTACTGTCCACAAGGACTTCCAAGCAGCAAGCTTCACGAGACTGCCACAGAGATGAATAATGAGAGAATTAAATATCCAAACCATGCCACATATGAGTCAATTTGCTATTTATCTCTGGCCACCTGGGTTCCTGGGGTCTGGACACCTGCCCATTGTGTGTTTGGCAGGTACAGATACTCTTATGATGTACCATCTGAAAGAAAAATGGCTGTAGCAGTGTGTCTTTCCATGGGATAGGAAGGAAGGGGACATAATGAAAGAAGGAGTGGGTGTATGCCAAGGCCTTCTGAAGATGGACTAATGGGCAGCCAAATCACTTGTGTGAAGCTGTACAGTCAAGTGCTACCTCCCTCCAAGCAATGAGTTAGGGGCAGACAGGAATGCCAGTTTCAATTCATCTAGGACAAGGATGGCTCTGTGTGAGTCCCAGGAGTAGTTCCCAGGGGGAATGACACAGAGGCAGCAAGCAGATGACGGAGCACTTCAGGCTCTGCCAAGAAGCTTGCTATCAGCTGGTGATGGAGGACTGGCCTGTGGGTATCCCCAGTGACTATGTTCACTCTTTCTTAATACATCCTCACCCCATGAGCCATGGAGGCAGATGACTGCCAGTTCCTAACACTCCTCCTCCCCCCACCCTACATCTCCCTCTCCTTCAGCTCTGACTACAATGACTTATTGGGGCCCTTCCCACACTTCTCATTCCCAACACCAGAAAGATAATCAACATAGATAAATATTTTGAAATTACCACCAAGACACCATTACTGATAAGCTTTTCAGGCGGAACTGGGCTGAAAGAACAAAAAATGAAATCAGAACATGATCTAAGTATCTCTTCAAATGAACTGTGGGAATAACACTTTCCTTAAAGGCTGTCTCATCTAATACAATCTGTAACAAATCACTGATTTTTAGATTTGTTGTTGCTTTCAAAGAAGACATGTGAAATGTGACTTCCTCATTTTTTATGATAATCACAGAATCAAAGAATGGCTTGGGTTGGAAGGACCTTAAAGGTCATGTAGTTCTAGTCCTCTGTCATGAGCAGAGTAGCCAATGACTAAATCAGGTTCTTCATCAGGTTGTCCCTGTCCAGCCTGGCCTTGAACACCTACCTCTAAGGATGAAGCTTCCACTGCTTCTGTAGGCAACCTGTAGCGGTAATAAATACTAAGCAATATTGAATACAGTTGCTGCAGTCCCTATCATCCTTATCTATCCCAGTATATCTTGGAAGTGGGTTTAGTATCCAGGATTACTTTTGGTAGATAAGGAAGAGAATGCTTTTGCCAGTATGCAGATAATTTGATAAACATCAGCTGTGACTGTGATGCTGCTTTGACCTACGTTATATTAAATTCTACCATCTGTTTTACATTTGATTGGTTCCATTTACGCTTTACTCACATGCTCTCTGATGCAAACTCAACTTCCAGCATCTCCTGTGTCTGTAAAAGATTAATTTAAGCATTTGAATTAATTTTCTTTGTCACCACTATTCTTGTTTATTATTTTGGCTCCAGAAATAGCTCCTAAAACCCAAATTCACTCTTGTTTTGGGGTATGCTCAGATGAGTAAAAGCAGTTGAGTTAGAGAGATTTTGGAAAGTATTCTCTGTCTTTTATTAGCTATCAGCCTTTAGGCTGTGCTTGTCCATTCAGAGATGAGGCAGAGTAAAATGCCACGTGGGGAATCCTCAGTCATAAGTTTTCTAGAAATATTGCCTTAAAACTATCTAAACCCCTGGCTTTCTAGTGTAACTTTGTATCAGAGTATTGATACTCTAGGACAGCACCAGGCATTATCAGTTTTTCTCGTGAAAAGGACTCCAAGAACAGGGATAATACACTGACCAGCTTAGGGACAATTTAGCAGACTTCCTGCCATTATCACCTTTATGCAAGCTGAATACCAATACTTATCCTATTCAAAAAGCCAGTGAAACAGCATCTCTGTAAAGCACCTAAACTGTACATTCATATTGATGTCATACATGCATTCAGACACACAGAAGCAATGAAAAAATTACAGTAGTTGGCTATCTATCAGCTTTAGCACCTCAGCATGGATCTTTGTGTTATGTTCCATTTTGCATAAAAAAATTACAGGTCAAGCTATCAGCCTTTAACTGAGCAGTCCAATAACTGTGCCAGCACATTCCAAAACTCTCAAGTGCTAGTCTCAGGAAAAGAAATTCTGACAGAAACTTCACTCAATAGCAATAGAGTCTATCTTCAACAAAATCTATTTAAGCAACAGATTCTAGACATGGGGAAAACAAACAAACTGTGCTGTCAGAATGATTGAGGAGCTAGCAAAAATGTTCAAAGTAAGGAGCACTTTTCACTGTACCGATCAAAGTTTGGACATACAGGATAAATGCAGGACAAATGAATATGAAATAAACCCTCCCATATTGTTTTACAGTAAGTCATATAAGAAGGTAATAGCAAAAAATACGTTTCCTTCCTGTGGGCAAGACTGTTTTATTCCTCACCTCTGGATTCAACTGAAAAGTCAAGCAAACAGTTTCTCCAAGCTGTATTTTAGCAACATCAAAGAGGACAGTGAAGAGGAGATCATCTTTAGTGATTGTATTTTCATCATAGACTTTCAGCTCAAGAATATTCTGTGAATAGAGGTAAAGGGTTAGGACCATTTCTGTTTGGAGACTTTGGGCTACTATTAGGTCTCCCTGGAGCCTTCTCCTCTCCAGGCTGAACATCCCCAGCACTCTCAGCCTGTTCCCACAGTGGAGGTGTTCCATCCCTTGGAGAATTTTTTTGGCCCTCCTCTGTAAGCACTCTAACAGGTCTATGTCTCTTCTGTACTGAGAACTCCACCCCTGGACACAGTACTCCAGATGAGGTCTAAACAGCACAGAGCAGAAAGTTAGAATCATCTCCTGCACCCTGCTGATCACACTGCTTTTGATGCAGCCCAGGATACAGTTAGCTTTATGAGCTGCAAAGGCAGGATACAGTTAGCTTTATGAGCTGCAAGGGCAGGATACAGTTAGCTTTATGAGCTGCAAGGGCACGTTGCTGACTCATATCCAGTTTGCTATCCACCAGTACACGCAAGTCTTTTTCAGTAGGGCTGTGTTTGGTTTTTTTGTTTTGGTTTGGTTTTGGTAAAATACACACACAGAAAGAAATAGGACTCTTTTTCTGCTGTTCTCAGAATGTACTCAGCTCCTCTCACTCTCCCATTCCTTCCTGCCACCAAACAGAGCTCTTCCTGGTGCCATTTGCCACCCACTCATGGAGCCACACAAGACCTTAGAGGTGATTCACAGTGATGAATAAAGTTACGCCATTACTTGGTTCATATGTACCTTGTTATGCTGCCCAATTTACTCTGAAATGCCCACCTTTACTCTTGAAAATCGCAATTTTAAAAAAGAAAAGAAGAAAGAAAAAAGGAAAAATGACAGAACATTATGCGAATAGTTGTGAAATCTCAACTACTTTCTACACATCACAAAATAAAATCTAATTTTGCTGCTGCATGTTGTTCTTACATTCACTTACCCACATCCCTGAAGTCCCTTACAAATATTTTTTTTATGGTACTCTACAAACATATCACAGAATGAGATCTCTGTCCCAATAAGAAAAAAAAATCCACTCTGCATCTTACTTTTACTTGGCTCTGGATCCTGAAGAAAAATGTTTCATTCCACACTGGATCTTTGCAGTTCTTGATGGTTCTGGTCCGGACAGTCTCAGAGGAAGCAGTGGGCAAGGACAGGCTTACATAGCAATCAGCTTGACTAACTGTATACAAGAAGATGCATTTTAACTAGCAAACTACCACAAATTAAAATAAAATAAAATAAAATAAAATAAAATAAAATAAAATAAAATAAAATAAAATAAAATAAAATAAAAATAAAAAAATCACAGAACATAAGCTTACAGCACTCTATAGATAGTAAACTGCAAACAGGAGATACTTTTTTAATACTTTTCTTATAGGCCTTCACTCAGCAGCATTCACTACTATTTATCCTGTCAAGGAGGCTGAAGTTCTGATCATTAATAGAAACTGAAAGAAGCTGCTGAAATAAAGGGAGCTGGTTGGGGGGAAAGGAATGGTTTTAGGTATCAAAACCTATCACTGAAACGTCCCCTGGCTGGGAAATCAAGAGATCTTTTGTGGTGAAGATTTACATTTTGAAAAGCTTTTCTAAAGGCACTTAACTAGTTAACTCTTCAAGCACTTTAGTTAAGAAGCAATCTTTGCCCACTGTGAAGAAACTTCTGATTTCTTAGTGTAGCATTACCTTAAATGTGGTTTGAACACAAGGTTGTCTAATTAGATAAAACACAGCATTAAAGCTGTGTAATACACGCAGGTTGCACTGTGGTGGGCTCCCAGGAACTGCCTCCTCCCCAGAAGGGGGTAAATAGCCTTGCAGCAGGTATTGCTTAAAGCAATTTATGAAATCACATTATGTAGGATTTCTTTCAAGTCTTCTGATAAAATCTGAACATTAATCATCTTCCAGATTTTCAGGATGCATTTGATATTTTTCCCCCTTGCTGCCTATAGAAGGAAAGAAAAACCTGAACATTCCAAATAGAGACTTCTATACCGGTAATTAGTATTAGGAAAATTTAGATTTATTACTATAAATTTAGATTGTGGATTGCACATAATGTACCTTCATATTACAAATCATTGATCAAGAGGTCACGAAAGAGTTTATTTAGCTCACTCCACCACAATATTCTTGATATTTCTTTCACTGAGTTTTGATAGTGAAAATGAGAATACTAAGTCTGCACAGGTGCATCCTCCGGCAGTGTCAAATACTGTGTATATATAATGTGTATAAATACTGTGTATATATAATGTGTATTTCTGAGAATTTATTCACTTATGGTCTGGGATATCCCTTTGTCATAAATACTAGCCAAGTATCTTCTCAAAGAGAATCCTCTTTGAGAAGATGGACATTCGATATTTTCAGAGTATCAAAGAGGCCACTACTAAACTTGCGACTCAAACTTAGATAGAGCTGTGGTAAGAACTTTCTTCTATCTGTCATTCTTTTTCAGCACAGCTGAACTATAGCAAACTTGAAAAGTTACTCCAGGCTTTAGCAAGACTGTTTGCAATTGATAAGAGAAAAACAAACTCCCACAGCTTGATCATCCACACTAATACCAGCTCAGTCAGTAATCACAGAGTCTCAACATAGCCCAAGACAAGAATGCAGATGAAGGTATTTGAATCTGAAACAGAGTTGCATAAAAAAAACACAAATTATACCCCAGCTCTCTCTCACTTTCTTCTTCCTTCTACCAAAAAAAAGACTTTAACTATCACCAGCTATTGAATTTAAATATGTCCAGATTGAAGAGGATTTTATCACATATGGAGATAGTAGCAATGAAGTGAGAAAGACTGAGAGTTGGGTAACATGAGTGAATGAAAACCAAGAGAAAACTGAATAGAAGGGAAAGGGCCTATGAACAGCTGCAACTCCAAAGGCGATTCAGACAGTATTGAGATCACTCATTCATTTGTTGTTCCTATTATTAACTGTGGTTATTAGTTTGCTATGATAAACATCAGTCAGAACCAGAGCTCCATTTTGCCAAGTGCCTTAGTAGTTATTCAGTTAGACTTTGATCCTGATCTAAACAGCTTACAATTACAGTAAGTATGTCCCACCTTTGGGTATGGTGTCACAGGGAGGAGTTCCTGGTGATCGGCAATTGCTCTCATATTTGTTTGTTTCAGTTTCTTAACCAATTAAGAAATCATTGTTCTCAGGACTTGTTGCAACTTTGTAGTTGCCTGTATAACTATTTCTTTGTTCAAATTCCTATTGCCAAGCATTTTTCTTCATCTACCATGAGGACTTCTTCCAACATAAATGTGGTGCTATGGCACTGACAGATGTTTGATGAGTGTGATGGGGATGGGCAGATGTTTGGACCGGATGGTTATAGTGGTCTTTTCCAAACTGAATGATTCTGTAATTTTATGAGCGATATATAAAGACAAATATATGGCTTTATCTAATAAAGTGCTAATTGATAATTACTTTTTCACATTTAAAAAACTAAAAATTGTAGCTCTGGGCCATTCCAGTGCACACTTTCTGGAACACTGAGATTCGCTAAATACCAAGCAAGGTAACCTAATGTTAAAGACATTTTCTTGCTCCTAATTGGAATATTTTTTTTGTGAAGTATATGCACGTAGCAGAGATTACTTGATATTTCACTTTCAGCCCTTGAAACAACCAGGCTTCACTTCTATAAGAGAGAGTGTGCAGCGCAGATGCATAATTTCCTTCCCCAAAGAACAGTAAACCCTACAGACAATGCCATGATATCCAGATCTGTGTAAAGTGCCCAGGTGTAAGCACAGGTGCATCAAGTTCTAGCTGTGCTCCCACAAGCAAGTTGGTACAGCACACAGCAAGCAAGCTGGGGCAAGCAACCTGCAAGCTGTTTGCACTACAGGCTCTGGGCTGAGTGGGAAAGCTGAAGTGGATTGTTCACAGGAACAATAGAAGCAGCAACTTTAAGAGCAGCATGGGTGCTGTCAAAGTGAATGTTCAAAATTCACTGCTGGCAGAAAAGCTATGGCCAGCATTTAACTATAGGCACAATGTAAAGGCCTCACATGTGGCAGCAGCTCAGCAGTCAAGGCTTTGTGCTGACAGCCAGGGTGCTTACTTTGCATTCTTGCACCTCTGTGCGTGGAACAGTCACACTGAAAATGAAATCTGCACTGGGGAATTTACACAGTGGGTCTAATTCTTGTTACAATCAGGATGTGAGTTGAAATGTCAGTAGGTAAATCTCTCCAGAAGGAAACTCTCATGTGGTGGAAATGCAGCATTCTGCATAAAGCTTCAAAGCTACCAAAGAAATGGGTGGGAGGACTTGCGGATGAAGAATGAGCATTCCTAGGAAGATCCTGAATGGTGGACCAGCCCTTGGCAAACACAAGACTTCTGCAACAACTGGTTTCTTCCTACACTTGGTAGGAGTCTTTTGAAAGCCAATCTCCATCATATCAACTGACAGCCCTTCTCACCTCGTTACTTCTGCACTCGGTGGTTCCTGCTGACACAGTTAAGTTCCCTCCCAGCAGCAGCAAGACCAGCTCTTCTCTGCTGGTAGGAAGCAGCCATGTTCATGTCCCTGCCCCAGGAATGTGTCACAGCTCCCTATTCTGCCCGTTTTGAGCTACAGACCTCATGAGCCACAGATCTCCTGGGTGAGTGAAGCAGGGAAAATGTCTTGGTGTTTGTCCTGTCCAAGAGAATCTGCTGTCCATTTCTGAGGACAGATTCTCAATCTGTAGTCAAACACAAACGTGCAGAAATTGCAACAGCATCTTGGGAATGCTGTGTTCTACTTAATGTAGAAGCAAATCATTCTGGTTCATGAGTAAGCCTTACTCGTATCCGATTTCAACACACATTAGTAGCCTAATTTTTGTTATTATGCTCTCACCACATACAAATAGGACCCCTTATCTGACACAAAAGTTCAGGTGATTGTGATCATAGCAGATTGCCACAGACATCCTGTAAGTTGAAAAACAAGTCCCATGTTATACAATATGCACAAGATCTAAGGAGGAATGAATGCTGTGGGTTGTAGGTAGCACTCCATCTGCACAAATGAGGACGCTGTCTCTCCTTTAGCTGCAGAGTGTCACAAAGAGAAGCAAAGTATACTCATCTTTGACATGTGACCTTCCAAAAAAATGCAGTCTGACCTAATCAGATTCTGACTCCATGATATCTTCTTGCAGCTTGAACTATTCCTGTGCCATCTTTCAACTCTGTCAGCAATGCCTTCTCTCTTAATAACTTTAAATTATACAAAAATTGTGATGGAAACAAGTAACTTTGCATGGGAAATACAACTGTTGGATTCTACTTTTCCTAAAATACATATAAAGCTAAACATTTCATCTGCTTACAAATATGAGTAAATTCAAAAATTAAATGACAAATGCATTTCCAAAATAATCCCTGAGCAAGGACTAATTCTAAACCTGAAATTATTTGTCATTTTAGTTAGAGATACTACTATTGGTTTCATTGAATTATGATGTAAAGCTATTACTATGTTTTTTAAAATTACTTTATTTCAGCTTTCTCCTTAATAGTGACTAATTTCTCATTTACTGACATTTTGACAACACATACTAGCCATTAAAAAAAAAAACCAAAAAAAAACCAAAAAAAAAAAACAAGCAAAACCTTTAGGATCAATCCAGTATTTATCTGAAAGACTTGTAGTCTCCATGGAGGCAAATACTCTTGCTGAGTTCGCTTGTGTTTACTTAATACATACAGATTCCTAACTACTTCCCTCCCATTGCATACCTGCCTTATTCCTTCTCCCAAAGACAGATATTTGAGCAGTCCTGACGCTTTCCTTCTACCTCAGTAACCACTGAGATTTTCTGTCTTTGCTTCCACTCTCACCCAGTTCCACCAAGCCCCCATTTCAGTCATATTGTTTTTGCTTTGAAAGGCTGGCATTTCAAATACATTTCAGTAAACATTTCACAGAAAGAGTTGTTTGACAACAAATTTATATTCTTTATATATATATAATGCTCATATATATATATACTTATATATATATATATATATATATAATGCTCATAATGCTCTTTTTTTTTTTTCTTTTTAAAAATCAAATACAGAAACGTGCAAGCATCTGAATGTATTTCTGCTGTCTGCCAAAGACAGAGATGGTAGTAAAGCTCCCGTGTTACCCCATAGCCACTCATCATTAGTTTTGGCATTTTCATCAAGATTAGAATTCACAGCCTTCATCACAGCACATCACAAAAAGTAACTGATAATTAATGTTTGTTTGGCAAAACTGGTTCTGAAGATTTTCAGCTGTTTAGATACCTCACATTTTACTCCAGCAGACCTTTGGTATTTCCTTTAATAGCAACACTTCTGTAAACTGAAGGGTATTGTTTATAACAGACTGTATTCTAAGATTAGTTCAAATTCAAATATACAACAGTATCTGGAACCATGGTGACAGCTTTATACACAGACACAAGTTACAGTGCTCAGTTATACTCACTGCTTTCAGAACTGAACTACTGGGAATTGCAAGGGAAGACTGTGATACTCACACAGATCTGCCTTTCTCAGATTTCTCATCCTTATGATTTTTACAGAGAGGGAGCTGCATGGGCATTCTTCACACTGCAGGACAATGACAAAACAATTACCTGCAGAGTTATTGAAACATTTGTGCTTAAAAAGCATGGCCTCACATAAGTATCTGTTGCAATTTTCAAAGTCTTGCAGCAAAACTGGAAGAATAATTCTCCTGTCCTTCATCATCAAGAAGAGTCTAGTTTTGCCCCTTCTCATGGAGCTGTTTTAGTGGTTGAGGACAGGGGAAAGAGTAGAGTGGATGAGTAGGGGAGCGTTCTCTCCTTTAAACAGTTTCCTTACAAAGTCTATTGCCAGATTATGTTCATTAGTCCCCCTTCCTTCTGAAAGGCTGAGCCTGTAGAATCAATGTTTCTGGAGCTAGTTGAGTTAGACTCTTATTCAGTTTATTTGTTAAGCCACGAGTGTCCCACACTGAAGGTCTCTGAGCACTTGATCATGTCCCAAGCAAACTCCTGGTGCCTCAGACTGCTTCCTAGCCTCTAGATGGATCACCCATTACATTTCAGTTTCTCTTCACTACCAAAAATGCATCCACAGAGCTACCAGTATCAGGAAACCCATCAGGTTGTCTTACCTAAGTAAAAGCATGCATGAATTTGGACTGTCATCTCCCAAGACCTTTCTAAGGGACAAGAGTCCCAATTTCAAACCCATTCCTGACCATCTTCAGCTTTTAATGGATTAGTCTGAATTTCTTACCTTGTGAGCACTCCAATATGATCCCATCATGCTCCCAGCTGCATACAAGTGAGCTATGAGTGTCAGGTCAGTATTAGAGGCAACAGTTGGCAGTGACTCATGAAGTACCTCTGCAAACTTTAAGAAGCACCTGTTGAGGACTAAGTGGATTATCCATGCCCCACCTTCTTTAGTGCCTGAAAGGGAAAGTATGAACAGAGAAGGGGAGGGAATTTGTGAAGTCTGATATCTGAGCGCCATGGGTGTGTGTTGAGGGAAGGCTGTACACAGCAAGGTGCTTAGAGTTATCAGCAAATCAAGGTAAGAGTGCAATAGCACACAGCACAAGAATGGATGCCCATGACATGACCACCTAGCAGTGCACAAATGGAGAAGATAACAGCAGTTATGCATAAGTTGAAGAAAAACAGCAGCTCTACACCACTGCAATCAACTGCCAAAAAGATTTTGTATAAAACTTTTGAAGACTCCAAAATTCAATCAAATATTATTTTCTTTTTCTTTGAGGTGGGAGGCACAGAGTTACTTTTTGTCTGATCTTTCCTCACTTTTGTGTACATATTTGACCATCTTGGATGCATCTTTTCCTGCTTTCAGGACACTCCCACAAACAAAAACTGTGTAAACCAAGATAAAAAATAGAACATTTTCCTCCAAATTAGTACATACAGCAGATATGTGAGTGAACAGCCCTTCTATGAGTCCAGCTACCAACACACCCATATGTCTGAAATGAGGCATCCACTTGAGAACAGCTAGAGGTGATATGGTATTCTCACAGTACCCATGCCTGCCTTCCTCTTCTGCAAACATCAGGAAAATATGCAATAAAAAGAGTAGTTCTGGCCTGATATTCTATCCAAAAAGACACTGAAAAGCTCAAAAGAAGGAACCTGAACTGTTAAAATAGTCATTGTGACTGAATCCTTAATGTCTGCCAGGGACATGCTCGTCATTTAGTCCTGCTGTTCTTTCAAAAGATCTGAGTACTGCATCAGCTTTGCCAAATCTGTGAGCCCCTGGGATATGCCAGTTCAGTTTCACATTTCAGCTGTTGCCTCTTGTCAGGGATCTTCTTTGCTCAGGATTTACCATCCGAGATAAAAAAAGGCTTAGTTAGTGCTAGGATAAGGGAGACTGGCCTTAAACTAAAAGAGGGGAGATTTAGGTCAGATGTTAGGAATAAATATTTTATTCAGAGTGTGGTGAGGCACTGGCACATAGACTGCCCAGAGAACTGTGGATGCCCCATCCCTGGAGACATTCAAGGCTAGGGTGAATGGGGCCCTGGGTGGCTTGATCTGATGGGTAGCAGCCCTACCTATAGCAGGGGGCTTGGAACTGAATGACCTTTAATTTCTCCTCCAACCTAAGCCACTCTGTGATTCTGTATTAAAGGCTGACTTGCCTCAGGGTTTTCTGATAGTAAATGGTGAGTATCTGCTTCTTCCTGTTACTGCCATCTTCAGACTGGTTAGACCATAGAAGACGAGAGAAAACTGTGCCTTTCTGGGAAATGTAGAGAAAAAAACCTTGTCTATAGCTCTTGCCCACTTCTTTTAGGCCAGGCTACACAAGGGACTCCTATGACTCTCGCCCTACCTGGCCATTGACAAAAGCCCACCTGCCAACTCCTGTCAGTGTTTCACAACCCTCCTGTGGGTCTAATGCCAAAAACACAAACTGTAATTCTACAAAAGACTTGTTCTCCAATAATTTGCCTCTGAGGAAAAATTTGTATCAGAAACAGAAACTGCACTTCCTTCTCTGATGGAGTTTTTTCTTCACTGTTGTGTGAGTAGATTCACTTCTCCAAACACATGAGCTTATTTATTTTTTAACCAAAACAGTTTATATTTCTTTCCATAATACCTGAAAAAATGTCCAGAACAGCAATGGATTTACTTATATAATTCTCATTAGCTGAAGAGGAAGAAATGTAAGATAATTATTATGCTATGTACCCACTCAGATGCAATGGTGATTGACCAACATCCATGCTTTGGTGGACAAGCTCTTGATTCTTTGGAACAACACACAATCACTTCCTGTGTTACAAACCGGTCTCATGTACAGCTTGAAAAGGAGTGCTGTGTTTTGTTTATGGATTGCTCATCAGGTTGCCCTCATCAGGTGCATGCACACATCATTTAGTGCATTCCCAGGAAATGATCTGGGTGTTTCTTCATCTGTTCTGTGGTACTTGTGCTGATGTTTGAGAGCTGTTGTGTGTTTGTGTTCATTTAAACCAGCTTTTTTTTCCCCCCTTAGCCACTGCATTTTAATGTACCTGTCAAATGACTAGGTTAGTCCGTAGTAACATATTATTTTTTACTAGCGTACCTATCAGATGTATTGTACTTTTTATAGTTGTTTAACAAGTGTGAAACGCCGAAAAGAAATATTACCTCATTCCATTTGAACAGTGTGATCCTGTTTATGCCAGCACCATAAACCTCACTATTTCCCTCACATGCTGTTTGTTTTGGTAATATTTCAACTCAACACCAAACAAGTCTCAGACAGTGCAGAAGCAAAATTACATTCCAGGGAGATAACTGCAGCACACATACATGATCTGAGACAGAACATGGTTGATTATGGGAGAAAATGGTAATAGCTTTTCAAAACAAATTTGATAGTTTGATTTAATTGATAGAGGTGTCACTGAAGACCCAAAGGCCATCATCTATATATATATATCCATCACTCAACACGTCTGAAAAACTAAGTATGATGTGATAACTCATGGCAGTTAATGACAAAAAACATATGTGAGAAACAAAACTATTATGAGGTAGAACACCATTTAATTCAAGTTATTAGAACCAAGTAAAATATTTTAATCGATACTGCTTGGTCACCACCTTCTATGGGCTTCATGGATTTGCTACCAGCAGTCCCAATGAAATGCTAGAATACTTTGCATATGAAAAAATACTAACCACCAAAACAATAACAGAGTGCAGAGAAAAAGTTAAAACTACTTCCCTAACACACACAGCTGAATTTGCATTCTGTGCATAACAATAAGATGGTATTAACATCAGACCAGTCTGTCTGATATCAAAATTCCTGATTAAAAAATAGCAACTATTCTTATTAAACTGAACTGTTTGGCATTGAAGTCAGTATTTCAAGTTTTGGAGTATTTTTATGAGAAGGCTATATGGAAGTAAATGGCACTCCCCAGGATGAGTGAAGTAGCTATTGCATTTGATAGATAATTCTGTGCAGTTGTGATAAATACTTAATAAGAGAGGAAATACTGTTCAACCAGTGGCCTGTGCCTGTGATACAGGCTGGCTCAGAGCTTGCTTCTTCCGAGCCACGGCCATACGCAAGGCCTGAAGAATCACGTTCTCATTGTTCATGATGTTGTAAGTAGTCAGCTTCTGGAGTTTGTTGAAATCTTCTGCTTTCAGAGACACCTCCCTTGTTGAGTATGGAGAGCAGAAACTGTAGAGGTCAACCTTGCCCTGTTCCATTTCCGCAGCACTGCGAGACATGCCTGTTGGAGGAAAAGGAGAAGTTTGTAGAGGACTATAATTCCCTGGGACTATAATAGACTGTGTCAGGAATAATTCTGAGAGATGGCAGATGTGGTTACAAGCACAGGTGCAGTGCTCTGATCCCTGAAAAATCTACTTCTGAATGAAGTGTTTTTGGAATTAATGAACAAGTGTCACTAGCCATCATTCCTTTGCAACTGGTACCTTTTACTGATCGACTTATAGCACACCATCTCACGAGGGTCATTCAAAGTCTTACCCCATCGGTACCAAGTAGAATATATACTAATGGTAGAAGGAATAAAGAGAGGAACAGCACAGGATGAGGCGGAATGCCTGTTGCCTTGGAAATCATAATAAAAATATTGGCAGTGTCTAAAACACTACCCTAAAAGGAGGCTGTGACTGTATTTAACAAGACTTAGTTTACATCCTACTGCTTTCATTTCCCAGAACATACAAGCAATGCATTAAACAACCCAAAAAGAAAGCACAGTGGTCCTCCTCAGTAACATTCTATATTGTGAAGGCAGTTCTTCCTATCTGACTATCACAAAATACATAATTTGAAAACTGCACTTTGTTCTTCACTCTGAAGTGAAATTATGGATACCACAAGAAGAAATAAGTTCCCATTCCTCCACCTGAGGAATGCACTTCTTTCTCTGAACTGCACCAAGTCTCAAACTGAAATTATACACAAGATTTCACAAATAGTTAATGTTATCCCATTATTCAGTGCATTCATTAGTAGGAACAAGCAAGCAAAGGATTTTCGTACTGGGATAAAGAGAAACTCAGGGTCAAAACACTCACTGTGTCAATAAAATAGCTGGATAATGTTAACTTACCAGGTGCTACATATCTTTGGAAAGTGTCATTCACTAGTGGAAAGTAAAGCATGAGAGGAGCTCCGGGGGTGTCTGCACCATCGAACATATAGCACTCTTTCAGGTTCTTCTCATCATCCTTCAGCCCAAAGTTGGGAAATGGAATTCCTTGCTCTGAGAAGTAGCTGCAAGCCTGCTTTAGAGGCTGGTCATTGTCCAATAGCAGCAGAATAAAAAATGGAAAACATACACAAGATCAGGTTGTTTCTGAAGCCCTGTAATTCATGTTAAGTTGCACAAGATGACTCAGTAGTACTGTAAAATTGAAGATAATGTGAGCACGCACAATCCCTAATTCTCCTGTTGCCTGAGGAGTTATTTGAAAATGAGACTTGTAATAGAATACCTGGTAGAAAGATAGCAAAGAGGGTTTAAATTTGGGCCAAGGCACATTTCTAAAACTTAAGTATGACTTAGGAAGAAAGCAAGTAATTTCAAAGATTGTTAGAGAGCATCATTATTTAAGGTCTTACATTAATTTTTTTTATTTTTTTTTTAATCAGAACACAACTAAAATTGCAATCCTAAATTTGCTGTCAAAGACAGTAAGACTTAGGCTTCAGGTTTTAGAAATAATGTGAGATCTCAAGCATTTCATGAGAATTAAATCTCAAAATACAGAACTAAATCACAAAGCTCATTTGTGATGATCAAGTTTTGTTAAACTACCTAACAATACACTGAAGTAATACCTCTGTTTGCTTGAATTAAATATTTCTCAAGGAATTCAGATTACTACAAAGAAATGTCAGTACAAGTAGCTCTGTGTGCACTTTTCCAGCTTATCCAGAGAGAATTTTTTTTTCCCTCTGACATTACAGCATAGGAACAGCATTAAAGTATCATCCACTTAAAGTCAATGACAGAACCTAACAATTGAACTTTGTGTTTCCTGTGGTGCACTTCAGGGGTGGGTTTACAGTTGCAAGTATGCATTTGGAATTCTGTCTTTTTATGTGGTGAATATCACTTTTGGAAAAGTATATAACTATTTTATAATCAGAGCTCAGTAAATACAGTAAGTGCGTTTCGATACCTTGCTTCAAGATAACCACATTAAGAGAAAAAATGCATATACATAGTATATATCTAAGGAAAATGAAAAATAAATTCTGCATAATGAATCAGAGAAAAAGCTTTTCCAACCATATTTGTGCTATAAAATCTTACAGACAATTGTAATGAAAGTTGCAGAACAACCATAATAACTTCATTGTGCAGCTCTGTACATTATTGGTGAAGTAGAGCACTCTGATTTTTCTATTTAACGCTCTTTCAAAGGTGATTTCAGAAAAAAATGGATATATTCTTCCCTCTGAGAATTTCTACTCTTCTAAGGCCTGGAAACCTCTGCTAATAACATTTTATGGACACCTATCCAAAAGCCGAAGAAAGCAAAAGAAAAGCTGTTATTAAACAATGACATTTTTGACTTCTCACCAAGGTCTGTGATCCACCAGTGTAATTTAAATGGATGATGACATCCACTTTCCTCTCTGGTCTCAGAAGGGGTGGACAGCTAGTTTCAAAAAAGAAAGCTGCATCCACCAACTCCAAGTGCTCTGAGTGGCCCCTCAGATCATTAGGAGAGTTGTCCAGCAAGGTATCTAAAGAATAAAAATTTGAAGCTATTAGTAAGCTGCAGAAAAACATCAGTGAAGTTAGAAAATAAAAGGATGGCAAGTCTCCCCTCCCATTCTGGATTTTTCCTTTGCTTTTGGATGTTATGCAGCAATCCTAAAGCTTTCTTCAGCTTCTCCACTTACATTCTTTCTGTCTTTCCAAACCCATGAGCTGCACAAAACTCATGTCAGGTTTTCTGTACATGCAAAACCCATCTCTAGTTATTTTATTCCCAGTAAGGACTGTCACTACTGAACACTCCCAAAAATCATCAGTTGTGATACTGGAAGTGACACATGAACAGGAGTGTTGTCTATACCTTTCCATTTTGCAAACTGTTCGTGCTGGGTGTACTCATTGTGCATCTGAAAGCCCCTCAGGAAGTTGTGATACTTGGAGACAGCAGGGCGGTCTGTCAGAATATCCCTCAGAGTTGTGGAGAGGCCACTTGTAGGAGTGAACATGCACGTAGCCATCTCATAGGGCTTCTCAGGCAAGTCTGGTTGTTCCTCTGGAGATACATGACATAAGTTACATGCAGTTGAATTATAGTCACATATATATGATCAGAAACAAAGAGGAGGTAGAATCAGTGACAGAAATATCACCCAAATCTGTTCACCATGGAATCACTGACGTCGCTTGAATCTTAACATGAAGGTGCTCATGAATGTTTTTAAGGAATGGTCTTTTACTACAGAGCTGCCTTTCTCAGCTGGTGTGATACATCCCTACTCTATTGACTTCTTTGGACCTCTGCTAAATCTTGCGGTTCAGCCAGATTTTGGGGGGAGGATGCACAATTTAGGGGAAATAAAACTGAAAAAAGAAAACAACTCTCAAGCTTCCTTCTGGCTAAAAATAGAGGTGACATGAAGCCTTGTCAGGAATAATTCTTTGCAAGTCTTTTAACTCGGCATGTCAGGGAACACCTTACATATTGATCCCTATATTTCTATCAAGGTCTGTCTCTGATGGTGCTTTATCTTCTGATATAAATCTCATCAGTGCCAGTCTCAGATTAAGCAAAGCATTGTCTATTCAGTAACATCAAATCACTTTATATTCCCAGTGTCTCCACTACTCTGAGACCAAGAGCACCAGAGAAACAAAACAGAAATGTGAGCACAATTACTGTATCAGAGGGGCCTGGAAGAGGAAGGCCATAAGTCCAAAGGTACTGAGGATTTACCTATTTCAGTCACTTTGTCTTGGGTCCATCTGTGCCAGAAGTCCTCTGAATTGTCCGCTGCATGCCAGGCATCCAGGAGGTTTTTGGAGAAGATACTACTCCACATTCCTAGGAAGTGGGAGAGGTGTAATAGGTATTTCTGAGCTAAACATTAAGGAGTTGATTAAAAACTGCCTTCTGCTCCTTCCACAGTTTTTTGTTTGTTTGTTTTTGCATTTCTATCCAGCTTTTATGTAGGCCCAGATATCTATTACAGTGCTAAACTTGACTCATAATGCAAATTTATTTCAGAAGAAATTTCAACGTTCTTTTCCTCCCACCATGTTTTGCTTAGAACAACATATTTATACACAAAGACAAATTCTGCATTGCTCTTTTCTCTTTCCATAAAGGATTATTTTCAGCCAGCTCCTCTACTGATTCCCCTCTTTCTTGTTCTGTTTATTTCCTGTTACTGTTTCCTTCAGCTTCTGCCAAGTCACACAGATCTGCAAATTTTAAAATGATTTCAAGCTAAGGGAAAGTGATATCTTAAAAGCATTTGCGAACATACATGACTAATTTGTCGTTCTTTAGTTTCATTTTCTTAGTCTCAGTGATAAAAATGTGTGAGAGTCTCAGGAAACATACTGAATCAATGTGACCGTGGTATTGAGCCCTTTCTGATGTGACCTAGCACAGTGTGACCCCTGCTACTACTTGCAAAACTACAGCTTGCTAGTTTCCCAAATCATTAGTATTTGTATTAAAGTCTTGCCACTCCCCCAGGCTGGTTAAGTCACCTTGCATGAAGCAGATTCGGGACTCAGGGAGCTTCTTCATCAAACGACCCATGAAGAACTCGCTGCCAAAATCCTCTGCACGAATGAAGGCACCGTACTTCAGGAATCCCACCTCGTAGGGCGTGAACTCTACCCACTCTGCCAATACACATACCGACAAGCATTAGCTCCACCAGCCCAGAGGACATAATGTTAAAAGCAGCAACACAAGCAGACACTGAGTGAACTTCAGTGCTTTTGGAGGCAGGCTGTTTTAGCATGAGCCCAAAGCAAGCCCTGCTTACCACTGCCTCTCAGATCCAGCAGGCAACTGAAACAGTGATCACACTTTTCATGAGGTTTGGAAAGAATAACATAGGAAATGAGGGAAATTTTAAGCTACTCTTTAGAAAGTGGAATGTTTTCTTATGAAAGTTGGACTAGGATGTGTTGTTTTCTACTGCATTTATTACCTTTAGTCAACTATGAAAAATGCTCATTAAGTGAACTTAAAGATTCTGGGAATCACTTTCCTGAAGAAATGATGGTATTTCTGAGGCAGTGTCATGGATCTAGGCTGTGCTGGTCACCTGAAGGCAATATCTAAATATGCACATTTACATGCCAGGAGAACATACAAATTCTTAAACTGCTGCTTTATATCTTATGGCTTTCCAGCTATTGTTCACAGTCTCTGAACAGGACTTCTGGCTTGGAGGAAGAATTTAAAACTATTTGTCATTATTCACAGTATCAATATCTACACTGTAACCTTGAGTAAAAATGAATCTCTTTTCCTAGAACTGGAACATCATTACCTCTGAAATCTTTGGTAGTAACTTTGTCCTTGACATTCAGGGCAAGGTAGATGGGCAGTGGGTTCTGGCCCTGGTTCACTGCCCGACGCTGATCAGAAAGCCTATGGTAGCATTTCTGGATATTAAAAAAAAAATAAAAATAAAAATAAAAAAATTGTTAGCTGATAATCCATTTCATAAAGACATCAGCTTATAATGTCTGAATATGGAATATTATTTATCTTAATTTCCACCTAGAATTATTTCCATATAGCCAATAAGAAAAACATCTTGAGAGAGAGAATAACTCTAGTTAAGAGAACCAGCCATGTCATACATCCAGTGTATGACACCAGGAATAAGATGCTTCAAATGCTGTTTTAGATTTATATTGTTAAATATAAGGGGGAAGGAATGACAAACAAACAACAGATCTGGCTAATTCTGCTATTATTTCATCTGTTTAACAAAAGAATTCAAGGCATGGTGTTACTGACACTTGTGGCCAAAAATAGTCATGAAACATATTGGAAGGTGCCACCCACTGAGGAAAAATCCTTGAGCTGTTCAATACTAACAGCTTATCTTTTACATGAAATGGATATATTGAGTGCACTTGAGCCACATGAAATTCTAGCCATTTTCTACACACTTTCTCAGTGCTAATGCACAAAGTGCAGTAACTACATAAGAAGTACATCTGCAGTATGTACAGTATATGATTACAGCTTGTGTAAATATAGCAAACATTACAGCAGTGGAAACATAAAAGTGTGAAGTTGTAAAAAAACACTTCAGAGTTTCAAAAAATTCTTGGACAGCTACAAAGGTTAATTAGCATGCCAGAACTAGTCTGAGCATTTCTGCATTATATTCAGTCACATTTTAGGCTTCACTGTAGACATGCACTGCATCTCCAAGTTATTACTGCAGTAACTGGTGTTCTGCCTTCATCTCAAATATAGTGTTACAGGCCAGGTACTTCTTCCTAGGATTTTAGTTTCTTGTAATGGTCATAAAGATTAGGTAACCAACTTTATGAGAAGATAGCTGTGCAGACATTACCCCATCATTTAACATTGATTCAATCATAAGTCCCCACAGATCAATAAAAGATGTTTTATGTCCTGCTTGCGTCCTTTGACTCAGCTCTTTGTAATAATTCCTCAGACTTCTCAAGCAAAAAGCACCCATCTTGCACTTGGCTGCTTGCTTCCGAGCTTCAATAATTATTTCTCCAAGATCCTTATGTGACCACTCAGCATCTTCGTACAGTTTTGTCATGGTCCTGCAAGCAGGAAACAGGATGGGGAGGTGCAAAGATGGAGCTTTTAGAACTGAGAGGATATACTTTGGGCATTTCTTACTGTACTAGCTCTAGATCACTCTTCTGTTTTGAGGTTACTTTGAACAGAAATGCAAATCTATAGATAATCACTTGCTCTGAATTCAATTCAAGCAGCTCTACCAGCTGTCTTTGCTGTTTTGTCCAACAGTAATTAATCATAAAGGAAAATGTAGCATAGGATTAAGGATTTTTGCACTGCCATTAAAGTTTCAACTTTTAATTTGGGTTAAGTTACTTCAGTGACACCAAAAAGTACGGTGCACAACAGACATTTCATGAGTGATTCCATTTTTCATAGACCAAAGAACAAGTAATAACTCAGTGCACCCCTTTTACATTTTCCAAGATCTAAAGCCAAGGTAAAGCAGGCTTTTGCTTCACATAATTAGATCCAAGCAGTAGAATCAAAATGGCTCCTCACCATGTTGTGCCAGATGAGCCACTGATGTATGAAACACAATCCAGAACACGCAACTTTTGAAGACCCAGCATGCTGCCATACATTCCTGTCAGTGCTCTTATCCCACACCCTGCTGTTGTCACAGCTACTATAGGTACCTGCTCAACACAAAACAAAACACAGACAGAGAAGTGGCATCAAGGGATATTCACATCAAAGGAAGACATTCATGCTAAAGCAACACCCAGACACAGAGAATCATAGAATCATCCAGGTTGGAAAAGACCAATAGGATCACTTAATCCAATCATCAGCTCAGTCCCACCATGCCCACTAACCAGGTCCCTCAATGCCACAATCTCCCATTTCTTGAACACCTCCAGGAAAGTTGATTCCCCCACCTCCTTGGGCAGCTTATTCCAATACTTCACAAAAAGTGAAACAAAAGTAAAATAAAATAAAACACGTAGATCGGAGACAAATCCCCAAGTGGTGCATTTCCTAGTTACCTCATGGTCTTGTAGGTCCTCTTCCAGATGAAGAACATCTTTCAGTGCAGCAGCAACCACCTTCCTCCGATTTTGCAGGAAATTCTGTTCATCCACACACAGGTCAAAACCCAGGCGGGCATCTAGATTTCTTGGCCTGAAGCATAGACCCTGGGTCCTGAAACCAGGGCACAAATATTACATACTATTGCTTGCAGTAGTCATCCCAGTTGTGTTTACAGATTGCTTCATGAACAGTAATGTAATAAATGAGAAAGTGCAACACCACAGACAGACCTCTGCTAATTGCCTCAGCTTTTACTAAAAATGTAAATGGGAATGAAAGAGAACACTTCGTACTGTCATGGTATTGTAATGAAGTTCCTATAGCAAGCCTCTGGTTTTGTTTGCTCATATAATTGATTTTTCAATTTTCAGTATTGCCTACCATATGTGCCTGTAACAAGAAAACCACCATCAGCTAGAACTGCAGCTAATTAGGGAAGCAGCTTCCATGCCTTGCTTTGTTTTATTTGTATTTTACAGAAATATGATTTCTGTGTGGAGCTGCTCTCTCAGTCCATGGGCATAACAGTGCACAGTTCTGAAACTCAAAGGAAAAGGGACCCCTGATTTAGTTATACATTACTGAAAAAGGAGAATTATGCACACAAAAGCCTGCAAAGAGAAGCAGAACTAGATCTCTGCTTGCAACTGAGCCTGCACGGCCCCCTGCTGATTTCGCATGTGTAGGTGCAAGTGACTCCCAGTTACAGCATCAGGCCTTGCTGAAAACTTACTTACCATTCATTTGCTTTTGCATACAAGTCAATTGTCCTGTCCTGAAAATCACAATACAAACACTGTAAGCACATTCCAGTCATTAATCCTGCATCTTACTCACCCACACCACCTACAGTCTGTCTTACTGCATTTGCTGCAAGATCTGGCCAGCAATTGTCTGGGATTTGAGATCCATAATGGGTTCCAGCACAATCTGGGCTGGATAGCAATAGGGCCCCTCTGCTTTGCACAAATGAACATTTAGTTTCCCTTTGTTTTCAAGGGAGATCATTGAAATATAAGCATCTGAAACACAGGCATGTCAATGTTCTCTGTTTTACCTTCTGCTTTAGACTTCCCCTGCAAATTATCAGCCTTAAATGTCTTGTCTATTACAGTTAGCTCACATAGAGCACTTGTGAATGTATTAGATTTGCCCTGAGGAAATCAGCTTAAGGACAGAACAGAGTTGAAAAGTGTGCCTGGAACCACATGCAGGACAAACAAGCCCAACAAATAAACACTGCATAGCTACACAGTGAGTGACTGTTATTCTCACTTCACAAATGCAGCACGTGTCTGACTGAGCTGAATCACTGAAGAATAAAATCCACATCACCCACCAAACTGAGCATACGTTGGACTGGATTTTATAAGAAGGACTTGTTCTCACCTCTGCTATTGTTATTTTCTCTTGTATAGGAAGCAAGTTCAGAGCTAGAGTCACAGACTCGTTCATATCCCTTTCATTTTGACTTGATATAGACTGGAAAAAAAAAAAGGGGGGGGTGAAAATGTAATAATAATAATTATATAAAAGGGGAAAAAGAGGTAAAGAGCAGTCTCCCCAGTCTCACATACACACAGGACTTCTCATGCTCTGCCTAAACAGGTCTGCACAACACAGACCTCAGAGGTCCCCAGACAAACACAGCATGTAGAGTCATCTGCCCATTATGGGTGACCACGTACCCTACTGAGCCGCCTGCGCCGTGGCAGTGACACAGTCAGTGCCGACTGATGGTGTTTGATGTAGTGGAACCTCGCTGGTGTGGCCGCACACAAGCATGAGCTCAGTGTGTGGGTCTGCATCCCCTCATATGAGCCATCCACTGTCAGTGCAAATTTCCTCTCTGAAGAGATAGCAGAACAAACATCACATCTTCATGAATGGTCTTTGCTATGTTAAAGTTAATAATACTCAAAAACACCCTACTACTGACTGTACTTCTTAACTACAAAGAAACCTTCATATTGTGAATCTGAACCCCACCAGCAGTCAGTGGGATTCAAGGTTGTTTATGATACCCTGCAAGTTAATTATGCTGAGAACTAAAAAGGAATCCTTGGTTTAAGTTCGCTCAAAAAATGTGCTTTTCAGTGTGAAAGTACTAAGGAGTGTCAGAGCATGATGTTTTAAAATTGCGTAGGACATACACAGGCCTACAAACACAGGCTCGGCACAGCAGTGATGTGCTGATTATAATACACAGCAGGTACCCTTGGTAATATGCTTTAATATATACTTTAATATACTTTAATATATCTTTCACCTAGTGGCATATATTGTTATACATAAATAAATCTTTAAATGTGAAATCTGAGGAAGGAGTCCCAATGCTTATCTTTGCCTCTGAAGACAGGAAGATTTTGCTCTGTTTCAGAACTTAGAGAACTTCAATGCTGTACAGAAACATTTTGGAAAGTCATAACCTTCTGACAAGGGGTTATTACAGGGGAAAGAATTTCAGCAGGAAAACCAGATCACAAACTGTTCATTCTAGACTCAATAGTTTTGGCCAATTGCAGCCCACTCCAGAGGCCACTGATGTTCCTGAAATTTCACCTTGCATCTTCAGTCATTTTAAACAGGGGAGTTCGAGGGGGAAATGCTGAGTGCTTTTGCCATAAGACACTCTCCAGATTTACTCCATACATCAGTGAAGACTCACCTGTGCTATCCTTCCTCAGCCTGCCGCCATTCACCTGCACATCCAGACAAGCAACTTCACGGGACTGGAAGAGACAGGGATGAAAAGAGAAAAAGGTATTCACTACCGCTAAGCTCTGCTTTAGCCAGACCCCTAGGCATATGTTTGATCTGTTCACCCACCCACCAAGCCCAGGAAGGTGGTATTTGGCATCAGGACGAAGTGGGATGGGTACCCCAGGGAGTACACTCAGCCCAGC
Source organism: Excalfactoria chinensis (assembly GCF_039878825.1). NCBI lineage: Eukaryota > Metazoa > Chordata > Aves > Galliformes > Phasianidae > Excalfactoria > Excalfactoria chinensis. The sequence goes on along the minus strand of NC_092829.1, from coordinate 32,653,352 downwards.
TGTACCCAGCCAGAATGTGACAGATGGATGTCCACTTGATCATGCTCTGTTTGGATCTGCCCCACAGATAATGCCTCGGAGCCATTCTATGAAGCAGCTGCCCAGCACCATTAGTGCCAGCACAGCAGTAAACACAGCCCTACAGCAAGGAATGGGTTAGGTAATAAAAATTACCACTAAAACGCCATTAGTAACAATGTTTTCAGGAGGATCCGGACTGAAAGACAAAACAGAAAACAATCAGTTCACAACTAGCACTCTCTAGATTCTTTTTTTCCTTCATCATTATTTCTCTATCTTTAAAAACTTGTATTTGAACAGCCAGCATGGGCAAACAGCACATGAAACTCTAGCTTGGCATCAGTCCAGTCTGCCCCTTACAGGCCTGAGTCTGAACCTGGGCTGCTCTATTTGGGAAGACCTGCTGAGTAGAGAAGTTACTCACTACATCAGATAGGATCATTTTCTGATGCAATTAAGTAAATTTACAAAAATGGAAGAATTACACTATTGCCCTGTGTTGTTGAGGCATAAACCTGGGGACAACAGCTGAAAAGCTGGTGAATTCATCTAACATGCCATAATACAAAAAGGAAAAAAAAAAAAATTACCATTTACCTTAAAAATCAATAGCAGCACTAGGACTGATTTACTTGCCCATTTTCTCAGCATAAAAACGCAGTAATAAATAATTGTAGATTTATTCCCGCTGTTAAAATTTCAAGTATCATTCTCCTACATTCTCACAACAAAGCAAACATCTGGGAACTGACAGTAAGGAGAAGAACAGGTTTAAAACTTAAAACATCCTGCTGTACAGAGTCCCTGCAGGCTAGGGAGCATCAGCAACCAGGGACATCTCTGTGCTCCTATCGGCGCCTGTGACAGTGCTTTAGTGTCTCAGTATGCCTGGTGTGGTTGCACACACATCACATAGTGCCATGCGCCTCTTTCTTAAATGTCATCACACACAAGCTTTTCCTGAACACCCAAAGTTCCCATCTGTTTTATTCAGACTATGACAGCATTAAGGGACTGCAAGTGTAAATGGATGTTTTGTACCAGAAACATTTTCTCTCTGAGCTACATTCCTCTGCTGATCATCTATTTAAACTTTACCTACCTACTCTCCATTGTGAATTCAACCTCCAGCTCCTCTTTTCCCTGAAAAAGGAAGAAAAGACAGTCACTCCATATTGATTCTCCTGTCCTGAAAGATACTCCATAGGAATCTGTGCACTTCAGGGGACTCCTACGAGCCAACATCCAGTTTAGTTACTGCATGTGCAACAGATTTCATTTTCTTTGTGTTGTATCCATTATATTCAATGTTGCATATGTTAAATTTTGTAGGATTTATATCAGCAGGCTTCTAGTTTACGCCTTCCAGGTAAAACATAAACATATCTTGCAGGACCTCTTGACAGTTCCTCTGCCATTCCACAGATTCATCCTCACTTATTCACAGGCCACCTGCAATTCCTCTTCCCCTGCCGAAGCTCTCCGTATTCCCCACTAACTCTCAGCATAAGAAATACTGAATTTCTTTTGTGCTTTTAAACCATCCTGTCCCTCTCCTGTCCTCATCCAGAACCTGTATAAATGGGCCTGGCAGCACACTAATATGGTGGCATGCTTGAGAGTATAAAGCCCAGGATGCTCTGGAAAAATGAACTTTGGTTGGGTAGAGTCCCACTGCATGCTCAGTCTTCACCTTTGTCTTTTGCATTCCTCCTTTGCAGGTTTTGGTGCAACTCCAAGTCCCTCAGGGCCTTCTAGAGCCAGTGTGAAGGAAGACAGCACAGAGAGCCTTCCCAAAACAGCAATCAAATCAAATCAGCACTCATACAAGTAATGTATTTCCAGGCCTAGACATCACTAAATCCTCAGTATGAGATTGTCTCAACTTAGTCAGAATCTTGAGCTCCAATTGCAAAAGAATGCCTAAATTTCTCAAAATTTTGACATCAAGTAGAGCAACCAAACAAGTCTGATAACATTGCTAAGTCTATCTGCAAAAGTAGCATCCTAACAACACTGTAATTACAGGAACAAAAGCTGTCAGCAGCCCCTGACACAGATGAGTATACTCAACTGGCTAAATGGATAGTAAGAAAGGGATCTATGCCAAACAGGTGAGAGAAAAACTGAGATAAACACATCTTCACCTAACCATGTCCGCTTAGTTTTGTCCTTGAAATTTATCCATACCTGTGGATTCAGCTGGAAACTCAACTGAATGTTTTCTCCAAGCTGGATTTTGGAGACATCAAAGAAAACAGTGAGGAGATGGTCATCTTGAGTTACATTGTCTTCATCACAAACTTTCAGCTCCAGAATGTTCTGGAAACATAAAAAAAACATACTGTGTAAGCTTTTATAGGAATAAGATAGTACAGATAGTTCTATTTAGCTAGAGGAATTTGGGTAAGAACTTCAAGAATTAATGCAAAAGAAACGGTACTAACATAGCCACATCTCCTACCTTAACCTGGCTCTGAATTGTGAAGTGAAAGGTCTCATTCCACGTCGGGTTCTTGGTGTTGGGAATTGTTTTGGTTCGGAAATTCTGCACCGAGGCTGTTGGCAGTCTCAGGCTCACATAGCAATCCGACTGGGTTACTGTGGAAGAAAGTAGGAAAGTAACAGATTGGTAAGCCAGTTTTTGTACCCCATAAAGTGTTGCACTGATCGAATTTTTGAGTTCACAGAATGCAAGCTGGGAGGCCAGATAAGGTGTCATTAAGTCAGTACTATATCACCAAAGGTGGTAGTAGAGAGAGTAGTAATGGCATTTGCAACACGATGGGCAGGTGAAATCTTGTCTGTGATTCCCAGCTTAAAGTGAGATGACATAGCTACTTTGCACAAGATTGCATTGTTCTTGCCTTGTTATTTTTGAATCAAGGCCATAAAATTGGGCTATGAATTTGTATGTGCCCAGATACTAAGGAGGGAAGCTTTAGGGTTTTAAATTCCCATTCCCAGGTGAAAAGCTCAGCTGTAGAGTTTGGTTTCCCACGTGAGCTACTTTGTAAGTAAGGGATGTTTGGGACTAAAGTTTTGGTATGAAACAGTGGTTAGCAGCTGTCTGCAGTGCTGAGATCATCATTTCCTCCTGGAATGCTTTTTGTCATGATCATTAAGCAGTAAAAAGCAAATGTGAATCATGAGATTTACAATCCTTTGAATCCATGCTCCAAAGTCAAGGATGACCACCCTCCAGAACACAGTTTATTAGTTAGGAGCAACAAACCACATAAGTGCCAAAGATAGCATGGCACAGCATTGCCCACACATATCAATCTTTTCATTAGCATTATATTTTCTCTATTTTTAATGACACCTACTCAAGCATTCCTTTAACTGTGCAGCAGACACACTTCTATCTGACTACACTTAGTTTTAACAGCAGACTTGACTTCTGAGAAATGCAGAGGAAAGCTGCATATGAAAATCTTTTTTTTTTAACTGATCTCTTTTTTATTTTTAACCTCCCCATTGAGATTAACACACTCTCATCAGATCTCAGAGGAGGATCAGAAGGATCCACTCAAGTTTGTGAGTGATCTTGATACTGTGCTTGATCCACTCTATGTACAAGTAGATGTGAGGACTGGCACTCCAACACTACACTGCCTTATATTGGGTGTCTTTTCATTTATACATACAAAGCTCCCTTCAGCAGCCACGTGTGCAAGTCCTCATTACTTTAGTACGTAAGCCTAAACACCACCTGACTACAGGAGGTGAACAGCAGTGATGATGTTCATATGATGCACACAGCAGAACTTCCCAGCAGCATCTGGTATCCCTCACCTTGACCATGATGCATTAGCAGCTGTCGAAATATACTTGATGCAGCAGCCATGGGATCACCATGGGGCAATATCCTGCCAGAAGCAGGCGTGGCAGCAGGTGCTTATGAAAGCACAGTCTTTATGCAATTATTATGCTAAGTTTCTAATTATCTTCCAGGATAGCTGCGGGACTGGATTTTAATTGCACTTTGCCATTAAAAAGCATTACAACTGCATGACCCATGCTAAAAAACACCATGGTCCTGGTACCATGTTGCACCTCAGACAACAGCAGGGCACCAGCTATTCTGGCTCAAACATGAAGTTTCTTCTAGTTTTGATGTTAAAAGCCACAACTTCCAGCCTTCATGGACAGAAATCTGCGCATCCTCCTCCTCTTGGACTGCCTGTAAGCACTCACATGGAGGTCAGCTCTAGGGGAAAAGGTTTCTTATGGCTCTCAAGGTATAGTTTTTCTTATTGTGCTGAAAACAACCATGTAATCTCAAATATTGATCTCCTTGCCCAAATCATTACCATGGACATGGATTTCCTTTACTTGGATCACCTCATGAAATACAGACTATCACCACCTGCAAAGAAATGCATTTTTGCTCTTCATCCAACACTGGGGATCTGAATAGAGGTATGGCTGTGGATAGGTAGATTAGCATTGCTGTTTTCTAAAATGCAGATTATTAGATAATTTAGATCACTGAGGGTTTTTTGCTTTGTTTGGTTTTGTGTTGATGTTTGTTTTTAATAAAAAGGACATGGGCTGCTTCTGTGGGAATAAATGCCTTTGTTTCCAAGGCCCTTCACAAATTAACTATCATAATTCAGACAAGCCTGGGAAAGCATTTCCTATCTCCAGGCAACATTTAATGTTAATCTCCACTGCCTATAACTAAACTTTAATAAAAAGCTTTCTCACACATTCACACCTTGGTCTTCACCTAGCGTGGCACACTGTATCACTATTGACATTTACACCCATTCTTAAAGCTATTCTTTGCTGAGATTTTACCAAATAACAACCTCACATTTTTTCTCTGTTTTTTTTCCCTTGTCCACATCCTCTTATTTTTTAACAAGATTAGAAGCAGCATCTAGAACAATGGTACACAGTGGCAACTGCTTAAATATCATGGTGAAGTGAGCAATAAATAACAGTGAAATAATAATTTAGTGCAAAAACCAAACAAGAGGAAGTCTGTAGGTTCCTGTAATAAGTATCAGATTGGACCACAGATCCTCAAACAGTAATATATTTTACCAGCTGCATTTTATTTCAGGGTCTCAATGACCTTTCCACAATTAGATTTGAACCTACACAAACTTTTGGCATCCCTGTACTTTAACAGGCTGAGCATGAAATTTGAAATTGTCCACAGAGGGAGTCCTGTTTATAAGGTTGGGTTGGATTGGTGCACATCCAAGTCTCACCCTATTGAGGAGTCAGGATGCAGACAAGGTACACACCCAAATGTGGGAACTGGCAAGTGCTTGCTGGTCCAAGAATATTAATAACTCCACTGAGTTTGATGGGGATGTGGGTGTTCTCAGGGGAAGAGGGAATGTGCAGATCACAAACAAGGCACTAATGTCACAGATGACATCAGTGATAAATCAATACTCAAATGGAAATCAGTGTTGATATATTATTTGCACATTGATGAATTAGTGGTAAAAAGAGATGGAATAGTATAAGGATGTATTAAAGAGATGATAAGTTAAAAAAAATTGAAAGTAATTTAAATAGTCTTTGAGCTTCCATTAGAAGTCTTTTAATACCTGTTCTGTAGTTGACGATATTAAAGTTTTGAGACTGTTGTGATGGACTGGTTTTCTCATTTCCGTTTAATATCCAGAAGATGAAGCAGATAGAACGACAGTGAAATTAAGCCACAGTACCCCACTGCAAGAATGTCCAAGCACCAGAAGAGTATTAAAGAAAGTGATGCAGAGACTGTACAGAAATAGTGCAAGGGAGGATCTTCAGAGAAGAATATAACAAAATGGGATTAACTTCTTTAAAAAAGGATAAGCAAGACTGGAGGGAAGCAGAAAGATCTTAGATACTGAAATTGTTTAAGATGGCTGGGAAATAGGCGACACTTGCCATCCTGTTCTATTCAGAAAGGACAGCTATGATAAATAAATAAATAGTGTTTGTAACGGATTAATGAGGAAAAAAAAAAATCATTAAGAAAATTGAACTGTAAACAAGTCAGAGTAGCTGGGGATGGAAGCCCATGTGCTTTGGGGCTTCCTAAGTGTGCCAAACTAATCTCTAGGTAATTATTAACATGACAGAAAAAAATATTTCCCAGATGTACACACATACACACAAAAAAATCCCTAAACATTGTAAAAGTGGTGCATTTTTCATCTTAAGGCTCCTATTTATTTCTTCTCAGAGAAAGCCAAACCATTACAAACAGGAAACTTGCACTAGCTTTTGCATTGCCACTGACTATCCAGATGTTAAAGTCATTATTAAAAAAAAAATAATAATAAAAATTGAATCATAGTGTTATTTGATATGATGAAAAGTGTATAATTGAAATATATGACTTCTACATGTCTGACTCTATAGCAAACTACAGGCTGAAGTGGCTTGAAAGCAAAATTTTCAGATAAACTGGAAATAAACAGCTAACAATCAAAACCAGACTCAGAAGTCAAGTGAATGTAAGGCAGTGTCATGACTGGTACAACACTGTAATCCACAAAATTCAAGGTCCTGGGTACAAAGCCAAGTATTTATTTTTTTGGGGGGGAATTGAGCCCTGCACTTCAGGAGTGATAACAAGAGAAATTACAGTCAAGGGAACTAATAAGCAGACACATAGTTCTCCTTGCTATCTGCTAAGCAGAGACTGCAGTTCATTTAGACTCACAAAATGACTTGCTCACAGGCTTGCTGCGATTCTTACTTGTGCATCTCCTAGCATGCCAGTATGGATACCAAAAGACCAACTGCCCTGCCTGACAGGAAAGGTGTTTATTTTCTGTCCAAACATTGTTCCTAACTTCTCTTCTGTATCTTGGACAGTTCTTTCAGAGATTCTCTTTGCAAATGATGGAAGTACCCAATAAACAAAGCATTCACCTTTACAAGCATGGTATTTATTTTGTTTGTGCCATTTTCTCTCTCCATGGTCTGACTGACATGACCATTTCAAGCAGATAACAGCTTGACAACATTGGTGGTGAAATGCTTACTGCCCTGTTTTGCAGATAACATCCAGTACAAGTTTCACAGTGTAATACGAAATATCCTCAGCCTGGAGATCCTGTGCTGCTCCAAACCCCAGGTCATGCCCTATAAACATTGCAGCCATCCAAACCTCTCCTTTGAGTAGAGGAAGAGGTCAGACAAACAGTGTCGTACCATAAAGCAACTGTTCAACCAACTCAGTACCTGACCTGGGCACTAAAAACTTCTACTGTTTGGTAGGAGAGCAGCAAAACAGGCAACTCCCTTCAGAGTCAAAATAGTTTGAAACCAGAAGCAAAAAGTGTTGGTGGAGAGAAGGAAAAAGCAGAGAGTAAATTCAGTAAGCTCATTATCATGCAGATGACTTAATAGGACACAATTATCAGGGAATATATCCTAGGGCCCTGTTTATCCACACCTCTTTCTTTCCTTTCAGAGCCTTAGAGTTTGTACCCTCACTTTGGTTTTAGCTGTAGCAAGATATATCCCTCCAGCCTTTAAATGAACTTCAGATCACCTTTCCCCACATTAGAAATAAGTTCATATAGACTCTTCTTCCCCATACATTCAACAACAAGAATTAATCTTGCTTCTCTTCAGAAAAAAAATTAGTGATGAACTGCTCTTCATATATGTTTGGACTCTAAAGAGCAATAACAGTATTATAGAAAGGCCTAAACAAATCTCTTGTAGAGCTACATACCTACATCATTTTAACTTAACAAATTTAACCTGGTCAGGTTCCTACACTAACATTCCAGACTGTGACCTTCCTATCCATATAACTGAATAAATGCAAGATAAACAGCCAGCTCCTCATACTGGAAGTGATTGTCGCACCTTCTTCTCTAGTGCTTTGCAGTTCAGTTATTTACAGAGCATTAATAAATGTTCACATATTTTTCAATTTCTGAACAGTTTGGAAAAATTACTAATAACAGAAACAGCTAATAGTGCAAGCACTCTACTATGCTTTGAAACATACATCTCCTATGGCTGAATCAAATGCAACAGTCACAAAATGACAGAATCACTTAGGCTGGACAAGATCCATTAAAGATCAAACAGCACGTAATACAACACACCCTAACAACCTAACACACCCCTAAACCATGTCCCTAAGCACTGCATCTACACAGTTCCCAAATACATCCAGGGATGGTGACTCCACCACTTTCCTGGGCAGTCTATTCCAATGCCTACCCACACCTTTCCATAAAAGACGAGTCCATGAGATACGTCAAATATCCAGTCTTGAGCACACATAAAATATTCTTTGTTATGGACAGGATGGACATTACTGTAAGAAGCAACCATAGAAAGAAGTGCCCTCGTCTAAATTTCTTCAGACATTATTTCCTGCAAATAAATATCCATTCTTTGCTTCAGAATTGAATCCACATTTTATGCACTCTGCAAACAGATCTGAACTACACAGAGCTGATGGCTGGATCTCAGTATTACGCTGACAAAAATCTAAGAATAAATAATATGAACTATGCTACTTCAACTTCATCCACCACAGTCAATCATCTCTGCCTCTTTCCTTTCAGAAATGCTCTATGATGTTTTTCACATGGTTATACTTCAAGTAGCTGAACAAGCATACATATACTCGATAGGTATATAAAGATACTCACACAAGTCTGCTTTCCTGGCATTTTTCATCCGTATGATTTTTACAGTGAGTAAGTTGCACGGAGAGGGTTCTGTCTATAGAAGAGCAGAGTACAAAATACGTAGCATTATCACATTGAGAGAAAGAACAGAAGCACAGTCAGATATAGTGTTAAATACAACGTTTCAGTACTAACCATATAAAACATTTCTGGACTGAGGTTCTTACTTGTGCATCATCTCTCTGTCCTGCTGGGTTTACAGCCAGGTGTGCCCAAAGCCCCTAGATGTATACTCAGACACAGACCAAATCCCCACTGCCCTCCATTTTCCATTCTTTCAGAAACTCATGGGACTCCTCAGATTGTAGTGGCTGACTGGCTCTTACAACCCAACCACAGAAAAACAGTGAGCCTCGTTGTGTTGTATTAATACAACTGATACAGATCTTGGTCTGTGCAAATTCAAGGAATGTCAAATAGATCTGCTTTATTTCACAACAAATAGTGGCCAATCTAGCAGAGCAGGAACTAGTAATGATATCGTGATGTTGTGACATTACGTGTCAGCTGGTATACAGCCATATACCTCCACTGGTACATTTGATGTACACCAGCATTAGCTCTCAGAAAATGAGGACCTGAAAAATGTCCTCTAGGAACCCATTCCAAACTTCTCTAAAGGGGGCAGTGAAAGAAACAATTCTGTCATTATTTCTCTCAGAATAATTCAGCTTATCCAATATTCCTTTATGCAACAACACAGGAAAGCATCCTCAGAAATCCCGGGATACCACATATACCTAGGTGGTTATCAAAAGATCCTTAACAAACCTGCCAGGGAACTGGTTTGATTTTGTCAAGCAAGGAATGGGCAAACACGATACTTAATCAAAAGCATGGGGGGAGGCTGAATGTGATATAGTTTGCTCCCTAGATAATTCTCTTTTTTAAAGGAATGAAAGGAGAAAAAATCCTCTGCAGTTTAACACTCTGAACCAGCCAAAGAAAACAAACACCAACAGCAAAAGAATTGGGAAAAAAAAAAAAAAAAAAAAAAAAAAAAGACCATAGCAATGTAATAATCATATGGGAGAGCTCATGCACACTACTGGTTGAGCAGGGAGTATTGCTGCCACAAGTATGTAGGTCCACACACAGCAAGGAAAGCTTTCTGTGTCGCCATTCATTCGCTAATGCCTACAGATTCCCACAATTTCTAGGAGAGCCTACATTTAGCACCTTCTTGGCTTTTGCTCTGGGCTCATTCACATTAGTTACATCTCTTTAGTTTTCATCATTGGGTTGTTTTGCCAGATCCTACTGGATGGGAGATAAAGTCAGCAGCCATATATAAATTGGGCATTTACAAAATATAGTACAATTACAGCAGTATGAAATCCCTTACATTCCTCAAAGCAAAAAATCAAAGTGAGCATGAAACCCAGATAGAAGACATTACTCTCAGCCCAGGTGCTGAAGAAGGAATCTCAGAGCTTAACAATGCTCCTACAGGAGGCCACCCCAGCTGCTAAAGTTGCCTGGACAAAGCATCCCAGAGCCTTCATTTCCCTTTCCTTACCTGGGTTGTGCTGTAAAACACCCCCATCGTGGTCTTCCCCAAGTTCAAACCAGGTGTGAAATGTGACAGGAGATGGGTACTGAGGAGCACCCAAACCTTCTGGTGCTTTAAGCTGCCTGAAGCAGACAGGCAGGTGTGTGGATGCCTGACTCAGTTCCAGCCTCGCCCCAGCCACCAGCCCTTGAGCAATCTCCAGCTCCTCCTCCTCTCTGCTGGCAAGTGACACATACAGATCCCAGCAGAAGGATACTCTTTCCAGCCGCAGTTAGAGCGGTGTCAACACCCAACAGGAATCTTCCCTTTGCAGGTCTTAGGGAGACTCCATAGCTCTTGCACACCAGAGGGATATCAGGATGCATCCTCATGTGCAAAATCAGCTGCACCAGCAAGGGTCTGTCTGGCTACACATGGCTTCTTTGGCCCACAACATCCAAACAAATAATTGAGAAGGCAAAAGTGTTTCTGTAGATTTTTATTGCCTATGGGAGTAGGTGGGCATCCACTTAAAGACATATGAGAAAGATGACTTTTCATCCTTACCTCAGCTTTCACGGTGATATCAGGCAGTTAGCACCACGTGATATCATCCCAGTTCTTAAAATGAATACATAGCAGATAATGAAACGGAAGACTTACTTTTGAAAAAAAGAACTTCCTTGCTATTATAAAATTTAATTAAAAACAAAACAAACAAACAAACAAAGAAAAAAACCCTCAAAATTTCATTTCACTTGGCAATGAAATGAGAATTGATTAAGGTAATTCCACGGGTATTATATAACTTGAATTCAATAACATGTTTGACATTCAAAGATGCTCTAACATAAGAACTGGATGCAACAGATATCATCCAGACAAACATTAAACAGATGAAGGATGGATGACAAAGAGACCACAAGAAGCAGCAGTCAAAGGAAATAATCCCCAAAAGATTGCAAACAATTCAGTTTTAAGCCTATTGCAGGCTTAATCAGTTTCATCAGGCAAATAAATGTTTTGTATGCTGTCTTTTGAACAGACAGTATTGAAACAGTGGGAAGATAAAAGGAAGAATCATGCAGCAATCAGACAGAAAGGCAAGTTTCCTATCAGCAGGACATAATGCAGAGATACCCCATGGCTAACTTGGAAAGCAGAACAGTTACGTCTTTGCAGCAATTCATCATACTTACCTAGGAAATGGACTAATTAGTCCTGATGAAGAAGTCGGTTAATGAAACACAGGCTGTGTCATACACCTATATCTGGCTTTTTTCTCTCCTGTTGTTAATTTTTTCCTGTACAAGATAGAGCTTCTACCCTGCTCTGTTTCATTTCCCCCCAGTCCTTGAAACCACAAGTCAAACTGAAGATATCTGGGAAAGACCCAGAGGGATCCCTTGAGCTGATTCTAATGCTCTGGAGCTGAATCACAATTACAGTTGCCTCATAATATGCAGGGCTAGTAATCTCAATTTCAACATGCAATACTGCACCTGGAAACAGGGTTACAGCACGTCCTTGGCAGTGTTGCACCAGCATAAAATAAAAAATGAAAAAATGAACACTCTCATAGGTGAAAAACACAATCCAGTCCCTCTCTTCCACCACCCAAATTGCTCTGGATGTACCATCAGCTGTTTGTCCCAAAGCACAGAGGACTTTTTGTCCAATCTCCTAGAACTTTGTTTATAAAAATGAATCTATCATTTCATCATATCATGTTGACTCTCCTGATCTCAATACCTGTCCCACCCTGCAGAGTTTGTCTGATATTCCTAACAACAGTAAAAGTCTTTGATTACCAAAAGCGAGACAAACCCAAGCATTATTTGAGCTGCTGTAAGCAGTCTTTTCATGTATCACAGTGTAGAGCTGCTGCTGAGAAAGACAACTTGTGATCTACCCACTGCAGAACTGTGAGAAGATTGCCTCTGGCAACTAGCTTCCCTCAGAGGGCCTTTAGGATTTGTAATGATGGGGAAATCACTCTTTCAGCACTATTTGCAGGAAAATGCTGAACAGTTACAAAAACTATATCTGAAGACTGCTCAAAAGAACTTCTTGCATTGCCATATTCTATGCACCAGCTATCAGCCACTTCTCATCTTCTGAAACGCTGGGAGATGGACCGTTGACAGGAACAGTCAAGGCAGGTAAAGATGAGAGGCAGAACAGGCAGCAACTCCAAGAGAAAAATCAAAGAAGCTGGGAAATGCAGTAGCTACAGAGGCTGAATATAAGTGGTTCTGTGAATAGCATTTTAAAGGACAGTTATGACAATATGAAACAGTGCTGACTTAATTCAGAGTTGTTTGGGTTTTCTTTTCATAGACGGTCAAAGCTGCATAGATACTGGTAGTAACTTGAAAAAAGCACTTATTTTGAAAGACTAGTGAAAAAAGCCAGTTGTATTTTAAAAAATCTCATAGTAGACAATCACATCAGAGATGACAAACTTCACAGTGACAGTGATTAAGATGAGAAAGACCAACACAATCAATAAGCTAACAATCAGAGAGATTCCAGTTCAAGGTATTGCTGCTTGGCCAGACAGAAAAAACAAATGAATTTTGGTTTGATTCACATTTTTAATGTGCTACATATTCCATTGTAATAACAGAAAACATTATATTAAATTATACGATATATATCTCCATTGGCAAAATAACAAGGTAACAAAACTAAACATAAATTTGTTGCTTTGAAGTTTGTTCTGGATTAAACCACTGTAAATTCAGTTCTGCCCATCTGAACAGTCATTTAAAGAGAACGAACTGGAGTCCAGCATTTCCAAGGGGTGATGCAATTTCAAATGCAGATTAGAGTGGCAAGTATCAAACATTTTAATCTCACTAGATGACAGACAACCCGAGAAATACCACGTGGAAGGCTGAAGTTAGCAAATGGTGGCTAGTAATTCCTTTGCTTCCTCCGTGCCACTGCCATGCGCAAAGCCTGAATAATCAACTTTTCATTATTCAGAACATTGTAATCAGTCAGCTTCACCAGTTTGTCAAAATTCTTTTCACTGAAACAGACTTCCCTTGTTGTAAATGGGGAAAGGATACTGCAAACGTCAACTTTGCCTTCAGCCATCTCTTCAGGACTCCTTTCCACACCTGAGGGAAAAACCACAAGAGGCAGCAGTAAGATTTTAACACAGCATGTAGTTCATATTAATCATTTAAGTAATTTTAGGTAGAAAAGGGAGATTTGAAGGGGAAGAGGTGATTTGCCAGCGGAATGTGAAAGTAGTTCAGTAGCATCATATTTTCAGATTCTGCATGAAGCATCAGTCTGAGACTGAACTAGCCAAATGGCTGGGAATAAGAACACCACCCATTATCAGAAGAAGCACTTGCAGACCACTGCTTAGAAAATATGAAATCTTTGTTGTTCAAACTAGAAAAGAGGAAGCAGAAGGAAAACAATCTTGTACTGGATGGACTAGCAATATTTACTGGAAGTTTGGAAGAAATGATGGCTCTCAGAGAGAGGACTAAAAAAAATAAAAATAAATAAAAAAATAATAATAATAAAAAAAATCCCAGTCCATTCAGTCCTATATCCTATATTGGGAAGAAGACAGACTACAACCAAAACTTAAAGAAGGTTTCATTTCTTTTTGCAAGCACAGGTGCACGTCAATATAGTGTGACAACGTGAGGATCTGCTACCCATGCCGCATATATTTTGGAAGATTTACTTTCTTGCTATCTCAGCTAATTCCTGTGGAATAAATCCTTTTTCATCCTAAACGTATTAGATGAGTTTCTGTGGTTTACTTGGTTCAGAGATACTAATTTGGAGTAGTTCTTTGTGTCAGCGATGAGGCTGTCTATGTCAACATTAGAAAGAATGTCAGAGATAACAGTGAGAGGTTAGATATGAAATGGAGAGGGCACAGCAGGCAAGTAACTCTCTATTAAAATTGGAAGATACAGATGACTCACCAGGAGCTTTGTAGTTCTTGAAGGTATCATTCACTAAGGGGAAAAAGAGCACCGTTGGAACTTGTGGATTGTCAGCATCTTCAAACACATAACATTCCTTCAAGTTTTCCCTGTCTTCGTCACTTATCTCAATTTTGGGAAATGGAATTCCTTGTCTCGATATATATTTTGCAATCTGATCCAGAGGCTGAATGAATGAATAAAATAAATAAAATCACAGAAGATCCAGAGAGTTGTACATTTTTTTAATTATTATTATTTTATTTTTTTTTAAAGCTCCAGCATCTAATAGTAATAATCCAAGGCTTGAATTTTCCTTTGGAAAGATGTTAAGTTGCAGAAATATGATCATAACCACACCATACATTACAGCTTCTTTTATTTTCAAGAAGAAAACTCCCACTTTCTACAAACCTGCAAATAAAGCCAAAAGCCAGAAGACTGGTTTTGTGGTTCTAATTAAACACTTTCTCCAAATGGGTTCAGGAGGGAAAGGAAAAGAAATACAAAACAGCAAGTATGGAGTAGGAACCCATCAGTCCAGATATTCTGCATCACTGTCTTGACCTCTTCAATATTTGTCACTTCTCCACTCTTTCCATCCTCTGCATGGTTTGCAATCATTTAAAAATGACTATTAACAAGTGACATTTATCAACACACCTATTGATCTCATAAAGAAAAGGGTTTGTTTAAACAGCTTTATTTACTATAAGTCAATGTTCATTTTTATGTTAATCTCACTATGTACACAACATTAACTATATTATGTGTCAATATCAATCAAGTCAAGCTTCAGCTAGTCTGTTTCCATAAAACTAATACAAGATAAACAGGCCTAGAACCACATAGATTGCTTCATATAATCTGTTAAAATTTTGTCAGGACTTTGATTATCTTCGTAATTTTCTCAATTCAAAGATAACCGAAAATCAATATGAGAGAACCCAATCATTCTTTAGTCAACCCTTCAAAAACCTTGTATCCGCTGCAGCAAAGAATTTGATGATTTTAAAACACCAATATCCATCCACTGTCTCCAATCATCCTTCTTTGCTATTGAGAAATTAATCTAGTAATCTAAGTAATAAATAATCTAATCATCATCTTTTGTAACATCAATACAGTGTGCTATTTTTCACAAATACAGAATAGAAAAGTATACTGAGCTTGCTGGCAACTGGGAATGGTGTTGCAACATTATTGCCAGTTCCACCTATCAGATCCATTTTTACCTTGAAGTAGAGCAATATCCTCAGCTCTATCTGTAATTCTTGAAATAATTTAAATAATTCTTCATAGTAGTTTACTCTTTAGATCATATCTCTGTCATAGTAATAGCATCTACTGCCAGCCTCCTAGTTTAAGCAGAGGACTAGAAGGACAGGTAACTTTCATTAGAGAATTTGGGCAACAATTTCAGGCACAAAGAGGCAAAATCATAGTCAAAGTGGTGGTAGAAACTAGAAAAAGTTTGATTCTTCCTATTCCAGTACTGGAAAATTAACTGTTTTAACTGATAGATGCTGTAGTCCAAAATCAACTAAAAAAAAAAAAAAAAAAAAAAAAAAAAAGGATCTCCAGTACCGTGGGCTTTTCTTACCAGTGTCTGGGACCCTCCACTGTAATTCAAATGCAGGATGACATCCACCTCCCTTTTCGATCTCAAAAGTGGTGGGTAGCTGGTATTGATGAAAAATCCAGTATCAACCAGGGAGAGGTCATCGTTAGCTGTTTCCATCAGTTTATTCGGGAAGCAGTCTATCACTGTGTCTGAAACACGAAATATTTCTTGTCAATAAATTAAAAACAAGATTCACTTCCTACAGAGAAACAAAGAAGGAAGAACAGAGAACTCTGCCCTCAGTTTCCCGCCTTCCTTTGCTGACTCACAAGCAGCACTGATTTATAGAACAAATGACACAGTACAGCTTTTTCCTTCCTCCTTGGACACCTCAAGGAGCTGTAAAGGGTAGATCCCTCTTTTTTTGTTTGTTTGTTTTTTTCAGTCTGAGTTTCTGTTGTCCCTTGAACACAATCCCCAGACAGTCAAACTGAATTTTTATAGCTCCACTATCTCCCCACTGAAACAAAAAAACTGAAATGCATGTCAAATTTGGCTCTTGTTTTTTCAGTCCAAAGGAAGGGAGATGAGAAGTTTCAGAAGTCAGCTCTCTTTCTTCCTCTGCATCAGAAATCCTAAATGGATTCCCAAACCTAAACCTTCCAAAAATGCTACTCAAAAACTAGCTATGTTACTGTGCCTTTCCAGGTAGAAAATCCATCACTCTCCAGGTACTTGCTGTGCATCTGTAAACCTCTGATAAAATTGGGATACTGTGCAATGGTTGGGCGTCCTGTTAAGACATCTCGCAGAACAGAGGAGAATGTGGATGAGGGAGTGAGAAGACATGTGTCTACCTCATAAGGATTCATGGACAGAAAGGGTTCTTCCTCTGCAAGAAAGAAAGTATTTCTTAGTTTAGGACACTTTTCACAAACAATCTCTAAAACCAAAACAAACAAACAAATCATGGAACAACCACTGTTGCCACCATCCTCAATCTGAAGGTAAACCAGACACAGCGAAATGAGCCCTGAAGGCCTGTATGACCAAATAAAACTCAGTTATTTCACACTGTGAATTAAACGTGGGCTACCCACAGGCAACAAGCTTCCAGGCACTAAGCACTACCTCACACTCCTTGAATGATGTGCAGGTCCACTGAAGTGTGTGGTGCAGGGGAGAGCTGAGGGCCAAGTTGATAGCACTGGCCTTTAAGCAGGACAATCCAGAAAACATGCTAAAATCACTGAGGTTTAAACATTACCTAACTTAGGGAGACAATCAATCTGGTGGTAAAAAACACAAGAATTTCTCACCAATATCTTTTACTCTGTCTCTGGTCCATCTGAACCAGAAGTCCTCTGAATCAGCAGCCAAATTCCAAACATACATCACATCTATGGAAAATATACTACTCCACATGCCTGTAACGTGAAAGAGAGAACATAAGCTGACTGATGGAATAATTTTGGAAGAATTTTAATTGGTACATACCTTCAGTCATTCCCCTGTGATACTTCCTCTGTCCAGAAGGCCATCTCTGCAGGGATACTTCCTAAGTATGTCCTCACTAATATGGCCTCACACCTGCCTAACCTGTTTGCTGGTGCTTTCCCAGGGCTGCCCTCCACACGTCACATGCTCACAAGCACCAGCTCTCTTTCAAGTGGGCCACCTTGTGTTCTGTGCAATAATCACCTTGCATGTAGCAGATTCGAGTCTCTGGGAGCCTCTTCACAAGCCTTCCCATAAAGAATTCACTTCCAAAATGTTCTGCACGGATAGATGCTCCATATTTCAGGAGACTGACTTCATAAGGAGTGAATTCCAACCACTCTGTGGAGACAACAGCCAAATCATGAAAAGACAATAATGCGTTAACTACTGCTATACAGAATAGAGCCAGAGAACAGGAGCAAATGAAACAGATACTATCTAGCGTATGATATACTGTTTAAGAGCTATTGCTGTATCTCTATTGCTCACAGAATTAATGCCCTGAGAGAACATATTTCTCTCACTTCAAGGGGGGGGCGGTCCTAGACTGTGAAGTCTTTAGATACAGCAATCTTCTGCAGAAAATCTTTACTCTGAATATACCATTAGCATTTCCTGCCATTAGTGCTACCCAAAAGCGTGTATTGCTCATGTGTGACTGTCCCTTCAGGGAAGCCATAACAGCACTGAGCTGTTCATATTAAATAAACAACATGAAAATCAGTAACAGAGGATATAGTAATTTTCCTGCCACTGGATCAAAACATTCAAAGATCTTACTGTTCAAAATTGGAATAGGCAGAATCATCACAAAAAGTAATTTAAATGTGACCATTTGCAAGAGTGGCATCTTCTTATTTATAAATATACTTTTGTTTCTGGCAAGGTAGAGAAACAAGCTCTTTGTTATTATAATGAATGGACTATTGTACCGTTGAAGCTGATTACACGCATTTAGATTACATTATAGAAATAAATTAAGAAATGTAGATTATAACCATTACCTCTGAATGCCTGAGCACTATAGTTGGACTTGAGGTTGATGGCCACATAAATGGGCAAAGGGTTCTGCCCATTATCCACTGCCTGCCGCTGATCCGAGAGTCTGTGTTCATCTTTCTGGTTTTGATTAAAATTGGTTAAAGGCATGAGGTGACAAACAATTTGCATTTGAAATAATATAATGTGAATTATGATCTTTATCCAGGTTCTCTTTCCCATCTTAATCTCATTGGACTGTTCAGAAGTATCTGCTTTTGTATATCCCAAATTCAGTAAGTATCCACTAAGCAGCAGCTACTACATAGGGGTTCTCAGATTTTGGGATATACAGAGAATGCAGATTTAGCAAGGAAAAAAACAGTTCCCAGGAAGAAGTATATGATTAAGTGAAATGTAAGGTACTTTTTTAGCTGAAGCACATGGAATGATGTTTATTATATTCTACTATGCTTTACAAGTATATTTATATGTAAGAATATATTGTATTGCACATGACAATATAAAACTTATTTGTATAAACATAAACTAGAAGGAAACTTCTTAAGTAATACTGCTCTAGAAGTACAAACATTTATATTGATCTTTTTTGAAACTTGATAAAACATTTAATGAATGGTCTTTCCACTATTTGAATCACCTCCATATAAAAAAAGCCAGTAACTAAGGCTTCATAAATAAGTGAAATAAGTTATTTCTAATTCTAATAAGAACATGTTTCAGAACATTTAATATCCAAAGTGATGAGTTTACATTTCTAAATAATCTTTTTCATATGGATTTTTCTTTTAACTATTTTCTAAAAGAGAGAACACCTTTGACTGGATGCCCCTGCTCCTTCAAGGTAAACCTCACTTTATAGTGAGAGCAATGCTTTAATAGTGAACCTCACTATTCAGCATATAATCAACTATTTGTACTTGGAGTGCAATCCCAAGATCAGTAGCGTCATCCCAAGATTTATTTTCTTTTCCTATATAATTATAGATGTTCATCAAATTCCTAAGGAAAAAAGAAAAAAGAAAAAAGAAAAAAGAAAAAAGAGAAAAGAAAAAAGAAAAAAGAAAAAAGAAAAAAGAAAAAAAAAAAAGAAAAAAGAAAAAAGAAAAAAGAAAAAAGAAAAAAGAAAAAAGAAAAAAGAAAAAAGAAAAAGAAGAGTAATACCTTATCATGTAGCATGGATTCGATGACAAGCCCCCATAAGTCTATGAAAGACGTGTTACGTCCTTCTTTAATCCTCTCCCTCAGGTCATTATAGTAGTACTTCAGACAATCCAAGGAAAAACAGCAGATCTTATTTTTTGTTACTTGCTTGCGAGCTTCCTTGATTGCCTCTTCCAGATATTTTTCTGACCAGTCAGCATCTTCATACAAGTTTGCCATTGTCCTGAAAAAACATTAGAAGGAAATAGTGAAAGAAGACGGATGCTGTGGTTTGGCTTCAGAAGACATTTGTGCAACCTGTTTGCCTGTTTCATTTCATATAGGGTTCACAGCTCAAAACTAGACACTCCTGAAATCCTTTCATTTTGAGATACATCCTCTTCCAACTTTCCCTCATTTTTATGACAAGATTTTGTGGGCTCAAAAATAGCATAAGGAGTTCAAGAGAGAAAAAATCTAGCAAGACTATTAAACAGACTACTCAAGCCCCCAGAAAACCCTACAAAGTTTGCCCTAAACTTAACTTTTTCCCTAATATTTGCTACCGGCTTCTGCCTGTGATAGTACTGGGCAGTTCTTATGACATCTTCTCACAGGACACTTCCTATTGTTCCTTGAAATCACAACACACACAAGTACACTCTACATGCATGTAGAGAAACTGAAAGAATACTTAGACAAACCTGTCATTAAGTTTTGGACTGATTAACTCAATGCAAAAACTGTCTCCACTTCCAACAGGGAGTAGAGGAGTGAAGCTGGCTAAAACCCATATAAATTAATTCTTAACAGTTATTTACATTATGACATCAACTGCTGTATACCCACTGGGAGAAGCAAGCACTATATAATCAGCAACAATAGTTGCAGTCTGTCTGAGGCTGGTAACTCAGCATCATTTGTTGGACCATCTTCAACAATATTAAATCCACTAGCCCCAAACACGTCTTTTACCAGAGGAAGATGCACTTTAAATCCAAAATGGAAGTGAGATTAACCAGCAAATGGCAGGCATAAATTCTTCTTCCCATCTTTCTTCAATTTCCAGTCTAAAGACAAATTCATTGCATTCAGTCTAAGGTATAATTGATAAAATATGAAAAGGTAATACAGCATTATATGAAAATATCAGGCACAGACTGTGTGGTGATGATTGATCTCTTATTGAGAACATTTGTTTCTTTGTTCTAACTGGAAACAGGATACTATGGGGAAAATAGAAATGCTTTTGATTTACTAAGCGCATTCATTATAAACTGGCGGTGCTGTACAAATAATCAACACTATCAGCAGAGAGAGAAAATATACGACTTGTTAAGGCAATCCTCACCATGTGGTACCCGATAAACCAGCAATGTAAGAAATGCAGTCTAACAGATTGAGTTTCTGGAGCCCCAGTAGGCTGCCATACATCGCTGTAAGTGACCTCGTCCCGCCCCCAGTTGTCGTGATGGCCACCACTGGCACCTGTCCAACACAGCAAGACAGAAAGGCAGAGAAAGCCATGTACATATTAGAGATGAGCCACTGTAATACAGAAATGAAGTAATAGAGGCACTGATGTAAGCAGTGACGTCACTTTGTGCAAAAGGATGTGATGCAAAAGGCTTCTGTTGTCACCATCTGACTTACAGGGGAGTTAAAGTTCAAGTCTTACCAACTCGGATTGGGTGGGGGGAGGCTGTTTACTTAGTGTATATAATTGGAAATCAACATCATCACCCTGGAATTCTTCTCAAGGTGTATTATTAGAGGCCATCATGAAAAAAAAAAAAATACAGGTTTTGCCAAGGTAGAGCAGATTAAGGATCTGTGATTCTGCCTCTAACAATGATCATTGTCTCAAAAGAATGCAGAGCACCCGGTAATCAGCCAAACCGCCCAACAGCCAAAGCCTTCCTGACCTCCAGCCAGCAATTACTTCATGGCCTGAGGCACAAGCATTGATAGAGTTGTTTATTTTTCCTTCTTAAATTCCAGGTGCAATTGAAGAGACTATTCTTCTCTTAATCTTTTCCTAATCTAGTATGCCATTTGCTTCCATTAACATCTTGCATGCTGTTTGGGAAATGTCTATTTACACCTTTGTAGTATTAACTCCTAATCTCATCAACAGATCAACTGTTCTGAAATCACTGAAAAGAGCTTGAGGAAAAAATATTTATCCGATCCCACAAATTCAAAAAACAGCCCTACCCTACACTTGCTATGAGCTCAACTTCTAGGGAATTATAAAATAATTAGGCAAAATATTAATTTTTAAAAACTTACTTAAAATCAGAATAATTTCAAAAAATACGTATTTTTTTCTCTTTACCTATTCCAGTCTCTTCCAACATAAATTAAAATGCTAGAGATGGCTTAGGGCTGAAAATGCTTTTTAAGAGTTTCCAAGGGGAATATTCTCAAAATTCTGAGATTCAGTGCATGAAAAGCAGATCCAAAGGAATGAGTTCTTTTCAGTCTTACCATTTCAACCATTTTCCCCAAGAAACCATAGACAGTTAAGTAAAAAGTTCTCTATTCCTTTTAACTGTCAGCTGAAGAGAATTCACGCAATTGTTATGTACATATATCTTGATTTTCAACAATGTAACTGTGCTTAAGCCATTACAAAGTTTATGATTCAAATGTGGAAGGAAGAACAGGGATTACAGTGACAAAGCTCAATTTAGAATCAAAAGTTTCATCTAAACATCTCAACTGTGCTACAAGATACTTTTTTTTTTCCTCTTTTTTTCCTCAGCTGAACAGTTTTATTCCAATAAGCATCTCCCCACATTATCCTTTCTGCTGCAGAATCAACCCCAAACACTTTTAATTCAGATATCTGAGAAAACGTAGCTTTTAAAACTCAGAATTCTCAAGAAAGACATCAACACTGCCTGGCTTCTGCTACTGAGCTAAAGCAGGTACTTTCCCAAACAGCATCCCCCTGTGTCCCGTGTCTGCCCAACAAAAATAATCTTCCTGAGACCCCTGAGCAACAGCAGAAATTAACAGGAATGGATTAAACTGGAGAGCTGTGGAGAAGTCTTGGGGTCTTTAAAGGCACATCCTGCTTTCTCCAGGCTGCTGCAGAGACTGACCACTGCTTCTCTTGGTTACCTTTTGCTCTAGACAGCAGGCTTGCCCTAGAAAAATTGCATTAACTAAGCTGCTTTATTATTTCTTGTCTCAGTTTGCGAGCCAGGCTCTGATTCCTGGAGACAATTCCTTTAGGGATTGTATGGCTTACCTCATGCTCCTTCAGATCCTCCTCCAAATTAAGGATCTTCTTCAGAGCAGCAGCAACGTATTTCTTCCTTTTCTGAAGGAAGTTTTGCTCCTCCCTGCACAGGCTGTACCCCAGACGTACATCCAGATCTCCTGAGCTGGAACAGACAATGGGATAAATCAATACATATGTCAGTTGTAGCCAGTATCAGGACCTGTAATGGGAAGTTGTCTGCAAACTCCATAAACAAGCATTGCCAAGTCTGCATGTTGAGCTAAGAGCAGAATAAATATTTCTACTGCCAGCAAGAGGTAGCAATGATAAAAGAAGTTTTCAAGGTACTTTAGATTTCTTATGAATAGAAGCACAAAAGTCAAGATACTTAACCAGAGATACAGACCAGAGAAAGATCACCAAGAAAAGGGTGGCTTTTTTCTGTATCCATTCCATCCCATCACCATGATATCCAAGAAAACTCAAATGATACTGATGCTGCCTGTTATCAGGCAGAGGTCCTGTCGAGGTTGAAACTCAGGACAAGTACCACAGCATCACCTCGCTGTGCTCACTCAGACTGCCCTGTGAAATCCAAACAGCATTTGGGAAGCTTTGCAGAGCTGCCTGGCTTTGCTTATGGAATTGTGTCAGGTAAACAGATGAGTAGCACTAGGCAGTTTGTGTGATGCTCAGAGTGAGTGTGTTTTTCTCAGCAGCATTTGGCCTTTATTACTTTATGGCAGTCTCTTCACCTGTGCTTACCCATAAGTTCATTCATAGCTACACTGATACTTAATGCCTTTTACCAATGTAATTTCTAGCTAAGCATTTATGAACTGCATCTTGCAAATAAATGACTATCTATCTTTTTTTCCACGTGAGCAGCCACACTGAATCCTATCCCTCGAGAAACGTGAAGCACAAGTCAAAGGTTTTGCAGAAGAGAAAGTACAAAACCAAACAGCAATTAATTATTTGTGCCTTTGCAAAAAGCAAATATGGTTATTACAGGAAAAAAGAAATAAATAAAATAAAATAAAATAAAATAAAATAAAGAAAGAAACAAAAAAGAAAACAAAGGTGTTCTCAATATTGCCCAAATGTTTTGTGTCACACCACCCTCTGGTGGCCACAAATTCTATTCTTTATATCACCTTCACTAATGCTTAGGAACACCAAAGTCTGAATGGTTGGTGTTAATACTTTCTGTTCTCCAGTAAATTTGGTAGATGCCAGATTAATTCTGAAAACAAAATAAGGTGATCTGATTGATCTCCTAAGAGCAAACAACTCTTCTAGAGCTAGAAAAAAAACTAGCACTTCTTGTTTTTCACTTGTTCTCTAAGTCTGTAGGATTTACACTTAAACAAATTTTGTAATGGGATGAGATTGAACAGGTAGTTCTCTTATCCATGCCACACATTTTATCTAAACAAACTCCTCCCATGCTTTGTAAATCAACGTTGCTTCCCTTCTGCATATCACCCAAGAACAGTGTAAATAGCACCTAGTTTCCATTTGTACCATAAAACCTCATTCTCTTCAGTGTTATCCACCACTGGTACAAGCAGTCCCATTAACTGCTTGTCAGAGGTGCATCTGGTCAGGTCCCAGTACACATTTTGCTCAGTGAAGCAAGAGAAGGAACAGAAGCCAGGCTGCCTTTCCATTTGTTGTTTTTCTAGTGATTTTGCAAAGTCAAAGAGGGATATAGAGTTTACTTAAGCCATTGCATAGAACTGACTATTGAGATAAAGGGATAACAAAGTTCACCAGAAAAAAGTGTGATTTTATTCATGTCTAAGAATGGTGGTTGTAAAATAAACTAACTTACTCTGAAAATAAAAACCTAGAAAGACTCAAACTCATATTGTCTTGCATGATCCTGTAACCACAATGGCCTTGCACTTACCTTGGGCACCACCTGAGTACAGGACAAAACACTCACGTGAAAAGTTTTCCTCTCTCCACTGACTAGAGACAAAACCCTAGAAAACTTGTTTACAGTAATCCTGGACACCTGCATAAAAGGAGGCTGTCTTACCATTTTCTTGATGTCAAGCACAACTCAAAGGATTGATCCTAGAAAACAAGAAAACAAAGTTAATTGCCAGTAAATTTTCTCCTTCAAGCTCTGCCAAGGAATGAGGTTCTCAGATGATAATTCACATGTCTAGGAATATTTTTTATGGTACAATTAAACAAAGTCACACACTCTGTTCTGGAACCAGATACTCTCCTATCTAGTAAGCGTGCCTGGGACAAAGAACTTACACATTACACCAACTCAGAGTGTGGATGCTTAGTGCAAGAACCACCAAATAACCTCACTGAAAAAGATCACACAGTAAGTAAGCCACACTCTTAACACCAATATTTAGGTAAGATCTGAATTAAGCTCGTATTCTGAATTGTCTTTTAAATTAATAGCTATTGGGGGATTATTCCAGTAACAAATTATGGAATACATGTGTGTATGGCCATCATTTTTATTTTTTTTTCCTTGAATCTCCTTAATTCTAATTTTGCTATGTAGATTTGCAAAGATTTGGCAGTTACTACAATGATTGCTACCACCTGTTTCATAAAGGCGAATATGACAATCTTTATTATTTTGGAAAACTTTCAGCAAATATCCATATAATTTTACAAAGTGATTTTGCTCATTTAGTGACCTTATTTCTAGCAGGACAAAATTAAGCGCAGTTCTAAAATATTTACTTTAAAAACATTCTCAAGTGCTCACCTCTTCTACTGTTATTTCCTTCTGCAAAGGGAGTGAATTCAGAGGAAAAGAGAGGACTCCATATTCCTGAGTCGCATTTTTGTCAGCCAGCTGAAATAATGTGAAAAGCAGCAGGGATGCACATGAAAGGTTTGTCATCTCTAGCACTTCTGCTCTTAAGACGACTAGTTGGCTTCATTTATTTTTCTGCTAACTTCACTATAGTTAATTCTAACATACAGAAGAGGAATGTACCTCTTCTGGTAACATGATGTCCAGTCTTGTCTGGTCATTTATGTTGCAGTGAAATACAATGATCTGAAGGCCCGGCTCAGAGCCCAGGGAAATCTTCTGGCTTCCTTCATGGGATCCTTTCACTGTGAACGTAAGCTCCTGATCTAAAATATATAAAAGCAAGGAACAAAAATAATTTTAACTATTCCAAGCAAACATACATAACTGATAACTGAAATCTGTTTTTACTCTGCATGCTTTTAGTCTGATTTTTCTTATACCTCAATAATAAAGTAAGCTTTGGGTGGCCAAAATAAATGAAAAACTAATACAGAACCACCTGGTAGACCTGTATAAATCATTAATAAACAGAAATCTCACAGTTTTGAAATGCTATTATGTTATTATACTTCCTATGAATAAGTAAAACTGAAACTTGGACTTAAAGGAGTTTTAGTTTAAAAGAATTTAGGATAATTCACATTGAATGAAAGATTCATTTATTTGTTATCTACCTGTTCTGGTTCATCTTGTGTACTGAACCACACTGTGTTTGCTAGGCAAGAGTTTCAAACTCAAAATAGTGCAAAAGGTTTGATACCTTGTCCATTACTCTTCTATGATAACTGTGTCATCAAAACAGAAACAGCTTGAGTGTACAGAAACCTTGAATATATTCAGTCTCAAATCAAACGTACAAAACAAGATTTTTCTATACTAAGACTTTTTAAAAACAAAACAAAACAACAACAACAACAAAAAAAACTTAACTTTAAAACTTTCTTACCAATGTTCATATTGAACATGTAGTAGCTACAGAGAATACAATTTTTTTTTGCCAATTTTTAAATGCTGGTATATATGGAGCTATTTTTGCATCAATTTAAAATTTGCCACAGAACCAAATACTTGATTCACTTGAATTTTGACACATACATTTTTGCACAATGCAGAGCATGGAAAAACTAAGTATTATGTGACACAGCTAGAGTAACATGCACAACAGATCATTAATTTTTCAACATCTGTTATAACGACTGAATCACAACACAAAAACAATAGGTTAATGAAGCAATAACCTCACTTGTGGATTGCTGCTTCAGCTTCCCTGTATCCACTCTGACCTCCAAACAGGAAACCTCATGAGCCTGTAACAAGAGAGACAAATGATGATTAAGAGAAACGTAAATGTCATTACAAGTGATTCATTCTGTTCTTAACCAACCCCACTAGATGATCAATGGCAACACAGCTATTATCTATTATTACTGTTATTTAAGCGATAATACTGACATGGTATTTTTCTGGTTTGGAAAGTAAAGAGAAACAACTCATGAGTTGCTTTGAACTTGGAGAGCCAAGGAAGTGATGAAGATGAGACCTATTTAAAACAATAGGAATCTTGAGATCTAAGACTCTATTTAGAGTATTTTATCACTTTCTTCATTAACTCCTGCTGGTTTGGGGCATGATGTAGAAACAGTTTGTAGGAAACTACTCATCAGTGCCTTTCTTCTCAGTAGGACAATGTTGCTGACAATACAGTTTTTGAGACACAACTCGGTTCTCCAAGTTAGAAGTATGTACACTTGCTAAACAGGCATAGGAAAGATTGTAAGAAATAATTACCACTAGTACTCCATTAGTAATGATGCCATCAGGATAGTCCAGACTGAAAAATAAAACAGAAAGAACATTTCAGACAAATATTTTCCCCCATCATTTTGACACTTCCAACTTTAATATCCATTCTCAATTCAGAAATGTTTTAAAACTGTTAACAAGCAAAATTCTAGCAGACTGACTGGTAATTCCAACCTTTTCCCATGATAAAACATGAAGCGTAGCTTTTACTTACGTCATTTTTCACACTTCCTTTAATGAAGTGTTTAACACAGAATATAGTGAGTTTGCGTAGAGCTGGAGCCACTACAGCCATTCTGATCATTTTGAGCATTACACAGTTTGGCCCAAGTTATTATACCCCCCCAAAAAAAACACTTGCCCGGGTTTCCACAGAAGTATAAAGATGAAGACATTTCATTCACATCCATTAAGACATTTGCAAATTGGACATGAAATTTTAACATATGCCATACATAGATGCATTTCCACTTAATCATCTAAGGACAGAAATTGTTTCATATACTGCAGAAACTAATTTTTATATTCTTAAATACTTTTTCCACAAAAACAAAACAAAAAAATCGCACCACCAGGTAGCTATTCATAAAAACATATGTCTAAAATCATAAGGTTTTTGCACCAACTCCTCAATCCAGTGCAGAAAGTACGAGTAATCTGTTCAGACTTAACAAGCTATTGGATGTATATATAAATAATAGATTTTATATATACATATGTAACACTGTAGTCTCACAGTTATACAGTTGAGATACACACAGCATCTCAGCAGAAACAATCTATCAAGCCTCCTTTAAAATCAGATCAACTACATAATTACCAATATTATGAAAATACTTACTATAGGCTATTAGAATTTAGTACAAACACATGAAAATAGCTTCACAGAATTTCTTGTGACAAAGAATTCTCCCAAAATCTCTAATCTAATAAACAACTTAAAGTTTCATTTCCAAACCAATGTTTTCCTTCAAGAGAAAAACAAAAACAACCACCACTGCTACTATTTGGCTAAATGCAGCAAACTCAGGAAAACAGTTACTTAAGTTACTTCAGAATTTTGTAGGATCATCTCATATTGAACACTTACATTAAATAAGTTCAAAGAATATCAGGCATGAACATACTTATGTGTTTCTATCTGTAAGGAAAATGGGATTCCTTTCAGACTTGTCCACTTATTTGAAGTCAAACCTTATATGTCTTATAGCATCACTATACTCATATATTCCATGAAGAAGTGCAAGAAAAGCAGAGAAACAGCTGAACAGATACTTAAAGATTTCAGCCTGTGTATCCTGTTAAGATGAACATAGAAAGAAAAAGAAAAATAGCTCCTGATGGAGGTAAGTATCCAGTAGAGCATATTTGAGTTCTTGGTATCAACAAAGGACAAAGTTAAACTGAGGTCCAAAGCATGACTTTCAAACCAGGTGGAAGAATCTCAACTGTTGCACCAAATGACTGGGAAGACTCCTGAGAAGAACTAGGACAGCACAGGTGTTGAGCACTGCCAGAAAAGACATCCCTTTAGAGGTAGAAGCTGTGTGATCATTACAGTAAGGAAGCCCAGCTGCTGCCATTTATTGCTTACTCTCCACATTGTGCTTCCAAATACTGAGTTTCAAGGCTTCTGCTATTCACTTCATAAGACGAACAAACATTATTTTAACCTGATGACCTATACACTTGTTTTCAAAAGAGCAAAGGCATTCACCTTTCTTTGAAGCTTTGGAGATCAGCAAATGCTACAAAATCAGAAGAGATGAATGCAAAAGAGCTCTTAGCATTTGTTCTGACAGGGACCTTTCAATATTTTACCTATATTTGTGGTACTGAATAACATCAATTTCTTGACTAATTTGTCAGTAAACACACACTTACTAGCTGTCAATTTCTCTAACAAATGGTCTGCTATCACATGACTCTCGTGACACATAGTAACACTCCTGTCCTGTCCTCCAATACAGTTTGTGACCCATGGCCTTTATAATGTAGGTCTTGGTTTTACTAAGACAACTGGGAGCACAGCATGGCAAGCAAGGAACAGAATACCCTGGACATCTTTCCCTGTTAAATATCTATCAAACAGGGTACTCAAGACTGTGGTGGGCTTTGTGACCCAGTGGATCACTTCTCATCCTGTGCCTCTGCAACACCACACCTGCTCCAGATCAAACTCTCATTTCCTCCTTCCGTCATACCTGGCTTATAATGAAACAGTCAGTATTGGTTGGAAGTTAATGCCACCTGGATTCTTATGTAACAACTCCAATTAAAGTAGACAACCATGTTGTTTCACCTGAGAGTCAACTTTTAGCTTCCAATGTACAAAATTGTAATTCTCTTGTGTCAGATCCAGCTTCCCCCTTTCTTTTTCTGTGGCATCTGCATAGGGTAGGCTACATTTCTGATGACCTGAGAAAAGGGTGGAAGATGGAGCTATTTCAATTTGTATTAGCCTCAAAGATTGCTGGGCGATTGTCTTCCTTGACTTAAAACTTTTGTCTTAAGTGCTCCTTGTGGACTTGAAGCTTCCTGCCACAAATACATATAAGAACAGTACACTACTCAGCCCTCACCAGACTGAGATTCAACCCACTCAGTTTCCTCAGCAACGCCCAAACCAAACTGAAGGCATTATCTGCTGCTCCCCAGACACACAGGGAAACTTACTCAAAGCAACACAGCAGAACTACAGAAAGAAATAAAGGCTTTTATTTTCTAAAAATCATGTTTGCCATAATTTAATAATTAACATTCAAGTTTTATACAACTTTTTGTACATCTATTTACATTCATTTGCATTAAGTGGGCTTAGTTTTAAACACAATCTTTCACGTTTAGGAAAAAAAATAAAAGATGTATGGAAAGAGCTGAGGTGAAAGGCTGTGTAAGAGTAGTCCTTCATTCTTCTAAGAATTGTTAGAGATGCACCTCCTCAACTCAGGATATCTGAAAGATAGAAAGAGACCAAAAAGAAGATCGTCAGACCCGGAAATACCCCGGACCCCTCAGACCTCTCCTTGAAAACTCAAAGTACCTTTTAATTCATCAGAAGTCTATTTGTGGCCACTTCATAACAGGCCCAATCTTCAGTAGAAGTCAGAAGGGAGAGGGATGTTGAGGGATCGAAGCCACCGAGTCCAGCGAGACCCAGTATCCCCAGCAATCCGTAAGGGCTCGTGCTGTTGCTGGACCCTACCAGTGGAAACACGAGGGAGAAAGCCTGTGTTACAATTGGCAGTCACCACAAAGTAACACAAAAAGCATTAAGACATGCAGTTCCACAGTCTGTGTACAATGGCCTTACCTTTTCTGTCACTGCTGCTGCTCAAGGGCAGCAGCTCTCACGCCAGCTGGGCTTGTGCTATGGGCCCATAAAACACTGGATGGGTGTTTGCAATCCCTTTTCTTGGTTGCTGGTGAAAAGGCACTTGGAGGAAGGAGCATGCCTTCCTATCTGTGTCGCTAGGATCAAACGTCCAGCTCTCAGTGCATGCCATGAGTAGTGGCAGCACAGAGAAGTATGTTTGAAAGTATTCCAGGCAGTGGAACAAGAGTGAGGCAAAACTAGAGAGTGCATTCATCATGCAGTTGTAGAAACCAAGCTATCAAAGTAAAAAGTTTTAAATGGAACAGGAAATGGAACAGGAACAAATACCAAAACCAGTTTCACACAGTACACTTGTGTATCATGAGGGAACATTAGCAATAGACTTCTTTAAGAGTAACCCAAAAGCAACTTTTGCAGTAAGGCAAACAAAAATAGGAGTGACAAAGCCACTATCGAAGGTGTAATCCAGGAGACTTACTTGGCCTGGGATTACATTTCCTGTACGATATAATTCATGTGAAGTGTTGGAAAGAAAGAACAGGCTAATATAGTGATTTTTGCAATTGGTAATCTGTAAAGCCTATGATAAAGACGGGGAAGGAATGACAAACTACTTCAGATTAAGAGACATCATCTGACAGTATAATAATTTCCAAGATAAACTGCCAAATTTTAATAAAAGGAAAAATAAAAGGAGACGAAGATTCTTGTAAAAGCATGTTCTTATCATAATACAATAGTTTTAGAAACTATCATACATAGCAAGCTGTAATTCTGAAAATGATCTCTAATTCTGTCAACACCTCTCTATACTGGTAATGCTTTTGGGACAGGTTAACTGTTTAAGATGACTGTTAGAATCACAAGAAGAGCTTACACAGTCTTCTAGTTGGTTCTCTGGCCACTAAATACCTGCTTATCTCATTTTGAAGAGATCTATTCCTCAGTAATTTCAGGCAGAGCTTCACTGTGCCCACTCCATGAGCTTGGCTCAGCAGCCACCATTTTCCCTCAAGTTTCAATAGTCAAACCCTGATTCAGGGAGCCTGGCTTCAGCAAAGAAGTCTCATTTGTTCTCTCTGACAGCACTACATATTTTCTGCATCTAAGCAAGGAGCCAGCATCACTGACATCCTTCTGTCTCTCCACAGGGTAATGTCCCTATTTTTTCCTGGATGCTGTTCCTTTTCCTGTTTGAAATTCTCCATGTGGGTGTCTCTCTCAATAAGAAGTTTCAAAGTGTATATTATGTTCCCCAGGGCTCATTTTGCCCCTTGCTGAACAGCCAAGGATTCTTGTTTGGCTGCCTTGACAAAACCTGCTGAGCTTGTTCACCACAGGAGAGGCCACTTTGGACCATAGTTTACTGGTGACCCAACCCAGCTACTTTAGTGTTTCAGATCTCTCTAGTTTACCACAGGTAATGTAATCTGTAGTCTCTAATTTTAGTCCACCTATCCTTTCATTCATTATTCCTGATAGAACACTTTTCTATGTTGACAGAAAAACAACAACAACCAAACAAAAAGCCACCTCAGTATCCTTAGCAAGGAAGTTCTCTGAGATACTGTTTTTAATCATTTCAGTGTGCTCACACATTTATTCCAGACTTGACTGATAGGCAGAACACCATCAACTTCCATTCACATGCAAGAAACACAAATGAGGGAAAGCAGGGCACCTTAAGAAAAGAAGCATATTTCCCCAAGTGATTTTCATCTTTCCAGGCCTGTTGGATCCACTCAGTGACATTCCCTATCCCAAGTGCAGTAATTTCTCCCCTTTTCTCTGGAGTTCTTCAGGTCACAATTTCTGCATTAGACACTGAACTACCACACTATGTATAAAAAAGTGGATCAGAAGTGTTCTTGTAGCAACTGAGTCATGATTGTGAGTCTTTTAGAAACCTCTTCCTTGGGAGTGCAAAGGATCCTTTTTACTTGTACAGTCCCAACTACTTCCCTCCAGTCAGTATAATTCTCAGAATCTGTAGAAGATGGTTTCTCTCTGTCTTTATCTACCAAACATGTCTGTAGGAACATGTAACTAGCTGCAAGGTTCAAATAGTGGTTTCCACACATAGCCAGCTCTTACATGCTTCATTCTCTGCACCCATACATGAACCCACCTCAGGCCAAACAACCTGCCCAGAATCCCCTCATCAAAACACAAAATTATCAAGAGTATAATTCTACATGCCAGCTCCATAAACCATCCTATAACTGAGAAGAACCTAGTCAGATCGTTTGGAATATCTAGTGGAGCTCCTTCCCCAGTGCTGTTACTGATTTTGTGACACCCTGAGCTGCAATAGGCACTATTTGTCTTGTGGGTGCAGAGCCTTCTGCCAGATTTGTACACCATAAACAACAAACAATCCAGACTGGTAAGTTTACGTGACTTGTAATAAGAGATTCTGGAATGATTTTTATCTCTGAAGGTTCTTTTGCTTGTGCACATAACTCTGAGCTACTGCTCTTTCTCCACTAGTTCCCAATTTCCCCTTCTGGCATGAATACTTCTCTATCCAATTTCTTCACCAACATACTAGCGTGATGATCCTCCAAAAACAACCTGAATGCCTCAGGAAGGTCCCAGCAATACCAGCTCACCTCTAAGGTTGTTCTAACAATGCTTTCAGTCCAACAACATGTATCACATATAACCAATGACAGAAATCTTTTCAAATAACTTTCCCAGAGTGATAAAGCATACCACAGAGATGGATATTGTCCTTCATCAGAGTGCCGGAAAAGGGTCAATATGAGACACCAAGGCTTAGCATTCCTTTTTCTGATAGTCAAAGTTTCTTTAATATTTTAAACTTGTACTTCCTTATATACTAATCCAATGAGGAAAAGAGAACCAGGGGACATAGATGCCCAGGAAGCATTAGTCATCCTGGACAAAAATGAGTTTCAGATATTTGAATTATAAATTCTGAAATTTAAATTCTGAAATTCCAGTTTACTAGACTTGAATGAATATATCTACATACTGCTTTGGAGACTGAGGGTTTGAGAAGCGTTGTCACAGATGAATAAGTTTTCCATACTACTTTTATACTGAATGGGACAGTTTGTACAGAATGTAAGAGTCTACTCACGTGTTCTGCAATGTGAACTCCACCTCCAGCTCCTCACGTGCCTGAAATGAGGAAAAAGGAGAAAGAAGAGTATATTACGTATTGTTCTTCATGTACACATCATTTGTAAAATAAACATTTATACTCCTACTTGGAGCATTTCCCTGAACACAAGAGTAATTTACAAAAGAAACTGTGGTGTCAGATGAAGATATTCAAGTCTAAGATATTGAAAAAGCATTTGCTAAAACTAATATTTTGACATCTAAATCTCACATGAGCATGCAGATGTAGGATCTGCCCATTCCCATAAAACAGCCGTTTTTCACATTTCAGTTCTGAATGCAAAGAATTAGCTGTGTTATTATTACAAAAGTCCAAACTGGCATGGAGCACTGCTATAGGGATTTAATTATTTCTGGCAATAGCAAAGAAATACAGTTCAATGAAACTATAAAGAAATGCTGTATAAGGATATATTTTGGTGGAAGAAGATTAGTTTTCGTGCTCACTGATTCCATTGCTCACCTGTGGATTCAGTTGAAACTTCACTCGAATGGTACGTCCTACACTGAGTTTATCTATGTCAAAGAGAACTGTGCATAGTTCATCATCCCTGGTAACCGTGTCTTCATCACAAACCTTCAGCTCAAGCACATTCTGCAAAGAGAGGTTAAGAATATTGTGATTTTCTTTCAATATTTTCTTTCAAAGAACCCGATAAGGCAGGAGAACCTCAAGACTATGCTTTCTTTTTCTCTCCAGTGCTTGAAGGAAAGAAGGAAAAAGGACTGCAAGAAACATAAAAGGGAAGGGGATTTGGGAGCATGGGTCTGAACAAAGAAGCAGATTCATCTGTCACAGGGCCTAGGTGACA
The DNA here is from genome assembly GCF_039878825.1 of Excalfactoria chinensis. Classification (NCBI taxonomy): domain Eukaryota; kingdom Metazoa; phylum Chordata; class Aves; order Galliformes; family Phasianidae; genus Excalfactoria; species Excalfactoria chinensis. The sequence goes on along the minus strand of NC_092829.1, from coordinate 32,618,853 downwards.
TCATTTGCCTCACATTTGACCTGAGTCTTGATTTGATAGAATGTATGCTTGGGGAAAGGAAATGAGGAAGATGGGTCATGAATTTGTTTTAAATAACTGTGTAACAGTGTATATAACTGTGTAACAGTAAACAGTGTAACAGTAGCATTTAGCTACTGCATTTGTTGTGTGACATTTGTCTCTAAGTGTATAGAGCAGGCAAGGCTGTAGACTATTAAAGGATTTTTTTTCCATCAGACTGTATGTTTATCTTCATGTGATCTTTATCTTGGGTTTCACCTGTATGTGTTAGGACAAGGAATAGGATACTATGGACATTTTCAGCAGGGAAATTAAGTGCTTCTTATTGTTTCAGAATAGTAGACTTCTAAGTATCAAACAGATGGAATAGATAGGAGGATGCAAGCAACAGTTGTAGTTGCTGCAACATTGCAAGATCTCTTAACTGTGTGCAGGTAGGTGAATAGTGAAAAGCATTTATTTTCATTACTTTCACTCGTCGGTCAATCTTGTAACAGAAAGCTTCATTCCAGACTGGATTTTTGCTGTTCCTGATGGTTCTGGTCCGAACCTTCTCAGACGAGGCAGTAGGCAACCACAACGTCACATAGCAATCTGAAAGGGTGACTGCATAACAAAAAGATGAGCAGAGTGATGATGTGTCTAGAGAAAGAAATGCTTCAATATGTGTTTATTACCAGTAAGACTGAGATAACACCAGAGGGGATTTTTTCCTGAAGCATGTAGTTTAAGGAATAAATAATACAACAAAGTACTCACTGGAAAACAGAAATATCCTTGTACATTTGTCATGCTGATTCCCACTTTTCAATCTTAGTAAAATGATTTTTCTTTTAAAACATTACTCTTTATTTGCAGAATGCACTGTACAGCACTTGCTGTAGATGCACACCTATCCATGCTGCAGGAAACTCTGTACTCATGACTGCTCAGTGACTGTGGCAGGAAGCAGTTTAACACTACCAAAGCACAAGAACAGCTACCAGTATATGCCCTGTCCAAGGGGCACTCACAACAAAGCAAAGAGACCTGTCTTCTAGCATGCTCTCCTCATTTTGGGGGGACTTAAAGGTAGTTGAAAGCCTTTAGCCAAGTGTTTGTTTGAATGAATATAGTTTTGTTTCATTTTGCCAAAAGGTATCACTCCTCCATTAATCCTTAGCACAAATCACAATGCAGCAATTTCATTTTGATTAACATATTTACAGTTTTTAGAAGTGGCATCTTCCTCATAAAGTTTTGGTCTTTCAGCACCAATATTATGTTACAATTTATCCTACTCCCTCCCACTGCCCTATCTCCAGACTGACAAATCCTGTAATCATTCTTATCTGGGAACAAAAGTGTCACCAGAGATGTCAATTCCTTCCATATTCTAACCCCTCACACTCAGATAGAAAGTTGGCATGGAACAACTTACAAAAGGTTGGTACAGGACATAATGACCTTGGTCTTATACCTAGAATGCAATACGTATTCTTCCAGTTTCATGTTAGCAATGTTTAACAAGTCATCTGGTTCTCAAAATAACCTTATGAGTCAAGAGGTCAAATAATTCATCCTATAGTCAGTCCCTGCATCACACCCAAAAGGTGTAGCAGCATTACTGTGTCACATTAAATACAATATTCCTCATGTTATTTCCTCTTAATCTTTCAGTAACAGTTAAAGAACTGGGTTTTTCTACCATAATGCTTTTGCCAAAGCTCTGCCCTCATCACACAGTTAACAACACTACTGCAATCTGAGGGAGCTTGGTAACAGCACAGCACATCTGGCTGGTGCCTAGAACAGCCCTGATCAGAAGGACATGACCAATCAGATCTTTTGCAAAGGCACAAGTGTAGGCAGATGGAAATTCAAATGGTTAATGGTGATTAATAGTGGAGTTTCCATTTTCAAAGAGATTGACACACACCAGCAAGTTACTTCACTCTGGCAATGTAAGGATTAAGCAATTAAGTACATTGAGAAAACTTGAATAACTTGCCCAGGATTCCATAACACAGCCAGAACTAGGTCCAAAACACAGTCTGAATTAACAGGCCTATACCTAAATCTATTAAAATTATCTTACTCTGGAGCTATAGTAGGGAGAAATTTTTATAGCATGTTTCTTTTTTCTCCTAGTGAAGTAAATAGCAATGGGAGATTCGAAGACCGAGGAAAAAGATTAACTTCAGTACATTAAGCACAAACACTTCAAGAATGAGCAAATATGAAAAAACAAAACAAAAAAAAAAAAAACAAACAACAAAAAAAAAACAATGGAATGGGGAACATCAAGGTTTAATCAGAGCAAAAACAAAAGCCAAAGCACAGCAAAAAAACATTAACTAAGGATTGTAACAAGAAGCATATCTTTTGCATTACAAAATTAGAAAATGGATTTCTTCCTGCAGCTGAAAATACTGAGGTTTTGAGGAAAACTATAATATTTGGATTCCCAAATACCTTTTCAGTGCCTCAGAACATGTCCTTCAGGCTACAGACAAAAATACCCTAAATTATTGTTTTACCAAAATAGTGTTTCCTCAGAAAACAAATTTTCTGTAAAAGAAGACCCTCTTGCTTGAGAATTCTCTGCCAAATATGCTTTAAACAAACCTGTGGGAAGCCAGAATCAAGTTCTGAATTTGGGGTATTTTAAGGGAAGAAATACACAATATGCATCCATTCTTGGGATCAGAACACAAAGAAATAAGTCAATATGTTGTGACAAACAAACCAGTTGGCTTCATGAAGAAAGACCACACTATTCACTGCGGCAAGTAGTGATTGTGAGTAATTTTTTTTCCTTTGAACAACCACAATGAACTGAAGCATAAGCAGGTGACCTGCTGGAGTACACAAATGCATACACAATTGAGCATTCAGGTTTGCAGGTGCAATTGCAGTGACTACCCATTCAAATCCCATATTTAACTGTTGCAAATCACCACGTAAGCATTTGAATAGCTGCTTTTTGTTAAGTAAAAAGGCAGTGCATACAAAGCTTACAACTATGTCTATGAAAATCAAAATACATCTTTAACCTCTCAGAAACACAGCTGTTTCTTTCACAGCTTATAAGGCTTTATAACTTCACAAATACTATTTGTGACAAGGCAGATATTATGGAAATAAAAGTTTGATGATCTGTAATTTCTAGTGTAAAAAGCATTGAGACACAAGCAATAAATAGAATATTTTCTTGGAGATTTTTTAAGATGGAAAACTGAAGACACTAAACCCAATAAATACGTATCCTAGTATTGCATTGTAGAAAATCTAGGATTAAGTAATACAGCATACCACAAGTGAGTGAAACAAAGATTCATTCCCTGATAGTAAACATTCATTCAAAAATAATCTTGTTGCACAATTTCCACATGTTCCAACAACATTCTTCCGATAAGCAACCAGCTTCAATTTCTGACAAGCTTTCTCTACTCTACCCATCACACTAGATAAAACACCAAAATATATACTATATGAACAACATAATACATTGCTGGCTCCCTTAGAAACTGCTAAACTGCATGAAATCCTGAGTAGACAATTTTTAGACGCATTCAGTGTGATTCCAGCAAACATCATGTTGACTTTTCCTCTTTAGCTTATATCTTTCCTCTTTGCTCTTGTAATCTATAGATTTGAGATTTTCTTACTCTTTTTCTTTTCTGCCTTTACAACCTTTTTTACATAGAGATATCAAGGAGAATTTGAACTGCTCCATGAAAGTGACTCTTAGCAACATTACTGCATTTAGAGAGGCACCTGTGCAAGCCTGAGTGCACCCAAGAAAACGACACATCTTTGGAAATAAAGCTGTGAGGAAGCTCCTCAGCAAACTTGCATGTTTTAAAAATTTACAGTTCAGTGAGTCCCTACACTATATAAGTGCAAGGTCTGGACAGTGAGCACTTTTCTCCCATATAGGATTTTTGTTTTAAATTTGCTGTTATGCTCTGGTCCAGCAGACTAATGCCTTCCAGAGTCCACAGAGGCAGAGAAGATTAATAGGACTTACAGTGGGATATTATCAGTCTCCATAGACTTTTCTACTGCTGAGATTTTTTCTGTCTTGTGGTATTTTCACCATTACAATTCACAATTTTCCCTATTTCACTATCATTTCACACTTGATCTTGCTAGATCTCTAGAAGTCTCTACTCTAGATATCTTCTCCTGTCTTCCCTTCATAAACACTCACGTAAACTACTTACACCTCTTATTTTCACAGAATCACCAAGGTTGGAAGAGACTTCCAAGATCATCCAGTTCAATATTCCACCTATCACCAGTATTTCCCTAAATCATGTCCCTCGGTACAACATCTAATGTTTCTTGAACACATACACTCTCCTTCTACTGCTGATTTTACTCCCACGTCACCGATTCTATCCTTTCTTCTGACCAGAAATTCTATTGGGAGTACTCAGGTTTCTCCTTCAGAAGTACAAGTGTTGCCATCATTTAAAGAGTAGCTCTCTAAAATAAGTCTCATACAACGAGGTACAAAGCCTGAAATTGAATGCATAACCTTGCCTAAGTTGGCCTCTTTTCTGCACCTCCACTAAGGTGCAGAAAGCAGTACTTCAGAATCACAGTAAAAATAGTATGTACAAACTTATAGGAATGCATTTCAGTATTCCCACCCAACTTGTGGACAATAATATTGACCAAATAAGAAACTGTAAGAAATATTTGACAACTGCAGAAGTACTTACGCAAGTCTGCCTTCCGGACGTTCCTCAGTCTTAGTATTTTTACAGTAAGCAAGTTGAAAGGAGATACCGGCCTCTGCAGAGCAATTAAAAAAAGAAAAAGAAACAACAGCAAGATGAATATCAGTCTCTAGTCAGACCTCTGCATGCTCTAACTTTGAACTATCAACCATGTGGATAAAACAGATTTTAAGGCTGAGCTATCACCAAGCCAGTTGTACTATCTGGAAAAATTAGATGTATTTTTGGCACATAACCCTTTCCAGATGTGATCAAGAAGGTGCAGCTTTCAAAACTACACGAGTTGAGAACTGCTGCTGAGTTTAATCTGATAAGGAACAGTCCCTTCTAACAGTGCTTCTCTACTGTCAAAATGAACCTCCTGACATTATGCACATTGGTGTCCTCAGGTCTGGAATGTAATGGGACTCCTTTGGGATTCCAATAGCTGCCACAGTAGCTATGCAAGTAGACCAAAAATGCTGCTGACAGTCAGGAGCTATTTCTCATGAAGACACTCATCCACAGACCCGGTTCCCAGCAGAAAGCTAAACTACTCTTTCCAGTGATGATCCTGGGAATCAACTCGGAACTCTACTGAATATCAGATACCTAGGGCTCAGAAATATTTGTTTCATAAAACCTCATAACTTCTGTGTACTAAACTAACATGTCATCATATTCCTTTGGCTATTACTTAACTTCTTCCCCATTTCACCTTGGAGATAACTCCTTAACGTGGTTCTCTACTTCTCCACTCTCACATTAACATCTCCTCTGTTTCACAGGTAACATTGTTCTTTCTAAAACCAGTGTATGAATATATAATTTCTCTTAACATTTTCTTAGAACTGATATTGAACTTTGAGTCTACTGGTTCTATGAAAGACAAAAAACAGGGGTTTTGTGCCCCCAGATGTCTAATCTTTCTATCTATGCCAGCTGCTAAGAAAATACATTAATTCTACACATAAACCCTCTCATGCCTGCATTCACAGATATAATACACCCCAATAAAGTGAACACACAGTCTTCTAACACAAGCACATGGGTTTTATCACTTTGCATCTGAAGTGCTTATATTAATATGAAAGGCAAAAGTAAAAATGATTTGCTGACATTAGATAATCAAATGTATCTTATTACTATTTCCTTCATACATATTATATGCTTTGTTGGACCATGTCTTTCCAGTTGCATCAGAAATCTTATCCTGAAGAGTATCACAACACTTGGACAAAATTAAGCAAACAGGACAATAACGGCATTGGGCTCTTTTACAATGTAATTAAGCAGATCTACAGCCCCACCAACAAAGCACTCAGCCTCTCCAGGATAGAGAAAAGCCTCAGAGAAACCTGTCTAATCCCTTCCCTCTCCTTCCAGGGTCAGCAAGAGGCCCATAAGGCAATCAAAAACAACAAAAAGACATCATGACCAGACTTTAGAGTTGAACTGCCAGAACTGCTTTTCTATATGCATTAAACAAGAGGGAAACTGACTTTTTTCTTCCAGGACCTGAAAGGGGCCTACAGGAAAGATGGGGGGACTTTTTATAAGGGTACATACTGACAGGATGAGGGGAAATGGTTTTAAACTGAAAGAGAGTAGATTTAGACTATGTATTATGAAGAAATCCTTTACTGTGAGGGTGGTGAGACACTGGAAAAAGTTGCTCAGTAAGGTTTATGGCATTCAAGACCAGGCTGAATGGGACTTCGAGCAACCTGGTCTAGAGAGAGGTGTCCCTGCCTATAGCAGGGGGCTGGAACTAGATAATATTAAATGACCCTCCCAACCCAAACCATTCTAAGATTCTATGATTTTTACATTTTTGGCAGATAGTGCTAGGACAAGGAGAAATTACTAGAACTGAAAGGCTAGATATTTAGATTAGGCATTAGGAGAACATTTTTTACTCAGAGGATGATGATGCACTGGTGCAGGCTGCCCAGAGATCTGATGATGCCTCATCTCTAGAAGCATTCAAGGCCAGGTTGGATGGGCCCTGGGCAGCCTGATCTGGTGGGTGGCAGCCGTGCCCATAGCAGGGGGTTGGGGCTGGATGGGCTTCGAGGTCCTTTTCAACCCAAGTTCTTCTACAATTCTATGCTTTTAATATAATTGGGCATGACAAAGAATTAGTCATAGACCCAAAGATCAATAACTAAGGCTTGCCTATCCCTGCCATATACACTGATGTATTTGTTACATGTACACCTGGTCCCTTCTCTCTCACCCAAAAAGTCCTGAGTGTCTTTGTCCGCAACAGTACTATTTTGGCAGATATAGAGCCCACCTTTCCCCAGGAAAGCTAGATCTGGCATCTCTTGAATGCTGAAGGATGCACAGGAATAGAAGAACTTCCCTTTGCAGGGAAGTGACATAACCACCATTCTGGATGCCATTTTTAGGGAATAAAATTTGCCTTATTCTTTAAATAGTAGGGTCTAGACCTCTGCTTTGCTTATCAAGTGGGTACTGGTTTCTTCCTTCAGCCCTAACTAGCATACAGAGATAGGATATAGGACTGTGTCCCTGAGCTCAGCTTTCCCCATTAGCTGGGTGTGCCTACTTACGTGGTTCCTTTAACTGCTGTTACAATTCCCATACCAGTATAACTCACCAAATATATGTAATCTAACTCTTCAGATATAGTGAATAAATCCCCAGTGCTTAACACAGGGGTGTAAAGACTTAGAAGTCCAACCTTCTGTCTCCTAAACATAGGCGTCAGAATGCATTGTCAGATCCAGACCACAGCAACTTACAGTCACTTGGAAAAGAACTCCTGAGAGGCATATCTTAAACTGGATCCTTTGCTGTTAATGACTTAATGTTGTTAATGCTGGCAATGACTTCCACATGTTTCTCTTTAATCTGATGATGACCATATCACAGACTGGGTGAATTCCAAGGCCAGAAGTCTCCCAGGTCAGCTATTACACACGCTACAACTTTCAGCTTCTGTGTTTATTTCGTCTGAGACCTGATTGTTACCTCATAAACCGGAAACACAAGCCAGGCATTTTAATAATCACTGTTGAAACTACTTAAATATATGAGATTACAAACACAGGAATTGGTCACCTTGTCCTACGTCAGATAAAAATCCTGTGGCACGTTTGTGCAATCCTGACATATCTATTCCCAGGGAAGCCAGTGGCACTGTTTGTGTGTGCTCATCCATATGAATAAGAGTTGCCTAACTGGACCCTAAAACTTTTCTATTTCAGTAAAATTCCTTCTGTACTTCTAAAGGAATTGTTCTTCAGGGGACTAGAATGAAACACATACTACATTCTTGAGTTAAATGAAAAGGCAACTATTAAAGCAAAACAGTGTGACAGATGTATTGGAGCAGAGCCTTCTTTCCTTAGCTTTCGCTTAAAAAGAAATAGAAGACCCATCCCTACTTTAAAACTTGCGAAGACCAAGAAAATGCTCAGCCCTGTCAGAAAGCCCAGCAAGACACCAAACCCCACATCACTGCCATGGCTCTGGCCTCTGTCAGGTATGCAGCACTTGCTAACTTCAAAAAGCCCTGGAGCCCCAGGGGTGAGCAGGATTTCATTACATTACCGTGTCTGCTACCTCAGGCAAGGTCAGTTGCATAATAAACATTTTTCTTGTACTGTGCATTTCATGTTTATTTCACCCATGTAAAGATATCTTATAGCTAGGTACTGTTAAAAATCAGCAGAGCTCACTGGGATTAATACAGAATAAAAACAAATGGAGCAGCAGTGGACCAAGGCTTAATTCCTTCCAAGAGCTATGTAAAATGTGCATGGCTCAGACTGCCATTTTCATGTCTTTTTCCACTTTTTCCATGCTTGCAATTTAACAGCTGGAATTTCTCATTAGAATGAATCCAAAACTTGGAAGAATCCTACAGTTTAATCCTACAGAAAACTACAGTTCAGCATGGCTTTCTACAAAGACCATGTTAGTCTGTTATTTTGATATGATACAGTAATTCAAGTAATCAAAAAAGTTGGGATTTTTTTTTTGCCTCTAAGCTTAAAGAGCACTACCTCCAGTTTCCCACCAAGTACCATTATCCTTTTAATTTAAGTGGCCATTTAAGTTTTGATCACAAACATTCCATGAATTGACCTGATGTTGACTAATAATGAAAGCTAGTTTCCTTATTGAGCTATGGAGCGGCAAAAAACAACTCAGAACTCAGATGTTTGACATCCACATATTTATCATCACAACTACTAATTATCATGGCAAAAAAAAAAAAAAAAAAAAAAAAAAACAAAAAAAAAACAGGTCCTTAATGATTTTGTTGCTTTTTCTTGTTTTTCTTCCCTAAAAGGGCAAGAGAAAGGGGCTCTGTGTTCTTCTTCATATTGTATTTACTATATTCAGTTCAGTTGTGCCCCCCTAAACACTTTAAAGACAGAAAGGCATGACCTAAGGCCAGTGAACTGCACAGCTCTCAGCCCTAGAGACCCATTTGTAAAATGAAAGGCAAAGAAAAAATAAATAAATAAATATAAAAAAAAAAAAATAACCAAGTTTGATCCTGTAAAACAAATGCTGAGTGCTGAGTTGACAGGATTAAAAACAATTTCTGTTATGTTAACATACTTTCTTCAGACTGGGAGATTATACAGATGAGCCTAAATATCATTTAATAGCCACTTTCTGAAGAAACTCTGCAATCAAACTCTTGTTTGACTATGCTAGTTCACCTTGAAGGAACATGGAGAGCAGCAAGCGGCTCTCAGTTAAAATCAGACATCAGATACCATCACTAGCAGCAAACCTTCATGAGACAAAGACCAAAATTACCACCATCCATGAGAGCCTCATCACACTTCCCCACCAGGATCACGTGCAATCAAAGCTTAAACCAACCAAGCTAATAAGCCACCACATCACCAATACAGGACAAGTGCATTGATCCAATGGCAAGTATCTGAAGACAACCCCTTTCTGCTGTTACTGCCCCCCATTCATCAGCTCAGAACAGCTTATCTGACATTTTACTTTATGCTAATACTTATTATCAACCTGAATGGCTGATAATACCTCAGGAAGCCACAGAATGCATCCTATGGTCAGTCTCAAGAGAATACCTTAGGGTTTGGGGGTTTTTCTGTTTGTTTGTTTCTTTTATTTACTTTTGCATTCAGAGTTTTGGCACTACCTCTACAGTAAGGATAATGAAAACAGAGAGACCAAATAAGACACGTTTATTCCAGTTTTACATGTTCTGAGGCTGAATTTTCAAATTCTGTTACACAGCAAAAGTTATATGAGAGGTCACTGTAACACACAAGATAAAAAGACTACAAGGAATACTAAAGCACTAAGAAACACTGAAACACCCACTTACACAGTCTTCATATGAAGGAACAAAGCAAGAAGCAAGTTTCATTCAAGGAAATCAAACCATATAAAAGGAGAGGAATTCAAGAACAAGCACGGGTGAAGAACAAATCTGCCCAGATATAGCACAACACCAACAGCACCAAAAGCATCAGAAAAGCAAGGCAGTACTTCACCTACAGAGCTGAAGCTGCAGCTGAGCCTTTCAGCATTCTGTAACTAAGCCAGTACAATTTTCCCCTGAGCCACTAAATTCCCAACATTTTTCTGGCGCTCTACATTTAGCACTGGACAGCATTTAATGAAGGGGCAGCTAATTACTACCTACCGTTCTCTCCACTGGTGCTGAGGTGCCCGTAAAAGTCTAGGAAGAACAATACAAGGCAAAGTTAAGAAAACTAAACTACATGTTTAACTTTTATTCTAGGCTGACAATTTAAAACATCTCCCATTCAAAATCATGTTCAGGTCCATGAGTATTAATGATAGTCATTAGGTGATTTACCAGTCACTAAACCCATGCCAATAACTCTACAGATGTTTCTTGCTTCCTTGACATGAAGCTTTTCCTTTCAGCAAGCACAGCAAGTAATGCTGCTAACCTTAAAACATAACTGGAAAACAGACATGCCACAAGGTTCTGCACGATGCTAGCCTAGGAAAACACTCCTTGCAATTGTAAGATCCAAGGAACAGCAAACCTGCTTCCTGTGGTTTGCCCATTCACCTAAAACAGCTGGTTCTCTGCTGTGGAAAATTAGAATTCCACAGACTTTACACTTGCTATAGGCTTCGTTTGCTTACCTCATTTGAACTTAAATTTGATCCCATTGCAGCCTCAGTTGCATCTAAGTCCAATGATAAAACACACTGAGTTGTATGGCTGGTAGGAACTCCTCATGCATATTAGGGGTGGAGGATTAGGGATTTTATGACCAGGTTCTCCCGCCCCACCCCTTTGTTATTCCCAGTCATTAGGCAGTCCCCTCCCTGCTTCCTGCAGCCTATTGGAGCACGTCAGCTGAGTCAGCAGAATGAGAAGATTCCTTTTCTATTTACTTTGTCTTTCAGGGTACAGTGAAACCCCTGTCTGCCCGGGGGTTTCTAGAAAATACTACTGCTAATGAAGCTTAACATTTATACAACTGTTAACTTGACTATTTGTTACTTACTAAATCACAGCTCTCAGCCCCATCGCACACCTACTAGAGTACTGGGAAGAAATTCCAGAAGCTGCTTTCCATACCCTGAACTGTATCCAGCACCTGAAGCAGCAAACTGCTCAGCAAGGTAAACTGACTTGGTACCGCAGCTAAATTTGCAGGATGCCTGCTTTTCTAAAACTATTTGGACATCTCTGTGCTAGCCTCAGTGACCTCATCACATGCTCAGTATCCTTTCCCTGGATATTTAGTGTATCTGTAGGAAAAAAATGAATCATTGCCCAGAAAAGTTTGCAATTATGTGCAGTGAGAGGAAGGCAGGAGCTACAGGCAGTAGGAGGAACCTGGGGGAGGAAAGGTGAGGCAGGAGGGGCTGTGCTTGGTGCGTGGGCCCTGGGAACGCAGCCACTCATTCAGCAGAGACTTCGCTGCAAAGGTTTCCTATGTGCACCCACTCACAGCAGCTCCAGCTAGCACCACAGTGGAAACATCTGGGTCCCAAATCCCTCCTGCTGCCTCTTTTTGATAGGGCAAGTGTGAACGGTATTAGAGTAAAGAGGGTAGATTTAGGTTAGATGTTAGGAAGAATTTCTTTACTCAGAGCATGGTGAGACACAGGCTGCCTAGAGAGGTTGTGGGTGCCTGGAGGTGTTCAAAGCCAGGATGCCTGGGGCCCTGGGCAGCCTGATCTGGTGGGTGGCAGTCCTGCCCATAGCAGGGGTTGGAACTGGATGGTCTTTAAGGTCCCTTCCAACTATGCCATTCTATATTTCTATGATTTATTTGGTGTGCAGTGACTCAGTGCTTGTAAGGGCAGTGTATTACAGGAGCTCTGAATTAGCATGTGTCTGCAGGCTGGCAGACTTTGGAGTATGAGATTCTTGCTCTGCCACACTCCTTCCTGTCTCACTGCATGATGACGGGGGAGAGTAGAATTAACACTTGCATCACAGACCCCAAGTAGGGCACAGGGCATGCGGTAAGGAAAGGTGCAGTATCTGAAAAATACTTTTAAATCAGCCTCTTTCATACTGATGGGTAATCCACTTCTTCCTTAATTTCTGCCTTTGTTACTTTATATCTGCGTCAAATGCTTATGATTAAATCCAGGCATAAATCCATTTATGCTCTTGCAAAACTAGTCTTTCCAGCTTTAAGAGGAATAAAGCTTTTCCAGAGAAATTCCAGTATTAATAATTAAAGTAGGAATCTGCTGCAACAAATAAATAAATAAACAAACAAACCACCACACATTATATATCAAATGAAAGGGGATCAGTCATTCAGCTCAGTTTCCCCAGCTCACCCCAGCAGATGCTATGCTGGAGAAAGTCCTTCAGAGGACTCTACCCTCTCCTTGTGCAATCAGAACCCATTAGTTCATTTCTTAGCCACAAAACAGAGCAACCTCTTGATAGCATCCCAGCTATTTCAGAGCCTGTGCAATACTGCCCCAGCACTACTTTGATAGAAACACAGTATCACCAAGATTGGAAAAGACCTCTGAGATCATCTAGTCAAACTGTCTACCTATCAGTATTTTCCCATTAAACCATGTCCCTTAGTACAACATCTAAAACTGTAATTTGGAGTATGACATTCACTGCATCTTCATTGCTGAATAGCTTAATATTCAGATTGCTTTCTCAAAATAGTATAATTATTCCCTTCCCTTAACCACAGCTTATCCCAGACACGTGAGAAGATTTTGGAAGAGAACTTCTTTATCAATTTGTTGATGATAAAATGAAACACTACTTACAACACCTGTAACAGAACATTTTTCTCATCACTGATGAAGCTTTGTCTGCAGATCACTGTTCTCATGGATAGGTAACACTGCAGGGCCCATACAATCCTTGTCCAAATGAATTCTGATTTTGCAGCCTGTCCCACTGTTGTGTTACAGACTTAGAAATGTGTCCTGGGATTGTGATTTCAAAAAAGGTTTCTACTTCAAAGCATAATTTATTATGTTGGGGCTTTTTTATATTTTTCTTGAATTCTTTTCAAATTATGGAGACTTACAAAGACAGCCACCAAGTAAAACATGGTAGAAGTTGCTCAAAGTCTAGTAAGCCATATATTAGAACTATACAGATCTTTTCTTGCCAGTACATTTCCAGAGTAAATAATTAAAAACCAGTAGTGTTCTCCATATAGACGCTACTTACACTCTAATTTCACTTTTTAAAGACTAGGGTGGCAATTACCGCCAAGAAAATGCAAAGTAGTCTTTAAAGCTCTGAGCAATGTAAAGGAAAGTAGAAATGAAGATTCCTTTGCTCTCCATCCAGTTTGAAGTATGTATCTACATACACATGCTTTTGTATCTCTGCCTCAATTAAAGGCAAGCGGAGCACATATAACTATCTTGCCAATCTTATGCAGCCAAAATTTATTTAAACTGCCTTACAAACACTACCTTCCCCAACAGGGACACAATTATCTGGATATTGTAAGTGCAATAAGTTGCAGGTTGCAATAAGCTGCAGTAACAGCTGCATCCAACATCCTATGATTACCTCATATTCTCCTTCATCACCTTCTGATCATCTAGTACTACAGAAATATATGACTAATGGGGGATTTCATATTATTACAAGAGAAAAGTACAATTGTACCGCCTCCATAATGACCTCTCATCACTTAAGCATCTTGACCAATGTTTAAATTAAACCAGAAAGGTAGTTCAATACCCCAAAACAAGCGAGAAGTTACAGTGAGATGTCTTAATAGAAAAGAAATATTCAGTGTTAACAAATTACACAAATTAACAAGTAAATAAACACAGGACCTATATGGTAGACTGCATGTAAGCCTGCATAGTTGTTGAGCTCTAAGAGAGAGACTTGGAGGATGCTGGTAGCCAAAAAGAAACCTGGTGCCAGGATCACAATTTTCAGTACCTTTGACTGAAGTTTGATTTGAAAACACCCAGAATCAGAAGTGTACTTTTACAGAAGCAAGAAGTGAGCTCTACTCAGTCAGTAATAACGTGACTTTGGGAAGGTGCTGACGCAATAGGGAACTTTGCAAATGAAACCTTTTATTCCTTAATTTAAAACACATTTCTAAAAAATAATTTCTAAACAAATTATTTCACACTAGAAATCACGTAAATTATTTAAAGTTTTGCTTTCTCCAAAGCCAATGTGTTAAATCTTTCAGTACTGTCTGACAGTTTCTTCCTTTCCTTAACCTAAACAACGTGCTGAACCAAATTGCTAAAGGTTTTTCAAACAATCTAAAAGGGACCGGGTGCAGGGGCCAGGAAAGAAAATCTGTAAATCTGTATATCACCCATTTGTAAGAAGGAGAGACCTTCGGTCTTAATGTGTATTAATGTGAAATCCCTGAGAACTACTTAACTACAAATTCACTACCACTGCAGAGAGAAATCACACCAGCTGATGGGGGGTAGAGAGGATTACATTTTTACTAGGGCACTATCCTGATTATGACACATATGAAGGAGGATTCTGCCTTCCAAAACCTATTGAGAAACTTGTTTAAAAATTATTTGCACGTCCTTGACACCCTTTGAAGAGATAAAAATCTCACCCCTCCTACTCACTCACCAGAAGTAACTGAATGTTTCTCCCATATAAAAATCACCAGTAAAATGTTAGTGTAGCCATCCCTAGCATATGCAATATGGACTTCATCTCTGCAAAAAAAAATTCAAACCCAAGCCCTTTATCAAACACAGTTGATCATGACCATCATCTCTTAATTCTCCCTAATCTGTGTAAATGTGAGCACCCAGCAGCAACCCCTCTCTCTCAGATTGATGTCATTGGACCTTCCCAGTGTCATTGGATACTTCAGGGAAGAAAAAACATTGTTTGAATGGTTTCTAACCCTCTCAGACGAGGTGTGAAACACATCTCTTTGTCAGCTAATGAGCCAGTAATTCCTGCAGCATAAGCATGGCAAGACACGTAGCCTAGGACCTTCACAGAAAAATTTCGAGCCCAACTGAGACCAAACCAATACTCATAATATTGCCAAAGTCACTTCATGTCATGAGCTAATTAAGGGGTTAACTTCACCTACAGTCAGCATGAGAAATGCCTGAGTCCCAGTAGACTATAAATGTTCACAGCTAATTGCTTCCAATAGAGTGCCATCACATTCAGTAAGGCTTGTGCAACAAGTCACAAACAAGTGTTTCCAAAAAAAGAAATTGTTCACCTGCCTGGACCCATATTAGAACAATTACACCAATGCTGAATCACTTCAAAAATCCAGGCAATATACCAGTACGTTACTAGAGCATTTGTAGGCCACTATGCCTCAGCTCCCATTAAAAAATGCGCCCGTATGTCCACATACCGATACTGATCTTGTTCTTGCTTTGCTATTTTTGATTTACATTTAAACAAACACTGTTTCCCCTCTACTTTTACACTGTCTTTTGCCATAACATCACAGGGATGACTCAGGTATTGCTGCAATACAGTAGTATGAATCGGTTTCAAAGGACAGAAAAAGAAGCTTTTTCTTCCCCAGACAAGAAATCAAATGAGTCCATTGTAAAGTAAACTCATAAGCCACTACAGAAAGTTCAACAAACTTGGTGAGCCCAGGAAAAACATTAACCTCATATGTGATGTTGGATCCTTGGACCCAGGTTGTTACACAAACATCAGCATTTGCGAATACCAAATTTCTCTCAAGTCAAAATATCAAGTTGCTAAAGCTAAACAATTTGGACAGCTTAAGACTTTTCAGTGGTTTGCTCAGTGGGCCCAGATTTCTTAAAGTGGGCTCCCTTTCTACAGTTCATTCTAAGCCATTCTAATTTTCTGGATCTACTGCCAAACATGCACATCAACACATCACCACCACACCTTGGGTGAGTAAAGCTCCAGGAGCAATGCCAAGTGTTGCAACCACCAGCAACCGGTTGGCAGAATACCCCATCACAAAAGGTACTGCCTCTCTTACATCTGCCTGGAACTGTGAAAAGGATTCTTTAAAATAATTAGAACACATTTTAAGTAGATAGCAAAATATGTTTATATACATATATATATATATTTATTTAAAACCTATATCATCATTATTTGAACCTAAGCTTACTTATGAAACAATTGAACTGTTAGAGAGATACCCTCCCTGTCCTCTTTGCTCACAGAAAACGATTGCCATCTTGCTGGTAAAGTTCACAGAGTTGAAAATGGAAAATTTTTAGCAACTAAGAAAAAAAGAGTTCTTGAACACAGCCATCTGAGAGCCATGCAAAGGAGTCCAAGTGATTGCTGCCATTAATTTCCTTTCTGAAAGGAAACTTCTGGCTTGACTCATACAGCAACAAAGTTTGACAGGAGATAGCTACTAATGCACGTGAACTGATGCATAGAAAATAGGACTTGCTTAGGAGGAACCAAGTATGGTGTTATCTCCTGCTTAATTTAAAAAAAAAGAAAAAAAGAAAAAAAAAGAAAAAAAAAAAAAAAAGGAAAAAAAAAAACAACAGAGAGAGACATCAAAGACAGGGTGATAGAGAACATTACTTTCCAAGCATTGCACATGAGGTGGAGATACCAGGTACCATTTTCCCAGAGCAGTGTCAACATGCACAGTTATTTTCTATTTAAATGGTAGCTATTTCGCTGTATATTATTAAGCACATAAGAAAATAAGTTCTTAGAATGACCTATAGATGTTTTTTCTTAAACAGACATTTATCTAAAACATATGAAAATCTTGTGCACACTTCCCTGTGTGTTTTGAATAAGTGGGAATAAAACTGTAGCAGTACCTTACACTGGCTGACCATGTTTTTCTTCTAAAAATCCAAAGAAAGTGACCTCAGAGTTTTTGAGACTCTTTTCTCTTCAGGCATAACTGGTTCCAAAATTTTAGATAGGAAAAGTTAGAAATCCTCTGGAAAAGGGGATGGATATATAATACCTCATCATGTAGCACAGAGTCAATGAAGAGTCCCCATAAGTCTGTGAAAGAGAGCTTGTGCCCCTCTAGCTTTCTTTTACACAACTCCTTCTCGTTGTATTTCAGATGATCAGTAGAGAAACAGTGCAATTTGCTCTTGATCAGATATTTCTGGATATCATCAATTGGCCCTCTGAGATCCTTCTGTGACCAGTTTGCATCGTCATATAATTTTGCCATGGTCCTGGTAAAAAGAATACTGAGATTCAACACTGGTACATGAAAATTCACAGGCATGCATTTCATTTCTAGTTAACACTCTGCTAACACAAACAACAAAGAAAAGCCCAATTCTCCTTACCATGTTGTGGCAGATAAGCCACTGATGTATGAGATGCAGTCCAAAACACCTAACTCCTGTAGAGCTAGAAGACTGCCAAACATTGACATCATGGACCCCACTCCTCCTGCTGTGGTCATGACTGCCACCAACTTAGCACACAAAGGCATGGGGTCATTCATTAATGGATGAAACAGAGAAGTGATCTACTCTCTAGAGAGTTTTCTACTCACTGTTCAACTCTGTGAGCACTTAAGATTTGGTTGACAAATGTTCTCCCGCACACAGCATCAAGGGATGGGTGTTCTGTGAGCACCAAAAATTTATAAATAGCTGCTCCTGATAACCTGGTTTATACACTTCAGTCTAAAAGATGTGGAGGAGTTATATAGATAGGTGTGCAAGTATATCATATTCTCTTCATTCAAAGGGGGCAGAATAATTCAAGTTCACAAGCTGTTGTCCCACACACCTCATCTTCCTGCAGGTCTTCATCAAGCTGAAGATGAAATCCTTTTCCTCTGCACATAGATCAAACCCCAAGCACAGATCTAAATTCTTGCTACCAGAGTACAAGACATGAACAAAGAAAACATACTAAGTGTAAGTCATCTAGAGCTTTTTTTAAAGTTTTTTTTTTAAAGTTTTTAAAGTTTTTTTTTTTTTTTAAGTTTATTTTTTTAACATTTTTCTTTAAACTGGTGTCTATTTCCATGCACGTGATGATCGCCATATACAAATAAAGGTAGGATATCACAGGCCATATATTTCTGCCTTACTATGGAGATTTCATGCAATCATGAGGAAACTAAATGAATCAGATTCCCTGCTGACAAAACAGAGGGAACGTATCTGAACTTAAGCTGTTCCACATTGAGCCCTCAAAATCTGGGCATTTGTTCATGGTCTTTTCCTACATACATGTTTCCTGAATAGCAGGGTGGGCCCAGCAATTGCCAAAACTCAACGCACTACAGGAAAAACGCAACTCTAATCTGACTCTAACATTGCTTTAGGCTCTTCTCTGCTGATGAGTTCAAATCTTTGAGTTGGAAAAGGTCTCTTAACTGTTTCCCTTTATATCTGTATATAAAACACCATATAATGTGGTGTTTATAATTAATTCCATGACTTTTATCTTCACAAGTCAGCTCTTTTATCATCTCAGTCTGCTTGCAATGTGGCAAACTCATCAGAAGGGGGTAATGTTGCCCTTTGGAAAATCACTAAGAGTCAGTCTAAAAAACTGTCACCATCCTAGATGATACTTGGGGCCCACTGGAAGATTCTCCACCCTGTGGTTTTCTCTCAAATGTGATTTGACCAAAGCCTGCTGGCTTGGAAGAAACCCATCAACCTCAATAGAGATTTTGACAGCAACATTTCTAAAGTGGTGGTTAAAAAAGTGACAGGAGCAGGTGACCAGAATTTCAGAAAGCTCAAATTTTCATCCTAAATACCCATGTTTTATTTTTAATCCTAAACTTTAAGAGCATTCATGTCCCATATTTTAGAGAAAGCTTATTTGTGAGACAGTTGGAGGACTAAGAAAATATTCAAACATAAAAGCCAATATTGCTCAGTAATGCTGGCAGTAATCTGCTCTCCTGGATCATAAAATCATTTCAGTTGGAAGGGATCTTTAAAGGCCATCTAGCCCAACTCCCCTGCAATCAACTGGGACACCTACAGCTAGAGCAGGGTGCTCAGAGCCTGGTCAACTTGATCTAATTGTAAATCTAGCAAGCAGATAACTCCATAAATCTACAGTGACTGCAGAAAGAGAGCAGATGCAGGAAACTCTAATACTACAAATAATACATGATTTTTTTTCCCCCCCCACTTAATATGATTTAAACCAACCATTACTCAGAAAAATGGATTAATTTGTTACATACCACATTCAAGTACATTCCAACAGCTTTTAATAGTACGATTTCATAAAAACTAGGCTTCCAAATTATTTTCAGAAGCAGATACTGAATAATACATTGCATCTGCTGATCCATCTCCATGAAGCAAAGGAAAAATTATCTGAAGACATCTTTGGGTGCTGTGAGGTATGATTTACATCACATACTGATGTTACCATAAAATCAAGACTAACATCCAGCTCTCCCATTTCCTTGCCCAGCATCTAAATCACAAGTTCCTCATCTTCACCTTCCCAACCCCACGGTCACTACAAATATTCTCCACCCAGGGGAGCACAGTCACAGAAGAAACAAATTCCCTTAACTAACCGTTAAAACAACACCTTACATAACAACAGCCAAGCTCAAGGAGAGACAACAGATGCTGATGGAAGACTCTCTCAGTGTCACAGCTGCTATTTGTACCCTGAAGCCCTTCCCTTGTAACCCAGATGCAGTCATTTACTCCGTACCTCATCTTCAGTGCTGCATGTTCTTCCATGATTCCCCTTCCTGATCCCAATTTTCCTGTGTGGGTTTGCTTGGATGAACCGATCCTGGAGATGAGGAAATGAAAAGACCGCTGATGAAACCCACCGGCCAACAACCCCCAGTTTTTATTTTCTACTGAGATCCACCAGGACAATAGCAGGAGGCCTTCTCTCCTCATGATGAGATACAGCACTACCTGCCCAGTAACATCTAGTAGCTGCTCTGACTAAGAAATCTGCCCACTACAAACATATTTGGCATTTAAGGACCAAAATTCACAAAACACTTTGCTTTTCAGGCATCTCAACTATGATAGCCAAACAGATCATCCCATCCCACTGCTGTTTTCCTCTTACCAGAGGTGAGTAGGCTGAGAATCCCATTATACCTCTACTTCATAAAAGGCAGAGGTGTGGTGGTCCAGCTGACAGCTGACTCCTGGAACACATTGTTCTCCAACCAGCAGAGCGGCAGGGAACCAGAGCTGTATAAACTGACATGGAGCTCCACCTCCCACTGATTTCAACAGCACAAATTATGCACCTGTTCTTTGCCAAATGAAGATTTCTTTTACTGCTGTAGTGATTTAGGGGAGAGAAGGACACAGGTCAAACATTTATTTTGGGATTAGCCCGAGATAAAACAGCTCTTCATCACTGTGAGTTTTGAAAAAGCACACACGGGAGGATATGGTGGGGCACTTGTAACCCTCACCAACTGCAGGATGCTTGAGAGAGCATAGCAGCTATTCTCATCTAAGGAAGAGTTCCTCTCCCCTTATTTTTGTTACATAAGGGATGTCACTGGGTAAAAACAGAACCAGAAGAAACTTCTGTTACTGAAATGTATTCTTTACTGAATGCACTACTTTCAATTAAACTGTGTTAGCAACACACTTAAGCTTTTACACAAATAACTACATAAGACATTTTTTTTCATAATATTGAAATGTTTAAATTGTTACCTGATTTCACTTCTGTTCTACAGCAGCTTCACATTAGCTTAATAGCACTCAGTGAACAATAACAAACAAGTGTGCCTAGCGCTATCCACGAAATAAGCATTGTGCTGTTTAAATCACTAAAATAGCAATTATTCAATCATCAAAAGTCACGCATCTGTTTAAACAGTGAGCAGTGTTCCCTGCTCACCTCCCATCCTTACTGCAATTTCCACATTTGGGCCACATGTGGATGGCACATCATGAGAAAGAAGAGCAAACAAAGGGCTGTACCTACAAAAGTAGATGTACTACAGTGATGGTATGAAGTTTTTTGTATGAGAAAGCTTCTGAGGACTGAATTGCTCAAGAGTAACTCCCTCAGACTGCACTACTCAAGTCACCATGCTCAGCACAGAGGGAATGCTGCACCTCAGCTCCCAAGATTTTCAGCTCAGACACTTCTGAGGTCAGAAGGCAGCACCTATTTATTTGTAATGCATAGAGTACAGTGTGGTCCTACACCACGGATCTAAATTCAAGTGTGCAAATAGGCACACGGACTAACAGCCTCAGAGTGATGGGAGTTATTGCACTTCTATGACAGAGAAAGAAAAGATCCCCGGACATCTTCTGTGTATGTTCTTTTGTGACGCTCACTTTTATTACTTGATTACAGCTGCAGGCTTTTGATATGCAGCAGGCAGGACTGATGTAAGTGCTGATTAAGCTTATAATTGCAGCTGAATCACCATCATCATTAGAAGGAAAAAAAGCTAACACACTCCGGTTGTGCCTTAGAGATGAACTGCTCTTTGGAAATGCCCAGCCTACAATTATCATACTATATCACTTTGATGCTTCAGTCACCAGCAGCCAGAAGCTTGCTTTACTCCCACTTCCTACTCTGAAAAACATCTGTACAGAGTAGGGTAAATGAGGGCTGCTAGCAGACAGCGGCAGCCACGAAGCATCTTAAAAGCCCACTCAACAATGAGCTACTCAAATATTTTACTTAGACACTTACCAGCATATGAATCGAAGACTGGTTGGGATTTTCTGTCACCTGACCGTGTCAGCAAGGTCTTGCAGCAACACTCAGACAGGTCTGACACTTGAATCCCACCATGAATGTAAAGAAAGTGTTGTAGGTTTTTGAGTGGATTAAATGGGGCTTGGGACATTTAGTCTGCTATAGGTAAATCCCAGAGAAACTTAAGCATAGTGCAAAGTGTAGCCCAGAATCTGTGGATTTGCTACTTTCTTCTGACTTAATAATAATAATAATAATAATAATGCAGTAAATCGATGCAGTGTCCAGTGACATAGCTATAATGAACTGTGGTGGGTTGATCCCAGCCACATGCTTATTCTTCCTCCACCATCCCATGGGGCAGAGATGAGTGAATGTGAAGGGCTAGAGTGGGAAAACCTAAGGACTGAAATAAGTAAGCTTACTAAGTGAAGGAAAAAGAAAAAGAAACCAGTAACGCAAAAGTAATCACTACTTCCTAGGAGACAGATGCTTCCCCAGTCTCAGAGCAACAGCTACTTTTGTAATCACCTCTCTGCCTTCTTCCTCAGGTTTTATTACTCAGCATGACATCATATGACATGGATTACTCCTTTGACCAGTGATCTGGGCTAGCTGTGTCACTTCATAAATCCTCCCATCCCCCTAGCCAGGACTCTGGAAGCAAGCAGAATGACAAAAAAAATGGGGGGTGGGAGGGGAGGGAAGACATGCACACACTGTTCAGTAATAGCCAGAACATCAGCATGTTATCAATACCATTTTAGTCAAACATTCAAAACACAGCTTTCCTTCATCGCAGCCCCTATGGTGCTAGCTCCTTTCCAGGCAAAGCCACTACCATCAGCTCAGACGTTTGTTTAAACTGAGAAGACAGTCACCAGCACAGTACTGAGAGCTAGCCTGTACCTACCTTCACTGCATATGGGGGCATTGAGATTTCAGCCCTCTAGATGCAAGAAGCCATGGATGGCCTCCTCCATCACTGCCCTTTACTCCATCCCAGAAAAATCTCTTAGAGAAAAACAGAGACTTTAATTCATAAGAGCAATTTGACTTTCACCACAGAGGAGTAAGTTCCATGAAAGAACTTAAGGAAGTGCTAGGTAAACTAAGATGGTTCTGCAATTATCTCTTCCAAAAACAAAAGCCACAAAGAATTTCCAAAATGCCAGAGCTCTTCCCACAGTTCCATTAAGCAATCATTAGTGTTGGTGTACTCCTAACTTCCTAAGGGATCAAACGAGAAAGCAGGATCTTGGCAGTAGCGTCGGGAGGGCTCAGGTGTAGATACAGGTGCTGCACACTCCAGTGACAGAGTGCCACCTAAGGGCTGATTGCAGGACGGAAGCAACAGCAGGACGGCAACAAAAAGGTTCATGTGGGGCCTCAGAAATCCCCCTGATTCAGCTATGCAATGATCTGAGCAATTTCCTGGTCATAGGTCAGAAAATAAACAAAAACAGTAATAAATCCTACAGTTCTACCTCAAAGTTGATTGGTTAAGATGTTTTAATGGTGGATTCACCAGTATTTCAGAAGACAGAAGGCATGTCACAGCATTTTCCCAGGGATCACTGTCAGGAAGCGGGGCAGAGGGAAGGGGCACTCATAAATATCTTAATCCTGTATTCAGCTATCTATATCCACAGAACTTTTAAGGATTTGTCTTTGATAAATAAAATTCAGCTGGGATCAGCTACAGGTTAGAAATGTTACAGGAGAATACGCATGCACACAGAATGTGATTTCTTGAGTCCTGATGCTTTAAAAAATAATAATAATAAAAAAAAGGAATCTAAGAAAAAATACAATTTTTTAGGAATTTCTTTGAAATTAATCCTACCCTCATGATAAGGCCTTTCAGGATACTGGCAAAACACAGCTTTTGGAGATTTTGCATTGATCTCTGAGTCAAGGCTATTATATTGAGGTTAAAGACAGAGGGCAAATGTACAGCCATTAATGTCAAAACATGCATTAAACAAACAGACTTCTCTGCCACTCAGAAGGAATCAGATACTACAAGCATGTATTCTGACAGTATAAAAAATTACTGAAAGAAAATGTTCTCAAATTTTCAGGGAGTAATTTGTATTTAGAAAACCTTTTAGAGTACCTTCCCTTGGAGGCAGACCTAGAAGCTAAGTCATAGAATCATACAATGGCCTGGATTAAAAGGACCTCAAAAATCATGTAGTGTCAACCCCCTTCCATGGGAAGGGTTAACAATCACTAGACCAGGCTGCCCAGAGCCACATCCAGTCTGGCCTTGAGTGCCTCCAGGGATGGAGCATCCACAACTTCTCTGGGCAATGTATTCCTGTCCATCAGAGGGGATCCTACCTTCATCTGGCACTTTTTCAACCAGAGGACATTTCCTTCATTTTTTAATTGCTGCTTGTTCCTGACATGATGCTTTAATGCACTGACACATTTTTAAATAGATCTCTGGTGTAATATTTTCCTTACAGCATTGTGTGCTTCACAATGCAGATCTCAGAAATGCACCCACAGCAGAGACAAATGCGTAATTCGAAGATACAGCGTGCTTAAGCCTGTTGCATTTCACAATGAGTAATGAACGCAACTATCCAGATGTCATCTTCTAGAACACATCATTACAAAACATTGGCTAACTTCTGCAGACAAAGCATTCAAGAAGCACCTGTAAAATACAGTCTCACCCACTCTGAAGCTATTCCTCCCATGCCAAGCTTCCTGTTTCCAGCTTCCCCGATTTGTTGTCAGGAACAAACTTCCCTGGTGAGTTGGGAAATAACATCAGCAGATCTCCACTGCTAAGCAGTGTCCATGTCTGTACAGTAGATGCTAAAGGAGATGCCCACGCCATCAACTTCAAACATGCTTATATCAACTCAGACAATGACTTCACGTCACAGTAGTACAACTGTTGCATTGGAATTTATGTTTAGATGCAATGGGATCCCCTTAAACAATGGAGATGGAAATAAATATACTGTGAAAGTGCAGAACCTATCAGAGACTGGTTAACCTCATAGCGGTAATATAGAAGCCTAATTCAATTTCTATTTGTTACACAGTAGAAAGTGTTTTCATTGGTCAGGCTTGGCAGGATTAATGAACATCATTAACTTTTTGCTGAGATTTGTTTTTTTTTCCATTGAGGTTATGAACTTGTTTGTTTGAAATGTGAAGGCTGCATGCAAAAATTTAATTACTTAGTAATTATATTGCAGGACTAAAAAAAGAAAAAGAGAACAGGATCTGAATTTTCATCCATAATGTTCTGAGCAGCTTTCCTTCTCCTGGAAATTATCACATCTAGTTTGTCAAGCTTTGCAGCTCTACATGCTTGCCTCAAGGAAACTTTGGCCTGGTATTTACATCAACGCCCTTGGATGAAACTATATGAGGCTAGCACATGGGCATTAATCATTGTCTCTCTGGAATTCTCATCACAGTTGCTAGTTTGCAGGACACTATAAAACTCAGTAGACCTGAGCTGACTTGAATGTTGTGATCAGTAACATCTAGATACTTGCAAGAGCTATAGCTCAGACCATGTAATCCAGTCAGGACACAAAGATTCCTTACCACCAAAACACAAATGGTGAGTGCCTCTACTGGGGGAATTGTGCTATGAAAAGGAACAATAAATAGAAGCAAAGTTTGATACCACTGCCAACCCTTCCCTCCCAGATGCCATATTTAGGAGTCCAGCTAGAAACTAGTCTCAGGAAAAACAAAAGTCATTGATATATCTTCATGCAATAAAGAGTGTTACAGAAGAACAAACATTTTTATGCAAATTTGCTGAGCTCCAGCACTGTTTTATAAGGACTGTCAGGTTAGAAGTGAAGGAAGATTTTGGATATAATCCATATAAATACTAGAATAGGTAAATAAATGTTTTCAAGTGCACTAATCTGCTCCTTAGACCACAAGAACTTTGCCTTCTCACAGCAGTGCTTTAATTGTATCTTCAGGCTAAGGAGGGAGCAGCATGGGGCTATGCATGATCACATTCCTTAGAGCAGAAAGTAAGCTTAGCAATACAACCAAGAATTGCAAAACCATGGGGCAAAGATATTCACGTATAAGTACTTAGTTCAAATTAAAGCCCAAAAACTTTTAAAACAGTTCTTATATATATATATATATATATATATATATATATATATGTATATGTATATATATAGAGAGAGAGAACTTTTGCTGTGGGGACAACAAAATGAGGCGATTGTAATCTAAATGTGAGTCAGTTCAGTTCACTAGCACAATTTAGTGAATCTTCACCTTTCTAATTCTGTCACCTCCAGTTTCTCAGTGGAAGTATTTTTAAGACTGAAGAATACATGTAGTGCTGTGAATGCACTGACTTGTCTGTGGACAAGTCCCACTGTAATGTGTTGTTGCAAGAGAGGTGGCTAATTACACATCAGGGCAGCAAATTAAAATGAACTGTTAAGGCCTCATCTTTTCACAACAGAGAAGCACTGCTACTGTAGCAGAACTTTCTGAGAAGCTGTACTTTAAAAGACTCCTTTGTACATACCTAGCAAATTTGAGCAGATCCGGTTTCACAAGTAACATTCCATCTTCCCACCTATATCCTGCTGTATAAATACTCACACCCCCACAGCATTAAAACCTCTCCTATTAGGAGAGAACCTCAAAAGCAAGAAAGCGCAAGTAATCAAGCCATGAATTCAGATTCACATCAGGAGAAAAACTAGCTCAGGAGGAACAAAGGAAACTCCAATCTCTCTACAAATGCAAAGGCACAGTATCAGGTTTAAAGGCAGCTGAGATGAGAACACTTGAAAATTCTGCATGGAAAGATATATGAAACATCACCAAACATATACTGAAGATGTCCAAATCCTACAGAGCAGAGAGGTTACTGGCATCAATAACAATAAATAAATAAATAAAGCAACTTCAACTGCTGTTTCTTTTATTTCAGCTTAAGGAAGCAAGTTCTAAGGACTTTCCTTCCAGATATCAATCAAGTTTAACTGCTCAAAGCATCTAAAAATTAAGACCTACTTTCAGGAAAGATCAGAAAAGTGAGTCACACATCCTTAAGCAGAAGCTTTATAACGAAGAGGTGTCTTCTACTGTGCAACACCAACCAGAAATGGACAAGTGCTTTCCAACTCCATCAGTTACAGTCAAGTAAAAAAAGAAATTGTGCCATATGTTATGTTGATATTCTGCTTGCTTTTTGAAATAAAAAGGAAATATATATAAAGCACTAATAAGAATAATTGTGAAAAGCAGGTTATCAAAAGTGAGATTTATTAAAAGAAGAACACATAAAAAAGAAATCAAGAACCATAAGCCTTTACATCATTTCAGAAAAGAAAAAATTCTTGTCTTCATTTTTCAAATACAAAATCAGTACTTACAGATCACTGTAAAAGCCTAAACAGTAAACAACACTGCTTCGCCAGCCTTTTGTCTTAGGTATTATCCAGTGCTATAATGCAGTCCTTTTCTGTGAGCTTTCTGCAAAGGGAGGTCAGTTCCACCCTTCAGCAGAGAACCACCTGATGTTATTTATTGACATTTATAAAGCATTCCTGCCTTGACCAACAATGCTTCTATAACATGAAAACACACAAATTGATTCCCTGAGCAAAGGTTTATCTGAATCACAAGTGCAAGTATGAAAGCACAAAGAAAAAAAATTATATCTAATTCAGACTCTTTCTAGGGGTCTTCCTTCCTATGTTTTCAAATACATAGGTATTGGTCAGTAGCAAGTTGAAAGCAAAAGGACACATTTTCTCTCTCAGTGCATGGTTACAGTGAGTGGAATTCAAGGCCAGATGATGTAAATGATTACACTCCATGGAGGTTCAAAAAGCAAGAAAGGTATGGAAGAAATCAACATTTCCTCATACACCCTTGACAAAAAAAATCCTTCATCCACAAACCAGTGGAATTTTGAAGATTATCTCCAGATGCTTGCACTACATGCATGGATTTCTCTAGTCATTAGCCACTGTTAGGATGAGAACCTGTGCTAGGTAACTCTACTCTTCACCACACAAACATACCTCTGTTTCCTGTTTAACATAGCAACGTGCTCTGTTGCTCTGTACAACATCATTATTTCTCAGGTTTCTCTAAGAGCATGGCACCTGGAGTGAAATTTCAGTGTCACATTCTCCACTCCCTTTTCAGAAAGACAGTTTCCAGTTTGAACACTGTGGCCTGTCTTTATTCTCAGTGATGGAAGCCGCTCATGCATTGGCTGTATTGATGACATTCTTCAGCTTTCTCCTTTGCAGAGCCAGGTTCAGGGTTTTGAAGAGAATGTCACTACTGTTCAGAACGTTGTAGCGATTCACTTCCACTAACCTGCTGAAATCATATGACTCAAAGGTGAAATTTAGTGTACGGTAAGGAGAATCTTTGGTCTCAATGACAAAGTCACCGAAGGATTTCTCATCTTCTGACTCACGTTTAACTCCTGCAGCAAGACAAAACAATATGCCAGCTGTAATAAGCTTGTGCTTTTATGTGAGGAGGATATCACAGTCAATTGCTCAGTTGAACCACAATTCTTTCCCTAAAGAAAGAAACACTTTCTTCCTCAGGGATTTCAACTCCTTTATAATCCAAAGTGCTTGGAAGCTGAAGGCTAAGCTCCTTACCTGGACTTTTGTATTTCTGGAAGGTGTCATTGACCAATGGGAAGTGAAGCACAATGGGAGCCTTTGGATTATCATCATCCACAAACACATAACATTCTTTGGGCTTCTTCTCATCTTCCTCACTCACTTTGATTTTTGGAAAAGGTATTTCTCGCTCCTCACAATATTGCTGAGTCAGCTCTAAAACCTGTTGTCAAAGAAATAGAATCATTCTGATAGAATAGCAGCCAACTGCTACAACTGTAATTACAGTCTTCAAAGGCAGAGGCTCTTTCACAAAATAAGTGACAGAAATCCATCTTCCAGGCTGCACAAAGCAATTTCTACGGCTGATGATACAGAAGAAGAATAGAACTAAAACTGTTACCAAACATCAACAGTTTGCAGATGAAACTCTTTTTATGTATATCCAGAGTAGTAAAGCATAACTCCTCTGCACTTAAAAAATAAGCATCTGTATGTACAGGAAAACTTGTTTGCATGAACAAAGTCACCAACTGCAACAAGAATCTTATGAACTAAGCAAATATTCTTACTTTAGGTAACATGATAAACTTCTGAATTGAATTGCGTGGTTGTCATCTCCTCATGATTGAGAGTAAAAAGCACAGTACAACAGCACTTTAAAGTTGTGAGGATTCATTTTAACACAGACTTTCAGCAGTGCTTGCATTCAACATCAACTGATCTGCTGTCATCGTGAACATGATTCTGCACTCTTATCTTCCTGTAATAGTACTGCGTCTCTTACCTCAAACGGAGCTTCCCAGGAAAAATTGAATGACAAAATAACATCCACATCCCTCTCTGGTTGAAGTACCAGCGGAAAGGGAGAGTTGATAGAAAAGCCACCATCCACTAAATATAAGTTCTCTTCCATGGGGCTCAGCTGGTTGGGAAACGCATCCAGATGAGTGCCTGGAAGACACTCCAAGTAACACAAGTAACTATAATGCTATGTTACACACCACTGACTATAAACAACATAGAATACTAGAAGAAAAAGTAAGAAAAAAAACAAACAAACACATAACGTACTGAGACTGGCTCATGAAAATCTGATAACGATCTTGCCTCATATGACAGAATATGACAGTGGATCAAATTTCTGCTTTGACATAAGCAGTGATAATTTCCCTGACTTCAATGGGACAAAGTCAGTCTTTCTTACATTCTGAAACATTGCCCGTTACAGAACATTAACATCCTATCTTACATCCCAGACACATATGGGTTCGTTTACCTCTCCAAACCACAAATTCCTTGACTTTAACATAATCTTTATGAAGATATAATCCATGCATGAAGTTGAAGGTCTCTCCACACGTGACTCGGGACTTGAAGAAATCCTGGAAGATTTGCAACAAGGGGCCCCCAGGTACAATCAAGCGAGTCTTCAGCCGTGTTGGATCTCGGAAATGAAATCTTCTGCAGTCATCTACAGAAGCCACAAAGGGTACAGAATGCATTGCAAATGCTCACGCAGCTCCATCATTTCAATCAGACCTCTTTTCTACAAAGCTTAACCACTTGTCCTAAGGCTGACATTGTCCTTTAATTAAAAAGTATCGTAATTAAATTTAAATCTGCTTTATTTTCTGAAAACTTATCCTTCTCCTCTTTTGAGGCTGTATAGCTTTTGTCTTTCTTTTCTCATTATTAAGACCCCCTGAACTGCAAAACATGCTCAGCCATCTCCCATGCTAGACAAAGTTTATAGCCAAGGTCAGATTTAAAAATTAAAATTAAAAATAGAAAAAAGAATACAGAGTAAAAAAAACTACCATTATTCTCCATGTGTGGTAGTATGGATTAATACACAGAACAAAAGGAAATGCTAGTCTTCAAAACAACATGCAGGACATTTTTGAGTCACATTATTTTTTTTTTACAGTCACTCCAAAACCAGGAATCTTCAGAAAAACCCAACAATTTCAAAGATTGTTCTCACCTATGACTTTGATAACATCTTTGAATGGATCTAGAAAGCTCAGTCCTATACCAACCACTTTCAAGCAGATATCATCTAAGCTTGCAGCAAAGGCACTGCCCCACATTCCTGCAGGAGAAATGAATAACACTTCAATAATTAAAAGGCTTATAAAAGGCTTGTAACTCAGCTGCCATCTGCCAAGGAGAGGGCTGCCATTTGACCCCCACTATTCAGTAAATACAGAAACTTCCATGAAAGAGAAGCTCTTCTCTGAGAAAAGATGCAAAGAGAATGAAAAGATCTAAGGAAGTTTTTGACAGTTAGGATCAACAGTAGACTGGGTAGAGAGATGTGAGTAGCTATAAGAGACTTAGTGCCTAGTTTCCTATGCAAACCTACTGAGACAGATCACCATGGTATTCGGAGCAGACTCCAAGCAAAATTGAACAGGCAAAGAAGTTCTGTATATCATCAACATGAGAATGTCCGATCAGAGCAGCAGCTTTTAGAAAGCTTTAAGAGCTTTGCTGGGCCTTAAGATCTTTTGAACCAACAGAAGAATTCCAGCTTCAAGCAACTACTATTGTGTTCCAAAGTTATGGAAAGAAAATACTTCTGGCACGTTAGCTTTACTTCTTCTATTTTATTTTATTTTTTTTCCAAATCAGACAAAAACACGACATCAGAAATTCAAATCTTTGTGTTCCTGACTGGGATTTCAATAAAATAATATCTTTGTATACAGACTGTCACTGCCTGCCAGTAGACATCCTCAAGGAGAAATGCTTCAAACAGGATACAGTCCTTCAATGCAAAGCCTGTAAGGACACCTATGATCACAACAAAGGGAAGTTGGAGACCCCAGCCTAACAAGTCCTATAGAATTCACTAACAGCAGCATTTCTAGCAACTAATCTGATTTTGCCTCATCTCCTGCACTGAACTTATAAGGGGCATAGCATGATTGAATCGATTTGTTACTCAGGCAAACCCAGTCGCTAGTTCTAGGAAAACAGCTCCACAACACTTACAGGCAAGTATGCAGTAAGTGCAAAGAAACCTTGGAAAAGAACAACATTATGTAAAATGAAGATATTTGTAAGCACAGGATAACTCATTTCAACTTTGAGGAAAGCAGTAGCCCTCTATGACCATCCCCACCATGCCCTGCCTGCCCTTGATTTTCATCTGCAGTAATTTATTCCCACAAGAATTTCATTTTATCTGGGGGAAACAATCTCTGCTTACCACATACATCCTGCTTAGCAACATGTCAGCTCTCAGCTTATCACCAAACGTTAAACTAATACTCCAAACACTTCATCCTGTTCAGGTTCTGAAAAGTATTCTACCCAAGCAAACTTAAGAGGCATTTTTAATAACATAGAATATAAAGCTGACAGAAAGCAAACAATTTTCTGCCAAACAGATATCACCCATTAAATAAATATCATAGATAAGGAATAGAAAAGATGTTAATGGGATGAAGTAGCATGTTACAGCGGAGAATGTTAGCTCCTATAAGTACAAATATAAAAGTAATGGGACACCATTGCTTTTATCTGTTTTCACAAGTAGGAATATAGGACTATAATACTATAATATTAAACAGTGCCTAAACCTGTGGAGAAGAATTTGACATTTTCCCCCCTTCAGATTTTTAGGAAGAGATCAAAATTTAAAAGTTGATGAGTTCTAGAAGTTTTATTCACTGCTGTAAAGTTCATACCTTGTAGAAAACAGATTCTGGGCTCTGGATGTTTCTGGATGAGCCTTCCCATGAAGAACTCACTGTCAAAGTCTTCCGTTCGGACAAAAGCCCCGTATTTGCGAAACCCAACTTCGTAGGGAGTAAACTCACACCATTCTAAGAAAGAGCCAACAGATCAATGAGGACTTGCTCACCTCTGAGTAAACATACATATAAACACTTTACTACTGAAATTAATGTTCACCCAGATTGGAGGAGGGGGGAGGGGAATCTAGCTCCACTTCTTTTACTATCACTGCGGTTTTCCCTGTTACTCTTTCCAGTGACCCTCCATATTAGATAAATATCATTAATATAAACTCTTGTCCAGAGTTTCATTGACTCAAAACAACCTCCTTTCTTCCTAGTTTCAGGAAAATATATATATATTATAATTATAATTATAATTATATATAATATAAATATTTCACTCCATCTTGACTTTGTTACTACAGAAATATCCTTCCTATTTCAACTCTACTCTAAACCTTTTTCATCACATCTAAGGGAAACTACTTCACTCTTCTCAGTTTTGCTCACTATTTGCCATCAACTTTTAAAGTGTTAATTTCACATCTTCTGACCCCGTTAGGCTTCCCTGAGTTGTCTGCACACTGAAATGACCCTCATGCTCGAAAGCTTTCAAAAAATATTTACAAGTGAAATTCATTGTTCTTCAAGTTCTGCTTTAAATTTTTTCTTCACACATACACATCTCTCCCCAGAACAAAAGAATAACAATGGAAAAATAAAAGGTGAATAGTGGTACACAGGTATATATAAGCACTGATGTCCTTATCTCTTTACATCTACAAGTTCTTGATGTCTCACATTTGAAAGTTAGAAGTGATTAGGACTGGAGCTGCACAGGTGAATTGAATTTATGGACTTTAGCAAGCCAAAATAAAGCTTCTATGTTCATACCTGCAAAATCACCACTGCTAATATTGGGTCTCACATTGACAGCTGCATAGATAGGATAAGGGTTCTGGGCCCATTTCACTGCTTCTTGCTGATCAGACAGCCTTGATGAATCTTCCTGGGTACAAGCAAGGTAGAAGAAATACACTAAGATAAATTCTATCCTCACACTTGAAGAATTTGAAGCTGTTTCTTAGCATGAAGCAATAGTGCTAATTCGAAGTCCTCTTTCCTCCTTCTGTCTACGCACATGGTTAGGTTTTGTCAGGATATTTAGAATGCCAGGTATTACTACCAAGCTAATTACTCCTCTGATTTCAATTAGTATAGTGAATACTGCATTGTGAAACAGTTTTGCAAAACCAACACCAACATTCTTTCAGGCTTAACACATCCAATACAAAAGCTATTAGTTTAACAAGTTATTCCAAACATACATTCGATTTTTCTATAGTGCTAATATATAAAGCTACATAATTCTTCGCCAAAAAAATGTGCTGGAAAAACTGAGGCAAACAGAAGCAAGAACTCCCTACAAAGCTGGAGAGAATCTAGTTTCTTGACACTTAACACATAGGTCTGCAAAGGGCCCAACTAGAAGACAAACATCCAAGCTAACTCTTTTACCTTCTGTTGTAAGAAATACTCCACAATAAGGCCCCACAAGTCTGTGAAGGAAACTTTCCGTCCACTATTCTCCATTGCACTCAGCTCCTGGAAATAGTATTTCAGTCGTTCTGGGGAAAATGCCCCTCCTTTGCTGCTGGATACAGCCCTCTGAGCTCTGCTAATTGCATCTTGAAGGTCCTTCTGTGACCAGTTCGGGTCTTGATATAACGTTGATAAACACCTGAAAATACCTACGTTAAATATCACTGGTAAAAATGGCCTTTATGTAAGCAAAGAATTTTAGCTAGATATTATTACTTCTGTGAGTAAAACTTACTCCTTGGCTTGAGAAGACTAGCTAAAAGATCATCAAGAGATAGAAATAATGGATCTTCATGCTTTAACATGCTGAAAACCTTGAGACCTGGCAGCTTCACCCTAATTGCTAACCTACCTTTCATAGATGTTGTGAACATCAGACGTTAGCGTATATGTTCTTAAACATGAGTTAACTCCAGTCCATAACAACCCTGAGCAACTAGCAGACAGCAAGACTGCTATTGCATACAGCAATGAAGGCCATAACCTTTATCAAAACATAGGTCTCGTTAAAACGATAAACTAGTTTGTGTGCTTGATTAGCAGATAACTAAATTTGTTTCTAAGTCTGGCTTTGAATCAGAAGGTGTGGACCAGATCAAGAGGTTAGTGCAAGAATACCACATAAATCAGCACTATTGCACAAAGCTCAAGAAGGGAATATTATTGTCAGTTTGCACATAGTGCTGGAAGGGGAGAGGATTATACTGTCAAGTTGCACAACTCCTCAGTGAAATCATTTTATGAAAACAATGTGTACCTATACAAAGGATGATTTCACTACGTACTCTAAGAACTAATCTACTAAAACATTCTAACCATGTCTGACACCTCAGCACACTGCTCCAGACTACTAAAGCCAGCACTATCCCCCTACACAGCTGCATATACCATTTTGGAAGGTAGGAACATAGTGGTCTGCACAGATGTGTTTCCAGACTTGAAGCATCTTTGTTACCTTCCTGTCAACAGCAAGCAAGTAGGGAAATCTTTTGAAATCAGGCTCCTGAGAGAACACACAGCCGTTTTATCAAGGTAATAATTTCAAATACTCTATTGCCATGCTTGCAGATCAGTAGATTTATAAATATAGCCAATAGCCGTATGGGTCAGAAGTGATAATAGATTTTAGGACGATTTTAGGATTGATAACAGAATTCTCAGGTGGGATCTGATGAAATATTTAGCTTCATTGTCTACAGATGGCAAAATTCTACAGATGACTACAGTTCTGGACTAATTTACTGCTTTACTGCATAAACTCTAACACATTCAACTAAGTTTCTGGAATCAGCACTGCACACAGCTTACCAAGTAGAGCCAGAAATCCCACTCAAATACATTGCAGCATCCAGAAGGCCCAGCTGCTGAAGGCCGGCTAGGCTGCCATAGAATGATGTCAGTGCTCTCATCCCACCTCCAGACCCCAGTACTGCTACAACTGGAACCTGCAGCCAGCAAATGCAGGAGTCAGTCACAAGCTTTTGAACTGCCAGTAAATCATCAGCTAAACAGAACTAATCCTATTATATCTTAATAATATCTTCTTACATTAATTTCAGGTTTGATTTCAATCAGCACTTTGTGTTGTAATTCAAATATATTGTTTACTATAAAAACAGCAGCAATTCCAGCAACAGTGACTTACTGAAATTGTTACATATATTACCACACATTTACTTGCATGCCACAAAATACACTCTAGAATAAGAAAAAAAATAAAAGGGTACCATTTCTCATAAGAGCACCTGAAGTTCACAGAACAATGATTCCAGACTTCAGAAACTGAAAAATTGCAGAGATCTCCCATGGTAACTGTGAGCCACACTGTGTTGGTTACAGGCAAAGAATCCTACACACCTTGCTAACTACTAGCAAAGCACGAAGGATTTTTATCAGTTTCTCACTGTGCTCAATACCTCATCTCTCTGGGGGGACTGCTTTAAGTTAAGAACCTTCTTCAGTGCTTCAGCAACTTTTTTCTTCCTTTTGTCCACAAAATCTCTCTCTTCTTTACAGAGGTCAAAACCCAGTCGTACATCTAGATCCCAAGTGCTGAAATAGAAATTAAGGAAACAAAAAAACCCACAAAGTTTTCAAAGGTTTGTAATTTCCAAGGAAAAGTGATCTCTGGAAGTATATTCTAAGTGGTGATCTGAGTCACTGGATCAAACTATTAGATGACTGTCACTTGAAAAGTTGCCTGTAATATGTAAGACCAGCTATTTCTAACAAGATTATTTGGAATTAAAAATGAAACACCTCTCTGCAGTATTTCTTCCTTAGTGCCCAATTACGCAATCTGTGTCAAGCAATCATTCAGCCTAAGCGTGAGGAATTTCACAGAAAGGAAGAAAAAATTCTCAGTGGTTGAAGAAAGATCATATAAGGAGCAACTGAGATCATGTCATTAATGTGAAGGAAGATATAAAGAGAGAGTAATTGTAAAACAAATGCCTGAACACCCTGCACCCATCCCAGCTCTTCACACTCTGAGCTGCCCTCTCCTATTTGTCAGCACAGCACCACGTGTATTCTGGGAATTATCTGCAGCTATCAAAGTTATGTAATGTTTAGAACATCAGCTAACCATATATTATGAGTTTAAGTTGTAAAAAACCAGAAAATTTTGCTCCAGTTTCAGCAGAACTGAAACCAATCTCCGAGGAAGTACCTTCATAAAGGATAATCATATGCCAAAAGAAAAACAACCTTCTTTAGTCTGTCTCAAGAGATGCATTGAGACAGGGGCACTTCCCGGAGCAGCAGGCACAGTCCTTCACTATAAGAATAAAGCTCTTCTCTCATTTTAAACATCACCGAATTTCCCACTCACCTCTCTTCAGCTTTCAAACTTATATCCAAATTTTCTCCCTGTAAAAACAGAACAAATACTGCAATTGATAACAACTTCATAGGTGGTACTACTAACTATAAGTTATTACATCAGCATTGCTACCAGATACTAACAGGAACAGCACTCTCACCCACATCTGTGGAACATTTTTATCTTCAATCTATTTCAGACATTTTCAGTTGTCGCCACGGCAAACCAACATGTTTTCACTCTGTTCTCTAAGCATATTCATTTCTTCTACAAGCCTCTCTTGCTTTTCTCCTCTGATATTTCAGACATTTCTACTAACTTTGTTTTTGCAAGACCCATTCATGAAAATATATTTTTTAAAGAGCTTCACTGAGCTTGCTATATTGTTCTTGAGCTACAAGAAAACAGCACTCCTAAGAATCACAGTTAACTTTTGAAATGCCTGTAGGAGAAGGGCAACATCTGAAGCATGTTAAAAAACAAAAATCGTTCACATTACCTCTCCCAGAGAAACAACTCTATCAACTTTTTTTCCAATTGGAAGGGAATGAAGTGGCACAGTCCCCCGTCCTAGAACTGTAGAATGCTTTTCAACATTAGGATTCGTTCCGTCCTAATCAGAAACAAAATGCCATTTGAGCTCTCCAGAACAATTGTTAATGGTATGACTGCTCTTGACATCTGTGCATACCTGACCAGTAGATCCAAAACTGACATCCCTTGACATCTAAAGATGCCTGACCTTCTTATGATGAAATTGAGGATCTTGAATCTACGTTTAAAGGCTTTTGCATGGACTGGAGATGCTGGTTTCAGGGTGAGTTTCCTTAAAAGTGTATATAAACTTTGTAGCAGTCAGCATAGCTGCTTACCTGTAGGAAAGGTACGGTTTGTTCCAGTTCCACTTGTAGTTCTGGATGCATTTCTTTGTCCACATGAAAGACAAAGGAGGTTCCACGATCCTCCTCACTGTCCAGACTCCAAGGAATACACAACTGCTTCTGATATGCCCCTGGAACAGACAGCTTGACCTCACAGTTACCTGTGTGTTAAAATAATTAGTTCAGACTTCAGAATCCATTTATTTAAATGTTCCAAATTAGATACTTTTATTAAATGTAGTTGAGATTGGAAAACAGAAGCAAAGACTCAAAATCTCTCTCAGAAGGCACCCAATGGAAGTGACTAAATATTATTCAGCGTTTATTTCTAATACTAAATTAACTTAAAAAGTCACTTTTGCAATCAGTAAGTAAAAATGCACTATAAAGACAGAATCAAGTGTCCTCTCTCTCCCAGGGAAGAAACATGCCGAAAAGAAGGTAATCCTTAAACCCTGAAGGCAATCATACCTTGCTGTTTCTCTTTCACTTTTCCCTCTTTGTTCAGAGTGCCTTGGAGCGACAAACAAGGATGGACCTACAAAAAGAAGAAATCAGCTCTGGTTACAAGGTCTGAATTCTCTTTCTAGGTGAAGCTTAATCCATCCGCAACTGTAGGAATCAGTTTTACAAGTGCAATATATCAAAAAAGATATTAGGGATTACACTAATCGCCCAAATATAAAGTGAGTACAGTTTCAACAGAAACAGATAATTTATTCGTTTCAGAACCAAAAGCGTTCTTCCTATTTTGTTTCTTTGCAACCTGCACTTCATATGGGCAAGTTCACCTTTTCTTTCGCCTCTCTTTAAATGCATGTGTGAGTATGCACTCAGAATCTGTTCAGAGCCTAGAAATCAGTTCATAAATTCAGCCATGACTTTCCGTACCAGATGATCCATGCTCTCAAGAAACTTAGTCCCTTGCACCAACCAGTGATCAGCCTCCCTTCTAGAACAGCCAGAGATATTTAGTCAGTCATAGCCGCTCACAAAGATAGGAAATTTTTCCACAGCTTGAACAGAGGACTGATTTGCAGAGGTAAGTATGAATACAAGGGGTTCTCTACTGTGAAGTGTTCTGCAGAATTGTACCACTATAAACAAGATTTTTTTTTTTTTTTTTTTTCATGAATAAAGGTTAAAACTCTTCCTTTTGACAATAACAGAAGTTTCCATTCTTTTTTTTCTTATTAATTTTTAAAAAATCATCATTTGAGTCTCTTTGCTTTGGGGAAAAGAGATGTATTTTTAACATATAGTCTGATTTATTTTTTTTAAAGCTTGTTTTCCTCAAGAGAACAGAAAAATATCACAAGGGTTATCGCCTGCTTAAAAATGGCACTGAAAAAAATCCTAGAAGTGTTAAGGAGGAAGGCTGTACCCAGCCAGCATCCAGGCTAGAAAACTCAGGACCATCCAGAAGATTCACCAGCCTTCCAAAAACACCTTTATGTCTTTTAAATAGTCTCACTTGGTACGGTGGGGGGAGAGAAACTGTGAGTTAGTTTAAAGTTTCAAAAACTTAAATCTCAGTACGTATATAACTGACTTGTGTACTCACCACAAGTACTCCGTTGGTCAATACCTCTGTAGGAGCATCTGAGCTGTGAAAGGAAGAGATTGAATGCACATGAATTTTGGTTTTAGTTTGCATTAACCTACGTTTCAAGCTACCTGTCTAGATAAAAATAGGAAAAAAAGGTCCTTGATGCAGGAGATATAAGCAAACTAGTTTGACACTATTTTCTGTTACAGAGCAATAGGAGAAATTACTGAAAGAAATTCCTCTGCCACTATAAGCATGCTATTGTTTGAAAACCTAAAGATTAACTGAGATTAGATAGACTGCCACACATCTAATCTTGCAATATAAACATACATATACTTTAAGAACGGAAACTTTTCAATCCTAACTGATTTAGCTCATGAAAAAAGAATGTTGAAGTACCTTCCTTTGCAGTGCTGCTATTCCCATAAAGTAGATTTTTATTTATTTATTTATTTTAAGTTCTTCTTTGGTTTCAACACATGTTGGTGGCTGCACTTTAAGGACATTTGCTGTCAGCCACTGGTGATCGACTTAAGCAACAGAGAGAAGTACTGTGCATTAGCCTTTATATGAACAAGCCTATGCTGCACACAAAAAGCAACAGAAATCACCTCTCAAGAGTACAGGTCCATTTAGCTCCTCAGGTAAGACTCACCATTTCTCCAAATAGAACTCTACGTCCAGTTCTTCATTATCCTTTAAAAATAGAAGTGTGACCCTTAAATACAATTAAGACAAGCTTTCCCAAG
This sequence comes from Excalfactoria chinensis, assembly GCF_039878825.1. Classification (NCBI taxonomy): domain Eukaryota; kingdom Metazoa; phylum Chordata; class Aves; order Galliformes; family Phasianidae; genus Excalfactoria; species Excalfactoria chinensis. The sequence goes on along the minus strand of NC_092829.1, from coordinate 32,579,024 downwards.
AAATTAAGTTTTTTCTCCTTTTACAGATTCTGCCTTTTTCATTGTTGTTGCTCTTTTAAACATACTTCTTCTTCCAGGCATTTCTTATATTAAACATAGACATGTGTGATCATGAGACGAATGAGTGTTGGCTCCTAGATCCATTACTTCACTAATCAAAAACCACTTATCTGGCTCAAGTACCACTGCAGTTCAGCCTCTGAAAACAGCACCTTCAAGAGACTTCCTTTTCCCTCCTGTTTATTTTTAATTCTTTATACCCAAAGCTCAATGCTGCCTTTCTTTTGTCTTGTATAGACTTTGACTCAGCAATCTTTTCCCATCACAGCAGGCAATAAATGGTTGACCAAGATCAGCTTTCAAAATAACTAAGCAGAAGTCAACTTGAGCAAACCTCAACTTCTGATTGTACCAACAGCTCTGAGGCCAGATTTTTCAAGAAACCTGTAATCTAGATCTATCATAGGAACGTGTTTGAAGCAGCGTCAAAAGAGTTCAGGTTGGTGACATGACTTTACCTATGTGAAACAAGCTGGCATATTGCAAGGCTATAAACAAACCCATAGGGACTGAGAGCAGCTGACAGGCATCAGTGTCAGGCACTCCCTCTGCTTTTGGTTTTGAATGAACTATTAAAGCAAGCCAACACACAACGACAGATGGTTCAACCAGCTCCACTGAGTATATTCCTTACCTTGGCAGCACTGTGGATTTGATACTGGAATGTTCCATTCCACTCTGGGTTACAATGTAATTGTACATCATCCTGTATATAAGCTTTTGAGTTACTAGACACAGAAGTAACCTTTGAAGCAATAAACCTTACTGCAAACAGACAATGATCAAATAAATAAGGTAGTCTGCAGCTCACAAAAGTACTGCAGACTGTGAATTCAGTTCATTTTAAGCCTAGCTTGTGCCCCTTTTGCATATTAAGAAAAAGCCAAAACCTACAAAGGTGTTTCAACAGCTTCTGTGAAACAGCAGCCATCCCAAGTTTTGTTTAGTGTAGCACCCCAACGACTGTGGAATCCACATTAAAAAAAAATAAATCACCAAAACATCTCAGATGACAGTAAGACCATATATAATACCATCATCTGTTGATATATTTTCCCCTTCTGGCTTCTGCAACAGGCAGATAAACAAGCATGCACTGCCTCACTCCAGTAATATGAGCTGCAGCTATTCAGAGCTGAGGACTAACCTTTGGGTTCAACTTGAAAGTGCGCAGCAGGGGCTGACCCAGCTTCATGCCTCCTACATCAAATACAATGGAGGTGAGTTCATCACTGACTAGGACATCCTTGTCGTAGAGGGTCAATTCCAGAATGTTCTAAAACCAAACAGACTCAAGTGAAGACAGAGAGCCACTTCTGTGAACTTCAGTAGGTGTAAACAATAGACATTTTATAAATTAATCAGTACCCCATACCTTTTCCTTCTCTGAAGGGAATTCACCACTTCCAGCAGGACTTAAAGAATAACTAAGCACAAAGCTTCTGTTTGGCAGTGCTTATTTCTGAACAGTGGCATCATGCTAAAACCAATACCTTCAAAAACTGTCAGAGTCTACTTATGAGAACCAGTGCTGTCAGTCTGAAAGCTTTGTTCAGCTCAGACAGCAGAAGTACTGTCTATATTGCTTCGATCATAGGACTCAATGAAATAAGTGACAGAGTGATTTGAACTTGGAGTCTTAAACAACAGTCAGTATAAGGTAAGCAGAGCTACAAGAAGGCAACAGCTGCCATGTGAAAGTACAAACAACCTTGGAAAATCGCATTATCAGGAAATTTCCATCAGCTTTCTCAGATACTGTTGTAACTTCCCTTTCTTGAGTTTTATCACAAAGTCATTTAAGGCACATTCTAGCTGCTATTTGGAAAAGATGGTGGTTACTACCAGATGGATATTACAGTTTTTGGTACCACTGAAGATGACCATCACCACATATCTCCCTCTGCTTTTGAGGGTAATGAAGATCCCTGGTTTTGAATGAACTACTAAAGCAAGCCAACACACAACTTCAGATAGTTCAACCAGCTTCACCAATTATGTTCCTTACCTTGACAGCACTGTGGATTCGATACTGGAATGTTTCATTCCACTCTGGGTTATCAGAGTTGTCAACAACCTGAGTTCGGGAGACATGGGGAGATGCAGTGGGCAGTTTCAGTTCCACATAGCAGTCTGCCTTCGACACTAGAGCAGAGAGTTCAGAGACACAACAAAAGTATGTTACTCAATCTCGACCTTTCCCATGAGCTCTTCAGTTTCTTGATTGCACTGCATCAGAATAAAGATGTGCAAAATCAAGATGTGACTTGTAGTTCAAATACTTTGAAGTTCACAGTTTTAAACAGCAGTAGATTGTTAAATGTAAGTAATATGTTAAGTGTCAGTATTTCTCTTCCTCATCCATTCAAACCATAAAGCTTTTAATTTATTTTCAGAAAAGGAGCGTTGATACCAGGACCAAGGCGAAACCATTTCCTTGCTGTCTCAATCCTGTTAATTTAATATGACCTTTAAAAACTTCCTTCTGTTCCTTCTACCCTATGAAACATGACTTATCATATTATAATATTACAATATATTTAATTACATAATTTTTCGAGTTTTGCTTTGCAACAGGAAACCAGTAGTGGTACCACACCAAGGAACAAGGCAGCTACAGTAGAAAAGGAGTTAAGATAACTCCTTTATGGCTATCTCATTTTCTGAACTTTCTACAGCTACTACCAGACCACATTATTTGTTTGGCTTCAGTCACATAACTACATTCTTTAGAAGAACCACAGAAAGACTGAGGCTGGGAGGGACCTCTGAAGTCATCTTTTCTGCACTCTGCTGAAGCAGGGTCTCTTAGATTGCCTAAGACCATCTTCAGTATTGAATACCCTAAAGGATGGAGATTTCAAAGCCTCTCTGCGTAACCTGTGTCTGTGCTCAGTCACACTCAATTACAAAAAAAAAACAAAAAAACAAAACAAAACAAAAAAAAAAAACACCACCACAAAAAGCTTTTCCTTATGTTCAGGTGGAACATAATGTGTTTGTTCATGCCCACTGCCTCTTTGTTTTGTCACTGGGAACCACTGAAAGAGTCCTGCTCCATCTTCCTAACACTCTCCTTTCAGATACTTGTACACAATTATAAGATCACCCTGAGCCTTCTCTTCCAGCTCTCCCAGACTTCCTCATCAGAGAGATGCTCCAATCCATTAGTCATAGTGGCCCATCATTAGACTTCAGTATTTATATCTCTCTCATAGGTCAGCACTGGACCCAACACTCTAGTGTGGCTTCACCAGTACTGAGTACAGTGGAAGGATCATACCCTTGACCTGCTGGCACCTCCTAACACAGCTAAGGATACCATCAGCCCTCTTAGTGGCAAGGGCACACGGCTGACACCTGTTCAACTTGTTTACTGCCAAACTGCTTTCCAGCCAATTCACCCCCAAAACATATCGGTGACTGTGTCATTCAGATGAATGACAGAAAACAATGCTAACAAATTCTAGCTTCCAGTTCTTTAATTTTTTAAGTGCAAATTTGCTTCTTCTGGGTGCAGGAAGACAGTTCAGCAGTGGAAAGGGTAACATTTCCCATAACCTGAGTGCTGAACTCAGACAAAGAACACTGAGTAGGCCACAACAGGACATGCAAAAAAAGCAGAGAATAAACCTTACCAGGACTCACCTGGTTTTGTTCCATAAAGCAAAGGTGTTAATCTGTATCTTGGCCTCAGATTAAGCCTTTAAAATATAGGTAAGGCTTTACAATAGAAACCTTTGTTTAGATGCCAAGGCAATACAGTGCATAGGTAAAAAGAACCCATAACAATAATACCTGTGTTGCAGACGACTGCTGAACAAAGAATCTGTTATCTTGATCCCTTTACTAAATACTCACACAGATCTGTACCCTTGATGTTTCTTGCTCTGAGGACTTTTACTGTTAGGTTGTAGTAAGGGTGCTTCTCCCACTGAAAAGAAAGGAAGAACATGGGTCAGCATGTGCCTCAATTACAATACCTATTCTGTAACCACACTAATGACAATTTAGAAGAAAGGACCAGAAGAGCCAGACAAAAACAAACAATGAATGATTCAGTTTGGGAATAATACAAAGTATTTTTTTGTGTCCTGGAGGAAGGCTATAGGAGGCTAGAAGGCAACTCAGCTCCCTTTCAGCATGGCAATGAGCAATGTCTTAAGGTCCCCACAGACTTCAAACAATAATTCCCTGATTTAGGGTTTCCTCTAATTACAGGTCAATTTTTATTTACTTCATTAGCTCATTCCTTCTGCAGGGTAAAACGAAACTGGAAACTCCTCAAGTAATTTTAATAATGACTTGACTAGTTTGTTAAGAGGGCTTGCCAAGGACACATGCATGCTTGAGTAATAGCAGACATGGCAAGAATCTTAATAGCATTATCTGAGTATGTAGAAAGCATACGTTAACAATAAGGAAGAAAAAGACACTTCCTTGTGGAAACAAATTTCATGGCAGTTTGGACAAGAAAGAAAAACCTCAAATTGCTATTCATTGGGAATTGTTACTGGTATCAACACTATAAAAAGTGCACGTCACTTTACCAGCACTGATTGAAATGTAATCCTTGTTCGGGAAAGCATTCATACAGCTATTTTAGGCAGGTAATAATAGTTTCTAGATGGCCAGATGTGAAGAAGAATATATACCTGACTAAACCCTAGAAGATCATGAAGGAGGAGTGAGTGAATGGCAGGGGAAAATGACAGAAAATGGCTTGAAATGATTTGGTGCAGAGATTGGAAAAAAGCAATAGTATAAGGTTCATGAACAGAACATGAATTATGCCATTCAATTATGACATGAACCCAACCATAACAATAGCCAGCTAGACAAATCTTTTCTGTTCTTATGATGTTTTCCACAAGTGGTCACTAAGTCCGCAGTTATCATTTTCTACATGGTTAACTCGAGACCACAAAGTTTAATTTCATATAAACTAAGCATTCATTGACAACTATATTCCGTAGCATTCTTTGCTTACAACAAAATGCTACAGAGTGAAAAATGTTATATAAATACATTAGCTTTTGGCATCACTGATTAGGAAATAAAAATTAACAACGAACCCTCAACTGTCAAACTGCTCCTGAATGTTCCCCAACTAATAAATGGAATTGTACCATACTTGTTAGGCTGTTGCATACTTGTGCGCTTTCCCTTATATTTCTTTCTTACCACCTTAAGACATTTGGTAGCTTTTACAAAACGGGGCTTGAGCAACACAGAAAATCTAAGACACTCAGTACACTGAACTGCTTTGTACTGAGTGACACCCACTGTGAGCACCAAGGGTTAAATTTACATGCATAGCCTAACATTCTTCATAGCCAAGTGCCAAATAAAACTTAACAACATAATTTGAGCTTATTTGCCTATTGCCACTACTATCAGAGAGCTTTCATTTGCAACTCCAACACGTTCAAAATGTTGCCTATCCTCATCTCTTTCTGGCAAAAAGTTGTGACTTCACTGCTAATTTTATCCCAGGTTCTGCACCTCAGCTGCAGTTTCTTCATTTTTTAAGCCTTTCCCAATCACATTTATTTATTCCCAACCACAGGGCAGTTTCTCAGACAAAGTCTGCCCTCCTTTCTGCCTCCTCAAGCTATGGAAAGGACTACAGAAAGGAATACAAGATTCCACAGGTTACTCTCACTGACCCCCTACAGGTTCCACAACTCTTTAGGTTGCTGAGAGGCAAAGCTACACCCTCACTGCTGCCACCAATGCAATCTTCACTAACATAGTTTATCCCCCTGAATTCAGATGTTACCAGTAAAGGAAGCACAGAACTCCACCAAGATAGAACATGGTTTGTTTCACTGCACACCATCTGTCAACATAGTCACAAGTTCAGAAGTCCCTTTCCAAAGGTCTCTGACAACCATTTATTTGTAGCCAGCAATTACATCACTGAGGATATATTCCCCTCACTCAGACCATAATTTAAAGGCATATAAACGCAACAGTACCTTACTCTGCTATCAGTATGCCAGAACCTCCTATTTCACCTTTTATATTTAACTTTTAGCCAAGGTGTAGCAAGGCTGTAACACACCCTAAGATGAGCTTACAGAGCAATGAAGCACAACTATTCGAGAAACTATTAGGGAAGGTCAATCCAAACAAGTCTAGGAAAAGATAGGCAAGAAATGCACGTAGGCATTCAGTAAAAGACACAGGCAAGCAGCCAATTTCTAACTTGCAGTTCAATGATTTTTCAAAAATCATCCCTTTCTCAGAGTTCAGGAGACTGCTCCTGTAGCAAAAAAACCCTGAAATCCTTATGTGAAGGTATAAGACTAAATTCCCACTTTTAACCACTGTTTGTACTCTTCATCTAAACTGAGGGTGCTGATGCAGCAGCAAGGGACTGTAAAACAAGTTATCTTAGATGCAGGGCCTGCAAGTATTCTGTGCTGAACTCTGTAACGTTTGTTAAAGTGATTTGATTACACTGAATTTTCCAAGGCCAAATGCTGAGCTACTTCCCTCCTTGTCTTGATTACTTAATAGTCAGTGAGCAACATTTTATTTTATTTGTTTAACTTATTAAGCCAATATTACTTTGCTTATTTTGTAACTAACTAAATAACACACATCAGGTCAGCAAAATCATTTTCATCACAAAGCACATGGTAGAGCAGTGGCATACAGACAGCAAACCATCCTGTTACATTCAATGGTCACCTCAGTTTTAAGTTCCAGGTTTATAGTAGGAGAGGCAGGTAATATGATAGATCAGACTGTTTGAGCAAAGGCTCTTTCTCAAACAGCTGAGTGCAATTCAAAACTGAGGTTGTAAGGCCTTCCATCTCAGACAATAGAATGATCAATAAAAATCAGCTGAAGGACAAGCACATTGTAACCTAATTGTAACCACATTGTAATCTAATGTGATTGTACTGCATTATAAATTGATGGTGTAAGTCATCATTAATCCTTGTCTACCTCGAAGTATAAAGCCTGGTGAGATAAGGTAGATAAGAAAATGAAAGGGAAAAGTAATCAAGGATATTTCTCAAGAAAACACATAAGAACCCTTGTATCTCTACTGATGAGAAGCGTGACATGCAGGAGTTCCCCCCTGTGAAGTATCACCACATGTCCCCCAGAATCTAAGGAACCAAGAGATCAATGCCTGCATTGTTTCACTCAGACCACAGACTGAGTACAAAAGAAAATCGGAATCTACATCAGCATTGTAGTTAGCCAAATCTTTCCCCCAGTTATAAATTTTGTGATTGATCGCCACAAGGAGTAATTGCTACTGCATGCGTATGAAAAAAGTCATTGCCAAACAGATTAGGTAAGGAACACTGTCTGAAAGGCAGCGCTACAGCTTGTCTTACCCGACAGTGATAAAATCCACTCTCCTTTCTCTCCTTTCTTTGGAAAAGCACGGCTGCCAGAAAAGGCAGCACTCTGGGTGGAACTGAGCCCCGCAGCACCCCATGGAACATGGAAAAAAAAAATGGCCTGTTGTCTCAGAAGAAAATCTGACCAAAAAAAAAAGGTAATAGTAACAAAAAACAAACGCAGAAGAATCCCCAGGCGTCTGGCTGCGAAGAGTTGCTTACTTACTACAGGCTTGGTCTGAAGTTTCATACCGGACTGGGCTTCGTTCCAGCTGCAAAGCAGAGGTGTGGCCTGCACTTGTCAAACAGCCCAGTTCTAAGAGTCACTGGCAGGTTTTTCAGTGGTGGAAGATTGCAGCAAAGCAGCACTGGACACGGGAGCTCTGGCTAGGAAGAAGCATTGCTGCATTAAGGCTGTAATCTCAAAACTCCCATTGCAGACTTTCTTTTGGAGTTCCAGTGACCTTAGTTAGGAATTGTGCTGGAATTTGGAAAGAGTTTGAAACCATCCACAATCAAAGAATATTTTTAAATAGAAAGAAATTCCAGTCTTGCAAGCCTTGAATTTATCATTGACTGTAGCTGTTAAGACATTTCAGAGAGCCCTGAATGGAGGCAATGTGATTTGGTCTGGCTTTGGACACATCAGAGAACAATAATCCAACACCACATCTAACCCTGCACTATGTGAGCAGTCTGTCAGAGCCCCTCCTTTATTCACCTTTCCCCACAGCACCATCCTCCCTTATTCTTCCACCAAAGTTTCTTGAAACGTTGTACAATGGATTGGATCCTAGATCTATTACACTTAAAGAAATACCTTAGTAGTAACTGCTGGAAGTGATGAGGTTTTTAGCAGCTGCTGGCAGCTGGCTCACATGGAGGCTTTTATTAAACTGAAGCATGAGACAAACGTACATGCTTCAATAGTTAGACAGTAGTATCAGACATATGAAAGCCAGCAGTGCACCATGTCACCAACAAACACGAGAACGTGACACATTCCTAGCAAGATCCCATTAATTAATCACTTCCTGTTGTGTCAGTCACTAGATTAGAACTTAAGAAAATTAATAAAGCATAAGCATTCGTGTCTAGAGTACAAACAAGTCAGTACTAGTCAGTGCAATCAGAGACTTACAAACAAAAAAGCAAACATATCCCAGTGCAAAATAGCCAGTTATTGCTTTAAACTTTCATGAAGCATTAAATGCTATGGTGAACACATTTGAAAAAGTGCTTTCTTTACATTTCAGCTTACCATTACACTGGAAGTCAAGAGGCCTGTTGAGTTTAGTTTGCTAAAAAAGCAGAATCATAAGCACTATTTATGTAATATAGCTCATGACCATGAATTAAAGCAAAATTGAGGCAACTTGTTTTATTTTGTGAGTGCCCAATTGCATTTGAATCAGGCTTACCCACCCTTTCCTGAAGTTCTCTGCCCTCTTCCAATGAAATCTCAGCACAGGAATCTAACTTTTGCAGAATTTTTCTCAAGAAACTCTAAAAGCTTTTTAAAACATATACATAAGAACTGTTTCATAGTCATAGATCCACACATTAACTGTATCCGGACAGTTTAACTACACAGAGCCACTGCTGACAGCCACCTTAACTTCCAAAGAACTGCTTACTTCTGTCTATTCCTGTGAGAGTAAGAAAACAGACGAGGAAAATGCCATCAAAACATGAAACGAGAAAGACTGTCTCACATACAGTAACTTTATTTCTGGGGGGATTAGTATCAGCATAGTAGTAGTATCATTAGCACCACTAGTATCAGTGGTCAAGACATATCTACACTTCAGTTAATTTTCTGTCAGCAGGTACGAATAACACACCACTAACTATATTAAACAGTACTTAAAGTATGCATAAATATTGAAGATGAGCCCTTTGTCAAGGCTCCAAAAGGATGCTCTCAGTGTTTTTTGTTGATTGCTCATTCTTTATTTGTTGTCATTTCCCCCACCCCAGTTCAGCTGCCTGTGAAGGAGACAAAAGCTTTACCTCAGTGCCAATATCTCCCATTTTTATGAAGGGAAAACAAGCACGAGTTCTATTCCCAACACTACAGTAGTCTGACCTGAAAGTCAAGCAACTGCAAATCCATGGGTCTTAATATTTCCTGACTTCACCACAGTGTTGTTCAATCACCTTCCCCCGAAACAGCCCATCAAAACTCAAAAAAAACACCACATCAATGATTTTAGTATTCTCTAGTAAATGCGTATTTAATCGTATAAGACTTTCAAGAACGTTATTCAAAGGATACAAAAGTGATTTTAGTAGGATTCTGAGAACATTCACATACTATAAACTTATAGATCCAAAGCAGAAGTTGAGAAGCAGTAACAGCTCTGAAGTGATGTGGCCTTATCTGAATTACACATTAAAGCAGAAGTGATGCTGAGAACCCCCGCATTAAATCTGACTTCCAGAAGAAAGCAAAGATTATTAAAATAAACTGAGTAGCCCAGAAAGCTTAACTGCAGAATGATTGAAACACACACTGGTTCACAATATTTATTACAGTCTATTGCTTTAGACAAACCAGCTGCATGTTAAAGTAAAACCAAGCCACATGGTAAGAACCAACAAAAGAAAAAATACAGCACAAATCACTTCCTTGTAAAGGCTACGCAACAGATGAACAGAGGCACAACCGTAACCATGAAATAAGAGCACAATTTAGTTCCTCAGATGCTAATACCACCTTCCAGGTAGTGGACGATGAAAGTAAATAAAAATCATACTAACAGTATTAAATCTAAGATAGGTAAAAATCAGAGCAATATTGTCGTGTTTGTATATAAAGAATACAGGGCCTGATAAATACCCTCCTTTCATTCTCAATGATCTGTAAACACAACTCTCCCAAATTACCTTCCCTCTGTACCTGAACTAGTATATAAAGACCTATACAGAATGTGCAAATTGGATATAAGTACTTTAGACTCTCTTCTTCAAATAGAAGAAATACAAGGTTAAAAACACTAACACCACAGATTCCCTCTTCCCATACTCTACAGAAAGACATTAGTAGCAATACCATCCAAGATATACAAGCACAAAAATAGCAAAACACTGGACCATGAAACTCATAGGAATGCACAGCATATAAACAATAAATAGAAACATGTGGAAAAGGAAAACAGTTACCAAAGGAAAACAGTAACAGTGGTAAATTAAAGTGAATTAGGACTTCTGACAGCTTACTGCAGATCTGTTCCTAAAAGACACATCCATACAACAATGGCTTAACTAAACCTACTAAGTTAGCCGACATTCAGTTACACCTCAGGCAGATAGGCTTTATTACTCAATCATTAAGATGTAATATCTGATAGTTACATATTGTGAACAATATTATTTAATCATTACAAACTTATAAGTATTGCTGGAGTCAATTTGGAGACAAAGATCAAATCAATTAAGTTATGTGCTACTGCTTCCTTTTCAATACAGCTGCTCACATTTTTTTCTGCACCAATCACACATTTCAATATTTCCAGTACCAACGTGCTATAGATTACAGCTTATGGAAAAATAAGTTAGACAAAAATATTACAGCCTACAAGGAATATGATACAACCCAGCTTTTGCAGTTTAGACCTCTGGCCCAAGTGTAACTTAAGAACAGTACCAGCCTGCACAGAACGCAGTTGTTCCAAAGCATTTGAAAGAAAGAGATGTTGAAATAGTCTACATTTTACTTCAGTGCTGGGAAGTGAAACAGTGACCAAAGAGCTTCCTATACACAACATCTTAAGTGTAGTCAAGAAGTTCAAGCAAATATTGTAGTTTAATCCCTCAAAAAAGTTGCTTTCCAGGATGTTCTTTGCTTTTTGCATGAATGCAGATGTGAACTTCTTAGAACAGTCTCTAAGCATGACTGGAAGCTAAGAGTGACCAAAGTCAGCCAACAGCACACAGATTAATTCAATTTACAGTTCCCAAAAAGAAAAAGAGCAGCTCTTCAGTGATGCGTTTGCTGTTTGCCTGACTATCCCCCGTGCAAATTCTGTTTATCTGAAAGTCAGGTGATAACACTGAACATCAATAAATGGATTCCTTGGCCAACATTTAAGTATTCCCATTACTGTGATGAAAATAAAACTATTTTCTACATCTAGAAATAGGCAGAGAAGCCTTCCTTACACCATACATCTGGTGATTTACATGCGGTGGTGCTACAGCTGCAAAGACTCAAAATACATTTTCTTTTTTGAAGGATTATTTACATACAAGGCCAAATCACAACACTGTTACCCCAAGGAGGACTTCTGCTGTCAAAGCTGACTTGTGAACAGCTTGCAATTGTCTGACAACTCATTTCACAAGTTGGAGAGCATTACAAAGCTTACAGCTGATCAGTTTTTATTCTTCATCTGAGTACTGAGAGGTTCAATATAGTGTCAGAACTACAATGGCAAGGTTAAGTCATTTTCTAGTAAATCAATATGACCATATCGATACAGTCTGTCCTTAGATACAAATGACTTCCACCCAGTGAGAACCTAGAAACAAGCCTCAATAATCTCAGAAGCATCAACTTTTTAAGTCATCACTTCTGAACTTCAAAGGAGTGTTTGGATTATTGTATAAGGCCAGGTCAGGTGTCCAACGTGTTGACTTCTTTGGAGCAGAAATAATGCACAACTATTGCATTAGGGTACCGGGCAAACGCACTGTGAAGAGATAGAACACAAAGGTAAATTTTCTGAAACATAGCAAATACAGTTTTCACTGTTGGAACAAGAACATTCAAGTGTCAAATTCAGAAAAAGAACTTTTCCTATTGAGATCTCACCCTGAATATTGTACTGATAAATACAAATCAGACATTCTATGGATTTTAGGAGTATCATTAAAAAAAAATAAATCTACTTTCATTTCTATAGGACATTTTTCTTAGAAGTCACTGGCACCATTTTGAATCTGAATCTGGTTTTAAGTTTGCTCTAGTTTTTGGGAGATCACTTGGTGACTTACTGACATGATAGTCCTTCTAAACCTTACTGAAATTTACAGCATTAGAAAAGCCCTAGACAGCCAAACCAATATTACACACGCAAATTTTAATTCTGATGTTACAAGCTATACACTAATAATAAACTTGAAAAGTAATATATTCAGACTCATATTCATATATCGCTATATCCACTATATCACTACATTCATTGATATATTCAAACTCATGTTCATTAAAATGTTTTCAAAAAGAACTATTTTCTGTAATCGTGAATGCTAGGGATATTTTGGAACAGCTCACATCAACAAGATGAACAGTTAATGATCATGTGGCATTCAACTGGAATTTCAAATAGGAAAAAAAAAAAATGCCCATAACATTCTCATTTTATACCAGCCCATCATTACTTACTAGGAATAGCAGAAGAAAAGTTACTGGAATCTAAGTATCAAGTGAAAGAGTTCGACTTTCACATGCTTTAAGACTGCTACACTTCAAAACATACATTGGCCACGGAATCACAAAGCCATTAGATATAGAGCTATGCTTCTTAGTTTGAGATTCTTTACATCACTCTCCTTAAACTGCAGCTAAGAAGCAGGCAGTAGGCAGTACTCTGACAATAATATTCTAAATTCAGTATCAGATACAATTTTCTGCCTTCCAGAATAATGAAATAAGGTATCTTGAGAATTTCTGATAACATTTTATTGTTTTGTTGAAAGCAAGATTAAAACTCTTGCAATAAACTTCACTGACTTTGATGCTATCCTAGCAACTCTGCTGAATGACAGTTTCTAATTCAAACACTCTTCAGATTTCTCCTTCATACTTCTGTGCTCTCTGTATGTATACATAAATACAAACACATAACAAACATACATGTAACATACATGTACACACACACTTTAAGGTTAAATTCACATTTGATTTTTATCTCTCACCTGTTGCCTATCTTCTTTTTACATACAGTGCACACCTTCTCCTCTGTAATAATGCACTTTACTTGCTGATGCAAGATCCGTTCCTCCTGAACCTATAGGACAGTAAATAAACTTGCTGAAACAGCAATACCATGCTACAGTTCCTTTCAAGTCTGATGAAACTGAAAACTAATCAGAACATTCAATTTTCAGTTACAGTTTCAGGCTATATCTATATCAGCAAGTTGTATTGCACAAAATAATCAGGACTTGGTCCTGTGTAGCAGGCGGTACTGTAGACCCAACATTGACATCACACGTATTCTAGGATTTTATTTTGAGTTAGTCTGAACCACAGACTAAAGCATTGCATTCATTAAGAACAATTCAGCTGACTACTGAAGTGCACTATCTGATTTAGTTTACTTGGAAAAGATCCAGTCCACACTCTCCAAGATCATTCTGCAATGCACCCCAGAGCACAGGGAGCCCAGAGACTCACAAAAGCACAACCACCATCCAAATTAAAATGACTGCACTTGCCACCATAGTCTGAAAAGGAAACAATCAAACTATCTAGTGCACGTTTACTAATTTCAGATGAATTATGGCACCATCCAGAGGAAACACATCAAATATAAGGAACAGTTGATTCACATACTGAACATCAGCTTTATAACACAATTCTGATTGGTTATGGGTACTTACTCTCAGAAACTCAGCATGGAGAAGATTCTTGAGTACTTGATTGAATCTTTTCTTCTGAGCATTTTCTTCAAGGACTTTCTCTAGGAAGATCCGAATCTCGCTAATCTGTGTATTTGCTGGAAGAAGGTTTATCGCCTAAAGCAAAATATATCTAGTTAGGAAAAATTACAACTAACAGAGAGCAAAATAGTGTGAACGTGAGTGAACTTCTATTCTGTAACATCCTGCACACACATCTGCTCCAGTAGGTTCTGCTAACAGTACAAACTTAAGAGTATGTACAAGTCTTTCTTACCTTGGTGGTATCCAGTTTGCTGTGATGCAGCTCCAACACCTGCAGAGCAGCCTGCAGATTGGCTTGAGGCTCCAGCACTTCCATCTTGATTGGCCCCAAGCAATGAACACTAGGTGGGGAAAGATACATCCGGAGCAGAGACAGATAGACCTGTTACACACAAAAGGAAAGCTGCTGAAGTCATCACACTCGTGAACCCAGTAGGAGTACTAGTAAAGTACTATATTTATTTATTTACTTGCCAGTCAAAATTCTAAGAGATATTCAAGCAGCGTTTTTCTTAAAAATGCAGAGAAAAAAAGTATAAGTGATGTTTGAAGACTTTTAAGACTTACATTCTATACCAAGATTTTTCTATAAAAGTAGTACCTTTTAATCACGCCTCTTTCATTTATCTTCTATAACTCACCTTTACAAAACACCTCTTTGATATTTACCAGCAACTTTTTTTGTAAATCTAACTGGAACAAGAACACAGTACCTTGTCTAAATTGCATCAGGAATTTATATACAAAATACATGCTCAATTCAAATAATGCAGTAGCGTTCACAAAAGCAAACAATAAAAAAAATAAGTGTAAGCTTGCAATTCCTAAACCCCAAGAGATTATACACAGGTTCTTGTCCACCTCACACAAAATCTAAAGTCTATTCAAAAGAAAAACTTTACAGTCCCTACCATGGCACCAGCAGTCTATGTGTGTTCAACCTGTTAGTTTTATGTCTTTGTTGTCCCTTTTTTTCAGTTTCAAGAAAAAAAAATTTAAAAAAGTTCTATTACTTATATACATTAACTATATTATACACAGAATATGCAGCTGAAGACAATTCCTATTCACTCAGCATGGCCCAGGCAAGCTAAAAGGTTAAATATCTGGGGTCTAAAAACAACCTTACAGAAAAAGGAAGTCTGCAAAGATGAAGCTACTTACATCTTTGTTGCCATCTTTGTTTCTGTCATAATGCTTATGGCAGTAGCTAGAAAAGAGAAGAATCAAGTGAAATGAATGGACAGATTTGGAACCCAGAAACTCATTCCACAGAAATTACCATCTAAAAGCTCAGTTGCTGAGGCCATCCACATCAAGTGACCATACATCCAGCTTTGATCAATTGCACAGGACATGCAGCACTGGTTACTTTGCATTGCAATGCTGAGAAAAGGGAGGTTTTGTGTATGCCTTCCAACCAACTTACAAAACTTTCATGTTGAACCTGAATTTAATACCTTGATTTCATTATTAAAAAAAGAAGGAAAGGGGCGGAGACAAACTAAAGATCAGTGGAAAGTCACATCTGACAAGAAGGAAATAAAAAACTCATTTAATGAGTGTAATATTGCTCAGAAGTGAAGTTACAGAAGAATGTGAAAAGGTACTCCACAAGGGGATATCTGCAATCAACAGATAACTGGAAGAGCCCGAGAATCAAGGAACCACGGACACAAGATCCTGAAACCATACAGCACTCACGCTCCACATGCAGTAACAATTCACTACAAAAAAATCTATCAAAAAAAAAAAATCCTTACTTTTCAGCCATGTTGGTGTCCTTCAGAATATGAACATAAATAAACAGAGCTTGCTCATGCTTCCCCATACGACCCAAGAGCAGAGCACGTTCTTCGAGAAGACCTAGTGATAGAAAGAATGATTAGTCAATAGCTACACTTAAAAATGACAACATAAGGTCTGTTACTAACCAGATTAACAGAAAAAAGGATAAACTGCAGCTTAAACATAGACTAAAGTTACACTAAGTCTACTGTATGGTAGAGATAGTAATATTTTTTGAATTCTCAGGATATAACAAACTATTGAGGAATTAAAGCTCATTTAAAGGTTCATCTAAACACTTAAGCAATAGGAGATGCCACAGGGTCTTAGGCTAGCATTTAAACAAGTCCTGTAGGAACTGAGAAAGCAGTTCTGCCAGCATAAACACAGTGAATACACACACACTGACTTACAACAGATCTAGCCACCTCCTCTGCTTCCAGTTGCTATGATTCTTAATAACTGAGAAAGTTCTGTTGTAAAATACAATAACGGTTTAGTTTAGGCTAAAGAAATTGAACACACCATCAAAGGGAAAGTCACTAATCAGTCGACTAGGTTCATAACAGCTAGACTTCTCCAAAAAAAGAAGTAGTTTTTTCCGGTAATCCCCTAAGTCTCCTCCTTCCTCCCCAGCAGGCACTGGAGATCTATCTGTATGAAAGAAATAACATCAGTTACCGTATTACAACTATTTCATGACAACAGTACAAAGAAGAGGAACAAAATAAAGTTAGGATAAACCACATTCCAATGAAACTGTTACATTTGTAAGAGCTGGGTGCACCTGACAAATAACTTCAGGTTTCTAAAACAACAGACAAGTGTCTGATTAGACAATATACAGTTATTCAAAACCCACCTCCGCCCTTAAAAGAATAAAGTGAGCAGTAGCTGCCATTTCTTTTAATCATGAGCAAAGTTGTCACTTGATCACTTAAGACCTCCAAGGTAGCAAGAAACTAGACCTGCCTACAAACCCACAATTTCAGTTGTTCCATTCTTCCATCATTTAGGGTATCTTCTTATCAATATGTAGAGGCTTAGAGCAACACACTGTGAAAAACCCTCTGTGCTATCCCAGCTCCCTTCCCTACCAGAAAAGGCTAAAATATACCTGCAGGGAAAGAGCTGAGATATTCTTTCATTAAGCCCTGCACTTTCTCACAGTACAGCTGGATCAGACAGTTGTGAAAGTCTGCACCAGTTTCTTCCCAGACATGAATGATGTGTTCCTGTAAACACAAGTTCAGATTCAGTTAAAGATAAAGTTCTCTGGAAAGCAATTTGCTAAAAGCAAGCAACAATTCCATACTTTATGGTTACTTTTACCAAGCCTGACCTCAGGATTTACTTTGCACAAGTTACAGCAAAGCTAGCATTCTCTGAGACATTACCACGTACACCTTGAAAACTAAAGGCTTATGTATAACATGTACTAAACACAACGCACTAACACATATTGAGTCCTTACCAGATAAGGAATAGCCAAACTTTTAAAATTCTCAATTAAAAAACTGAGCACTCTGTCTCGTGGCAATGCTTCCACTTCAGGGAGGTCTTCTGTAAAGATCTGTAAAATGAAATTTTATTCACAGAATACCTTAAAAATACAGTGCAGCAATGTATTTCCTCTAAGGCAATGAAGTACAGCATATCATCATGTAAGCCCAAAGAGTAAGTATTAAAAAAATCCAAGCAGCTTATTTAGATACCAAGAAGATCTCTCACATCTGAACAGATGACCAAATTTCCACTTCTGTCAGTATGTATCTTTTACAGTGCTCAACACCTCTCAAATACAGAAGTCAAAGAAAATTAAGAAAAGAAAATGAACATTTAAATATTCAATCATGCTTTTGTACAGAGTTGTTACACCAAACTTAAGGGTTCTTAGCCACTTATTATAAAACAAAAAATTCCAAGAACGGGGAGAGAAAAAAAGAGAAACTGATAAGCTGTCCTGATCTGCCCACTGCTAAGCTTTCTGCTACAATGCTGAATGTAGACAACATCAGACACTAAATTGGAGATAACGTTGCTACATGCATTCTTACATCATATGCTGCATTAAGAATCTCAGTAGCAAACTTACCTTCAGCCCATCTTCGGGGTAATCTCTTAGCACCCAGACAGAATAGGAAAATACCAAGTGCAAATTCTCTGCACCTAGAATACAAGAGATAGCAGCGCTCAGCATTATATTCCTGAAGATCTAACTACTCTGAACACAAGCAGATACTTTCAGAGATATCCAAGTTTCAGTGACAGTAAAATTCTATTTCATTTTCTCCTCTCCAATCAAGCAAATTCACATATTGCAGGCTAAGGACACAATTCATTACTTTGCAAAAATGATTTCAAACAGGAGCAAAAATTAACACTCAAATACTAAGCACCAAAAATTTACACAAGTCAGACCAAAATCATGTTCTGTTGCCTTAATTCCTAAACATTTTCCTTTATAAGCAGTATTAATTTTTATATTAGAGTGGAAAACACTGTACTTTTAACTTGTATAGTTTCTTTTAGTCAGTTTCCAGCTTTTCAGTCTAACATCCTCTATGGCAAAGGGTCAAATCCTCTCACATAGTAAGTAATAAATGAACAGCTGATATCAACTCCACCAGGATGAATTTATCAAGATAAAAATCCTTACAAAAATAATTTTAAAAAAAGCAGATTATTTTGTCAGATTTTGTATAATCTGAATGTCACACATCTACAACTCTCTAATAGGTGAGTGACATTATCAAACTACACCAATTAATAAGTGTAAGAGACATAGCAAAAACAGGAATGGCGTCAAAGCCACAGGAAATAACGTTATCATTGAATAAACATGTTGCTAATAAGAGTCAGCAAGAGTTCTTGAAAGAAATAATAAATAAAACTATATACAAATATATACGTATGAATACACAGTCTGAAATTATAAATCAAAATCTAGCTTTGCCAGTAGAGTAAGTGTGAGAGAGATTTATTCCCCCCATAAACTACTTTGGATGGTTGAATTTGATTTACTAGTACTGTAATAAATGAGAGCCATGCATTTACAATTAGATAATGTATCACACGGGAAGGGACTATTCTCAACAACAGCAAAACCAAAAAAGGTCTGAAGTTTACAACGAATAACCAAGCTAAGCAATTTGCTACTACAATGTTATAACCAGCAACTAGAACTGTTAGATCATAATCTAGATTAATCTATACACAGGTTATAGTTTAGACTTATATATACACAGAAACAAAAGCTTCATTTTGGGAAAGACACTACGAAGCCCAGCAACTAGTAGCTAGACCTTCCACTGAAAAGCCTAACCCAGAAGTAAGACTTTCCTTTCACCAGTGATGGCAAGCCGTTACTGGAATAAAATACAAAATAATATGGCATATTTTCTTACAGTTGATTTTTTGTATTATTATTATTTTTTTATTTTTTTTTTTAAAGTCAGAAATAAGGAATGTTTACCAATAAGATTCTCAAGTTTAAACAGGACACTCCTGAGCTTTAATTCCTAAAGTCTGCACTACACAAGAAAGCAGTCTGGACAAGCAGACTGTCCTTTAGCTTGGTAGAACCTATGAAGTTTCTGAAAAATAGAATAACTAAAATCTGGAAAGAGCAACACTTCCACAGAAACACTGTCAACATTTACCCAAATGCTGCAGATACTGCACTGTCCTCTCATGACCCTTCAAAGGCGAGTTGGCTTTCTTTGACTGATCTACCAGCACCTGTAATGCTTTCAAACAAACAAAAAGATTAATTCCTTCACAAGCATGACTGCCATTTCAATTTAAGCCACACTGAGTTTCTCAAAAACAACAACAACAAAAAGCAGCTTTCCTGTAAACAACGTGCAGGCAATAAAGACAAGATTAAGAGTGCATGCTCCTACCCCTTCCCCTGTCCCTATCCCAACCTCACACCTACCTTTCTCATGCAGACCTTTCTTCTCATACAGTATTATGAGCTCACTGTATTTGTGAGCCTTCTTCAGTACATGTTCACTCTCCTCAATGTGGCAATGATTGTTCTCCAAACGTAGCAATGGTGCCACAAGTGCTACATTTGTCTGTGAGCAAAAAGGGAGCACTCAAAACATATTTCTAACACATTCTTCCTAAATTTATAGTACACAAAATGAGTTGAAAGAGAAACAGTCCAAGAAGCAACAGCTTAACATCTTAGATCAAGCCTCATCTTCTTTAAGAAGTTTCATTCCACAATTTTTTGGGAGAGAAGAAAAAAAACTACGTCAGAGCATTCCCATTCCAAAATAGAGGTCTGCTTTGAAAAGCATCATTGACAACAAAGATCACATTGCTGCATTTAACAGTAAAGGCAGCACAATAAGCAATGGTTAAAATGTCAAAACAAATAAGCAAGACACCATTCATTTCACCTACAAGTGCTTTCTTTCACAAAACTGCCTCCTAATAAATGACAGAACTATCTGAGACCAAAGCCACCCAAATCATTTCTAGACCAAAAGTGAGACACTTGTTTGAGAATTTGACATAGCTCCTTATTCCTCCTCAATTTTTTTATCCTCTCATTGCAACAGAATTCGAGTCTTAATAGGAATAACCTCTAAGTCAGGTGAAAACTCACATGGAGGTAACATTTTAACAGGGTGGTATCAATGATTTGTAACAGCTTCTTTTTGGATTTGATTGTGGGTGTTCCTTCCATGAGGGGTGAGGTACTGGATTGATGGTCAGAATCATTTAGCTTCTTCACCAGCTGACTCCTTTTCTGAAGGACATCAAATGAAAATTTAACACGGAAAAGCCACATATTTATCAATCCCACCTCCAGAAAATATAACCCACCAAATAAAAAAAACAAGTAATTTATTTTATCAATTGGTTCCTTAAGAATTTTTACTATTTATAACTATTCAACTGTTAGATAGAGTGCCCTCTGTAACAGTCACCAAACAAAAACAGAAGGTCAAGAGCCCAAGACCTCTTCAGAAAGCTACTGAAAACAAAACAGACTCAAACTCAAATCTGAGTTCAGGAGTAAATTTTACCCAGCTCTCAGAGAAGTCACAAGACAGTCTAGTAAGGCCTAACAGAGCTGGAGTAGACATACTGCTTTCTGCAGAAATCTTCCCAACAAAATATGCTACAGCTTGAATAACCCTGCTCTAAATACAGATATAGGAGTACTTACTTGCGTTAGGTAGTCTATCAGAGCTAAATGTGCCTTCTCCAGCTCTGCCCCAGAGAGCCCTGGCAAGGGGTTGGGATACTGTAACTGTTTCCTGTAATCTGTTGGCAGTAGGTCAGGATACAGACCCATCACGTGAGTGGGATCTAAGCAAAAAATAACTAGTATTAGTAATCATTATGTATAATGTTGCCAACTCTTTAAATGTAATGTAGCTTTAGTGTAAAGTTAGCTTTAAACATAAAACTAGTTTTTCCAACAGAGCTGCTTCTTGTCAGCTTGTTCATCCATTAGGTTTTAGGTAACAGAAATTGTCTACCATGAGGGGAAAAGATAATAATAAGCTAAAACAAAGCAAAAGTAGCAAGAAAAAAACAAACTGTTTTAAAGTCCAGGCAGAACAAGTCCTGGCACATACAGGACAATCCATTACTATCATCCTTTTACTGTTCTACTCGCAAAATCCTCACACTGACAACTCTGACAGTAGGAAAGGATTCTGGGGAGCAAGCAATCTTTTCAGAAAAGGTTTACTGGGCTTTTGAAGCATGAACTGAAAAGCACTATCCATATTATCACACCTCTGTTTTCAGAGAGTTTAAAGAAATTCCAAATTTCCATCCTCAAATTTAAGTTCAAAATATTTGAAGTTCCCAGTCTCTTTCCACTGTAGCTTTTAGAAGTAAATACGATGCTAGACATCATCAAGGAAATTTCTAAGTTCAAATGCATAAGGGATGTGCTGTCTGTCAACAGTGCAAGAATCTCCATCTTAAGCACCATTTTATGATGCAAACCAGCCTTCAGGCAATCTTCCGATTATCTTAAAACAAGCCTGAAGAATATCAGAGACTATTTTAACTTCCGAAACCACCAAAAAGCTTCCTGGCCTCAGTAGCTTAGCCCTTAAAGCAGAAAAAAGGTTTAGGGTCTTCAGTTCAGTCAGAGGACAAGAAAGTAGCAGACCTACAGAAGCTCCTTATTTTCAGCTCCAAGCTAAAAGTAGACTTTTGACATCTGCCAAAATCTCCAGCCTCCAGCATCTGCATATATGCCATGCACACTGCAAGAACAGGCTACAGTACAAATATATTCTGCACAAAGGGTAATTTCATGATTTAAATTAACTTCAGTTAGTTTAAGTTAAGCACTATAACCATAAGAGGCTAAACAGTTGCCTAGACTATTTGCTATCCACAAGGAGACTGGACAGCACAATACAGTATAATTTTAAAAGGAAACCAAAACATACAATGATCTGTAATCTTCATTTCATCTCTCCCCAGACAGGAATCTTAAAGTCAACTTAAGCATTTACCTGTACCAAGCTTGGCAAAAACTTGCATTGACTCATCAAAGCGCTTCTGACAGAAGAGGTTGAAGGCAAAGAGGTTCTTTATGTGGTGAATTTGTTGTTGCTTCTCACTATCTGAATCATCTTTCATTTCCTATGCACAAATTAATAAACATTAAAAAAATAAAATAAAATTGGGCAGCACAAATAAGAAAATGCCTCAGAGAAATAACAGGACTAACATCACAGAATCACAGAATATAGTTTAGAAAGAATACAAAATCCAAAAGCCTGCTATGTTCAAAAAAGGATAAACTTCTCAAGTGAACACCTTCAATACTAATTCTTACATGCTATGTTAATTGCAACACCGAGATAACCTGGAAGGTTTGAAAGCCACCTTTGGTTAACTATACAACAGAAAACATGTTTTCATTCATTTGCTTTTTCATTTATTTTTTTTCCCAAGTTCACAATCATAAATGCAATTTATTTTAGCATAACTCAGGGGAAGTTTTCAGAAATGAAAAAATCCTAAAAACCTATAAGCAATGAAATGAAATACACTGCTTCAGAATCTCTAAGAAATGATTATGCAACATATGGGGCTCTTACAATAATTCCTGGTCACTGATATAAACAAAAAACACAAAGCTAAGCAAAACTGTTTACAGTCAGCCTAAAGGCTTTAGACTGACTAAGTCTGCAAGAAAGTTAACTAATTAAAGATCTAAGAGATGTAACTCATATGCAAGATGACACTGAAAAATCTAAAGCAACTACATCAACATAGAGAACTGGCAGCATAACCCTAAAATTTATATCAAAAGAGACTATAATTTGAGAGTTTGTGCAAAGTAGCCATTAAGGAGGTTAAGCTTTTCAACCTAGCTGCAGTCAAACATCCTTCTGCACACTTCTGTACAAGAAAATTCCACTGCAAACCCAAAGGATTTGGAGTACTTACTGCCAACTGCAAAGCCAACTCAAACTGTTTATCCTGAAGAAGTTGCTGGATCTGTGTGGCTATGGACACAGGGATGAGTCGCCAAACAAAGTGATTGCTTGCCACATATATAATATTTGTCCTGCAAAGAAACCAAAAACTTTAGTTACCATGTCCTAATGCTGAAAAAGAGAAACACTCTACCAGAAACCATCCTGGCTAATTTATGCATTTATGAATCAGATACAAAGGCAAATTAAGCAATACTGCAAAGCAGGAACGAGCAGAAACATCTCCAGTGATCAGGAATTCCCAAAGATGCACTATTCTTATAATTTACTCCTCAACATACTACATCCACTTCTCTGTTCATAAACAGCAACAAACTGTTTCAATCCTGCTACTTAAGCCAGGAGAGTATGAAGAGTTCTTCTCCCAGTTTTTCCAGCATGCTACCACACAAACAGCTCAACAAAAGCAATCATGTTCTACTCAGTACCCTCCAGAGGTGATGAAGCGTGGTCTCTGCAGCTCAATACTCTGTACCAGCAGTCGGGGTTCAAACGTGCGGATCTCCACATACCTTGGCAGAACAGCAATGATGTAGGGAGGCTGATGTTCTATTTGAGAAACAGGTGAAAATATAAGTTAACTGTTCTCTCTTGACTCTATGTCAAGAAAGAACAGTTTTCCTTGAAGCGTGTCTGGAGGTGTTCAAGGAATGATTGGATGTTGTGTTGAGGGACATAGTTTAGTGGGAGCTATTGGTAATAGGTGAATGGTTGGACTGGATGATCTTTTCGGTCTTTTCCAACCTTGGTGATCCTATGATTTGTTTTCTTATTAGTAACAGAAATCATTGCCCAATGCTGACAGCTAACAGACTACAAGGCTTTTTGTCTGTCTCTCAATATACAGAATTCCTGCAGCACTCAAGTGCCCACAGAAACTGCATTGCCTTCCACTTCAAATTTCTTCCTTTAGAGAAACAGGCATGTTACTTGAAGAAAATAGACTAGGTGTAAAGATGAGAAAGAAACAAACATAAACACACTGGACTCACTGCACTTGGAAAATGCAACTAAAAACACTCTAGAAGCCAGCTGTCGCACTTCAAATCCAGCTAGCTTTTAAACACCGTGAAAGTAACAATTTTATCATTTACAAAGGAACAAAGAAGCAAACAAAAAAAAATACTGCCAATTCTCACCCATTGCTATTGGAATATCTGTCCAATTCAGTGCACATTTCTGGGTACAGACCCCTTCTTCATTGAGGACAACAGTTAGATCATCTTGGCCAACTGCAACTTTTCCATCTGCTAGAGGTGCAACCAATGGTTCCAGTTGCTTCCCTGTTGGAAACAGTTCTTTGATGGATCCTTTTCCATCCACCTAGGATAACAAAGAAAATAAAAGACCTACTGTTCAAAGCAACAATCCAAAGATGTAGGAGAAAGTATCTGAAAGCAAAAACACACTAAACACTACCCAGTAGAGGGATTCTCAACTCAAATTAATCACAGTTAGGACAAGCGTAACTTTAAACTGCAGTAAGAACTTTCTGCACATTAACATTTATTAAGATTATACTCACTTGGAAAGAAAGAATTAATACTCTTGTGTCTCAGGCAACATATTCCAGTTACCGTGATGTAACATAATGGATCTTGCAGCAATGACAGAATAACAAGGTCCCAGGCTGCAGCAAGTGGGGGTTTGCTCAAATACAACAGTCATGGGCACAGAAATAAAGAAGCTGCTTATCTTCAAAAGGCCTCAGGTATGCATGATACCCTTGTCTCCACTGCCAACCCTTAAATGAGGTCTGGGAAGGGGTGTATCCTAGCTCCACTCCTTCTGGTCATTCAGGCACACTGCATGCACCTGAGCTCCCCTAGGTTGGCCCTGCCTTCCTACCTAAACCACTGGTTCAAGCTGTGACTTGCATTTCTGCTACACATGATAGCAGCTGAGTACATATATCACACGGACATAAAATGCATAGCACAGCAGCAACATCAGCAAAATCGCCTGATTAGCTCTTGGTGTAACTGCAGGATTTCAGTTAGGTCAAAACTTTAACATGGTTTTATTCTAGCATGAGTAAGCACTGTAACATAAGAAATAAACTAGAAGTGAAGCAAACTTCCCTGTCTTAACCACTCACTGCTGTGGCCACAGATAATGCAGGTATCTGAACTCAAATCCATTCTCCAACAAAATAAACTAACAAATTTAAAAAACAAAATGGAAGTGATGTTTCATGAGTTGCCCTAACGACATACTCTTGCCAAAACAGACAAGCTTATTCTCTTAACTCTGGCTACATTTTCCTGCTGCTTCCCTTGTGTTACATCCCAAGAATCCCAATAAATCATCATCCAACCAGCAGAGAATAATTCCTTAAAAACATCTTATATGCATATTCAGTGAAATCAAGCTGCTCAGTGACAGGATGGACAAATACCAGAGCCAACACAAAGATGATAACAAATCTCAACTCTGATTCCTTGAGCAGACATAGAAAGACTTGCACCACTACAACAGTGGGGAATCAACAAGAAGGACACAGAAAAGGACTGCTTCCACCAGCAGTATCAGCCTGAACTGGCAGTAAGGTTACCGTGCAATTTTCCTGCCAACTACAGAACAGAGTTGCCATTCAGTAAATAGATGTATTCACACGAGGTACATCTCACCTTCATCTCAGTTTCCTGTATTATCAGCAGGACCCAGTTTTAAAGGGAGAAAAGAGAATCAAGTATTGCTGTCAAATTAAGCATAAGCAGAAACAGTAACAGTAAATGAATGGCAGTAAGTTTAGCGACTTTCAAACAGGAATTACTACCATTCAGCAAGAGAACAGCAACAACAAAAAAAAAAAAGCACTAGGTTGCTCTTTCTCCCAAATCAGAACACACTCTTGGTCTTTCTGTCAATTTGGAGCAAAGTTATTTCTGAGAAATACTACATAAAATGCAAGCTGAGCTTACAAACTCTGCTGCCCAACTAAAACATAAGCTTCTGTGTTATCTTTTTCCTACAATACCTTCGTATGCTAGTTCCAAAAGTAATAAAGAGAAGATCTCTTCCTGGTAAAACCTTGGCTTAAAGGGATACAATTAGATTGCTCTTTCTAAAAAAAAAAAAGACATAAAACAAGAATACCAAATACTGGTTTTCTTTCTTTGTCAGCTCAAGCTGTGAACACAGGAGCATTTTACAGTCCCTACTGGTATTCATTTCTCCTTGAACACTGAATTTCAAAATCTGTTCTTACCCGTATCAAGTAATAGTCTCTCTTGAAACCTACACAGATGGAGTTTTCACACCAGGCCATAGACTTGGGTACATCGGGTACACTGAAGTCACCCTGAGGAAAAAAAGTCAAAATGAGTGTTACAAGAGAAAAATCAAAATAGGAGTCTAACAGGAAGCACTGTTGTTATCAAGCTCCCTTGCACACACACCTGACTTCTGCTGGTCAAGGAAAAGCAATGTTCAACTAAAAGGCCAGATTCACACACAGAATAGGCATGCTGTCAGTCAGTTGCACAACTTCCTAGAAGAGCAGCAAAACTGGAATTTTTTCTACATATTTCCAATGCTTACTTTTATCACTGTGGTATTCTTAAGTGCAGTGCTCTGGGCTTGCTGTCAGCAACTACCTTCTGACTTAATGACATACTAGAAAAGCTTCAGATTTAGGGTGGATTTTCAGGACACACTTCCAGTGTTACTGCTAAGTATACATTTATAAAGGCTGCATGCTAACACATTGCACTTACTTACAAACCTACTCAATAGAAATGTTAAAATATAGAATACAGCTTTTTATTTAATTCATGAAACTGTACTAATACCACCGATTGTAGTTTAAAACCTGTATTTGCACCTTCATGTGCTGCTGCTTTGTTAAATCACTACAAAAACCAACAGAATTTGGATATTTTAAATACCCGAAAAGTCAGCATTGCCTCTAGTGGGGGCTGCATGAAAAAACAGTAAATAGAGTTCCTACGGAGGCATGCTAGGCTATTAGAACAGTCAACTCACTTGTAGTTCATGGAACTCTCTGTCCTTCCAAAAATAAAGTTGTAGCTTCTTCCGCACTGCCACACACATCCTCAGCACCTCTTCTCCATTATC
Source organism: Excalfactoria chinensis (assembly GCF_039878825.1). Classification (NCBI taxonomy): domain Eukaryota; kingdom Metazoa; phylum Chordata; class Aves; order Galliformes; family Phasianidae; genus Excalfactoria; species Excalfactoria chinensis. The sequence continues at coordinate 32,551,561 of NC_092829.1, read as the reverse complement.
TGACTGCTGTAAAAAGACAGGCCTAAACTCATCAATATTAACAGACAAAGAAGATAATACAAGGTCAAAAGAATCATCAGCCTGAAGCAGAGCTGTCAGCTCAAGAGTAGCTTTGTTCATTCAGGCCAGAATGGGAATCTCTAAACACAAAAGCAGAGTAGGTAAATGGGGTAGCTGAAAATGAACTTTGGTTAGATGGCAGCAATTGTGACACCACGGAAATACAAAAAATAGGGCGCTGAATATAGACACACAGAAACAGAAGATAAGTAGAGAGCTGTCAGCCCAACCCTGAAGGCTATGATTAACAGCTTAAACTGCATGCAGTACAGGAAAAAGAACAATGCAAAGAATGTGTTATGTTGATGGATAAAAGTATTCATATTCATATACCTTTCATATTCTATCCCAGTGGAAAAGTTTCTAGACAAAAAATACTAACAAAGCTAGGTGCCTGTACACACAAACATCAAGGCATTTTGAAGTGATGAGATGCACTTTAAAAGGCATCACTGGCTTTAACACCCAGGAAACACTCAATACTTATTAGAAAATACTGAATATTAAACTTCCCACAGGACAAAAAGTACAGACAATGAGCACTAAGCCATCTCTTCTGGTTACAGACAGATTTCTGAACAATATGAGTAGGGTGAGAAACTCAGATACAAAGGAGGCAATAAAGCACAACACACTAACAGAAGATTGCTATGCCTCATAGAACCATTTTATGGCCTGGATCTACCACAACCATCATGAAACTCCTTGAACCAATGCAGCTTAACAGAAACACAAATATAATACAACAAGCAATGGAAATGCTTAGTGAAGCAATGAAGAAAAGTCAACCCCATAGTTACCACAGGAGTGCCTTGAAGTTAAAAGCCACAATCAAAACAGCCACATGGGAACATATAACAAACAAGCACAAAATTAATGAACCGAGTCTACACAGCAAGATTAAAAAGTTTGTTGTTTTTTTTTAAATAAAAAAGCGGGGGGGTGGGTAAGGACATCTGAGCCATTGTGTTCCTCATCTTACCTGAAGGTCACAAGTGAAGAGAGATGCACCTTTTGCCTTGGAAACCGTAGTTATTTGTTGAAACGTTAACAGGTCATGGACATAAATGTTATTTTCTGTTTGAAATGAAATTCCAGTTATTTTTCAGTGTTTAAACACACTGAGCTCACCATTAATTCAAACAAACTATTGCAGTTTATGGTTACATATAAAAAGAAGAACCAGTTAGAGAAAATAAGACTGCAAGAAAGGAAAAGGAAACTTTTCAGTTTTTGGGAAAAGAAAGTGCTCAGGCACAGAAATACAAGAGTACGCATGCAGAAGACTAACCCCAGCTCTGGTAAAAAATACATGAAGGAACTGAGAATAGGTGCTAATCACGCAGAGGAAGTAGGAGTGAAAGAGACAGCAAACAGGCTAGACCAGTGCAAGCTCATGATGGATGAACAAAGACCATTTTGAACTGGCTCCTGATATTAGTGAGAAGTGAACATTTTCAAGCAGAGGGTGCTGCCGTCAAGTTTTTGTACGCACGAGGACGCAGACAGCTGAAATCTACGCATGCTGGAGTCGGGAGAGCCGGGACTTGGAGATCATAGAAAAAGGAGTAGCAACATAAGCAAAAATAGACAAAGGAAGATCATAAGGTTAAACGGAAGCCTGAAACAAGCAAATTCAGGTCTTTCACGAGAGGGTAAAAGATTGCCATTTGCACATAAGCTGCATTTGATGCCACACAGCAATGGTAAGTTTCATGCATCAAGCAGGTTTGTACAAGAGAAATTTCAGACTATGGTACAGTCTGTATACATACGTATAATATGTATGTATTCATGTGAATGCGCATAGGCCTTATATATAAATAAATGTATGCACACACACTTTAGGATACGTGCACATTTTTTCCATCTTCAGTGATGAAACTTAGTGTTAACACTTTCGTTCCTCAAGTTACAACAAGCAAAGCTGCTTCCCACTCCAAGCTGCATAATGCTTACTTCACAAGGTGAAGAAGCCTAAATTCTAGAAGACAACTTTCCAACAACTCAAGTTCTATGCACATGTGGAAGTCATACCACAGGCAAGCCAAGTAACTGCACCATTAAGTATTAAAATAGTGTCCATACTTACCTAACAGACTGACCAGAATTTTAAACTGAGAAACAACATGAATCTGAAAGAAACAATTCTATCAGTGATTTCATCCACATACAAAGCCTCTGAATTAAGCTTGATTATAGACAGTCTAAGAAAAAGCATTTAGTATAATCTCAAAATAATAAAAACAGCAAGGCAGCTACCTATGCACAATCTTCCTGGCAGTTGGTTTCACTTACACCCCATGTGTTTTTCACGCAGCACAGAGCTTGCAACCTAAGCTGATTAAAAAAATTAAAACTGTAGCAATTGGTGTGCTACAGGAAGGACAGGGGGGTGCTGGAGAAGGTCCAAAGAAGGACAACAAGGCCTGTGAAGGGCTTGGAGAATACTGCCTACAAGGAGCGACTGAAGGAACTGGGGCTTTTCAGTCGGGGGAAGAGAAGGCTTAAGGGCAGACCTTATTGCTCTCTTACAATATCTGAAACTTGCTTACAGTGAGAGTGGGGTTGGTCTCTTCTCACTGGTAACAGGACGAGGGCAAATGGCCTCAAGTTGCGCCACAGTAAGTTTAGGTTGGGTTATCAGGAAAAACTTCTTTACAGAAAGTGTTGTCAAGCACTGGAATAGGCTCCCCAGGGAGGTGGTTGAGTCACCATCCCTGAATGTGTTTAAAAACCATTTGGATGTGGTGCTCAGGGACATGATTTAGCAGAGAGTTGTTACAGTTAGGCTTGTATGGTTAGATCATGGTTGGACCTGATGAACTTTAAGGTCTTCTCCAACCTGAGCAATTCTATGATTCTAGTACAGGTGTACCTCTAAACAACATGGACAAGTAATACTAAAACAAGAAGCTGCTTAATCTTTTTGAGATAGATGCTTTCCTGAGCATCCCCCTCCGCTAAAAAAATATCACAGTCGTAAGATTAACAGTAGATTATCAGTTACTTTCATTCTAAATTCCAGGTAATATGAATTACATTCACACTGCTATAGCATTTTATCAAGAGGCAAATTATATCATCAGTCTGTTGGCGTATTATCATTGCTTTTATAAATATTTTGTCAGAGTAGTTGAGTATTTACTGCAAATAACAGCACTTCCATAAAGGTCAGAAATAAGCCTGTACATCCCAATGCTTAGCTTTCTGCTTCAGCAAACAAACCAAACTCATTGCTGTTATGGGAAAACAGTGAGCAAGAACACCTGGCTGTGCTGCCTCTAGAAAAATCTATTACAGACTCAGGGAGATTTTTAAAGCTTAGCAGATTCCAGAAGTACATGTAAGATTGTGCTGCTTGTCTGAACACAAGAGATATGATTCCCCCTGCCAAGAAAATGTTATTTCCTACCTGCTGGATCTTTTTTGAGAAGTTCTTGTTGGATTTCTCTAGTGTCACTTCAAATCTATTGCAACCTACCAAAAAGATTTGAGACAGCATATGAACTGAAGTTGCCTTTAAGTTTATGGCTGAATAGATCTTACACTAAATAGACCACAAAGAACTATGAAAGCAAAATCAGATGCTTAACATTAGATGCACCAGAAGGTCTCGTACATCATCAGGTGATAAATCAAATAAAACTATTCATACTTGTCTGAGAACTTCATCAATAACTATATATATATATATATATATATATTTACCTTGCTGGGATTTTAGATATCAAGATTTAAGCATTTTGAAACCCAAAGATACAATGATATCCATAAAGAAATTATCTACACCAATCAAGTATCAAAAACTTAAACTGCTAAGGAACACAGCACTGCAAAGCAGACAAGGAATAAACACTACACCACAAGGGTTTAAAAGGAGTTTTAGTGATAAAGACTTACAGACACTTTCTGATGACATAACCTCTCCTGGCACTGATGCAAAAAAGGGGGAGAAATTTACCAGGTGAGATAAGACACTAGCAGCTCAAGACTAGCATGTTCCAATTGGAACAGACTTCCCATAAGTTTCAGAAAAAGCAAGTTGAATTCAGTCTCAAGCAGATACAAACAAGTATCTTTCCAAGAGTTGATGATCCTGGATAGAAATGTCTGGATTTTTATTTTTATCCTTTGCTGTCCCATGCTATACTGCATTATTGCATTATCAGCTACTATGTGGAAACCCAAAATATAAATCTATCCAGTGAAAATCAATTCAGATTCAAACAGAATGGCTTTATGGAATCTCCAGAATAGACTATGAGCAATTATAACTAAGAGATAGAGAGAAAAGTAGAAACATAACAGAAATAGTAAAGTTCCTTCTCTCCCAACCCCTGATATTGATGAGCCCACTGAATAAACTTGCTCTTTCATTCATCTACTAATCCAACATTGCATTAAGAGATGACAAGCAAACCTGCAGCAACAAACACACTGTGCTGCTTCCGTGCACGTTCATGCACAGCGAGTACTGTATTCAGAATTCAGAGAAGTTACACTTTCTGCTAGAGAAAGATCTAACAACTTTATATAAAGCACACTCTAACCACATACAACAGGCTGATATTACTAGCTATACTTTTTAAATACTTGATAAACAGTGTGTACAGTTCTATTAAAGAGCTCACACATTCTTTAAACTCCAAGTAGGAAAAAATCATAAATTGAACATATTTTGTTAACATCACAACATCTGACATGAAAGAAATAAAAATAACATAATCAACTACTTGTGTCATTCTTACAATCAACTTACCTATGTCCTTCTTGATCCTGTAAAGAAGAAGATGCCCTTGTTTGGTACCAACAAGGAGCCATTCCTCTAAAAGGAGTAGGGAGAAAATAATCAGTAGTGGCAAAGACTGTTCTTCCCAGATAAGCAGCATTTATCCTAACATCTAGAAGCTTGGTTCAAAAGCCAAAGAGGACTTCAAACAGCAACCACAGGCATGTCCTCACTGCAGCGTTCTTGTCCAAGTGCTAGACTGCAGCATTTGTTACCAGACAATGTCCAAAAACCAAGCAGTAAAACAAAAGCTATAGTCAAGACATCAAACCCTGCTTACTTGTACAATAGTAGATAAACAAGCAGCTGTATCTTTTTCAATCAAGACAGTCAATAAGCTATCATTCAGGCATCACTATCTCCCAGGAAGGAGATAACAAGGGGAAAAGAAAACAAAAAGGAGAAGTTCTGTGCTTTAAAATGGTCATGCTTTTTTATAAGAACTTTCCAAAATTGTAAGCTGTGCCTGAACCAACGTGGCATTCTTGCTTAAATGGCATTTGAAGTGCTTGGACAACTAGCAGTCACTTCAGATTTACAGAAGAGAAACTTTTCAGATATGAACTCTTCAGCTAAGTTTCATACTGTTCCAAATTACCACACTTAGAGCAATCAAAAGGCGTAATATCTTTACCAGGTCACAAAACCTGACTGAAAATCTTTCTCTTTGCTGAGCTGTATTTATATATGTTCTTGTTTTCCTGCAAACCCTTCCTTCCACTGCTTGACTTTACCCAACCACTCCATCAGAGGCCTGTGGGTTTGTGCTCCCTTATACTCTGGCAAAGCAGACACTTTCATAGCGATAAAAATTAAAATCTCAACAAAGAAAAAAACAATCTTCACACCTCCTTTGCTATATAATTCTACAGTAAAGAAGTCATTGCCTAAATACAGCGCTATTACGAAGGTTATTGTAAACAGATTTAAAGGGCCACAATTCCACAACATCTGAAGGGGTCTTAATACCAGCTTTGTCCCACAGCAGCACAGTACAGGAACAGCCCAAGCAGCCACAACAGCCTTCGCAACGCACCCAATCAGGCTGTGTAACCCCCTCACCATGCATACCCAAAAATACCACCTATACACTTATATAACACTAACACAAGCAAGCAGGCTCTAACGTTAAAACTAAGATGCCCCGCTAGCGTTCAAGATAGGAACCAGCCAGCACTCAGGGAAAAGCTCTCAGCGCCGAAGCGGCCGCACACCAGGCCTGCACCGCAGGCGCCCCACAGCCAGGCAGCCCGCACCCAGCGGCACCGAGGGCTGCCGACGAGGACGAAAGAGGAAGAGGGGCTGCCCAGCAAGGCGGGATAGACACGGCGACAGCCCCAGCGGCTCACCCCAGGCCGCCAGGCAGTCGATCTGCAGCGGCAGCTTCTCCAGGATCGGCACGTGCTCGAAGGCGTCGTGCATGGCGGCGGCTCCGCTGGGCACGGGCGGCAGCAGCACCCGCCAGCCGGGAGCTGAGCGGGTAGAAACCCCGCACCGCAGAAATAACAGCCACCCCACCGACCCGCAGCTCCCCGCCCTTCCCGGCAGCCGTCGCTGCCGCTTCCGTGCCGAAGCCCCGCCCGCCTGCCCGCCCCGGCCTGGGCGGGCCCAGCCCCAGCGGCAAGGCGGGCCGGGGGGCGGGCGGAGGTGGTGCTGCGGCAGCAGCTGCGCCAGGCCCGTGGGCTAACCCGCCCCTCGGGTGCTGAGCTGCGCAGCTGCGTGCAGCCGGCAACGGAGGCTGAGGCGAAGGTGTTAATTGTAGCTGCTCAGTAAAACGCTAATAGCGGATGCGTCTGGTTCTCTAACGCGAAACTGGAGTGCATAAGAAAGGCAAAAATTAAGGAACCTGAGGAAAACCGATAAGAACGGAAAAGTATCTCCTGCGAGTAACTGTTTTCAGAGGTTCTAATTATTTTTTTTTCTCCGGTATGATGACATCTGCAAAACGATGCTTAGTTCCTGTTACGAGACCGATTCGTTCCTTCTGGATGAACTAAATCAACGAAATTCAGCATTCACGAGGAAATCTTTGCTTGTTTTCACATCCCTTCCTGAAGAGGAGGCAGCTGCATTTACACTGCTGTAATGTCCACCACCACTAGTCGAGGAGCTGAACGATCTAAACCCAGCGAGAAAGAAGTGCACAGTACTGAGTTCTCCGAGCCTCTTTGCTGACTGAGACTGCTGTGGGAGATGGGGACTGAAATGCTTTGTGCTGGGAGACTGAAGCATAGGAATGGAAGAACAAGTGAGATCTCTTACAGCAAGGCACTCTTACATCTGTCCAGCTGCTCTCATGCCCAGGGATGAAACATGAAGCGTGAAACCATGTTAAGCTGCACCCTCTTTGCAAAGGGCAATGTGTCAGGTCTCCTTGTTCTAAATAAGATTACTACAACAGCAAGAGGAATGTAGCACGGTGTAGTGAAAGATGAGTTTCAATAATAAAAGGTACTAATAACTGAACATGCAAATGGCTGTAATCCATCTCTACCGAAGTGCAAACTATGTGCAAGGCATTGGCCTTTTCAGACATTAAAACAACAACATACTTTTTTTTTTTTCCAGTATACAATGCCATATAGAGGAAACAGATAGACACCCTCGTGCCTGTAGTCTAACACAAATATGTCCTGTCTTACCCAGGGTCTTATGATCTTCATTCACATTATGCCTATTAAGCTGTTAAATGTCTTTGCCACACCATGTGATCTCTTAGTCTCTCCTTCAGAGTTTCTGGCAAGATCATCTTACCACCCTAAAAAAAGAGCTGGTCACCATCATCATCTTCCTCACTACTACCACTGTTTTCACTCTTCTGTGGGGCACGAAAATGCTACAAGTTGTATCAGTATTATCACAGCCAATCTTAAAAAATGGAAATAAAAATCCACACAGAGCACAAAGGCAAAAATAACACCCCCCTCTGTGTTTTACATTGCTGCCATTCTGCATCCTCAGTTGCCAGCAGTGTGGTGAAGACATTTGAAGTCAGTTCAGAAAAAAAGCCCATTGTAAATATAATGCCACAAAGTGTTATGCAACAGAGCTTTGTGAAGACGTTAATTGCACTTGTTCGCTCATGTGAGAGAAAAGTAGAAGGAAACCATGCAAGCCTTTCTACTCTTTGCCTAGCTTTTATTAAATTGTATGTACAAACTTCTTTTGTGCTTCCAATAGAGAACATATTTCCTTATTTGTCTCAAAAACAAACAAAAAAATCCACCCCAAAACAACAGGACTTGGGAAAAAAAACATTAAATAGTTCCATATAGCTTTATTTCACAAAATTTCTTCTCCTCAAAAGGGCACGGAGGTCACGTTTGTTTCATTTTTTAATCAATTAAGCATAGCAAGTTAATAGTTGAAGTGTTTTCTAATTAAGGACTCCACAGCATCTATCTGTGGCCTACACGGGCTGGGGAAGAAATCTTGCAGAAGCAGAGTCAAGTGTAATAGCCCCACCTTTTTTCTCTGTCCATCTGCTCTGAGTTTGCTGCCTTCACAGCACAGCTGGCTGGAGACACTATGCACTTGCACCTCAGCTACTCTACTGTAAAGTGCCATGAGCCAGCATAAGTTGCTGATGATGACGAACAAGAGCTGAGCTATCAGACTTCACAGCTGAATGAAGTACAGGCGCACATTCACTTCTGCTGACGCATCTATGAGCTAAGAACAAAAAAGGCTAAGTCCCTAAGTGAGTACCCACAGAGGTTTGTCTAGCAGCTCCCTAGAAGTCTAGCTGTGAGGACACTTACCTGGTAATCATCAGACAAGAAAAGTATGAAATCAAATTAAGAGCTTTTGTCATACAGTCTGTAATGGGCTTCCCCATGTTAAGGTTTTGCATGCAAAGCCTCACAACCAAGAAGAGTATAAATAGAAAACTATCAAAAAGCCCTTTTTCATTTGAAAAGGAGCAAAACAAACAAACAAACAAAAAACCATCAGTTGTATAGAATTTTTCTAGTTTGACTTAAACACAATGATCTTGGCTACAAGGATCAACTGGAACATGAAAGCCCATCATAAAATTGTTCACATGTGAAGCAGTTCCAAATAGACACTAGAAACAAAAATATCCCAGCCCTGTGTACGCCATCAAGGCCTCGTGGTGCAGCAGAGCCTGCACCCCTCTAGGAAGCAATGCCATCTTCTCTTAGAAGAGTGCTGACTTCTTGGGGGGGGAGGAAAGATGTGCAAGGAGAAAAGTTTACTTAATGTTTACTTAAATAGCTGCTTAACACAAATAGTCAAGCAATTGTGGAACACTGCAGGAGTGTGTTTGGAGTTTGGTTGTTGGGTTTTTTTTTGGTTGATTTTTTTGTTTTCATTTTGAATTAAACCATGCAACACATGGAAGGTAGGGGCAAATAATTTCTCCAGGCAACCACCGCATTGCCGGCAATGAGATGTGCCAACTTGCTAACAGCAAGTGTTAGCTCTACGCAACTGTTACCTATAGGTCAATGGCATTTAAAATAGAAAATCTTTCTTACACAGTGTTATGAATAAAATTGCACTTGATTTAAAACTCTTATCACTGTAACTTTTCCAAATATCTCCTTTCTGATATCTTAATTTTCTTCATTAATGGGAGCTTCTCTCTGCAACCTTTTGTTAATATTGGACACAAAACGTGAAGCATAAGCCCTTATCTACCAGAATATGAGTCTGTTGTTTCTTCAGTGCTTATTTCCTGCTGTTCCCACCCTCCACCAAAAAAGGTAAAGACAATTCACCTCTAAAGTATCAATTGTAACATTAAAATATAAACTCCTCAAGCAGACATTAGGAATTTTAGTTTCACAGATTAAATATTTGAAAAAAGTTACAGAAGGTGCTGGAATAGTACACATTTAAATTGCTTAAAAATCCAAACTTGCAGCAACTTCGCAATTTGAAAATTTCCAAAAGATTTATCAGTGTCCTTGTGAAGTTCTTTCACAGTAAGACGCCCTCGTGACAAGAAAGTGTCAAACTTCCAAGGCTGAGATCAAGAAACAAATCAGCAGGATGTACTTGCTCCACCAAGCGACTTTCAAAGAGACGTCTCCAATTCCAATAGCAAAAGCCTTCTCCTTCATTCCATTTTGGACCTTTCAAAGTGTGTAATCATTCTTTCCTGCAAAATAAGAAATTCCAATTCTATTATTTCTCCCAGTAGATGTAAATGACTCAGAAATAAGGTGATACGCTATGCATGTTGACAATACACACGTGTATTTCAACACAACTCACAGCAGATATACCACTACTTTTAGAATGAAAAGGTCACATCATTCACACATGATTGAAACACATGCCCACGCCATAATTCTCACTGTTGTGAAATCAGCTCTCCCTAAGTAGCTGATGGATCATACTCTGCTTCTGCTCCGCTTCTATTTAATTTCTAGATATATTATAGTACTTTCCAAATTCATGTTACAAATTACAGTACCACAATGCTAAGAATATCTTTGCAACAAAATGTTACAAATGTACTTATTACTCACAATGCTGATCAAAGATATTTTTCTCCAAACTACTTAATTTGCTTTGCCACGGCATCACATCTCTCCCAAATCAATTAACAAAGAGGAAGTGAAACTAAATAGGAAATCGCAAGAAAACTGCACAGACACACCGTCTACAGCAGGAAGAGTTTGTAATCCAAAAACCAATAGCTTTATGTTGAATTGTATTCTCTAATATAGGTTCATTCATCCCTAAAATTATGAGCACTGTAGACACCAAATCTTTAATGCATAACTGTACTCTTAGAAGCTGTATTACAGTACTGCTTCTTATTCTCCCCCTTGTAGCATTTTACTACTGCATTGGCAAGATCAGAGACTAGCTCTAATATGCCAAGTCCTTAGCAGCTGACTCGTGACTCTTTTGGTATGTCAGAGGACTGTTTTGTACTAAAGATATGTTCACTGACCTCATCTGAATCCAGAAGAGCTGGAAGGGCACTGCAGGGGGGAAAAATAAAGATAGTTAAGAAAACTGTAGTCCCTACTGAGAGCATATATTGGAAACTGTTTTCAGGGTTCCCTTAAGCTTTTTAGGAAAAAAGAAAAAAGCAATAATGCAGATAGACCTCCCAGTTAAATACATAAACATTAGAGAAAGATACCAAGAGGAGGAAGAGCTAAAGTAGAAATCTGCCAGTGACCTTCACAACTCAAACACTATTTTGTACTCTGCTTCTGACTTCTCATTATGAACTGAACAATTTTCACACTGCAAGGAAATAAGCTGTATTCACGGCATCTTACCAGTCTGACTGCAACTACAAAAGAGGTATTTTGTAAATACAGAAGCAGTGCTAAGCCATACTTAAGACATTTAGAAAATGGGACCATGCTGTAGAGAAGAAAAAATATTTCTATACATGTTACACTGCTATTGTAGCCTTTTTCAGACACAACAGACCTTCCATCTATGTGCAGGGACCTCAACTCTTCACAACCCTAATCAATGTACCTCTCAAGGACAGAAAGCCCTGTTGCAGACCATCTCAGAGTGACCCTTTCTAGCTTATACCAACCTAGCACTAAGGCAGCAGAGCTTTGTTCTTAAATCTAAAGAGACTGCCAAAATTTACCATTCAGATGCATGAATGCAAAGAATCCGTGAACTTGCTATGAAAAATTTAGATACAAATACTGATCTTCTCAGAATATGAGAACTGGCATTAGCAGAAGAGTACATATAGACTGTGTATACAGCTGACTGAACTGCATAAAAATGACTCAATATTCCAATAACGTACAGAAATAAATGCAATTACTCAGTGATTTACATCCAGCAAGATGCTCAAACAGAAAGAGAATGCTTGGCTGTTCTTTGCTTTCTGAATTTATTGTCTTAATTTCTAATGTCAGTGAAGTGTAAATAAATCAGTTTACGTTTTCACAGAGATAGTGTTCTGTAAGTTGGCATGTACATGACAGCATGTATTCAAGCAGCATAAATCTTAAGTCCAAGAAACTGTATAGCCATGTGGAAGACTGTTAAAAAGACAGGAGGCCAATTATAGGCTCATTTCAGTATCTGTTTACATAAGCATAGCATGCAAGTGATAGGAACAAAAAAGTAAATTAGAGTGCTTGATGTCTGAGGAGCCCACTTTTATTGTGACTACAAAAAAATACTCACACATCAGTCACCGAAGAAGGAACATTCTCCTCTACCCACTTCAGGTCATCCTCCTGCTACAAGTACAGAAATTAAATGGAAAACAAGTCACTTTTTCCAAATTGGTATGTTTTTTCTTCACTTGAGAAAAACACTGAAAGTGATTTCCAAATTACAGATACAATATTCCAACAGGAAATAAAAAGCAAAAACAAAACAAAACACTCTAACTTCATAACAATTTAGGATTCTGTAATAACTCTGTAATTATTTAATGCTTACTAAGCAACGCAGTCACTCATGACAGACTGCTTACACTATACACATCACCCATAATGAATCACAAATCTCAAAATTAAGAAACTTCATTAGACTGACTGGTTAGAACAACGTATTATTCTTTATTAGAATACAGCATTACACAGCTCTATCTATACTGGATTGTGCAAGCATTCCTAAAGAAGAGACTGAATTCTAAAGTCTTCATTGGCAGACTCCCTTTGCAGAAGCACTGTATACACATGATACTTTGACACACTCCCACTGAACCAAACCAGGAAACTCACATTTACAGGCTGATAGCTTTGCATACTGTGAACTACTACTGGGAGGTAGGCAAACAAAAGGGACAGACCTATATTCTTTCAAGTAAAGAGAACATACTTACAGTTTTGTTTGCTTTTACATTCCCATTTGGTTCTTGCTTTGTACTTCTCATTTTCATTCCCTCTGAAATCAAAAGGAGGGGAAAAAAAAAAAAAAAAAGACTGTGGTAACCAAGGTCCTGACAGGTAAAATACCTATTTGTCCTTGAATGTCCTTGTCCTTTGAATTTTGCAATTTTATCTAGGAAATACAGTTTTCTATTCTTTTTCTCTAAACCATACACAAACAGTGCAAGGATCAAAGATACGGCTGCTCAGAGAAGCTATGCAATCTCCCTCCTTGGAGATCTTCAAAAGCTGCCTATATGTGGCCCTGGACACCCTACTCTATTTGACCTCCCCCCTGAGGCAGGCTGTTTGGACAGGATGATCTCCAGACTTCCCTTCCAGCCTCAGCCATTCTGTGATTTATGCAACTCCCCAAATTTGTTTTACCTCTTGACTGCTGACCAGCCTTGCTTAAGAGCTGAGAAGCAACATGCATCTCCCAGCTTGCCAGACAGCCAATACAGATGATTTGGCAAATGCACCTAGGAGATAATACATACTTTCTCAGCTCCTACAACTATGGTATAAATACTGCTGCTGGGATATAACACTTATCCTTTTTACAAAGCTTACAAATGGTTTTGCTCAAAGGACAATAGACACAGTATGGAAATTTCAAGCAGAGATTATTACAGTTGGAGCAAGAGATTGGTGCCACCTAGTGTTATAAAGCAGGACTGCTTCAAGACCCATCTGTTTACAGTGGACATTTCCATGTTTATAGTGGACAAGGGGGAATAGTTTGAAACTAAAAGAGGGTAGACTTAGATGTAGGGCAGAAATGCTTTACTCAGAGGGTAGTGGGGCAGTCTCACTTCCAGAGAATTTGTGTCTCTCCCATCCCTGGAGGCATTCAATGCTAGGTTGGACGGGGCCCTGAGCAGCCTGATCAAACAGGCATCAACTCTACCCACAGCAGGTGTGTTGGAACTGGATGATCTTTAAGGTTCCTTCCAACCCAAGCCATTCTACGGTTCTATGATGATTTCTACAGAGTTCAGAGAACAGATAATAACTAGAATCATACAAACAGATTGTAAAAGAGGAACTGTAAACTAACACACTGACTAGAAACAATATTTGAGAGGCCTCTGTCATCACAGCCGGATGCAAACAGGACTTTGCTCATACTAAAAAAAAAAAGTCCAGTGAGTACGGTAAAACAATAACAGCAGCAGTGTGTTCAATGTCATCTGAAAACAGCAGGATTAAACAGGCAGTGCAAATGCAAAATCCAAAGCCATTGATCTTCTGCAACAGGCAATTGCACCCTGCAGTTCTACAGCAGTAACAAACTTCATTTTTATTTCTTATCCCCCTGACAGAAAGACTTGTCACCTCAGACATCCATCTCCAACACAAATCAGGTAGAAAGAAATTTTGCTCTTACCAAAGCTTTCCTTTAACATTGGCTCTTTTTGCTCATCATCATCCTCCTCTTCAGACAGCGGTGAGAAAGCAAACCTTTAGGAGGGAAAGGAAGATAACTTAGCAGAATACGTATTGCCACTTAAGAGTTATTACCCAACATTAACATCTCTTCATTATTCTGTGTAGCATATTGCTTTGAAGACCTATGTTCAACTATATAAACAAGAGTTCAAGCAACTTCTCAAATAAGCTCACCATCAGGAAGAGACTAAATTTTAACTATGCGACTTCTCACATCTAATTCTGCATATGCTGCTTAGTACATTCTATGCTATGGATCTGTATACTGCAACTAAAATCACCCAACAGGGCTACTTTGGATAACCGAGCACTCCCCAAGACAGTATTTTTAGAAAGAGATAAGAAAAGCTGAACCTTTGGTTGTTAGCAGAAGGTCTCCACAGAATCATTATGACAAAAAGGATCATTGAGAACAGTAAGCGCCAGATAGCATCATCCACCCATAGCTCCTGCCAGTCCTGTCAAGGAAAACAGAAGCACAAATAGAAGTTGTTGGGAAGAAAGTCCAAGTTTTCAGCTCTTTCCAAAGATGCATTACAGACATGTGATGAAGAGGCTCACTTGCTACAACAGTGACAATTTTACCATATGTTTATTGCTCTAGAAATAATCCACAGGAAAAAATCTGTTCCAGAATCCTCAATCTCACCTCTCAGACTAACAAATTCAAGCTTTTCAGGAGAGGTACCAACCACAGAATGCATTCAATATAAACTCACCGACTGACAGTCCACCAGCCTGAACTTCATGGTAGTCCAGATAATAAATACAATGGATGCTGCAAGATTAAAACAAACAAGCTTCTTATTACTACAAAATATGCTACTGTTTGTATATTACTAACAGGATTGTGTTTCCCAGCTGAAGGGTGAAGACTTAAACAGGGAAATTCTTGGGAAGTAAACTATTAGTTTCAGAAAATGAGACTGACTTATTGCTCTGAACTTGTAGTGAAGTGTAGGCATAGCTGAAGACACAAGGCTTAAGTCAAGGATTTACTATTTAACCAAAATCCTCATCCCTATTTACTATTCTTATGTTCTTTTCATCTGCTTTCAATACAATACTTTCATTATTGGTTGACAAACAAGCTACCCTGCAGTAACTGAACCATCTGATCTGCCTGAATACCAAAACTTTCAGATATTGACACATAAAACTCCCAGTACTCAAACTAAGCTCTCAGTGGTTTTAGAGGTGACGTTTCCCTCCACTGATGATGACTAAGAACCAGATACTGCAAGGAGTTTAATGAGAGCTGAAAATTAAATGAATGTGCTGCTTTGTTGTTTATGTAAAATAAATAAATAAACACACGCTGGTTAGAAGCTTTCTTGTTCATTGCATGGTGTCATTTCCAAATACATGAGAGAAGCCTGGCAGCACAAAGATATACTCCTGGAGTTCAGTTACCACTACTGTAGAGAGAATCCCATCTTTTTCAGAATACAGGTAGGATATTGTGATACAATCTTAAGAATGCTGTTTTTTCTTTTCAAGAGTCACTCTGGTCTTCAGCTAAGGAGGAAAAAACACTAAAAAATGACCTTAGCAATGCATAGCCAGGAAAAAAAAACTTCCAAGGGCAGTTATTGGTAAGAGGGACAAAAGCACTCTGTTAGAGAAGCTCTTACTAACTTCCTGACTAATGATCCACTGCATCTGAAGCATCAATGTAACATTTGACAAACTACTAGAAACAGGTTGAGTGATAAAAATGGCAAGTATTTTCATTACATTTACAGAAGAGTTACTAAATTCAAAATCTGCTTTAGTGAGCAAATCTAGTTACATGTTCAAAACAGCTAACACTGTTTACCTGCTACTGCCAAGATAAGTGTGTTGGTGAAGTGCCGATACAAAGAGAGCTTCACTACATTCCTTCGAAGTTTTAGCAGTTTCATTGTTTGAGTCAAGCTGATGAATATGTAGATAAAGTCAAGGAAAACCTCTGAGAGGACAAGCAGGACACAAACTTAAGAGGACACAAGTATTATGAACAATGGCCCCCAGCCAGACACACACCCAAGAATGCAGCCCTCTAAAATATAGACGAGACTCACAGCAGAACAGAAGGTCATCCTATGGCAGCTGTACCAAACACTCCCTGAAAAAAACAAACAAACAAACAAAAAAAAACCCCAAATTTCACAGAAAACACACCCCCCACCAAGTAAAACAGTGAAGGATATCCACCAGCACAGGGCAGTATCTAGGAAAGCCAGGGGAATAAAAGCCAAGGAGGCAAGATCATTCTGGGCCTGGAGACAAAGAGAGAGCCAGTAAGAACAAACTGAAAAGGAGACAAGATGCAGGAGCAAGGAGTGTCAGGCTATGTTACAAGAAACTACAGACACTTCACCACAATGCTTCTGAGTTTTACTACAGAAACAAGCATTTGAACAAGGTGTTCAACTCAATGCAGAGGGGTTTACAAAAGACAAAAGCAAACTACAGCACACTGCCAGTTCCCAACTCTCCATCAGCAAGGCAAGAAGTAGTTTTCCAGATTAAGACAATTTAGCGGCATTAACAAGAGCCTTTGTTAAGATTACTGCTGCAAAGATTTAGTCTGGCCACTTCTGTTATAGAAAGTCAGCAATCAGCTTGTTAGAAATACAGTAATTACATCCTGTACACTACTCAGGGAAGAACTCAATGCTCAGATGGGTTTGACTGAAAATTGCAAAATTTGCTTTTTGAGTATACAAGAAACTATGAAAGTCCTAAATAACCAAAGTGAGTCATTTTTTACTGCTTCTAAAATATTAGACAAACAGTTATGTGAACAAGCTTGTAACTTTCTACAGTTTATGAAAGGATATCCACAAAATAATACAGGCATCAATCAGGGACAGGGCCAAGTTTGCTATCAGAGCCACAGTGTCATAGAAAAACTGAAAAAGTACCAAATATATAACATGTTAAGTATCTCGCCCCAAGACGCTAACAGTAATTTATACCCTAATGCATACTTCTAGAATGAAGCAAGTAGCAGCATAACTCACAAACACTTCCCTAGGCACAGACTCAAATATAAAACGTTGGTTTGTTTATTGCTGGTTTTTCTTGGTTTTGTTGTTGTTGTTTTTACTTTTTTCTTCTTCAAAACAAAAAACTAAGAGAAACATTCATAGCCAGATGAATCACCTTTAGGCCTGGAACTGGCCCTACATCCTGAAATTCCTTCCTGATTTAAAGTCACAACAGCATCTGGAACCTGGTTAATCTCTAAATTAAGAAAACGATTTCTAAATACACAAATGCATCCAAATGCACAAACAGTTGTCAATAAACAGCATCCATAGTTCCAGAGTTCTTTTGGAGAACCTCTGGGATTCTCCTTTGGCACTTAATTTTAAGACAGAAGAACCTGAAGCACGTAAGAAAAATTCAAGAAGCAGTTACTGACCCCTGTGACTCTAAGAACACCTTCCATGCCAGAAAATAATAGATAAAGGGCTCCAGCCATAACTACTTTGTGAAGAGTAACCCCGAGACGAGGCCTGTAAAAAAAACAAAGTGAAGTTAATCATTAGTGCAGGAGAAGAACAAAGTCACATCAACTTGAGTTCAGCTTAAGGCAGGAGGCACATAAATAAAAGCTTCTTGTGACAAGTCATCCCTAGATCTTCGCAATCACTTTATTGTGGTGCTCCTATGCTTATCATTTTTTTTGGTCTTTTGGCCTGATGTGGCTTAGGAAGGGATCATTAACAGTTAACTTGCTTGGCATTTTATTACCATTAAGTAATAATTAAGCCTCATCTTTTTCAGTTCCCTCAACACACCCCGAACTTGACAGATGATCCCAATGCCACATGACACTGTTTTACTATGTAACACAGCTGGGGGCAGACAGATAAGCAGCAAAAGCCTCCTAAAGTAGATCTCTGCTAGAGATTTATGAGCACAGCAGTGACTCTCAGAATCAATCACAATCTTTCAAGTTGCCAAGTGCAGGGAAATTAATACTATCTTAAATTATTAAAAAAAACAGATTTTTACTCACTTGACTATTCCATATCCCAGGCTGACTATGATGACCAGAGTTCGAGCCAGTGAACGTTTCACAGCAGAAAGCAGTTCTGCTAGTATTAGTGCTCCTTGAACTACCAAAAGCAAAGAAGACGACAGGTTATAAAATATAATTTATATTTTATTGACTACTGCATATGGTTGTAGTATATGGGCAGACACTATTATTTGCAGCAAGTAGGTTACTAAAATGTATAATGCTTTTATTACCTACATCTGGGGAAAGGTTTCAGAATACCTACGTCAAAAATAATTATTGGGGTTTTTTTAAGTGAAAATTAAGTCCAAGGAAAGCAGAAAGTAAAGATCCATAAAATTTTTTATTCACAGTATTAGCCTGGACAATCTTCCAAACAAGCCAACCAATAAAACCTCCCGTACTGTGATGTGACCAGTTAAGAAAGTCATAAAGAGGTTTTACTCAATTTCATTTGTATGCTTCCATCCTACAAAGGCTTTTTTTGAGAGAGCGTTGCTTATGATGAATTATCAGACTATTGGCTGAAAGCCAAAGGTTACTGGCAATGATGTCACAATAAACAAGCAGTCTCTTTTCAAGACTAACCATAAGAGGTGAATTACATGCTACACTTCAGAAGTCCTGTTTCAAACATCAAGTGAGTGTTACAGTGAATACTTAAAGGATCTAGCATTCTATATTCCTGAAGAACTACACTCAGAAGTTTTAGACCCAGCATCTTAGTTTTAGAAGAACACAGGCTGTCAAGGGATAATAAAAAGCATTTACAGTATATTAAAAGACACGCAGAAAACTCTGTTCCATGTTCTCCATTTTGAGGCAATCCTCAAATAATCATATAGTTAAAATTCATCCATAACCCCAATTCAGTATGTGTTAGCACAGGTAGTTAGTGCTGTGCCCATCAATGAAAGTGCAAGTTGCAACTGCCACTTACCAGATTCCCCTGTATAGCGGATGTTCTGGAACTCTGCATAGAAAACTGCTTTCTCAAGCATCCCCAGGAAGATAACAGCACCAATCCAGAACTGGATCCTCAGGAGATCCCTCCAGTAACAGGCTGACCATGCAAGCCACAGAACTCCGAAGAACACGTACACAATACACATCACCATGAAAAACTATTATGCAAAAAGAAGCAAGAAGTAGTACACTTAGATGAAAGAAAAATAAAAATTGAAGAATCGTACATGTAAATTCAAACATTCCATTACAGAAAAGCAAGGAAGTTTGCTACACAATCCTGTAAAGGATCACTTTCACAAACTGAGAATGTCTCTTAGAACAGTTTTCTGATCCTTACAGGTTTTCATGCCCAAGCATCCACACTGTTCAAATGTTAAGAATCTAAACATGCCAGTTCAAATTCAGATGTTCCATTACAGAAACAAGCAGACAGAGACTTTTTTTCTTGACCTGCCACACAGGGATATTCACACCTATGAATTACAAGTCAGCAGAACTGCTGGAAGCTTCTTAATTATGCAGCAAGTAAAATATGTTTCAGAAACACCATGAGGTTCTCCTATTTACAGGTTACTCTTGCCAATAAAGATAGTCTAGATATCCTACTTCTTATTGACCCCCAGCTAAAGTCTGCCTACACTAGATAAGTTTTTATTTTGTAAGCCTCCTTGACAGAAGCAAGGATCAATCAAGTCAACAGTCCCTTTGAACAAAAGGGGAATTTGCTCTTTGTAGCTCAATTATACTTTCACTGTTAAGCAGTATTGAGGACCTCCTTGTGGTGTAGAAGACAGCTGGTGGAAGAAGAAAGATGAGACTATAAGAGAACAAAGCAATGATAAATGAAACAGTAGCTGTAAACAAAACAATAGAAGAGTGGATTTTCTAAGATATGAACTAAGGGAAAAAACAAGAGTGTCAGTAAAACTGCTCAGTTTAATGATACTGATCCCTTCTGGAACTACAAAAACTGACAGTCACCAGGTCAAACAATCCATAGGCAGACATTAAGAGCATATGCAAGTATCTGATATCTACGTCTGTTTTCCCTACCCCATATGCACTATAAGAAAAACTAATTAGTACTTCAAAGCCACAGGCTTCGTCACCCTTAAGCATGGAAAGAGAGTATTTAGCAGAGATTCACATCCACTGACAACTTGATAGAAAAACTGTTTTACTTACAATCATCAGAGGATAGTCTGCAAGTGATAGATATTCATATGGCCCCTTGAGTTCTACTGTCACTGCCAAAAAATAATACAATAATCAGTCTGAGCAGGAAGCAAACGTGGGAAGCCAGCTTATAAGGCACTTAATTGATTTTTTTTCAAGCATAAAGAACACCCACATCTTCTCATGGAAGAAACCTTTAAATTTAGCTTCACTTTGGAATCAAGTGCTAGACCAGTAACATATTCAGCTAATTAAATTATATTAAAACAATTAAAATTATATGCTTTGTGACAAAGTAACTTGCAGTAGCACTTCAAGTTACAGGGCTTTGTGCTGTGGATTAATGTGTAACAGTAAGGTTTGAAAACACACATACTATCTTTTTAAATGGACTTCAAATCTTCTCTAAAATATGGAAAATTGTATTTTACCTACCAGCGTATGGATAATATAATTTCAAAATGACAACTATGACCTTTATGTTCTACATGATTTGAGCTTATTAATGTAAATCATTGTATTGGTCTGATCTTTTTTTTTTTTTTTTTAAACAACAACAACAACAAAAAAAAACCTACACCACAAAATTGAATTACTTGGGTATTTTCTCTACCTCCATCATCAAGCTGATAGATCAAAAGCCTTAAGATCATCAAACCATTAGCAATCACATTATCTTCAGACGACTTTTGGCAGACACTGTGTATGTCTATGTTAAGTCAAAGGCAACAATTTATGAAAATAAACTAAGAAATATATTTATAGAAGTACCTTAGAAATCAGTCAGAATGGTATACATAAAAAAAAAAGCAGTATCCTTCTTTAGCTGTCTTACTTGTAAAGAGCTTTTCTTTAGGGTTTGAGGCGGGTGTTGTTCTCTCCATTCTTTTAAGTTTGTTAGCAGAATCCTTCAGAGCTGTAACTCCAATTTGCACAATAAATATATATGGCCCATCTCTCCAAGTTTTAATAACAGCATTCATTGCCTGAAAATGAAATGTCTGCATGTAAATAATATATGAAAAACATAGTAGTACAGGAGATAGACAAAAGTACGCTCTCCATACATGTATGCTGTCTTCCATATAAAAATAAAGTTCATCTGATCGTGATCCTCAACCTTGTTAGCAAATATCTGATGTGTATTTATTTTTTTAAATTCATTTATGAGACGTATTTTAGAAGTCTGAAATTTGCCTATATTTGAACTGGAAGAACCATTAAGAGACTAAAAAAGTGATCAGGGCTTACTTAGAAATTGTATTCTGTCCTATTGCAAGAGTGAGCTCAAAGGTAATGCAAACATTACAAAGAATTCAACAAAGCTGCTATTCCTTGTTGTCAGTCGAGGAATACAGATTGTCAGAAATGCTTCTTGACTCCTGAAAGCAAGTATTTCACAACAGGACACCTGCGTATGACTTGGCTCTCTGGTGAGGACTAAGTTTTACAGTGTAAGATAAAAGAGGTAGCTGAAGAGGATAAAAAAAAAATTCCCTATTAGTCATTTCCTCTGAAAACTACTACTGCCTCTGAAACAGCTCTCATACTACTAAGAACCAGATATTGCTAGTAAATTAAGAGCAAGGAAGCTTACCCGGATTAAGTATGTGCACCATAGGGAAATAAATAAATAAAATCAGGTTTTTTTGTTTTGTTTGTTGTTTTTTTTTTTTGAGTTACAGTATACAAAACTTAGTTCCACAACTAAGGCAATTCCAGCCATATCAAAAACTGCAATTGTTCACCAGAAGCTTTGAGGTAAAAGCTAGGACTGTGTATGCATGTGCTGCTTACAAGATCAAAGCAGACCTAGCATGAGAGTTTTAATAACGGCATCTCCAAGACAATTTCAGTATTATAAGTAAAGCATGGACTTAAAGAGTCCTCCTGACTATAAAACCTAAAGAAAACAGAATTTTATGCACCAAAAATGTTTACACTAATACTGACTGATGTTAAACTGCTTAGTTAAAAACATACCAAGCTTAAAATAAACCTGATTTTTCCTTTAAAATACATCAATCTTTTGCTGCACTGATTCCTTATTTCACACATCATCTTTTAGCTAGATGGCCTTGTTAAAAGTATAAAGGAAGGGAAACACTTTCTTTTTGTTGTTTTTTTGCATCCAGGAAATTCAGTGAGAAGTTATTCTGATAACTGTTCCTGGTTAAGACTTGAACATAACACGTAATAAAAACACTAACAGATTTGAAGCTCAAAAGAAATCATTCATTTCGTTACATACAACGTTTTAAAGGACTGAATAGGTCAAGACAAAAAGAAACGTAATCTCCAAATGTTAGTTATATCTTACAGCACTCATTACCTTAAGGCTGATATATTTTATATTCTTTAGATTACTGTCTTTTAAAATTTATTTTCATTATTCACACCATCATTTTGAATGGTTAAAGTTTTACATTTCATATGAAAGAATCTTTATAAATATAGCAATATAGTTATGGTCACTTCCCTCCCCTTCCCCTCCCCCTAAACCCCTCAGTCTATTTTCAGACTAACGCAAATCAAAGTCTTACAAAGTATCCCCTCCCCTTCATACCCACCTGTCCCTGCAAAACACAACAAATATACCACACAAGCCCCGCAACAAAATTGTACTACCACTGTAAACACCACTAGATAATTACTAGTTCTTTTTATAAAAGAATTAGAAAAAAAGTCCTACAACACTGGATTCCAAATTGCATTTGAACTTGAAACACATACAGTTTTATCTGCCACCATTGTGTGATTTCCTCCACTCTCTTTCTTATCTTTCATGCCCTTAAGAGAAAAACAGAAAATGGATAAGTCAGGATATCAAAGCTCTTTCTTTCACTACTATGCACTTCCATTAAAAGGGAAAAACATACCTCTTGTTTCTCAGGTGAGAGAGGCTCTGGATGAACAAATTCTTTATAGAAATTCTGTAAGATAAAAAAAAATACAGCATTTATAGGTACTGTGAGTTAACATGACATCATTGCCAGAACAGTAAACCTGATTTTGAGGAAGAATTATCTGAAACAGAAGCGGCATTGGAGAGTTTTCATTTCTTTAATTAAATCAAACAAATGTCCATATCTGGAGGGAATTTTGAATACTTGGGTTACTATTTTGTCCCTTGAGAATTGCTACTCTCCCTCCCCTATCATACAACAGGTCTGTATTTTTAGAGCTGGATCCATGGACACGACAGCAGTGAAATTAACGCTACTTCCCAAATATGCATCTGTTAGCTACCTCCATTACTAAATGGCACTTGCAAGTAGAGAAACAAGATTTTGGGATTTCTGCCTTGGTACGTGCTAAAAAAGCCCCCACACAAATGTATGCCTATCCTGCAGATGGGAATCCAGAATCTGCCAACTCTCTTGAACTCGAAACCTTGTGAAACTACCCCATATCACAAGAAATAAAGCTAAATAACCAAAAAGGAGACATTTATGTCAAAGTTCAAAAATGAATACCTGGGAAGAATAACTTCTGTTAAAATTTCAGTAGACTTTGCAAAGGAATGGGAGGAAAAGTCACTTAAAGTTTTTAAAATTCCCAGCTTCATCAACATTCACTTAAGATGCCTCAGTTCATATTACATAGATAAGCCCTCAACAGCTTTTCTATAAAACCATGGAAAAATAGAACAAACATTTCTAATATTAATAAACTTAAAAACCAGGCAGTATATACGCATATATTAAAAAACTCCTTTCAAGTCATCTTCACATGTCAAAGGATTTAGGAGTGTCCAAAACAGATCATTAAAGAACATTTTCAAGTAACCTTTAGGCAAGCCTTTCCTTAGGAAAGGCAAAAAACTAGTTCAATAGCTGGGAGACAACTCCCAGTATTTTCTGTTCACACCCTCTTGTCTAAATCAGGAGTGGTTCAATAAAGACACAACACCACACAGTTTGCTTTGAATTCTTAAGTACACCATAAAAAAAAAACAGACTGTTACATTGACACTACCATTAATGAGATTGCACAGCTTCTGGTGTTATACAGCTGGCACAGAGCCTTTGTTTAAACATTTCTTCACAAAGTTACATGGCATTGTCTTTCATGTTTTCCCCATTACATTTGTTTCAACCACCATTTTGCTCTTTCCCCCCCCCCCCCCCCTTTTGACCAATTATCCCAGTCCTTCACTGAGCCAAATTCAGCAGGAGATTCATTCTATTGCAAGAGATGCACATGGTTACTCATCAAGCAGTAGACTTCTGCAACTCAGCTCTTAGTGCTAAACAAAATACAGAACACATAACCACAAGCAAAAAGAAGCACCCAACTTTAAAGTGTGGATATTTTGTTTTTCAAAGTGGGCCAGAAGTTGAACAGCAAGTCAAAAGTAAAGCAAAAATTAAGAAGTCATCGCTGCAGTTTGGTTGTCATAAACAGACAAAAGTACTCCCCAACCTACAGCAATCCTCATGTGAGTGATCCTCATTTAACAGGATCTAATGTCATCTGTCTGTTATATGTGGGAATAGGGCAAACTAAAATTTCTGCCCATACCTGGGGCTTGAACAGTTTGGAGCAATTTGGAAAGAGAAGAGAAGATGTGGCGTAGTATCCTGACCAACCCGGATGCTCTTCAGATGTCGTCCCAAAATAACTTTCTGCCTGTTCTTCCTGCCAAACAGAAATGAGAATTTAAATTAGCATTCATTATATCAAATGTTTCATCTGAGTAGGCAGCTGCAAGACATGGAAAGCAACAAAACTTCCCTGTAAATAAACTCTTGAACAGAGTTTAATAGGCCAGAAGCCACCAAGGCCATATAGGACTCTTTTCCCTCCAAAAAGGATATTGATAGACACACATACACGTGCGGTCTGAGTATGAATTAATATTAAATATATATATATATATAAAAATCTACTCCTGCAGTGGAGGTAAAGCAACCAGCACAAATTTAAGTCTATATGATATGAATAAACTCCACATTATTATGAAGAGATTAAGTACCTCAGTACTGTGCTAGGCTAGTAGTTACAACTGTCACAATTAACACATTACAAACAGTATAAAACACAGCTGTGTTCTACCACACCTGAAACACACACTACGCATTTCATATAAATCACTCCTACTTTCTATACCATACATGTGAATAGAACAGGATTAAGACTAAACATGAAAATATTTTTTCCTACTGGCTGTCATTAAGCACTTTTGTAAATAATATTCTCATTTGACAAACTCAAACGCTTCAGTTTAGAGTTGATACACTTATTTCAACTTCTGGGTTTCAAAGAATTCTGACAAATACACCCACTTTACCCAAAAAAGGTAAATACCCAAAAGCTGAAGATTCATTTCTCTGTCATCTTCTCACTGACACAGAAGTTGGTTCTCTTTTAGTCCAACAGAGCAAGGAAGATGTAAATAAGCAATCTCCAATCCTCCCACCCCTATACCTAAAAAAAACATAGCCCATGTTTTCCATATATAGTTCTTACCCCAAAGTTGAAGACTTCATTGTAGCAATCAGAATATCTTAAATACCATGTAACATTGTAAACTTGGGAGGGATCACAAGACTTCTCATCACCTTCAACTAAAAAGACAACAACATATTAGGTATCTTTCCTACATAAATCTCCTTCCATTCTGCACCAAACTACAGTAATTGAGTTTAAAGACAAAAAGTAAATCAACAGAAGAACATTATTCTCAAATAATCCACTACTGCTCAGTGAAAAAAACAAAAGCATACAAGAAACAGACTTCAAATGTGAAATTACATTAATTCCATTAAAGAGCTGAAGATCATTTGGAATTTTTTTGGTCTTAAGACAACTAGGAATGTGTCAGCAATGACAAAAAGCAAACAAGACGACAGCAGTGACTCCAAATGATTGCACTATATGAAATTATTTCCCTTTCTAAGATATATGCATGATTCTATATGTCAGTATACAGCAGGCTAATACAACGAGCAATCTGCATAGGTAATTTTAATATACCAATACTAAAACACACTAATATTATCACCTATACAATAGATAAAGAGGTAAAGCTCCACAACTCAACAACCATCCCCACACTGTCACTGTTTTTCCTTTAGGAAAAACACACGACCAACAAAAAGTAATACTTTATTTAATCAAAAAAGATTTCATAATCATTCTTGTTTCTCAAATCTCATTGCCAAATTAAATCCTGGTGAAGAAAAATTGACACTCAGAAGGCAAACTGCACATGTATGCAAAACCAGCAGTGATTACTCAGTTTCGGAAGCCATATAAATGATTATAATTGGGTTTTGCCAGCCAGCAGGTACCGAAACAAAATAAGTGAAATAAATGACAGCACGTTTCTTCTAGAGCTGTCACCACAATTTCACAATGAACATTATCTCAGACTACAGATCCACAAATTTGTTACAGATGCAGAACTTTCAGTAAATGTTTCCTCTGCTGCCTACAGTGGATGGGGGGGGGGGGGAAGAAAAGAAACTAAGAGACCCAGCCAAGGAATCCTGTCTAACCAAGCTTTAAGCCACATGACTACTAAACCGAGCCTATGCAGAGCTACAAACAGCTGGTTACTAATGCTGGAGACAGAGAGGAAAAAAAACTAAAAGAAAAAAAAAAGGAATGCAATCACTAAAAAATAAGTTTCCTTATGACACGTTCTGGTATGCATGAATGCATGAAAACAAGGCGTACATTCTGCTCACAGCCCTAGAGAGATGCTGCAGATGGCAAAACAGAGAAACTAAAAAGCTACAAACACAATGGAGTGGGCATATAACAAGTTCTCAAGAGACAGACACCTTACTGATACAACTGACCATATGAGGAATACCTTGGAACTGTGCTACAAACAAAGAAAATTATTTCTAAGATATTTTGAATGTCTTTTCCACCTATTAAAAACTTCTGAAGATCTGCATTCGGCAGCAATGCCAACTAAAAGCAAAACAGAACACGACCAGAATAGTGCACCAATCTAAGAAATCACCACAGGAATGCTATAAAGGAAATACTCTTACAGAACAGAAGAGGCAACCGTGGCATTTACTGAATTCAGCAACAAGGAAATCAAAGTTCCTCTGCCTTCAAGCAAAACCTGCAACATTTAACTCTAATGAACTCTTTATATTCATTTATAGATGAAGCGGGATTTCCCGTATGATACTAGACAGGAAACCAGATGTCTCCAGAAATCAACTTAAGAGAACTAACAGATAAAATAAATTCATTACAGACAATGCTATACAACTGCGGCAGTTTTCCCAGTTAGAAGTAAAAAGCAAAGAAAGTATTAGATACCACCACACAGAATACACCACAAAAAACAAAAGAAACAACCCAGAGGGAAAGAGAAAAGGCAAGAGGAAATACAGGAGCTAATCTAAGTTAATGTGAATCTTTTAAACACATGGTATGTAAAATAGATGTCTTCACCAGAGAACACTCAAGTTTTACTCCTGTTCAAAGGCTGACAGCACATGATAGTTGCAGCTTACATCAGGAGCCAGAAGGTTAAATTCTTACTGCCAGTTCTGCCACTAATCTGACTTGTAACGAATTCTTTTTTCTCAGTTTCTTAGTTTCTGGTTATTTCAGCCGCTTACCTCATGACTAGACTTACCACACACTTTGTTGTGGGAACCTAAACCTTACATGCAGTATCAGTATAGTTCTAGTTCTAAACCCTACAGTAAGTACTAAATGTACAAAGAAAAACGCAATTTAATCAAGAATCGCCAGTTAACAGTTTCACCACCTCAATTTTCTCAGTTATGAAAGGAGTGAAGTTGTAAGTCTCGGAGTGACAAAGGCACAGATTCCACTGATTGTTTCTGAAGTGACATTTCCTCGTTTAATACAAACGTGCAAAGTCAGTCTCAGACAATGTATCTGTATAACCACTCAGTCAGCAGGTGGAGAGCTTCACCCTCTCATCACTAAGAAGTGGTGCAAATAACCCCTTAGAAGTGTATGGTGAAGATGTCACCCTTGCAAAGTTAACCACTTCCACAAGTCACCTACATCATCTAGTTTCCATCTCAGCACTGCCTTTGTGCTTACAGATCAAGGCTTTTTGATAGAAACTCCTTAGGGCACTGATCTATGTAGTCCAAAGCCCTGGATGGAACAATTCAAAGAACAAACATGAAGGTTGCAAAGGTATTTTCTCTGTAGCTCACTCATACACTGTGACCAGGAAGATAAAACAGCTCTCAGGAAAGCTCTATCTCAGTGTTTAATTTCACCCTCATATCTGTTCCAGAGTTTTAGGTCTCCCCTAAAACCTCAAAGTACAGGCAACAGTCACCCATCAGTGATTCTGCAATATAAACAGCCCCTCACCCAGTCAAGGCTCAAACCCTCTCTAACTGGAGCCATTTTGCACACTTCACTGCAAAGCTAAGCACATCACACACCTCATTACCTTCTACCTGAAATGAAATGGTACGCTCATTGCCCATCTCACCCTTTCCACTGCCTTGCCTGAACAGAACCATCCACTTCTGCTGTAGCTAAAACAGACCACATCTTCAACAGCTTCAACACGGTTCTCAAAATCAATCAGACCAGAGCTGCAGCTTTCCCCCAGTGACAGGAAACAAGCTGTCATTTCAGCCAGTGCCATTAAATGCTTCACGGTCTTTTGGTCCCAAAATGTGAAGTAGAGGCTATGTGAAACAGCAGAGTGAGAGCATGTGCAGCATAAGAACTCAGGACCACTTACATCTTAGGAAGATGGTGGTGTTGCTGAAGAGAATCTTCCCAAAGTTAAAGAACTTCTTCCCCTGGAAAGGCAAAAGGAGATGAAAAAAAAATCAGAGGGCTTCATGTCAGCCAGTTTCCACATTGTTTTCTACTCTGAGTTTTAAATCAATACTGAAATGGAAGTGAATGACAACCAGAAGCCAGTTGTACTGGATTTTCAAGTCATGCTTCACCACCCCCTCGATCTGCTCTCAAAGATGGCTTGAGAGACTTTTCTGTTGCCGTTCTGCAAAACTCAATCAATTTCAAGACTGTTTATTATATCAATTTGCAATTTCTTGCCGATAAGAAGGTCTGGACCTTATCCAACCACGGAAACTTTCACGCTTAAAATCAACAGGGGCATTCATCCCAACTCTTGTAATTTTGCTCCCATTCTCACAGGAAACACGCATTACTCCCTTCTACGGTCCGACAAACTGAGTTTAAGGCAGTTTTTCCCATGCAGTTTCACACAGAGAAGCAAAGAAACACGGAAAACCTTTCGTCTCCCGCTCATTCCCGCCGGGCCCGGCTCTCCCCACGCCAGGCCCCAGCTGCGCCGCAGGGCCGCTGCCCCCAGTCCGGGCCCCTCGAGCCTCACGGAGCCGCTCTGTCCGGGCCGCCTACGCAGCCGCCTCCCTCTACCTTGCGGCCGCCGCCGACCGGGACTGAATCAGGGCAGAAGGACCCCAGCGGAGCGCGGGGCTACGGGTGGGAACGCCACGTTCCCCGACGCGCGAGCAGCGCACCCGCGGCCTCCGGTCCCCGCAGGCGGCCTGCCGTCGCACTCACCATGGGGACCGGGACCCGCCATTTGGAGAGCTGCCCTGCGCCCGCCGCGCCCGCCAACGCCAGCAACGCCAACAGCCTCAGCGGGACGATCCCCGGCCGCCGCCACCCCCCGCACCGCGGCACCGCCGCCATCCCGCCGCACAGAGGCCGTGGCCGCGCCTCTTCCGCTCCCCGCGGGCGACGCAGCTCCGTGGGGCAGCGGGGGCGGAGCCGCTGCTCGGCTGGGCCCGGCTCCCGGCCCGCTGCCCGGCGGTTCGCTCGGTGACAGATTGCAGCTCAGCGCTGCCGCGGGAAGGCCCGGCCCCGCACGGCGCCGCGATGGAGGCGGCCGCGCAGGGGGAAGCCAGGTAACGCCGCCTGGTAACGGCTCCTCGGCCCGGCCTCCCCACGCTCCCTGCCGTGCCGGGCCGGCTGCGCACCGGGGTGGATAGCGGCGGCGGGCCCGGCCCCAAGGACGGCCCGGAGGCGGCAGGAGTGGGGGCAGGCCTGCGGCCGCCGGACCGGTGCTTCCCCCGGGCGCATGGAGGACGCGTGCAGCAGGAGGGAGGGCTGCATTGCTGGCATGGGTGGTCACCGTGAGGTCTGTGCAGTGACCCGGGTATGTTAAAGCTTAGTTCGCTTGTGACCAAGTCGTCATGGCTGCCATCTGTGTTTTTTTAATGGTGTACGTATATCATCAGTAAGTATTTTATGAGCTCCAGCTCTACATTTGTTGACACTAAAGCCTTACGCTCTTCCGTGTGAGGCTGAACTCAGTATACCAGGGGAAACGCTCTGATGACAGTCCGTTATTTCAGGCAAGCCAACTATTATCTACTTTCTAAGCGGCCTGGAAGTTCTCTGGAAGTAATGCAGAGCCATCTGCAGCCTCCTCCCTCACCGGGCCCTCTGCAGAGAGAAAAGGGGTGCAGCTTTTCTGCTTTTCTGCCAGTCATGTCTGATTCTCCATTCTTAGTACTGGAACTTGTTCAACTATAAGGGCTACAGTAGATACAAAACTGGCCAAAAAAAAAGAAAGAAAAGCCCTAAGAATTCACTTGTGTGAAAATTCAGCTCTGTTACTCACAGATTCAATTGTTTGCCAGAATTACTCAAGTTTAAAAGGAAGTGGTATAGCACTGAACTAAACGAGCAAAAATGCTTCCCATATCCAAACACAGCAGTTCAAAGTCCAGCATGCTTTATGTCACAGTTGTCTGAGCTCTGCTTAATCCTCACTGCTCTTGAGGACACCCGTCAACTGATGTGTCACATTTCAATGTTATATGCTCTTTCCAGCATTCAAGATGAAGCTGTGGACAAAAGCAACTTTAAGGAGTGCAGCCAGATTGCTTTCTACAGGTAAAGAGCAGAACTGTAGCGTAGGGTTTTGTAAACTGTTAATACTTAAAGTTATAGGAAGTAGTTTCACATCAGTTTTTAATCACAGCAAGCTTGCTACTTTGAGGATGTACCTTACTGTGCCACTCAGCTGTCAGCATGTGCTATTCAACGTATTTTAAAAGGTGGAATCTCACCTCTGTTGTCTTCTATCCAGTGTTGCCTGCATAAAAAGAGTGATTGCCCAGTAATACAGCAGTTAGCCACTTTTGTACTGGTTACAGTTTCAAATACTCTGTTCTGCAGGAGGTAATGCTCTGAAACCCCGAATAGCATTTTGCCAGTGGGAGCAGGGCTCCTCCTTTCACATCAGCCCTCTCTAGTTGATCACCATTTTGACTTTAAGACCCCTCATTTCTCAACAGGAAGTTGCCACGCATTACCAAGCCTCAGATCTTCTGTTTGCTCTACTTTTAAATTAAAATAAAATTTTTATGTGATTGCTCACATTTGTGCAATGTCTGTTTGCAAGGGAACCAAGTCTATTTATTGATTAAAAAAAAAAAAAAAAGCATCCCTTTAAAGAATTCTCAAAAATGCCCATCTTCAAATAATTTATAGAACCTAACTCAGCAAGGAGAATCCTCCAAACACCTGATGGAGCCTTTATTTCAGGGTCTCTGTCCTAACAACATAATAAAGACCAAAAAGTGCAGTCAAAACTTGGCTGCAGCCCATCCAGTCCCTGGCCACTCCTTCTGTTCCTGCTTTTAGTTCCACAGCTCAAGCACTGGGTCTTGCAAAAAAGATATATCTGTAGGTCCAGGAGTATCCCTTGAAAAGTATTCTCCTTGCTGTATATCCAGGAGTTTACAAATGTGTTGCTTCATTCCTATATAATAGGAATGTATAGAAGCTGTTCTCTGGAGAGGTAGAAACCAAGCAGTGGTATATGAAAAAAAAAATGAAAAATGGATTACTCAGATGAAATTTCTGAGGTCCTGGAGAAAGGGAAACGTAACTGGGCAAATGAGATTTTGGTTACTTGAATTAAGCCTGTTATTATTAAAAAACAAAACAAACAAAAAAACAAGGGGACAGTGATGGGTGACCAAATCCCTCTATTTTACATCTCATTCATGTGCACCAGTGTGTGCTTAGAATTATATTCCTTTTTATTCCTGATAATAATTGTCCCGAAAAAAAAAAGAGATGATTCATTAAGTGAAGATCTTTATTATTACATTCCTATGTGTGATAGAAGCTACAACAATTAGGGAGACTGAAAATAATTTTCTGTCTTGACAGACGTCAGAAACTTCTACATCCTGGAAAATCCTTGTATCGAGCACTGTTGGATACAGTCACATTAAGTGACAAGAATGTCAAATTCCATATTATCCATGAGGAGAATAAGGTGAGATCTCATCTGGAAGAAGAGTGGTCTTCACAGAACAAGGAGTGACTATCATCAGTAGGTCAGATAATGTTTGCAGAAGGTTTTGAGAGATTTCAGTGGTAGTTGCATAAAAGATGATGCAAAG
Organism: Excalfactoria chinensis; assembly: GCF_039878825.1. NCBI lineage: Eukaryota > Metazoa > Chordata > Aves > Galliformes > Phasianidae > Excalfactoria > Excalfactoria chinensis. The sequence continues at coordinate 32,518,858 of NC_092829.1, read as the reverse complement.
TGTCAGGCTAAAAATGTCCTTACTGGTCAGTATTCATCTGTTGACTTAAGGCAGAGCAAGAAGAATGCCATTGAAGACAGTAATGCTGATTGGCTTCTAGGTGAAAGGAAAAGACACCAGGCCAAAATTCTTAAGCCGATCTTGTGTCTTGGAGGAGAAATGATTCAGAAAATGAAAAAACAGGGGAGGGATGAGAACCCACAGGATGAAAAATCTGACTGCAGAGATTCCCCACAAGAGGAAAAAGAAAAAGAAAAAGAAGAGTCATTTCGTATGAACAAAGTTGGTGACTTTCCAGTTCCCAGAAGTGTAAAATAGCAAGTTTCACATCTTGATGAGTGTGTCAGTATCACCTGTTTTCTTCAGTTGTCTTTCTGATGTGGTTCATCAGTGTTAGTACCACTGTGAGTACCGGTGAACACAGGTTACTGGTGCTTTTGCAAAAAGCCCCCATCTCAATAGTTCCCTGCTACTTACGTTAATAGCACAGTAGTAAAATTATCCATACTTCAACATTAGCGCTTACCACCCATTTTCCTTGCTGCTTGTGGGCAGAGCTACGCAATGCTAGGCATGAGTGACTTGAAAATAAAAACTCCGCTTAAAAAAAAGAGTTGTTTCTTTGAAGCAGTAAAGCAGAGTTTGCTGGTGTGAATTCAGATGGATGGTAATCCATCTGCTTTGTAATAGTAAAGAAAAGAAAGTAGAAAGCGGGCATGTAGATATTTTTTCCAGACAATAAGTATCTGATGATGATGAGTGGAAAAGTTGATTTTTTTATCACTTCCAGTTTATCTATATTTTTGCTCCCAGGTTCTTCTACAAGTTGAAATCTATGAAATAGAAGGCAATATTTTTAGGCTTAAAATTAATGAGGCAGCTCCTCTCAGAGCAAGATATGAAGTTCCCGATGTTCTTATAAAGGAACCTACCACTCAGAAGTAAGTGATGGGAAGGTGATTTAGCACCTTAGTAACTTACATGGTCTTATTTGCAAAGTTGTTTTGCCATTTCTCTCATTTGTGCAACAGTACAGTTTTTTCTCTGCAGTATGATATTGCTACAGAAAGAGAAAATAAATATGTACATGGTTACATGCAAAAAATCGTGCTAGATACAGAGGATAAAGCTTTGTCATACATATGAGAAACTTGGCTCTATTTGACGCAGTGAAAAAGTAGCCTGCTCGTTATGTTGCATCATTTGTACCAAATGTATTACATGCAAATATGAAAGAAATGCAAACCATGGGTAATTTTAATGGTTGTTCTCTAGTTACTTGCTGCACTGTGCAGTGAAGCCTGAACACAGCACTTAACTTCTGGGGTTCTTCACCTCAACACAAGCCTCGAGGTTTTTATAATGTATAGAGATAGTCTCTACTCATCTTGTATTTCAGACTGTTATTTAGCTACAGTGGATTTCATGTGCTGCTGGTTCATATAAAGCTGTTGTTGCTTTTTGTTTGCCAGACTCTCTATGTCCCAGAAGGAGGGAGGTGTTTTGGTGTTGACAAGTGTTAATGAGGACTACAAGCTTCGAGTCACAGCAAACCCCTTCCAGGTTGAGCTACAGTTCAAGGACGAGACTGTTCTGAGCATGAATTCCAATGGGTTGTTATATTTTGAGCACCTACAGCCCCCTCCCTGTGATAGGTACAGTATCTTTTTATCCCACCATATACTAATTTGGCTGCAGCTGAAGGTAAACAATCCTATGGGAATTGAAATTTCTACAATACAAGCTCTCATGCGTTGAAATCCATAAAACTAAAAATCAATTAAATGCAAACTGTTTCTATCCCTCACAGAAGCCATATGCTCATGCTAACCACTTTTATTTGCCAGTTCTTTAATAAACTGGTGTCTTGTTCTTGTCTTTCTTGAGAGTGAGTAATGATAGTGTAATGTTCTTAGTTTTACCTCCATTTATGACTAAACTTACTCCTTAGGTAAGTTTTGTTCACCTTATAAGCTAGACAAGTAAGTTTTGTTTGAATTAAAATGTTCCAAGTAGCTGCAAGAGCTTACAGGTCCGTCCCACTGCACAGTTCTGGAAGGTTGAGAAGCTACAGTGCAGAACATTACATGGCTACGAAAACAGCATAGCAAGTGTGTTTTTCATAGAAAGAATCATTTCAAAAAATTTGATTAACAGAGAACCCCTAATTAAGAATAAAGACATGAGGATCTTCTGGGTGAGTAAAATGCTGGCACAGGTAGAAACAAATGTGAAAGCCAGAAGGATGAATTTAATTCAGGCAAGGAGTTAAGGTTATTTTAAGACATTGAATATTAAAACTATTTGCCAATTAAAGTTCTCAAGTATAAGCTCAGTTTTCAGCATAGTTCAGCACCTCAAGACACAAGGAAACAGTCTCAAATTGTTTCAGGGGAGGATTATATTGGATATTAGGGAGATTTTTTTCATAGGGTCATCAAACATTGGAACAGGCTGCCCAGGAAAGTGGTAGAATCCCCCTCCCTAGAGGTATTTGAGAGATGTGTAGATAAGGCATTAAGGGACATTGTTTAGTGGTAGGACTTAGTAGGTCAGGTTGGTGGTCGGACTTGAAAATCTTCAAGGTCTTTTCCAACCTACATGTAAAACATCTGTATAATATTTAAGGCAATACATAATGATATGTGAATTTTGTTGTATGGAAATCTTTCCATATGTTAACAGTAAACTGATTATTTCCATATATTTGTTTTCACTAGAAACCCTACAGCAGAAAATGAGGAGGCAGCAGGTGATTCCTCTAAGGTAACCCACACTTGCTCCAATTCCAGCATTAGTATTGAGTAGAAAAGGTAACAGTAAATAGAATCACATTTGTGATTTTTTTCTCAAAAAGTCACCAACAGGCAAACTAAGCACCAGCCACTGCTGGGGACTTTCTGGGCCATTCATTCACATCACATAAGATATGATTGTGACCAAAGGCCCCAATATCAACTATTCCTTTATGAGATGTATCTGATGTAACTTTTTCTTAGTGAAATTCAGAAAGGACCTAGTATTTAAGAAAGAGATATTTTCCAAATCCATAGTTGAATTGAGGTTCATGTGCTTTACCAGGGTAATAAGAGGCACCAGTTAGGGTTTAAAATGTCTTTCTGTACCTATTCTGTTACCTATTTTGTAACAGTCCAAAGATACTCCTACACGTACATCCATGCTTAGTACTGATGTAAGATTTCTTGTGGAAAAAGACCAAGTCATGAGAGTACATACAGCACATACCAGTTTTCTCAGAAGGCTGAGCTATGCCTATGATGTAATTTTAGCCTCCTGTAGAGCAGATGGCTGCTTACTGCACTATCTGGTTAAAACTGGGAGGAGCTGTGCTGCTTTCAGCGTATTTGCTCCAAAGTCTGGACTCTGCCAAAGAGTGTGTTTGCTTTGGGGGAGACACTGCTGCAGCAGCATATAAATAGCATTGTGCATTTACTTGTATTAGCCCTGTTTGGGAAAAAAAAAAAAAAAAAGAGAGAGAAAGAAAGAAAGGAAGAAATAAATAAATAAATAAGCAACAGACACCCCCAAAAAACAACAGTTAGTTAATAATATGTGAACCTCATCTGAATAAAGACATTTTTCTTAATACATGTTGAGAGCAGTTGCACTTACAGGCTTAGTTATTTCTGTTTATGCAGGATAATCAGGAGGATCTAGGTCTCTGGCAAGAGAAATTTGGCGGTTTCTTAGACATCAAAGCTCATGGTAAGTCTCAGCATAGTTCTGAAAACAGTCTTACTGCTTTGTACTTACCTTTGTACATTCATATTACTGTTTAGCTACTTAACATTTATCAGTGTCTTCCTCACTCCTTTTAACTTGCTTATATCGTGTCAGTGGGTAACAAATTTGACAAAAGAACTGGAAGTATTCATTAGATTATTCATTTGATTCCTGATCAGGAGGAAGCACATGATATGTGACCCATTTCATCAGCTGTATACAATTTTGACACTGGCCAACTAATATGTACTGTACTGTATGTTGTTGTTTCCTTTTTTTTAATGTACTATCACATAACATTGATTTCACTTGTTCATTCTCATGACATATCACCAAATCACAATAGCCAAGCAATAATTTTCACAGAGAACCTTTAAAAAGGGCTAAAAAGGAAAATACCGAGCAGGCTTAAGGGATATTAAGAAGGGTATTAATATCTGTCAGTCAGTAGCTCAGATGCCATTTAAATTATGGATTATGAAAACCCATGTCCTTTTTCTGCCTGTGCAGCTGCATTAACTCATTTGGCTTGCTTTGTCTGTTAGTTATTTCTGTCATACAGCCTTCTATTGCAAATGGCACTGCCCAGCAACTGCAGTATGCAGAGGGAAGCTTTCTTATTGTGACAAGGGCTTCTTCACAGTTGAGACACATAAAGGCGGGAGACTGTCACCCTTGTTCTTCATGCTGTATCTGATATATTAGGCCAGCAACATGATTGTACTCCTCAGTATTGGAGGAGTGAGGTCCCTGTGGTAAAATACTGATACTGAAGCCACTGCTTGTCAGTCTCGACAATCTCTAGTCACCTCCCAGCATTTCCTCTGGATTGAGTAATGTGACACGATGATATATTTGGCAGCAGCTCTCCTCCATGCTACTCATCTGGCTGAAGCTGAAGGGAAGAGTATTAGAAAACAAGCTACTCTAACATTCATTTTGCTGTACCTCTGTGCCACTAAGTTTGCCTTGCTGGGGTAAAAATGAGATAATTTAAGTAGCTTTACTACATAATAAAGGAGTTACCCATTATTACATGTTTGTTTTTCTGTTGTTACTGTGTTTGGTGGATTTTTGTTTCTATTAAGGCAATTCATTTTATCTATTTAAGCACACAAAAACTGGAAGAATATAGAAAAGATTACCTCTGCAGTATGTAAGTTATAATGAAAGAAGCTGAAAGCAAGTTTGACATAGCTAACTGTTAAAACTTACTTATTTTTTTTCATTTTTTACAATTAGGTTTTTCTGCTTTGTTGCTTTCAGCAAAGCCTGAGAATGGAACTCTGTACTCTTCTGTTTTAATGTTGTTACCACAGGTCCGAGTTCTGTAGGCATGGACTTCTCTTTACACGGATTTGACCATCTTTATGGAATACCACAACACACAGAATCACTTCTACTCAAAAACACAAGGTAAAAATGTCAGGTTGCATTACTGTAGAGGGGAATTGCAACTCTGTCTCATTAATTTACTACAAACAACATAAATTGTTGTTTAATACTTTGAATTAAATATTTTATGCAATATGCGTATTGTATCATGTGTATTCTAGTTCAATGATAGAGCAAGCTGAATCATGGACTGTCCATAGGGAGTAAGTTGTTCTGCTTTACATTCTGCAACTTAATAAATTATCTCTTCTGTTCTCCCACAATTTTCCATGCCTTTTTTTTACTGCATGATTAGTCACATTCAAGCAGAAGGAGCAACTCAATGGAGGACAGAATTCAGAATTCGTATTTTAGGACTTGGACCAAAGGAGTAGTAGTCTCAGTAGCAGTAATGTTACTTGATTCAGTAACTAAAGGTAGAACTAAAGATGCTGTATTCTAGGCTGCCCTGGGTGCTAAACAAAAGACTATAATACAGTGTGCATGCTGCGTTTATTTGAATTATAGTAGAGCTAGTGAAGGATGTTTATATCTAACAAACACATCTGTTTGTTTGTTGTAGTGATGGTGATGCGTACCGACTTTATAATTTGGACATCTTTGGCCACAAGATACATGACAAGATAGGTATTTATGGTTCAGTGCCACTTCTCATAGCACACAAGCCTGACAGAACATTGGGGATCTTCTGGCTGAATTCTTCAGAAACACTGGTGGATATTAATACAAAGGCAGTAGCTGAGGTGAGATTGGCCCACTGTTCTCAGAACTTAAGAACCACCAAGAAACACCACAAGTTAGGGCCAACAGGGAGATGACAACGTTGTTGGAGGTTTAGCTATTGCTCCCTAATGAAAAATTGTCAGTCTCTTTCTGCTGTCCTTCCTACTACAGAATTTGTTGTATTAAAGCACTGAAAAGAACAGGTAATTTCTTTCAAAAGGCAATTTATGGAACTTGTAACTTAATAGGTGTACAAGAGAAGGGAGAGAGGAAATATGTGATGTTGGAGCAGAAATGTGAAAGGGTGGGCCAAACCTTGACCTCTTTTTGGATTTGAGAAATGTTATGGAATTTTTAAATTATCGGAGTTGACACATCTCTGCTCAGCCAGCTCATATATCTGTGGAATGCAGTTGGCCTACAGGAAACAAAAAGTTCAGGAGATAAACTCAAGTCTTAAGCACAAATTTCTTTTAAAATTGAAATAGTGGAAAAAATATTGCTTTATTTCAACTCTTGATTACATAGTTAAAGTTATTAGTTTTCTTTGTTAGCGAATGATTCTAAAGATCCTGCAGCAAATGTGCTGTGAGATTATACTCAGAAATTTACAGAAAATTTATAGTTCTTTTGCCCCTCCTTATCCATTTTCTGTCATCTTTATTTTATGTAACTGATATGGAACACAAAGGATTTGTGAACAATATATAATATACTTGAATTGTGTACTCCTAGTACCTGCCAGATATGTGTTAGTGGTAAGATTTTATTGGTTTCCATCTTGGGTTTTTCAGTGAACAAAAACTTGATAGCAAATGATTCAGCTTTGCCTTGATTTCTTTTAAAGCACATACCCACCGAATCTGCTGCAGATATTTCTAAGCAGAGGGCAGTGCCTCTAACTGATGTGCGCTGGATGTCAGAAAGTGGAATCATTGATGTTTTTCTGCTGATGGGACCCACAGCATTTGATATCTTCAAGCAGTTTGCACAACTGACAGGTACTAACTCAAATCATTACAGCAGATTTACATCAGAGAATCTCTGAGGAACTTGTTGTACTCAAGTTTAACTTGATGATTGTGGCTCCCATCCAGCTGCAGATGTTCTGTAATTCCATGATTGTTTAGTTGCTTGCATTAATTACAGTTAAACTCATCTGTAATATTTTTATATTAGAAAAAAAAAAAAAAGAAAAAAGAAAGAATAAAATTATTTTGTTTACTGGAATAATTTTTCAGTGTCACCAAACAAGAAATACCTTCTCTGTCATGCATTATCATTACAACCTTCTGGCTGTTAAGCCTGTTGTAATCATTGTTATTTCAAGATTTCAGGCACTTGGATATGAAAAATGTTGTCTAGTCACAAATTCCAGGCCAGAATTCCCTATATGCAGACAGTTACATATTAATCATGGCTCTTAAGTTAACTTTCATAGTCTGTAGATAAAATCCTGAAAAGCATTAATAGTATTAGCTTCATTCATATGCTCTTCCTAGGCACTCAAGCACTACCTCCCCTCTTTTCTCTGGGCTACCATCAGTGCCGGTGGAATTATGAAGATGAACAAGATATCAAGGCAGTTGATGCGGGTTTTGATGAACATGACATTCCTTATGATGTGATATGGCTGGACATAGAACATACAGATGGCAAGAGATATTTCACCTGGGACAAGAAGAAATTCCAGAACCCCAAGAGAATGCAAGAACTTCTCAGGAAGAAAAAACGCAAGGTATATAATATACCAGAAAGGAAGAAAGTATTCATATGCAGTGTAAAGTTACCCAGTCAGCTTTAACCAAAGTATTTCACATACTGGAAAACTATAACAGAGTAAATCAGATTGTGTTGTAGTATGGTGATGCTTCCAGTGGACATTATTTTTAATCCTGCTCCTCATGCCATTGTATTATTTCATAGTTTGTCCTCTACCCTTGAACATGAGGCCAGGTTTGACCCCTTTGAAGCTCCATATTACAGAAGAAGCACAGTACTGAACTTAATGAGAGCTTTCATCACTGGTAGTTTCTATGCATGCCTTTTATCAAAAGTAAAATATTACTGTTTTACTCAGTACGGTCAATGTTAATAATGCATTTTCTTATTTTGGCAGCTTGTCGTCATTGTAGATCCACATATTAAAGCTGATCCTATGTATACCCTGTATTCACAGGGAAAAGAAAAGGGTTATTTTGTGAAAGACAGGAATGGAAAAGATTTTGAGGGCATCTGTTGGCCAGGTAAAAAAAAAACAAAACAAAAACAAAACTAACCTGATCCATTTCTTCATTTTAGAATCTGTTCATCCTAAATATTTTACAGAATTGGGAGCCACTGAAGTAGAATTAACTTCTCATAATACTTCTATTTTTGTAGTTATTCATTATTTCTTTGTGGTTTCTTTGGCTTTGTACACTCATGTTCTAACTGGCTCAGCTGTACAGCTTTCTGTGCTGTGTCTGTTGGCTTTGCAGGTGGTGCCATTGCATACTGGTGCCCATTGTTTAAAGCACACTGTATTTAGGTAGAAAGATAACACAAGATCTTGAAATAAGTTAAATAACTGGAATCTCCTACATCCACAGGTTCCTCTTACTATCTGGATTTCACCAATCCTGAAGTGCGAAAATGGTATGCAGATCAGTTTGCCTTCAAAACGTACAAGGTGTGTATCTATTTACACTGATCTACATGTACCAGAAAGCCTAAAAATGGGGAAAAGAAAGAAGAGAAACTACTGGCTAAGCAAATTGGTGGCTTTTGTAGTTGTGTTATTATTACATACAGGAAAGTATCTTGGTAAGCTGAAATACTGTACAAGGATTTTCTCCATGGACTTATTTACTGGATGCCCATATTCCACCACTGAAACTGCTTACTTACCTGTAATAGTAGATGGACAGAGTGCAGTCATTTTTGCAACCCATCATCTAGCACAGCCCTTGCATTCCCATGTATACTACAATGACAACACAGAAGGGGTGATATAGTCATGCTCTCCTGTAGCTCGTGGTCACATCACCTTGACCTTGCAACTCTGTCATAGGGGTCCACTAATATCCTCTTTGTGTGGAACGACATGAACGAGCCATCAGTTTTCAAAGGGGCAGAGCTAACAATGCAGAAAGATGCTGTGCACTACAACAACTGGGAGCATCGGGAACTACACAACCTCTATGGATTCTACCAGGTAGAGTATCAGAGCTAAAAAGGTGGCTTAGAAATATCTTAATTGTAGAGCTCATCCTCTGAACTTTTATATTCTTGATTTTCAGCAAATGGCAACTGCTGAGGGACTCATCAAACGTTCTTCTGGAAAAGAGAGACCATTTGTTCTCACAAGATCTTTCTTTGCTGGATCACAGAAGTATGGTAAGCAAGGACTGGCTGCATGCCTTCCCTACTGATTTACTTTCTTCAGCTTGGCATGTAATAGTAAGTCTAGAGAAGACAGAAACTGTCTTAAGAATGCAAATTATTAAAATGAAGAAACTCAGGAGAGGTTGGCAAAGCACATTCAAATAACAATCTGTATCCTGTGACAAAACACTGTGCACCTTGTTGTATAATTCAAGGTCTTGCATGTATTATAAAAAAGGTTACAATGAACAGTAGTTCATGACCATTCTTGTTTTCTTTCTTTTAACTACAAGCATAAACTGAATTGTAAACCCAACTTTCCTATGTAATCCTGAAACTGAGTATTTTCAGGGGCAGTGTGGACCGGAGACAACACAGCGGAGTGGGGTTACCTGAAAATCTCCATTCCAATGCTTCTCACCATCAGCATGGCAGGGATTTCATTCTGTGGAGGTAAGGTATATGGCTGAAGTTGCTCGCCATACATCCACTAGTGCCACCAGGCTTCAACAATCCAGTGCATTTCCAGGCAGATTCACAGATGAATCTGGTTCAGAAACTAAAAACCTGTCTCTCACCATCACTTCTCCACTTAGTCTTTCTGTAGTGTTTGTGACTTGGAACAGAGATCTCTAGGTGGTGGTCTGTAGCATCACTGTAGCAGTCTTTGGAGGTGCAAACCCTCCTAAAACTCTCTTGCTATTTTTATTAAAGGATAATTTGTTACCTCACTTTTCCACTCCTAATTGGACAAGCGGCTATCCAACAGCAGAACCGCAAGTACACTGTGAAATTCATGAATTTATATACTTGGAATGCTTGTTAGAGGAGAACTTCAAATTCTTCAGAATAATTTCCAAAAATGTGTATTTTTATTTGTCTGCGCAATATCTAGCTGATGTGGGAGGGTTCATTGGAGATCCAGAACCAGAATTACTTGTTCGCTGGTATCAGGCTGGAGCCTACCAGCCCTTCTTCAGAGGTCATTCTAACATGAAGAGCAAACGGCGAGAACCGTGGCTCTTTGGGGAGAAGAACACCCAGATCATCAGGGAAGCCATTAGAGAGCGCTACGTCCTCCTGCCATACTTATACACACTGTTCTATCGGGCACACACAGAGGCTGAACCAGTTATGAGGTAAGCACGTAAGTCAGGAGGCTAGTGATTATCCTTAGGAAGCCACTAAGAGGAGGGAACTTAAATCACTGTTTCATACATTTGTGACTACTTAAATAGTTTAAAGTCTAAATTCTATTTTGCTGTCTGCAAGCCTTGATAAGCTTACCAGAGGAAACTAAATATCATTCTTACTAAATTACACCTGAGACACACTAACTCACATACAGTCTTTAAAAATGTTTTTAAAGAACTGTGGACTCCAAACTTCTCATAATAAAGAACATTGTCTGGTATTCCAAACCACACTTAAAACCATGCTCTGAAATTGCTGGCCTAAAAACATAATGGCCATTTTGCTGCTCATGAAAGCACTTGTTACTGCTGTATTGTAGGTGTTATAAAAACCTATTTCATATTTATAACTCGCTTATTTATCTCTGTAGTATATTTAAGCATTTTTCTTTTAGTAGAGAATCTAGTAATCTAGAACAGAAACGAAGTTAGCAAGTGAGCTTCTGTTCTGCTGCTATCTAACTTATAAGAAAATGTCACAGTGGTATTAAATGCAGCAGTCCTTTCAGCAAGAGATAAATGTCATCCATTTCTCTGGTATTACTGTGCCTTTGAATTTGCCCTTAGAGTTATCCTTTTCCAGCACATCTACCTTTACCCATTATTATGCAAATAAAACACATCTAAGTTTAAATATATATATATATATATATATGTATAAATATAAATACATACATATATATATGTATAAATACATATGTATAAATACATATATATATATGTATGTATTTTTGAAGGGGATTGAATATTTTGAGTTTACAGTGGTTTGCATTACAGATATTGTGTGGGCATTTGTCTGCACTGTCTGCATATACGTAGATGTAGAAGCCCCTATTGTACACACACAACAGCAGGCTTCTGTCTTTTTTGAAACAGGTACAGAATTAGAGAGGAAGCTTGGTATTTTTCTCAGAGTGTGTTTCATCAGTGAGTACATGGCCAGCAGGGCTGTAGTGAACAAGTAGAGGTTTATAAGTAACATGTGAGCCAGACTTTCTTTGTAGGGAAACCCCAGAGAGCTGCTGCAGACCATCTCTGACTCAAATGAGCTCTTTCTGTCACAATCTCTCAAAACAAACTATACACATTTATTATGTATCTAGATGACTATTGCACTTCTCTTTATTGAGAAAGGCTGAAGTTGAACTTTTAGTACAGGTTTTCCAGTGTGTGATCAGGAGACATGCTGCAAAACAGAGCAGAAAGGACTTGCTCAGGGACTACATCATCAAGTGCCAGCATTGCTGGTACAAAGGCTCATCCATCTCTGCCTTGCTAGAGGGAAGGCATCTGTAGTGCAAGTTTGCAAAGAAGAAGGCAGCAATGAAGAAAGTGAGGCTGCCGGAGGCCAAACCATAGGTATTTTGGAGTGCACCTTAAAGTGGTATTTTAAGGCACGGAATAGGAACTTGCTCTATCTTCAGTTCTTAATAGCTTTTAAGAAAAGGAAAAAGTGGAGCCTGAAAAAAACAGCAGACCTTGAGCAGGGTTGTGGGAGAGGATAAACTAACTGAATTCCATTGTCTGTCTTTCTTTAGGCCTCTCTGGATAGAGTTCCCAGAGAAATTAGAAACTTTTGGAGTGGAAGATGAGTACATGCTAGGTAAGCCTGTGTGGCTGGGTGTGCAGTACACCTGAGCAGTCATCAACTCCTCACATGCCTTTTTTTCGCCAGTACAAAGTGAATGCACAGTATGCTCAAGTGAGTGTGATGTGGCTCGAGCAATCCCTTAAAATGAATATGGGAAGCTGACAACCCCCACTCAAAACGAGAGCAGACTGCTGCTGCTGTGATGAGATGAAGCTTCAGGCACCACAGCAATCACTTATTGCCATGTTTATGCTTTTCTCCAGGAAATGCTTTGTTGGTATATCCAGTCACAGACAAAGAGACCAAGGCAGTGAGTGTTCTGCTTCCAGGGCCAAAGGAGGTGAGGATGATACAAAGCTTCTCAGCTTTTCAGCCCATGGAAATGTTTTTATACAGCAACCTCCCAGCTCCCCATCTCATAACTGCTACACACTGCCACTACACCAACCATTCTGTGTCGTTCTAAGCCTTCCTTTTCACAGGATGGCGCTGTGATCCACTCCTACACAGACTACTTGGCTACAGCAGCCAAGTGGAAGAAGGGAAGGAATCTGGCAACAAAAGTTCAGAAGGGAAAGAATGATTGAGGTTTAACCCTAGAGACAAATGGAAGCAGTGAAGGGAAGTGTGAGAGACTGCAGACCTTTGTTACTGAACTAAAGGACCCTAGGGCACTATCATTTTTTCTTCCATATAAGAAGAAAAATAGATGAGGCCCTCCAAACTGGCTAAGAAACATTTTTCTTATCAAGATCACTGTTGGAATTCAGTGCCTGGCTCACCTGAAGTAGTTAAACCTGTTGGTAAGAGCAATGCATGGGAAGTTTCAGGTGTAGTTCTTTTTTGTTATTTTTTCACTTCAATATAAATACACTCATTCTGGAACAGAACATTTGTAGTCCAAAAAGAAAAAAAAAAAAAAAAAAAAAAAAAGAATTGTTTTGAACTACCAGATGCTTTAAAACATGCAAGATGTTCTGCAAACTGTAGAAAAGATAGGTTTATTTTTTGCCTCAGGGAAAGAATAAAGTTTCATTACTATCCAAGGTTATTGAATTTAAAAAGTAAATGTAATTTCTTGCACATGAATTAGGTTGTTAGGGATAACGAGAGTCAGAGATGAAGAAAAACAACCCTCTGCAAAGGGAACAGATCTTGCCATGTACTTCCTGCTCATTCTTTTTTCATTTTTCCTAGGTTTGGTATGATTTCAGAAAATTCAAACGAATGGAAGATCAAGGCACTCTGAAGATCCCAGTAACACTGGAGAATGTATGTTAGTTGAATAGTTTTCTTTATGTGCTTGCAGTAAAAGTTCCGTTCTGAGATTTGCGAAGAAAAAACTTAAGATTTTCCTGTTAAGTTAAAACTATATGATCAGTTATATGAATGTCTCTACACTGGCCTTGTTTTGGCAGATTCCCATATTCCAGCGAGGGGGCACTGTGATACCTCTTAAGACTGCAGCTGGAAAATCCACTGAATGGATGACAAGCATTTCTTATGAGCTCCGCGTGGCACTGAACACAGAGGTACCTTGAAATAATGTTTCCCTTACAAAGTTGTCTTTTGCCACGTTTATCCTAAAGCCTAAAGGTGCTTCCAATGGCCCTCTACTGTTTCTGCTGGCAAGGGCTCCCTTCTCCCTCCCAGTGTTCCCTCAGAGTGGAACTGTCAGAGCACAGCATGGGCAGAACATTTTTCTGACTTTTCTCAGCCCTCCACAAGTCGTTTGGAAGTAGAAGAAGCAGCAGAGAATTGGCAGGGCACAGATTTCTTGGACGTGTAGGTAGAAGTTCCCACAAGTGTCCTTTCTAACAAATGAAGTGACACCTGGCACCTAAATCAGCTTGCAGAACCAGAATGTCCAAGTCTTTGGAGCACTCTCAGAGCTGGACTCCCTGAACCTTCTGGAGATACAAGTAGCTAAAAAAGCTAACAAACAAAAACCACACACATGCACAAAAAAAAAAACCCACAACTTTTGCTATGAAGCATAACATATAATGAAACATTATTTTATGTTTCTTTGTTGAATACTAGAAGATGCTGTTAGCTTGGACTCCATCTGTTGTGTTTCACAGGCCTGTGCAGTAGGTGAGCTCTACCTGGATGATGGACATTCATTTCAGTATCTCCACAAAAAGCAGTTCCTGTACCGGAAATTCACATTTCACAAGAACGTTCTCTCTTCCAGGTAAGAACAACAGAGGCAGATAGAAACCACCCAACATACATACTATCAGTGGAAATGTCTTGTAAACATGGAAATATTTACATATTGATTAGTGAAGCTCCCAGAATAGCAATAGCTACTGGCAAGAATTCCTAGAACTGCCTCTGTTAAACTTTTACGAATGAAGTCTGTTGCCCCCAGGGCTGTGTGGTGCACAGATTGAACTTCAAGGCATTTCATTACACTCTTCAGTTTCAAAAATATGCAGCAGTTAGTTGGTTTTTACACTACAGCATTTAGAAGCAGCAAAGCTGTAGGCTACTGAACTGATGCAGGGAAAAGCATGCTTCGAATCTGAACATCTTCAAATTTAAAGATAGAAATGAAGCACGTTGCTAAATTACTTGCAAATCTAGAAGTTACAGGGGGGAAAAAAAGTCATTTAGATGAATAATGTAACATTCTGGTTGCCCCCAAAGATGAAAATTTGACTTTCATCCAAGTTCTTTAGAGCAGAAAGATTCTACTTGTTTCACAGGGGAGAGGTAACTAGAGGAAAGGAAACTGGTTTAGGGTAAGACTGAAGTAGTGCTTTCCTAGTGTAACACTGAACTTCTAGTGATGGACAGAAAGCATGCAAAATATTGTCCTTTGTTTCAGTTGCACAGATGAGAGCGGGCAATACCGAACCACGTGTGTAGTCGAGCGGGTGGTATTTCTGGGACTTGGACAACAACCCACTGTTGTGACAGCCTGTTCCAAGGGTAATGGACCAACTTTCATTTTCATACATATAGTTATTCTTGGCACATTTGACTACTGTTTGTTTTGTGTTCAGTCCTTTCCAACAGTGGCAGAGATGGTCTGAATTAAAAACGGAAGGGATTCACATATAACTGTGTTTCAGAAGGGTTATTCCTGAATCATATAGTCTAAGTTCTCTTCTCCTTCCTAGGTGGGAAAGAAAAAGAAGTGGTTTTCACATACGATACGAAGACTGCTGTGCTGATTCTGGAAAATTTAGCCCTGAGAGTTGGTAGTGATTGGGAGATTTGCATCAAGTGAAAGACAACAACTTCTTCAGATAATTCATTGAGAGGTTAAGGGGAAATCAGTCTCGAAGACTGAAAGTGTTCACTTGAATCCAGTCAAATCAAGGAATATATTTCCCATCCACACACCCCCAAAGTAATATTTCTTACAATTTTCCTTTTGAATCATTGATTTAAACTTGGATACTCTTCTGTCTGGCAAAATAATAGTGCTATGATTGTCTGTGGAGGAAAACTATGGAGTATTTGTTCTAGTCTAGCTTCAGTTAGGCTTTAAGAGTATGGTCAGTGTTTACTTACACCAAAAAAATCATGAACTGATTGTGTGAGATTGTGGCTTATTTGCATAGGGTTTTATCTAAGAATTTAGACATCCCACCTTTCACAGCTTAGAGAACTTGAGCAGTATCATACCAGTTTAACAGACATCACCTGAGCTCTGCCTGCAAAAGCTGCCTTGTAAAAAACAAACTCAGAAAGCCACCCACCATGGTTACAGACACTTCCTCTTTCCAGTCCTCAGGACCCTACAGAATTCTCCAGTCTGCACAAGAAAGTGAACAACAGGCTAGCAGAACAATTTGGTCACCAGGCTTTGAATAAGTGGTGATAATCAGTTGAGAGCGCAAAAGTCTCTCCAATAGCTCACTTTTGATGTCTACGGCAATGGTAGCAGTTTGGGGTAGCAGCTAGATTCCCATGGAAATGTTTTTTCACAGCATTGCTTCCCTTTTTCTGCCAGCACTACTTTAAAAATTAATTTGTTAGGAAAGAATTGGCCTCTTTTGAATGATTAAACGTCATTGGTTAAACTTGGCCTGGTGAAGCAACATCCTTTCGTGGAACTCTGCTCCTCCTTTGAGCTTTTGCTAAGCCCTGGCTTCCATTACGCTTAGTTTAGCAATTTCCTGATCAGCTTCTAGTACCTAGCTAAGATTTGAGCTTGGTAGATGGCAATGAAAAAGGCAGAAATTATTTCTTGTAATACAGTAAGGAAATATTTTCCTCAGTAAATCCTCAGGAAAATAGAAGGATAGACACAGTTTTTGTCCGCTGAAGGGAACACAGTAGTACATTTGTACTTGTCCCCTACTCTTCGTACTAAGCCCTCTCGCTGCTTGGTCAGTCATTCCCACCTGCTGCTGTTTGTCCTCCGCAGGACAGATTTCTGGGAATAACAGCATGAGAGCAAATGGTGACAACTACACTGTTGAGTACCAACTGTAGCTTGTTTCCCACCAGACCCTAAGCTTCCTTCTTTTTAATTCTGCAGAGCTCTTTTTCAACCCCTTCTAGCAGACACTCTGAACCTCCACTCCAGGAGCTGGGAACGAGCAGCCTAGCTGCTGTGCTTAATGAAGACAAGTTAATCCAGGTGGAACTGTAGCAAATAGATCTTTTACATCTGTAAGAAGAGAGAGAAACTGTTTTTGAGACAGACCCTATTTTTCTATCAGCTTCTAAAGCTTTGATTGATAATGGCTTCTTTTATTTAAACATAGTGGTGCTGACAGGGTGTAATTATCGTCTGGGGCGTTTTAATGAAATGTTTTAATTAATATTTCTGAAGTTTGAAAGTGAAATAAAGTAACAGCAAAGTGAGTTATGTGCCATGATCTAATCTTTTTACTGTTGAGCGTTACTTAAAAGTATGCTTTGAATTGAATGTGAGTAAAGCAAATAATTAAATGTTATGCTGTGACCCTCAGTAAACCTGCACTGATGTAAGTACTCATAAGTCAAATGTTCAGTGTTACAACAAGCCTAAATTTTGGGGGTTTTGACAGGAATTATTTGCACAAAACCCTATTACAGCTAGGCCTCTAGATAATAAAGCTAAATACATTTCAGAAAATATCATTTACGTTGACATTCATAGTGACTTGCAAACTTTTCCACATATTTTTTTTGTAAATGAAGAAATGAATTAATGCTCTACGTCTCTACAAAAAGTAACTGAATTCAGATATTGGAAACAACTAGAGATGGAGCTTCATAAAAATTGCATTGAATGTCACTCATTTAGGTCACTTTTGATGTACCATCTGAACAGGAGCTGTAGATTGGGGCCCTTCTGCTCACAAGAAACCATCACAGAAGTTAGTCTGATTCCTAACGTCACAGGGTTGTTTTTTTTTTGCTGTTTGTTGCAGACATTTTTACGTATGTAAAACATATTTCTTTACTAAAGCTCAGTTTTCTTTTACTAGCAACTCCTGTTCATCACAATGAAAATCTACAATAGTGAGAGGAAGTAGTGGTTTTTGAACACGTATAGCCAGAAAATACTCCTGAACATCCATGAAGAGTGATGTTGGATTAGAAGTGTAATACAATAAGGGCATGCCCACCTGCCCTTTCTCCATCCTAGGAAAAGCAAATACATAAAAACATTGCTAATATTTCACTTGATCCTTCTCTGCAGCCCACAGGGAGTTTGTCAAGTATCACGTATGCTACTGCTTCCTTTCTTTCCAGAATACAGCTCTTTGTTATAGATGGATGAATGTATTGAGCAAGTAGGGAGAAAATGAAAGAAAAAAACCCATACCCGCAGGCTCCTTAATGAATGTTTTTTTCTTAAGTTGTGCAGTGTGAGGCCCTTGTGTTTCATAGAATCATAGAATTACTCAGGTTGGAAAAGACCTTGAAGATCATCAAGTCCAACCGCAGCCTAACCAGTACCCTATCTCTTAAAAAACAACCACAAAACAACACCACAACAACAAACCTCTGCTAAATCATATCCCTGAGTACCACATCCAAACGGCTCTTAAACACATCCAGGGATGGCGATTCAACCACCTCCCTGGGGAGCCCATTCCAGTACCTAACCACCCTTTCTGTAAAGAAGTTCTTTCTAATATCCAACCTAAATTTGCCCTGGCGCAACTTGAGGCCATTTCCCCTCGTCCTGTCACATGTCACTAGTGAGAAGAGACCTGCCCCACTCTCACTGTCTCACCATTTGCACTGCACTTGTAATATCCTGACACACATCTCTGCTGAGCTGTCATGCAAAGCCATGTCAAATGTGAGATCTGCAGTCCTCACATCTGAGTGTAGTGAGGAAGTCATCAATTCTGCAGCTGGACAGCCCGGCTTGCCTGAAGCAACTGCATTCCTATTTCCACAATCAGATCAGTCCTTTCTGCATGCTCTATTGGTTCAAGAAGCTTCTCTTCATGATTTAAAGAGATTTAGGCCACCATTTAGGGATGAAGGTTAGAGTACTCCTAGAGGTTGGTCAAGCTTGTTAACTATATTACCTTCTTCAGTGGTTGCCCTAGCAAACTTTTGAAAGGGGACCAATGAGCTGTAGACTTTCTCTGCTGTACTCAATTTGTAGCCAGTAAACCAAGGAAATAGCTGAGAAAAAAAGAACGAGTGCTTTGGCAGCATACCATAGTACTAGAGCAGAAGGTCAGCCAGAGTCCAGATACCAGTGTCGTTAGACAAAAATAGCACTGATGTCACCTTGTGATTTCAGACTTCCCAATGAAAGACCATGAAGGCTTAGAGGGCTTTTCTTGACATACAGGCACTGTCAGCTTTTAAAGAACACTGGCGGAAGAGAGCTGTGTTTCAATAAGAGCAACCTGACTTTCTTTCACAGAAACTGAATTTGTCCCTGTGAATAAATCTGCCAAGTCAGATACTTCATCTAAGATCGGTGTATCCTAACACACACAATGTCCCAATTTCTGCTCCAAGCCCTTAAGAAATTTCACTGCCCCAGTATGAAAAGGGACCATTTTTACATGGGAAGTAGGTATGGTAAGTGAATCTCAGCCCTGGACAGCTGCTCTGTCTGAGGTAGCCTGCAGAATCCAACCCCCACCTGAGAGGTGTTGAACAGACCCCAGTAGCAGTATTACCTTTTTTGTTATTAGGACTGCATCTTCAGATAACTGGTTCTATAAAATACAGCTTCTCTGTAGCATAGGGCAGAAACTACAAGCCAAGTACAGCAACCCATAAGGAGCACCAGGACTAGCATGCTGGTTAGCAGTACTTCATAAATGTGTTCCCAGACCAGGGGGAGCTCAGCTTCCAGCGTCACTGTTTTTCTCTCCTTAAGGAAGAGATGAGCTGCATGCACCAGGAGTCAGCCTACACACAGCTCCTGGCCTGGGCACAAACTTCACAGCGGACTGACACCCACGCTAACCCCCTCCCTATCATTTTCCCTCTCTCTCACTCTTTGCCGGTAGATATTTTTAGATTTCACTGGTTAAAGCTTGTCTCTTCTCGGTGCTCCTACACACAGGGCCAGCACACACGCCTGCTGTAGATAATACAACTCAAGCACAGGACTTGCCTACAGAGCACCTTGATCCACATCAAGGAATAAATTCCACTTTCTTACACAAAAATACCGCCCTTTCAGAAGATGCAGAGGGAGCTGAACCAGATGGAATTGTATCGCTTACAAGTTTAAATAGGAGATTTCAACAAAAAGGGGCGACAGCAACTTCCTCTTTTCTATAATTTCCTTCCAGTGTGCAAGATCTTGTCTCTTTTTTTTTTTCCAACACTTGCTGTCAGGCCACTTCTCATGCCGTCCGCCATCAATGCAGCGGTGGCTCAGCAGACAGCTGCTGGGTCAGTTCCCAGCACTACCAGCGCTACAACTGAAGGTACAGGGGGAGGCACAGGAGGGATTTATTCTGCCATTATAAGTCGCAACCAGCCCATTATCAAGGTAAAGGAAAAGACCTACGAAGAGCTTCACAAGAAATGCCTGGAGAAAAACATTCTCTACGAGGATCCTGATTTCCCACCCAATGAGACTTCCCTCTTCTACAGCCAGAAAGTCCCCATCAAGTTTGAATGGAAAAGACCACGTGTAAGTAACACATTTACCGAGTGCCTTCTGCTTTCTGTAAGGTGAACGTGTGGCTTATTTGCAAAGGGGCAGGAGGAGGAGGGAAGGGAAAAAGCTGTCAATGTATTTCCTTAGAGCTTTCCTGGGAGATAGCTGGCTAGGCAGTAGAAGCTCTCAAAGTATATATAATGACTAAATCTGACAGCAATAAAAAGAAAAGAGATGGAAGAAAGTATGTAGAAATAGAAATGTGGAATTTTACTTTTTTCTTCCATGACTTGCTAGGAATTTTCTCACTTGAAACAAACCAAGAAAACTTCTCCTCCTTGTTCTGCAACACATTATTGGGTTTTCAACACTACCTTACTTTGTTTACAGCTTTTATTTAGTGTTCTGCTGTTTTCGTACTCTGAGAAAATAGAAGAACAGGTTATGCTCTGAAACATGCTTTTACTTGTGTCGTGGTTCTTAGTTCTTCACACTGTTTAACTGCCTCATGATGCTCCTTACCCACTTACCCAGAGTACGGGTGTTGCAATCACTATGAGGACAGACTCCTCCCCACAAACCCTCTTTCTCTTTGTCTTCTTTTGTATCCTGTGGCTGTTCCCCAGCCAGCCTCCACCTTTCCTGTGAGAAAGAAGGATTAACTTTTAAGTTCCTAACTAATTCCCCATTCTACCACAGGGCAATCTGTCCTTTTTCCCTATCATTCCTTTTTCCCTATTATTTCCCTATCACACTTCCAGCAAGTGATCCCTGGGGCATCCCCTCGCCATTGCCCTGCAGCAGGGATGTGGTCCTAGGGAGCTACTCTGGCTCCCTCCGAGTACCTCCTCAGTGCAGAAATCAATTGCTTCAGTAACAAAGTAAACGGCAGTAGATAAAACTAGCTGGAGGAACATAAGCGAATAGCAGAAAACCAAGTGCTTTAGAGCGCAACTGTTACACAACAGCAACATCATGGGGGAGGAAACAGGACTCTGTAGAGTCCTGGGTACACGTGCTGTCACATGGCAGGGAGCAGCCCACTCCTTCATCGTCATCATCACAGCTGCATCAGCTCCCGGAAATGTGTGTGGATGACCTAAATGTGGAAGCAAGCCAGTCATCTGAAAGGGGGTGGAGGGGATTTCCTGTATTTCTATAGAGAGAAAAGTGGCAAAAAGGTATAGAGGATACATGCCAGCATCCTGGGGCAAACAAACTGCAACTGTGCATGTGAAAAGGCATCAGAACATAAAAAAAATACATGGTTCAGAATCACTTCTGTCTCATGTAAATGAGCAGCTTCCTTTTGGAAAAGCTGGGTTGCTTAATGAAGTTTGGGAGCTCTCAACTGTTCACATAACTACAGCATGCCTGAGGCTGTGTAAGACTCAAAATGCAACTTAAATACCAAAAACTAAAGCTGTCTTAGTTCTTCTAGAACAAACATTCAGACACCTGCTGTGTCCTTGGTGCCAGTCACAAGTTAGAGCGGATGCAGGAGCTCTGCAGAGCACAAGGCTGAGCCTGTTGAGTCCCGGTGCACTGCAGGACAATGACACAGGGGCTGCCCTGCCTGGTGCCTTGCAAGTGAAAAATGCCTATGCTTTCTGTTGCTGAATGTTTGTTTTAAAACCACATTGTAATTCAGGTCATTGCTGTACCCAGCAGGTTCCCAAAGAGGGAGGGAGCTGCACATAATGCTTGCTTCTTTTATATCAGATCCACATCACAACAGCAAAAGGAGATTGCCCTTGTGACCTGATGCAAGAGGCCTGTGTATGTTGATGCTGGTCTCAGACTGACTCAATACTTTGCTTTACTGGACTTTGAAACTGTAGGATTTGTATCACTGATAGCAGGACCTGTCTGATAGTACTGCACATGAGAATAGACACAACAACCATATTACAAAAAAACCCATAGAGTTAAATGGATGTGAAGTAGAAATACAGTAGTAAAGACCACAATGTTAAGAGGTGAAAATGATCACTGAAGCACCAAATATTAAGAATCAACTGCATGGGCCATGTTTTGTAACACTCTAACAATAGGAACAACTTCTTATTAAACTACAATGACCTTTCTTTGGCAAAGAAAGTGTCTAGTTTGTAAACAATAGTCTTATAAAGTGGTAGTTTCAAATTAGTTCGAAATTCACCTTGAGTTGAATCAAATTTGAGAAAGTATTCTAAACAAAAATAGCAGAGGGTCAGAAATCTTGAGATTGTATCATAATACTGGCCTCATTCTAGATCTTCTCTCTGTAGCATACTGTGGATGTCACTTAGCCCCAGAAATAGTGAATAAACAAATGGTCCACATGCCATAGGATCTCATTTAACATAGAGAGCTGGGAAAGAAGCCATGTGTTCCTGACCACCTCTGGCTTTCTGAGTCACCTTAGCCATGCCATGCTGCACATTTGTACGGCTCTTTCCTCCCAGCCCAAGAGGCTAATGTAGAATGCAACAGGAGTGAAAGAAAGAGGATGGTACTGAATGAGCATTATTTGTAATGACACCAACTCGTGTGGGATTGTTGAATGCAAGTTTTTTCCAGAAGCCTTTTTCAAGGAATCACAAAGTCAGTCTGAAGGGCACACGTCTGCCATTCCCAAATGCCATGACCAAGCACAGTAACAGTGACAATCCTCAGTTGAACAGCACGTACGAGCTAACATCTGAGCATGGTGTACCAGCACTGCTATTGCTTCTGGGATTAGGGCAAGATCATGCAGCAGGGATGAGATCCCTGAAGGCACCCCCTGCTCTGCTGCTTCTGGTCCTGGTGGCAGTGAGAACACAGGGAGTGCCACCATTTTTAATGGTGGTTGCCATGCAGGGCATCTGTGAAGCCTGCTGCTGGGGTGATGAGGAGAACCCTGTAATTCTATATGGTGACAGCTGTGCTGCAATGTGAATGCACCCTCATAACACACAGCTCGGACTAAAGCCAAGCATGGCCAGAGCAGGCCACAGCACCAGCTGCTGAGGCGCACAGCAGGGCTTACCAGCCCAGTGTGCTGGTAAGGACCTCTGAAACAATCTTTCTAATCCTATATTAATTAGGTCACGGGGAGGCATATTCCCTGTTGTAAGATGAGATCTCTAATAGCTCCTAGCTAAATGCCTTGCACCACGCAGTAACAAGCAAGGTCTGGACCATAGGGGGCCAAGGGGGAAGCAGGAGCCTACAAACACTCTTAGACCAAGAAGATATTTCCTTTGCTTGATAGAATTGGTTTGGGGAATTTACTTAGAATGCCAACAGTTCTTAAAGAAATTAATGCTTTTTGCTGAAACAGCGTAAGCTGACTGAAGAGCTTTTCCTGGCAGAGAAGAAAAGCTAATGAAAATGCAGCAAAGGTCAAATGCCATTTTCAGTCATGTGCTGCCTTGGTATTTTCCAACTGATGTGCAAGTACTCTCTGCCCAGGAAGTAGTATATGCACTATGGATGGGTTTTCCTGGTATTCTGTCTCTGCTGCTGTAACAGTCACTCTGCTTCTTTGTAATGAAACTACAGCCAAAACTGAGTCAACTCAAAGGACAGGAAAGGTCTGGTGAATAGTACTAAGGCAGTCTGAGGCACTCCAGTCAGAGGAGACACCTTCTGGGTGATTCACTGCATAAACGTAGTGCAGCCTGTCAGCATTCTGTGTGGTAATGACCTCAGAGATGAAGAGCAACCTCTTGCTTGGCCAGCAGCACTGGAATATCAGGTGTCACCTGCATCTCAAACACCAGGTGACAGTTTCTCATCAGCCTCAGAACACACTGAAACCCTCCTCTGTATTCCTTTATAGATTGTCCTCCAAAGCAGATGAACACAAGATGCAATAAATCACAATGAATAGCAGTTAATCGTCACTGCACATTTAACATTTGTGAACATGTATGCATAACGTAACCACTTCCACCTAAAAGACAGCATGCTGGATTTCAGGTCTAGTTACTGAAGTGGCTAAAAACACAGTAACGGCAAAGGAAAAATCCCAAAGCCCTCACACCTTGTTTTCTACAGAACAGCAAGGCAATGTGCAGAAGGATGTTTTCACAAAAGCTAGTGGGTGGTAAAAAGCATGAAGGTATCTCAAACAGCTATCTTGACAGAATTGGACCTCAGGACAGCTGACTAAGGCCTGAAATAATAGGACAATCCCTCCATTCCCTTCCTCAGGGAGAATAAGGCAATTGCTCTGGGAAGCCAGCAGCAGGTCTCTTTTTGGCTCTGTGACTAATCCAAACAGTTCTACCAAAGCAACCCTGCTGATCACTGCAATGGAGCAAAAAGGGAGTTCAAGCCAAGTGAAAGTATTAGACCTGAAACCCGAGCCTGGGAAAATCCAGGGCTACCCTGATTACATTGGAAAATCTTCAGACTGCAGAGTTAGTATCAGCTGCCTGCACTGCCAGTTGTTCCACTCACAAAAGGAATTTTCAGGTGTTTTTTCTTTCTTCTTCCCACTCCAGCCCCATGATCTTCCTGCCAGATGGGTTCTTGGACTGTATCTTCTTCCCCATTTGCAGCTGCTCAGGAAATTGTGGAAAAGTTCTGTGCAAACACTGTAGTAGTTCTGTCTGGTACCTATTTACTGGTACTACCTACATAGTCCTTCCCTCCCTACAGCAGTACCTTAATTTATGCCCATACAGCACCTCATGCCCATTCTGTCCTTACTGATATACCTAATATATCATCCCAAGTGCAGGACAAGAGAGATTCCTTTCCTCAGGAACAGATGATATCTGTATTACATTCCTCAATTTAGCATTGACAATTAAATACTGCAGCATGAGGAAAAGAAGAAAATCACTTAGCCAATATTTGATATTCCTGAGAATAATAGATCTTGATATCTATAAACTGTCTCACATTAAGTTAAAACAAAACAAAACAAAAAAGCCCACTGTCTTTAAAGAGCTTTAATTTCTGTGGAAGTCAGCCATCCCAATGTATGCTTTCGTGCTCATCTACCTGTTTATATTTTACAGGAAATTTGTGAGAATCCACGATTTATTATTGGCGGAGCCAACAGAACAGATATCTGCCAAGGAGAATTAGGTATGAAATTGTCACATCCACCCCACACATACGCAACTTGCATCATAGTTCAACTCTCAATTTTCATTTGCTTCCAAGGAGATGTTTTAAGTCCCTCAGTATTAAGTCCCTCATATACCACTACACATCTACTGATTCCTTCCCTATAACAAATGGGTGACACCTGCCTACTACCAATCTAGGGAGGAGCTTTGAGCAAACAATGCTTTCCATTAACTAATACCATGAGTGTTGCAAAGCACCATTTGGCAAGACCTGGCCCTTCCACAAATACTGTCGTATTTTTTCAGCTTTTTAGTCTTGTTATTTTCAAACTTCTGGAGGCCTTCAGCCAAGTGTGCCTTGTACAGAAGGATAACCTCTATGTTGAAGAATTTAAGCTCAGATGCTCAAAGCTGCCTTGATATATAAAGCCACTAATTAGGTGTAAGTGACAACTCTGCAGCTGTCAGCCACACGGCACTCACCTGCACTGCTTTGTAAAGACATTTCCCACTCAGCTTTTCCATGCCTTCTGTGGTTTTATTGCTTCTCCTGTGACAGGTGTGTGCCTAGGCAGTGGTGCCAATGAGCATTTCCACAGCATCAGTGACTAAGAAGTGCTGAGGTACCTCAGAACACAATGAGAAGAGCCCTTTACTGAAAGGCTGTGGCACGCACTATTGAACAAAATCAGTGTTTCACCTGGCAGTACCTTAGCTTTCCCCTTTGATTCTAGCTGCTCTCACCCTCCTCATTTTGCCTGCTGCTTCTGCTTGCTTCCAGGCGATTGCTGGTTCCTGGCTGCCATTGCTTGCCTGACACTGAATAAAAAACTGCTCTGCAGAGTCATACCTCACGACCAGTCCTTCATACAGAACTATGCTGGTATCTTTCACTTCCAGGTGAGTCCCTTCACCTAGCATTAGGGAGATGTAATTATATTCACCCAACAGCAAGCTCAGCTCTTGGCACACTGTTCCCTTTCCTTCTTTCACCCCGTGAAAGCATGAGCAACAGCGGGAAAGGAAGAAGGACTGAATTCCTTCACCCCAAACTCTTCCAACAAGGCAGACACAGAAGTTAATTAGGGAACATTAACCCACCCACAAAGCATTTGCAGATGCATGGCCTGTGTGTATGACAGATAGCAACAGGTGTTTGGTCTTGCCTTCCTGCTCAGCTGCAGAGATACTGGTGGTTGGCAAGAGCATCTATTTTTAGGGCCACAAGTAAAAATAAGTCACTGAAGAACAGATTTTTCAGAAGAGATTGACTGTTGTCTGTCTTCCCCATGGTTGTCTAAAAACACCTCCCTTAAGATGGATGTATTGCTCAGGGAAATTCAGCGTGGCTGCCTCCCTTCCCATGACATCACTTTTTGGCACATTTTAAAGCAGGATGCAGACCTCTACCTGTAGCTGTCCAAAGTTCAGGTGGCTGGAGGAACACCAGGTAAATCTGAAGGAATACAAACCCTCTGCATCTGATCACAATGTAAGCCAGAGCATGGTTCCTTGCACAGCTGCATCTGCATGTCCATCCCATCCCAGTAATCTCACACTGTGTGCAGGAATTGTTATTTACAACTTCAACTGTAATCTAGCTCTGAAGGAGGAACTGGAAAAGCCTGAAATTACGAGAAGGGAGAGGAAACAGAAGGCCAGGAGCAAGGCACAGTGTGCAGTGCCATGGTGGAACAGTCACACGCAGAGTCAACTTGCTCAAAATCTCCCAGGAGTGTTAGAATTCAGACTCCTGGGAGTGTTAGAGCCATCTAACAACTCCAAACAAGGACCTGCAGTTTCTGTCAGCTTAAGTCCGGTTGCTGTGGCTCAGCTCTAACCTCATGTAACAGAAAAGGGGGAAGTTTTAATAGCTGTAGAGCAGTTCAGTCTTTCTCCTTCCTCTGCTCAACTTTCCATCCAGGCTCCCCCTTCCCTGCATACAGTGAACCCAGACATTTTTCTGTTTGCCTTCATTCAGTTTTGGCGCTATGGAGACTGGGTGGATGTCATCATTGATGACTGCCTACCCACATACAACAACCAGCTGGTCTTCACCAAATCCTCCCAGCGCAATGAATTTTGGAGTGCTCTCCTGGAAAAGGCCTATGCAAAGTAAGTCAGCCTCTTTGGCTTGGGGGGAAGGATAGTTGAACTGCTTTGTACTGAACTTGTCCTATGCTCTTTAGCTCTGCACATATCAGTGCCTTTTCCCACAGATTCTAATTGAGGATGACATAAAGCATATTTTCTAGGGTATGTGTTTTTGGTTTTGTTATTCAGAAGTCTATATTTGATTCTCAGCATCTTTTTTTTCCCTCTCTTTCCAAGACTACATGGGTCCTATGAAGCTTTGAAAGGAGGCAACACCACAGAGGCCATGGAAGACTTCACTGGAGGGGTGACAGAGTTCTATGAGATAAAGGATGCTCCTAAAGATATCTATAAAATCATGAAACATGCCATTGCAAGAGGATCCCTCATGGCCAGCTCCATTGATGTGAGTCCATATGAACTTTGTAGATAAGTCACAAGAAATGACAGAAATCTCCACCAATAATTACATAACAACTTTTGCAACAGCGTAGTTTAGTCCACGTAAGCAAACATTCATTTGCAGGTGGTTTCAATAACAGTTGTGAAGCAGCAGTAAAAGCAGGAAAACAACTGTTGATACCAATTATCAGAGATAATGATGGACTATCTAGCATGTAATGACGAAGTAGAGAAGTTATCTAGGCCGTTGTTCACCGCATATCTGTTTGTATAGTTTCTTTTGTATCCCTGTCTCCTATTTCTGCACACAAATTTTCTTCCATTCTCTACCAGGATAACCTAGGCTTTTCCTACGGAGCAGCTCCTCGAAGTGACATTGGGGAACTGATTGCTCGAATGGTGAAGAACCTAGAAAATGCACAGATGACTCACTCCACTGTGGACTACCAGGGGACAGACGAAAGGCCAGCCTGGGTTTGTACATTAACAGTAGTGATTGCACAGCAAACAGAAAGGACTTCAGTCCTTTCAAGCACACACACACACACACACACACACACAGAGAAAAGCTTAAGACTTCCAAACTTAAATCTTCCAAATCTTTATACAGAAACATTGCTGTCCTTTACTCTCTACCAGGCAGTTCACATACCTTACTTTTCAGGGAGCTGTGTTTCAGTGGAAGAAACAAAACAAAACACCAACCCACCACTGAAAAAACATATCACCTAAAACATTTCATTTGCAAACTCCCTCTTGCAGAAGTAGCCAATTTGTAGGAAAAGCAGCCAATTCTTCCACTTAAGACATCCCTATTTAGTCTTCCTGAATGACTTGAAATAGTGTAATTATTTGGGAAAGCCCAGCATGGCTGCCTTTTGCAAGCATGACTTTCCAAATCACCCGTGTTTCCAGGGGAACTTCCCTCAGTTGCTGATATTACTGATGAATAACTAATGGAACGTTACAGAACTCTTTCTATAGTTGCTGCTGTTTTACTGCTGGTTGTTACACTTCTGAGCCATCACCAGAAAAGTCTGTGACTCTCAATGGAAAGAAGCAGTCAGTGCAGACCACAGAAGCACTCCAGGGAAGTGGGCCAGGGCACTCACTGCATAAGATAATATTTTTAAGTAGAAAAGAAGGAAAGAGGTTCTGCTAAATCATAATGGCAACGTGAAGAGAAAATCAGAGAAAAAGAAAGAAAATAGATATGAGGTAATAGGCAGAAAAAGTAAGGAAACTGGAATAAGATAAAAGAAACAAGAGCAGAAAGGAAATAATGGAAAATAAAGGTGACAGCCAGGAAATACTTGGACGAGATTCCTCCCTGTGCAAGCTGTGTGACCTTACTAATACTCCATTTCCAGCACTGACTTTCTCACGTCCTCAGATGTGTCAAAAACAGATAGAAGAATTACCAGCATGGCCTTGCAGTCATTTCTTAGTGACAAACATAATGAGGGGAGAAGTTTCACACGTGGTCCATCTGCATTTTGCGCAGCCCTCCTTTCCCACCATTCTCCATGATTTTCCCTACAAGCACAGCCGGCTATATAAGCCTGCCATCTTACTCTCAGTTCTTCAACACCCAGATAAGTAAAAGAGCATAGAAGCAGCTGATAGCAAGTGTACTTGTATCTGCTGGAGAAAGCTATACATTTCCTGTGTTTCAGGTGAAAAACATTGTAGTCCTGGGGATTATGGAATAAAGTCTCCATATCTACAGGAAATACATTTTAATAACAATGTTAGTAGGAAGACTGTATGAAATTGGGTCATGATGAGATTGCAGCAGTGCATAAAAGAAATATTGCAATAGGTGCTGAGCTGCTCTTGTGTTTCCAGTTTTATCTGCAAAATCTTACTGAGCCATACAATAGTATACCATCCTACAAATGGCTGAACACTTCTAGTCATGGACAAATTAATGATTTTGATTAAGCACGCTATATACTAGCACGTTCTGAATGCAAACAGCAGCAAACTACATAAAGAGAAAGGGTATATCACAAAACATCCTTTACAATTAATAAT
Source organism: Excalfactoria chinensis (assembly GCF_039878825.1). NCBI lineage: Eukaryota > Metazoa > Chordata > Aves > Galliformes > Phasianidae > Excalfactoria > Excalfactoria chinensis. The sequence continues at coordinate 32,489,218 of NC_092829.1, read as the reverse complement.
ATTTTGCTCCTTTAATTAATTCTTCACTCCTTTCTAATCAATGACATTCTCTGGATGCTAAGCTTGATAGAAGATTAGATTAAAAAAAAACAAAACCCAAAAGTCTCCCCAACAGTGTCATCCTCCCTTCTGCCTCAGAGCTGCTGGTTGGTCTTCACATGCCTTTCCCATACTGTTATCCTGTGTCTAACAGACTATAATGCCAATGCAGTATGAAACCCGGATGTCTTGTGGGCTGGTCAAAGGTCATGCATACTCTGTCACAGCTGTGGAAGAGGTAAGTGCAGTCTTTTGCCTACTGCTCTGGGATCCTTTAGTCTAGACTGGCTGAGTATCACGCATGGCAGCAGAGCTGTGTACAGGGGGACAAGGTGTGTGTGTGCGGGGGGAGGGGGGAGATATATAAATGATGAAATAAAGGAAAGAAATTTTGTTTTCAAATAAACTACAGCTTCATGGAAAAAACCAATCAGTCCAAGGTTTGGCTTTCTGTGTGAATGGATGTTCCTCCATGATCTGCATGGGCAAAGGTAGTCACAGCTGGCCACCTCTTGGTCTTACAGCCTTCCTATACTCATTCAGGGCAAGTCAGGCTGAATGATGGCCCTGGAGAGCACCTGGGGAGATGGTATCAGTGATGTGACAAGCAGAACATTTCCTTTCTAAGACCATTTCTCACGAAATAATTCAGTTGATTCTTTCTGCCTTCTCTTTCAATTAGACAACATTTAAAGGGGAAAAGATACGTCTGATAAGGCTAAGAAACCCGTGGGGACAGGTGGAATGGAATGGACCTTGGAGTGATAAGTGAGTAGAAAGTGTCTAAGAGCATCATTTGATTTGGAAAAAAATAAAGTGCAGCTTTATTTGCCTTTTTCAGCTTGTGTATGGCCCTAACATTTAACAATGAGGTATCAGGTTTTACTAAGAGATAGTTCAGTTCATCAACGACAGTTTGCAAGCACTTCTGTCTTCAAGCTAAACAAAATAAACACGTTCATTTTTTATTTCTGAGAGCTTCTAATAAGAAGTCTGAAGGGAAGCAAGAGTGAAGCAGAGCAATTTCTTCTCCATTTGAATGTATGGAGCTGGAAACATTGAGAATAAATAGTTGCAGAAATCATAAAGGAACATTTTTTTTTGTGAATGTAGAATGACAGTGCTTGACTTTTCTCACTGAGGCTTACAGTAAAAGAACAGGAATATAAATGAAAATTGGGCATTGCAAAATGTAATGTAGCTTGTTTACACTTTTGCAGATCAGAAGAGTGGAACTTTGTTAATGAAGAAGAGAAAATCCGCCTGCAACACAAGATTGTGGAAGATGGGGAATTCTGGTGAACTATCTGTCAAAAAAAAAATTGTGTTTCTATAGGAAATAAGCAACTATTACAAAAAATTGGTCACTCTATGGGACTTAAATGTGATAAAACAATGCATTAATTCCTTCATGTTCCCCAACAAGCCTTGCTTTGTAATCACTCTCCCACCAGAGTATATTGAGTCCCATAGCCCATCTAATTATCCCATATTTCACAAGCTCTCCATCCCCTTTCCTATGATCTGTACCCTCACTCCATTGTTCCCTAGTTTGGAGCTGAAACCTGGGTTAATTGCCCAATAGGCTTAACTCATTAGGAAACTGGAGCTCCCACTGCAAAAGTGTACTAGTAGAAGCTGTAATATGGGTCACTCTCCATTACCTCTTTAGGAACAGTATATCTTTCAGACAACTACTGACCATGCAAATTCAGCTTCCCTTCAATTGTTCCAGGATATCATTTGAAGATTTCATGAGGCATTTCACAAAACTTGAAATCTGCAACCTCACACCTGACACTCTGGAAGCTGATAAGCTTCAGACCTGGACTGTGTCAGTCAATGAAGGGCGCTGGGTGAGAGGCTGCTCAGCTGGAGGATGCCGCAATTATCCAGGTGAGCAGTGAGTCTTATGAGATACCACCTCTCTGATGGGGGCTATACTGCATCCCATAGGCTAAATCACACTACAGCCCAATCAATACTCAGCCACCGAAGGAAAGCTTTGATTCCTCAATGCACAAGTCACATTGATTTTCTATCTAGTTATCTTCTGTCACTGTGTTTGTGACGGCATCTCATAAGCCCAGAAGGCAAACCTGGCAAAGATGAATTCTTGTTTGAATACTTTGCACTGCAGGTAAGAGGTATCAATTTCACTCTATCAGCTAGATTTGACTTTGGAAATTCTCTGGTAAGTTCTGCTACATTTAGATTCTCTGAAAGTTTATCAAATGCCAGTTCTTCACTTTAAATCCTTTGCTATACAGTTGTTAGAACTATATAAACCCTCAAACACATAAAAATATATACATTATATTTATGAAAATAAAAGCCTGGCTTTATCCTTTCCCTCAGGAACTACAGACAGAGAATAGTAAAAGTTTCCTTTGGTCAAAAGTATTGTTAGAAAACTGAAGATTTTATTTTGCTTTGGATTGTTGATGGCATTTCACAGATACATTTTGGACCAATCCCCAGTATCGCCTGAAACTCCTAGAGGAAGATGATGATCCCGAAGATGAAGAGGTTATCTGCAGCTTTTTGGTAGCACTGATGCAGAAAAACAGGAGGAAAGAACGCAAGCTGGGAGCCAACCTCTACACCATTGGCTTTGCCATCTATGAGGTACTAGTTCTAGACCTTGTTCTTAGTGCCAGGTTCCCAACCCTTAAAGTACATGTTTACTAAGGGAGTCATTGAACTGTTCATCCTGACTACATGAATTGCAGTTTCTCCTTTGCAAGGAAATGTGGAAGAGAGGAAAAAAAAAAAAAATTCAAAGCTTTGGTGCCATTTAGCCCATAGTAAATTTAGGGTTTATTGCACCTGGAAGTAATGCACTTATTAGGTTTTTATGGTGATTTTATGTCAGATTTTAGCATATTCTTCTGCATATCTACGTCAGTCTCCACACTTCCTTAATCCACGCTGAAACTAAACATCTAATTGGCAGAACCGTGTAAAGAGGGAAACAGCCAAGACACAAAAGTAGTCATCAACATCTGTCCCTCTAGTGACTTCAGGTAGAAGTCAATTTACTAGGTTCTTTGCACAAAAATATTTGGTTCAGATCTCAATGGATCTTGTGTAGATCACAAGAAATCGAGAAAGGAAGGGGGAATTTTCTTAGAAAACTTGTAGAAATTGAGGTAATGTAATGACTAGCTACAACTCCAGATATCCCTACTGTTAGATTTATAAGCAAGTAGACTCACCTAGAACTTCTGTTTCTTCTCTTTGTTACTCCCTAAGGTACCCAAAGAGGTATGAGCTGAATGGGGACAGACTGACAACTTGGTGTATGCTCACAGCTAGTGTCACTGTTGCTCCTGTCTGTAAGTCAGTGGGAAACTGTCCATTCAAGTTTGTTTTCAGGGATGTTACAGAAGTGAAACTGCTAACCATTATGCTTTGAGTGTTTAGTAACATTTTCACAGTCCTTTTACATTCTTTCTCACTCGTACTTTGTTTTCATCTGCACTCAGTCCTTTTCTGTTCTGTATGTGAGCTGGCCACTGCTTTCACTGTCCCATAGTGAACCTGGACTATAGAAAGAATTGTCAGCTAGCACTTAAGACACCACACTCCACAAAGACCCCTAAAGCAGATCTGTTTCCTCCTGCAAAAAATGCCAGCAACTTAAAACCTGCAGCCCTAGAGTTTGCTCTACAGTATCAGATTTTTTTTGTTGTTACTGTCAACAAATGGTGTTTTCAGCCATTGAAGAAAACAGAAGTGCACAGACTGAATTTTTCTGAGCCTGTCAATAGCTGAATCATTGGTACCACCAAGTTTGCAAGCGAGTTCACATAAAAGCTTTCACTGGAAAATACAAAGATGACCATTTGAATTGTTGTGTTTGCAAACCTATTTTACAGACAGTTAATTCTGTAGAAAGCAACTGCAAGCACTTGTTCTTAGTCCACAATCACCAACTTATTTTTCACACTTAAATGAGTGCAGTGTCTCTTTGGTAGATACAGAATTCATATTTTTCCAGGTAAGTTACCACTGAAAACACCTTCACCTTACTGTGCAGTAGATAGGAGCCTGCATATACCATTCCTTGCCACACCACCCTCAGAGATAAGTAACTGAGCTTCAGTTACATGCCATTAGCATCCAACAAAACAGATAAAATCATGGACGCAGCAGAACAGCCAGCCAGCAGTCTCTATGTGGCATGCTGGGCAGCTCTCAGAAGCCAACTAAACCCAGCTAGCAGCAACTTATAAGGTGACAGATTCTGTAACTGATAACAGCTAGCAGCCCCCATCAAATCCCTGCTTGCTAAGCTGCCACTGCTTCCTTTGTGTTTTCTGTCCCACCTGCTGTCTGCATGACAAGCTACCTGGGCAACAGGTAAGACTTCCTTGAAGATCAATTGACTCCATTGTTCTGCAGATGCACGGTACTAAGCACCACTTGCAAAAGGATTTTTTCCTCTACAATGCTTCCAAAGCTAGAAGTAAGACCTATATAAACATGCGAGAAATCTCTGAGCGCTTCCGGCTGCCTCCCAGCGAGTATGTCATCATCCCATCCACATATGAACCTCACCAGGAAGGAGAATTCATCCTGAGGGTTTTCTCAGAGAAAAGAAGTCTTTCAGAGTAAGTTGCAGATCTTTCATCTGGCTCTAAAGGGGGAACTGAGCTCACTACTCTGTTACAGTTGTGTTCCCTACTTGCAACACTCTACTCTTAATTTTCAAGAGGCACACTCACATCCCCACAGTTACCTTGTAGTTTAACAAAAACCTGTTTTGAATTTCCATTGGAGACACTGGGGACTACTGACAGGATATCCTTTGTGAACACACTTTCTGCTATTTTTATAATGAAAACCAACGTTTGGTTTTTTTAAATGCTATATGCCACTGCTATATCCCATATGGATTTTTTTTGCCAGATAGATCACTGTGACAGATCTAATTTTGGTCATGAACAAAATTCAGAAATAAGTGTTATTTCTTTTCCATCCTGCTCTTTAAGTAGCTTCCCGGAGCTCAAACTGCAGCTAGTATCTCTTTGCTTAGGCCAAAAAACTGGTTTGCTCCCCCCGTCGAGATTCAGTGATGCCAAGGCTATATATAATAAGAATAAAGCCAGCAGCAGTGTTCTTGGAAGCAGTACTCAGGATGCTCAGCTCAAACTCAGAAAAACTACATCCAGAGTCTGAGCTGTAATGCCTGGAAGTCAGCCCACACCGCTGCCTGCTTACAAACCACATACAGAAATAAACAGTGTTGGAAACAGACACCTTCCTGATTTATTTACTGTCTGCTTTCTTTTAGGGAGGTTGAAAACATGATTGAGGCAGATCGCCCATCGGTAAGTACCATCCTGTCATCTTCTCTGTGGGAACAGAGGGGAGGAGTGTCACACATAGGGAAACCCATAGCAAGAAACCATTTGCAGCCACATGACAGCTCCTTTAACATATTCCCACATATTCCCATCAAGATATTCCTATTAGCACTTCATATATGCTGCTTTCTGGTTTGGACAGACCAGAATCTTTTGCCAGGATTGAGATTTGTTCTTGGCATAAAGAAGCCTTATGCCAAGCATAAGCCACTCCAAGAAACCATGGATAAGTGGGCACAGAAGTCAAGTCTACACTGCACTGATTTGTTGGGAAAAATAAAAGGAGCCATTAGGGATAACAAATTTGATTCAAGTAGATAAAGCGCAAGAGGAGATGGATGGCTGTTTTGATAGGGCTTCTGCAATTCCAACATGCAGTTTCTTTGTGGCTGCATTTTCCCCTCTTTTTTTTCCCCTTATGACTATGATTTGACTGTAGGAATGGGAAACACAAATGTGAGAAGGTGAAAGAAAAAAGGAAATATTGCTGTTTAAGAATGTGACCTGGTACAATCCAGAATTCTTTTTAAAAACACTTCTTTTCCTACTTTGTTTCTGTTTGTACAGAAGAAGAAGAAAGGGAAGGTGGGTACCCGTGCAACACACTGAGTGTCAGAAGGCAAGATGCATGTGCAGTGCATGCAGCAGGAGTTGCTTGCTACCATTAGTGATTTCTCTGCTTCTGGAAGCTGATCTAGTTAATAAGGAACACTGGACAAGAGACCATTTTCAGGCAGCAAAGTTTGTCTTCCTATACAAAAAGCTAATGAAGTACAGCCATAGCATCTGGTATTTCTCTTTCTTAAGTGGGTGGCAAAAGCATAAGCCTTTCAGTCTTATGAGCTTGATCCTTTAAGTTCCTCAACTATCCTGCCTGCCTGATCCTCCACAGGCATCCTGACACCTTTCCCAGTGAGAAGACACACACCCTCCATTGCCCAATGCAGCTACTCCTCCCTCCTCCCTGCAGTTTCTGCTCACTAGAGTCCAGGATTGTTCTTCTAAGTCTTTTAAATGTACCCAGTACATTTAGCAGACAAAAAAAAAAGCCATACTCAAGTTACAAGAAAAATTATCAGCCAGAGGAAGGGTACAAAAAGGCCCACAAGGGAGAGATTTTTGAAGAGTGGTTGACTCCAATTTGCATTCCTCCTTTATATGTACCCAAAGTAGTCCACAAAGCATCATAAATCAGGGCACCACATAAAAGAGTGAACTCTGTTTCTTACAAGAACCTTGAAAACATAACACTTTAATCTCAAGACTGGTCAATTGCAATTATGGCTCCAGGATAACGCATTCACATCTGTTAGCAGCTTTCTTTGCTTTAAATATACTAAAGCAGAACAACTGCATGTATCTCCCTGCCTCAGCAATTAATAGAGAACTAATACATGCCTCATGTAATGAACAAGCTCCTACACAAACTCTGCAGATTTCTCTTTTCAGCATGAGCATAGTAGTAACTTGAGAAATTCCTCTTTTTTTCTTCATCTGTCTGCATGTGCTTTGCCACAGAACAGACATCCCCAGATACTTCCCCTAACACTATTTCTTCTGTAATTCCTACTTTCTTTCTGTTCTCTTCCTTCTAGCCTATCATCTTTGTTTCTGACAGAGCAAACAGCAACAAGGAGCTGACAACAGGCGAAGATGCTGTCAAAGATGGTGAAAAAACCCACGTAGATGAGAAAAAGGTTCTGCAGCAACTGACAAGGCGGGGATAGAGCTTGGTCTGGCCAGCATGAAAGGGCAGCTGGAGAGAGCACAGGAATGGGACAAAGGAGTGTCCTTGGATACTTAACAGTTTCCAAGTTGAGGCTTGCTCTCTGCATGTGTCTGAGGAAGATGGAAATGATAACAGTGAGGCTAGCTAATGCAGTATTAGTCTCCAGAACAGGGCCTCCCACACTGCAAAATGCTCTAAAGTCACTGAGCCCCTCTAAACAATTCATAGTCTACCAGGCAGCTATGGAACATGTTTTTCTCTTCTGCTCCAAGTTTCTCCATTGCAATGTTTTGAAATGGGGGAAAAAAGATAAATCAGAATGTAAAGATCCATTGGTGAAATTAATCATTTAGATTGGTTTCAGGAATTATGAGAACAACAAGGGGACATTAACAATGCAGCAGGTTCATCAAGGAATGCATTTAATGAAAGAAAGTGGAGAAGTTCATAAGGATAACGTGTTCCTCTGAAGAGCTGCACTATCACTGGGAGGCTTACTTGTGTGAAGGGAGTGAACCACCCAGACCCTTTCATTTTCCTGCAAAGCTAATGTTGCATATATCCTTCACTTGTATCTTTCCAGCGTTCTTCAGCAAAAGCTCGTGAGAAGAGTGAAGAAGAAACACAGTTCAGGAATATTTTCCGACAGATCGCAGGGGATGTGAGTACATGACCAACCCCCACCTCTGCAGAGCAGCTAAGCCACAGCAGCACCTAATCCAACTTCTTTACTGATTCAAAAGATGGAAAATTTAAGTTTCCTTGCACCAAATTTCCCTTGGGAGCTGTAGTTAAGGAAAATGAAATGGAAATTCAGTTAAGCACACAGCTATGCCCATATGCACATGCAACTCACTTTCACTGTGTACAAATGAGCCTTATTTAAATTCAGGCTCTTACTTCTATCACTACTATCACAGAATTACAGAATCACAAGGTTGGAAAGGACGTACAAGATCATCTAGTCCAACCATCCTCCCATTACTGTAGCTACAGCAAACCATTAAGCCATATCTCGTAGCTCCTCATCCAGATGCCTCTTGAACACTGTCAGAGATGGTGACTCCGCTACATCCCTGGGCAGCCATTCCAGCACCTGACTGCTCTCTGAGAGAATGACCAATTCTCTGTGTGAAGCTATTAATGATTTCTTAATCAGTATTGCACAGTATGTATAAGCAATGCATAGATACATGTATGTATTCAGACATGTTTGCATGTTGAACTAAAGATAGCAGAACAGATCAAGACTGCACAAATCAAGAGGCTGCTAAAGGGTTGCAGAGATTTTCACATTTTTGCTCATACCGTGGCTTGGAATTACTGCCTGTTTTCCCAAGTGCTGTTTAATAAATACTGTGCAATCCCTTTAGATTTGCTTCATACAGAAGGTGTAGCTGCAGCCTCAAGAAAGATTATACAAAGATAGAAAACTCTCTATTTTGGATGATGTGCCATGATGAAAAGTGACCAGAGACTTCACACTTTCAGCATATCCATCCATATAGTGATTGTCATGATAAGGAATGTTACAATTAACAGTATTGTCCCCACCTTTCCCACCAGGACATGGAGATCAATGCTGAAGAACTCAGGAATGTTCTCAACAACGTCGTTAAAAAACGTGAGTTCGAATGTGCGTTTTGGTGACCTCAGATAAAGGCAGCAATGATATGATATACACCTCCACCACTGAGAAACATCCTCAAAATTATTTATGGTTCCAAATTCACAGATTTTCTACTTTCACTTCTGCAGACCTTAGCTAGAAAACTTTCATGGAGATGGTCTCTATGAGCGACCATGTATGGATAATAGAGAAATGAGCAAAAGTTCATTGGAAACACCACACAGGTTAATACAACCTTTCTAGCAGACTGCAAAGTCCCTTTAAACAAGTCCTAATGGAGGGAAGGACTTTTCTCCCCATTCAGCCATCTTCAGCCTTCAAACCTTGGGCTTGCTTTGTTAACTGGAAATTGAACTAGAGTTTTCCAGAGGCTTTTACTGTATATAGCAGGTCATAACTCACCTGCAATTCACAAGCAGTAATATTACTTAGAGCCTTTACAGATAGTTTTTCTCACTCATACCTCATGGGATGAATTAAGTCAGTTTTGCATATACTTTGAGTAGAGTCCTACCTAAGAGGAAGGAGTGATTGCTGACTTACATGATCTTTATCATTTATTTCAGATAAGGACTTAAAGACAGACGGATTTGAACTAGAATCCTGCCGCAGCATGATTGCTTTGATGGACGTATCCTTTGCCAGTGAAAGAGAAGTGCCTGATAACACAATGCTCCACCTGAGTTTTATTCCCTGACCACACACGCACAGATTGATTTTAGTAAGCTGGAAAACAGACCAGCATGTTACAGGCTGTTGTCAGATAACGCAGAGTTCCAGCGTAGCACACATTGACTGCGGTCATCTCAGTGTTAGCATAGCTGGCAGATGAAAATATCTCCAAGTGCAGAACTAAGTATGATACCATTCCTTTAAGTCATCTCAACAGAACTACAAATTGCCAACAAATTCAGTCTCTTATCTTTACCTTTTCAACGCATCACACATTCTACCATGTACTTAGCACTCAGAGCAAGTACAATAAAACACACTGCAAGATGTCACATGGCATTACCTCCAATACAGCATTACTCAGTCATCCTACCTGAGTAGGAAAACATATATGTTTCCATACAGTTCCGTAAGACATGATTTATGAACATTCAAACCAGACCAGAAATCTATTTACAGCCTAGAACCATAATGATTAGATGCTGAACACAGTTCAGTAAATTATTTTAGTTGACATTTTGCTTGATTCTTAATTCATTTTAGCAAGGCAGAAAAAACTTCATTCCAAGATAAAGCTCAGTTATCTTAAGCAGTTCCAGGGGAACTTCACCAGTGGGAGCACTTGGAAAAAGCCACTAAAACACTCTGCTTTACATACATTATAACAGCTCCAGGAGCAAGTCTCCTGCCTGTATTAGTGGTTTATTACTACACAAGGAAACAGTGCTTCACAATCCCAAAACAAAATAACACTCTCAATAACCAAAGTGCTCACAAACACTTTACTGTGCCATTCAGCCCTCTCTCAGCATTCAGGCATCCTGAGCTGAGTTTCATACTCATCCCCCCCACCCCCCCCACTCACTGGCACCCATAGAAATAATTAGTTTTCCAATTAAAATATTGGGGTTTTTTACCTGAACGCTTGCATCACAGACAGATGGCTCAGGGAAGATCAACTTTGATGAGTTCCGGCACCTCTGGGACAAGATCAAAAGCTGGCAGGTAGTGCTGCTCTTCCTAGCTCCACAGTGCAAAGGCTTGCATAGGGATACCAGACCTCATTACATCCCCTACAATCGAAAAAGGTCCCAAAATTGAAAACTAGCTTTTAACATGAAAACTAGTATCTTCCTTCAGCCTTTTCTTAGCCTAAGCAAACATTTAGAGCTACAGCATTCATATGAGGAGATCCCCCTGAGAAGGGAGGAGGTACACAATGTGGAAGAGGAGGAGGATGGGAAATAGAGCCAGGCATTGCAATTAGCTTAATTAGGGCAATTAAGATAGAGGATTAACAGCATAAACTCAAGTCAAATGAGGAGGGTCTCCAGAGGGAAGAGTTTTTTTCTTCTCACAGAACAGATCTAATTCACATGTCAGGAGTGAGGGGGAGCTGTGTGTGAACAACGCAGACTGCCAAGCAGCAGCCACAGGTGATCTAAGGCAAAAGGCAAAGCCTTCAGGTGCTGCAGGGTAGCACTCACATCAGCAGGTGCATCCTATAAAAGCATAAGCTTAGACATCTGCTGTGTACTCCTTCCTTTTTTGCAGAAAATCTTCAAGCATTATGATGCAGACCATTCAGGAACCATTAACAGCTATGAGATGCGCAATGCAGTCAATGATGCAGGTAATTCCCTCAGTGTCCAATGCCCAACAGCCAAATAAACCTCAACTAAGCAGATCCTTGAACTTCTCAGTGAATAATGCATGGTATCTCAGTCTCATAAATGATCAAAATCAAATATGTACTAAGCCAGCACACACACTTGCCCAGTTTTACCCTTTTAACTTGAGCAGAGTTTGTGTAATGTTTGTGCAACTGCACTAAAAGCACACAGGATGTGCATCAGGGAGCCCAGATGCGTGCAGGTTAACTTTCAGTGATGCAGTCACCCACCAAAATTACCTACTTGCTCTCATTTAAGCTGTGGGTTCTTTAATGTTGTATAATGAACAATCAAACCCATTTCTGGTCCCCCCGCAGGGTTTCGGCTGAACAACCAGCTCTATGACATCATCACAATGCGATATGCTGACAAGAACATGAACATCGACTTCGACAGCTTCATCTGCTGCTTTGTGAGACTGGATGCTATGTTCAGTGAGTGGCTGCCCTCATTTTACAGGCTTGCCCCTTTCCCTGCCTGAAAACACACTGATATTTAAAGGAGAGTTTATTATACATAGCACTATTGCCTACATATAGTTTCAATAGTATAAGATATGTGCTAATTTATGACAGCCATCCCACACAAGCACAAAAGATAATAAGCCATTACATATCTCCTTGTATTAGCTGTGAAAAGCATAGCAGAAATATGTGCTCACCTAAAAAGTAAACACACACATAGGCTTGGATAACATAGTGGGAGTATGATTTGGTTTGCTGCATGGGATCATCTTTGCGCTTTGCTTGCACAATAATTTAATCCATGTATTTGTCATTGATTTAGGGGCATTCCATGCCTTCGATAAAGATGGAGATGGAATCATAAAGCTCAACGTCCTGGAGGTAAACTACTTTGTGCCAGTATTTCTAACACAACATCCCAGTACTACATTATTAATTCCCACCACTGTCTCACACATTCAAGTTGGTCTGATCTTTAACTCCTTCTCTTCCTTAGTGGCTGCAGCTCACCATGTACGCCTAATACCAGAGCCTTCATCAAGGACCTGCTCCAGGTTGCTGTTTGAAGTAATGAACTCTATCCATCCCCAATACAAACGAGCATTTTGCAAGATACGTGCTTTTGCTCACCAAGATAAAATGTGCGTGAAAGAATAAAAAGACAGCTGTGCTCCAGCAAGCAAATCAGTGCTCATTCCCTGTACCTACTTATGTAGTATCTCCGGGACATTTACTTTCGACAGCAAGGATTGATTTACTGATGACTGCATTTAGGTTCCTCTGCATGTTAAAGACTCAGAGCACGCACTGTTACTCTGTTTATACTGACACTTGGAAGCACCATCCCTGAAGTTAGTACAGGTCAGGCAAAACTAAGTTTGGATCTGAACTGCGTAAGTCAGAGGTGTCTCATACCGCCCTGTAATTAGTCTTTGTTAATAATTAATTTATTTTAAGAGGTGTTTTACCCCAGTGTGGCCATTTTAGGAAGATTATTAGCATATGTAAGCATAATTAATTGAAAACAGATCAACTGAGTTTTAATGTTAACCTTTAGGGTGTCATTTCTGAAGGAACAAAGGGGAATGAATGCTGAGCGCTGTCCCACCATTCTTCAGGATCCACAGCAGCTGGTATAGTTTTATCACAAGCATGAAATCAGCATAAGACTTCAAACATCAGCTGACTTCAAATGCACTGAAAAAGCACGCGAGCTTGACAGGCTTTCAGAACTGGTCAATCAGTGATCAGCATGAAAATGGATAGAAAAACCAGTATGTGCACAGAGAGGGCACGGAGGCCAGACTTTATCAGGAGAACTTCTACTGAGAGCAAAGTCTCTGTCTCATGCATGTGGTTACAAGGCAACAAAGAATGACTGACCTCTTGGTTTCCTGGGGCTAAAAAGCAGCAGCAGAAAGCAGTCTGCTACAGTAAAGCAAAACTGAAACAATAGATCTTGGCATCTTACCCAACATTATTCTGATAATTCATACATTTAACTGAGTGATCACTAAGAAACAGATAAACCCATGACTATAGAGTTCTTCAGAATATTGTCTTGCACTGTTAGTTCCTCTGAAAGAGTAAGACAATAATAGTTTATGTAATGAGTTAACCTTTAAACTCAACTTTCATTTTAACCCAACCTACGTCTCTACAATGACTGGAATACTAGGAGCACTGGGTTACAGCCACACGTTATCTCCACTGAGCTATTATTTTCCATACAAAACCATGGTAGATGCTCTTGGTTCTGGTCTTCATAGAAAAATTAAGTCTATCCGTCACAAAATATCTGGATTTTTTGACTGGCAATCAAAACTGGCCCTTAACCTCCCAATGACTGGAAGACAAATAGTTCTCTAGACCTTCCCTTTGCAATAAGCCATGAAGCAAGGCTGTCTCAGTGCATCATCTTGGAGGCCTCAATTGGGTGGATGGCTTCCAACTTCCCTATGACATCTTAGATTCCTGCACCCTGCAAGCAGAAAATAGCAACAGCCATCTGTGCCAGCACTGGAGATTGGCCACTGCAGCTTGAAATATACAGCTCCAGGACAGCCTGGGCTGACTTCATCCAGCCACAAATGGAACGTCATGTTCTACTGAACCCTGTGAGAGAACCTTTCTATTCCAAACAAAGAAGAATCAGGCTGACAAACCATAAACAATATAAAGAATTTTTATTTTTCTTTTCAGTTTTTTGTCTGCGTAAAGTTTCATCATTGTTACGCTCAGCTTCGTACCAAAATGAAAGAGGAAAAGCAAGGTCAACCTGTGCAAATGTTCTACATAGCTTAAGTCATTCAATTCTCAACCATGTTGCTTTATTCCACTTTAAAAACTTTTTCATATGTGCAGCAAAATGAGCTTGGAGGAGCTGGCAGGTGCATATGACGGAATATATACCTACACAGTTTGTTCTTTACTTCCACCATTAAATATTTTACAATTAGCAGTCAAGACTGTTTCCTTATCCTTCTTCATATGTTCTGCAATTCTGGACGACTTAAGACTATGTATGAATGACAGTACATTAAAGGCCTGAAAACCAAGATATTATCCATACCTACATTTTAATTTAAAAGAAGGAAAAAAAAAAATCTTTCCAGCACCATGTTTTTGTTTCTGGGAACCTGGAGTTTATTGTGAGCTTTCAGTCATTGTTTACCAAGATTTAGCATAACTGCATGGTTTGTAAGTGTGTGGTGCGACCTGCACTACTTCAGCACAGCACAGAGCTGAGCCGCTTGGAAGGTCCACAACCCACACACCTTAAGGCAAACAGAAGCTGGGGTATGTAATGCATCCTCATACCAACAGATGCAAGTTTTCCCTCTGGCCCATTCCAGACAGGGAAGCAACAGCAATAGGCCATGCAGCACCGTGCTGTCAGTTAGCTGTTATTTTTCCTGTGATTTGAAGGAAAATAGAGTAAATAACACAGACCAGTCTTCACGTTGTTTTTTGATTCAACACATGTGAGAATGTCAGATAAAGTTCAGCTTTGTGACACATTTGAACTTTAGAGTGATTATTTTATGCTACTTGCACTCTTCTTTTTGAGCTTGGGTAGGGCTTAATATAAACACTTTGCAACACGTTCTTCCACTTTTGAAGAGAATGGTACATAACCGGTTTCAGTAAAGCTCTCCCATTCTCCACATCACAAAATACAACAGCTCTGAGCACTTCATGCACATTAAGGACTCACAGCTGAATAAGCAGCATCAGTACTGCTAAGGAAAGAATGGTGGCTTCCACCCCAAAAGGGACTGCCATATTCAGTCAGCATTCAGCAAGTCCAGAGCTCACGGTCTAACATTTGACTAATGAGATAAAACAGCTAACCGTAAAAATCAACTCTCACTCTACTCACTCTTCCACACCCACAACTCTTCAACTGCATAAAAACCAAACCCAAAACAAAAACAGTCCTGAACACAGGCTTCAGATGTGTAATGCTGCTTTTCATGCAAAAATTACCCCACTCCTGTTTCACAAATAGTCCCCTTAACAAGACTACTGCACTCTCTGACCAGAGGTATATCACAAGTCAGAACCCTCAGTTGCAAACCTGGAGAGGATCTCATCAATGGCTGCCAATCTAACACACCAATTTACCATTGCTCTTCTGCAGCCACACATGGAGGAAACAAACAGCCACTAATGGAAGCTGCATTCCCCCCAGAAGAACAAAGAAATCTGCAGAATTTCATACCTGCATGACAACCACATTTCAAATCCTGCTGAGACAAACTCATGACAAAGCAGCACGATATTCCCTCTGAGCCCTTGAGCAATATGTATACCTTTTTTTAACACATACAAAGCAAAACTGATAAGCACTCATGCAGCTCTGCTATTTTCCTGTCCCTTACCCATTTTATGATTCTGAGAATGGATCTGAAGCAACCAATGAACCAGCAAAAGACACCACTGCAAAAGCTGGACTTCCCAAGTCCAAAATTTTGGATTAGACCATTTTTAAGGACAGAGAAGGAAATATCACCAACTACAAGAAAAGGAAGTCTCCTTTTACACCAAGGAGAAAAAAAATCAACACAGTAACTAACTAGGAATGGAAATAAAGTGTAATAACTGTCTTTGTTGTAACATCTAGGGAGAAAGATCTCTGCATGTTCCTGAAAACAAAGTCATCAGCTGAGAGAATGAGAATCACCAAGTATCAAAAAAAATCTACTCTCACACACAAAGTTTAGTGATAGAACCACTCCACATACTTGTCCTCAGAACACAGAGCTCCCCGCCATCACAACCTATGAAGAATAGCTCAAATAGTCAAAACATTGTTTCCTTCCACACTTTTACATTTCTCTCATTGTGGTTCAAAAAAAGCAAAATTATTTAATATCAATAATGGTGGAAATGATTTAAGTCATACGAAGCCTTCTACTTATAAAACAACCCCACCAACATTAAAACCTCAAACAAATACACTTGGAGATTCCAGTGCAATAAAGCAGAAAACAACCCATCCTCCCCAAAAAAAACACATAAAACTCTCAAAGCTGCCTTGAGTCTAAGTCACATATTTCTTTTATTTCTCCCACCTACAAACATCTTAATGAAAATAATAAAAAACAACAGCAACAAAAAAACCTCCAAAAAAAAAATCACCCAAAAAACGACAAGAGCATTGGAACCTCAAGAATTCCTACATTTGAAGTAGAATTCTACCAGACACCGTTCCTATTTTACTCCTGTCTTCCTCAAGAAAAAACATCAATATCAAGCAAATACAGAGGAATTATGCTTGCGCACCAACACAGGATAAAAGCTGTGTGCTTCAAAGAAGGCCCTGAAGTTTCTTGACTGGATGGCAGAGCTGAACATCCACGGGCCTCCTTCATTCACAGTCCTGCCCTAAAAAGACTTTATTGCAGTCAAAGAATGAGGCTACAAAATACGTTTGGTCTATGGATAACATATGAAGTCTCGAACAAGTGGTTAAAGATGTCCACTGAAAGCAGTACATTCAGTTTGAAAAGCACTGGATATGTTTATAAGTGACTCAGTTTTGACACTGGAATATCTTTATCTTCTGTTACAGTTTAAGGAAACAACTGCTTATTTTTAATTAAGCAGGAGGTTAGTCAAGCATGAACAAAAAGGTCCTTGACAGATTAGTTCCATTGTTCCATTAGTTTCCAGAGTTCCTTGTCAGATTCATCTTGTTATTTAAAAAAGCATGAGTGCAAAAGTTCAATTTCACTGAATGCAACAGAAAAATGAGGTCAAGTCTGCAACGCCAAGAGACAGCAGCAGAGAGACCTGCACAAGTAGAAACAGACTTCCACTTTGCACCTGCTTCCCCGTGTCCACTATGTACATTTCTGGAAACAAGATTGTTTGTTTGTTTTTCCCCATGAAACATGCATTTTGTATCCCCAGCTTCTGCTTGAGAATTTTAGACTAAAATATAATAGAATCCTATTGACTTTTTGTGAACTTCACACAGCCTGAGCAAATTAAGCCAGTTCACAACAGAAACAAAATAACACTAAAGTAGAAGAACTTAAATATATAGTGGCTTTGAACTTCTATTTGTTTATTTTGCAATAAAGATACAGCATTACGGAATTCCAAATCAAATAAGCAATCTAACTCCGGTACTGTATCACAACAGTAGTGGTTGCACTGAGAAACAAAAGCTGATACTGGTTCCTCCCTTCCTGCACATTAGGACCTATAAGAGACTAAGATTGTAAGGCATGAGAGCAGAACTGTTCCACTGCTGCTCGCATACCAGCCAAAGGACTGCTTTCCTCCAAAGAAAGACACCAGAACACCTCAGGAGGTGTAATATTTAGGGTAGTCTGTCACCGTATATATTGTGTCAATTATAGAAATTTTTAGACAAAGATTAAAACATAAATTACAGTTAATGTTAAAAAACTCGTTCCAGTTCACCATAAAATACCGTTTCTTTTTATGAAGAAAGCCAATATGTACACACTGGATACTCAAGTTACAGATTTTGTTGTCAGATGTTTTTGATATTCTGGTTTGCAGATTTTTATTAAAATCAGCAAAAACAGATATAACAAGAACAGGTATGTTTTAGTTAGACATTTAACAGGCTTCAAGCTGAGCGTGTAAACACCAGCACCCATCATCACCTAGCTTCTCAACACCCCTCTGCACTTCCAAAAGATTCTCAAGAACATACTTCTTCATAAAACAAGGTAGACAAGAGGACGGAAATATTCCTATTTGTCAATGAATTGAAAACTTGCAAGAATCTTACATTTGGGCTGCTTCTTAAATGGCCACCCTTACGGCTACAGCATGCAACATAAGCTGCAGTTCTGTAGCAAGGCTTTTCAGCCCCACTTCCTTTTTGCATTCCAAGTAGTAAAAGCAAGAGAAAAGGCTGGAGTAAGAAACTGATGTTATATGGAATAATCCTGACGTTAAATTACTTCCCAATGTGGGAGGTGAAAAGTTTCATGAGTCAACCCTGCTGTCATCCTCAGCATGTCTTTCAATGTGTCCCACAGCATCCTAGAACAGAAACAAAGAAGTCAGTGAAAAAAAGAAAAAAAAAAAAAAAAAAAGAAAAAAAATCAATGACAAAAACCTAAAAGATTCTATAAACCTCAGTGAAAGTGACACTCCAGCTAAAGTAAGTTTTTGGTGTACGCCTTCTTAAATATCAATACCAAGCTATTATAGTTTATGTAAAATCTTGTGCACCGTATGATTCAAGGAAAACAGAACAACAGCTTCCTTTCCGTCAGGAAAGTCATACCAAATAAACGCATTATATCCAAAGAAAGTGCTTAAAGAGAAATTAATTACTCTACTTCTGTTTTTCAGTTCTAAAAGAAACCTTCTACAGTGTATTATCAAAAGCATTTAACAGGGAGTCACGCTACATAGCCATGAAGCAAAGCATGGATTTCACATATCAGCATAAATGTCACAACCCTCCTACCCCTAACTCTTTCCATATCACTTCATCATGCTAGGCTCCAAGTCTCAAGCCTTCTTCAATTTTTACATCTGTGCTAGCATTAATACAGAATGTTACAATTTTACAGACTGTTAACAAAACCAGTCTCATGCAAAAAAGTAAACAGCAACAGTACCCACAGAAACTGTGTACAGATAAAGGTTAAATAAAAAATACCTATTTCAAACTGATATTTGTTCATCTTAAACAGTAAACTATACCACAAAAATTTAACATCTTGAGTATAGTTACCAGAATTTCTTGTGGCATTTCAAGAATTTTACCACTTCCACATAGATTTTAAACCAAACTATTTTAAATTTGCCATATCTCAACTTATACACCAGTGCACTCCTTATCTGTCACAAGCTGAACCATGTTAGCCTAGTATGATTTAACAATATTCAGTTAGGTTCATTAAGAATAGAAGAATTTATTCATCTTTAAGAGAAGTCCCACCACAACTTCATGCTGTGGTGACAGCATGTGCTTCCTATTTAGGTGTGGTGGCCTTTCTTTTAAACCTTTCTACTATACCACCCAATACAAACATGTTACTCCAATCACAAACCTGCTTGGAACCTTTTCTGGAAGTAAAGAAAGCATCACAGTTCTTCCAACGACATTTTAAGGTCTGAAAATTTGGGTTGGTGTGGTCAGTTAGCAAGTGTTGTTTCAGGTGGTCAACAACTCCAAAGATTAGCGAACATCCATGCCACTGGTAGGAAAAAACAAACAACATACCCAAAATCACCCAGGGGATTTAAAAAAAAAAAGTAGTTAATCCCTTTATTCTTGCAACTCAACAACATTCAACAAGGACTGCTCACACACACACGCCTCCTCTAACTTTTTAACGTTCTTATTCCATATACATTCTCTGTGGACTCTCTTCCTTCAGTTAGAAGTTTAAAGAGATTTCCCCAGCTTCTAGCCAATCCCAGACCATCAGCAAGAATGGGTTTAGGAAGAAAGAGCCTTAGCCTTTACATAACTTAAGCTTTCCAGAGGCAGAGCCATTGTTTTGTTGCTCTAGCTGTTTTTCCCTGTTATTTTAACTAATTTCATGTCACTATCTAAAGATCACCAAAAAGAAAAATAGTTTAAAGATACTACTATTGGCTTGCCCAAAAGTATATGGGAAATGCAACTAGCAGTATATACTCAAGGTGATTTTTAAAGGATTGAAATATAATACATTAAAGGTTAAACCTAAGGTGATCACCTCTAGAAATTAGTCTAAAAACTGTAACAAAGAAAGGCCAAAAACATTTTGCTCATTACCCAGCAACGATAATTCTGCATAAGATTAAGCCTCACAGCTCTGATACTGCCATCGTAGCATCCAGTGTAGATCTGTATTTATGAAGAAAAAAGCCAGGAAGAGAAAAAAATGAAACCTTCAAAATTTTACTTCAAGGTAGAATATATTAGATTTAAGATTCTTGTAGTCACACAAATTATTAAAACCAATAATACAGAGAACCAAACAAGCTGGAGGTTTTATTTATTTCAAGTCTTTCTGCATTGGAAATGCATCACTAGGATATAACAGCCAATCTGCTATCAGTGACAGACTACAACTTCTTTTTTTTGCTTACCACAGAAAATTACTGTCCTTCGCTCTTCAAAAAAGCCATTTATCTGGATGCTTCTTCAATTTCAGAATACCCAAAATGAACTACTACTACAGGACTGTTCAAGCTTCAGACTACAATGACAAAGCTTGGCTGCACTTAACTCTCCATCTTGCTCATATGAGAAGCGAAGCTTGGGCCATACGTATCCCAATACATAGATCAGTTCTGTTTTTACAGATAAGTACCATACCCCTTCAACATATTTAACAATCTGAAAGCTACACATCTTGCAACTAAGTACTTTTAATGACTCTTTTATGCAGGTATTTATCCAGACTTGTTTCTAAACTCTACTTTGCCTGAAGAAATAAACCTGTGCACTTAACTCAAGTGTATATCTTTGTGTAAGCTCTTTCAGAAGTTGCCCAGTCAATAATATATAAATACAAAGCTGCTGTGACAACTTGATTTTTTGGCTGGCATTTGTGAATACCTCTGCCTTAGCTGAAGAACAAATTCATTTCATTATCTGAGAAAAAATAGAACTGTCTAAATGCGTGTGGAAAACACAACTTCCTATTTGAGATCAGTGAGGAGAGGGAAGTTACCATGCTCTTATGGATGGTCATACACATGATCATATCTGAATGGCCTCCATAAACTTGCAAGCGGTCGTGTGACTTGAAAGAAAGAAAAACAGACATTTACTGGCACAACAGTTAAGAGGTATTTTTCACACACATGCGAATGACAATAAAAGCAGTTCCCTGAGTAGCAATCAACACCCCTCCCAGTGGATCCCAAGTTTTGTAGGCACCATGGAAACTCTCTATCTTCCATGCATTACTTCTGTGATTCCTTCTGTTCACAGAAAGCATTTGGTCTTCCAAGAAGATGAAGTCAACACTTCCCCACTTCTTTGAGCTGCAATTTTCCTTGCATAACTCAAGTTCTTAAAACAATAGTTGAGGCTATGCTCTTTTGAAGCTCATGTATTTTGGCTGCAAATTCTGAGCGGGCCAGAGACCAGTAAGCACAAAGATGACTTCTTGAAATCATTTATTAACACATTAGGCAGATTTTATTAATAACTACTATACTCTCACCTGTAGTTCATAAACACGAACAAATTTATCGAGGCACGCTGTTACCATCACTTTCCCCAGAATGTTCACAACCGTTACTGCATGGTTATGTCCTTTATAAATCCGTACCAGTTCTCCAGTCTGTGCCAACAACAAGGAGAGGTAAGCAGCTTATTATTTTTAGTTAAGTAAAACTACTTTAGTTTTACATAGGGTAGCTAGCTTCAACCCTCACCAATCACAGAACAGATATATCCTTTATTAGACCTCTATTTCCTACAAAAGTACTTACAGATCATCACCAAGAACATTTTCTTTGCTTAAGTTTGCAAGGAGCCACTGCAGTCCAATAGAAATGCATATCACTATGAAAAGTCTACTTTCCTCTCTTTCCATCATTATCTTTCCATCATTATCCCATCAATCCTGCAATTGGTACTGTGCATATCAGTAGTAATAGTATTTATGTAGCCACAAGGACCACTGAGCAAATTTAAATACACAGAAATATACTTTTTTTTTTTTCCTGCCAATTACCTGAAACCATAGTAAGTTTCTTAGCTTCATTCCTTGCATGGCTATACAAACCCTTTCCACATTATCACTAGCTTTAGAGCAATATTTGCAAAATCAAGATCCCCAGATAAAAGGATGTTACATACCATATTAAATGAGTCAACACATTTAACATGTTTCCTTTAGTATTTTACCCTCTGCATTTCCCTCTTAGTTACTATAGTGCATAGTCACATTAAATACAGAATAAATACATTTGATTCCCTTTTCTGAAGGTCGTTTTTTTCTACCACCAGTCATAATTATTTGCAATGCTGACATTATAGCAAAGGTTTTCACTGCCTTAACAGAATTAGTCATTCAAACTTTATAGAGAGAGACTTACATGAATGTTGTGGGCATGGACAGACTGGTCACTGGAACCACTGAACACCAGATCATTCACAACCTACCAAAAAAAGAAAGAGTGCTATTTCTATTAATTGTTATTTAATGACATGAAAGTGGCCAAATGAAACATTCTGACTGAAGGTGCACAATAATATTTCCTGTATCTAACAGGCAAAATAAATAAATAAATAAAAATAAAAAAATCTATTAAGTACAAAAGAATGTACACACTGAGTTAACTGAGAGCTAGGAAGCACATAAAACTACCATAATAATAATTTGATACTTCACAACCGACATTAGAAGCCCACCACGCTAATTCATCCTGTAAACTATTCTCAGGGACAAGTGAGCTTCAGATCCAGGCCCAAACGCAGAATGCTGCTCCCACATGTACAATAAAACCTAATGCTTCCTATTACTATTAAACCTGCTGTGCACTTTTGTTACAGAAGACAGTGCTCCCAACAAATATCAGTCCTGAAAGGATACTTAACAGTTCCACCACGAATCAATAAGGAACCAGACTACACTGACATACAAGCTGGACTAGGGCAGAGAGATCACTGGGAAAAAAAAAAAAAACTACTGTGTTAGTGAACAATATTCAAGATGATGAGGACTGCATATGGACAGTCATCCCCTATTTGTAGATGATTGTGGTTAGAGCAAAGCAGCCAAACAAGAATACACACCAACCTGTAACTTCAGACACTACATTATATCAGGCCAAACAATAAAGTAACCATCAAATGAGCAGGCTTATGTCATTCACAGTAACAAAATTAAAAACAATCTTCCTAAGATGAACAGACAAATGCAGTCTGAAATGTGATATATGCCATCCTAAATAATGTCCATTGGAAGGGATGTTGGCTATACCAGTAACAGAGTCCTTTTACTAGTATCTTGAAACTACATCCACATTCAGCAGCTCAAAAGTGTCAAGCCTAGACTTAATGCAAAAAGCAATTTGTTAAGTCTAGAATAACAATGATTCTTCTACTGAAGGATAGTTTTCTAGATACTTCTTTTTTGTCAGCTTTTCCTCTATTCTTTTATTTTGGGGATCTCTCATTTCAAGATTGCTTCCTACAAAAATAAACATCAGCTTTTACAGTGGCAAGACAGAGTCTTCCTATCAAACCACTCTGTTATCTTTTGAAATAGAGAAAGCATCTATTGTCTACCATGGTCTTCTAATTATTAGATGAAGAAAGAATAATAAAGAAGATTACAGTGTATGGAAAAAGAAAGCAATGACAGTGCCTTCTAATGGGATACAGGCAATACAGAGCAATAGCAGGTAATAATGAAAATTGGCTGACCCTTTATGATGACAGTTAATAGCTTAAGAGGAGCTAAATCCCTATCCACAGAGATGCTGTTCCCTCAGCTGCTAACCCTTAAATGAGGGTGAAGAGGGGTGGATCACTTCTCCACCCCTTCCAATCACTCAGGTGCACTGCTTGCACCTGAGCTCCATGCGTTAGCAACACCTTCTCACCTAGTGTTCAACCATTGGTTCAGGCTGTGATCTGGCAATTCCACTGCACAGTTTTAAGAATCCTTTGTAAAAAAAAAAAAACAACAACAACAACAAAAAACACATTTTTGGAGACACTTGCCTTCATGCAGAGTATAGTTTTGCTGTGACCTTCAAGAGTCCTAAGAAGCAACCCATTCCGTGCATCACGTACACTGATGGTGCAGTCATAGGAACCCACTACCAACAGCTTTCGTGCTCCTTCCTGAGCTGTGGCCAAGCAGCTCACTGCTCTAGGGCTGTGGCATTCAAAGATATCAACTTGCTTGTTGTTCTGTTGAAGGAGAAAAATTGGTATTTAAGAACTAAAACTTCACTATGACTAACAAGGAATTAAGTTTCCAAATCAAGGAAAAACTTCTTAAATTGGGCTTTGAAGCAAAGAAAAATAGTAATTATTAAGCAAAAGCCCAGTAAATCCCCCTTCAGAGTTAGAAAAAGGACAAAAAAAAGCATTTAGTGAGAAAAACCAGATACATATATGTATCCCCTTCCAAAATTCATTAATGAAATCAAAGCACCAGAACAGTTAAGAGAAAAGCAACTGAGGATAGGGAAGAGGGGACAAGAAAGATTAAGAAAGGCTAAGAGTGATTATCTGTACAAAACACTTAAGTCACGAATACACATACTACTCAAGAGAAAGGATTGTTAAGAAGTACGAGATAGAAACTGCATTGAAGCAGGCTTTTAGGTGCCAATATTAAAACCAACCAACCTTTACACTGAATGTAACAACACTGCCATTTGCAAGGCCTGCATAAAGGATCCGCCATCTGCTGTGTAAACAGAGCACTCGATCTTCCAGTTTAAACTGTTCCATGCATTCTTTGGTCTGGCAATAGAAATATTTACTTTAAGGTTTTCATTGGCTGAAAACAGTTCAGGGACAGAACCTACAGACTACTTCTTTGGAACTAGCAGAGCTAGAAAAAAACATCTTAATACGTGGTATCACCCAGAAGTCTGATCCTGCTTTTCATCTGCTCATTCCTATCTTTGGGACTTGATGTTACTTAAACAACTAGCTATAGCACTAAAAGCTTCCTACTAGCCACAACCTCTAACTTATATACCAGCTTAGAGTAGGTATGTGAAACGCCCCCCCCTTACATGCTTGAGTTCAAGGAATACTCATGAAGTCCTCCTCAGGAAAATGCCATGAGTGAATCATCATCTGAAGTGTCAAAAGCATCTCTCAGTTTACTCCCAAAAGCAGATATTTACCTTCCAGTTCTTAAATCTAAGAAGGCTGCTCTGAAAGTAATGCCACCTCCTATTTTATCACATTGGCCCAAGACATCAGAGGCAATGTTGGTGGTGTGGCAGCAGAGGCTGAACCTACCCAATATTCCATCACATTTTGTTGATTTGTGACGGACAGCAGCAAAGGGGCAAGTCTGACAACATGGTGTCTGACATGGAAGTGCATACAAAGCACAGGTGTATCACTGATTTCTCAAGTGTGGAAAAAATGACACCTACTGACATTCATTGATGCTTGCTGAACACTTACAGAGATCAAACAGTTTACAGAGATCAAACAGTGAATGTGAGCACAGTCAGGTGGCGAGTGCTGCATTCCAGCAGTGGCAACAGCAAGGTGAAAGACAAGCCACATTCCAGATGGCCATGCATAGCTATCACCTCCACTGGTGCTGGTTTTTACAAACACAGGATGCAGGCTCTTATTCATTTCTAGCAAAAATGCACAGCTAATGGTGGTGACTACCTTGAAATAGCATTTTGTAGCTAATAATTGTCTCTATCAAATAGCATTTTTGTGCCCTTTGTATCTGTTTTAGCTTCCATTGAAATAACTGTGCGGCATTACTGCTGGAGTGACCAATGTACACACAGGACAAGATTTCCTACTATTTATCTTTCAAAACCCCGCATCAAAAAGCCTCAGCCTTCCCTACCTGTTCTCTCAATAGCTGTTCTATAAGGAGAACTGCATCTTATATCAGAAATGAAGTTTGACATAAGGTGAATTCAGTATTCACAGACAACCATCCAGCACATTAGCATTCCCAACACTTGAGATCTCATCATGCTATTCTGACAATTCCACTGATAAACTTGTCCAGAAGATTAGCTTGTTTTTTGTTTGTTTTTTTTTTCCATTTTTTTCTTCCCACTCTGCTCTAATGAGGCATAAAGTAGGGCTCACGTCTAGCTCACAGGGTTTTAAATGGCTTATTTCATTTATATTTGCAAAGAAATGCTGCATAATTAAGCAGTACATGTTAATCACAATAGAGTTGAAATACCTTGATATTGTAACAGTTGATGGTGTGATCACTTGAGCCAGTGTAAAGCGCAGCATTCTTCCCATTTGTCTGAGTGACAAGGAGGCAGTTCACTTTTGAAGTATGTCCTTCAAAGACAGCCACACGCTTCCTACTCTAGAAAGCAAAGCATATGGTCCATCAGACTAAAGGTCCGCAATACCTCTCAGGATCTGCACCTGACAGAGTATGGTGGAACAGCTAACAAATACAGCAGGACCTGCCACAAATGCCTTTAGTCTTCTTGCAAGATGAAGGGAAGAGAGCAAAAAAAGTAATAAATAATTAAATCTAAGCACTCAGAAAAGTAGCTACCCTCCTTAACTATGTAAGGCTTCATAATAATACAATTGCAACCTTGTGACTGGAATTATTCTTACAGCATTGTCGCAACCTTACTTACAACCAGACTGTAGGCACAAACAGTTTTGTCTGCTGAGCAGGTGTACAACAAATTCCCAAAAATCTGAATAGCATTCACTGCAGCCAGGTGTCCTTCAAAGCTCCCCTCTGTAGGTTCTTCATCCTCACCTGGCTCTGAAGACACTTCTGTAGAATAGAGATGCACATTCTTTGATTATGTGATGAAGCACATACATACTATGTTTTATTGTTCACCAAACAGCAGAACTATTACATCGGCTCAGCATCTTTATAGATTTCACTGCAGTTCTCAGGTCAAGTCTGTAAGTGTCAGAATAGAACATAAAATGTCTGAAAGATCTTTACATATCAAATTTAGAAAGATCTTTAAAACAGCAAAAATACTGCATTATAGTCTATCCCACAGCCTCATGGAGACTGTGTAGAAGAACTGTTGATGTGGGATGGGATGGCAAAGGCTCAAGGCACAAAGCTCCCAATAAGGGATAAGGTAAGCAAGCACGTTTTACTTTTTACGTTTTAAGTGTACTTTTTAAATCTTCATAGCTAAATTTCTCTGGCAGCCGTTTAGCCTAGACCTGACTCCAGTTCTTGTAATATATCATATGCAGACTACAAGAAGAACAGCTTAAAAGATATACCTGATGAATTCTTCGATCCTCTTAGTGATGATATAGAAGCCTGCGTCTCAGCCACACTGTAACAGAAATAAAGGTAGCAAGATTAGATTCCACATGCTCATTTTTCAATAAGTTACTGGTATAAGTAGTATTCCAGAACACAAGACCCTGCACTAAGCAGAAAACTTTCTATATTGTGTGCCCCGGTGGCGCAGTGGTAGAATTGCCGCTTGCAACACCGGAGACCCGGGTTCGAATCCCCTCTATGGCGCATGTGGTAGAAGTGCCACTCTGCTACACAGAAGGCTCGAATCCCGGGAGTTGGACTCAATGATCCCTAAGGTCCCTTCCAACTTGCACGATACTGTGATAACAGGTTAAGATCACAAATATTTTTCCCAGGCAGCAGAGCCACATCCCAGTTGTTAGACTGGTAGATAACAATGCACATTTTTTAATTGGATTAATTAAAGCAAATTCAATTTACAACATACAGACAGACACATTTTCTCTCAATTTTAATTTCCAAACAAAATTAAGAATTACTGATGCAAAACTTTCCAAACTAAAACAAAACAAAAAAACAAAACAAAAAAAAACATCTTATGAGCATCATTTAAAGCCTTTACTTTTGGGAGAGCTACAATAATCTCACCTTCTTCTCATATCATCCCCATAACTTGTGCCAATCTCACTGGTAGAGCTCACTTCATCATAGCCTGAGCAAGATGCCTCTAAGACTGCTTGGTCCACAGTTCTGCACGACTCCCTCTTTGATGGGCTGTCTGGTTTCTCATCTCCTGACTCTGATGAACCAATGTCAACCACTTCACACTGGGGCGTTGCGACTTCCACTAGTTCCAGAGAAGCATCACTATCATTCTCATCCTTGTTTCTAGCTGCTTGAATACCAGCTCCATCTCCTTGTTTTTGAGGAGCGGATGTTGTAACTTTTTCTCCTTTAGGAACTTTTCCATTCTTGAGCTTCCGGATAGGCTTACAGTCAATTATATCCTGTTCTGTATCACTGTTTTCTGGCACATGAGCTGCCCTCAGCATTTTCTTTTTCCTTAACTTTCTCCTCCTTCTGTTCCCCTTTTCTACTGGGACTACAGTGTTTGCTGCCTGTTGTTCCAAAGGTTCTGCTGACAATTTGGGAGTTTTATCCGTTGGCATTTCTAGAAGAACTGAGTGATTTGGAAGCAAGGTGCTACACTGATCCAGTAAAAAGCTTTCAGTCACTGTACCATTTGCTTCTCTTTTGCTCAAAGTAGACAGCGAAGGAGAAGGATTCTCTGAAAGTCCAGCCTTTCCCCTATCCACAGCAGGCTTGTGAACTTCTTGATTAGTTTGCTGGAAACAAGCTGTCAGCTCTGATAGGGATATGGTTGCAGAGATAACTGGATACACTGATGTTTTTTGGATGATCTCTTCTGAAGAAAAGAGACTAGTGTTACTTTCAATCTCTACAGCTATTAATGTTTATGCAAGGCTTACTTTCCCTTTTTTGTTTATAATTAAATGTGCGTGTAAAGTACTCTAACACTGTAATGCTATGGAAAGCACAGCAATGACAGTGCAGTAGCAAATTCCTACGCTGCAGAAAATGAGGATGTGTTCAAATGTGGCAGCTGTGGACACAGAAACAAAGGAAAGAATCTGCCTACCCCTGGAAGGCCTCAGGTAAGCAGGGGGTCTTCAGCAAGATACCCTTGCCTCCACTGCCAACCCTTAAATGAGGTCTGGAAAGAGGTGGAGCCATGATCCACCCCTTCCAGTCATTCAGGTGTATTGCATGCAGCAGAGCTCCACCAGGTGGAGCTCTCCCACCCTGCCCTCCCACCAGGTGCTTAATTACTGTTTCAAGCCACAACTTAGCATTTCTGCTATAAGTTCATACTCCTGAATGTTGAAAGGATATGTGCACATGCATATATGCTCTTCCAGTCAGCTATTCAGACTTTAAAAAATACCACTGGGAACCAGAACGTTTACTTGTGTACAAGTAACAATGCAAGGGGGTGTACAGGTGGCTAGTATACAGATGTTAGAAAAGATGACAGTAAATGTACAGAGGTTATAAGCAAAAAGGGAAACTCACCAGTGGCGATGCCTTAGCTGAGGAAGCTGGGGCAGTCCTCACTGAAGAGCGATCTCCGAGAGATGCTGCCTCAGCGGGAGTCAACCCTTAAATGAGGTCTCAGAGGAGGTGGAGTCGAGCTCCACCCCTTCCGGAAGCACAGCTACATCACTCTCACCTGTGCTCCCGCAGCTGACCCCACACTTGCCTCAGCTGATTAATCAGAGGTTCAGGCTGTGATTACCAATCTCCCATACAGTAGGGAGCACCCCTTCACAGCATGAACCAATGATTAGGTGAGTTTTCCCTTATTACAGAGACCCAACGCGACGCTGATACAATCTCCCGTCGCACTGAATATTTATGTTATTCAGATGATGATTGGATGGGTATTCACAATCTTCCGTGGGCCAGTGCTTGATAGATGTTACTGGAGACAAGCCATCTTAAGGTGCAAGTCCATCTGTGTTTCATCAGTCCAAATGAATCGTTCTCTGATGGTCCTAGAGGCTTAGAATCTTAGGGAGAGTAATACAAATGTTTCAAGGGTACCAGGAGAAGAAGGTCTGCCCTCCAGGGCAAGATACAGGCCATATTCTTATCTTGGGTCAATACTTCTGCTTGCACTGGATTATGTCCCAGCCTCTGATACCATACCCTCTGGCCAGATATCTGTGGCTGTATAACTATATCTGGCACCAGAGGAGGAGTCTTGATCTGCCATAGGGACATGATAGGTGTCCCTTTAGCAATGAAGACTGGAGTACTGACCACGGTGTCAGCAGGCCATGTACCTATCACCGAGGGGGTAACTGAACCTCCCACCTCCAATAATCTCCCCCAAGGTGCAAGTAGGCCACACCACTTGGGTCCTACCTGCACCTTCCAGGGCCAATTTATCTTATGGATTCCTGCTTTTAAATTCTCAGGGGCAGGGAGCAGAAGATTATTTTCATTACCAGCCTGCGGTTTTACCTCATTATCAGCACCTGTAATTTGGATCCTAAGAGGGGAGGCCCATATAGTTTGTAACATTCTCAGGGCATTGGGTCTGCCATCCCGAGGTCTATCATTCAGGTCCCACAGGGTTTTGTATAGTCTTTTTGTCCACCCCTGCAGGGACTGGGAGTCTGTCTTCAGGGCAGCCTTAAGGATACCACTGTAGCATTCAATAATGCCTGCCCCTGTTGGATTATATGGCAGGTGGAATCGCCATTCAGTGTTGTTTTCTTCTGCCCAGTGCTGTATCATCGCTCCAGTAAAGTGAGTCCCTTGGTCACTCTCGATAACTTGAGGTGTCCCGTATGCAGACATCAGTTTATTAAGAGCCTTAATTGTGTACGCTTGATTTGCCTTTGGTACGGGATAGGCTTGCAGCAGTCCACTTACAGTGTCAACGCAGGTCAGGGCATATCTTGCCCCCTCAGACCGAGGGAGGGGCCCAATGTAATCAACCTGCCATCTCTGAAGAGGACTATATCCTCTAGCAATGTGGGATGTTGTTTCAGGCAATGGTCTCTGTCTCATCTTTGAGCAAGCGTCACAATCCTGACATGCTTGGACGATATCAGATAGTTGTACAGGCAGTCCCCATGCTTTAGCGGCTGCCCACATTATCTTTTGTCCAGCATGCCATAGCTTCTGATGTAACCAAAGGGCAACATTTTTGGATTGTGAGCTCTCAATCCATCGGATTCGGGCCAGTGTGTCAGCTTCATCGTTTCCTGGTGACTGCAGGGGTTGATGACCAGAGATATGGTAGACACATACTGTCCTTTGTTTGACTGTATTCCAAATGTCTACCCACATGTCTTTACCCCAAATTGGTTGGGCGTGGATAGCCCATTCCTGGGTAGCCCACTGCGTAATCCACAGAGTAAGCCCCTGGCACACAGCCCAACTATCTGTACAGATGTTCAAGACGCCATCACCAGGTTTTTTAGTTATGACCATTCACACGGCTCGCAATTCTGCCCATTGGCTGCTCTGACCATCCCCCTCATCAAACCAGATTGTCTCAGTAGAGGGATGGTATGCTATAGCTCGCCACTTGTTTGGGTTGCCTCTGCTGGACCCATCCGTATACCAGGCATCTTCAGGAATAGGATATCTTCCTTCCTGAATGGGACTCTTCTCTGGTGGAGCAACCATCGGTTCTTTTGGTGTATCACTGTGATATGTCACTGGACCTAGGATCTTCTGTAATTCTTCTTTAAGTGGAGACGAAGACAGGCTGCTTCTCTGGCTTAGATAGGCGACCCATCGTGCTACCGTTTGTGCTTGGGCCACCCCTGTCTTAGGAAGGTGAGTCAAATCTCTTACCCACCCCTGGATTGGTAATGTAGTTTTAACTATGACCTCTGCTGTTTGTGTTATTGGCTTTACCGCTTGTAATGCTGAACAGGCAGCCAATAACTGTTTCTCAATCATGCTATATCTTTCTTCTGCTCCGTGCCAAACCTGAGACCAGAATCCAATGGGGGTTCGAACAGAACTCCGGCATTGCCACAGGCCCCAGCCAAAACCATCCTGGGTAACATGAACGTCTAGTTCAGCTGGGAGGGTCGGATCAAATATACCCAATGCCTGAGCTTGTTTAACTGCCAGTTTTGCCTGTTGAAAAGCATCCTGTTCTACCTTCTCCCAATTCCATGATTGACCCTTCTTCATAAGCTTATACAATGGCCTCAACAGCTGAGCTAAATGAGGTATAAAGGAGCACCAACACCCCAATATACCCAAGAATTCTTGTAGCTGTTTTGATGTTGTAGGAACTGGAAACGCTTGGACTTTATCTACTACTGCACTGGGTAGTACTTTGGTTTTCCTGGACCAAATTACTCCCAGGAATTTTACAGATAGCCCTGGACCTTGCACCTTCTGTGGGTTTATAGCCCACCCTCTTTTCTGCAGATAAGCTGTCAACAAATCTGCTGCTTGTCTCACCGCCTCTAATGAATCAGATGTTAACAGGAGGTCATCAACATAATGATATAAATTGACATTATTTGGCTTTTCCCACTTAGCCAGATCACGCACCACTAAATTATAACAAAAGGTGGGCGAATGCACGTACCCTTGCGGTAGGACCTGGAAAGTCCACTGCCTGCCTTCCCATGTGAATGCAAACTGATCTTGCGATTCTTCACTGATTGGAATACTGAAGAATGCATTCGCTAAATCTAGGACACAGTGATATGTTTTAATTTCCCTACTTAGTGTGACCATTAGGGAGGCAATATTGGGCACGGCCGCATGAACGGGTGGCGTAACCTTATTCAATTCCCCGTAGTCTACTGTCATCCTCCATGTTCCATCTGGCTTTCGCACTGGACATATTGGGGAGTTGTATGGGCTATGTGCAGGCCTTATAATACCCACTTCCTCTAATTCCTGCACCAATTTTGTTATTTCATCCTGCCCACCTGGGAGTCTGTACTGTTTTACATTAGTAATCGGGCGTGGCTTCAGCAGACAAATAGGCTCATGTTTTGCATGGCCTCTCAATATTGTCTGAATTGCCCGGATACTAATGCATCTCTGCCGCGGCCAGAACTCTCCCACTGTTGTGTGGAGAGCCAGACCCCACAAGATATCAATTCCTAATATATATTCCGGAATTGGAGCAATGGATACCTTGTACTCCTGTGGTGGGAGGCGCCCAACCCCCAATTTTACCCATGTTTGGGTGACTGGAATGGTTTGTCCCCCAAAGCCTCCAATCATTACTCTATTACCTTTGAATTTTGTTGGGTCCCCATATATTATAGATGTTTCTGCCCCAGTATCAACTAGGGCCATAACCTTCTGTACATTTTTCCAGGACCAGTATATCGTTAATTCTATATAGGGCCTCCAGTCCCGTCTAGAGGCCCTACGGGGACTGACGTCCCTCATCACACCATGAACTGAGCCAGGTTCAAGTCTTTTACCTCTGATGCCTCTGGTATCGTGACCTGAGGCACCTGAGGCAGCTTCTTTTTCCTATTTGGAACAACAAAGTCTTCCAAATTCCATGTTGTTGTTGGTCGCTGCTCTATAAGTCTTATTCTCAGTCTTTTGGGGCGGATCTGAAATTTTTGTTCATCCTTTAGCTGTTTCCACAACTGAAGGAGAACATGGTTGGGCTGACCATCAATTTTTGCAAAGTGAACGCCTGCCCGGAGTAGATCGTTTAACATTTGTTTTTGGGACACCCTAATGGGTCCCATCTGAGGGGTTTGCGGGTTATAAGCAAAAAGGGAAACTCACCAGAGGTGATGCCTTAGCTGAGGAAGCTGGGGCAGTCCTCACTGAAGAGCGATCTCCGAGAGATGCTGCCTCAGCGGGAGTCAACCCTCAAATGAGGTCTCAGAGGAGGTGGAGTCAAGCTCCACCCCTTCCGGGAGCACAGCTACATTACTCTCACCTGTGCTCCCGCAGCTGACCCCACACTTGCCTCAGCTGATTAATCAGAGGTTCAGGCTGTGATTACCAATCTCCCATACAGGGGGCAAAAGATTCAAGTTACTAGATGCTTTTGAACTTCTGAGAAAAAACCTTTGGTGAATCCTACAGTGCTGGATTTAGATGCTGCTACCCTTTTGTTGTGTGTTCCTTTAATTGCAGTCATCATTACTACGGAAGACCATTATTAATCAAAACAAGCCTAATGTGCCTCAGCTGCTCAATGGGAGCTCACCCTTGTCAAACAGCCTGCAGGTTTGATACCCAACTTGCTTCGTCTACAGAAAAAAAAAGAACACCTTGCATTTTTATAAAGCTATCTCTTAAAACAAAGAAGAGGCACACATACCATCTTTCTGCGCTACCACTTCTGTTCGTGAAGCACATAGAGAGCTCTGGAGTACAGTATTCACATTTTCTTCTGAGGCTTCCGGAGACACAGGTTCTCGTTTAATTTGTACTGAGGATTCTGGAGGAGTGGTGAATGTGATGCCAGAATGGAATGGCATTGATGTGTTTACGTGAACAGAAGTTCCCAGTGAAGGTACAGGAGACAAAGTGTCCAAAAGGGGCAAGAAAGAGCCTGCAGGAAGCAATTCAGCTGACACCAGGGATTTGCTGTTTCTTCTATCACTTGAGACACTACTGGGGAGTTGCTCTGGCAGTTCTGAAGGTTCATACGACTCTAATGATAAAAGAGGAGAGGAAAAACTAAGCAAAAAATGAAAAAATATGTGCATAATTTACAGATTCTTGCAAGAAAAATCAGTGGTGTCAAGAGTTCGTTTCTGGCAGATAGGGAAGGAAGAGAAAAATCTGCAAGGAAGCCAGTCAATGCAGTGCTACCAAAGAAAACATATCACAACTGAACAATAAAGACTTCATTGTGTAAAGCCTAAAATTTTGCTCCACTTTTTACAAGTGCAATTTTTACAAGACACTGAGTTAAAAAAAACATATGAGTCAGTATTTCACCACTATTGTTTCACAGTATCTCCTACCTTGTAGCCCTTGCAAGACCTGGATTCTTTGGCTTCTCAGAGCACTCATTTCCATGGTTATCTGCAAAAAAGGAGTTTTTAATCACTTTTACTAATGGTAGTTTCTCAGGTTGCCAACTTCTAGTCCTGTCAGTCTCAAAAGCCTACTGTTACCTGTTGCTTTAACACCAGGAACCGCTGAACTTCAACATACGCAGCCTGCAGGGCGGCTCTAGCTTGCAAGAGATTATTGTCCACACTATGCAAAGACTTGCTCAATTCTTCTTCCCTCAGTGAAATAGCCAACAATTGGTCTACTTGAGAACGTTCTGGAAAAAAGTCCACATAGTTTAGCATATAATGGTACTTGGAAAACACATTAAAATAAATGATAAATGATACCTCAATAAATATTATCACTTCCTAACATATAAACACATGAATTAGGTAAAGCATTAATAGTTGTACAAGAGACTGAAATAGAGCATCTTTGCACAGGAACAATCACATATTGCACAGAAGAACAAAGTTAATAATTTCCTCTTTAAATGATCCCAACTTTGACTGCAGTAACTTCAAAAAATAAAAAATAAAAATCATAGCTTTACCAGCACTGAACAGAAAGTGACCCTCCTTCACAAAGATCTTTTGTTGAAGTATATACACACAGACAGTACAAATGCATTCTTTTAATTAGTGTAATAAAAAAGATAAAGACAAATTTAAACTAAACGTGACTTAAATTATTCACCTAATCCAGAGGTGAAGAAAAAGCTGGTTAAAACTAAAAGAACTCTGATAAAATCATTTACTATTCAAAATGGCATCTGAGCTGTGAGACTTCTGTTTGCAACCTCCTGACAATCTGCAAGCACTGTTTTCAGTAAACAGCCTCCTTTTTAGAGGTCCTCCGGTATTACAGAGATGCTCCAAGTCAATCGAGTTTCAATTTGTGTAATCCTCAGCTTTTTTCAAGTTAATTTCTTGTCATGGTTTCAATTTCAATAGATTTACTACAATAATATGGTGATAGAACAAAATAACATGAAAAAAAAAAAATCCTTCCATGCACTGAATTACACTACTCACCAGGAAGCCAGGATTCCAAACAAGGACGGAAAGAGAAGAGACCCAAATGTATCCAATTGTTATAGGTCTTACAATTTTATAGGTCTTACAGACCTGACAAGAGTCCATCCCTACGACCCTGAACACACCAACATAACACTAAGCCACTACAGCCAAGTCACGGTACTACTAGGTATTTACAATCTCTATTCTAGACACACACACACACGCACATAATAGTCACTCACCTTTTTTACCTTTGATTTTTCTTCTTTTATTCTTTCTTTCCAGACTGGGGATTTCAGGAGAGGATCCTTCCTACAAGCAAGATCCTTTATTAACAAAAGACGCAATAGCAATTTTGCCTAAAGCAAGAAGGCAAACATTCACCGTTATCTCAAGAATCATCACTTCTAACCACAGAAAAGAATATGTATAATTTTGCATATTCTTATGTAACTTGCCCTTCCTTCTCTTCTTAAAAGTGAGAATGAAACAAAGTGAGTGCCATGTTGTCATCTCAACTGAGATGAAATACTAAATAGACAGCTTAGATATTATTAAATAGACATGCTTAGGTGCTGAAAACCACACTTGGTTCAGCTTTTCTACTTCATAGATTTAGTTGGCAATCTGAGGATGAAATAAGTGAGGAATTAAAATTCTCACTAACTACACTTATCAAATCCATTCTGATTCATTTGATCAGAAGCTTCTTTTTTACTTTGTGTATGACTAAGACAAGGCAATTAAACAAATTCAGATGGATAAATTTCTGGCTTAGAGACAGGCTACTATCTTCAGTCTTTTTCTACCTTAATTGAAGCTTCTGGTTTTGTAAACAGGATTGTCTTTCCTTGTTTGACAATAAAAACTGAAATGTCTACAAAAACAGATGTCCAATACAATTTAGCTTTCAGTTTTAGAACACCAAGATCCTCACTCCAACACTAACTACTTTCATGGGAATATTTTAACAGCTTATTTACTAGCATAGTATGCTTGCCACTAAATCAAAACTGAAGAGCATTTGTAGTCCCTACTAATAAAAAGAGGTCTAACCAAAAATCTTCCACTAAAAAAGCAGAAACAGAAAATATTTCTAAATACAATTAATTCAAATAATCAAAATAAACCTATTAATGTACAAGGCAATGAAACAAAGAGAAAGTCATCCTTACAGAGACCATTCTCTGGCCATAATCACTGACTGGGAAATAATGTTTTTAGCACACCAAAACTGCACAATATTGTACACTTACTCCCGTTGCTCTTCGTTTCTTTCCAATTCCTTGGCTGTCATTTTGCTCAGTACCAGAAGTGTAGCTACTGTCTGTAGCTGCATCTACGTTGTTAGACACTGCAAGAAGTACATCACTTGAAGCCAGAGGATTTTCTTCTGAGATTTCTAACACATTCTGTTTTTCAAGAAGAGGTGTTCTCTTATCTAGACTGTCTTGCTCTGCTTTTGTGAGGCCAGTGAGCTCAGAAGTAGCCTCTAGGCTGTGTTTCCTTCCAGTGGTCTCAGTTCTTTCAGATACAAATGGTGACAAAGAAACAGAAGAGGTCTCCTGTTTCAAGTCAGCTTCTTTGTCAACACTTGCCTCATATCCAGATGTTATATCACGTAAGTGTCTGGCTGCAACTATTTGCCCTTCCTCACATTCTTTTGCTTTGGGTTGTTCACTAAAAAAGCTGTAAGCAGAAGGGTGTCTGTCTGCAATGACGCTGCTTTCAGAAAAGCTACGTTTTCTGGTTGACCCAGGCACTGCTAAGGAAATCCCTTCCCACTGGAATCCTTCCAGAGTAGACAGATCAGATTCTTCACCAAGTTCTAGAGACTCTTGATCATTTTGAACGAGAGGCACCATTTCTATACCAAACCTTTAACAAGAATAAAAAAAATAAAAAATAAAAAATCACACATATAACAAACCATTTAAATATAATTAAAAAAATAAGTAAGACTCCCCCTTTCCGAGCTGCATATTACTGTTTGAAAAGATCAGCAACTCATTAAACTGGTATTCTGCAGTTTACGTCTCATGTAGCAAAACAGTATCTACTGTATATAACAAAACCACGTTTTGTTGCTAAGAACTGGCAGGACAATTTCCAAAAAAGCAAAAAGAAATATTATCTAACTCTAAAATCTTGAATATAATCCAGAAGATCTGTTCAGCACTCAAGTGACATTAAAGCTGTTACCTTTGCTTCTCAGCATCTTATAAAGCAAAACTTTGAACGTAAGCAAAACTAATCATTTTCAGAACTACCTGTAATCCAGTTTGGAACAGGCAAAGATTACACATTTTCAAGAGTCTGTAAAACCTTCAGTCCCTCTAAGAGGCTTAAAGCATGACATATTTTGCAGTCACTCTGAACACAAATACAAACTGCTTATCAGATAAAAACAGATTCACATCTGAAAAGAGAACACTTATTCTGTCTGCAACAATGCAAACATTTCTTGTAGTCCTGAGTGCGTGAAGCAATTGCAACAGTGCTGCTCACATCCTCATCATGTTTTACATACTTCCATTTACTAGAACCTGAAACACAAATGCGTTCCTATGCATGTCATATATATTCAGGTATTAAACAATTATTGCGAGCTGATCAGAATCTGCTCTGAGCAGCAAACTCTTGTCACTTATTTGTAGACAGACTGCCACAGAAGCAGAAATTCCAAGTACTTGTCATGCTAAAAGATGGTTGTATCAAAACACTTCATTACAAAGTCTTCTTTTTAGCATTCTGAAATTCACTTAAGATAAGGGGAAACAACCTCCTCCCTTAAACACACGCATACACACACACACTGTTACACTTAAAAGCTACCAACCTTGGTAAACCTTTGCCAAGTTCCTGTTTCTTCTTTGATACCTGCTGGATGACTTGATCCCAGTTCACATTTCGTCGGGAAGCACTAAGAATCTGCCTGAGGGTGGGTTTAAGCCCTGACTCTTTCTCAGTCTCACTTCGCCGATGGCCACTGACATTCCGAATGCGCCGTGCGTTATTGAGATTGGGCTCTGGAAGGTGTATTCCCACTTTGCTCTTCGAACTAATATGCCGTGTCAGGTCTCTTTGCAGAGAGGCTGGGAGGCCAAGTTTACTTAAATCAGGAAGGAGGCCTAGTGACTGACTTCCTCCTTTCTGCAGCTCATGATCTGAATGATTTTCAAAACCTTCCACTTCAAAGTGACCACCTGACTTGACATGCTCTTCATTCACTTCTCCTTCCTGTGAGGAGGTTTTCAAACCCACGTGCAAGTGGTCCTGTCTGTTTGATGGAGAATCTGTGGATTCCATCTGAAATGCAGAATCTTTCAGATCAGCAGATGCAATGCTTGAAGCAGATGGCTTTTCATCAACATCCTTTTCAGAGGCAGCAAGTTTATCTTCCGGAGTGTCACAGAGTAAACAAGAACTAATAGAAGGACTCAGTTTTTCAACTCTTATTTCTACTTTCTCTCTTCCTGTTAACTCATCATCACTCACATCTTCTAATGAATTTAACCTGAACTTGTTCTTTGGTGATGCTTTTCCTGTTTCTCCCATATTCTGGTCACCTGTATTCTTGCAAGAGTTTAAGGGAGCACTTTGTAAGGAATGGTTAGACTGAACATCTTCGGGTTTTTGTTCTGCTTCACCTAAATTATCAACAGGCTCACCAAGATTACTAAGTGTGTCTTTGCTGTTGCCTTGTAAGTTACCAGCAGATGCATCGTGTTGCTCTGACGAAAAAGAAGGTAAATTGTCAGCTTCCAGATTCGGTGCTTTCAAATGGTTCTGTTCTTTGCTACTAGGTGAGAATAACAGAGACTTGACATTTTTAAACAGACTGTGTGTGTCTAGCTTTTGGGAAGA
This sequence comes from Excalfactoria chinensis, assembly GCF_039878825.1. Taxonomy (NCBI): domain Eukaryota; kingdom Metazoa; phylum Chordata; class Aves; order Galliformes; family Phasianidae; genus Excalfactoria; species Excalfactoria chinensis. The sequence goes on along the minus strand of NC_092829.1, from coordinate 32,449,798 downwards.
CAACTTAATGTCCGTGATATTTAGAAGAGGGGATTTCAGTGATGGCATCCTACTACTTCTTCCATCATCTTTGTTAGGCTTTTCATCATTGCAATCAGGGTAATCTAGGGTTACGTTAGAACGAGGAGATACTTCCCATTTTTTAAGTTTTGGGATGCTAGCAGTGGCTTCACAAGTTTTTCCTTCTACTGATGATTCAGTAAGAGGCAAAAATATAGAAGCCATTTTCTCTGTAGCTTTAGAAACATCTTCAAACCATGATTGCTGCTCTGTAGATTTTTGGGATGGGTAGGGAGTCCAGCGATGTATTTTATCTCTTGAAGGGCTCCCATTTTTTCCACTGTTTCTTGGAGCTTTGCTTTCTGGTTGCCTGGAAGTACCAAAATCCAATGCCCCCTCAGAAGGAAGTTCATTACTAGTAAAATCAAGTGAGTCACTCCTATTGTTTCGATCTCTGTATGGAAGAACATCAGTCATGTCTTTCTCCTGCCACTGCCACGTGTATCTTTCCTTATTATATTTAGCTGGCTCTAATAAATAAGTATCTACAGAGCTTCCAAAATTCCAGCTATTTGCACCATGAGAACTAGACTTCCAGTTTCCTCCATAACTTCTACAATTCCAGCTAGAAAAATTACCAGTTCCTTCTGTGTGCCAAGTAGAATTTCTCCCTCTGGCACTGTGATGCCAATTCGATGTTCCTCCTCCTCGCCCATTTGGATGCCAACTATGGGAATTCTGGAATTGCTTATGCCAACTTGAAGAGCTTCCTGAAACATTTTGGTGCCACCCAGAGCGTCCCCTTGGGCCACCTGGATGCCTACTTATATTAAGGTTCCTCTGGGAGTGTGAAAATTTGCCCTGTCTAGAATTAATATAATCATCCCTTTCCCATTTCCAGTCCCTTTGTGATGCATTGTGATGATGCCACGATGACTGATCATAAGCTTCTCTTTCTTTGTATGTAGCTCTCTCTTCTCGCCTCCTCTGTGATCTCCTATCATCACATTCTGTTTCTTGGTTTGTACAGCATGGTTCAACTTGCCTACAAAACAATTTAGAAGAAAACAAATTCTGACGCTATTCCATGGAAAGCCAACAAAATACAAGTCCCATCCATTTAGCTTGCACTAGGAAGATGTTTTTTTTAAGAAGAAATGGAGACAACTTACTTAGCTACTTTATCATTCAAGGTTCTGCAGTGGTTGACTTTCAACTCTAGTGTTGTACCTTTACTTAAACCTTGCATTTCAAATTTGCTCCTACAAGAACAACTTATCTGATTTGGGGATAGTTCAAGCAGAGCTGTCAGAAAGCTTGTTTTTATTGTACATCCTTTTCAATTTGAGGAATCTTGATAGGAAAAAAAAAACCAAACCAATAAGTAGTCAGACTTTTTTTTCCCTGAAGACTACTTTATCGGTACTAGACAGCATAACCAGAGTGAACTGATACAAAATAGAAAGAAAATCAGAAACTACTGAGAAAAGCAGTTATTCTACTTAATAGAGAAAACAACTGAGATCATGTCTCAGTTTATAAAGCTTATGTTAAAACACGGATATAGAACATACACAGAAACCAGACTTCAGAGACAAAAACCTATTTTGTCTGGTTTTAAACAACAAACCAGGAGTCTACAGCACTCAAGTGCGTGCGAGCACTATCTACTGCCCTTTGGATAATACTTGTGGTTGGCAGTCTGTCAAGAACACATTTAGAGATAAATGCTACCTTAACTCTGGCAGCTATTCCCGGGGTCAGCACTTTAAATATATTAAGTATTTATTCGACCAAATGAGAAGTCTTAACAAAAGTTTTTTGGAAATAAAACTGATCACAGTAAAACAGTCACTCTAAGTTCCTGGACAAGCAGGACAGGAAGCTTTCATACCACTCTGCTAAAAAAACAATTGATATGAGTAAATTGAAACTTATAATGCACTACCTTTTAAGATATCAACACATTCCAGTTTTGCTAAAAGATGCACAAATAATTAATGTCTAGTGGGAAATGGGCTAAGCTAAACTGAGTTTTAAGACAAAAAAAATCAAATAAACAATGTCTCAATGATACCTCTGGTTCTAGGAGCTGACTCAACTAGACTATGATCTAATGGAAACAGTTTTGCTGTAACTTTACCCGTGTAATTTTTTTCTTTCCCCATGTCTATATCCAACTGACAGATTTTATAAGATTCTATTTGTCTCAATAGCGCCGGACTAGCAGCACTTTCACCAAAGAATGAAGAAAAATGACTTTGTCACCATCTACATCTGCTATTACGCAAACATGACCACCACACTGTACAGAGGCACTCTAGCATGCTGAAATGAATTCAAAACTAAACAGTAACAACATTTGTGCATTTTAAGGCACTAACTGAATTTTCCAGTAGTGAGCAAGAGCTTCTTTCAAAAATCATATGGCCCTTTAGTACCACTGTCATGCTGTAAAAGTGTTGAAAAAATAAATTCCCAATTGAAACACTGCATTAGCAATGCACACTTGCAAAGTCACATGCAAGATAAATGGCAGTGCTTGCTAATCTCTGCAGCCTTCTATTTCACAGTGAGTCACAAGAATTCTCTTCAGCTGCCGAAAGGCAGCAAGATAAAATGACTAAAGAAATTCATTCATGGATTACGGGATTTTAGTGTGACATTAACCGAACAATCCAATTCATTTAAAAAACAGACAGATCAAAGGTTTTTAAGGACATTCACTAACAGTTCTGAAAAAGCTGGGTCCCTGCAGAACCATCCTCCCATCGCACTAAAAACAATAACAGCACTACCATCACATTTACTAAACCCTTCACGAGTATAAAATGTTAAAACAACAGAATAAGTACTTTCAAAGTGCAAGATCTCACATTAGGAACTTGAATGCTACAGCATAACCTTTTTGTTTGTTTTTTAAACAAACATTTCATGAGCACCCAGTCCTTAGGAACAAATTACAACTGTGCTATAAGCACTCCTACCACATTACAATTAAAAGAAGAAAGAAAAACTCACCGGTTCTGTTCCTTCCTTTGTTTGATTAGTTGAATGAGTTCTTTGTCAAGGTATTCTTCTTCTGTCTCCTCTTTCTCTTCAGCTTTATCATGGGCATCAACATTGTCTTTGTGTAGCTGGCTGGAGATGTGCTTGGCATATGCTGACAAGCCCACCAGTGTCACCCTGCATACCTGGCACTCGTGGTTGCTGTCCCTAGGAAGAGAGGCAGAGGGTGGGCTTTTGGCTCTGCCAACAGGCATGGTGGATTATTTCTGGTTTTACTTTGTTTCCTCTGAATATGCTTGTCTTTAGCCGATGGCTTGTGTTCAAGGCTACTAGGTTTTGCTCGATATGTTTAAGTTACTTGAATTCTCTGTTTTTCTTTCATTCAATGTCTAGTTTTTTTGATGGTAAGTTTTCAGAAGATTTTTTTCCAACAATCAAGAGGTAGAAGACTTGATAATAGAGCTGCGTTAAACCGGAAGAGGAATTCGTCTTGAATTGTTGTACTCAAAATCTTTTCAGAGGAAACATAGTGAGCGAGGAGGCAGAATGGAAGGCTTACAGAGCTAGCAGGAGCTGCTCTGAAGCCCTTCCATGGTGCCAGCTGCACTGGGGAAGCCTGGTGACAGCTTCTACATTTAATCTTTGCCTTGAGCCTCCCCCCAGTGAAATTTAGAAAAGGGAGGAGGCAGTACATGGATACAGCCAATCCTACTACAGCACAACCTAAACTGGGACAGCTGAGACTGCTGCCTGGAATCTAAAGACTCCACAGCACAGCAAGCAACGGGAGGGTGTCTTCAGTTCACTGTACTTTATTTGGTTCAAATGTGCATGAGGTCTGCTTTCCACTCTAGAGGACATATCTTAAAAAATACAGTAATTATTTCAGCTGGAGGAAGTTGACAGCTGTGGCAGACAAATGGTTTCACTCATGTTTCAGTGAATACTGGACTAAGGTTACAATTTTTTTTTTTTTTAATTAAAAAAAAAAATCTAAAAATACCTTATTTGTTCTCCTAACAAATCTAAAAGAAACCAGGAATTTTAACATAACCTAAACAAAGTTTTTCACCACTTAAAAAAAAAAAAAAAAAAAGACAAAAAACATGAGTAAGTATAGTCCACTGAAAACCATTCAGATGGAACAAGTCAGGACTCACTGCCTGCCTCCGCAATGTTTCCTACTACTCTGACATTTAACTAATACAAGCAAATCTACCTAACTGCATGGCACACTTGAGACTGAGTCTCATAACAATAGCACTGTTTTACCTGCACAGTTCCTAACTGTGGTCAAGAATCCTCAGTTTTTAGAGGAAAAAAAAAAATAATAGTAAAATGAGAAACAGATTGCAAGATGCACCGTCACTCAAAAAACTAAGCCAGCAACCTTAAGTGGAATGCTTCATGAGCATCAGCAGCAAACTGCTAAAAATCAAGGTTTTATTTTCCCTAGAAATTTGTTTTTCTTCCTAACGTAGTTGAGAAATCTAATCAGTTAACTAATCAGTTAAGTCATCCAGGCACAGTCACAGAGGGTTAAGCAGACTAACTCATAAAAATAACACTTTTCAAATATTTGGATACATTTCATTTATGAAAGAGGTACCTTATAAATACAGTCTGTTTTCTGGAGAAGAGTGTACTTCTTTCTGCTGACTTCACACTCACTAACAAGCAGTCAAAGCATAAATTCTATACATATACTCAGTCTGTTTTATTAACACCACATACAATCAGTGAATTCTATTAATGCATCAGCTCTTCACACATATAAATGGACCAACTTAAGACAAACCGTACATAGAAGCACCTTGCTGAAAAACATGCTCTGTCTCTATAACATCATTTGCAGGACAAGGACTCAACAAGAAACATACCTCAGGGGTACTATCACATCTGAGTGAACACTCCAAATCGTTTATAAGACCCACATTTCTATTCTCACATAGAACTTCTCAGTTCTTTAATAAGGAGGTAAAAAACAGTTTGAAACAAACAGGAAAAGTGTATCCCCATAATGACAGCATCCATGAGCTTTATTTTCTGTAAGCGTATTTCAGATGCCAGACTGCATCCCTCATACAAAAGTACTATTTTTGTAATTGAATATGAAATAAAGTCTTAAGTTTTCTACTTGACATCCAATTCCCATAACATATCACAGGGAATAAAGGCTTTGATTAAAAGAGCCTGAAGAAGATCGAGAAAGGTGTTCTAGCCCTTGAGATACCAAATTTAAAGAAAAGCATGAACCAACAAATGCTTCTCATTTATCTCTTCTGTATAAACTTCAAGCTGGACGCTAAATTTGAAGGTAGCAAATATTAATATAATATTATTCTAACGGTATCATCTTTTGTCACACAATTCAAACTCACTTATTAGGCTGTCACTTGCATGTCACATTTTCAACTTAAAGAAAGCATTGTAAAGCAAGATGTGCTTTACAAAACTCCTAAAGGACTCCTAACTAACTGAAATGGAAGGAAGGAGGAAAACCACAGGGAAGAGAACAAGGCTTTTACTGAACAGTAAAAACTGAAGTCCATAAATTCTTTTTGAGAACAAATATCTTCCATGCATTCTTCTAAAATAAGCAATTAACATTACCTTATATTTCCAATATGGAAAAAATAATACTGATTAAGTTTAATTTCAGTCTCAAGGAAATAGGAAGCTGAGAATTGTCAGATCACTGACAGGTTACTGTGAATTTCTATAATATGTGATTTCTAAAAATTTGTGTTACCTACAAGAACGTTAAATTAGAAAAACACTGACTAAGAGGGCAAGAAATTAGATGCTAAAATGCATTAAATTTTAAGCTCATCACTTTTCTGTCCTTGTAGCCACTCTAATCTCAGAATTACTACCAGAAGAAGGTCTAGAATAGAAATGCTCTACAAGTTAGCTGACCAGAAGCCCTAAATAAACCTCTAGTGCTGAGTGCATTCTGGTTTCTGAGCAACCACTTCCCAGCTGTTCAGTAACAGAACAAATTCTTTTCACTCTCAGCAGACAGATATCAAATACTACGACGTGCTCAATTGCAGGCACGTTTTCAGAACGTTCCTAGCTGACAAGGCCAGTTGTATGAGGCACAGTAGAGATGAAAGCAGGATGAGGATGGGGTTTTCATTATTTATTTCTAAATAAGTAGCAAAACTTAAGGGAAAAAAAAAGAAACACACAAAAAACCAGAAGTCTAGGCAAAGGATGGCAACAGCAGCAAAATAAAAAAATAATAAAGCAGTGGAAAGTGTGGATTTGTTGGGTTTTTTTGTTTGTTTTGTATCTTTAAAGCAAAGCAATTTTTACTTGAAAAGAGCTTCCAGAAGCTGCTTTCATACATTTTCTCAATGTGACACAATAAAAATTGAAGCCACAGGTATATTAATCAAATATCAGATGGAAACAGAAATTGGCCAACACAGGTTATTTACTGACAGCTACTATGCCATTCAAGGTAAGCAATATCTTTTTATTTATATAGCATAACATTTATAAAGTAGTAGGCACAGTGGAGCTCAAATCCTAGCTGCAGTCTTGGTGTATCAAAGACAACACAACTGAAACTCTCTGCAGGCTATAAAACAGGTTAGAAGTGTGATGACTTGCAATGCATTCACCATCCTATAAGGACTTTTTAATTTTATTGCAATTGTTATTTGCAGACACAAGTGGGCATGCTCATATATCAAAGAATTTCCAGAAGACTTCTATTAAAAACTGTGGCAATTACACAGATCAATATGATGGGAAAAAGTGTTTCACCAGAGATAAGATGTCAGAAGGATCAGCACAACAGAAAAGTGTTATAAAGGAAGTGAAGAAAATTGCTCACCCAACATCAGACAATAAAAGATTCACAGGGGAAAGCTCCACCAAGGAGGGATCTCCAGGAAGAGATCCTTCCCTGGTGGCAGTCAGCCCTTCAATGAGGTCTAAGAGAGGTGTAGCCATGCTCCACCCTGAGAACTAATACAAACAGAAGCTGGCTACCATTTATCTTCCTTGAATGTAAGATAGATGTCCTAACAAAACTGAACTCCCACACTCAGGAGTTGAAAGAAAATAACTTCTTAGTCCTTTAGAAGTTGTTTAACAAAGATATGCAATTTTCATATGAAGTTTGTGGCGCGAGATGACTATAAACTAGGCAAGTATTTAAGTGTAAACCATCTGATATCTCTGCCTACCTCAAAGAGCGCACAAAATTAAAGGAACTTGCACGTGCACTCTGATTGCATCCGGTTTCCATATTATCTAGATGGTATTTGAATACCCCCTCTGCCTCCTTCCGCTTTCCACAGATTATAATTAAAGCCATGGAAACCATCATCCACCCTGGTTAGCTCCCACAACCAAACAACCGGACCAGAGAGGCGGAGGACAAGGCTGACACTCAAGCACAGGTGCAGTCCTACATCTGAGATGTCAGATTTCCCACAGAGGCTGAAAATTTAGTAACTGAAGACACATAAAGTTTATTTTAAAAGGGAAAAAACGGTGTTTGTAATTCTACCAAAGGCAGAATTCCACTGCTTCTAGGAAACCAAACAGAAAGCTGCCAAGAACTAAGAAACATTGTTTTTATATTTTATCTTTCATTTTATTTTTTCACATCATTTGTCATAGTTAACAAGCCTCCTGAGTTCTATGTATTCAGATAACATGGTCATTGCCAGCTTGATCACAAACCATCCCTCAAATAAACTGTGCAATTCAGCTTGTTTGAGGAATAGTATATTAGCTGTTCTTGAGAATAACTGCACAGAGAGGCAAGATTCACTATGGTTCTCATACCTTCCTTTCAGGTTTTCAAGTTCTCTGTGGTGAAGCATGCTCCTCATGTGTTCCTCCATCTCCTTCAACAGAGCGAAAGAAAAGTAGAATTGGTCATAAAATGAAAGCAAGCTATTCCAAAGATTTCACATTCCTTTTTTTTGCTTTTGAGCAGAAATATTTTGAAATCTTCAAAGAACAGACACTAATCATTATCTTCCCCAGTCCTTGAATTCACAAAAATTTCCAAGGGGAAAGCAATATCTCCAACCCTCATGAGTTGTGTGAATTATTACACTGGTATTTGCACAATTGCCTTGCAACAGGTAGCAGAGCAAAAATATTACAATTAAAAAAAAAACAACAACAAACTGTTTTAGTGCAGCCTTTGCATGAAAATAAAGATGTGCACTAACTGGAAACATTAATGAAAATTAATCACAGAATTATCAAGGTTGGAAAAGACCTAGAAGATCATCCAGTCCAACCATTACCAATACTTCTCAGCTAAATCATATTTCTCAACGCAACATCCAAACGTTTCTTGAACACTCCCATGGTCAGTGACTCCACCACCTCCCTGGGCAGTGCATTCCAACGCCTGACTACCCTTTCCGAGAAGTAATACTTCCTAATGCTGTGCTGTGTGATTTCTCATTCCTACAGAAACAAGATAGAAATCCAAAAGGAAAAAAAAAAAAGTCTTAACACAGTACAATTTATAGCTGAATGGGGTTTTGAGCATTTCACCCTATTATCTTTACACAGCCATATAAGAAAATACTCTGAAATCCTCAGTACTTTTTGGTAGTTAGAATTAAGGATATTGCAGAGCTCATTTAAAGAAAGATGCTCTAAAGCACATGTAAATATACTATTTGGTTTGTTACAGGTCTTGATCAACATGCTCCTGATACAAGAAAAATGTTCTCAGAGTTCATGCAGTCTTAAAATGGGAGTACTTCTCATGCACATTTAATATTAGTACCTACTGATGTTAGGTGTTAAGTAGGAATGATTTACCTTTTTTGAGCTGTATACAATGTGACACAATATGCATTTCCGTTCTCGCACCATGCTTACTACTCCAGATAGATCTTATTCCATACCTGCAAATAATTTAAGAACAAACATTCAGAATGTTTTTTATCGTTAATCCATTTTGGTAAGGAAAGTAAAAATAATTCACCATTCATGGAAATGGCTGTGTTGAGCTCCTTAAAGAGTTCTCTCATGCAGTTTTGAATATTCCTCTAAAAAGCTGTTAACAAAAAATGGCATTCCCTTTCTTTTTTTCATTGTCCTCCAAGATATAGCACTTATTCTGCAATGACACATAGAAGTGCCCTCATCGATTCAAATCAGATTAACAAAAATCTGAAGCTGTTGTGCAGTCCATTTCAAGGTTTGTTATTTTATGTCAGTAAGCTTCAGAGCTAGTTTGGCTAATACCATCTAATTTCACTGGCAAAAGCCTTTAATCGGCCCATCTGCACAGTTTACCCTATCATACCACAACTGTTCACCATCCACCTTCAGTTTCTGGGACGCAGCACTGTGACAATCTGGTATTGAGCGAAGCAGTGAACGCAACTCAGCAGGTCTTGTACTTACATTGAGTCCAGTCTGCACAGAGTTAAAGCAGCTCTGACATTCAGTGCAACAGAAATAGAAAAACCATGTCTATCTACTTCCAAAATGTTGATTTTGGAGAAGTATCTCCCTTACCCTGGATTTGTACATACACTTAGTTAATGCACACATCCAGTGTAAAGGGAATGTAATCAAGTTAATCTTTAGGCAAACAAAGCAGTTTCCTCACTAAATAAATTCATTACCATACCAAAACAAACCTGTTTAAAACACAACATCAGATTCAATCACCTTATGTTACTTATCCAGCCTTTGTAGGGTGCCATTCTTAAAATCTCAGTGGTATCTAAATACACATTCTCCGGTTTTACCACATGGGCAGCTGATGTGCTGAAATCATTATTAATATCTATTTATTCTCACAAAGCATCCACAACAGTACAAGATCATTCAGAACTTTCCATCAGACCAGGCCACATAGAGCATGCATGTAAAGCATGAATCTACTCCTGGAAAGCAAAGGATGCTTATTCTTGTTCCAATTTCAGATAGCTTCCTTTTGCATGAAAATATGCTCTACTTCCCTGGTATTCTTCACTAACACTTCTTCATCATTTAGTCACACGTGCTTAGGATCTTGCTTAAGATTACTCAGGTACCCATGAAATTCATTCTGCACAAGAGAGAGACAGCAGCATGGCACCTAAACCAGGATAAACAGGTCATTGAAGCATGGTGACTCGCCGACCCCAGTTTGCACGTAACATCAAAAAGCTATCTATCACAAGGAGACCTAACATAACACCTGTTTTGACTAATTAAAACGTATAGTAACTATACACGTTTACAGGAAGAGTTTTAGGCTAACTGCCCAATCAACAGGGAATTTCTTAGAGTACTAAAAATACAAACAGAATTAAAATGCTATTGGATGTCGCCATGAAAAGTGAAGCTTTCCCCTCCACAGAGAGAAGCTCTTGGAAGCCAGGACTCAGAAGTGGTTTGATTTTGTAGATGTCATAAAATACAACAGCAAATAGAGCACAAATCCACATTCTATTTTCAGATCACCATTTGACTTAGCGCATGCACGGAGATGAAACGCTTCCCTTCATGCTTGTCTTTCTCACAAATTCTGCTAGAAAATTTAAGACTCACTTCAATGAAGAACTTTAATTTTTCTGCAAAAACTCTCATCAAGTATTTAAAAAACCCACTCATTATGAATACCAAGCTTTCCTCTCCTTTACTGTGTAACACTAACAAGAACCAGACAGTGTTTGAGCCATGTACTCAGCAATGGCATTTGCCCTCATCATACACCAACCAATCTGCTCAATTATAATACCTGCATACAGAGCAAGGAATTACCTCTCATGGGTCATTAAGAGGAAAATGAGCTAGTATAAAAATGAACATAATAAAACAGCTAGTAAAGATAAGATTTTACACTATCACGTAAAAGAAGCGTATCTCAACAGCAAAATATAAAGCCTTTAAAGCAAATGAGGTGTTACGCTAACTTCCTATTTCCAGGGAATATTATCAATCAGTAGGGGATGGGATTTTGTTGTTTGTTTGTTTGTTTTTTTAAAGAAAAGGGATACATCTTACTACAGTAAAGTAAATGGAATTTGCCCACAGCCTGCACCTGCCCAGATCTTAGAAACAGCAGCCAGATTTAATTAACTTCAGCAAGTCTGTTAGGGCTTGTGGAGAACGCTTCTCACAAGTATAAATAGCCTACAAAGAAAAGAGGGCATTAGGCTACTTCCTGCTACAACATCCATTTGTCTACAGTTATTCATCCTCACCGGATAACATATATTAAAAATGTATGTCAAGGCTAAATCCGCTGCAGATCAATGGTTGAGTAGTGACTATATAAAGCCATGAGCCATAGAGCAGGGCAGCCAGCTGCCCAGAACTCAGCAGGAGCGCTGGGGCCCATCTAACAGCCTCTCAACACACTGTATACAGCAGTGGATACTCTGCACTTGACAAAAATGGAAGCCTAGAAGTTCAGCACAGTAGAATACTCTGCAGCAAAATATACCTCAGCCCATCAGAGGGATGTTGGCCTACTGCCTCAGAGACATCTCTCCCACAGCAACCGGTTGCACAGACCTGGCTGAGCCGCATGAGAAGAACACATGAGAGCTGCCACAGACATGGGTAAAGGAGAGGAGTGACAGGACAGAAAGATGCAGCTCACCACAAAGCCCTTTCATGAAACCTTTTGTTGGTTAATAGGAGGAAGAGGTGGGCAGGAGGTCCTTCTTCCCTGGAGGAAGCCTCTGGACCCAGGAGAGAGAAGAAGGGAAGTGCATCTTGGGCCATGGAAGGCACCTAAATAACCACTGTTAGGTTAGGCCATGTGCAGTTTGATTATCAGAAAACTTGTTCTGCTAATTTGCTGAGAGGCCTGGTCCTTGCAGGAAAACCTGGAGAACACCACAGGCACCTGTTGAAACAAGCCAATGCTACAAAGCAATTAAAAAAAATGTAACCAAGCAATGATTTATTAAAATCTAGTAAAATAGAGATTTCCTTAGGGAAAAAATGTGTGCAGTTAAAACCATTTCCCTGTACTACATGCTGCCCCAAATACTAAAACTCTTGTACCAATGTCAGATTGCTGAACAAAACCAAGTAATTCACTGCCACGAAGAAAGGCCTACGCTCAAATTTCATCACCTCAGGCAGAAGTTACGTGGAATAAAGCACCAACATTCAAAAACCACCTTTCCTTCCCAGAACCACTGCCCTTGAGCACAACCGCACAGCAAATGGCAGAGCCACGCTGCCAAACAATGAGCTATCTATTCCACCACTGAGCCAGGAGATACAAGTTACTGCATGGATCAAAGTCTGCTAAGTTCCTGCTCAAGGCAATGAAGCTGACTTTGCTAACTACCCTACAAGACATCTTTTGTACCGTTTGTATGCCGTCCCATGAGTAACACTGGATTTTTATAATACATGGGGAAGGTACACTGGAGATAAGGAGACTGTAGACACACACCTTACACAAACAGAGCAGCACATGTGCAGGAACACCTGGCAGGAACAAGAGTCTTCATTAAAGACTAGTTTTATTTTAAGCAAGGCTACAAATAGGTCACAGACCAGAATAATATACACATCTTAAGTCAGAATCAAAATGTCTTTCTGATTTCCTATAAGAAATGCTAACTGTTTCCTAATAACCAAACCAAGCTTTCCTTGCTGTAGACTGAAATGGTAACACCTCACCTCACCACTACCTTACCCATCATGAGCTTTTTATACACTGGCAGATACAGTGATATACACTAATGTAAATGGAAAGCTGTTCAGCATCACTGTTGTATGCTGTCATTTCAGACATCTAAAACCCACGCACCTGGATGGCTTTTAGACTCATGCAAGATCTATTTCTTTAGGTGTTCTCCTAAAACACCATATTTTCTGAGCCTATTAAAATTCCAGTTTCTCTTCCCAAATTGCCTAAAACATTCTTGAAGAATTATGCCCACAACCGGACAGAGAGCTCCAACTGAGCCTCCTACCAGCACTCCTTGGACAGGAGACTCAAATATTATTTGCTAAGGAATGAAACTAAGTTTTATTAAGAAGCAACACAACAACTGATCCACAAGATCAGGAACAAACAGCCTGCTTCAGTGAGATGCATCTGGGACTTCCAAAAGAAGTCCTGTCAGCTTATCCTGATAATCTTGAAACACTCTGTAAGAGGTCTGTGATAAAGAGGCCCTTAAAAGCATGACATAAAGAGGTGCAAAATAAAGGGGTTGGTATTTCAGCAACTTGTGTATTTTTCCACCCCTTATAGGTATTTGAGCTCATAATACCCTTGGCAGGCATGCAAACCATGTCTCTATCACAGACTGTAAGAACAGGGGGCTCAGAAACCAAACCAAAATGTACTGCTTCATATACTCATCCATTGCAGTTAAACAGAATCAGGTAACTGGTCTTGGCAAAAGAACTCACACTGTGTAAGTAACTCCCTACAAAGTCCATGTACTACGTACTCAGACGACGTAAAAAAGATCTGTTCAGTGGAGAGCGCACTGAAAAGTATTTAGTCATTTAGTCTATTAATACACTCACCACAAAGTATTTAGAATCACAGGAAAGTGATTTGAGATACTCAAATCATGGTATTCAGGTCACTTGATAGAAGGTAGAGTTTTGGTGCCAAGCAAATTCAAGTCAAGGATCCCAAAGATTAGGCTGGTAAGGGTCAACGATCAGGCTACAGAAAAACAGGCTGCTGTCTGAATTATCACACCTGTGTAACACAGGCATTCCATCCCAGTGCAGAATAATTGCAGCTCCAGTCTAAGACAGGATGTTAAAAATCCATTACCCAGCAAACTAGAAATGCTTTTTAAAAAATATATATGTTATATAAAAGTGTTTTTGCAACTTATTATTACATTCTCTTGTTTTCATATCATCGGCTTGAATCAGGTAACAACTCAAAACTTAGGACACCATCTGGTGGCACAGTTCACAAAAGACAACTGTCAGATGTTAACAATAATTTTACCAATCTAAACTTGACTCAAGATATCTTACAAACTTTAAAAGATAAAGAGGAAAATAAATAAGGAAAAAAATGCCTTCATTTTATCTAGGCCTCTGAGTACTCCCATAGACAATCTAGGTAGGTATTCATATTACAGTAATTGTGGTTATTCTTTGTACTGTACAGATATCAGAGCTCCATCAAGGAGGGATCTCCAGAAAGAAATCCTTCCCCAGTGAGGGTCAGCCCTTCAATGGGGTCTAAGAGAGGTGCTGCCAGGCTCCCCCGCTTCTGGTCACACAGCTGAATTGCCTTCACCTGTGCTCCCAAGGCTCACCAGGTCCTTTCCCCAGGTGCTCCATCAGTGTGGTTCAGGCCATGGCTCAGCAGATCCCATACATTTGGTCATAGTGATCCGACTAACAAACTAACGCAGTCTGACCAAAAGGAATTATTTGCTTGAAATGAGAGTGCAACAACAGAGCATCTATTCAAAAAAACTTCACACACAGAAATCAGTCAATGCTGGAACATACGTGGTGATGCAAATGCAGTTGCCTTTTACTGACAATTCAGCTGAAGCCAAGCAAAAGGTTAAAAAAAATTTACAATTGTGTTTAACGTACGTAGCAGTCTGCTTTCAGATCAGGATTGGATCTTGTTTTCTATGGTAAAGCTACAAAGCCAAACTTCACCAGCCATGCAGTATTCATAACAAACACTGCAATCCTAATGGGGAGGTACTCTCAAAGTTCATCAAAACTTTTAGCAAAGTTTTTGGAAGGCTTAAGCCTTTTCAGGCTAGGATCTATCAACTCAGCAAACTTAATAAAGCAATCAAGGCTTGACTGAAAGAAGAAGCAAGTGAGAGATGGCCACATACAACCAGCAGAGATCTGGAGAAGCCCCAGGAAATGAAAGCAAAGTGCACCAAACCTCAGCCTTGCTCTCACCGGCCACTGCTCAACACCCAGCTGTAGCACCAAGCCTCTTCAGAGCTGCGCTTCAGGCAGAAGGGATGGAGGAAGATACTGCATCGCCGTGGTCCATTCCATCAAGCCGCTGCCACAAAAAATAGAATGATAAAGAAAGAAACCATATTCTCAAAAAGAAATAGTAAATCAAACCCTTACACAACAACTTAAGAAATGGAGCACGGTTAATTGTCCAAGACGCTTCTAGCCAACACAAACCATCTCCTCTTCCATTGCCTTATGAAGTGCTGCTTCAGGAACCACATGCGGTCGGTTACCGGGCATTCATCACCATACCCATTCACACACTCACCAAGGCGAATTTTGGCTTCACAACAGGAAGGACAATAACTGAGCAACTCCGAGCCCACAGCTGCAATTCAGCCTCGCAGGCAGCCCCCGCAGGTCCCGAGACACAGCCATACCCGCACGTCTCCCAGCACGGAGCCGCTCTCGCAAAGCCCCGTTAACCGCACCGCAAAAAGCAGCAGCACGCACCAACGCGGGATGCTCACCGCGCACGGCTCCCGCTCCCAGGGCCCGCCGCCCCTCCGCAGCTACCTCAGCCCCACCAGGTAAACCCCTACCGGGGACACGAGCGCTTCGCCCGCTACTCACACATCACGGCAGGGCAGGATGCGGACCGCCCATCCCCACCGGCACCGAGCCCGCCCGCTCGCGGTCCACCGGCCACGCAGCGCCAGCGCCGAGGAGACCCCACAGAGACTCGCGGCGCACAGGGAGGCGGGGCAGCTCCCGGGCACAGCCAATGCGGCAGCAGGAGATGGCCGCGCTGCGTGCCGGGAAGGAAACCCGCGCCTCCGCGGTGCCTGTTAGGAAATGTAGTCCCGGCAGCTGGAACGCGCCCCGCGCAGGGGCCGACTTCACTGCGAGAGCAGCACCCTGACAGCTAAGGGCGCCTGTCTACTGGTACGAAAGGCATAACAATAAATTTATCAATAAGGATGCTGCTATAAACAGACAAAGTGCGATAAATATTGCATAACAATATGCGCTGCCTCTTTCAAAGGGCACTTAAAGCGCGCTGAGAAAAGCAGCTCAATCTTGACGCGTGCGCAAGCTTCCCGCGCGCCGCCATGTTGGGTGTACCGCGGAAGTGAGGCCACGTTCCTGGGCACCGCTCTGTGGGGTGGCCGCTTTCCTAGCGCCATGTTGGGTGTGGCGCCATAGTCCGACGGGAAGCTCCACCTTCCGCTTCCGGGAGAACCGTGACGCTCCGCGGGTGGGCGCGGACGACGGGCGGGACATGGTCTCTTAAAGGGGCGGCTCGAGGCGGCTGGGCTCGGCCTGAAGGCGGCGGCGTAGCGGCCTCCGGGAGCGGTGAGTGTGTGGTGGGGCGGGTTTGGACTCGGCGGCTTTCACCCTCTTGGGTGGGGTGAGGCCCGGGGGGTTCGGCTCTCGCTTCCACCCTTCGGCTGAGGGCTCCCGAGGCGCTGCGGCAGGAGGCCTTGTCGCTGCTCTCCCCTCTCGGGGCCCTCGGGTTCTGCGGGAGGCCCGGCGGGGCGCGGGAGGAGTCCCCGCGAATGCTGTGGGCATCTGGAGCAGCCCCGGCCCCGTGCCTCCCCGCGCTGTGCGGAGCTGTGGTGTTCGCTCACCCCGCCTCTTACAGTCTTCAAGTGAAGCGCAGCTCCTGTCTGGCGACAGCAGTTGATCAGGCAGCCTAGGCCGCTGGGGTGGGGGATCTTAGGAAACCACTTTGTGCAACTTCTCAGGCCGCTGACCTTCCCCTTTTTCACCCTGCTAAAGTGAGAAGGGCACTCAGCAGATGGGTGGTGCTTTACTTCTCCTTTGTGACCAAACCTGGTGCTATGCTGCAAACAGCAGTGCATCGGAAGGCATTTTTCAAGGTGAGAGGTAAGGGTCTCAAGTTGTGCCAGGTGACATTCAGGCTGGATATTAGGAAGCATTTCCGCTCAGAAGGAACAGTGGGGCATAGGCACAGGGCTGCCTAAGGATATGGTGGCGTTACTGAACCTGGTGGTCTTCAGAGGAGATAGATGGTAGATGCGACACTGAGGGACGTGGCTTAGAGAGCATGATGGGGGTGAAGGAGCAGCCTCCTGTGGTACCAACTGCTCTATTCATTGTCTTAACCATTAATTGTTTAGCGACAGTCCAGTAACACATCTGTGTGCATGAGCTTCTCTGTCCTGCATGTGTTTTGATTGCTAATTATATTTCGCTGTTTGTGTCCCTATAAGAAATGATGTGTGTTGCTGACCGTATGTGACTCTAAGGTTGGTTGTTAACTTGTGTTGGGCAATAATTAATTTGGAAGAGGTATCATGAGACTTTTCCAAGGACAGACGTTAATTGTTGAGAGGAGTGTGGAGCTTGACGCAGCACAGAGAGGAGGTGGTATTGCTAGTGCCTATTCTTCAGGCTATCGCCTCTGTGCAGTGTGCTCAGGAAGCTGATAAGATAGAGCAGGAAGCCTGCAGAGTAGTGTCTTGTTCTTAGCCTTGGCCTCCTCCCTCAGTCTTACAGATGCTTTGTTCATTTATCTTGTAGCCATAATAGCACAGAGAAGGACATTCTGGTGCTGATACCTTGTACAATGCTGTATTAGACGGGCTGAATTTCAGCTGCCTAACAAGCATAATAACTTGTTGTTTGTTTAAGGAAGTGTCTGGGGAGAAAAGAGAAACAACAAATGATTACTTCCACATTGGCAATATGAAATTCCAGAAGGAAAAACAGCAAAACCAAATTAATCCAAAGCTGCCTGTTCTGTGAAGCGTATAGTTTTTAATCTTTGCAAAAAGGAAAACAAAATTATTTGTAACGATCAGATTTTTCTGAAAACTATTGTTTAATTCTTTTTCTGTTTTATGGGGAAGGCAGCTGACTTAGTGAAGTACTTGAGAGCATCTGAGATCGGCAGGTGCTGCATCAATTCACTGCTGGCTGAAATTACAACTGCTGAGCTCCTGGCTTTCAGTCAGTTGCTGCAACAGCAGGATTATGTCATCTCATGTTTCATGCCTTTGTGATGAGATTATCCATAAAGAGGCAGAGACTGCATTTTTCAATCATACTTAATATTTCTGTCCTCATACTTTTGTTTAAAGAAAAACGCAATTGAAAAAGTGACCTGGGAGTTATAAGATTTTTAAGGTTTAATGTTTTAGTATCCTTAATAGGAGTTTATGGTAAAAGGAGGAAGTAGATAATTTAATTTCTGATTTATCTGAAATGAGGAGGTATTGAAATATGAGTATTTAGAAATTGAAGGTATAAGGTATTTTTTATATTACAACTTGTTGAACATTAGTAACGTGGAAATACATGTACCAAAGTTTTCATTTATTTCAAAATGTTATTTTGGAGGAATGGGAGAAATCATTAATTAACTGTTGATGTTTTTAAAATGCAGTCTTACACTGAGTGCTACTATAATACAACTGTTCTCTTGTTTTTGGGTGCAGACTGTAATTGCGTCTCAACAAGCATTTTTATAGGCCTTCTGATCACCTGCAGTTGGTTTAAATTCTGAGATCTGCAGGACAGGAAATTCTTAAGGCTTTTGAGTGCTTCAGAAAGTGTGACACATGAATATACCGTGACTTGTTTTACAAGGAAGTACCTTTTCCCCATGGAGCCAATAAGCCTTACACTTTCTTTATAGCTGGTACTGAAGAAAAGCAAGTTCAAATACTGTGTCAATGGCCTGCTATAGCTTTTGTTGCCTTAGACATGTATTATTAGCCTGTGAAAAAGGCTTGTAATGTAAAAAAAAATGACAAGACTATGCAATCTCACATGTGATGACTTCTGAAGCTTGCTTACTTTTATCCTCCAGAACTGGGAACTGAGTATTGGTATGACTGAAGTTAGAAGAAGAAACTCCTAAAATGCTTCAGGTGCTTCATGGGCATGTGAATTTATGAAATGAAGCTATCTTAGCTAATGATGCTTTGAAGAGGTCTGACACCATGCTGATATGAGCTTCCAAGTGCCTCTCCTGTCACTACTTCCTTTACAGAAAATATTTTATTGGAGATTTTAAACTGTTCTATAGAATCTCCTTTACCATCTCTTTCTCAGCCTTCTCCAACTGGATGGCTTTGTATATGCGAGTGATTTTAAGTGATAGTTTAGCTGTTTTCTAACTTTGTAGAAAAGCTTCAAGGCCCATTACTTCCAGAAAATTAGCTTTTTGTATCCAATTTAGTTGTACAGTGTTGGTGGGCACCAGGTTTTCCTGTATGAGTGATGGGCTAAAAGGGCTGTTCCACAGGAATGTGTTAAACTAGTACTGTTTAAAAAACAAAACTAAAAAAAAAAAAAAAGAAAAGACCACAAAAGCTGTAGTCTGATAATTGAGTAAATACTACAGAGCACTTCTTAACAACAAAGTAAATGTGGCTGGCTACCTGCTTTTAAAAATGAATTCTACTTTGTGTTTAGGCAAATGGAGGCATAGATCCTTGTGAGACATGCCTTGTTTCTTAGTTTCTTTCTCTCAGCCATCATAATGAACTAAAACAGCAGAATGTTTTTCTTTTTGTTAAATAAAATAATTAAGTGACTTTGTATGGTGAAGACTTGAGCACTCATTATTAACATAAGCTGTGTTCAATCGGAATAGCTGGTCTCTTGCAGTAAAAATCACCTCACCTGAAGTGTTGTAACTTCAGGAATGTCTTGGGGCATCTTACTCCAATTATATGTACAGCTACTGAGAGTATTTTTTTCATCTTTGGAAGCTAACATTTTTGGAAGTGTTTGGTTTCTCCTCAAATTACTCTTCTGTGCTATGTCTGGGTGTTACAAACCACTGTGATGAGAAGTCATCTTATTACTGCCTAGACAACCTTTTTTTATTATTGT
The DNA here is from genome assembly GCF_039878825.1 of Excalfactoria chinensis. Taxonomy (NCBI): domain Eukaryota; kingdom Metazoa; phylum Chordata; class Aves; order Galliformes; family Phasianidae; genus Excalfactoria; species Excalfactoria chinensis. Next base: position 32,430,043 of record NC_092829.1, on the reverse strand, counting down.
GGCACTGGCTTGCTTTACAGAGCACTGTGCAGGTTGTATGCTTGTCTGTAAAAAGCATGGCTGACCAACTCAAATATAGCTTTTATAGAGTCCTTTAATGCATCAGATTTGGTTATTCAGCTTGAAACAGAAGCTGTAATCAAACAGTTGTACAGAATATACTTCCTTAGCAGAGTGATGCTATCTTCTTTACCGTATCTCACATGGCAGTGGCTGAGAAGTGAAGATGGGTGAGCTTGCTGTCAAGTCTAGGGAAACTAAAGGTGCTATTCTCAGTGATGTAATAACTCCAGAACTGATGAGAAGTGACTGGAAAGTAGCACAGATAAAAGGTACAGCTACAAGATAGACAGAACATTTGCCTCAAAGTGTAATGAGTGGTTTTGTTTGGCTTCCACCCACAGAGGTCAGTTACCATAGTAAGTGTAAATTGGAAATGTGAACTGTCACTGTAGACTGTTTTGCTTCACAACAGGCAAAATGCTCCAGGTGTCCAAACAGGAGCATCAGAAGAGAAGCACAGGCATATCAGCAGAGCAATTCCTAGTGCCTTCTGAATAAGTGTTGTGCTGTGCAAAATGATGCTTTGACTTGTACAGTATGAATACTTAAAACAGTTCTAATGTTTAACTGGTATCTCTTATTACAGTGTGAAGATTCTCTTTTACCTGAATACTTACAAGTGATAGCTCCTTATCATGGCTGAACTATCACCTGAAGAAATTCAGCTGAAGGCCAACCAGGTCACTGATGAGGTAAGTATTTTAAGAAGCTGCATGGGGTTAGAGCAGTTACCTGGCAAGATTATAGTATCCTTTAAAGGCAATCTACAGTGATGGTTCTGCAAGAGCATAGCAGAATGTTTCAGATCACTCTACTGGTGAGTACTGGAGCTGAGGCTATTAAGTGAAGTACTAGTGAATTCTCGAAAAGCAGGATGTTTAGTAGTCACTGGGGGGAGCTTTTTTAAACAAAAAAAATCCTAGTATGCTATGTCTGTGTTATAGCTGAATATTGGAAGGGTTTGTCATCCTGCTAATATGTAAACTAGTTGCTTTACTGCAATTAACTGGTAAATAACTTTTTTGAGGACTGATATATGCTGTTAATACACTCACAGCATTCTTTTCTTCCTAGTCTTTGGAAAGCACAAGGAGAATTCTTGGCTTGGCCATTGAGGTAAGAAAAAGCTTTTGAATTCCTTAGGGATGTATAAATTTGGAGAATAAGCAGCATTTTAACTCTCACAGAGTGATCTTCAATGTTTTTTTTGTTGTTTTTTTTTTCCCTATTTTTTTTTTTGAGACATTTGTGTTATGATGACTTTATATAATGTGAAAATTATTAGGCTTAATCACAAAATCAATATTATCTTTCTGACTGTTCTTCTAAGAAAAATGGTAAAATTTCCAGATGTTTCAGGTCAGTTATAAACACTCATCTGTGACAGATGGCTTTGGTTGCTTCATCACTTGGCTCTCAAAACAATTGATGTTTTTTTTCCTCTCTGTCTCACTTTGTCCTGTTTTCAAGAGGGAGGGTAGGGCTTAGTAGGGTGGGGTAGGGTAGCAGAAGGCAGGGCTGCTTCTGCTTCTTCCTACACAAAAGCAGTTCTGTTTATACTTTACTGTCTGTTCCCCAGTTATAATTTTAGAAGCAATTAAGTATGATAATGAAACTCTTAACACCCTTGTACATTATTTGAAACAAAATCTGTATTTTGGATTTATCTAGATGATGCATCAATGAGTTCCTGTATGCTTTTATGACTTGTATATCCCATTGTAAAAAAACAAACCAAAAACAAACAAACAAAAAAACCCTGTAGAAAGATTACTTTTTAGATTACTTTTTATTATTTCTGAAAATAAGCAGATCCCTGGCAGGGTCACCTCTGTTAGGGATAACAAAGCTTACATGATTCAGTTGAGACTGTTTTGCTACTACTTGTGCATGCAGTGGACAAATGGGAATACAGAGACTGAGTGGTGAAACTAATGATAAGTCTTCTAGCACAGAAGATGAGATAACTTGTCTTTGTGAGATAAGTTAAAAATAATGCCTACCACAGTTCTGAGCTGCAAATTTACAGTAAAATGTGGGTATAAACTTGTTTGCTAAACTCAAGACTGAACCAGTGAAGAGCTGTAACTTGGTATGTTCCTCACTACCAATTTGTTTTTGCCTGGTGATGGGCAGTTTTCTTCCTGATACCTTCTAAATTCCCAATAAGGGTTTTTCAGGCTTTGTCTTTGTTGTTTTTCTTAATTATTGCTTTAATTATTTTCACTTGTGACCTCCAGGACTAAAGATCTTCAGTCCTACTGAAAGCTGTAAGGATAAAAAAAATGAACTGAATGCCACTTATTAAAACAAGATATGGTTAGGTTTTGTTTTTTGGCTTGACATTGACATAGTTCAATTTTAAGTATTGTAATCAATTTTTATCTTGTTTTAATAATAGTAAAAAAAAAAAAAATCCTAACAGAGATGGCATAACAGATGAAAATGTTATCAGCCTAGCAAGATCAAATTTGAAGTTTAGTGTAACTTTACTGTAGGAGCTATTCCATAGCACTACGTGTTATTACAAACTTGTTTGACTCATCAAATTTATTTTAGAGACATTCTGATTTTGCACTGCTGTCTTAATATGGCTTTGTATCACTAAATAACTTTCTTTGTACAGTCCCATGATGTTGGCCTCAAGACTATCACCATGCTGGATGAACAAGGAGGTGAGTTCTTCCTGCCAGCAATGACTAGTTCTATAACTGTAAGAAAAAATTTATCGTCATTTAGGTGTTGTGGAAACTGAAGGCTTGTTCAAGACCCTTATGTGCAAGTATCTGACAAGTGATGGAACAAAGAAATCATCTCAAGTTGTACCAGGACAAGTTTAGACTGGATAGTAGAATGCTTTTGTGGAGAGTGTTTGTGCATTGGAATGTGCTAACATGGGATGTGGTGCAGTCCCTATCCCTGGATTTTATTAAATGCGTGGACATGATATGAAGGTATATGTTTTAGTGATGGGACTCGGGTTGATTGTTGGTGTGATGATCTAGAAGGTATTTTCCAGTCTAGATAACTCTGATCCAGGAAATGAGGTCTATTAATTAGACACTTGCATGCATTTTGTAGCATTTACAAGCTAAAGTTGTTAAGAAATCATATTAGTTACAATGCGGTGAGGCCTCTACTATGGAAGCAACTTCTTTCCATGGTGATGTGACCTGACTGTAACTGTCTGCCTTTATTCTAAAAGCAGCAGCAGAATTGCTGTTCTGAGGATAGGAAGATAAACTTTTTAATACAGTAAAAATAAAAACCAACTTCATTAATTTCTTTCTACAAAAGAAATCTCAGAAGGCAGGAAGGCAAATGAGTCTTCAGCTTGATATAACGATGGAACTGAAGCTTATAGATACCTGCTTGAAAGGAATGCATATACAACATGCCCATGAATGTCTGTACTTATTCAGGTTAACTGTTTATCTTCTAGAACAACTAAATCGCATAGAAGAAGGCATGGACCAGATAAATAAGGACATGAGAGAAGCTGAGAAGACGTTGACAGAGCTCAACAAATGTTGTGGACTCTGTGTCTGTCCTTGCAACAGGTTAGTTAAACGGGTTTGTGGGTCTGAAGTTCTAGAGTATTCCCACTAGCTACTGCATTCAGAGATGGTCTTTTATAAGACATAAAGAAAACAATGAATCTCTAGGAAGCTTGTCTGTTCTGGTCTTTAGTGGTGCATTCTCATAATCCTTTGAGCAAAGCTAAAGCATACTTATCTAACCATATATTTTGCTCCTTTCAGTGTAAATGTAGCTGCTTTGTAATATCTTGCAAATTATACCCTAATCTCCATAAAGCTAGGTGATTCTGAAGTGAATCCTAATGGAGCCAATTCATTACTCTGCTGAGAGGTAGCATAAAACTAGGCAAAAATTCCTTGGAGTAGCTGAATCTACTTATCCCGCTAAATAATACTTCAGGAATCATTTTAAGGATAGATACAGATAGAACTTTTGAGACTGGAAAAAAATCTTAGCTTTAGTATCTTGATAAAGGAGGTAGTTCTGTCCTGAGTTCTAGGTAGATGTGCTTACTATTTTATATAAATTTTATCCAGCTGATGGACTTTGAGCATTTTCACACATACAGTTTTTGTTTTCTGTAGTTGGCAGTCTTATTTCACTGAAACTAATTAAGCTACTTACTGCCACTGAACAGACTTGGAATTTGTGAACTGCTGCGGCATTCCAAGTACAAAAATAACAATTAAAAAAATAGTGCTGGGTACAAAAATGAACAAAAAAGTTTATGCAGAAAAAATTGTGAGAAAAGCAAATGGAGGGCAATGAAGAAGAAATTGAACGTCTTTATTTACTATATCAAATGCTCTGTTAGTGTCTGAGATACAGAACATTTAATTAAATACTGTAGATTTTTTCTAATTTCCACTAGGCTTTGTTTATTTATAAAGGCTTTGTGATAACATGAGTTACTGGCAATACTCTAATATAATCTGTGTACTAATCCAATTTACCTGTTTGCTGGTCTTTACTGTTCTTTCTTCTGTGTTCTCTTCTAATACTGATGCTTGCTTTCTAAAAATGAAGACTAAGATGAGAAGCTGTATTCATTTTACTGGGGAAAGCGGATTGTAGGACAAGGTCAGTCTTATTAGTGCAGCATGTGCATTTAACATGCAGCTCTTTAAGGCAGTGCTTCTGTTGGATGTGTGCTTGCATGTGCATGATAGCTGCATGCAGGTCTCCTTGTGACTGTGATGTGTTGTAATACTGTGTGGATAAAAAATGACATTTATCATGGGTTGCATTAGCTGTGGCAATACTGACCAATTACTTGAATCCTTGCTGTTTTGACAAGCTATTTAGATTGCCTTACTCATACAGAAACAAAACTGTAGAAAAGTGAATGCATGGTAACGTTAAAAAAAAAAAAAGCTTTTAAAATATCAGTGAAAACAGTGAGGGGTTTTGTTCTTAATAACTATATTTAAGCAATTTGTTTCTAGCTATCTATTTCATGCTGCTTGTCATTTCTCAATAAGGTCTTTGCTGTTACATCTGACTTTGAATAAGATGAATACTTCGATAATTCAGAAGACTAGTGTACAAAACTCATCTGCTGCTGCAACTTTAACATCAATGAGATTAAAGTATAATGGTCAAGTTATTTGCAGCAAACCTAAGGAGATCTTGAAGGCAGTGTATACTCAGAATTGACTAGCTCAGGTTTCTTCAGGATTCTGCTGAGTGCAACATTTCTATTATGAACTGAGAGCTGACTCTCAATGTATTCATACTGGATTATATTTCATAGAATCATAGAATGGCCTCAGTTGAAAAAGATCACAATGATTATCTAGTTTTAACCCCCCCTGCTATGTGCAGGATCACGAACCACTAGATCAGGCTGCCCGGAGCCACATCCAGCCTGGCCTTGAATAGGCATCCAAAGCTCCTATATGAATTCCCTAGCTTGTTTGTGTAAGTAAGTGTCGAAGGAATGTGAGGGGAGTATCTCTTCATTCTGGCAACTTCATGCCTCTTCAAGTATGAAACATTTGGGCTACTGATGTTGAAGGTATTACAAATATTGGAGTCAATTACCTGTAATCATAAAGTTAGATGTAATGAGAGATATAATACATTGGCTTTCACATGTTTCCAGTGAAGCAGTGGTAGTAATGTCTGGATTATACAGCATAAACTTGAAAACAACAGCACACAGGTTGACCGTTTGAGTATTCTTCTCAAAATATGTTCTTTAGAGTTCATGAGATCTTACTCCAACATAAATCACTTACTTTTCTGTTATGTTTTCTTCCAGTCTTGCTTTTGTAGCTACATGATTCTTAAGATTGCTTTGTGTTAGTGTTCTATGGTTGTTTTTGTTGCTGTTCAGTCTTAAATTATGTAGTTAATGTATAATGGTAAATTTCAGAATGAAGGAGCTGTATAAAAATGATTAGTGTTATTTTGAAATGTTTCTCAGATTTGTTTTTATTAACTTTAAAATAGGACTTTTTTTGATCAACGGTTTCTATATCCTGTTGAGAATGAGTGATCTTGCACAGTGTTTTCTTCCCTGAAAAGTATTCATGCCCAACTGAAGATTAACTCCTGTTCTAAGTACAACTTCTTGACAATAAAAACTTCCCTGATACTGTTGTGAGCTTCCTTTATTCTGCTGAAGTATACTGCTTAATTAAGGAAGATACTGTGCTTGTATTAACATGTGAGACAAGATTATCCAGTTGTCCATAGAGTAACTTGGTTATGCTTGTACTATTCTGAGAAACTATAAAAAGCTTTGTCTAGGTAGTACATAGAAAATCTACTATATTTAAGGGCCCAAGGCAAGTGTTTCTGACAAGCCTAGATTAATGGAAGACCTCAGTCAGGAAACCATTTTTTTGATAGAACAGTTCAGGTTTCTGATTCCATTTATTTTTTTTATGGAGTAGGACAAAGAACTTTGAGACTACCAAAACATACAGAGCAACCTGGGGAGATGGAACAGAGAACTCAGCAGATCATGTGATATCTATGCAACCAAGAAGCATAAATCAGCAGCAGCAACAAAATTCTAGAGGACCAAGTGGTGGATACATTACAAGGTTTGTTTCCTCATATTTATCAATCCCAAATACAGAAATCATAAGCTTCTTTCAGACAGATTTTTAGATGAGGTTGCTAAATAGCAAGTAGCAAGTTTTTACTGTTTGGAAGGAGTTTCTTAGACAGGAGGTGGCAAGGTTGAAATGCTACAGTACTGAAAACATACATCTTGTACTTCTTTGGTCTATAGTGGGAACTGGAGAGCTCCAATGTTAAGGTAGAGAGTAATGTTTAAAAAAAAAAAGTGAAATACTCTTATGTCATCAGTTTGTTTCATATTCTAATGGCAGTAAGTTTACTCTAGTAGCTGCTGTTTTAAACTCTAAGGCATTTTTTTCTAATAGTGGGTAATCTAATACTATCCTCCTGTTTGCTTAGAATATGTAGCTTTTAAATGTTAGAAGTGTACCTTGGCTTGAATGGCTAGCCTGTCAGATGACTTTCAAATAACAAAAATAATGAAGTTTAGAGTAAGGAAAAGCAAGTTCATTCTTCATGGAAATGCTGTCTTCATTGTTTAAACAGGATAACAAATGATGCCAGAGAAGATGAAATGGATGAAAATCTTACTCAAGTAGGAAACATTCTTGGGAATTTAAAAAATATGGCTTTGGATATGGGCAATGAGATTGATGCACAGAATAAGCAAATAGACCGGATAAATGTAAAGGTAAGTGTCAAAGGTATTCTCTGCCTTCAGCATAAGTTGACTTCTTGTTATTAAGACGTGATAAGGAATAGGCTCACTCTTACCTTTCAGTATTTGTAGTAAAATAGGCAATTAAGATCATACTGTCCTGTAGTCATAGTGACAGGTACAAGAAAGAACTTAGTGTCTGGGTATACAGCTGAAAATTCAAATATTTTCACATTTAAGGATCTTTTAAAAAAAGAAAAAAGCCTTAATATGGTACACATCACTTGTTTGTTCTGAAAATAACTAATTTGTATTTATCAAATGTTCTGACACATATCGAAAGTAAACTGAGGGTCTGTTGCTTTTAGATAATCTTACTGTGTATGGGAGGGAATAGGGCATGTTTATTTTGTTGCTGTTTGTTTGTTAAATGATAGCAAGACTCTTCTGGAATTCCTTTTAAAAACAAAAATCCCACAAACCACTGCCCTATTCAATCAGGGTAATTCTTTGCCTTAATTCAAAGTTTCTTGAGGTCTGTCCATGAGAAATAGCTTCTTGCATATGTGCATCTAAATAACCTTACTTATTCTTATCTGCACATTAAGTTAGTCTCAGACAGTAACATCTTTCTGCATTCTTTCCTAACCCTGTGTTCTAAAAGTAAACTTCCCTAAATGGATAAGTATTATGTAAATCTGATTATAAGGGGCTTTCTTTCAGAGGGCAACTTGTGAGGAAGTTTGGTCATGTTTTAGAAATCCCCATCTTCTGAACTGAATAGATGCTTTTAAAGGCTATCGTTAAGAAAGGGAACAAAGGTTTAATGAATGGTGTGTATGAGACATTTAAAAAAGCAGAAGTAGGTACGCATTGCTGTGAACTTACAAAATGAAGTAGAATTGCAAAGTCAAAAGGTATTTCTGAAAAGCCCCATAAGGTTAACTATATCAAATATACAGAGTAAGATAGGCTAGTGTGACATAAATGCTGCTGATGTCTATATGTCAGCATCTCAGTTCTGTCTAGTCATTAGGGGGTTGTATTCAATGTCAGCACAGTTGTAGTGGGGGTTATCTTTCACTATCCTCTGAAGCTACAGATCTAGGGTGATTTTTAAGTAAAGTAATTCAAATGATTTAAAGGCTATTAAAAAAAAAAGTTAATTGGAGTTTATCAAGAGGACTGGTCATTGCCTCATCTAATTAACTGTAAATGAGAACTAACGTTTTTAGTGTTAGTATTTCTGGTGTTTCAAAAACCTGTTTTGGCTTGGTACTCTAGTTTGAATAAATCTTGTAGATTGTCTTATTAACTCTTGAAATGTAATGTGAACAAATTAGAATTGCCTTTTGAAACTGCAAGAATACAAGTGTAATTCTCGCTTTCAGACTAGCAATCTGACCTACAGTCTCAGGATATTTAAATTAATCATTTTCTGTTGATAAATGTCTTAAGACATACTGAACAGTGTGGAAACTGTGTTAAGTTATTGAGAGTAGATCTCTAAAGGACCATATCATCTGCATCAAGAAAAAAAAAAAAGTACTAAGCTGCAGCCCTGAAGAATATTCCAGGGTTTTTTGTTTATTTTGGCACATTTCGGTAATGGGTTCCTGTTCTTCCCTAGCCATCAACGTGTAAAACAGGAAGAAAGAGCTTGAGCTGTTTGTCCTCTTCCTAGCCTATTTAAGTATGAACTTGCAAAATATCTAATGCATAGGTAGAGCTTCTGAGGAGTGCTGCTGCTGCTGGTGGTGAGAGGAAGAGCATTTTTGTGCTTCTGCTCATTTCCCACTACAGGTTAGATGGATAGGGAGTTCATTCAAAGCTCGTTCTCCTACTGTTCAGGAGAACAGTATCTTGATGCTTGTTCAGTTTACATACTGATTTTTTTTTTTCTTTTAATTGATGTTTCAGTAGCAGTAAAACTGCTTACATTCCTTATTTATTTTTCAATAAAAATATTTATTTTTCAAATCAGCTAGCTCCAAAACCATGTTATGAAATATATTGTGGCCTACTTTTTTAAAATCAGTAAAAAATATTTTTTATAAAATCCAGCTTATAAAAATGGCTTTATTTATATTTATCATGATAATACTGTGTAATTCAAGAGTTTATGTCAGTTTGAATTCTTAAATTGTTTTACGAGTGGTTTGCAAATGACCTGTGAATTTGTCTTTTGTCTTTTTTCAGGCAGATACAAATAGAGATCGCATTGAGCAGGCCAACATCAGAGCAAAGAAACTCATTGACAATTAGAACCTATTGTAGTTGTTCAGTGACATTCTCTCCATCTTCAAGCCACCATATTCATGGATCTGTGAAACTTCTCTACTCTGAAATAAGAGGGGGCTGGGAAAAATGGAAAAAAATACCTTTTCTATAGGGATTTTTTTTTTAATTACTTCATGTGATCATGATTTCTGATTCCAAGAAAGTAGTCAACATAACTTCTTTCTACTTGTTTGCCTTCACTTTCTTAAACTGCTCAGGGCTGAAAGTGTCATGGCTTTGAGAACCTTCCTGCATGTTTTACTCTCCTTCCCAGTCTCTTTTCTTGCATCCAAAATACAATTCATTACTGAAGTTGAATAAGCAGGGTAACATGAATTCACAGTTGTGGAAAGCTGGAGAGGGCACTTTTCATTGTTTGAAATACCTCATAAGTTGAGTGTCTTCACTAAAACAGGGACTTGGTGAGTATTGTTTGACTTGTGTCTCTAAGCAGGCTAACCATGGTTTTGCAGTTCAAGCCACACCTGGTTTGGGGTTGGGCTTATGAACTACAAAATTCAAGTAGCCCACTAATAACTACTGGGTTGAGGGCTTTAAAAACACTTAAACACACAGACTTTAATGTAAAGCTAACTGGTGGGGTATACAGATTTCCACTTCTTTACTGTAAATTGACATTTGGAGGCCATGACTAGTAAATAATGTTGCATTTTTCTAGTAATGTTTGTGGTATGTGTTGATATAGCTAATCTAAAACCTATGTGCATGTGAATAGATCACAATATAAAAAAAATCCCTAAAGCATTTATTTGACAAAAAACTGTGTCCACCTTTTGAAAGTGTTTAATGCATGTTAACTGGAAAGATCTGAATAGAAACAGAGTAGAAAAGCATGCACCTTTCTTATATCCCATATTGTATTTATTCTGTTTTGGCTAGTTCTCACTGATGTTCAGTTTAGGCCTTTCTCCACTGAAACATGATGACTGAGATTGAATATGGTTTGTCCTCATCAGTGACTTTAGGGGAGTTTGTTAAAATCACCAAAAGCAAAGATCAGCTCATTATGGAACTTCTTTGTCACAGGCCTGGAAGAAGCAGTATATACATTTAGGATCTGTTTTCTAGTTCTGAATAAACTAGTACTGAATAGATTCCTAACTAGTTTATTATTTCGGGCTTTGGGACTGGCAGCTGGAAATACTCAAAGTCTCAGTTGTTTAAAACTAAAAATTTCCTCTTCTGCTGCAGAATAGAAGACCATCTGAGTGGAGGTACAGCTGTCCTCTTTAGAAGAGGAAAAACATCTTGGTTTGACTGTGATTTAGCCAGACTTACTCCCAGGGCTTTTGACAGTCCATGGGTATCTTGTAACCATTAATAGTAAATCCTAGGGCTAAAGAGATTATTGTAATCTGCTGAAATGGAAGATGAACAATGTAATGTGTTTGGTTTCCAGTAGAAATACAGCTGGTGTATATTTTATTAACTAGTATATTCTCAGTTTGTTCCCAGTACAACCTGATAAACAAAAATCAAAGAAAATAACTAACCAAAGGATGGAGCTGCTGCATGCAGTGAATTGGCAGTGATAGATGGTCTTACGTAAGACACCATCACTTTTAGGGGGTCTTGTTACTTAAGTGCTAGGTATTGGCTTCTGGCAGTTCTTGGAAAGATAATGAATTAGGAAAGTGTGTCTGCTTCTGTTGGTAATGCTTAAAAACGCAAGTAGCAAAAAAAGAACATCATACAGTAAATTTCTAATAACCTTTTGTGTGGGAAAGCATCAGGGATTAAAAATTTGTGACATTTTGGGGTTGTGTTTTTTTTTTTTTTTTTTCTCTTTCCTGCAAACTTCAGGTTAATTGAAGGAATATTTGCTGCTGATCATGAAAGAAAAGCATGCATTACTTGTGATCATCTCCTGGAAGAGGAAGCTAAAGCGGTTACCTTGTTGTACTTAGAACAATGCATGGCAGCTCTGTAGCATCTTGAAAGGTTTTTTTTTCCTTGCTATTACAAGTCCATGTTCTTTATCTTTACTTCCCTGAGCTCTGACCACAAATTGGATGAGAGAATGTTGTGATTGGTACACAGAATCTTAAATAAATACTGCAATGAATATCACACAAAGAAAATAATTTCAGACACTCTAAGCTTGAGTATTATGTAAGTACCAATATTTTCTGATGCAGCAAGAGCCAAACGTGTCAGGAAGCTGATGCCTTAATGTAAATGAACAATAGTCGTCTTGAATCATCTTACTGTTTGTAGAATAGATGCTTACTTTCCATGTTTGTGGAATGTAATCAAAGCTTGTACATCTTGATATTTCTGAATACTATTAAGAATGAAGGTTTACAGTTTCTGCTTTTGATTGTTAAACTGCATATTGTGCACAAAATATATACTTTTATAACTGAATGTGTTTTAGACCTATTTTTTCTTAGTTAGAAATGTCTTTGTTTAGTTTCCTGTCCTTGAAAAACTTGGCAGAACTAGTTGCTGCTGTTATGCAAGTAGGAAGTTTCCCTTCTATTTTCATTTCATAGAAACCCTGATGCTAACACAGGAAGGGAGGTGGCTGGAAAGAGAGGAAAAGACAAATCTATGAAATTCAAGCTAGCCTACGTCTTGGTGAAAAGTGAGTATGGTTTTTAACAGGCAGGTAGCTAGCTATATATGAGCTGCAGTACATATTGTTTGTGCATTAACTTGCAAAACTCCTTCCTCTGTAAAGGCTTTGATGTGAAACAATTTGCTTTTTTGCCTTTACACTTGAAATAACAGTACTTCATCTAAATACTAATCGATTAAATAGATGAGAACTGTATATTTATCTAGTTTAAAAAAAAAAAAAAGAGAGCAAATGAAACCAATATGAAATAAAGTATCCTAGTTAACAATCAGTGAGTATTTTTGTACATGGAAATAAAACTGTTCTGCATAAGGGGTGAGGAGAAGGGAAAACTGAGAAATCGCTGAGGTAAAACTAATAGATTAAGTGTAGTGATGAAATATCACTTAACAGAATACCATTCTGTGCTTGAATGCATTTATTACTGTGACCCAGAACAGAACATGGAATTTTTTCTCAAAACAAATCCCCTTCTGCTTTGGTACAGATTTGGATAGTGCAAGACTAACTTCTGGTAACTGTTGTAACTCCAAAGTAGCAAAAGAACCTAGCCATGAATAACTGGAAGGTTTCTAAATGCATCAGCAATCACATAAACAACAGAAATGCAACTTACTATTGCAAATATCTTAAACGGTGAGATTTTTTTTTTTATGACATGCCAACTGTCACTTTTTCAACCATTCTGCTGCTGTTCTGTTTCCTTATACCTATTAGTTAGTCTGTTCTTGCATACATATCTTTGAATAGACAAGGAATGCTGATAAACAAACCCTGCGCTTAAGAGAAGCAACATGCCTGAGCACAAGTATTTTCAGTTTTAGAAAACACCCACAAACCAGCAGCATAATATTGCAAAGTGCATGATACTGATGATAAATTATGCCATTGTACTATTCCCATTTGGTCAGTTGCTTCTGTCCCATGCATCGGGAAGTCTGCTAAAATGAGGGTGGTTTGGTCTGTTAGTGTCTCAAGCACTGCAAGTATGTAGGAAGAAAGCTACTATTTCAAATTGGTCTTCAGGTATTAAGGGAAAGGACCTGAACTTGAAACAAGCTTCATGCTTAACCTATTCACTGCTAGATTTCCACAAGTTCCAATCTGTGGAGTGTATTAATATAGAGGAACATGTTTCTGATTATCTGGCCTTGCAATTATTTTGACATGCAAAACCAAGTAGTACAGTAGACACTGTGCTGTCAGCTACTTCTTGTATGAGATAGCACCTGGAATGGGGGAGTCCTAAAGTGTCTACTGGTTCCCTAGTGTTGGCAACCTGGTTATAATAGCAGCAATACTAACAGAAGATGTCTGCCAGGCAAGGAACTACTAGCCCAGGAATCCGTACCATCCTTGATGTGCATCTAGGTACCTGAGACATCTGAGGTTCCTCTTAAAACTATAAAAACAAACTGTAAGAATGAGACTCCCTCTGGAAAAAGTAGAAATTGATCAGAGAATGGTATTGCCTTTGCTTATTGATTAAAAGGGCAGGGGGAAGCCTTGGGAAAGCAAAAAAATTATTACAATATGTGGCCATTCTAGGTAAGAAAACAAAAGCTAGCAATGGCAGGTAGTTGTGTCCCTACCAGGCAAAAATAACTTGCTACCTATTCGAAATGGAACCTCTTTCTGATGACTCCCCTGAGAGAACTTCTCTATTTGAGATCTAAGGGATAGATAAGACCCTGGAATGTGAAAACCTGGCTGGCTCTGGACTCTTCAATGCAGTTAATCTCTGGAATGAAACTTTGTCCTTCATCAACTACCCTTAGTCCTGAGAGCAGTTTGACAAGTATTACAGCAGAGTGGCAACACTTGAAATAACAAGTGCTCAGAAGTAATAAATCATAAGTACATACTTGCTTTACTGGTGGTAAACAGTAGTGTTTAGTAATTAAAAAGTAAGAAGACACCTGTCCTTGCATATTATAGGATTCTCTAAGTCTATCATTACAATCTTTATGCATAGTCTGGGGAACTTGGAGGTAATTACACCTGTTTAATGATGGATCAAACCCATCCTTTAAATAATTAATCGATGTTCCCTTAAATGCTGTAGTACTACGGTGTAAGAATGAAATAAGACTATAACAGGACCAGGGAACTCAATATTCCTAAGCATCTTATAAAATAAAGACTTAACTATAATTAAGATTAGTAGTACATTGAGGAAAAACGTTGGCACAGAGGTCACTTCATTTTCCTTAGTTGCAGATGGCATAACAAGTTGACTACATGTAATTTTTACACCTGCAACTTCAAGGAGTTGAATTTCTAAATGCCTTTCTTACCACAAGTATGAAAGGTTATGTATAGAACAATAGTTTAATAAATGCAATGAGACTGGAAGACCATTTCATTAGGAAGAGGTGCATCCATGTTCTAAGAAATCCACCTAGTACAGTTCCTATTTCGCTGTTCTGAGCATGTTAGCTTAATTGCTACCTAAGTGTTAACTTATTTGACTTCTCTGCTTTCTCAAAGACTTGAAGTACAACTGCTACGAGCAACTGATGAAACAGTGTATCTGAGCAACTGATGAAACAGTGTATCTGAAGTGGTGATTCGTAGTGACAGCTTAGTACTACTAAGTGACAGCAGCAGGTACAGCAAATAAGCTTGAAATTAGTAAATTGTTTTCAACAACTCAAATAAACAAGCACACTTTCCTTTTTAGCATAAGTTAAATAATTGCATACATCTTCAGTTCTTTCTAGGTGCTCTTGGTAGTAAGGCAGCAGCAGTAGGGAGACAGCTAAGACTTTCAGTAGGAGTCGGTGCATAGATACAGTATACGTTTTTACTGAATACGCTGAAGGTTATCTTCATTTTTATTTGACACAGCTCAAGCAGTAGAGGACTGTAGTGCAATTCTTGCTTATGGGAAAAGTCCATCAAGAAAAGTATGAATGAAGAATGCTCAAATCATTATTTGTTTACTAGAGGCAGTTAATAAAAATTAATTTAACTATAATGATCTGTGCTTCATAAAAAAAAAAACAAAAAAACAAACATCTATAAATTAAGAACTGAAACATATCTGTAGTAGAGTGCTTACTGCAAAATATACAACATTTTGAATCTGCTTTGAAAGCAAAACTTCCATATACTATCATGGAAAGATGATTCCAGGGAAGTAATTCTCTTAGAAATCAACTGACAGCTTCCTGGCAAAGGGAAACTGGCAAATTTGAAATACTTTTTCCCCTTCTCTATGGAAGAATGAGCCCTGACAACAGAGAATGCATACTGTGTTAAAAGCTACAGCGGCTCAAAAAGAAAACTGGCCCCTAGGCAGGTTCATCAGTACAATACCTGTGCTCTCTAGCTCCAGTTTATTCAGTGTGGTCTTACCAACTGTATACAACTAACAGAGGGGATACTCTAATCTCCTTTATCAGTCTTGGTTCACGTCAGTGAAGGAGGTGACTCAGTCACTAACTCTTCTTACCAGGGATACACACAACCAGAACAAAATCATGCAAACTTCTTCTTTGTAGCTGTAAACCGTTCCATGTACTAAAAGAAAAATAAGAAAGACATTCAAACAACAAATAAATCTAACCATTTTCTATCATATTTTGTAATGGGGTGATACTCTAGAATGAGAGACCTTACAAATGCTGAAGTCAAACTGAAGGGTTAAGGGGGAACTGATTTTAAACAGCTAATGATGCTTGCAGTCATAACACAGTCATATGTAAAGAATTCACCAGAAGCTTCATTTAAAAATATATATATATATACTAAAAAATGCAAGTCCATATACAAACCTTGTCATAACCCTCCAGTTCTCTGAGTTTCTTGATTTCAAAGAGGTTGCCTTCGACTGCAAGCAGTGAGATCTGGGAATCACTGAGGATACTCTGAGGAAGCATGCTAAGTTCTAGACAATTTTCTTCTAAACGCAAGACTTTGAGGCGTGGGCAGTGTGAGATCTGCACTGAGATCTGGGAAATCTGGTAGAAATTTTAAAAAATAGGATTAAAATGTTAGTTATCCATGATTACGTCAAGTGCTCTGTGCTTCAGACTAATATAGAACAATAACTAGTTGGCAGTACATAAGCAGCAACAATAAAAGAAAGCCACATTACTTATATTCTTCCATAATAATAGGCAACTTATACATCAGTTTGTCAGATTCCTACTGAATATCAGTTCAAGTATTTTCTATATAATTAAATTCAGGATATGTTAGCTATTAAAATCAGGCAGTTGAATTTATTAGTACATAAACTGTAGCGATGATGCCTCACTTCTGTCTAGAAAAGACGCATCTTCTAGCTCTAAAGTTTTGATCGTGTCAAACTATGTGCAACGTAAACAGCCATGTCCCACATCCGCATGCCTATAACATCTGTTACCAGACCTGGTTCTGATTCAAATTGAGTTCAATAGCCTGCAGTTCTCCCACACTGTCGGGTACATTTTGGATCTGGTTTTTGGAAAGATCCACCACATCCAAGTGGCGAAGACCACAGAGTTGTGTAGGCACAGTCCGAAGCTGGTTCCCAGAAAGATTCAAGGTTTTGAGAGCTGCAAGTTGTCCAAATGCAGCTGGTAGCTGCTTCAAGTGATTGCCATTCAAGTGCAGTGTTTCCAGTTTTTTCAGTTTACACAGCTCCTCAGGTAGGACAGCTAGAAATAAATCACACAACAAAGAGATGACCTAAAAAGTGAACAGCAAACCTCTATAACCATTTATGTCAAATGTATTTCTGCTTGAACAGTGATTTATTACAGTAATTTCCCACAGGATTCTTCCACATTTTCCAATGAAAGCACAGATCCCTGCATAGAAACTTAAGCTCCCTGACAAGATGTGCTTCCTAAACATCTGCTAAAAATATCTAAATAAAAATTATCTCCAGACAAGACAGACCTTCAACCCATGAGCTGAAAACGCTACTTTGAGGACTTAATGCTACTCTCTACCAGTCAATTTGCTAATGTATTCTATGACATTTCATCTACCACGCAATTCATAGCCTCAGGTCTGCTGCGGCCCTTTAAAGGTATCACTCAACTCACTCAATAGTAAATTCTCAGGTAAGCCATGCTGTATTAGACCAGCAGAGAAGCCTCAACAGGTAAATACTGCTGAAGTTCATCCTCATTCTATCTACAAGTCTAACCTGTAGCGCTCCTGACTTGCACTACAGAAACAAAGAGGTTTGTGAATTACATTTGTTTTTCAAAAAGGCAGTTAATACACAATGAACACACAAAAAAATAGTTGGCTTCTTCACTTCAGCCATATTTTTCCATAAAGTGGCAAAAATTTTGTTTATCATCCAAAAGGTGGCATCTCTCATAGCATAAACATACCCTGAATTTTACTGAACTTCCACTCATGCTTGTCCAAAAGAAACAGCAACAACTAATCAGTAGCCAACAACATTCTCTACAGGCCATCTTCAGCACCTGTTTTCTATGCAAATACTAAACTACCTGACACTGTTGAACTTTCAGTTCAGACAAGTCACAGCATAGAAACTATATGGTTTTTGTACTTACGTGTCACTGTAAAACTGATAATACAACTAAGTTGGCAACTAGTTCTGCAGAACTTATGGTTTGACTTTTTCCTGTACGTGAGTTCCAAAGATTTCAGTTTATGTGACTAAGCTTCCCATTTACATCCTGTGAGAGCTAAATCATTACGTTTAGTTTCTGATCAGAGAAGTCAGGCTTATTTTAAAAGTCAGCAGAGATATTAATTATCAGGCATACTCAGTTTGTTGTTGTTTAGAACAAGGCTCTTCAAAAAGGAAAATTTTCCAATGAGTGGTGGCAAAAGCTCTATTTTGTTGTTCGACAAATCTATTGTCCTTAAGTTGCTCGTCAGCTTCTGCAGCTCTTCGGGAAACTAGGAGAAAGAATAAAGATACGCCATCTAAACAGCTGACACAGCTTCAAACGTTCAAGTGATAAGCTTTAAAACTTTAAGTGAAAAACATACATTGCTGTTACATACTGTAATATGTATCACAATGTCCAGACATTGTAGCGTGGAAATCAGTTGGCAAATTTGTTTACTACATGTATTTTCAGCTCTGAATTCTGGCTATCCTGTGAATTCTTAGCTGCCTTTTTGTCCCAAGATATTCTTTATTTTTCTGCCATTGAGTCAAAGCCAAGATGATTTCTGTATACTGAAATCCAAGATGCTTGCAGCCAAGTGAGCATCCTGTGCAGGCTACATTTAAATGCAGTACACACATCTAAGCATGAAAAATTGTGGAGGATCTTTCTCAATAACGATACAGTTGTAAAATTACATTTTCCCAAAGTTCCAAGCCTTTTTCTTTTTTTTTTTTTCTTTAAAACAGCACAATTCTGTATCTACTAGTTCTTTAGGGAACATTCACTTTTAAGCGTAAGATCAGAAGCCTGCAAGTGTCCTGAGAGGCAAATCCTCAACCAGAAGACAGTGCAAGCAAAAATCTGCTCTGCTGAAAGGAAAAACAACATTCTTCTGATAACATTATTCATCCCTCCTTATAAGAAATACATGTATGTGGTGCATTATGACCACACCTACGTGGGAATTTCTCTTCAGAAGTGTCAGTCCCACCGACAAACAGCCGCATGTCATTACAGGTGTGTTACCTCTGTGAGTCCCTTTCCCGTCAGTTGGAACACACCGGTCTTCTGTGCTGTTTCCAGGTGGGCTTTTAATGCACTGTTTCCCATCCTAACTCTTCTCCTTCAAGTGTACGGGGTCGGAGTGGTGCTTTCAGACAGCTTCTCTTATTCTGCAACAGAGGACCGCGACCCAAATTCTGCATCATTAAGCAAGTTTTCTATTTTACGTGTACTGCCTAAAATTTACATCTTAGGAAATTCACCTCGCTTAAGACGCGTTCATTATAGCAGCCTACAAATCAAAATGATGCAACAAATACGATTAAAACTAAGTGAGAAAAACGGCATGCTTCCACACTACTCCCCGGGGGCTGAGCAGCGCAAGGATACAAGGTACAGCGGCTGTCCGTGATTTCAGTGGCGCCTACCAGCACTGAGCTGCCTTGATCGCTGCCCTGGAAACATTTCTTTCCCGGAGACCGTTCCACTCCGCAGCCCCCACGCGGTTACTGACACCCACCTCCCGCAGCTCACGCCGGCACAGCCCGCACCGAACCACAGGCCGCAGCTCCGCCAGGCCTCAAAAGGGACGCGCGGAGCCCCAGCGCAGCCACGTACCGATCCCGATGCAGTCAGGCGGCCGCCGCACCCGCGGGGGTGGCTCCCTCCGGAACAGCCTCTCGCCACACCTTCCCCCTCCTTTCGAAACCCGGGGCACCGGGAGCCCTCACGGCTCCCCCGGAAGCGGAACCCTGTCAGCCCTCCGTCACACCCACCGTGGTCGGCGGCCCGCGGCCCGCCCTTCCGGGTCGCGCAGGATGGCGGAGCTCAGCTGCGGGGCTTCCGCAGCAGCGGCGCCCGCCAGCTCCGAGCGCCGCCGAGAAGCACGGCGGTCTTGCGGCGAGCTGACGCAATGCCAGAATTGGGGCGCCGACCCGGTCGGCCGCAGCCCCTGGGGCTCGGACGAGCCCACGGAGATGGAGACCCTGCTGGAGAAATGCGTGGCGCAGGGCTTCGTGAGTCAGGTACGGCGCGGGGCCGCGCGGAGCTCCCGCCAGCGCCTCTGCAGCTAAAAGGGGGGGATCTTTCGCTGAGAGGGCGGTGAGGCGCCGGCACAGCTGCCCAGAGAGCCGTGGTGCCCCGTCCCCGCAGCCGCTCAAAGCCGGCTTGGCTGGGGCCCTGGGCAGCCCGAGCTGGTGGCGGGCAACGCTGTCTGCTGCACGGGGTGGGACTTGGTTGGGTTTTAAGGACCGTCCGACCCAGACCGTTCTCTGATTCTCTTACGTTTTTGCTGATGGTGACTTTCCTTCCGAGGAGTAACGGTACCTGCAAACGTGTGATGCTCTGGAAACATCCTCCAGTGCGTTCCCATGGCGAGTAAACCAGTGCCTTACGGAGTGCCCTCAGTACAGTCCTTTATGATTTGGGGTTTTTTAGCTTGTGTTGATGTTCTCAAAGTAATCGTTGTGTTTTATTAGTTGTTTAGAAGAAGTCAACTCTGTTGCTCAGTGTGATAGGCTAACGGTATTTGTACATACATAATATATACTTATATAACAGACTATTAAAGGCCAGTATTGAGAATTTGCCTTTGTGCTGCTGACTGTGCCTTTTCATGCTACATTCCTTTCACAGGAGACATTGGACTCGGCCTGTGAAGAATTCGAGTGCTTTGTGAGATTTGAAGAGAGGGAAAAAATGGCAAACATTCGAGCAGAAATCAATGAGGTACGTACAGTCTCTGCTTCTCTCAACATGCCTCAACACGTAGAAGTAATACATACCATCAGTGAGGCATCAAACTGCTGTGTGCCACTGTCAGATGTGTTGTGTGTTCTGGAGACCTGCTTGTCATGAAGCAAAGAGTGAACTGATGAAGTTTTCAGTGTAACTGCAAAGATGTAGCAGTTTGTGTCGTTGACTTAGGTGCTACCTTTCTGAAGGAACTGAAGGACAAATAAGAGTCTGTAATCACTTATGTTCCCAAAAATGTGTTTCTTTATGGGCAACTGGACCATCTTCTTGATAAGCAAGGGGCAAAACCTTAGTCACTTCCTACTGCTTGAGTTGTCTTTTGATTTGTATTTTATGGTGTTGCTTTCTGAGCATTTGCTTGCTGGTATGCAGACTGTGTCTATTAAATTATGCAGTGTAGGCTCCAGCAGCTACTGCCAAAGTGTGGCAAACTCAGCTTTTAATTTTTGGAGAAAGAATTAACTGGCATCACGTTGTATGACTGGCGGGAAGAAGGGGTGTTTTCAGCGCCCAGTAAAGTGGCTATGTAGCCTCTGTTGCTCCTTGCTTACAAAGCAACAGTTCTGTGTCCTGAAAGACTATATTGCTCTGTTCTGTGATTTCTTCAGTCTTTTCCTGTCATCTGCCACAGGAAGATACCTGTTGCTTTTGTGCTCATTTATTGTTAGAAATAATTAAAGCTAAGATTCTCCTGAGAGTTTCTCTCTCAGCTTAAGGCAATCAAAACCACAAAACTGCCTTCTCCAAAGGGAAAAAAACTTGGGCTCTAAGGTTCTTGAGCAGGATACAGATTATCAAAGAGCTTTGTAGGACTTGTAAGCATCTGTGTTTTAGGAATGAGTTGCAGCAGAAGTTGGCAGTACATCACCAAATAGTGATTTTCTTGTGTTCGTGTGCCGGTGGTATTTGGTTTGTTCTTTTTAAACTGTCTTCCTATTAATAAAAAATGAATGTAAAACTTAAGAGAGCTCGATAGTATGCTGTCATGCATGTGATCAAACTCTTACTCTCCCACACTTGCACCATCCTCTTTCTTAATGCTCCCTCCCTTTCTTCTTCTTACCTAAAGCGGGCCAAAAAATAAGTATGTTTAAGGTGCATTCTTATTTGATTTTTGTTCTTGTAGAAGAAGCTGGAAACTGAACTTCTGCAATTGGAGATGGAGGCAGCAGACATAGTTCATCCTTTTCATTTAAGTAAGTGTGGTTGTATTGTAAAAACACTAAGAGCGTTAAAGGTGCACATCAGCAAACTGTTTCATCTGACTCCATAGTACTCGTTATGCTTCTACAAGTGAAAACAGTCTGCAGCTGTTTTCACTGCATAGCTTGTTAAAGGTGACAGGTGTTTTGTTAGCTTCCTCCAAAAGAATGCTTGCATAAGGTTTGAATCTCATTAAGATAAGATAACATCTTAAAGTAGAAGGGGTGTGTGTATTTATTTATGTATGTATATATGTAGTCAGGTGTGTCTGTGTGTTTTCAGCAGTTATAAAGGTGTATCTCTAAAAAGTATGCATGACTTCCTTCAAGGTGAGTGTTGATGCTAAATTCTATGCAATCCAGCTCAAGTAGTTTGGAGTAATATGTTTCTTTACTGTAAATTGTCATGAGCAATAGATCAGACCTCTTTTTTCTGCCTTTCTGCTGAAGTAGTTTTGCTCTTATTCTAACAGGACAGTAGTTTCAACTTTGCAATTTTATTTTGTAGGTAAAAAGTACCAGCTATTGCAAGATGTGAACAGACACTTGGAAGCAGTTCTGAAAGGGAAGAAAAGACTTAGGCAGAGGTTGATTAAGCCCGTATGTCAAGAGACGCTGCCTATTAAGGCTGATTTCCACAAGTAGGCATATAAAAAAAATAATAGTTGTTTGTTTGACTGAGTCAAAATTAGTTTTAATTCATGGGCAGTAAACATCGTATACTTCAATTCACATTGAGAAGAGATGGTAGCAGGACCAAAGCTAAAATTCTACTAACTGCTTAATTCATGGAACAGTAGTGATAATTATTTTTTGTGACTGTTTGCTTAGTTGATTTGTCTTCTGAATGTTACACAATGAAAAATAAGTGTTTTCAAATGAGTGTGTAAAAAGCTCAATTCATTGTGTTTCTGCATAGGTAAGAATCACTATTTCAGCTTTGGTATCTTTCCATTATGATTTGTGCAGAATAAATGTATAGATGATTCTCAGATTTACATAGTATATGTTTTAAAACTAGTCTTTCTTCTCCTGCTCTAAAACTTTAGTCCAGTTACTGAAATGCATACTTATTTCTGTAACTCCTGCCCTACATGTTGCCGAGAGTCACAGAGGAATTGTAATTGCACAGAAGTTAATTAGATGAGTAGGAGCTCAAATAAATCTGGAGAACAGGACTAAGAAAACCTACAGGGGAAAGAGTTAAGACTTTGCAAGTATTAAATCCTACATTGTTTTGCACAGTTTCAGAATTCATTCTTGACTACAGGTATGTAGTGGAGTTGTTGACTGAGGCCGTGACTTTCATTGAGAAGTTGGAAAACCATTTGCAGACTGCAAAAATGATCCCTCAGGTACCAACCTTCATGAAGAATCTGGTGAGTGGCAAAAATAAAAAGTAATGGAACCTTTTATCTCCTCCAGCATTAAGAATTCAGTGCTGTTTTGTTGCCTAGTGTCTTTTTGTTTCCTGCTAGATTGATAGGATGTGTAGAGATTAAATCCCATCCTCTTCTGCTTCAGGACATTGCTTTGACAAAAACAGAGGTGATGGTGACAGATTTGGAAGAGCTGACCGAGCAAATATTGCAGTGGAGAGAAGTGCAAAAAGAAGCATATTCTGACAGCATTTGCAATACTGCTGGATTGGACTTGGGCTTATCTACCTAACAAATGGGTTTTTTTCTTCATGTGGGATGACTGTTTGAAGAACTGCCATGCAAGTCTCCTGTGGAAACTGCAAAACAGTTGTGCCTTAAGCTAATGGGGATTTTGTAGATAGTTATATTTATGTTCTGACATTGTAGTTCAACATTTTTCAAGTAGCTGAAAACAAATGCAAATGATAAAAGGCTGAGCGGTAGCTTGTGAGTAGACAGACTACTGAGAGGACTGTTAGAGAGTTCCTCTTTGAAACAGTCGAGAGTCTCTTGGAGCCTTTATCCTCAGTGCCAATTTGTATATTTCTTACATGTTGGCTATGGAACCTCTTCGTTTTTAAAAGGTATGTTGATAATACACTGTATTTTGTATGTCACTGTAAAACTTCAATAAAAGTACCAGATTTCAAGAACTAAGTCTTAGTTTTTATTTAGATATGAAATCTTACATTTAAAACTACGCTTCCACAGCATTTTGTATCACTGTTTAAACTGGAACTTAAGGATTCCAACCAAGAAATTCGCTATTTTTAAGTTATGGCTTATTAGAGGTCTGATGTTGTTGACTGGAAAAGCAAGGAATGGGCTTGGTGATGTGTAGCAGTTCTGATTTGTAATCCTGATTTCTATGATAGTGATAGCTGTCTTTTTCAGTCTCTTCTATTGCTTGCCCTGTCTTCAGCGACCTTCTTAGAATACAACTCATTTTACACAAGTACTACGGTCAGTTTTTTTGCAAGACTGTTGATGGTTGCAGTTCACAGCCTTAATGACTTTTATGTTTTGAAAGATGTGTTGGTAAAACCTCACTGGCAAGACATCTATAAATGAGGAAGGTTGGTTGTCTTTCAGAGGTGTCCAGTTTTATCCTGAAGACATGGACCAAACTGGAAGCAATGCACATGTATTTCTTTCTATTGCTGCAGCCTCTGTTATCTGAATTCTCTGTTTGTACAACTTGTCAATTTTGGTTTCTAAAAAGGAGCCTTTTAATATTTCAAAGTAGCCACCAGGTGGCTCATTAACACACCGATTTCACTCAAGTTTATCTGAAAGCTGTGTCAAAAAAAGTAGCATTAAGGAAGCAATACTCGGCTCTTTGTTGAACACACTCTAGTCAGATTTACTTGTAATTGGTCTACCCAAGATTAAATACTTGAAATGTTCAGAGAGCCACATCATTCTACGGGGCATGAATGTCAAAGTATAGCTTAAAAATTCTTTAACACAATATACAAGTGCAGCTGAATTTCCTTTTGCTTTTCTTTCTGTTGTTGCTGACTGAAGTTAAAAAGACAAACAGCTTGGATTAAGTGGAGCAGAATGTCAAGAGATTGGATCAGAGAACAAAGCTGGAGTTTTGAATCCTGTAAGCCTTAATGGAGTCTTCATGTGAATGCTTGGTATATGACACTGCATGAGCACTAAGTCCCATCACACAGTTGCAGAAGAGCAGTATTTTCCCTTTTTCTGAGATGGGAGGTAACAGAAACTAAACAGAATCCAGGTGTTTAGTCCAGTGCCTTTATCACAGGTTTAACCTGTCTCAAGTTGTCTTACTTCGATAGTTTACATCAGGTAAATTAAAGCTATTGTAACTTAAGACTTTGAGAACTAAGATGAGAACAGTTCTAGTTACTTTGTTCATCACGATTCCTTGAAATAAAGATAAATACGAACATTTTCCCATACCCAAAAAGTAGAATGTATTTCCTTGTTCCATTCTATTCATTATTGGAGAGTTGACTGTGGGTGGAGATGGTAGGATTCAACTGATGCCATTAGCTGTGGACATATGAAGCCATTAAACCTACTGCAATGTACTGCAATTCACTGTAGTTAGCAGGGGTTTGTTTTAATATCTCTGTAGAGGGTCATGAGTTGGAAGAGTGTTGAGTCTGAAGGGATGTCAGTCTGGAAGGTTTCTGTGTTGTGGTACCTTTCATTTAGATTCAGTACTTTTAAGAAACATGATCTCATGAGGAGAGCTATACTTAAAGCACAAAGTGTAGGCTTGTTTAGATAGCCTGTATAGCAAGGTGCTCCTGTCTGGTGTAAAGGTACTGTAGCTGACTATTCAGATGTGCACAATCTTCAATATGTTGAAATGCAGTAACGAGTTAAAAGTGAATGACTACTTTGGGTTTGGATTATTTTCTTTTATGGGTGCGGGTTGGGGGGAGGGTTGTCAAAGGTACATAGGAGTGGACCAAGAGTTTTTCATTCTTGAACAGAAACCCTGTTACAGCTCGGTGCTCCCCAGCACGCCCGGCACTGCCGCCCTCCCAGGAGCACCGTGGGCCGCTCGGGCTCCGTGCAGCAGAGGCCGCGTGTCGACGCTCGCGCCCGAGCCGCGAGCCCTCGCTGCAGCGCTGCACGTGCAGCAGAGCAACGCGCGAGCACCAGCTCCTTATCCGGACACAGCTATGGCAAGCGCAGCGACCGCCGGCTGGCTTTTAAATAGACACCAAAATCGCCCAGCTGCGCTGCTGGAAAGGCTGCAAAATTTCCAGCCCGGCCCGCACATCTGTTTAGGGCAGGGTTTTCCCCGACTCCCTCCGGAGATTTCCCTGCCTTCGAAGCGAGGAAGACTGAGGCGGACCCCGCTGTATCCCCGCCCCCGGGGCGAGGCGAAGCTGCACGGGACGGGGCGGCTCCACCCCGGGCGCTGGGCGGCCGCGCCGGGGGCGTGATGCGGGACCGGGGCTGCGAGGCGTAAGGCGAACCATGGCAAACGTCAAGGTGGCCGTGCGGGTCCGACCTCTGAGCAAAAGGTGCGGCGGGGCTCACGAAGGGAACGTGGGTGGCCGCGCAGCGGCAGGGGGCCGGGGAGGGTCAGCGCTACGGCTGGGGAGCGGGCAAGCGGTGTGCAGCGTCGGGTGAGGAGGCAGGATGTGTCCCTCCGGAGTGCTGCGGAGCTGCAGAGATTGTTCGGTTTATGTCGCTGAGCTCCTTCAGGCAGAACGATTGTCACCCAGTGCGAGGGAACGCGCTCTTCCACTTTGGTCGTAGCTGTTTGTACCGAGCAGGCAGGGGCTGGATATTTCCTCTGCCGCCCCGCTCTGCTCCCTCCTGGCTGCTCGGCTGTGGTCCCGACCGGCATGTAGCACGGCCCGGAGGCAGCTCCCACCAGAACGGAGGGCGTCAGTAAAACCGAGCGGAGTTCGGAAGTTTGGGAAGGAAAAGAAAAGCAAATTTTAGTGGCCAGTAATTTGCTTCTGACGTTAGAGAAATGCTATAGTGCTTCAGGCGGAAGTGATCTGGGGACGGGTCCGAGCTCCGAGCACAGCGGCTGCAGTGGGGCAGCCTGCCCGCTTAGCGTGAGTCCCGCACAGCATCTTCTGGCTTCATGGGCTTGTGGTAGATGTCCCTCCTATGGAGTGGAGTTCTCATGATGTGTTACCTCTTAACTCAAAGGATTTAAAAATCCATGATTATCTTACACAAACATGTTTCTTTGTTTAAATATAATTCTGATCTATAACACAGCCGTGAATGGAACACGTTTTGACAGATGATGGTGTATTTTAAGACAAGTTGCAGCATAGAAATAAGCTAAGTTTAGCCTTTCATTGCGTAGTGTTGCTTTAATGCTAGAGACATTCCTTGATTTTGTTTTCTTCCATTTTGCTTGTCATTCCTAACATAGAAGTATTGACATTAAAATGAAAACCTGGTAATGAGATCAAGCTATTCATGGGACCATTTTTCAGCCAGAGGTTGAAAGAGTTTCAAAGCTTGACTTTGTGATGTATTTCATTGTGCAGCCAGTGACATTTCTCCCACAATAGCATTTGGCTTTACATTGCATTTGGCTTAATGTTTCTTCTCCAGTGGGTAGTACGTAACTGTGCATATGTCATCATAGTATTAAATTGTGCCTTCAGCTCTGCTAGGTGAGGTGTGATGAACAGAGAAACCTTTGACATAGTTGAGAGGGTCAGTGGTGTGATGGGATCTTAGTTTGGAGGGGTGGGTGGGATCCTGGCCAGCCTCCTGCACAAGGGCAAAGTGGATCCGGCACTGACATGGAGATGCAACAAAGAAGAGAGGGAAGCCGAGGGTGTAACAGTCAGACTTTGAACGACTCTACTGTTCCACCTGTGGCAGCCTCACTGCTGGCTTGTGGTATTTGACCATGTAGGCCATAAGCTATTTATTCTTTGTACTGTGTTGCCCCAGCTGAGATCAGCAAAAACATTCCAGATGGCTTCTTATATTTTATGAAAGGGAAAGGAAAATGCAGTCTGTGAAGGCTCTGGTGGGAGAACTTGCTTTCTGGCCTTGACCAAAATTGCTCAAACGTAACAAAATCAAGGCAAATAGCAAATACTTGAATACTTAATGTAACCCTGATAGGGATCAATGAAGGTAGAGGCTTATGTTTTCCATTCTAGTTTCTTAAACCATCTCCGTGTTGTGGTCACGTGCACCTCTCACACTCTGTACCCACAGCTGTGATGGCAATTAACAGATTGCCACAACTCCAGGGACCTCCAAGGTACTTTGGAAGGAAAAGCTTCCTACAAATACTCTTTGAGTTAAGCTGGATTGAAGTACTGTGGTGTGTGCAACTGCAGTTCCAGTGACTGACGTTTTCATTTTCAGGAGTTCCAAAAGGCTGTGAGCAAAGGCTATAGCACCAAAGTGTTAGTGGTCATTTCTACACTATCCAAACTTGTTCACTGCTACGTTTAATTTCTGTGAGTGGGTGTACTTTGGATTTGCATCTTAAATTTACAGAATATGCAGAAGTTAAAAGGTTTTATAAGGAGATCATAAAATCCTACTTTCTGTTTCAAATATCCATTTATTATAATCCATATTATTCACATCTGCTATTTGTTACTTAGCATAAGGCTGAGTAAAGAGAGGTCTTTTTGTTCTGTGCCTGTACAGTGCCCATCACAATGCATTCTTCGACAGAGAACTCCTACGCACAAATAATCCCCAGTAGCTAAAAAGCACATGCAGTTGTACAGAATGCAGAAGCTTTCCCTTTCCTTAAGCTTCTAAGAGCTTGTAGCCAACATTCTTCATAATGCCATCAGTTGTGCAGTAATAGACTATGCTATTTTCTTTGTCATCAAAGCATTGTCCTTAGAGTAAAATTCTACCAGGATGTTCCCTAGAGCAGCACTGCTTCTGAAAATCTTTATTACATATTTACCATTTTAGGTACCAAGAAATAAAGTAAACTTGTTCCATGTGGGTACACAGGTGCTCATTGTGCATAACCACATTCACTCCTCAGAATGAAATATGGAAACTTGAATGGGTGCAGTAAATTGACTACGGCAATAATTTCCAGGGGTTAAACAGGAGCAAGGAACTGGTGAAATCCCACTGTGGTTTATTTCCAGATATATAATTGCTTGGTCTGTTAGATATCAAACTTTTGTAATGAAAGCCTAATGTTGTTTTTGGCTGAGGGGTAAAAGCTGTGGAAAGAAACACTTGCAATGCTAACATGTAACTATGTGAAGTAGGGGTGTAGGCACTCCTACTGCACTGTGGAATATACTGCAGCGTGGTCGTGTAATGCAGACATGGAAGTAGCATGGCTGGCCAAAGAACAGGGTAAATTACCTTGACACTAAGGTGTGCAAATTTCCCTGGGATGTGCTTTTTGAGAATGTCACAGACAGTATTGAGAATTGGGTCCTGCAGTTTGGGAGCTGCATGCATAGCACCCAGCAAAACAGAAAGTATGTTCTGCTGTTGGAAAACTCTTTTCTGTTGCCTGTGAAACCTGGTAAAGAAGATATGGGCGAGGAGCTCTTAATGGAAAGATAACAAGAGTATCTTTATTAACTCACAAATGGACTCTCATCCCCCATGAGCCTGATGGACACATCAGTGAAAGAGTTGCTAAATTAGTGAATTAGCCAGAAAGCTGCCCTCAACTTTTTGTGCTGTACTGATTTCCAGGCTGTGACTTGAAGGCCTCCAGCCTGCTGTTTATTTCCCAGTCCCCTGAGGAATCCTTGAGCCCGTCCTGCTGGCAAATGAGAGCACTAAAGAAATGTCTGGGTAGTCCCAAGTGGCAAAGCTGAACTGTGCTTACATCTGTGTGGGTGTTCACTGTCACAGTCTGAGCCGAAGCAGCAG
Source organism: Excalfactoria chinensis (assembly GCF_039878825.1). NCBI lineage: Eukaryota > Metazoa > Chordata > Aves > Galliformes > Phasianidae > Excalfactoria > Excalfactoria chinensis. The sequence continues at coordinate 32,400,542 of NC_092829.1, read as the reverse complement.
TTTTTGCCATTGCTGCTGCCATCTATGGTGTAGACTTCTAATAGCCTTTCTAAGGTGCAGGAGGTCATGAGGCTTGAGGGCAGGTTAAGGAAGGGCAAGTTCAGTTTGAGGTCTTTAGACCACAGGTGACAGCTGTGAGCTTGGGAGTAATTGTCTGGAGTAGTAGTGGAAAAACTTTCTCCACAAGAAAAAAGTGCCTCGTGTGTTGGGAGAACTTAACAAAATGTTGAGTTGATTAAATCATATTCATTTTGAAACATTTATCTGTCACTGATTGCTCGCTGTTGCCTTTTTCAAGCACGTTTTGAAGCAACCTGTTCTGGTTGTTGTAGTATCTTACTCCTGAAACTTCATAACGCTGTTGTTATGAATGATGTATTCTGAGCAACCATAACCAGATGAGTTGAGGCTCATATTTCAAAAGCATGTTCAGGTTATATTAAGACAAAAGCAAATAATCCCACAATTCCTGTAGTTTAGTCAACTTGGTACATGCTTGCATTACATACATCTGAAGTGTAATGATGCAAGATATTAGCATCATTAATACATTTACATGTTTGTTTCTGATTTCAGTTTCTGATTAAGTTAACTTTTCTGTATTTTTAGAGGGTTTTTTGGTGTTTTTTTTAATGTTGTATTTACGTTTATATTCTTAGACAAAGAGAACAGGGAGCAAGGAGAGGATATATTTTCTTCTTTTTGTTGTTTTTTTTCTCTGACTAACTTAAACTCTGAAGCTCAAATGCATGTTGGAAAAATTAGCTGTTATTGGAGTGTTGCCATAATCCCTATTAAGTGCTTTACTGGATGTAAATTGAAATAACTTACTTAGAAATATGTATATATTTTACATTAGCAGGAAATATGTTAGAGATGAAAATTTATCTGAAGAATGGGTGAAGCAGAATTTGGTTTTAACATTTGGCATATGTTCCATATGGGTGTAATTGTCAAATGCAGGGCAAAATACTGCTCTTTTTTTTCCTTGTCTCTTTTTTTTCCCCCTTGTGGTGGTTACATGGTGCTGTTCCTCTGTGTCCTTTTCTTACCTGACAGATCCTCTTTTCAGGTGGTGGTAGCTGAATTCTCCCAACAGCTGTGAGTTCAGGGCTGGTACCTGATGGTGGGAAAGCTGTCTCAGACCTCCAAGAGCTGTGTCTGAAACTCTGCACAAACTGCATTGGTTCTGCATTGCTCGTGATTTCAAGCTTTTTGTTTTGGTTTTCCACAGGAGCTGATTTTTTATTTTATTTTATTTTATTTTATTTTATTTTATTTTATTTTATTTTATTTTATTTTATTTTATTTTATTTTATTTTATTTATGAAGAAACCCGATTTTGTGTTTATAGAAGAGTTCTCTGTCCTAAAGAAATGTATTTTAACATTCACATGTTCTGTTTTGTAGCCTAGTCTATTGTTAAGGTTATCTTAACATCTTTTCCGCTCTTTCACTCAAATTAGTAATTTTCCTTTGCCTAGTCTATTATTTAAAGTTTTGTGTAAACTATTGCTGAGATGGCTGCTCTTTTCTCTTAGTAACTATACTTGGCCTTAACAGGTCGTTTGCATAAGCAACATCTGTGTTTTTATAAGGGCACTGCATCAGCAACCTTTCCCAGATGTATTCTTGCAATCACACAGAGCATGTTTTCTAACTTTTCCATGGGACAAGCTTTCTGGCTTCTTAAAAAGGCAGGACTCTGTGCTGAGTATCCAAATACTGCAAGGGTATTGCAACCACAGACAGTGATGCTTCTGCTGATGTTACATGACAGCCCTGTGCCTGCCCTGGTGCAAGCTGGGAGGAGCACAAGGTGCTAGCTGCTGGTGGGTCAGACGTCTGAAGTAAGAGGCTGGCTCTTTCTTTGCTTCTCTTGTCTGCAAAAGTATCTGCAACAAAATCCTGAAACAACATCACCACAATCTTTTGAAACACTTTTAACTGTAATTTTTCATTTTCATAGAGCACCAAGTCCTGTAAGTACTTTAAGGGCATCAGAACAATTTGGAGCAGGGATCAGATTTTTTTTTTTTTTTTATGCAGCAAAGAAAAATTGGACATGACTGAAACAGTTGTTTGTTTAACTGTGATCATGGACTGCGGTTCTGTCCTGTTGGAATGAAAACTGATCAGTGTATCTAGATTCTGATTTCCAAGGAGTTCACATGGTGTAGGCACAGAGTTCCTTTTTGCTAAAGTTGATGAATGTCTTGTTGCTCAGTAAACAGCTGGGGAATCAAGAGTGGTAGAGTATTGGCTTTGATTGAAACTGGACTGACTGGGGTGCAATGTTGTTTGAAATCCTTGTCCTTTCATGCTTCTTGGGTGCTGGTGGTATAGGTGAGATTTTCCTCTCTGTTTCCCTCCTCCCCCAGATGCCTCTTTCTAAGAAAGAAACCAGTGTTGTTTCAAGGTTGTTCAAAGCGCTGGTGATGAGCAGCATTGGATTTCTCCAGGAAGATGCCTGACACTCTTGTCATAGCAGTACAAGGCTTCAAAAATGGTGCAGACAGGGACACTGGAGGATGACATCCAATGCTTCTCGTCAAGATACATATCAAAAGTCTGAATATGATGAAGAAAATGTTGACCTATTGAGCAGCCTTTATCTTGAAGGAGCGTCAGCAATGGCTCAGGTTTCTCTGCACCAAATATTCTGTTGCTGTATTATATTTGCAAAGAACACTAGAGGGAATCCACACCGATGGTGATTTTTGTCTATTGGATTGCCTCAGCTATTATTACAGCCAGTGAAGGCTCTGTACAGATAACTTGAGCTGCATGTCTAGTATAGCAGTGTGTTGTCTTGGTGAACTTTGTGTACTTGGCTTCAATATGAATTTTAAATGATTAATCAGCATCTGTTCTGAATTTGGAAGGAAAATTGCTTATTGGATGTGCACTTCTCTTCTGCAAGACCCAGTAAAATACTGAGTTAGTAAGAAATATCCCAAATGGTATTAGTTGTCCTGCATAATGAAAAACACCGAAAACAAGTTTTAGGTGGCTTTTTGTTGTTGCTTGTGTGTTTGGGTTTTTTAATTGCTGATATTTTAAAAATAAATCCTGCATTAGCCAAAGGAAGCATGCTTATACTGTTTGCAGCTTGTGAGTTTCCAAGCTTACAACAGCAAGGCTGAGGATACAGATGCTGCTGCTCTTATGGAGGCATGCTGTGCTGGGGAAAGTTGTGGTTGTGGGTACCTTAGCTCTTCATTAGACAGCAGAAGTTCTCGTGGCTGAAGGCACTACTGGCTCTCAATGCTGAATTCTCAAAGCTGAAATTAGTTTTGGAGTTGGCTTGAGTCATGGGTGCTGGCAGCAAAAACATAGGATGCATGCAAGAAATGCATTGCAGGGTCATTGTTAAAATTTGTATGAGAAGGTGTGTACTGCCTTCTTTCAAGAACTGTTTAGGTTTTCTCATGTACTTGAGTGGTGTATTTTGGCTTTATTATGTTTAATTACCTCAAGTATTTGGTACTCAGCATTTGTAGAAGCTGTTTTGTTGTATTACGTGTCTAGTGCTAATGACCCCAGTATTCTTGTTTTACTACATTTACGTGTTTTTAAAATAAATGTGCAACTTTCAAAAGTCAGCTCCCTGTGTTCTCTAAGTGCACGACTATTATTTGAGAGGGTGGAGGAGAAGTGGTGCAAATTTTATAAAGCCTAAAATAAACAACTGCCCTTCTTCCCACCCACCGCTTCTTCCAGCTTTGTGTACCTATTTGCACTTCTGCACTCTGCAATCTGACCTAGTTTCTGTGTGATCCAGCAAGATGTGGAAATGTTGATCTCAGGGAGCCTTGATCCTCCCATGATTCTCTTCTGCTGGCTCCTTCTTCCAGGTCTTTTAACATCTGCTCTCTCTCTGGGATTGCGTTTGCTTTGATAGGCTGCATAAATGATTTGTCAAAGGACCAGCAACTGTTAGAGGAGATTTTCCATTGAGCTCCCCCCTGATTACTGTGTCTGGACTGCCACAGTAGCTTTGCTTCCACTGGGTCTCTCTCGCTGCTTCCACTGGGTCTCTCTTGCTGCTCCTTGTTGCAGCCCTGCTGCTGCATTTTTGTTACTGGTCTGTCACTGGGTTTGCATTTTGATCAAACTCTGTGGAAAGATCCAGGGCTGTCCTGGGCCCATGTACCACAAAATAGTCTTTGCAGCTCTGCATAAGAAAAAGTTGTTTGTACAAAGTAATTTAGAAGAGAAGCATTTCCCAAACACAGCACAATTTATTCAAAAAGCAAGAGAGAGGATGATAGGGAAGCTGGATGTTTAGATCTCTGTGACTTCTGAACAGTGGGAGTCAAACATATCACAAGAGAAATGGACTTTGGGGGTGTTTGGTTTTTATTTTTGTCCAAGTAACACAGCTTTCATACCGGTAAAGCAGAGCACCCATTCAGTAAGGATGAAATATTGTTTTATTACTCAATTACAATCTGTGGTACTTGTATATAATCTGTGTTAACAAACTTGATTTTTTGCTGCAAGAGCTTCTTGTAGTATTTGTAATTTGGAATTAAGTCAGAACATCTGCAGCATCTGTAAATGTGCTTTGTCCGTTCGACTTCAGATATTAAACTGGGCTTCCTTTCTTAAAGTTCTCTGGTTTGTACCTAAATGAAATACAAAATAAACATGAACTTACAGGGAGGCTGAACAAATGGTTTTTAGGACTGTGGAAAGCAACAGGTCCAGCTTTGTTGTGTGTTTCTTTTCCAAAAGTGTTTGGGCACTGGAATGGTCTACCCAGGAGGGGGTGTATTCACCATCCCTGGAGGCATTTAAGGAATAGGTAGAAGTAGTAATTAGGAACACGGTTTGATGAGCAATGTTGGTGGTAGATGGTCTGCTAGACTAGATGATTTTAGAGGCCTTTGCCAAGCTTTGCCAGCCTTGGTGATTCTATTTAGAAAGAGCTCAGTTCTCTTTCTCTCAGCTGTAAGCTGCTGCAAAAGTGTTCTGAGTTCCACCACTGCATACCCGTGCACTTTCTTTTGCTTTGGCTTTAGCAGCTGTGTGTTCGTTTTCTGATCATAGCTGATCTGAGTCACTGTGTGGGGGTGTGATTGTTAGGTCAGACACATGTGCACATGCTCTCATTTCTTTTTTTTGTGCACATGTGAGGCATTAGAGAGGAGAACACCAGTTGTCCCTTCCAGTAACAACCGTCAGCTGAGATAAGTAGTGATGTGAATCTACATCCAGAGCAAGGGATTAGTTTTATTTCTGTTTGCTGCTGGCTTTCTAGTGCAAGTCTTAGCAAAGCTACTTAACTGTTGCATAGTGAAGAATCATCGTTACTCTGTGCTAGAGTGTGGTGTGGTAATTTGATATTCTCTTGCTTGTATTATACTATCATTATGTTATAAGTATATAAATATGAGCGCTTTAACTTCATATTTGAGAATAATTTTTACATCTTCAGTGTCTTGTATTTGGAATTTCTTTATCTTGGATCTTCAGTAATAACTTTATGAGTATATTGGTGATTAGGACCATATAAATACATGTGTTTGTAGCGTTTGTATGGTAAGTGTGGGCTGAAAGCAGCAAGTTTATTGTAATTAGTGCTGATGGGGCTGAAGGTGCTGACTGTTGCTGTTGAGGTTTTCTAACGTATTCTGTGAGAATTGCCTGACTTTCTAGTAACTTTCAGTAACTTTAAATTACTCCGTGCATGAACACCTGTTTTGGGCAGGTGTTCCCAATTATTTTTAAACTTCATTTGGAACAGTTTGGCAACTATAGAAGATGAGGTTAAATATTTTAAAGTAACCCAGGGTGGCCTTTTATTTGAATTTTCCATTTACTTAGAATTGGAAATTTGGTGTGCATTTTTTCAGCTGAGATTTGAGCAATGCTGCTCAACTGACCTAAAGGCAGACTGCACTGTGTTATGTTCTGACTGAAAGCTGGCTGCTAATGAAAGGAGAAGATTACTTAAAAAGTAATTACACCCTGTACAAATGTAAGGAAATCTGTTAAAACAGAGATTGGTGGTCAATCAGATTGGAGTTTTCTAACCCTCATTTTATCTTATCTGCCTTCCAACTAAACTGATGATGCCAAACCAGGTGATTTTATTCAAAAAATGTATAGGAGCATACGGTGCTTTGCAGCTGTGGAGCAATCAGTCTGTTTACATTTCAGGACAGGCTTGTTTTGCTAAAAAGAACTTTCTTGAGGGCTACAATAAAATCTTTGGATTATGTGGTAAGAACTAGATGATAATACCTGCCAACACTTCTGTCTCGTGGGTCTGTTACTTGGATCCTTACTCCACGGTCTACAATGCACCACTCTGCTTCAGAGTAACAATGCCAGCGTATGTTTCTAAAGTGAAATTACATTCCCTTTAGGAATACGGTGTTTTATGAAGTGTTTTATGTCTGCTTTAAAACTCTTGAAAGGAAATGCAAATTTGTAGAGTTTATGAATTTGAAATACCTCTTTGTGTCTTCGTATTTCAAGTGAATTTCTGAATATGTTTTTGTTCTAGAGAGAGTGCGGAAGGAGGAAGAGTGATTGTGGAAGTTGATGACAAAGTGACAACAGTCAGAAACGTGAAGGTATGCCTTTTGTTTTCTTATGCTTCTCCTGTAAGGATCCTGATGTGATGCTTTGCTGCATTTGTTTGGCCACTGGATCATTTTGAAAGAAACACTCAGGGATACATTTAAACGAGCATAGCTCTAGAAAGTATTTCTTTTTCTTTTTTCTCTCTCTTTTTTTTTCCCATGTTGTCAGTGAATATAGCATCTAACTGTTCTCTGTATTTTGTTCATACCAAAGCTACTGTGCTTTGGCTGCGGGCCATTATTCTAAACTGTTGGTAATTTGTGTATGATTTTGTGCTTATCTTACTGTTACCAACATCTGGATGATTTCTTTCCCTGTTTCTCTCCTCCTCTCCTATTTTTACTTGGAATGTGACCAGCTTACATGAAATGGAGCAAAATGCATTCAGCTGCACTTCAGGCCTTAGTAAAAGACTAAGAGCTATTAGACTAAAATAATGAGGCTGTCTTCCTCTGAGAGCTCTAGAGTCTACATACATAGGAATCAACCCTGTGTTTTAGACTCTTAAATGAGTTAAAACTACTGCGTGCCCTTACTAAACTAATGGAATGGAAACCAAGTAATTTTGTGTTGTCAAACCTCTGTCTGCTTGAAAAGCAAATAAATGAACTGTGGAATTGCCAAGGTGAAGGTAGGGATTCTAAGAGACGGATGTGTTCTGTGTTTCTTTATAGCTGTGAATTCAGTTAATTCCAGCTGGTTGGCTCAAGAGAAATATTTCATGAGGTTCTGAAGAGAAAGACAGAGAAAAATAGAATGGATAGTCTTTGAGTATTTTACCATTTTCTGTTATAACCTTCTGTTAATGACTGTGAGTGTTCTTTTTTTAAAGACGGAAGGGGGAAAATGGTTATTCTGTATGGAATGTCTTGTGGATGTAAACTGCTGCTAATTATCTTTGTATTGCGTTTCTTTACTGGGGCTGGTGTTGAGGTGATGATGCTTCCAGGGTTTGCTTAGTTCAGTCAGCAGAAGTGCTGTTATTCTGACTATGAATTACCATTGGTAAGACAACACTTCTCCTGAAAATACGGCTAAAAGTAGCTTGCACCTCCTGATAAGGTGTGAATAACTTTGCTGTATTTATAGAGCCCAAGATTCACTATTCCCTTGAATAATTTTCCCCAATTCTTTGCATGTGTAGTTAAGCTCTCAAAGAGACAGTTGCTTTCCAGCTGCAAGCTGTCCCTAATTTTCTTCGGTTGCCATGGCGATGCTGCAGCAACCTTATCCCCACCAGCTGGGACAGACTCTGCAGGCAGGTGGAGGTCCACAGCTGGGTAAGTGGGCCCTATGAGTCGTGTGACATAACAAACTTTAAATTCTAGTTCTTAAAGAGTATCTGTGAGCAGCCTTGGGGCACTGAGAAGTCAAGGCAAGCTAAGTAGGCTGGGCAGGGTAGTTTGGAAGTGCAAGAGCTGACTTGTGAATATTTTCTCTCCTGATGTTTTGTAACTGGTGAGTTTTTTATAATGCATAAACTTAACTTAGACTGCTTACTGCAGTGCACAAACTAGTATTTATACATTAATGATTGCACTGCATGTGAAGTGCATTTGCTTTGTAGTTAAAAACAAATGTAAAACCTTGCAAATTAGAAAAGATGCCAAGGTTTACAAGGTATGTGTTTTCTTCTGTCAGGCAGGAGCACATCTCCTTGAGATGAAGGGATTTGGGTTTTTTTGTTTGGTTCTTTTTCTTTTCATTTTTCATAAGTTGTGATAGCTTGCAGTATTTCCTTCCTGTCTCTCTACTGCTGTAGAACATTTAAGTAAATAAAAGATTACTTAATCAAGCGACCTCTGAATCAAAGCATGGTGAAGACGATCAGCAGGCTCATCAAGCTATGAAGTCTACCTGAAGGAAATCTTTATTCTAAAGATACTATGTTGAATCAAGTACAACTAAGTGAAATTTAAAATATGCATAACCTGTCGAATTCAAAGATGCTTTGACATTAGTTCTATCATTTTATTTTGCTGTTTCTTGGCTTAAAGAAACAACAAAACAAAAAAAACACCACAAAACCCTCAGATGAGCCTATGGATTCATTTTCCCTGTAGATTTACAGTTGATGTTATTCTTCAGCATTTAATGCCACTTAGTCAGTGATTTGACAGATAGTCACTCCCTGGTTTGTGGTAACATCCATGAAGAAGTTTGTTTAGGCATAAAGTAATATTGAATCTTCTGCTTATATTATTGCACATGCTAAGGTTATGGTAAAGTTAATGATTAGTTCAGTGGCTGTATTTGTAGCATTCTGTCACAGCAAAAGATGTTATTTGCTTGTCAACATGACAAAGGGAAGGGGAAAAGGGAAAATAGGCTTGGATTTTTAAATAAAGAATGAGAAAATGGATTTTGTTTGGCTCTTTTTGTGCCTCATTTCTGTGACATGGTTCTCTGTCATTTCTCAGTTTCACTGGTAAAATATGAAAAGGTTTATACAGCTTTTCTCTTAATATAGATGTTGTGGAGATTCACAATTGTTGATTGTATTAAGGCTGAAGATTCTTATTTATAGCAAATGTGCTTCAGCAAAAATTCCTCAGCAGGTTTGTCATGGACATCCCTGCCTGCTTGCCCTGTCAGTTAAAGGAAAACAAAGAGAATTAACTGTTGTTGTTTTTCCACAATACAGATCCTATAAACTTCCTGTTAGTTCTAGAATGCTTGCTCTTTATTTGGCTTTAGAGTGAAGTCTGACTTTTTTTCCTTCTGTTGTCAGGTGGACAGTAGGCTTGATGGCACTTGGGACTCAAGAGAAAAGACTGCAGCCTTCAGCTTTGACTACTGCTACTGGTCAGTTGATCCCGAAGATCCAAAGTATGCATCTCAGGAAATGGTAAGTAATGTTGTTCTTCGTATTTGTGTTCCCACTCTGCTTTGTCCTTCATATTCATATTTACTGGAAGAGACTTTGAAGTTAGATAAGAACATTTTGTCTATCTGCCCCCAACTTTTTCTTACATTGTTTGTAATGCTATGGTGCTTAATCTGCAATACTCTTGTTTGTAAACAAAATTTTACTTTCACTAGATCTGCCAGTATTAGTTTAAAAAAAAACCACAATCATTAATTGTGATGACCTAAGGATGCTTGCTCAGTGGTGATCGGGTTCTAGAATAAGAAAGTTATAAAACTGAAAGAGAAGTTTCAAAATGATTCTACTGAATTCAAAGTGTTTCTGATCAGGAGTTAAGTAATCACGTATTTAAATAATGGTAGTTATTTATAGTTTGCTGTTTTGAGTACCTCTTCTTGCTCAACCATTAGAAATTTTATAACTGGGACCTGATAGATTAAGATTTCAGTATTGAGATATGTCAAGACTTGCTTTTTTATTAAAATAAATAAATGTTGTGTTATTAGATCTATTAAAAATATCATGCATGACAAAGCTGTTCAGAGATAAATGTATACACATACAGGGAAACATGTCAGTGTTAAAATGAGGTTTTATGGCTCTTCTGTCTTCAGAATTGTTTCTTCTTTCCCTTTCCTGTCAGTACAGCTGTTCCCAATGTTCTGAACTGTGTAATCATATTGTTTGTCCTTTAGCTTTTCACAGTTCATCACTAAAGACTGAACTAGTCCTGTGAATTTCTTATTTCTAGTGACAAGGAACTCAGACTGCTTTAATACAATATCTGAAAAACAATAGATTTGGCAGTTATCAGAATGACTGGTCTGATTCCTAACTTTGCCAGATTTCCTGCTTGGTGCTGTAGTGTGGAAGAGGTTTTAGGAATTCAGGAAGTGTGCGTGTAGGGTTTAAAAAAGGAAATCTTTTCTCTTAAGTACACAGTGGAAGATAAACTTCTACTTTAGGGATTACAAATGACAAATCTCTAAGTGCTGAACTGTCTTTTGTTGTTGTTTTTATGAGAAGGGAATAGAGACACAGGTGAGTTTCTTGGCTGTTTATCTAGAGTTGTCTCGGTGACTGTAGAATGCCATAATGTCATTTAGAAAAGGACTAATGGAGTACTGCAATCTTACAATGTTTTTCTGCATTTATCTTGCCATCTTAGACCATGTGAATAAAGCTTATTATATTAATTCCATATTTTGCATCAGTGCTTCAATGCTGAGTTTCTAAGCTTCCTTACAACAATGGCAGCCAAAGGAAATTCATTAATGTTTTCATCCAATAAAAGCTTTCTTTCATGAGCTGACCTTGGATTAGTTTTTCCTTGAAGATATCCTGCCAACTATTATCACACGTGGTTGGTGTATTGGTTGAGGATGAAAAACAGACTGAAGTATGTGCCTTCAGGTTCATTTTTGTAGAGAATTGTCTGGTAATGAAGTGTCCTTTTCTTGTCCTCTGGACTGACTTATAAAAATGAAATCATGCCAGTTCTTTTGTTTTATTGTCACAGAGCCTGTAACAACTGCAGTGGATGGGCTGCAAATCATAGTGCTTAGTTGAAAATATGATTTTTTAAAGATACAATCTGCTTCTCTGATTGCTTCTTTTTTCATCTGGATGTTAACATTATTTCAGATACTGGTTTCTTGCATTTCTGAATATGACTACACAAACTGTATTTTATTCCCTATATATTTTGATCGTATACTTAACACACTCAAGCCAGATTTCAGTCACATATCTGTAAGTGCTTTCAAATGCTGAGATAAGAAGTTCAAATCAATCTATCTATCTATTTATTTATTTTAATAAAAGCTTTCTCTACTGCCTGCATTCCACTTCTGTTTGCCAAAATGTAGGTACATGTTATCCATTTTATTTCTCCTAATGCATTCATATTAATGTTCCTTTTATTGCCATCTTTACTTGATGGGGGGGATAAGGATCTTTTTTCACTTTAGTTTGGGAAGAGCAGACTTCTGTAATACAGTGGGATGAACAGGAACCGAAAAGAATTAGTAATGTCCATGTGATGGACTGTATGCCTTTGTTTTTAATCTATATTTAGTGACTCTGCAACTGGAAGTCCTTTTCCCTTCAACAAGTTAAACCGGAGTCACAAATACACATTATTTTTAGGAAATGTAATTGACTATGTATTTCTTTCAGACTGAAATTTAGACGTAGTTCTTACTTTGGAAGACATGGAAGTTTTTCTGATTAGCATTACATAAAGATAGTAAGCCTTCTCATATATCTGCAAAGAGGAAAGTTTTGTTTGTTTTAAAATAATAAAGAAACCTGTTTTTTGGCTACTGAAAGGATATCCTATGTATTTCTCAAAGGTCAACAGTGATGTCTTAGAAACATCCTATTGGATAATGGTTGTTTTCAGAGGATTTCAGGTGCAAGTGGATGTCTTTGAAAGTTCTTTGTTTCTCATTCAAAACGTTTGAGAAACCAGACATGAGTCAGAGGTCTGTTTTCCTTGTTTCAACATAGTTATGGGAGAAACACGAATCTACAATGTTTCTGCTGATGTGCTAAATGCTTCAGCGCTCAGAGGGGTAAACCTGATGCTTGGGCTTCGGTGTCATAAAGTTGTGTGGAAGCAGAGAAAGGACAGTGATATTTGATTAGGATTATAAGTTTCAGTCTACTAGGCAGATTCAGACTTGCTGATTCATTGTGGTGGCACAGTATGTAGGTGCTTTGAAACCTTTGTAGTTATCCCACAAACAAACATCTAAATGTATACTTATCTAAACTTAGTAGTGATCTTATCTGGCTTCAAACAATCTGTTTCAATCTTTTGAATTTCCTTTGTAATACATCAAATAGCTTTCAATGGATCTTAAGTTTGTGTTAGTTACACCAAGCAAAGATAAATGTTTAAAGCAGCTGCAAAACTTAAGTGTCCAGTTAAACCCTACTTACAAACAAAAAAACCCTTCAGCTTGGTTCTATGCAAACACTGTTAAACAGAATCTTGAGAATATTCTGCACAACGATGGAAACCCACACAAGCACTGAGTATTCTTGTTGTTGGTTGTTGTAACTTCAGTCCTCGGCTTCTCTCCAGCCATCCTTCCCATCCGGTTATTGTGTATCTGCAGTAAATGTGGTGGGCAGACCGACCCACAGGATGTAAAAGCAGGTATTTACACACAGCAGTTGCCATAGATAACTCATGTGTAGTAATCTGTTCCTTTTGATAAGAGCAATACATCCCATGACTAATAGACCATGACTGGTAGTGATGATCAAATCCAGAAAAGTGTTTAAGTGCCTGCCTTGCTTGGATTTCAGTGGGATCCGAATCTCTGACTGGGTTTCTTCGGAACACCTTTCATAGCTCTAAAGTTTAAGTTGCGTGCCTTAGTTACCAGCTAAGAAGAGATTTATAATATAAGGAATTAAATGGCACACTTTTGCTTCACACACACTTCCATGTCAGATGCCATTTTATGAGACTGCCCCTCCATGTTGTCTGTTGCATGACAACAAAATGTAATGAGATATTGGTGGGGAAGGTTCAACTCTCTGGCATCATGGGCCAACATAATAAAATAGGAGGCATGACTTTTGGAGCAGCCCTCATACAGTTACAGAGAAAAAGCGGTAATGGTGTTTTTAAAAACAAGTCCTGCAAATATCAATAACTGCTCCAAATTTCTTGACCTTCTGTTTTCACATCTCGTAAGCAGTGGCTTACTGTTATAACTGTGAGATACTGATGTAATTGTGAGCTGAAAGAATAACTCATTCACTTTTATGTTATTTCTGAACTTGATGTATTAAGTGATATGGGATCTCCCTGTCTGCATGCCCAGTGTACCTGTATGCTATCAAGAACTCCCAATTAGCTGCATCTTTAGTTTCACTGTACAATGATCTCTATCAGTGTTTATAAATATTTTTGTTAGTAAGACTGGGTTTTAATCTGTGCTGTAAGTACAGAAATGGAAGCTACCAAGGGCAGCTTCTCTAATTGAACACACATGATGTGTGAAGATGGATTTTTCCACTTCTTATTTGTTTTTTAAAGTGTCATAATTGTTTTCACATTTGGCTTCCCATTGTATTTATGTGTGGTTGTTTTCTTTTTTCTTCTTAATACTGGTTTCAGCTAAGGAATGTAGCTGTGGAAAGGGCTGAAAGGGCAAATGATTTTCTTACATCTCTGTCAGGGTGTAACAGAAAAGCAACCAAAAGATGAACTAATAGTTTTGTTTTAATATGCAACATCCTCAGTGCTGCATTCTATTTCTTGGTTTGTTAAGAGTGGGAGGAGGCAGGAGTGTTTGTTTGGTTTACCCCTGTTAGCTGAAAAAGCTTTAAAAAGGTTATACAAGAGCATTGTTTGGAACCAAAACATTACAACATACTTTCCAGATCTTCATGAGATTCACTCACTGTACTTGCAGCTTGGTGTTTTTTTTTTTAATGTGAAAACTCAGATTTGCCTTTTTATTTTCAGATGAGTGAGTGGCACTTCTATGCCTCCACACGTTTCCTGTTAGATTCAAGTTGTTAGTTGCAAATCTGTTCCCTGCTATATGCACTTTATTACACTATAATTCTTTAGAATTAAGTACTGATGTATTCCTGTAATCCTTCAGTTTGTTCTCTCTTCACCCTTCCCCCATCCCTCGTCCTCCTTGTAATGCTGGGGTGTGAGGTGGAGGCAGCAGTGGGTGTAAGTGGCATTTTCTTATGAATTATTTGAAAAGCAGCAAGCATTCCTTCCACAACATTTTTTTTCCCCCCCAACTCAGAATGAGATGGAAGTGGAAAGGACAACGTACTGTAAGAAAACAGCTTTTTGTGATTGTGAAACCACTGTGAGCGCAGGTTATTGTGTATCTTCAACCAGCAGCACAGCTGCTGTATTCAGTTCACAGTCAAATAGTCATTCTTTCTAGCTATGGCAGGATTTCTTTGCTCTGAAGAAAACTGATGCAGGGTTCATAGCTAATATTTGTAAATTTCAAACACAGAAATTGAATGGATTTTCCATTTACCAGAGATAACATGATTTTTTTCTTTCATATACATTACCTATTCAGATTTACACAAATAAGGTATTCAGTTAATTGCAAAAAGTAACTGTGTAGCATGTGCATTCACATGCAACTATAATTTAATGCAGTTCTGTTCAAAAGACAAAGCCTAAGCACACAAGAACAAATTAAGCTGCATCTTGGTAACATGTATTTTTCAGACCTGAAGGGTTTTAATGCAGCTCTGTCACATAGGATGGGGCGCATACTCGTTAGACTAAACTGCCTCTTTTCTCCATAAGAAAATCCACCAACAGCACTGTAACATACACAGTACTGAAGATGCAGCACAGGAATACAAAGATGTGTTGTGTGTAAAGGAGAGGCATGTCTCAAAATCCAGAATGGAAAACACTTGGAATAACATTAGAGCAGATGTTAATGTTAAATTTAATAGCTGTAATTTCAGTTGTGATTCAGCACCATGGGAAAATAATCTATTAAGTGAGGGCCAGTTTAAATGGTCCATTCCATAACTTATTATTCTGCAGCTATTTCACATGACAGTGATATGGCCTAGCAAGATGCTCTTCAAAATCTATTCCTCAGCCCAAGATACTGAAACATCATTGTCTGTGCTTCAGCTAAGAATGACCTGACTTTAAAACACAGAGATTATGCTGTTAGACAGTGATAATGTATCTATAACAGTATGTAAATCTGGGGAGAAGGAAATCTAGACCAGCATTCAGAATTTTGACTTGTATGTTTTAAGGCTATAGTAAAATGTTTCTACACTGAATTACTTTTATTCATTTTCATTCTTATGCAGTTTAGGAACACTGCTAACAAAATCTGTTTAAGCAGGAAAAGGACAACTGAGCAGCAATGTTAATTTGCTTTTCAGAAGTGAGCTCCCAAGGGCATACTCTCTGTTGATAAAAAACAAAGCCGAACTGGGAGTCAACATGCAGGTGCTCAGATCCAGCCAAAAGGATGATTCATTCGTTTGTCTTCAAGGAGACACACTCATCTCTCTGAGGCATATCTTAATTAACAGGGAAGTATAAAAGTTAACTCCTATCAAAGAAATATAGAGCAAACACAAATTTCAAGAAAGAAAGAAAGAAAGAGAGAGAGAGAGAAAGGAAAAGGCTGTTTTTTGTTACATTATAATGGAACAGTTGCTATTCATACCCAACACTTTAATAAGCAGTCATACAGGACTGTTTACATGCATCACATCATTTAATTTTTCAAGCATTAGCTATTTATGCATGCAGGTCCAATTGCATGGCTGGAACATGTCAGAAACATGGCACATTTTCAGGATTAAACAAAATGGCTGTGTTGATGTGGATCACAGCTGCTGCATAACTGTATCTCACTATTCAGTGCAAGCTTAAGCCTACCCAATAAGATCTTTCATAAGCCAGCTGCTTGCTAAAAACAAAAAGCCCCCAAACCTGTCCCAGTCTCCCTCTAAAAGTCTGTCAGTCCTTCAACCCAGTGCTTACACAGCTCTCAGACCAGTGTGTTCTCAGAGATTTGGTTAAAGCTCAGCTAATTTTCCTGTAGTTTCAGTTGCCAAAGGACTAATCTAACTGTGAAGTCATTCACGCAACATTACTAACAGATTGGAGAAAAAACTCTGGTCTTCGTTTCAGAATAGAAACAGCAGAAATGTCACTCTTTCATGTGTGGAAGAAAAACTGTGGCAGGCACTTAAACACAAGGGAACTGAAATTGTGAATGTTCATCTCCAAGTAAGGAAGAACAGCTGCTTATCTACGTAACAGATTAAATAATAATAATAAAATAAATCAGGGTGGTGGGTTTTTTGTTGGTGATGCTTGTTGTTTGTTTGCTTTTAGAAAAGAAAAAAAAATCCTTCCAAATAACCATGTGTTGGCAAGTGAATTCAGAAGGCTTTTGCTTTCACATGCAAGACATCTGAAAATCACAGTGATTATAGAAAAACTGATAAATTCACTGCAAGGTGCTTCTCTTCCTAGATGTGTATTCGTACAGATCTCTCCAATATTGTTTAGTGAGTTATACTGCTTGCCTGTTGGGAAGGATGAATTCTGTAACTCTAGTGTCTGTCAAGAAAACTGAGTTTAAGTGCTAACATCAACTGCTTTGAAGAGCACAACAAGAAGAAACATCTTATCTTGTGTTAGTTTATATTAAGCGTTCTGTTCTGGTAGCAGCAAATGGATTTGAGTAACTGCTGATATACTTAGAAACAGATAATTCTGAGGGAGGGCTAGAACCAAATTGTTGAAAGACTCATAGATAATACTATATTAGTCTCATCGTGAAAGAATGAGGTCTCCTAATAGACTTGGAAAGCCAGAGGCTGAGGAAAAATTCTCTACCCATCTGAGCAATGATTCCTGGTCTTTTGGAGCGAGCCCCATCAAATCAGAGCTATCCATGACCTAGACTGCTGGACTCACTTTGCTGTGTGACTAACAAGTCTGACCTGAGTGCTTTGGAGTATGATCAGAAGGTATTCCTCATATATTGCCCTGGAAGCACACGCCCCTGCAATTTCTCTCTGAAGTGCAAGAAAGCACACCTTCAGCTGTGGGTGTTGTGCCCCCATGTGATTTTTCTTGACTCCTGTGGGCCTTGTCTTCTGTAGTCTGTCTCATGCAGCCTCTCCAGGACCCCTCTCTGTGTAGGTAATGTCAGTGCCAAAGGTGACAGTGGGGTTATCCTGCATCAGGCGTGTCAGTTGTGATAACCTCAGTGATACTGCTGTAAGGCCATTTTCCTTATCTATCTTGTTTTGATGTTCTTGTATTCCTTTTTCTTAATGACTGAAGATAACAGCTGGAGAAGTTCATGAGTGGCTGACATTTTTTTCTTTACTGCTGCATTTCACAAGCTCTTTGCTGATAGAATGAAAGTTCCACTCCAAAATGCGTGTTTCTGACTTTGCTGACTTTTTCAGTGGCTATACAGAATGTAGAACCTACTTGCTTTTATTCTTTTTTGTGTGTGTGGTTTTACAACCGAGAGCATATTTAATAGCTGCTTTGAAATGGAGAAATGGCAATAATGGTGATGTTATGTTTAGAGTCTAGAGGGGTAGTTGATACAAATTTATTATTGAAGCATTGATGTTTTGCTTGTATTGCAAAGCTCCTGTTCTTAAGCACTTTCTGTGCTTAAGCAGCTTTTGTTACTTTTAACTTAAACTCTAATTCAGCAGAAACCCGTCAGTGCCTTAAAGATATTCTTTGGTCTGAAATCTCAGAAATTTTGAAGGGTTATAGAAACCAGCTCCTCATGGTGTTCTCCTTTGCCTCATTTCTCTTACTTGATATTGCTTAGTACAGCACAACACTTTTATTGTCTCTCATCCTACTGCATATGATTTGCATAACTGTATTGTTCACTACAGTATGCAGAACATAATCTTTTTCTATTCCATCTATTATCAGTGTAAGTGGCTTCCTACAACTGAGTGTATTCGTCACAGTGGAGAGCAAAAGAGATCACAGGGTTATGTTTAACTCCTCATTTTGTTAACACAGAATTGATGTGCTTTTATTCATAGCACCTTTACATGTAAAACAACCTGTATGTGCATACACTGTCCTGAGGCTCTGATACACTTAGGACTGGTTCTGAATAGTGCAGTGCTGAATCTATTTCTTTCACTTCCTGCCATATGCTGTAATTTCTCCTATATATGTATTCACTGATTCAGGCACTTGGCTTGTGATTCATCCTCTGTCATGTCACAGAACATGGGAACATGTTCTTCACCACATCTAAACTGTGTCAGAGGTCCCTGAAATTTTCATTACTATTTTATATCTTCCTTCTGCATCGTTCTACTCTTCTGTTTGATGGGTTTGTTTGTTTTTTTGTTGTACAGATAGAGAAGTACTTCTCATTCTTCTTGCCTAGAGGGAAGTAGGGATAGGAGGCAGAAAAGAGAGATGAAACAAAAATGGGACCTAATTAAGAGATTTGAGGTAGAAACTGCAGCTATTTTAAATACATTTTTAAACATTTAAAAAACATTAATAAGGCCTACAATTTTAGGCAAGGCACAGGCAGCTTGTCATTTGAAGGGAAGAGAATGCTCCTTTTTTATTTTTTATTTTTTTAAGACCTAGCCATAAGAAACCATTATTAAATTCAGACTGCATGGTAAGTTCCTGCAACTATTTCCATGATGAGTGCAGCTTGCAAACAATGTGCATAACCTTTTCTGAGAAGAAAAAAGATGCTGACATAATTGGGCACAGAACTGAGCCCCCTTCTTCTCCCTTTCCTTCCAGAAGTTGTAAGTTCCTTCCAGATGAGTTGTAATTTTCTTCTGATGTAAAAGGCAGTTACTGTCCACCCAGAAGCTTTTTGCACTTTGCAGATTCATTTCACTTTCTGTGGAGTACCAACTAGCCTTTCTTAGTTTGCATTGCAGGTATCTGCAAATTATCTGCTGTGTAATGTTATTAATGAGGCAGCATGAGATACGCACATGAAGAAATAGTCCATAGAAGAGCTGAAGTGTATTCTTGTTAAGTTCAAAATGATATAGACTTGTCAGTTATCAGTGCTACGCTTCCTAAACAACAATTTAATAACTTTCTAGTCCATGTACATTGTTTTCCTCCAATACACTTTCTCTTGTTTTTTAAATAACGTGTATACCTGTATTATTAATTTGTTGGGATTGCATGTGCAATATAATTGAAATGGAGATGGCAATTTGGGAGTAATTAAGCATGTTGGAAATAATGAACTGGTTAATGTTACTTAGAATAATGACATATATTAATGACGTAAAAAATATTTTGCCATAATTGTAGATGCTAGGATTGTTTGTGAGAAGAGCACTCAGTGTGGATGTTGGATTCAAGAAATGCTCTATGTATCTGCTGTAAGTCATTGTACTGAAAAGAGAGAAGCATGAAATTATCATCCAAACTAGCACAGTTGTATGAAAATCACCCATTAACTTCAGCACACCATCACTATATCTGCTGTAACTTGCAAACTACAAGTGACAAAATTTGTATCTCATCATAAAAAATATTGCACCAACATGTTGGAAAGTAAATACAGAATGATGGAGAGTTACTGAAAACCTCATGTGAATACATGAAAGTCTTGTTGTTCAATCCTTTTTAAGTCATTCTTTTGAACATCCAGTTATTTGCCCATTTCATGCCTTTTTAATGTGGTGCTAAACATAAGGTTTTAATTTGTAAGGCAATAAAATCCAATGCATCCTCAACTTGGGAAATCTCTAATGAAATTTCCAATGAGATTCCTGACAAAATCTCTACCTTCTGTCTCATTGTAAAACAAAACAACCAAACAATCCCACCTTAACGTAGTTCATTCATCGTGGATAAGAAATATTCTGTTTCACTTAGACAACCAAGTGCCCCCCCAAATAGTGGTTTGGGTTGTTTTTTTTTCCTCTCATTCCTAGTAAGTATATGTATTACAGGGAAACTCTTGTATTATCTTCCAAGTAGCTTGACATAATATTATGAAGAATTCTTAATTCTTTATTAAGGGAGCAAATATAGAAGGAACTGATAGTCCTTGCAGCCTTTTGAATGTGGCATTTCTAATTAGCTGAGCTGTGACTACTCATTGCACCTTTGGCCATTAATGTGCTGCCCTTCCATACTTCTAAGCTGGAAATGCAGAGTGGCAGCTGACCTGGCAGAAGAGTGGGATTAACAATTTCCTCAACCACTAGTCCTGGCAAACTTTGTTGTTATACTATTGCAGAGAATGAAATGCCAAGAGCCTTTCCCTGAACTCATAACTGACCTTACTTTGCCTCCTGTTGTTTGGATTCTCCCGGAAACTACTAAAACCATTTAAATTTAGAAAGTATCTTGCATGAGTTCAAAACGCTTTTTAAAATAGTTGTGGTGAGTAGCGTAGACTGCATTCCAGCATTCTTTTCTTTTTCTTTCTATGTATTACTTTTTTAAATCATGTTTTCTAAGGAGAAAGAAGTGAAAATGTAACACTGCAACCATTTTTGAAGAGCTAAGCCAAAGTCAGAAAATTTGCTTAGGGATGTGACTGCTGCTTCTGAATCTTCTCAGTAAACATCTATGTGATCTGTTTTCATACATGTCTGCATACTTTTCCATCACATCCCTTCTGTGGGAGGATGTGTAGTCCTCTGAGCAGACAGGTGGGTGTACAGGCTGTTTCATTGCTGTAAAGATCTCTACTCCATGGAGGCAACGTGGCTGCTTGTCGCAGTATCTATGAGAATTGTGGAGCGTATCCCTCCATTGTGAACCATGTTTCGTGAAGGTAGTTGTGCATGGGCTGAAACCTGCAGATTTGCAAGTAGGAATGATGATGGGATATGCATTTTTCAACCTGTTCTTTTGGCAATATGCCCTGCATGCATTCTAAAAACTGTCCAGGCTTTTCTATTAGAAAGCACGTAATTTTAGGTCTTCCATCTCATATATTTGGAAATTCTTTATTCCCAGGAAACAGCAACAAAGGGAAAAAAAATAAATAAATAAAAGGAAATTGAAACCTCTAATGACTAGAACAGATTTAGTCTCAAGTCTAATGCCTAAAACCATCAGGAATGCAGTCATCTACAACTTATTCTTTCTTTATGTGGAAGACAAAACTAGATGTGACTTCTGCGTTGCACAAGTCAGTGTCTTTTGAGCCCTCTCATTTCTCCTATTAGGGAGCCATAATTTAAAGGGAAACAAGCTTATGCAAGTAATCTGAAGCTCATTTATACATATGCTGCTACATATGCAGTCCACTAAAAAGTAGAGAATTTGTAATACTTGCATTTCATTAGATTTTTGATGTTCTGAACTTGCAGAATGAGAAAATATAGTTAAAAAATGAAGCTCCATTCAAGTAACTTTCAGTGCTGTGTTTTTGGTGCTTTTGGAAGCCTTTGGGGAATACTGGTGAGCCCCATGTGCATGTATTTGCAAGGTTCACTCATGCAGTAATTTCTTTCAGCTGTGCTATCTGATATTGTATGAAAGTGGAGAAATTAGCTTATTTCTAAGAAAGTGTATTTTATAGTCTTTTTTTCCAGTGCAGCGATTTGAAGAGCTGATGATCAAATAATAAGAGCATCAGCTTGAATTAGCTGATGCGTGAAAAGAGAATACCCATTTCCAGCTGAAGGGGGTGGGGGGAAAGGCAGAAATATTATCTTGATAACGTCATTGTGCTGTTGTTCAAGTATTTCAGAAGATGGTTAGCCCTTACTGAATTACTGAAAAATTTGGATCACTGCTCTTCTTTCCCCTCCTTGTAATAAAATCAAGGAACAATCCCTTTTTTCCATCCTCTTTTAAAAAATTGATGGGAAGTTATTGTTAGAGACAGCTGAGAATTGATATTTGTCCCTTCTGCCTTAAACAACAAAACTTAGTAATTTTTGTTTTGCTTTACTTTCCTTTCACATGGAATTGCAGACATCCACTAATGACCTGGGATCCCAGCCAAGAGCTAGCTGTGGTGGGAGAGATGTGGGATATTTATAACTTCATTATCTGTTACTTATTCCTTACTCTTTTCGTTGCAAAAGAGAGTTGGTTTTGTTTTGAGTTGTTGTTTTTTTTTAAATATTGAACCTGAACAGCTCTCTGTTTATTTTGCTTATTTAAAGATGACATCATTAAAAGTGCCTTTTTTTTTTTTCTTTTTTTTTCTTTTTCTTTTCTTTTTTTTTCTGCTTTTAAGGCAGGAGAGGACATGAAGTCACATCTGGGCCAGGGGAGTGGAATAGATAAAATATTTACTGTGTTGCAGTGCAGTAAAGCAGCACGATTGTGAAGGTCTCTCTGCTCTTCCTGCTGTGACATTATCCCTTAGAAAAGCTGAAGTTTTCCCTGTGATTCTTTTCTTGGGTTTTCTGGCCCAGAGTTCACTCAGGAAATATCTTTCACTGCGTTTCAGTGAAGAAGCACAGAGCAGAGGCAAATCCTCATCCTCAGCTCAGCCAAAGGCACACATGTGCCTCCAACATCACTTAGACCTCCACATCCCCCATTGCTCACACAATGCAACAAAAGCTGTTGCACACCTGCTTCCTAGGCTGCTTGAAGCCACAAATGTTGCAACTTGTGCATAGCTATCTGTAATATTCTCTTTCCTCTAAAACATGCAGAAATTTTAAAGAACTAGGTAATACAGTGATGCTATGGAGTAGCCACTCCTCTGCACAGGGTGGGCTTAAGCAAAAATCCTTTGTGGTTTTGGTTTGTTTGTTTGTTTATTGTGTCTCATCTGTTGCTGTGTAATTTTGTTCTTAATGCATCAGTTTGACCTTTTTAAAATTTGTTTGTTTTAACATCACTATTGTTGCTTATTGCAACGGTGTCCAGGAAGATTTAATTGCTTACCCTTCATCCTCTCATCAAACAAGGAGCTTCCTGTAGCTGGCTTGTAGGCAGGATGTATTCTTGAAGTCTAGGCAGGAGATCCAGAATTACTCAGCTTTTCTGACTTTTCCTTTGATGTGTATGAGAACTAGAATATGCCCAGGTAGCTACATCTTTAAGGACTATATTCAATAAAAGAAACGGGGCTCTTGGAAAAACAGACTATCTGTAAGAATTCTATTTTATGGTGCATCTGCGGAGAGAGGACTTAAGTCTGAAGTTAGGCTTCTGTCAGTTGATTCCTAGATATAGATCAGAAAAACAAAGCACCCCTACAAAATAAGCAGTGCTCTTCCTGTAGTTAGATTGTGGTACTTCATAACCATTAGCTTTCTGGGGATAGAGGGAAAAATGGGAGGACATTTGCAATGTGTCTTTCTAACAGGTATCTGTTATTAGCAAGCCTAGCGTCTGCTTTGCGTTGCACTAATCTAAATGGAAAGGGATTCATTTGGTCCTTAATGGGTAGAATATTTCTATGCTGATTCAAAGAGTGGGTGTAACAGCAGAATTCAATTCATGTATGGCACATAATAAAATGTGTAAATCTTGGTTTCTGGCTTAACTAATGAATACATAAGTTGTTTTCTATGTAGAGAGGGGTTTATCACTACAACTGCATCTGAACTAAGCTGAGTCAGCTAATGTTGGTGAGTGTCACACTGGTTTTTGGATTGTTCTGCTGTTGTGTTCAGACTGTGACTGCTCTTCTCCAGTGGTATCCAGTGATAGCATGATAAGAATCCCCACTGGGCAGGAAAGGAGGGTTCTGTGATGAATGTGATTGTGTACAGGTAGATGAAAATAGCAGGTGGTGTTTTTGTGAGGGCTATCTTGTCTTTCAGGTTGATCTTTACAATAAAAAAACAGCAATTTTTATTTATTTTTTTATCTTTTAAAGCAGATGGAGTTGTGCCCTTACTGATAGAGCACTTTAAAAAATCGGAATTTGTCAGAGCATCTACAATGTAGATGGATGTGGAAAGCATAGGGGTATTTCTCTCTCAAAATAAATTCTTTATAAACAGATGAGGTATATTTCCATGATTGTGTGTTTTGGTGATAAAATGGCAGAAATGTAAAGTGAGTGTTCAGCCTAGTTGTTGTTTCTCATTCTTCCACCCTCTGTCCAGGACAGCATGTTTATTTGTCATGTAAAATGCTAGGAAAAAGTCACAGATAACAGTTCCACCCACATACTTTAGCCAAGCTTGACTTACACTATGTTTAACAGCATGAATGTATGTACATTATGATGCACACAATAAATAGCTTTTGCACTGGAAAAAATGACAGCTGATACATGAACAAAGACACGATTGTTGTCCTTTCCAGGGGGAATTAAAGCACAAAGGGATTTAAGAGCATGCAGGAAGCTTGTTGGCAGAGCCCACAACCAATCTCTCTCAAGTTGTGGTGCAAATGCTCCTGCCACAGGCTCGAGCTGGAGGGAAGCCTGCTCTTTCACTCAGTTTCCTGTTCAACTGGGAAAAGAAACTGAAAAGACTGGATAGAGGGAAGGGAGAAAAGTAGTAACCCTAGCTGTGGAGTTGTGGCCTCTTAACAAGAGAGAAGAAATGTTCCCAAACTAACGGACCAGTGCTTGGTTTTTGTTGTTTTTTATTTCCCTCTTCTATTTGGTTTGAATGGGATAATGCTGCTGAAGTAATCCTAATGTCACAGTAAAGGGTTCTGTGCAGTTGATCCGCATAATGCACTTCCCTTTGCTTGTGTTTTCTGTCTGTGTGCAGAAAGCCCCTCAGTTGACATTTGTTTAATGTTCTTTAAGAGAAAACACGTGCAGAAAAGCCTTGCATTATTGGAGTAAAAGCCTAGATTTGTTTTCAGATATTCCTTCCTTGAATCCTTTTTCTGCCTTTTTTATTTAAATTGATCTTTGGGATTTGGGGAAAAATTTAGAACAAAAGCTCTCATTGTTTTGGCAGGAAACGTTTACTTCTGAATAATTTTGTTCCGTGAAATAGTTTTTTCATCTTAAACGCAAGCCTTGGATGCTACATATCAGATGCAGTAATTTAGTTAAAACAGAATTTAGTCATAATTTGGGTGGTAACTGCTGTAGGTGAGCCAGATTCTGTGGGGAATCATGCTACATGAGATACTGTATATCTGTTCCTCATTGTGGAAGTGGTGGCAAAGGGATACTGCAGAACTGAGCCTACTGTGTTTTATTTTGTTCATGCAGTTGCCTAAACTATCCTCGCTGACTGCGAGCAGTTTTGTCTATGTAGTAAATAACAACACATTTTATTTTAAGTGAATCCATTTTGTGTCTGGGTCCACTGCAATTGTCATGATGATGTCCTGAAGCTTTCTATCTACTCATGAGACATATTCTTAATTGCTGGTTTGTATCTAAAGTCTTTAATGGGAATGGAGTGGTTGAGTCTCTTCAACATTTAAAAACTCAACTATTTATTCTATAGTGAGAAGCAGTTGTTGGCCATGTTGGTTCTATATAAGTTCAGTCTCTTCCTCTTTCATTAAAGTAGTGGTATTTTAAAAGGCTATTTTTAAACTGTGCTGTGCAAGAACAGAACTTTTTTATGGTTTTGAACTCGGTTATTAACTGATGGGAATTTATGTTAGTATTCTGTGTTTAGGCTGTTTTACAATACAAGCAGTTTTCTTTTAGTTTTTTGTTCACATTGATGTTTGTGGACTGTGACTGTAGTAAGAGATGATTTTATTTATTCAAAACCCTGCTATAAAAACTAGTTTTTTTGTCTGTATTGACCGTATTCCCTTGAAATTTTTGAAATTTCCAAAATCTGTTCAGATTCCTAATGATGATAGAAAATACTGACCTTTTCAGACACACACAAATCACGAAATGGATGCTGTACTGGTAGGATGTAAAAACATTTCTGTTATCTTACTGGTCCCAAACAGTGCAGCTCACACTCCTCCCATTTCCACCTCCTTTCACTTCTTCTCTGGTCAGAGTTTGTCTCAGCTCAATGTCGAAACCAAACGCATGCACTGATTTCCAGGAAGTACTTAGAGTTGAAAATACACAAAAGTAACATATCAGTATTTTATTTCCTTAAATTTGCAAGCTCGGCATTGCATGCTGTCCCTGTAGGTTTACTGGATTTTTTTCCATCTCTCTCTGAGACTTGGCATACATTTCATTTTCCCAAAGTATTCAACCTTCAAGCATAACAGACAATTTACTGTAGTTTTAAACAACTCTTTTTTTGTTTCTGAGATTCAGTTTCTGATTGAGCTAAGAAAGGACAGTTTTGTACTTCTGGAATTCATATATTACCAAAACTTTATTCCTATTAGAATGCACTCATTATGTTTGAAATTAAAGCATTTATTACTGTAAAAGGGAGATTATCACATAGTAGAGGTCCCATTTTCATTACAATGTAATATACATACTTGCTGCAATCAACTGTCCTAGTCACAGATTATTAATTCAATGAAAAGTCAAAGGTACTCATTGTTAACTGTAGCTTGTTCTAAGTATTCACTAGGATTACTTTGAATTGTGTAAGTTAAAGGAGAGTTTAATAATCTCCAACTATTTGTCAGGATCAAAACAAAATCTGAGAGCCAGCATGCTTCTGTGTTAATTTGTGTGTGGCACAATTGGTTTGATAGTGATGTAGAGGTCAAAGAAAAGAAAAATATTAGTATACAGAGGTTCCATAACCAGTCTTAGCAGTTGGGATAAATAGAATATGGTGAAACTTTTGTCATGAAGTTAAACAGACTGTTTTGAAAAAAAGTGAGCACTAAAACCAAAATCTCCATGCTTTTAACATCCAAGCAGAGATGTTAAAGTAACAAAGTCCCAAACCAT
The DNA here is from genome assembly GCF_039878825.1 of Excalfactoria chinensis. Lineage (NCBI taxonomy): Eukaryota > Metazoa > Chordata > Aves > Galliformes > Phasianidae > Excalfactoria > Excalfactoria chinensis. Next base: position 32,373,794 of record NC_092829.1, on the reverse strand, counting down.
CAGTGTTAATAATAAATGTATTGCACTTATGGCATCTGTTTGGGGGTGCTCCATGCCTTATTTTGTCTCTTCTTGGCATTAGCACAAGAAGTATGTCTGTCCATTCCAGAAGAAATTATCGTCATGTGTCTGGTATGTGTATTTATGCGTACATGTGCAAGTCTCATGATAAAATTCAATATACTCAGGCTAATAAAAAGTGTATTTTTTTTTCAATATCTTGAAAACTATTTAAGAAAGTAGTAGAAAAGCTACTATAAATTTTGATTCTGAAGCCAGCAAAAGAGATAGTTGAGAAGACCTTGCACAAAGACTTGTTATATTTTTAAGTGAATGATAGAAGTATTTGCCTCACTGGCATAAACCTGTAAACACAAACGTGTTTGGAGGAGAAAAAAAAAAAAAAAAAGTTTAAATTCAAATGGTCTCTTTTTTGGTATGAATGAGCTATGACTAACACTGTGATTTTTCAGAAATCAAGTTGAGTGATTCTTTATCTAAGTTAGGAATAAGTTGTAAAGTTTTGATTGGTGCCTAAGAGTTGAAAGTGTTTTACCTTAGTAGATATTCAGGTCTTGGTTTTATATGATCCTCCGTGGTTTCTTAGGGGCAGGAGTCCTACTGCAATCTGTCTGTGCTTCTGGCTTACAGTAGAGCTGCTAGTGTAAGATTTCACAATTAGCGTACTTGCTCTGCAAATAGTTTATCTCTCTGAAAAATGTGCTGTATTTTCTAACAGAGTATTGAAGTAGATTTCAAAATACTTCAGTGATTTGTTCTTATCTTGAAGTGATTCATATCTGTTGTAAAAAGAGCCAAACAAAAAACAGTTTCAACCCCAAATATGTTCATATTGCAACAGCTTGGACAGCATTTTGGTATTCCTGGGCTGTATGATGAGGAGACAGCTTAGCTTTAGATCAAGCCTTCCCCTTTCTCCCATTTGTACTAAAAGTTCTATCGTGAGGACTAATTCACGTGATTTGGGATTTACTAGATTGGAATTGGAAACTGGCCACTTCAGAATAAGCATGCCAGCAAAATACCTTGGATGACAACAGTTGTCTCAATAACCCCTCGTAACTTCTTCAGAAAGACGTATTTTTTTCCCACTATTAGCACAGTTGGATGGCAGTAAGTTTGCTTCATAAATTACCATGGGATATGCACCAGTTACAGCTGGGTGAGTGCAGAAACAAGGCATATCAAAGCCAGTAAAGGCTTTGCTGAAAGAAACATTCTTGTGTGGAACAAACTAAGTACTTCCAGTCACGTAGAGCAGCTGCACGTGGAAGACTCAATTTTTGGCCAAATGGAATACAGTCTGCAGGAAACTAAGTGCAGCTCATGTTTCTTGACAAACCTTATATTCTTGAAGTTTCATTTTAGAAGAAAGATTTGAGAGAACCTCAGAAAAATCTTTTTCTTTTTTCTTCCTTACAAACAACAGAAAACACAATTTTGTTCACTATATTATTGGATACATCAGTACACATGTCCAAAGAGCGTAATTGTCATGCATTTTGTGTAACATACAGCTGTTGATGCTTGTGGAATTTGGACTAATGCCTCTGATATTAGCACAGAAAAAGCTTTAATTTCAATTACTTCTCCTATTTTTAAACATGTTGTGAATTCATTGCTATGCTTTGTTTTTCCTTTTTTTTTTCTTTTTTCCAGCACTACACTAAACTAAGAGGTTTTCTGACTGAGCTGAGACTTGTCATGTAGATGAATTGTAATTTATCATCTCAAAATGAGGGAGGGTAGTTTTTCAAAACAAATGCAGAACAGTTCAAATCAGCTTTTAGCAGGATTTCAATAAATACTTTTTGAAATTCTAATTTATTATTATAATAGGGTTAAAGCTCATTGTTTTCTGAGCTGCCAAGCTTGAGTATAGTAAATTATCTTCTCTTGAGACCTAATTCAAAAATTGATTTGAAACAATGGAACTGAAGCATGAGTAGCCCTGTGTAATTAATGGAGAGTAAGCATAACCGAGCTTTGCTTAACTGGAACTTTGTAATTCTGTGCTCTTCTTTCAGAAAGTTCATTCTGGATTTAGAGATACAGAGCACCATAATTTGAACACTTAGAACTTTCATAGCATTTTGAGACAAGATCACAAGTACTTTTATGAGCACTAGTGAGAAAGCCACACAATTTTCTACTGCCACTTTACCCATAAGAATATGGGACCAATAAAATTTTTAAACGGATTGCACAATGTCATACAAGAGTTTGAACAACAGAACTAGAAGTAAAATGAAATTCTTCCAGGACTCTAGCTTTATGCAGATGTTATTGCTCATGTTGCTATCAGCAAGGTGTGCAAGCTTGTGAGGATTGTGCTTTTATAACTGGATCGATTAATAACTCCCCAAAATCCTTTATGAATCTGCAGAAAGAAAGGCAGTTTCTACTGAGGAAACAGTACTGTAGAATTAAGATGCTTTCCTGAGCTGCATATATTTCTGTTGTAAGAAGCTCTATCATTTGATGAATGGGTTTCTAAACTGAAATGGAGTATACAGACTGTTTTTAGGCCACTTCTGTATACAATGAGACATGCTAAATTTCTGAATGTATTACATGTGTGTACTCTGAAGGGAAACGAGGACATACTCACCTTGCTCCTATTAGCTTCAAGATGATGCTTCCTGCATTTTCTTATTCCTTTTCTTTCTACTGCATGATTCCAGTCCCAAAATCTTGCCAAGTAGGCTCCAGATCTACAAAACTTCTGCCTTTTACACCTTTCTCCCTGAATGTCTTTGTCCCCTTTATCAATTGATACTATCAACATAATCTAATGTTTTACTTTGCTTTAGCTCCCAAACTCAGACTTTCTTCTATCTCTCCTGCTTATTTCTTGCTCCCAGTGAATACTAGTTCCACCTTTTCTCCCTTAACCTCTTATTCAGTCCCAATTTCTTTTCATTCCTTCATTTTGCTGTCACTGGTCCTCAGTAGTTTTCGTTTTGCCTCAGAATTTCCCAACATCATCTTAATACTCAGATCTGGCTCTTACTGTCTTGTACTTGGATCAGATTTCCAGACATTGAAAGTCATTGAGCCACTCTTTCAAGAGGAACTTTCTCTTTATTCTACTCTGGATTTAAGTGCCTTGTCTCAGAGATGTTCTGGCCCATGGCCAGTTCAGTTTAGAATCTTAGATAACCTTTAGATAACCTTTTGCAGTCTTCAGTGTTTTTAACAACTTTCACAGAAGCACAGCATTGTTTTAGGGTCCCTTCCAACTCAAAGGTCACGTAGTCCAACTCCTCTGTAGTGAACATGAGCACCTACAGCTAGATTAGGTTTCTCAGAGCTCCATTCATCCTAACCTTGAATGTCTTCAAGAATGACATCACTACCTCTCTGATCAACCCATTCTCTGTTCCTTACCACCCTGACTGTAAAAAAAAATAAAAAATCTCCCATATATCCAATCTAAATCGCCTTTATTTTAGTTTGAAACCATTTTCCCTTATCACAACAGACCCTGCTAAAGAGTCTGGCCATTTCCTTCTCATAGTCCACCCCCCTTTAGTTATTGAAAGGCTGCTATCAGGTCTCCCTGGAGCCTTCTCTTCTCCAGGCTGAACAGCCCCAGCAGTTTCAGGCTGTCCTCATAGGAGAGGTGTTCCATCCCCTGGATCATTTTTGCATTCCTCTGTAGACTGACTGTACAACATAAAGGAGCTTGTCTTATAGCCTGTGTTGATGAGTTGTGCCAATAATCTGTTACAGTGATTTGTGTAGCTGTCATTAGTGCTCATATGCTTTTCCAGGTACCTTCATTAAAGAAAAACAGATTGATCTGTTATAGATGCCAGCCCCTTATTTACAGCTGGGTTTCATTGGTGTTACTGAAAAAAAATCTTTATAATGAGTGGTTAGGAAGTAGATTACTTGTTGTTTATCACTGTATTCTAGAGCAGTGGCATGATTATGGCTAAGTGTTGTGTGCTTTTCAACTCCAGCTGTTAATTGTGGTTGGTTTTCTGTTAGTAGATTGTCATGATCACTGGAACAAATGGTGACTCAAGTTGAGAAGCAGAAACTTGGCTGGAGTAAAATGGGGGTGCGTTGTATACTGTCCACATATAGCCAAATGTAATCAAGGTATAAACCCTCAAAAACAGTAAATTAGAAGCAGCAAAATGCTCAGAATATGTCATGAAAGTGAATTCTGGAAAAATACAGGATCAATTTCTGTAGACCTTATTCGTGCAAGAAATCCCACTGCAATTGGTCCCTCTGAATTTCAGAGATGAAGTAAAGTAAAAAGCAACAGGGCTTGCTGCGCATTTTGATATATTTATTCAATTACTATTTTTAAGTGGAGCTCCTATATAGAAAAAGAGATGTAAGTAAAAACAGATGTTGAAACAGTGCTACAAGCAACCTCTGAGAAAACCCAACCCCCTGCCTAATCCCTACTTTTGCGCTTTCCCACAACTCAGAAGGCAACAAGCCTCATGGTGAAGTGCTGCCTGTGATCTTGTTTTATACTTTCCAGTATGTACATGATTTATATGGAACAATTTTCTCTCTGTTCTGGTTGTGGCATAAGGAAACATTTACCTCTGGAATGGTCAACAGAATAACTGCTTTTGTAAAAGCTCTGAGAGAATTTTTAGTGGCAATTCCACTCTGCTGCTGGAAGGAAGAAGCTTTCTTTTTCCCTTGCCACATCAAATACAACTTTTCTTCCCTACCTTTTCCTTACCTCTACGTTTTTTGTTTTTTTTTTTTTTTTTTTTAATCGCCATTCTTTTTCCTGGTGCTTTAAATGCACAGCTGTCACAGCTATCTTAGGCTTTTTTGCCTAGCCCCTTTGATGCTAACACTCAGGCTACTAGACTAGGCTAAATGTTGTTCTTCTCTTAAACTGTGCACTTTCTTTCCATAGTAGCACAGTAAGACTGACATTGTCATGTCCTTCTCAGTAGCTTTCTTCTGTATCATTTGCATTTCTAGGTTCTTTGAGGAGATTCTAAACCTTTGTGATGGCACATATTTTGATCTCAGGTTTCTGTCTCTGATATTTATGCATGCAATGCAACATTTATTTAAATAAGTTTTAACCATCACAGTAATATGTCTGTTGTTTGTTTACTTATTCATAAACTGTGTATTGTCAATGTGTTTTGCTAATAGTATCACGTACTTTCTGTCCCTCTGTTCATAAAAGTTGACCTTTTCATGGCATGTTGTCCTTCATAAGGATTTACTAGCCAGAAGTGCTGCAAGTAAACTAGTAGCTCCTAGTGTATTCTGGACTCTTGAATTTTATTTAATGAAAGACCATAAATACTTGCTTCTGACAAAATGATTAAATGTATGTAGGCCTCTGATGAGGACATTGCCTCATGTGGCCTCCAGAACCTCAGGATTCTTTCTGCCCCTGGAGGCTACCACTGTGTACCTGGAGACCTAGAGGTCTCTTCATCTCAGCCTCACGGGTGAGGCAGCTTTTTTCCATTTGCAGCTTCAACCAGTATTGCATTTCACTCTAATACAATGAAAGGGCCAGTGACAAGGGCAGAGGATGCAGGATGCTTATGCAGCTTCCTGCACCAGATGCCACAGTGGGCTCTGCCTTCAGTAGCACCCACATACAGCACTTGCATGAAACATAAGCATAGGCAGTCAAGTCTTTTCTTCCTAATCTGGTTAGGATTGATGTTGGCTGGTGATATTTTCAGTGATATTTAGCATACCCTAACTCTCCGGGTCAAAGAACGTGCATGGCTACAGATTCCTCAAATACCAGTACAGGCCCTCTGCTCATCTAATATCCTTACATAGGTCCTGAGCCCTGCTCTTTAGTTCTTCTGCTCATCTGGTAGTCCTGCTTGGTGCTCTCTAGTGAGTGTACATATGCTCATCCACATCTCTCTGCTGAATCCCTGAACTACCAGCATGGAGTTTCTACCCATTTGATATTCCTGGCTGCACTGTGGACCTCCTGCTTAGCAGTCTGTGTCTGTTTATTATGTTTATGACTTTAACTGTTGTTTGTGGCTCTCCATGAACTCAAAAGGTCCTTGATCTGATAATTCTAATGAAGCAGAGGTTCTCATGTTCTACATATCCTTATGAATATGGGTGGGGCTAGCCAAATTCCTCTGAATGGGATTATTATTGATTCTTCAGCTGGAAATTAGCACCTTGAGTTGAAATATGATCTGAAAATAAAGTTTCAGGAGATGATTTTTTTAATCTCTTCTAGGCAGTTCAGGTGGAATGATATCTATGAAATACATTTTGCTATTGAATTTCTTATCTAAGTGATACATTTAACTGTCCAGTAGAGAAATAAGTGACTGGCAATTGATAAGATTTCAAAACAGGAATATAGTGAAATCCTATGCATCTCTCTGAATTTCTAAGTTAGTATTCTATGTGAAAAGCAAAAGTATTAACTCTCACAGCACTTCTTTTGGAAAGCTAATGCTCTGCTAAGAAATTGGCAGCCTGCCTACAGGAACTTTTTGATCCACTCTACACTTCCTAGAAAACCTTTCCAGATATCCTTTCAAGCGGTCTGTGGTGGCTTTGATGTCCTGAGAACATGGCCACAATCTGGGGCAGCTGTGTCTCTGAAAAAGGGAAGGGAAAGCAGTGGGAACTATTATTCAGAGCTGGCTATGTGGGCAGTCTAGCTGTGATGGTCCAAATTCTGCAGCCCCAAGGAGACCGGTGCAAGATTTAGAAGCAGCTGATGCTGATTTGGTGGCAACTCTTCCAGAGTCTGTGTTATAAGCAGAACACACATCACTGTGCATGAAGCATGAACAGAAAAGAAAGCATTTTAGACATTTGTGGCATCACTTCCTGGCCACATGGGTCAGATAGAAGTATTGCTTGGACACAGTATGGCTTGCAGGCTCTGGTTTTGACTTCACTTTGTTTTTGACCTGTAATTATCTCGTCTAATTCTCCTACTGATGTTACTGCTTCAAAGAGCCTTGATCATGATATCCTTTCAGATTTATGCAGAGGACTGTAAAAGGTTTGGGGAGGAAATTAGGATCTCCATTCTAAGCATAAAATAAGAGATGACAGGCAGGGAAGCTCAATTTAACAGTACTTGGTGTCAGCACTGTGCTTAGTATATCAGTATCTGGAGGATCACCTTACAGGTAAATGCTGGACATTTAACCTTGTGTCTGATAGATCAGAAAGACAAATACTAGGAAACTCATTGTTCGCATTATATTATTAAAATTGGAACATCTACAGATAATGCAGGATGTTTTAGAGGCATATATATTATTCATGGATTGTTCTGTCTCTATTGATCGTTCCAGGTGTTCCAGGACCTTGGCACTTCTGTGCTGTCAGGTGCATTTAGAGGATACAACATCTGCCTTTTTGCATATGGACAAACAGGTTCAGGAAAAACTTACACAATGATGGGAACACCTGTGAGTTATAGCGTTTATTTTAACTTGGGGTTGAGGGTGGGATGCCTCTCAGAAATATTGCTTTACTTTTCAACTGTCATGTGTGCTGGTTGTGCAAGATGCTTATGTAAGTTGTTCGTGTATAAAATGAGAGGCAAGTCTTTACAATTAGGCAAATAACATAGCATTGGCTAAAAAGTGTCTAGATGATGTGACGTAGTTGAAATATTTCTTTTAGATGTCCCTCATCTTACCACATGTGAAACCTGTTGCCAGGCTAGGAGGCAAAAAATCTATAACCTAAATGAAATTTAAAGGAATACCTTCAGAATAGGCTTCATTCTCTACTTGGTGATATGTGAGTTGCCTATTGACAACAGTTTGGCAGTTTGTTGAATGGGACACTATTTACAATCTCCATACTAATTCAGACATCAGCAGTTGGACTTTGTCAAATCATAAATTGCTTCTCTGTTTAATCAAACTCAACACTATGAAAGCCTGAAGAGATGTTAAAATCAGAGTTAATGAGAGATAAGCTAGGTTACCTGCATTACATTATTTTGAAAAATATGCTGTTATTTTGATAAAATGCTAGCAATTCAGAATAGCCAACTCTTGAAATTATCATTTCTTTCTGAACAAAATTCCAGGTAGTTATCTTTCTAAGAGATTCTTGGCTTATAAAGCAATTTGTTTCTTCAGTGAAATCTTTCTGAGATAGTAATGTCTATTCATTGTGAAACAGTGATCATAACTGGGAAGAATGAGATGTCCGTAGTAGTATATTTACTCAAGGAATCTGTACTTTTTCTCTCCCCTCAACCCTTATCAAATGTTCCTTTTAAAAGCCTGTGCTAGGATGATGAGGCACTGGAACAGTCTCAGACACGCTGTGGATGCCCTATCCCTGGAGGCGTTTGAGGCCAGGCTGGATGAGGCTCTGGGCAGCCTGATCTTATGCCTTATTTACTGGCCAGTAACACTGCCCATCTCAGGGGGAATGGAACAAGATGATCTTTATAGTCCCTTGCAACCCAAGCAACCCTATGATTCTACTCAGTAAAGGGATTCCACCTAAACCTGAGATTCTTTCTCTGGGCATGTTAGCAGTGTAATAACTGAAGTGTGAGCAATCATGTCAAAATAACAGTTTGCTACACAAAAGCATAGCATTACTTTAGTACTGTCTAGTCTGTTTGGACAAATTTTAGACTCTGTAGTTTGGGTGATTTTAGCAGCCTATGTCCTGTTTTCTTTGGGAGATCAGATTTATAACTCTAGAACAAAGTTCTCTGATTCTGTAGCATAAAGAAATAAAATTAAAATAAGGAAAAATAAAACATGACTAACCAGTCAAACTAGCCTATGTTATCCTGCCTTTATGCTGGAGCTCCTCTGACAAAGGCATGCCCAGTCTCTTCACACTGAATAGTTCTTGTATTTAACTGAGAAATTCTCTAAATTTTTCACTGATGCTGCTTAAGTTGCTCTATAATGACTTTTGTTATCATTAGGACTTTCACTGAAGCTAAGACAGTTGACACGGTACAGCATACTAATTCCTGCAGTATTTCATGCTCAAGGTGCTTCAGTTGGAATAGTAGATCACTGCCATGTTGTTCTGAATTACAGTCCAGAGTGGTCTGTGTTGTAATCTGCCATGCAGTCATTACTTCAATGCTGTGCCATAATTCTGTCCTTTTCTTATAAGTTAACTTTTTTTTTAAATATGAATTTTGAATCAGTAATAGCAAGTATGTTGCTTAATATTTTTTTTGTTATTATTTGAAGGCATCCATCGGGCTGACACCTCGTATATGTGAGGTACTTTTTTTTTTTATTTTAATTTCACTTGCATTTCTTAAGGTGCTGGATTTTCTTGATATATTTAAAATTTACATAGACTGGTTTGTGCAGGGCCTCTTTTCAAGGAAAGATGATTACTCAGACCAGACGGCATCTTGCAGAGTTAAAGTCAGGTAAGTGAGTCACTCTTTTGAGCAATACTATGGATGTTTTCAAAAAATATATTGCTGTAGTCAAATGAATTTTGGTTTAGACTGGTTTATTATTTTTGTAGATATTTACTCCGATAATAATTGTTTGGGCCAAGAGGGAGAATGTAGAGGGTGGATGAGAAGTATTGTTGTTAGTTTTCCATATAGTTCCCATTCATTTACCAGAGTATAGGCCCCTGTATACTATCCGTTCAGTTTAGTATAGACAGCTGAAGTTGAACTGCATGAAGAATTTACTTACTGTTTGTGTAACTTAAATCTGAGTCATAATTCTCCATTCCTTACTTATTCTGAGGTCTCCTTCACTTATTGAAGCAACTCATTTGGCAGCCTGGGGATCTGAACTTACTCATTTTAAGAATGCAGATTTTATGAATTTTTAACTAAAGTAGCGGATACCTCTTGTTTCTTGGAAGTTTCCTACTGTAAGTTCTTTCTACATGTACTGTGTAAGAAAGAACGGTAACAGAGATAATGAAGTAATTAACTTTGTCATGAATGATTAGTGCAACATTCAGGTATTTACACTGTCTAAATAAATGCTTTCTGTTTTTTTGTTCCAATTGTGTGCACTGAACATTACATTTGTTGCAGTTTTCTAGAAATCTATAATGAGCGTGTCCGAGATTTGTTAAAGCAGTCAGACCACAAGAAGCCTTACACTCTCAGAGTCAGAGAACACCCTGAAACAGGACCGTATGTACAAGGTGAGCAACCGGAATTTCAAGTAAATTTCAAGTAAATGTGGATCAGGCTTTCAGGTATCTTTGCACATATTCTTGGCCTGATCCTAATTGCTTCCACTCTTCCGCAGTTACTCTGTTCAAATATTTTACTTGCTAATATGAACGTATATGTTATAATGAAGACTTTGCCTCTGTTGTCTCAATGTCCTGCACATTCTGCATAGTTCTGTTTGCCTTTCCAGGTGCAGATCATGTATGAGCCATGGTATTTTGCTTTCTTGCTTGCTTTTGTTTTGAATCCTTTGTATTTCAGTCCTTGGCATTAGTATACTTGTAAAGTGATAATAATAAGAAAGTAGATAAACTTAGCTGTTTAATGTTCCAGATTGCGCCTGGAAAAGCAATTAAAAATTCTTATTACCCAAATGAGAATGCAATATGAATATTGCCCTTCTTTACACTCAGAAGGCAGAGGATAAGTAACATAGATCCAATTATGCAAGTAACATCACGTGCTTTTTAATTCACGCTTTAATAAAGATTGCCTGACTCTGCAAGTGCTTGACTGGCTGCCTGAGAGGTATGCCTTTAATATGTAAGCAGCATATCACACAGAACTTTATTGGCTTTATCACCTCAGATCAAATACTTACGTGTTCTGCCTTTTAAATATAGAGTTCCTGTTTCTATTTCTTTTGTAAATTCATCCTTACTGGTCCAGTTTCCTCCCTCTGTTTTTCTTTATCACAGGATTACATGTCAGATTTTTATCTTCAGTTTGGAGATTAAGTTGAGATGTGACAACAGATAGGGTTCTTGTCTAAGTGAGTTGTTGATTGAATGGAATTTGAATTACACAGTTCTGATTTCCTGGCCACCTGCAGTATCAGTAACAGAGCATCTAACAACTGATGGTTGGTACTGATTCTTTCTCTCAAAGTTTGAAACAAGCACTTGGGAGTCGTTTAACTTGCATGGTCCTAAACGAAAGGAACTAACTGACACTGTGGTCATTTCAGCTGCGCTTTCCCAGCACATCAGCACCCTGTTTAAGGAGCGCTGGAAAGTAGATGAATTGATGTTCTCATTAGTATGGCGAGCTTATCATTCTTTGAAAAGCAGATTCGTAGACGTTTGGCCTTTTTTGAGTTCTTTCCAAAGTTCTCTTTCTACCTGCTTGTTATCGGAGAACTTTATTGTTGATGGAGTACAGATACTAATTATTTTCTTTTAGCAGCTGCTCTTTCACCACACGAGAAAAGGTCTTTAAACTACTTCCTTCCTTGGCAATTTCCATCCCTTTTCTCAGGACTATATCTCCAGTGATTCCTTGGCTACATATAATGGAGTTTCCTTGTTTCAAAAGTAAATGAAGTTATAGCTTCTGCCAATGGGCTGGCTTGCCTTTTGTCACTATTCTGTCTTCATCTGGAATTTTCCAGGCCAAGTCTGTCTCTTCTATTCCAGTTCTGATTTTTAATTTAGATTTATCCCTTTTGAATAAGTATTTACTACTTATTTTTAAAGCAAGACAGTTTAAAAAAAAAAAAAAAAAAAAAAAAAAAAAGTTTTTAAATATCCTGGAAGACTTTTCTATTGATTTGATTTTATACTTTTGTTGTACAAGAGAAAAAAAAAAAACTTAGTTTTTCATGTGCATGAAAAAATGAAATGATTTCTCTGTTGAAAGCATCATGGGGTGCTTTTACGTGCCTCATGAGAGCATATGAACAGAAATAATTTCAGGTGAATGAGTCATAGGGCATAAGTTCTTTATTTTTCATATGTATATTTGTATATGTATATATGTATATGTATATATATATATAGATATATATATAGATATATAGATATATATACACATACCTGCAAATACATATGTTAACAAATATATATGTGCAGTTCCCACAATTAAGAACTGTAACAGTTTGCTTTACTTCAGACAACCCTGATATCTTTTGAGGAGAGGGACTAAGACAGTCCTAGTACAGACTGCAGAAATATATTTCTTCAGTCAACAATTGTTGACCTTTGTTACAAGGGACATCTACCTGCTGCAACCTGTTGCATTTTTATCTGTAGATTCTCAGTGCAGAATAAGAATGCAAAAACATTGTATCCAGGAGCTAGATGGCTGAGATCAGAATTATAAGCAGACTTTCAATTATTTCCTATGGATCCAATGCATTAAGGACTGGCGTCTGTATTTGCATTAGACTTCTTGCAAGTTAACAGCAGTTCTAAGGCTTGCAGGTGCTCTCCAGCATTCTGCCAGGGTGTCAGTTGTGCGGCTGATATCGATATGCAGAGTACAGCTAGCACTTGTATGAAGAAAAGACTGAGAATAAAATCAGAATTTAGCCTCTCTAAGGATGCCTAGTTGCTCTGATACTTGCGTTGCTCCAGGCAATACATTTTCCATTTCGAGACCAGTCAGGAAGTCCCATCTCTGAACACTTAAGTATTTTGAATAGTTTGTAGCCCATCATTTTTCCACGTAAAGGCTGTGAGACTGTAGCCTTTAAAATGCTAAGAGTGTTTCAGTGCTTTGGATTGGAATCATTTCAAACTTCTCCCTCACAGATGGTTGCACTGTTAAGGAATTGGCCTCTCTTGAATCAGGAAATGATGCAATCTATTTTGTTACACTGAGACAGATTTCTGGGGGTGATTCTGTCTTACCCTGAGGCAGATTTCTAGATGACCAGGAGTTTTTGATCTTTCTATTGCACTTTAAAATGATCTCTTCTTCTACCAGCCATTTTGTCATTTCCTCTCAAGAGACATTTACAACTTTTAGTTTATCTTACTGAAAACAAAACTAGAACTCTTTGTTAGATTCAGTATCCCACTGCTTATAGAAATGTACTTAGGCAACAGTTTCCTCCATGCCTCCTATATATAACCTCCATTATATTGTATTTTATTCAGTACCCTGAAAAATGGTATGGGAAAACACTGACTTTTGATGATCCCATTACTAGTGTATGTACTACCCACTAATAAACTTCCTTCTCAAATGGAAAATGTGATGACTTTGGAAATTACTGTATTGGAAAGCAATATTAGAGAGCAGAAGAAAAGCTGCTTCTTTGAAAGCTGATCTATATCTTGCATGCAAGTATGAGAGGGGTTTTTCTTAGTTTTTGTTGTTGTTGTTTGTTTGTTTGTTTTCCTTTGTGTGTCATTAAGAAATTAAAATAAGTTCCTGTATTTGGCTTAGATTTTTCTATCATTTAAATCTAAGTAAGCTGTTACCAGGTAAGGATCAACTCTCTCTAATAATATCAGAGACCTCCCATTTCAGTCTTGCTCAATGTTATGTTCACTTGACTTTAAGTGTAGCAGTATATAAATTATTTGGTCTAAATAAATAACATTTCTAAGTACTTCACTGTCAATCCATGATTCTGTGGCCTGGAATAAAGCAAAACAAACCTGATTTAGTCCATTAGTGTGGAGGGAAAAATAAAGTTGTCCTGAACTGCATGATGAGGAATGTCTTGTTTAAAAAATTAGGTGATTTTCTTTAGGAGCCACTGCAGTACAAATGATAACTAATCATCACCATAAAATGCAAATGAGGCATATTAAACGGGATTTATGAGAAAAACAAGCGTGTTGAAATTAATTTTGTGCATCTGCTAGAATCTGCATATTCTATGGTACTGGCAATGCCACTACAGCATAGCAATGTGCTGCCCTCCACTGGGACTGTGTTAGTCACAATGACTGCTCTGATACAGTAGGCTCTGCAATGCAGTATTTCTTTTGTTTTCTATGTTATTTTCCCCTTAAAAATAAAATCAAAGAGGATATTGAAAGAAGGCAGTATAAAAAGACCATAATTGTGTACCCTCTAGAGATAACAGCGTGAAGGCTCCTCAGCGTTGCAGGTTCTAACCTAGTTAAATAAATGGTAAATATTCACAGTGGTTGGTTCTGAATTCTGTTAAGTCATATGAGCAGAGCCATTATTCAGAGGCAATGGACAAGATCTCCTTTAGAAGGTGTTTACCCAATTAGTAGCAATGACATAGATGAAAATTCTGTGTGAAGATGTAGTTATGCCATTTAAAAAATATCATTATTTTGCAAATACACTGGAAAAGATTCGTGCTTTGAATGTGCAGGGCATTTTTTGTACTGATAGTGCTGTGTCTGTAGTTGAGACTACTTGTATAGAACTGAGTGGCATCCCAGCAGATTATCCTTTTGCTCCTGGCATTGGGTAAATTGTTATTATGACTCCTCAGTGGGTAACAAAATGAACTGACTGGAACTCCTGAGAAAAAAATACGCATTTAACCCTTTTAAAATCTTTGACAGGATTATCTCAACATCTAGTTACAGACTACAAGCAAGTTGTAGAACTTCTAGAAGAGGGAATAGCTAAAAGGTATTTTCTAAAACAAACCAGCTCCATCTTTATTTAACGCTTCTTTCACTGTGCATTGGTTTCATTGAAGTTTGATTTGCATGTGGTGTTGGCAGTACTTTTGATGCTACATATCTACAGTAGCACAAGAACTTATGAAGGTATTGTTTAATATATTTCTTCAGAACTTACCCACAAAGTTGTCTGAATTTAAAGATGTATGCCAGGAAAATGTTTTGTTGTGAACAGGCTTTATTTCTTCTCTATTTGCTCATGATGCTTTAAACCTCATGGCTTACTTGTCAACTCAACGCACTTGTCAGCATAACTTCATGACCGACTACTGAAAAGATAGTGTATTTTTGTATTTGTTTTATATTTATCTATTATAGTTTTTATAAATACTCTTTTTATGTTCTTGAAATCATGCACATTTGCTATGAAAGAACTGTAGGAACTGGTGTTACAGGGAAGATGATGATTTGGAATTAGGCCATCACTAGGCAAGAGCTGCTGTTAAATTGATAGAAAATGGTATAATTTGAATGGATCCTCCAAACTAATGTTACCTCTTATCACATGAGGAGATGAAATGTTAGAATCTCAGTGATGCTATAGTACATCAAAAAACTAATCTACACCAGGATCTGGAGATTAGATCACCTTCTCCTGCTTCCTTAGTTTAAGCTAATTTAAAATTATGATGCACTAGACTGCTTGTAGCTTTTTGGCAGTGCCAGGTCACATGGATATGGAACTGTAGAAAGTAGGGAACAATAGGTAGTGGAGTCCTGGTTTTAGCCTCCTGTGGGACTCACAGTTGCTGCTCGCATACAGCTGCCAGTCTCGTACAGCTGCCACTTTGCTCTCTTCTGCAGCATTTTTGGGCAGTACTCTGGTAGCTGAGCTAGTAACAAACGTATGATCTTAAAGTCCTTGTCTCCAGTAATAAAATTACATCCCTGTCAATGGCAAACTCAGAACTTGACATCTGATCATCAATAATATGTCGCTTAGTATTCAAAAGTCACAGCACAAGAGTGACAAAGGGAAGTACTTGTCACCTGGCTTCAGCCCTAGGAAGAAGTATGCTTTCCTTCAATTTGTCACAACAGAACAATAACAAAGAAAGGAGGATTTCCAAAAGTTTGTTACGGAGACCCTCTGAGTCTGGCACCCACTAGCCAGAATCCATGGGTCAGAAGGCTGGAGATGGGGGACCGACCTGCCTGTGTGAGAAGGGCAAGGAAGTGCTACTTGATTGAATTAACAGCATTCATTTGATATTGATAGGCTGGCTAATCTCACTGCCCTTCTCTAATGGCATGAAACTTACTTGCAATAGCCTTGTAACAGTAGGAATCCATGAAAGTGATGTAGGAATCTTTTTGGACCCTTTGTGAAGGGCCAAGAAATAAGAATAGGAACAATATTATGAGAAAGATATTGGACTGGTACTTTCAGTGCTGTCTGGGATGAGCCGTATGATGCTATCACTGACTGTACTCTTTTGCTGTGTCTTACCCTTGTTCAGACTTTTAAACCTGTGCTGTAGGACTGTTTTGAGATATTTCTTCAGAGTTCTGTTGTGGGCAAAACCACCCTTAGCTTCATGGTTGGTTTATATCCAGCTATGTCTTCTGCCAAACTTTGTGTGAGCAGACTGAAGAATGCAACTTGCCACATTCACAAACTTTAATGTTCCTCCTTCTGCGTCATTTTTTTCTGTATTTGTTTGTACTTTCTCTGAATACAGGGAATTAAGTCTTTTGTTATTGAATGGTCTCTTTTTTTTTTTTCTAGAATTACAGCAGCAACACATATTCACAATGCCAGCAGCAGGTCCCATGCAATCTTCACCATCCACTACACTCAGGTTAGCTATAAATAATCCAACTTCCTTTTCACTCTCAAAAAGCATTGTTTGATGTATTGTGCATTGTTTAGTTGTCACTGTTTGTGATATTTTTAATGATCTAGGTGGAAACTGTTACTTATTTCCTTTGGATCACACAGCAGATGTGTTACACTTCCTATACCACCTGATGGTTTACTGAAGTATTCTTGTTCTTCTATACAAGTTTGTAGTTGGCAGTGATGCTGTAAACTTGCTGCAATTAAAAAACAAAACAAAACAGTTTAAAGCTTTAACCAGCCTTTTGAAATGCAATATTCCCTGTAAGATGCTGTAAAAAATTGTTTTCTGATGTCACGCTCTTTTCAGATCCTTAATTGAAGTATATCATTTGTTTACCAGCAAAATTTTCTATCTGTCTGGCATTTCAGATGTGCTCATCTCTTTAGCACTTGGCATCTATTCCTCCTAAAGACAATGCACTCTTTCTCTGGAGGAATTATATCCTTTCCTGGCAGGGAAGTCTTTCAGTGATCCAATAGACCTTTTCTATATCACATGTCTAACATCCTGTAATCACGGAACATTTGGGGATATTTTTCATTAGTTTCACAAAAGACCTTTGGAATACATTGGTGGAAAGTAACTGTGCAGAATCTACAAGAAATGCTTTCACAGTTGCTAGGCAGTAAAGGGTTGTTTTGTTTTTTTTTGAGAGAGGAAATCCACATACAAGGGCAGTTTCTCTATCAGCTGAGAAAGATGTTGAGTTAATGGTTTGAACATAGTGAGTGAGTCAAGGTCACAAAGAACAACAGCCAGAGTCAGAAGTGTGAATTAATTTCAGACAAGAGAAGGCACCTATTTTATTGATCCTTTTATTTATCCTTTTCAGGCTATATTGGAGAACAATCTACCCTCTGAAATTGCAAGCAAGATCAACTTAGTGGACCTTGCAGGCAGGTAATAATACAGCAACTGGCAAAAAGATAATTTTATCTCAAGAGAGTGGTAGTACTGCCTTAATATTTAAGCTTCAGTAAAGTGACAGTAAGTCCAAGTCTCTGTACAGTAACAAGGAGCTAATAATCTCTGTCATCTATTTTTCTGGTCTGGACACTGGACTTCATTGGGAAGAAACTGCCTGACCAATACTTTGCTGTTGCAGACACTTAATGTTGAGTTCTGTTCAGACTTTTATCCTTATTGAGAGTATTTTTCAGCATCTGTTAGTGGAATTAGAAATCTGAGCTTGCAAAGAGAGGAGAGGGGGGGAAAAAAGGAATATGTTCTTAATCGCTTCCTAGCATGGGACAAATGTCATTTCTTACTGTCTGGTTAGATCTTTAGCAGCAACTTATGCTGCTGATTGTGTGGACTTTCTGAACCAGAGAGTGATATTTCATGGAAAGTGATCAAAGCTTGTGTTTTGTTTTGTTTTGTTTTGTTTTGTTTGCATGCTTTTCTATTTCTGTTTTCTTGTAAGGAAAATGTATGATGCTTTCCTATGGATAGTATGTTAATAATTAAACACATTTATTTGGTTTGCATCGTCTATACCACGCTTTTGTGTTTCAGTGAAAGAGCTGACCCCAGCTACTGCAAAGATCGAATTACAGAAGGTGCCAATATTAACAAGTCATTGGTTACACTTGGAATTGTCATCTCCACTTTAGGTAAGCTCAGCGATTCCTTATATTCTGTGGTAGTGATAAAAGTATAGGACACATCCACAACGTGTTACATCATTACAATCAAGTCTGAACAGAACAGCTGTGGGGCTTCCTAAACTGTAATATTTAAGAAAACTATGCAGTCATGACAGAAGATCAGCCATTTCCTGAGCACTTCTGCATTTCTCCTTCAGCACAAAATTCACAGATATTCAGCAGCTGCCAGAGCATAAACACCCTAACGAGCGAAGGGGAGAGCAGCCACATGGACAGCCCCTCCACAGGCAGTGTCAGTGGGAGCAGACGACCAGCATACATTCCATATCGTGACTCCATCCTCACCTGGCTCCTGAAGGACAGCCTGGGGGGCAACTCCAAGACCATTATGATTGCCAGTGAGTTTGATTTCTGTTAATTGTTATGATTCTGCACTACATTACCCCCCTAAAATACAACTCTGATGAGGTTAATCAGCTGTATCACTTAGAATCTGACCTTGTGAAGATTTTCATAAACACTTCATGGGATACATAAAGAAATAAATAGGTGTATTTCTATTTCAGTTGTGCATGAAGTAAAGAATGAGAGTGTCTTAAATGTCACGGCTTTGATTAAACACTCATTTGTAAGTACAGTCTTGTGAAATCATTCTCTATGAGCCTGATGAATCCTTAAGGGTTTTATTGGATTTTTTTCTAAAGAAGCAGAATTAAAAAGCAAAAACAACAAAAAATAATCTTCTTGAAAAAGCATTTGGTTAAACTGAGTACATCTTTTAAATAAAAACCACTGTTTGCTTTCTACTCGTTAGCTATTTCTCCTGCAAGCTCCAGCTACAATGAAACCATGAGTACCTTAAGATATGCCTCAAATGCCAAAAATATAATTAACAAGCCCAGAGTGAATGAGGTGAGGCCTTGAGTTCTGCTTTTCATTCTTGTTCAGTTTGATTGTGTAAATTCTTTAAGTTTTCTTCAGAATATCTACTCTCAGAATAAAATTTATACCTCTTTTTCTCATGCTGATTGAGGCTAAATAGCTGACTGGTTATTACAGAAATCATTTATTTCATTCCCTGCAGCTTAAATAATTTAGAATATCACACCTACTGTATGTTCTTCATATCTGTCCCTTGAATTTCCATCTTTATTCTCTTTGAATGACTATGACAATGCATGTTTACTCTGTCTTTTATCCTTGTTTCAATGTTTCAGGATGCAAATGTAAAACTGATTAGAGAACTGCGAGAAGAAATTGATAGATTGAAAACTTTGCTGATGAGCTTTGAACTGGTACGTAGGAATGAATCCCAGTTGTAGCTTTAATGGTGCTTTCAATACCTTAGTTTCATCTAATCTCCATCATTTCATGATAATTACAAGACTAACTGCATTTTTGCCATTTCTCCCTTTCCTGGTATAATATTGATAATCCTGAAGTATAAGCAGATGCATGATGATTTGACAGGATTTTCTTGTTGCCTTTCATGCAGTTGGCTGGCTTTGTCGTCCAGAAATATCTTGAAATTGAAGCCATTTTGTTTGTAGGGAATACAGAAGCATGAAGACAATGCAAAGTATTAATTACTGATGTGACTTCCTTGCAAGATTAATTACAGTCCTCTTTCCCAGAAATGTGAACTAGCTCACCAGCAATTTGGAGGCTTCAGTCTGCCTGTGCACTCTGTCTCCTGAAAGAGGGTGTGAGCCTCTAAGCCATAACAGTGCATCTGGCATCCTTTGTGTTTTTGTCTTTGGAATAATAGTAGCATCTTGGCTTCCCATGTGATAGGGTGCCTATTTTCTTGGAAGACACTGGAACCACAAGAGTTATGTACATAGAAATCCCTCTGTTAATGCTCTTTCACCTGTGCCTCCCCCAGAACTTGCATGCAATATTTACAGAGCAGTAGGCATCATTGAATGTCTGTATATTTTGTCCTTTTCCCTGAATTCACCTTGAAATCTTGAAAGAACATGCTTGCCAGTGCTGAATAAGGAAACCAACCCTTAGATCTCTGTGACTGTTGTTTGAACAGAGGAATTCCAGTCCTTGGAGCGATGACAGAGATGGAAATCTGACTGAGCTGGTTCTTCAGAATGAGATGAAGGTGCGTATGAATCACCTCTAACCTTCTCCCATTCCAGAGGGCTGGGAGGGATAGCATTGCCATTCTTTGGGGCAATGATGAAAATGTTTTTGCATTAATCCTTTCTTGTTTGCTCTGAAAATGCAGGAAACAGTCATCCCTAATGTGTATGTTGCATGTTTTCTACCCATTTGTGTTGAAAGCCTCTTGTGTCCTTAATGGGATGATACCATCCACTGCATATTACTAGGTCTGCACTGTCTATTACTTATTTGAAATTCGTCTCAGTGTATCACAATAATTCATTATACAAATCTTTTGTCTTCCAGTATTAAGATTAAACTCCTCCAATTTAATTAAAGAAAATTGTTGTGCAGTCACTGAATTTCTACAGAGATTTGTTCACCAGAGAGTCATGGAGAGATTTTGGAGTCTCTAGTAAGATTTACTCAGGCTTGTCAGGACAGGCAAATTAAGTAGCTATCATGATCATATATCCTTCTGGTATTTTGGGAATGAGTTTTCAATGGATTAAGCTACTTCAGTAGGTGGCAGTAGTTCCTACCCAGATTTTGTTGCTGCAGAAATGTTCTTTAATTAGAACATTTACAAATGAGAAAAGTTCAACTGCTTAGTAAATGAAATTATTTCCTCTCCTGTTCTCCTCAAAGATTGAGCAACTGACCAAAGACTGGACAAGTAAGTGGATGGACAGGAAGGCAATCATGGAAGAATACAGTGTGGACATCAACAAAGAAAAAGCGGGAGTAACAATAGATTCCAATTTACCTCACCTAATGGCAATGGATGATGATATCCTCAGCACAGGAGTGGTGCTGTATCATCTCAGGGTGAGAAATTGTCCCTTGTTTTGTTTTCCCTTTGGATTTAATAACATGTTTTATTTGCAAAATGGAGTGTGGTTAAGGTGGCATTACAACAAAAGTTAGCAAAAAATGGCTGCTACAATCCACAAAAAGAGCAAATACTCAGATAAAAGGAAAACAGCAGCAGAAAAGAACATACGAAAATGGAAGTGAAGGGGAATTCATATACAGAATAGTAACTTCACCTTTTATGAATGCATGCACAAATGATAATGCGCATGCAATAATATGTGGTATGTGAAGTAAAGTATCCAAATTAGGGTTTAGTAGTTAGCCTGCAAAACAAGATGATAGGCGTGCATCTCTGTAAAGGTAAATGATGGTGTCTAAAGAATGCCAGAATTACTGGTCCAGATTTTAGTAGCTTGTATACTCAAGACAGGAATATTAGTGTAACTGTAGCTTGAGTAAAAAAGTAAACTTTGACAGTATCAATTTAGTAGTGTCTGCTGTTTATAGCCATTGCTGCTTACGTGTAATAGATTCCACGTCTGCAGCTTGAATGCAAATTAATCACAATTCTGTTTGACTGGTTATTTTCCAGAGTCAGGTGGAAATCCTGTCTTCATAGAATCTGCTTTTCTGTGTAGCTACTCTTTTAAGAGATCATTATTTTTACTAACCAATAATCTTTCTTAACATCACATAGATATTCCTCTAGACTGTGGCACAAGATGTGAGTAACTTGCTCAAATAGTTTCAAAGTTGTTTTTTTAAGCCGGGGCTAAGTGGTAAGCTGGGCTTTAATTTTTTGAAGATGTTTAAATGAACAGAAGAAAACATTGATGCTGATTAAGATAAGAAAAAAAAAAAGAAAAAAAGATGGATAAGCACATATTGAGAGGCACACTTGTTAGCAAAAGAATGCATTAGATGTTGTTGTCATGTGAAGTTGATCTTGTTGTGTTTCTGTCTGGTAATAAAAATAACTGAAGCCAAAGCTAGGTTCTGTGCTATTTGATATAGTGTGTAGACACCGTATTTATTTCCTCTTTAAAAAACAGCAACAAATGTTTGAAACGGAAATCATTCTACTCTTTATTATGTTGAAAAACAAACATTATTATTGATTTTTCTCATGCCAGCACAAAGAAATTGTACCAGATAATAACTAAGGAACAAGTAATAACATCTAGTGCTGATCAACATGCTTAAAACTTTACTACTCCATCATTAACGTAAAATGTTTATTCAAAGTAACTGCTATCACTTAAAAGTTTTTTCATTGTGTGCAGTTTGGAAACATTAGGTATTTTCACATAGTAATTTTAACAACATCTGAAGTAATTTAACAGTATCAATTTTGATAGATAAGCCTAGTTTGAAGGGTCATCTTCTGAGGTCATTAGGCAGAGCCTCTGTCAGACTAACATCTTTGTTCCCTCTTTCTTTGCTTCTAGATGCTGCCTTTTCTTTTCTTTGTGCTTTGCATCTTTTAGACTCTGGTGTCTATTACCTTCATCTGAACAGCAAGAAGGTAAAACCCTAGTGGTTGCCTTATATATAAGGACTTCAATGTATTGCAGAACTTTAATTTGTGCTTGAGAGAAATATCATGGCATCAGTCTTCAGATCATGAGTAACAGACATTGTGTTTCTCTTCTATTTTCTTGTCATTCTATAGTGTTAATTGCACTAATCCACCATACTGTGCTTAATGAACCTTTCTTTCTTAGGTTCCATTCCTTTTTCTTGCTTTCATTAACAGAAATACCTATTTTTTTTCTGATAAATTATCTTAAAAATATGGGAGTTTTTACAGCATGTAATTGCTGTGAATTCCACAAGCCAATACAGCTGTAGTATATTTTTCTGAATTAAATTGTTTTACAAGAAAGTTATTTCAGAATACTGTAAAAAAGTTTCATCTAGTAGGATAATAACTATCTCCTTGCTTGGTCAATGAGATAATTAAAGAAGCGGTGATTTGGGAGTTAATTTACTCTCTCTACATAAGTCATGTGGTGCTAGTTCACTTGGTTTTGTGAGGTAAGTCAAAAACCAAATGGATTATAAGGTTTTCCACAGGTGTCTATTTGGTGGTTGAGTCCACTGAATGTTAAGCTGACATTTCCTCCAAAGCAGGGAAACTGGTCATAATCTAAGCTGTCAGCCTTTACAGCAAGGGCAAAGATCTCAGCATGGTTTGTAGCAGAGGGATTTGTTTGTTCAGTTCCTCCACTTCCCCGCTGTTCAGAGATCCAAGCTATGTGAGAAACTAAGAGGTATTTGTGCTCTTGATCTCTAATACAAGAAATAACTACAATTTATATGTAATTACCCATAACTGTATCATCTTACAGTAATGTGCAACCTCCCTTTTCCAGTTTTGAGACTCCCAGTTATTACTTCTCATTTTAGCTTTAAATCTAGGCTATAATATGCTTGGAGCAGAAACCACACTCAATTTGTTCTCATGAGAATACGGAAATCAAGTACCTTAATGACCATGATTAATTTAAAAATGACTTATAGAGTTGTTTTAGAATGTGTAGAATAGCCAGTTTATAATCATCACTTACAGTGTCTCTTCAGCTCTGGGAAGTGGTTTTGCTTTGTTTTACTAAGAAAACGGACAGGAATCAGTAATGGAATATACTAGGCGGGTGTTAAATTTGTTGCCTTTACTAGTAGTTTGTTCTCATTGTAACAATTAAATGACATGACTTTATTGGTGTTTGAACTTGAAACTTAAAAATGCTGTCTGTCTTACATCACTGGCTGATAGTATGGTTTTGATTTGCTGGTTCTTGAGACTTTTGTTCCTGGGCAGCTCTTTCCTATGAAGTTATTTCATGTTCAAGTTTGGGAACATATCTGCATACGTTTATCAATAAGAATTTATGTTTTGGAAGAAGTTCACCAGCAGTGGTTACTTTGAAGAATCATATAGTCTCTGACATATATTTCCTTTATAAAACTGAAATTCAGTTACTTTTATATTTTGATGTTGGTTGTTCTTTTTAATTGAGAAATATAAAAAGACCTGGTTAACTGAATAATCATATTGTAAATTCCTTCTTCATATGTGGGTATTTAATTGCAGTAAAACAATGTCATTTCTGTGGAAATAAAAAAAAAAAAACACAACAAAACAAGCAAAAAACCGAAACAACCAACCCAAAACTCACTATAAAAGTTCAAAGCATCAGAACTTGTGTTCGTGTTCAAAATATTTGTCTTCAGCATGTTCCAAAATCACGTACTGAGGGTTACTCCATCTACTGAAGTCATAATAGAGGCTGACATAGCTGCAGGATAAGAAGTAGTTGCATCTCTATAGCAGACAAAGCATTATGTACAGTTTACTCCAGAACTGAGAGGTTATTTTTTTCCCAAATATCTGCTAAGATTCTGTGCCAGAGCTTTTTAATCCTTGTATAGAATTCATCCTTGCTATCTGACTTATTAGATTGTTTTTTTTATTTTAGGAAGGAACAACCAAAATTGGAAGGAGTGATTCAGACCAAGATCAAGACATTGGTAAGAGAATCCTATTACAGATTATTTTATCATATATTCAGGTTGAAACAAAAGGCTTACGTTTGTCCTTGTGATAGCCAGCTTATGTTTCCAGTTATCAGTTCTCCTTGTAGAAGGAGATAAGCAGTAAAGAATAATTATGTAAGTTGGCTTAAATCTTTCAGGCCTTTGTTTGTTTGTTACTGTCTAAGAAATCAGTCAATGGAATTGACTGAGGTCTCTTTAACAATATCTTCATGCATGTTAAAGTCTGGTAGAGGTTACAAATATCTCTGTCCAACATCTAAATCTTGGTATGTCCTCTCTTAAACTGGCAGCATGGGTGATCATGGTCCTCTGCCTTAGGAGAGCTGAAAAGCGTTTTGAATGTGTTTTAGATAGAAAATGTAAATTACTCAGAATATTTTTTTTTGTTTCAGTTGTTCCTTAGTTTTAGCAGTCAGAATCTCAATCCTTATCATTATTGCCTTGAAACTTCATACCAAAATAGGACACTTTCTGGATTTCAACTTTGTTTCAAAATTTTATTCTAATGGATTAGTAAGATCATAACCAGTAAATGCTCTAATAACATTAAGAAGAATTTGCACACCAGCTTACAAATCAGAAAGCAGCTTAGAGTTTTCTAGAACAAAAAATATTTTGAAAGAGAAAGCTGTTTTCAAATTTTTTATTTATTTATTTATTTATTTATTTATTAATATGGTTTGGTATTGGGCTAATAATCAACAATAATAATTGGCTGTCCTTTTTCTGCAAGTGAGACGGTTCTTTGTGGTATGAAGTATGCACTCATAGGGTAAAACCATGTGTTATTCCAATCTTGAGGAAAATACAGGATACCTGACCCCTTGAACAGCTGAAATAAAATCAGGTATACATTCTAGTTTTGAAGGGGCGGTGGATTGAAAAGGACCATTGTATGATAGACAACAACTGTGGGATCGTGACATTACGACCACTTCAGGGAGCGTACTGCACTGTGAATGGATGTGAAGTCACTGGATCGTGCCGTCTGTCACAAGGTAAGGTTTGCTTTTTCTGAGAGTCGTACATTATAACCAACCTATTTCAGCAGTTTAGGGACAAGCTTTTACCTAGCTCGTGCAGATCTAAGAAATACATCTGTCAATCTACTGCTGTCTAGCACTGCAAGGATTGGTGGCTGGAGCTTCCAGACTGAGACAAGTAAATTAACTACATACAGGAAATAAAATAAAGACACAGGTGACAATATTAAGACAACTTTTGGCAGCTGTAGTTTGTAGCCTTCTGAGAAGAAAAGACCTGTAGTCAGAATCAGTGTTATGGAAAATAGTGGAGACTGGCTTCAAGCTAGCAGACCACTGGTGATTAGGTAATATGGCTGAAATGACCTTCAGTTTATTCATGGTGTGTTTGGGTATTGGATACTAGCCATTGAGTCATAGGCTATGATGGATAAGCTTAGCTGAAATGTATTGGGCTACCATGTTCTAAGGCTGTGTTTAAAAATAAAGATTCGGTTACTGGAAACTTGGATTGTATAAAAAACAAGTTTCTGATAATGCACTTCTTCATTTTTTGGTATAAAGTCACGCTGGTATTTAGTATAGGAATGGGGAATTCAGTGCTACATTGGATTTGCAGAGGACCCTATGATTAGTTTGGATGCCATCATTACAGCATGGTAACTATGCTGTTCCCTAGTGGCAAACTTAAAATAGTTCTCTGTTCTGTGAATGTCAGAAAGTTGTTGGTCAGAAAACATATTTTTCTTTCTTTCTTTTTTTTTCTTTAATAATATATTTTATAGTGCTTTAAATATGCAGTTGTCTTTACACAGCAGTCTAAAAATCTGAATATTCAAGGCACCATTTGTTGTATTATGTCTGTGGGTTTCTAATTCATTTTTGTTTACAGGGGCCCTTGTTGTCCTGGGCAAGTCTCACAAGTTTAGATTCAATCACCCTGCAGAAGCTGCTGTCTTAAGGCAAAGAAGATCAGTAAGTTCTAAGGATCTGCATTTTTCTTTTCTAATTTTCTACCTATTTCCTGATTCTTATTGATTTTCCTTTTTATTTTCTATCTAAAAAGGGTGACTGAGAAAGGTCATATTTCTTAACATCATCAAATTTGCTGACTTCATTTCCTGCACCTAATGGCCTATAGTGACATAAACTTTGTTGGAGGACACTATTTCTTCTCTCAGATGCACTTATCAAATGAAGGTGCAGATCACTTGAATAATTTAGCATTTCCTATTTCTAGTCATCTAGACTACAGTGGGATTGAATCCTAAAGGCAGAAGACTGCTGTGAAGAGACCAATTAAGAGTCTTTCCATTTCTGATAATACTCTGAATTACTCCCTGTATGCTGTCTTTTCACCACCCTTAATAAGATGTACTAACAGGAACAGAAAATTTTCAGGATTAAGTGCTTGAGATTTGTTAGGCCTGAAGGCATTTAACTGTTGCATACACTGGAAATAGATAAAACAGTTATTGATACGGTAATCAGAAAAACAAGCTGCTGCAGGATACTCTTTGCTCAGCTATTTAAATATCTCACCTTCCCCCAAAAGGAAATAAATAAATAAATAAATTATTGATTTAGGACTTAATCATATAAATGATACTGGCAATAAACTTCCTTTTAAAACAGTATTTTACATACTAACAGTCTGTACTCTTTACTGTCGTTTTGTACTCACTTCTGTGGCTGAGATAAGGGGCTTAACTTCAATTTGCTTTCATCCTTTATTTCTTGATTAGTACAACATGCTCTACATTGAAGTAGAGCTGCAAGAGTGGGTGTCCTCAGTAACAAATTCTTAAGAACTTTCCAGATTACTGAAGACTAAGCAGAACTGTAAGTGACTGAAAGCTCACTTGGGAGATATTGTTATGAATATCCTGCATATTATACAGTATGGCATGCAGCAATTAGCAGCAACAGTATTACTGATATGTCAAAACTTCCTGGATTGCTGTGATTATTATTATTTTTTTTCCTCATTGCTCTTATATGCTTAGATTAATGATGTCCCACCTATTTTGAGCTGTGGAGCTTTGGACTGGCTCAACTTGGATGGAAGTCACACTCATTCTCCTCACTATATCCTTTCTTCTCTTCAAAAGTAAGTTTAAAAATACAAAACAAAGCTATTTCTCCTGTGGTACAACCTCAGAAGCAAGGGCTTTGTTCAGATATAACTGAGTTGTATATAGAGTAAGTTCTGTCATGTTTTCAGCTGGTCAGAACCAAGTGAAAGCATCCAGGGAAATACATTAGCTAAATCACCAATTTAAAAATGTTAATATATTCAACCAGTATCTTCAAGAATTATTATTGATACACAATGAATATTAATGTGCAATCAAGAAAATGGTTTGATCGAGGCTGTCAGGCAGTCTTAATTCAGTTCACTTGCACATGTGTTTTATGGTTTTTATGTACAAGCTAATCTATACTTTTTGCAATATTCTTCAGTGCACAGAATGGACTTTTCTCAGTATGAATCAGGATTTAGCCAATGTGATTATCAATTCACTTTCCCTGCTAATTTGTTTTGAAAATAAGATTTGTTTGATTATAAGTTCCCTGTAGCTCAAGTAATATCAATCCCTTCATCTCAGAGGGCAATTGGGAGTTTCTGTGTTGTTTTTTTTAAGCTGAGCAATAAACAAGACATAGGATGCTTCCAAACCGTTCCAGGTGTCCAAAGAGCTGCTCACATCCACAACATCTAGTGTATGCTTTTCTTGAGAGAGGCATTCTGAAAGGAAAGGATTGGTGTGATAAAGACAGTGGTTAATATGTATCAGGTATATCAGGGAAATGAATTAAGATACATCCTGTGTTTCGGTGTATAATATTATAAGAGTGTAGGAGAACTAAATGTAATTGGGTTCTTTTTTCTTTTTTTAATTCCTCTCAGCCTGGCACATTCAATTGACCTGTCAAAGGCAAGAAACAGCCATCTTCTCACTCATATCTGTTGATAGTTCTGCTTCTTGCTAGAGTGTTTTTGTGTGGTTACATACTGGGAATCTTATCTATTTCTGGGGAAGTATCTCATCTTGTTTTTATGAGCATAAAATGTTTTCCCTGTTTTGAACATCTCTTCATTCTTCTATTCGAGTGGCTTGCTTTCCACCTTGGGTAGTGTGTTTCTTTGTGCTCTCTTTAACTTACCTAATCTCTGCACTTATTATTTAATTTGCTGCAGTGATATTTTCTATACAAATATTTATTTCTTCATTTAGTTAAACCATTTAAGAATAATAGCTTTTCTAATTATCTCAGAAGTAGATGCCATGTTGATCATTACATGGGTTTACACATAGGCAGTGGAGCATTTGTTATAGAACTACCCCTAGAAACACACGCAGAAATCTGAAAGCATTGCAAGCAGTTTAGCACAGTGTTGCACTTGATTTTGCCCTTTTTAGCCTGACAAGACTGAAGAATATTTGATTGTTTTTTTCAGACCATGTTCAAGTAACAAGTTCCTTTCTGTTGATTAGATTTTCAACCACTTGGACAGGGCTGCGTGTATTATATAATGTAACTTTACCTGAGACTTATCCCAAGTGTTTCAAATGATTATTCTTCTAAAAATGAGAAGTATTGCTGCATTGATTTCACGTGACTTTTATGAATATCCATCTATTAGAGAATTAAGCTGTAGGCTATATCTAAATCAGTTTTCTTTCACTTGACAAAATCCAGTGATGTTTTCTTTTTTTCCCCCTTGAATAATTATTTTGGCAAAGGCAAGCTGAACTGATGCACTTCGTCTTCCCTTTAAATAACCAGAAATCCCATCTTCCTGTCTTTCCCTTCGGACAAATAGCTGTGCTCATGGAGGGAGTTATGGTCAAGAAATACAGCCTAGGATCTGTAATATGAGAATAAAGTGAGAAAAAGGTCATTCAAAATGCCTTTGTGGAGTCAATGTCAAGTGCTAAAAATGTGAGGTACTTTATAAACAGTAATATAGCACTGAATGAACTACACAGAGTGCTTATTTGCCCGGTGTCTTGTCTCAGTCAGAGAGGTACTTAGAAGAATTATGTAAGAATGGGGTAAGCTATTTGTGTATTTCACAGACACACACACACACTCTTAATAGTTCATACATTCTTTCCCAGTTGCTACCAGTCTGCATCTTAGAGCATTCTCCTACTCAAAATTATAACATCATCTCTGTGTTTAAAAGTATTCAGTGAAGTTTTCTCGCCTTCTCTTTGAACATCTTTGTAATTTCCTCTTTTTGTATTTACAGTAAAGTATGTACAAACTGCAAGGAAAAAAAGAGTTCTCCAGAAGTAAGGTAAGATGCGTCTAAATCATGCTGAATATTTCGGCCCCTCTAGCTTTGCCTTTCTCTTATTCTACTTTGATTTCCTCCAGAAGAAGCAAACTGGGCTCTAGGCTTTAATTTGACTTTATCACGTTGAAACAAGAATCTCTACTTGCAGCTGAATTATAAGCATGTGGGCTGTATTTTAAAGCCACAACCACTGTGGGATTTACAAAAAATTTGATGTCCGTAGTAGGTACTGTAAATATCCATTAGTACATCAAAATGTCTTCAGGCTAATTGAGTTCTCTGCTGGTGAGAAGAAAATGGCTTCATGGAAGAGTCCAAACAAGAACTATCAGTTCAAGCTCTAAATGTACCTCAATATATTTTCAAAAATGAGGAAAAACAAATTTTTACTGTTAAGCCCAAATATTAAAACTTTAAGCTTGAAACTTTCCTTGAAAATGAATAGGATTCGTTGTACTTGTTACTTGGCTGCTTGCTCATATAACCTACTCATAAAAGCCCCTGCACTTCACATTTTTGATGCTCGCTGTCAGCAAGCAGACATGTGGAAAGTTTGTAGCTGACAACTATGATCACATGACAGCATCACCACATACAAGTAGATAACAAAGTTTTTGCTCCTATTGTTGTCTTTATCCCTTAAAAATGAAGTATGTATAAGATTAAACTCTAATTCTCCTTCTGTTCTGGATACAAAACAAACCAAAAAAGCACAGGATTTATTTTGTTAGAGTCCAGTAATGCAGCAGTACATAGAGAATAGTAACTGCTTGGAAAATGGCTACTGAAAATGCAAGACAAAAACAAAGTATAAGAATGTGGAAAATGTTACTAAACAAGACAGGAAAGAGCATCTCTAAATAAAGCATCTGATACTGGGGAGCACAACAGAATTTTCATGTTACCACAGTACATTTAAAATATCCTCTCGGTATTTGCAGAAATCATGTCAGTGTTCTTACTTAACAGCTTACACTTGAGAATTTCCAAGCGCTCTATAGATACAATTTAAAGAAGCCTTTTGCAACCCTTACTCAAATATTTCACAAAGAAATTGACTGTCAATTACAGCAGCTCCACAACTTGCAGCAAAATAGTGGTCCAGCAGGGGAACTGATTCTATATATAACAGAAATCAGAAAGGGAAGATTTGTGATAGAATGTAGTTACAGCTGAATTGGAACTTAGCAATGCAGCAATGACCTTTAATGGAGTGTGTCCGTGTCTTGTGCTTGTGACTTCTTGCCAAAGGCAGGTCTATTTTAGAAGCATCTTTAAAGGGTTGCCTTAACTAAGTCATTACCTTTCTGTCACTTTGGGGATTAAGTGAAGCAAGAAGAAGTTTCTTTGTGAGAGAGCTAAAAAAATGAAACAAAGCAAACCTGCTAACCAAAACTTTGAGTGATATTTGATCTGGCGGTGGCTTTCCTCAAAGGGGATTCCTCTGTGCATGTTTCTAAATGTCCCTTATTTCCAAAGATTTCTGACTGCTGGCAGTTGTTACTGATTTCTCATTTCCATCTCCTGCCCTTCACTCCCCAACTTTTGCTTAGAATTGTGTGAGCAGCATTGCTTCAGAGCTTCTTCATCATTCTTCCCTTTGCTTTATGGAGGAGGAAGGAGAGGTCTGAGCACAGGGATAGGCAGAAGCAAATGTATACAGTCTTTGCCAGTCCTGTGCTGTGTGATGCTTGCTGCTGTGTGATGCTGAGACCCTGAGGGAAGGGCCCTGGATTGGACACGTGTAGAGGGAGGAGGAGAGGATAGAGCAAGGGGGGAATGTGTATCAGAGGATAGGCTGTAACCCTGACTTGTGATTGCTCGCAGTGCTGGGATTTGCAAATGTGCAAAATGCCTTGCCAACATCTTTTTTGTCTGCTTTATTATTAACTCTTTCTCCTCTGGAAAAAAAAATCATTAGTAAAAGAAGACTTGAACATCAGTCAGACAGAAGGACAGATATGCTAACCTGATTTCTTTAGGAAAATGGCAAATCTCAGCTTTTAGCAAGTATTCCTTGCATTTTCCTTTTTCTTTTTGCTTGAGTTTTTCTAGCTGAGCTGTAAGATGTTGTTGCAGAAAGCATTCTGCCTCAGCGCAGAGCTATCGCTGCCATAGTTACTGAAAGCTGCATTATGCTGTAGGAGCCGCCAGCCTCTGCAACAGCAGTAGAAGTGTTTGGGGGAAGAGGGGAGGAGAATTGCAGAATAGGATCCCGGAGAGCTGACGACAAAACAGGCTGGAAAAAAATGTGGATTTACGGATGGCTCATTTAGCATGCGTCATGCAAACTTTGTGGAGAGAAAAATGAGACGGAAAAACAACCCGGCAATATGGGTATAATATGAAGATTTTCACAGTAATTTGTTATCCTTATTTTAAGATCGTTGTCTTTCTGTTGTAATTTTAATTCCTGTTTTTAAAGGTTTACTTGGAGGGAGGGGTAACTGTTGACACTTCTTGATGCATTTGCTATACCCAGAAATCTGCATGCTTTTATGAAATATTATGCAGCGTTGCTTTTATTTTTAATGCTGAATGCCAGAGGATCCAAGTCCTGTGAAATGAGGATTTTGTTACCTTTGTCTTGATATCAACCAAGATGAAACTGTTTGTCTTAATGTTTATCCTGGTGTTACATTATTTCCTGCTAGAGCTGTACTGGGGGGGAAGGTTGCTGTGGGAAGGCAGGAATACGAGCAATAGCAGAAATTGATCTGTGCTTAATTGCTGTTTCATAGGATTCCTGTATTTCAGGTCTACATTTAATAGCATAATATTAGTTAAGATATTTTAGATGAAAGAAATGACTGATATTTTTGTCTGTTTCAGAATGTTATATTCTTATGTTGATTTAATTGGTTTTGAATTTAGTCACTCAAATACCTGCTACAAGAACTCTTCTGAAAATTATCCACTGGGTGATTTAGCCCCTGAGTGGGGGTGAATTTTCTTTTGGGTCACAGTCAACTCGTTTTTGAGTTTAATTTATAGTATGATTTCTACAAACTAGCAAGGATGTGTTGACGTGACATAGCGTATTCAGCAGCAGAAAGGGAGCATTCTCAATTCATGGTCTTGGTATCAGCAGTTCCTGAGAGATAGATCTGTATCTCCAGCCCGAACCAGCCAGTCATTTTGCTCTCATGGTCAGTATCTCACAAGCAGAAGAAAAGCATTCCCTCTTCTGCCATAATACCTGTGTTATGTAAGTGGCTGTGCATGAATTTTCATTGCCTTTGTCTCTTGCTTGAGAAAGCTATTTTTAAAAAGCAACTAAGTAAAAAGCTTTTTGATGTTCAATCTCCTGTATTTGGAGCTGGCCTTACTACCCTGCCTGGCTTTTGTTTTGTACTGTTAAAAATTAGAAGACAGGTGATGAGGCAAAGAGGCACAGAAACAGCAGCAGAACAGCAGTTTGTATAATATACCCTCAGCAGTGGTGAGTCGATCAAACCGCCTTTTGTTACAGAAACTTTCACCTTACATAGAGAACTGTGCCCATCAGCCACCTCACCAAAACAAGGCAGCAATAATATCGTGATGGTTGCTGTGACGTGTTTGTTTTCCAAGGTTTAAAGCAAATTGTGGCTATGCCTGTGTACTGTTTGCCCTCATGGGGTGTAGTCATAGTGTGGAGCTGTAAGCAACAATGTTCGTTTGGCCTGCATGGTGTTCTGCTTTATGTGCAAACACACGTGTCTGTTGGAAAAGATCTTACAGTTTCATGTTAGATCAGCAAAAAAGGCTATTAACATCTCCACGAGGGAATATGCTAGTGCTGCTGAGAACAGCAAACACCACGCTTCTGTCTCCATTGTTTGCACTGCTTATTTTCCAGCTCATTCTAATATATGGCT
This sequence comes from Excalfactoria chinensis, assembly GCF_039878825.1. Classification (NCBI taxonomy): domain Eukaryota; kingdom Metazoa; phylum Chordata; class Aves; order Galliformes; family Phasianidae; genus Excalfactoria; species Excalfactoria chinensis. The sequence continues at coordinate 32,340,122 of NC_092829.1, read as the reverse complement.
GGGAGTTGGTTTCAGCATTGTTGGAAAGTATGAACATTTTACCTTCTCCCAGATGTAAACAGATGTTATTTAACTACCTCTGCAAGCATTTTTTGAGGTCTTAGAACATAACGCATTTTCCTAAAAGGAATTTTATCTTGTTTTACTAAGTAGATGCAGAACAAGAGTTCTTTGTCTGCTCCTAACAAACTCTGCTTTTCAGCATTATTGGCCATAACTTATTCTGTTTCCTCAGTCCCATACAGAATACTGCTGATAATGTTAAACAAATAGAATTCATCTCTTCTAATGCTGAGCTTTCTGATGTTTTATGTGGTTAATGGACCCTCGTCGCTCCTCTTGGATGAATGTACTTTGTTTCTTTTGCATGTGTCTCAGACTAAGTGACTTTCCCAAGGCCATGCACGTAAGGTCCCAGATTCTCCAGATGTGCTGCCACGACAGAAATCACAGCTTATATATGTCAGCAAAACCAACTAAAGTCTATTCCACCATCAGTATTTTGCAGAGACTTTACGTTTACAATTGCTATAAACGTTTATTGCTTTTAATGCATTTGCAAGAGGAGGCTTCAGCTGACATAAAAGCTCTCTTGAGCTAAGAAGTGCATGAGTAGTCCTTGCCCTAAAGACCTTGCAATGTAAGTGCATGAAAGTACAGAGATGATATAACTGCTCCAAAATCGTTGAGATTATCTATCACAGAGCAATAGCAGCATTATAAGCTCCAGATTATACTGCTGCTCCATTACATTTCCCTTGGAAAATACGTGACGTAACCTGGAAGACTCATTTGTGGAAAACTTCCCTCAAAGTTACAGTTAAAACTGTGGGAGCTTTTCCAAAATGAGACCCTTCAGATTTTGTTTCATACTCAAAAAGTGAATCTTTTTTAATTAACCAGCCTACCTTTAACCTCTACATTTGTCCCCCAGAAGCTGATATCACTACAATCAAACAGCTTGGGTATGAAATGGCCATAGGAGTCTTTCAGTGCAGCAGTGAAGTGCGCATTTAAACTCACTTCAGGTGAATAAGAAACCAGGGAATCCAGTCCTATTTCCTGCGGTTCAATCACCATTTATTAAATAGAAATAAGTACACATCACAGATCATTGAAATCTTAGCAGTCAAGTCAAATACAAACAGGTCTTGGAGCCCCCTATTGTAATTTGTTTCTGTAGGTCTCAAATAGACTCAAAAAAATTAGAACATGGAAGGGACAAAAGTTGTACTCAGTTTGCTTGCACCATGTCAGGTAACTGAACAGTACATGCTCCTCTTCTGTTATTCTCATCAGCATTGCGTTTACATAAACATCAAAAACAAACTGAGTTCTATTTTGCTCAGGTGAATGAAAAAGGATCAGTACTATTTCCAGTTACTGAGAATCCTAGGTCTTTTATGTAGTCAGGTTTTCCTGCTGCTTCCTAACAAACTGAAAATGGATCTCCAATCTAGAGGGACTCCATCAGATGTGTAGACTTTAGCAACTTAATTGCTTCACCTGCTCTGTCTGCTAATCTGGTACATAAGTTGTTGCTGTAAAAATAGCTGCTTCAAGCACATGCTAATGGTTGTATATAGATATTACCAATAAATTCTGATGTAGCAAAGGTCAGATGCTTGTTGACCTTGACAGTGATTTTACAAACAACATGACATTTGGTGCACGGTCAGGAAACAGGCCACTTGGAAGGACTGCGTGGAGCTGTATACAGGAAAGTGACTTTTCTGATCACTGTTTTACTTCAGGTATAGATGCAGTAACCCGCACTAGTTGCATACAGGAGAGAGTTGGGTGATCGGGTTCTTTCCTTTGTGCTGCCAGAGATGTTCAATGTAATCTCAGCAATTCCTGTAATTCTTTCCAGGTTTAAGATTTTTGATCTGTAAGGGAAAAAAAAAAAAAAAAAAAAAGGCTTTTCATTTCTTTTTCTTGTTTTTACTGCTATCTTTCTGGCGATGGAATTTTCAGTTTCACCATAACCATTTTCATGGGGAAGGCTGGCATTTATGACACTTCCAGGACTGTGGCCTGCTGTGATGTGCATATACTCTCTACCATCATGAGTTCTTTGTGTAATGCACCCTTACTGAACAAAGCAGTATCCTCAATGTTGTCTCCCTTTAGAAAGATGACGTGTTGCATTAGAAATGCTTGATATTTTTTTCTTGTTTAAATTCACTGTCAACATTTCTAACAGCACAGACATAGACACTGTGCGTGAAGAGTACAAGAAGAAACTGAAAGAGCAGGAAGCTTTCCACAGAAAACAAATCCAACAGCAGCAGCTCTATGTTGAGGATTTAAAGCAGCAGATCCTCAGAGGACAGGCCAAAGCAGAGAGAGAACTGGAAAATGACCAAGCCCTCATCAACCAGCAGATCCTAGAAAGTAAGTACCTGCCTCTCTCTCACTTTCCTTCTGTAATTGCGTTCTTTCATCCTCTTAATGTTTTTTGTCCTAGTTAGGCTTTGTATTGTGGTGGAAGTTGTTGTAATTTTGTTGGTTTTGTTGTTGTTGCTGTTGTTTTTTACAGCACAGCACTAATTTTCTCCTATAATTATCTCTCCTTTGAGAACAATTATCAAGCTTTGATTATCTTTGCGGAGCACCAGCAGCACTGTTTAATTAATTCTACAGGTCTTGACTGGGATAGACAGTACCATCATGCTGCTCCTCCTGTGGCACCAAGCCTCTCATCTCCCCAGTTACTTCCCATCCTGTTTCTCTCTAGTTTTGCTCTGATTGCATCTGTGGTACAATTTTCCTTTGCATCAATGTAGATAGAATCTTCTGTTGTATTTTGTATTTTTCTTTCAGTATTTCTGTGCTTCATAGAATGGATTAGATTGAAGGGGACCTTAAAGAACCTCATTTCAACCCCCCAGCCATGGGCCGGGTTCCCATCCACCAACTAAGATCAGGCTGTCAGGGCTCCATTCTAACTGGCCTCAAATGCCTCAGGGTGGGGCACCTACAGCTGCCTGGGCAGCTTGTTCCAGTGCATCACCACCCTCTGAGTAAAAAATGTGTTCCTAGGTAAAATACTGGTGCTATTGGTTTGGCACAAACTTGAGCTCTATGCTAACTGTGCCATGGAAAGCTTGAAATATTTAGAAATCGCTGAATTTCTGAAGATAAGGGATCTTTCAAAAGCTCAGTGAAAAGCTCGCTCTCTAACTGCCAAGGATCACTTTGAATTCAGATTTCATTGATACTGGTCTCTTTGTTTGTCTATAAGTAGGAACAAGGCTTTGAAAGCATGAAATATTATATAGGAAGAAGAAATTCTGTGGTAGAAATGGAAGTGAGACAAATTAAGATTAAAATGAAGATGTGAGTTTTCTTTACCCTAGAGATGACTGAGAAGTGGTACTGCATTCCCCATTGCTGATATTTTTATTTGATTTTTTATTTTTTAACAAAACTGTACTTTAAAAGAGAGGCATGCTTTGGTTCACATAGGAGTTATTACTAGGAAGTTCTTATAGTGCTCTTCAGGAGTGCTGAAGGCTAGATCAGCGATCAGATTCTGAATAGTAAATAGCTATTGCAAAAGGTGGAGCCACAGCATATTGGAGAGGTGTTTGTTAGCATCAATGGCTTCTGGCCCTGAGTGATGCTGCTTTGCATGAAGACACATTAAGCAAGACTTGTCCTGGTGGGGTTGAACAAACTCTTAAAGAGTTTGTAGGCAGATTTGGGAAGCATCTGAAGATGCTTCTGAACAGTGAAATAGGGTAGTTACAATGTTCTTCCAGTTGTCTTCTAAAGAATGGTTTGATCCAAGTTTCTTGATAAGAGAAGTATGCCTATTGCAAAGGCACCATTGCCATTTGACAAAGCCTGCTACTGGTTCCTGGAATAATTTCTGAATGTTTAGAGGCTTCCCAGACCCGAACTTAGGCAGTTTACCATCTTTAAATTATGCCAAACACAAGGAAGAAATTAAAAGGAAAATTATGGAGATGGGGAGTATCGGAGAGGGGCTTAATGTATGCAGGCAGTACAGAGCTTCTCCAAAACATCTTTCTTGAAGCAAGACCTGTTCTCTGTTCCTGTCTAGTTCCACTGTTCAGCTGTGCACATATGAAGCTCAGCCAGACAGGCAGTTTTTGCAGCCAAATATAATTCTTTGCTTGGCAGCCCACCGGAGTTCTTTTGCCTTATTTGCACCCTCTTTTTCTCAACTCCTGACAGAGGCAAGTTTGTGAGTAGACATTAATTAGCATCTTAGAACTTTCAGGTCTATTATGGGGACACTCTCATCTGCCAAATATTCCGCTTGCTAGAAACATGCTGAAGAGGGCAGACTGGGGAATAAAGAGTTGAGAAAACTCTTCTGTATGTGAAGGTTAAGATGTTATTAGGAAATTATTACAGATCATGACTAAAATGCTTTCATTTTATCCAAGTATCACTACTTCTGTGTGCATAGCTGCAGACAGAACCTGGAGACTCTCTCAGGTGGGAATTACTAATGAAGAATGTTTGATGAAATTTGTAGTCACCAAACAAGTGCTGCTGGCAATGCTTACCCACTAGAGATGATGATATGCCTTCCATTAGGGAAGCTTCCACAGGCCCAACATCCTTCCGTGCAGCTCAGCTGTCATGCATGGGGCTCACGCACCACATCAAGTTCTCATTTCCTAACTCCGCAAATAACTAAAGGTAGTTCCTCAGTGAGGGAATGCAACTAAGCAGATTGAAGCTAAGCCCAGTCAAAATAGAGCTGGTAGGAAAATGAAAGTGCTTTGAAAAACATCCATCCTTTGAGAAATGCTCTATCATATATGAAGGAACTTTGTGTGCTGTGTTATATTGCAGTTCTGCTCTTAAATAAGTTCTCAAGGATAAATGATCAATGTTTTCTCTATGATTTTTATTTTCTTTCAATCATTTTGTTTACAGACCAACAGTGGCTTATAAATGAGAGTAACCAACTAGCTGCCCTTCAGCAACAGCAGAGGGAATTTGCAGTGCAAACAGAATCTACGCTGTATGCAGAGGCTGAGGTACAGAGTAGCCTTGGTCTGGAGATCTCCCCTTCACTGCTACAGCAGAACAAGAAGAGACTGGTGCAGCTGGAGCTCTTGCGAAGGTGCTCCTTAAAAAAGGCAGAAAGAAACATAAGACGTAAAAAGGTCAAATTCCAGCTGGAAAGAATAGTCAAGAAGCAGAAGTTATTGGAAGCTAAGCAGAACCTAGAGCAGCTGGAAGCAAACTGCTGGCTCAGTGAAGTTCATGTGAAACAATCTCACATCCCAAATGAAAATACTGCTGTACATGCCTCTGTGGATCACCAGTTACAGAAGAGGAGAAGGTCATTGGGTTCAAGTTACTCACTGCACAGTCAGCATTCATTCTGTAACCTCCATCTGCCCCAGGTGCCCAGGTGAGTCAACATCTACCAGTTCCTCTGAACTGCCAAGTATAAATTAAATTCATGGTATTTTCACTGGCTACCTATAATCCAGAATGCCTTCTAGCTTACTGAAACAGTCTTTCAAACTTGTGATATCACTTAGTATATATATGGTATGTCACACTGGAGCTGTTTGCTGCTCTCCTTGGATTTATACAGTGCATTCCCTGCTTAGGTCTCTGACATGGTCTTGCTGTTTCTTTCTTTCCTCCGTCAATCCTTTCTGCACTTTTTACCTCATTGTGATTGCTTTCTAGAGCTTGCTCAACTTTGTTCTTGCCTTCTTCGTGTTGCTGGTCAATATTTGTTTCTGCATTATTTTATTGTGCTTAGGGTCAAACTATTTCTTTGGAATACTTCTACTAGGATGATTCTGCCTTGGACTTTGATGCTGACTAACCTTCTCAAGCCAAATGCAGCACTACACAGTACTAAAATGTCCGGGTGGTAGCATGGCTGTCATGGCATGGCTCCAGAGGCAGGAAATGGCTTAAGTCCGCAAAGTGAATTTCTGTGACTTAGAACCATCTTTTGTTTTTAATTAACACTTGCAGCTACTTGAGACTGTGGAGATTAAATACCAAGCTGTACAACTTAGCATCAAGGCATTAATTTGTTGTTAAGGTTGCTTCACATGTCATTACTCTTAACTGCTAGATGCTGCTAATACGGAAACATTAAGCATGTTATTTAAGCAAGTATTGAGCTTTATTTCTTCTTTATTTCCACAGCTGCTTGTTGAATGGGGAAACAATCTCAAAGTTATCTACCTCGTCAAATATTGATCAATGCTCTGAAGGCAATACACCAGGGAAGCTTTCATCTGTGGAGTACTGTTACAGAAAACTTAAAGACTTTTGCAGGAGCGATGACCTTAATGATGAAAAAGGTATCTCCTTTTTAGTACAGATGCATCTATCTGAAAAACAAAAAGTATCTTCATTTGGAAATAAAAAAGGAGCAGAAAGGGACTCTAATGATTCAGCTGTCATGGCTCATATCGATAAAAATGATCAAAAAATGGAAAAGTTGGGTGACAGCCCAGGGCAGGCTGGATGTCAAAAACAGACCTCTAAAGGCTCCTCTCCTGATCACTGTAAGGAGAAAAATGAGCCTGAAACCTTTATTACAGGGACAAGAATGACAAAAACAAAGGTGCTAGGAGATTTAAACCTGCCTGCAAATAGCTATCTAGAACAAAACAGAGCTCAGGTATCCAATAAAAAGACTAGAATGGATATCAATGCAAAAGGCCATAGTTCTTCCCCAGAAAACGTTGTTAACAAAATGAAGAAAGCAGTAGTTTATGGAAACCTGCCATCCGCGCATCCAAACCAAGCAGCCAAGAATTTGAAGACAGAGCCCACCTCAGTCTTACAAAATCAAGAGAACTCATCAGTGGAACATCAAGAATTTCTGATGGTGGCAACATCAGTAGGAAATCTCACTAAGATGAACACACAGGCACCTCTCTCTTATGTAGAAAAAAAATGGCATAGTGCTGAGCTGTTAAGTGCTGGAATCTCTAAAACAGCCACAGATGTGCTTGGGAACTGGCAAGAAGACGAGGAAAATGAGATTTCTGATACTGACAGTACCTACTCTGTAGATTCACTCTCCTGCGCTTATGCAAAAGCTTTCACAGAGAAGCTGAAGCAAGATGATTTCCACAGAAATAAATGTCTTGCCAACCCAGAAGATTCTGAGAGTGATGACAGTCAAATGTCACAAGATTCTCTGGTAGAAAAGGAAAATAAAGCCAAAAGGCAAAATAAAAGCCAATTTCAGAAATTAAAGGCCCACCGCCAGCCAGCTAAGCTTTACAAAAGCAGATCTGAACACCGTGTTTCATCTTTAGTGACATCGCACGCAGCGCGTAGGAGACTGGGAGAGGCTGAAAGAAGCTTTTCTCTGGACAGCTTGGGTGATGGTGAAGAGGTGCCAACAGAAGATCCAATAGAAGAATCCAAATCTGATTCATCTGATGAAGTCCCAGCAGAGATTTTTTGGAAGTTACAAACTCCGAGACCACCAACTGTACAGACTGAGGAAGACCACGAGTCCAAGATCTGCAGCAGAGATACAGAAGGGACAAATTACAATCTGAAGCTGACTAGTTCCTTCTATTTGGACACTAAGCAACAGCCTGCTTCCAATACTGCTTGCGAGCAGTTTCTGAAGGATGCAGAGGTCTCTTTTGCAGCACAAGAAAGGTCATTTGATAGAAGACTTTATTATGCAAGTGGGAATCCTTTGCTTACAACTGATGCTTGGTCATCCTATGACTCAAAGGTTGAAATCAGCAGCCCCAGAATAACAGCACCTTCTTCCCACGAGCATCTAGAATTTCAAGATGCTCATTTCTATTCTTTGAGCAAACCAATGGGTTGGCTGAAGAAAGACGATCTAAAGCAGTCAGCTGCTGAAGTTTCTTTTGTTTCTGGCTCTAAACAGATACACAGCATTACTCGTTTATCACTTGGTATAAAAGAAATAAACACAAGTTTCTCCTCTGACACATCAGAAGTACCTTTACCTGAAACAACAGCTGCAAACAGAGGTTTTGAGAGTGAGGAATGTACAAACGCAGATGAAACTTCCTCCTTGGAATCTCAAGACATAACATCCACATTTGTAAGTTCAGTAGGACCAAGCTCTTCTTTCATTCATATTTCAGTAAAACCTGATTATTATGAGCATTCAAGGACAAATCATCCTGAACAAGAACAAATAAATGAATCATCCACTTACAGGTCTACCGCAGAATGTACACAAGCGTTCAGCTGTTTGGAAAACTCCACTGCAGAATGCTTGTCACCAATACCCAGAAAAGAGGAGGATTCTCTCCCTAAAACTCACCCAGAACCACTAAAAGATCACAAACTGGAAACGCCACCTTTTGTTTCTGTGTTGCCTGTGCACATTTTGGAGCAGAGAAACAGCTGTGTAAAAGCAGATTTAGAAGACAGTGTCCTCAGAACTATTGATAAAGATGACCTAGATGATGACTGCAATAACTCAATGATAGAATCAAAGATGACAGATTCAGACACTGGCAGTACATCTGTCGGTGCATCTGCTGCTGGATTCTCTACAGAACTTGCCTATAATGTAGTCTCAGCACAGGCTTCAGCAGTACAACAAGTACATTTTGGAAACTGTGTGCAGCTTTTTCCAAGAAGGGAAGCACCAACATGTTGTGATGAAAGTTTTTTTCTCAATGACTTAACAAATAAGAAGTGCTCCCCAGGAAGCACTCATGAGCATCAGGTATTGGCTGGACAAGGAGCAAAATCAGCTGTTGTGCAAGGTCTCCTCAGATCTAGGGAGAGTAACATGGAAGCAATGCAAGATACAGATTATGAACAAATACCTGCAGAAGCAGCAACTGAAAACACAGATTTTTCCTCACAGAAGATAACATATAAATGTAACCCTTTAGTTATTGCTTACAGTGCAACACCAATAGAGATGTGTGAAAAAGAGAAAATCTGTATGGAAACAAGCACAGATAGCCTATCAGAGATTGTGTCAGAGGAGCCTTCACTCACAGAGAAAGATGAACACAAACCAAAGGATGAAGACTTGTCTTCGTTAAATCATTATGAATTTAAAAGCAAACCTTTTTCAAACAACTACTCCTATGGGTGTTCACTAGCAGACGGTCCTGTAAGTTGCCTGTCCCAGCACATGTCAGAAAATTCTACATTGTGTGTTGACAACGTAAGAGAAGAAAGCAGTGAAAGCAAAGAACACAGTATGCTGAATTTTCAGGTTGTAGATCAGAAAGAGTTTTCATCCAAATGTAAGAACCTACTGGTAAATGAAGTAAGTTATCTCACAGTGAATGTTAATGGTCAGGACACTGAGTCCTTCCCTGCTGCTGTTTGTGAGAACACAGGTGATTTGCTCCCAGAATCCAATTCAAGCATATTTTACAAAACTTCAGCAAAAGCTAATTTTTTTCAAAGTGCATCTGAGACTGAACATTATGATATGCTATTAGAGCATGTTACAATAGTGAAAGGAGATTGTGATGCTACATCTAATCATGCTGAGGAAGCCAGGGCCACAAAAGGTTGTTCTGTCATACATTCCAACTGTCTTTGTACGACATGCTCCTCAGCATCAACAGGGGAGAAGAACAATATGTGTAAGATGACTGACAGTTCTGTGGAATCTGATGCAACCATTCTCTTGGAAACAGAAACAAAGAATAAATTCTTAACTGAAGCAAGAGAAGAGAAAGAAGCCCTTTTTGAAAGTGATTGTCCAGAGGACATTTTGCTTGTTGAAGATCACTTTAACTCAGAATTGGGAAGAGTATTTGAATACAACACAGATACACTAGGTACTGTTTCTCAAGAGGAGAGTCTGTGTATAGATAAGGAATCCAAGTTTTTAAGAAACCCAGAAGCTGATCCAGAAGAAACTGTGGTTCCTAATCAGAATACAAAAGCAAACGCTGAAGAAGTTAAGAAGTTAACACCGTTGAAGTTAAACAATCGCACAAACAACCCAGAAAAAAATGGAGTGGAAATGAAATCAATAGGGATAGAAAGTGTACCTGACTACCCAGTAACCAAAGTCCAAAGTGTAACTGCAGATAGGAGTGGTGAGAATTTTAAAGGCCTCGATCTATCTCAGAATCCAAAAAAAACCATTGATATTGTAGAAGTTCAGTGTGAGTTTTATACAGATCTGCACCTCACACCTGAAGAGGCAGAGGAAGATGAATTACAGGTAGTTGGCACCAGTGTAGAACACACTCAGGAGTCGAAAGCACTCGTACACTCTGATAGCTTTTTCCAAAAAGAGGAAAGTGAGGAAATAATCGGTGTTTATTCACCAGAGCTTTCTGTTTCTCTCCAAAGCTCGCCTTCAGCTATGCATTCCCACAGAATAGATTTTACTCCGAATGCTCAAGGCTTACCTGATGCTTGTGAAGGGCTTTTGCAGATGAACAGAACAAGAGAAAATGTGTTTAATACAGAGGATATAGATACAATGGAACTAACCACAGACAGGCAAGGAAATATTTTAGAAAAAACTGAAGAAAAAATAGATTCTAGCAATTTAACTGAACGTTACATGCCGCATTGTTTGCCCCATGAAGACTCCGACCAGGAAAACAAGGTTAATGTGTGTGAAGTGACTGGGTGCGAAGAACAAGTCACCACGACAAACACAGAGGGAATGGTTATTACGAATCAAGAAGACATACACACAGATGAAAACGTTCTATTTACTGAAGAATCTCCAGCTCTGCATCAGGTGCACTGTAACAGGGGTGACAAAGAGGAAATTTTAAACCAGTTCAAGATCCCTGAAAGATACCTTACACCTTCAGGACTAGGAGAGAATACACTGTCAGTAGATGATTCACAATACCACAGTCCTCTTGAAATGAATGAAGATGGTGACTCAGAGGACTCTACAGATACAAGAAATACAGCTATGGAAGATATCGATGTGTATGAATATTCAGTTGATGACAACATTAGTAATGACCAATACAGACTTGAAGAAGAATCTAAAAGTCTCCATGTTAAAGAGAACAGCCATGTGTATATGAGTTGTTCAACACAATATCCTGAGCATATTGCTTCAGAAAACGTAAGCGTTGTTAGAAGACCTGAGATTTGTGGACAGGGTGCTATAGGGTCAAGAATTGTTGACGAGAAAGCACATTTGAATGCAGTGGGCAAAACAGAGGAGCAGATGTTTTTAGATAACAGAGAGGAGGTAGAACTGATTGTTCTACAAAGCCTGAATGAATTATTCCCTGAAAGCAAAGACAGCTGTCATGATGACAACAGATTAAATGAAATCTTAAGAGGAAGCCAGTGGGTGTCTACTAGCTTTTCTACAAATAATGGAGATAGCAGCAAACAGCAAAATTCAGCAGCAACTCTGAGGTCTACAAAAAACATCCAAGAAAGTTCAGTTAAAGACTCCCTGTGTCCATCTGTAAATCACCTTTTATGTCTTGAAGTAAGTGGTAATTCCCAACTTGTTCAAGATGTTCCCACTGCTCTGAAAAGTCACACAAAACCATCAAATGGCAATGCTGGAACTGAAGCTGTTCTTCTGTACTATGAAACATTAATGGAGAATGAGGCCTCCATTGGTACGCTTGTTAAAACCATCAACAAAGAGGGAGACAGCAAAGCTCATTCCGATAAAATTCAAAGTAAAAATGAAGCTTTCCTGCAAAACAGGACCACAAAAGACAGAGAGGAGGAAGACCTTTTTGTATTTAGAAATGATTGTTCTGCATCTGGGCAACCTGTCAATGAGAACAGCTTTTCTTTGCTCTGTGAAGTGGGCAGTCATGAACCTGAAATGGTTGAGCTTAAGCAAGGGGCAGAAGGAAATTCATTTTCCTCAGAATCAGACTCTTCTGAAGATATAATTGAGGACATTAACTCACATGAAGAACAAAGTGTAGATTTAATGATTAACAAAATATCGAAAGACTGCTTTAATTCCACAGAAAGAAAAGGTCAAGAGGAAAGAGATACCGTAATGCCTGACGAGCTGCTCTTCAATAATTCAAGCCTGCTTTCTTCTTCAGAGAAAGAAGCAAGGGAAGACATGGGGGAGAAAACAAGACATTCTTTACAGGAAATCACTTCTCAAAATGTACTTCAAAACATTAACACAGCTGAGACAGAACTTCAATCAGGAAGTTCATCACAATGTGATAACAAAGAGAAATGCTTAAACACACATTATACTCTAACAAGCAGTAATAATGACAATGCAAGGTTTCCTGATGTCAGGATATGCCAGGGTGAACCAAGACATTATCAGGGACATGAGACTTCCAAAGATTGCTGTGTAGACTATCCAGAGATTATTGTTTCTGAGAACACTTCGATCCTTTCAGCAAGGCTTCCAGATTACAAGAGGAAGTCTTGTACTCCTGAACATTCTGCTGGTCTCCTGAATAGCCCAAGATCATTTGCAAATGATCTGATTGACAGCAGTGGAGAGAAATGTAAAAATGACGCTGTTCTCTCTGAAGAAACAAAATACTTTGAAAGTGAATCAACTATTTTAAGTGCTTTTTCTGATGTTTCACAAAATGGAGATGAAGAGGATGACAGTTCTGCAGTTACAGAGGCTACAAATGCTCAGAGTGATAAAATCCCTGAAGAAGCTGTGGGAACTGATCAAGAAGGGAAAATAATTCGAGATTCTTTCCAGAATTGCGATGATACTCAAGAAAATAAAATGCCCGAATACTTGGAACACTACAGTAACATTTTTAGTGTGACTCTACCAGAATCAGGAGTGGCTGTTTTTCAAAGCTTAGGAAAGGCTGGCAGTAAAGAATCAAAGTGTGCTCCATCCTACTTTGCAGAAAATACCCCAAGTGATATACTGCTTCAGAGCTCCAAAAACGTAAGCGTTTTCAACACTTGTTTACTTGACGACTCAAAATCTCCAACAGTTAGTCAGCTTGAAGTCTCACTTCAAGACACCTCTTTGACTGAGCAGGCATTGTCTGGTTCTGCTGATCTGCACTCAGTGAAAGAAGATTTTCCTCAAGCGTTCTCAGAAGTTAACCACCCATCCATGAGAGCATTTTCAGAATCTTCTCCAATTTCAGATATAAACCATGGTGAAACTGGCACGTGTGACAGATCACACACAAGTATATTAAAACATTCTCCGCTTGCTGTTTTACAAATGCAAGACACTCAGTCTGATAAGTCTGTGGTATTTGATGAGCCAGTACATGCTTCAGGAATTATTTTACTTTCTCTTGCAAAAGCAAACAAGCATTACCCAGTATCAGACACAAACTCTGCTTCATATGAGAATTCTGCTGTAGATGTGGAACCTGTTTATGGAAGTAACTGTCAGCAAGTTGACAATGATACTGAATTTGATCAACACCACTGGAGTAAAGTTTCAGCACAGAAAGCTTGCACACAACATGCGGAGAAAGTGCCAGATGATAGTGAATCTCTGGTATTGTCATCAATACCTCTTTGGGATACTGGAAGGTCGGTTCTGGTTAAAGAGGGACAAATGAGAAAAATGCTTAACAGGAACGAGGAAGAACTGCATTCAAGTACTGAGACTGAACATCTTGCAGTAAAGAAAAAGCAAGGAAAAACAGTAGATAAAGAACATCTTGAACAGCAAACCAAAGTGTCTTCAATTTTGACAAATGAATTAGCAGTCCCAGAGGTGTTGGAACAGCTGTATTCAGGAGATGTTAATGTGGATCCTGAACACACCTATGATTCATTTGGTCCAGCATGTCCCACAAACAGCGCAAGTACTGATCCTGGACAACTGTATCACAGTGCTTTAGGTCTTGAAAAACGTTCTGCGGATCTGCAAGGCAATTGTCAATATGTGCCTATGGGTGATGATGATGCAGGTAGAACAAACACAGGTGATAGAAAAGAGATTTTACATTACAAAAATAATACAGGTTCCAATATTCAAGCTGACTGTTTTTCAACAAGAACAGATGATATAATGGGATCAGAAAGACTGAAATTTTCTTTAATGAATAATGAAAGCACCCCCTTAAAATTTTTACCAACAAACCATGGTTTGCCTTCCCAAGAATCCAAACTGGTGGAATTCAGGAGCAGAAGGCCATGTTCTATGACGCATAGTACAAAGAACTGTAAAACTGAACACAGACCTTATCTACAAAGTCATAGACTATCAGCCCCAGCCTTAGCTGTGCTTTCTGATTTAGATGATACTTTCAAAGCTTCATCTCTGGCAGATTCCTTGTTATATTCCGCATCTAGATCACTACAGGATTTAAATATGAGCGTGGAGCCTCCATCACCAACAGAAGATGATCTTCATGTAATTGAAAGACTTTCAAAGCAAGAATCAAAGAACATTCTGCAGGTTAAATCGAAACCCAGATTCCAGCAAAGAATGACACAAACGAAGAAGATTGCAAACTGTGACCCAAAAAATTTACAAAATTATGCAGCAAGAATACAAGGCAACCAGTCCTTAAAAGACAGTGCTGTTCATTCTCCATCATCTGTACTGCCCACATCTCACAGTTCAGTGGGTGTGAAAGAAAATATCCATTCAAAGAGCAGTTCTGTAGCTCAGTGTAGTGAAGGAAGAGTTGAAGAAGCTGGGTACCAGCCAGGAACTGAGTTATTTTTGCAAGACAGCAAAGATGCAATGCATTTTAGTTCAAGTGATATCAACCCATATATTCATCCATGGCAGCAAGAAGAATCATGCAAGATTGGCTGGAAGCAGTATGTTTTTGGAAGTGCAAGTGATGTCTCTTGCCATCAAATGCCTTTAAACCTGGATAATCGTAAAGTTACTAGATGTTCTAGTGTGGACAATGGATTGAATTCTCAAAATTCTCCTTTTCACTCTCATCTCAGTACATATGCTACAGCAAAAGTTTTATCAAGCACTTTAAGCAGCATTGAAGGTCTTCAAGGATGGGACAATACCAGACCAGGCTCTGAATCCACATACTCAAGTGACAGTAACAAGCGGTACAGCAATGCGTCCATTGAAACACTGGAAACTAATCCAGAAAATGAAGCTGCTAAACATAAGAATCCTTCTGCACATCCTGGTAACTCTTCAGTGCAGGTTGATGAAATTGTATTGTTATACCCATCTGAGTTGGAAAGGTCTTCCAAAAAA
Organism: Excalfactoria chinensis; assembly: GCF_039878825.1. NCBI lineage: Eukaryota > Metazoa > Chordata > Aves > Galliformes > Phasianidae > Excalfactoria > Excalfactoria chinensis. Next base: position 32,325,019 of record NC_092829.1, on the reverse strand, counting down.
TCACCGGGGATTACCTGTGAGCAGGGAACACAAACAGTGGCTACCGCAAGGTATAAAAGGCAGAGAAGACATCAGAGGAGCTACACAGATGTTTCTGCAAGAAGGCTGGAAACGAACAGGGATCTATTTCAGCAACATTCTTCCTGGACAAGCATGCAGAATCTGTCCATGCATCTGTCACAGCTTATTCAGAACACTTCGGAGCTGCTGGGAAACCTCTCCCAACAAAATATTATAGATAACGAACAGAGTATCAAAATCTACCAAAGAAGAACTGAAGAGGGTGCAAAAGCTACTGGTACTAGATCAGATAGCTGCACTCAGACTACAGCAGATATAGGCACTCAAACTGAGATTTTGGAAGAATCTCAAAGCAAAAATGAAGAAAAACAAGTGCAGACAAAATCGGAAAATGAATTGAGGCCAGCTAAAGCAGTAAACTGTGATTTCAGTGCAGATACAGCAGATAAGGTACCCAAAAGGAAGGAGAAAACATTCTCTCTGGAAGAAAGACCACAAGAAGGAGCTGAGATGAGAAATCTGGGCAACACTGACTTCCATGACAGCCTTGACAGCATTTTGGAAGATTCCTTTATGTGCCTGCCTCTCTTACACAGAACCTCCACCTTAGACTTTCAAAAACCAACGTTAAATGCACAGCAGCATATTGCCCCTGCTAGTGCCAGAGTTTCATCCATCACATCCTCTTCAGTGAGTTCAGGGCAAGATGATTCTTCATGCACTGTAGTTAGCAGCCCTACTATTAGCACTTTTCAATCTCCATCATCTTATGCTCAGGATAAAAGAAGTGTCAATGAGCTAGAGGTTCCAGCAGAAAGAAAACTTCGTTACAAAAACACTCTGTTGGTGGATAGGGCCTCTTCCCCTATTCTTACTCTTAGTGCTAGTCCCAAAAGCCAGAATGCCTTTAGTAAGCCTTTTTGCCCTATTAAGGAACCCTTGGGGTATTCCAGTGATGCTTCAAACCCCCTTCACAGTCAGAGAAAGCAAAGATCAGGTCCACACTCTGGCATGGAACCTCACGTGGACAGTTTTTCACAGACTGAAACAGACAGCGAATGCAGCGTTACTAGAGACAGCAGGGGCACAAGAAATGCACCTGGAAGTTTCTTAGATAAAAAAGCAGCCAAAAAGCTTTTAGGAAATGATGATTCAAAAGCTGTGGAACAACAGCACAGGCTCACTGTTGGCACACACACTACAATTTGTGCAAAACGACTGTACCACTCCAGCAGCACATTAGAGGTCTCTGGCCGCACAGAGTTTTTAACAGATGATGTTAGAGACCCCAGTCCGTTGGCACATTCACTTCATTGTATGTATGTCACAGGGAGAGGAAGATCTGTGCTTGGGGGAATCGGACATGAGAATTATGTTGGGAATTCTGATACTGCTCTGACTCACAACCACTCACCACCAGATTCTGACTTACTTTTTAATCCAAAACATAGTGCCACTTGTTCAAGTCAGGCAAATGTTAACCAGTCCTCAGAACCTCTGGCAGGAGCAGCTTCTCTACAATTTCATGATCTGTGGAAAAATGAAAACAGTTGCTCTCTTCTGTCTGATGTGAGTGATGCGCAGATTTCCTTACAAAATGACAACACAAATTCTATCACTGAAACTGAATGCGACACTGAAATTCCTCTGAAGAAAAGTACTACTTCAGTGAAGCCTTACAGGCCGCGGAGCTACAGTCTTCGTGACTTACCCATACACAACAAGTTTAGCAACTGGTGTGGTGTTAAGGGCAGTCCTCCACCTTCATCACTCAGCTTGAGTGGCAGTGCAACTGATCTGCACAGCCAGGCAGAAAGCAAGCCTGGAAGCCAACAAACAGTAGAAATTGAAGGGAAATCCCAGCTTTGGGGCAGCAGAAGCAGAGAGATTGAGAGACTTCAGAGAGAGCGTGCTCAGATCATGTCTGGCATACACCTGGATCTGCACCAGCATCCCCTTACTGTGGAACTGACTGAGGCAAAGCTGAACTATGGCATCGGTGAAACGGACGCGCTGCTGAGGGTTCTGCAGAGCGGAACTGCAGACGACCTGATGGCGGTTCCAGTAAAGCAGCAGCTCTATGAGAGGTAAATTCCTTGAAGTTGTTCTGTATTAAGTATTTTGAATAGACTTCACATACAGCTTCATACAGTGTACATAAAGAGCACTTAATCGCTTAGTCATGCTGAATGAACAGTATGTGAAAACATTACAGTTATATAGTTAAATAATAATTTAGGAGAAAATTTTGGGGTTATTTAAGGAAATGTGGGTAACAGTAGGATTTACTGTAATTCAGATTTGGTGTCACCTCACTCTTACAACTTCTGGTCACTATGAAAGTGATCAAGTGTTGCCTGGTGACCATGACAGTGTATTTATTTCAATAATTTGCTGTGGCATAAAAATAATCCGTGCATCTTGATTAAGAATTTCATACTTCTCTGAATAAATGCTGCCATAGGACTATTGGGGAAAAAAAAGAAAACAACCCTACAGTGATGCCATTCCAAATTAATTAGGAAAAAAAACTACCCTAAATTCTAGTAGGTGGATAATCCAACTGTTTGGGAAGTTGCTGTAACTAGAATGGTTAGGAGGAGCTGTGTTCATCTCCTTCCTCAGTTTTCCCTTTCAAAAGCAGCAGAATTTTATAATTAAAATTCTTTACCTGTCAGTGCGTGACTGAAAAGGGTGTTTGCAGGGGAAATACATTTTATTACATTCTTTGATTTTTCATACTACAAAGCTACCTAATATTTAAGACTTAAAATTTTAAAGGCTAAAAAACAACCTCAGAAAATGTAGCTTTGCAAGGTGCATTTTGTCACTTTACTTGTGCTTCCCTGACAGACACATGAGGACTATTGAGACCCTAAGGAAGGAGAGAGAAAAAAGGCTGCAGAGATACCACAGGAGCCGAAGTTTGAGTCCTCAGAAGCATCTGAGTCTGTTGCAGACCCTGGATGCAAGTCACAGGGATCTGGACCTCCCTAGCAGGCGCCGAGAATATCTGCAACAGCTGAGAAGAGATGTGGTGGAAAATACCAGGTAGGGTTTCAAACCCTCACTCTTCACCCAGTGATCATTATGTGTTCACTATGGGTGTATGTTAATGGCTTTTGTTGACACTCATGGCAGAATGCTTAACTGTCTCAGGATAAACATGTACCTGATTGTAGGAAACATTCATTAAAATCTTCTGTCTAGTTTCAGTTCATAACCAGCACCTGCTTTATGTACATATGCCAAAGATTGAGTCTTGACTGATTTGTCATCTTGCTTCATCTCTAACTTGTAAGTCACGGCAAATAGTTTTTCATATTAAATATCAATGAAGTTCTGCAGAAGCCTCTATCATTTTAGATTGTGTTTTCTCATCCCCTAAATGGTTTCTGCTTCCTTTGCAGTTGGGCAGGAGGCAGCATTTTCCCAACACACAGTTACTTTGTGGGTGTTATGCCAAAGCCATAACCCTAAGTCTTACAAAGCTTAGAAACTGGAGCAATTGCTGGAGTAATCTCAGTGGTCAACTGCACTCAGTGCAAATCATTTTCCAAGATTAATGCTAGTACAGCCTTTAGTGAGCAAAGGGAGACTTGTTGGTTTTCTTTTATTGCTGTTCTGGCAAATTGTCCTGTTCCATGTTGCCAGAAGGCTTTCTCAAGGCATTCCATGAGGTGACCTAATTTCAAGTAAGTATGCATGTTTTACCCGCTTACCTATCCCTACAGAGTTCAAGAACCAAAAAGAAGAAGCATTCAGCACCCTTCAGAGATTGAACTGATGCTTAGAGATTATCAGAAGGCACGAGAGGAAACCAAAACTGAAATTGCACGAGCGAGGGACAAACTTCGGGAGAGAGCTGAGCAAGAGAAAAGACGTATAAGGGAGCAAATATTTGCTCAGTTACAGAAGGTGAGCATTACAGAGGAAGCTGTTCTCCATTACTCACATTGATGCATTTTTTAAATAAACTCCCATAGCTCAGCAATTTTCCTGTCTGATGTAATGCATAGAAAAAGAAATACTGAAATGCAAATTTGGGCTTAAAAAATATCCCCAGTATTAGTATTACTGAGATTGATAACTCTTATCTTACTCATGCTTCTGAACTACATCTTCCTGGAGCTATTTCTTGAGCACGTTATTTGTGCATGAAAATTCTGTTTTCACTTCGGATCAAGCTTACAGAGCCATCCTGCTGGGAACACACCCAATGTTTGGAAAAGTTTTGTTCAAGTGAATAAGTTTATTCCAGTATTTCAGCACGGACTTAAGCAGGAAGGCCTTGATCTATTTCTTTATTTTACTTCTTATTAGACTGTCCTGTGTGTGCATGTTTTGTTTTAACTTCTGCACTCTGTTACCTATCTTGCACTATCTGAGTGGGCCTTGTCCTGTATTTGAGGACAATACCTTGCTGGAAATTACACATTCTGTCTGGTCTCTCACAGCACTTCATGTGCTAATCTTTGTCACAGCCTGACAATGCAGCTTTAATTAGAACAGAAGCCTTCCTCTCATAGGTGGTAAACTGTCATTTCATTGCTCTCTGCCCTGCAAGGCACCTAGAAATCAGGCATCTCCACTGGGTGACTGGTTCTTACCACATCTGCTTCCATATTTGTCTTGTGAAACTTCAGCTGAGTTGGAAACCAAATATTTGAATCTTGAAGTTCTCAATATTTTCTCATGTAAATTTTATTTCATCTTCTGGGCCGGCACTGAGCTGCAGTAATATCTTCAGTGTAACAATTAAATTTGACCAATAATTTTAAGCTCAAGAATTAGGCAAAAAAAAAATAACAAATGGGACTGACAAAAGTTGTTTTTTGTTTTTTTAGAACTTCCTTTCCCCCTTAAGATGTCCAGGAATTGGTTTGAAAGCCTGCATTCTTGTAGCAAAGGAACAATGTCAGAAGCTGCAGTTATCCAGATTTTCCTAGACTGATGCACTGATTTGCTTACGTAATCTTACAGTTTCAAATGAGCTTGCTTATTAAATACCTTTTGTATGAAGCAAAAAGCAACAGCTTTTGTCCACACTCCTTGAAAGAAAATGGACTTCACGTTATTCCTCTGTCATTTTCCGGTGCTGTTACTGATTTGACTAAGTGCTGTACAAGTTTGTGATGCTCTGATCTCTATTACAGGAGGAAGCAAGGCTGAAGACTCTTGCTAGTACAAGCACCTTATGTACAGAATCCAGCCTCAGCCTATCCTCTGGCCCAACATCAGGTTACAACAGCAGCAATACTGCTACATACACTGCAAGTAAACTCAGCAGCTGGGAAGGGCAGGTGAGAAACAACTGGCTTGCAAAACCAATGTCCCCTAATGCTTTAACAGTAACAGAGAGATAACGGGGACAGAAACCTCGTTCTACGTGGTTTATATTCTGTCACAGCTATCAAACAGGACAAGTTTATGTCACTAATGCACAGGCAGGTTGCATGGGGGAGAAGGGAGTATTAACATGTACTGCAAAGGACAGTGATAATTTCATTTTTCTGATTTCTTTTTTATTATTTTTTAACTTGTAAGTAAAAGCCAATATGTTACTACTGACAGCAATGCTACTGTCTGTCACATTTTAGCAATAAGGAATGTTTTTTTTTTATGATAAGCCAGAATCTACTATTTGCAGTGTGCCTTCTTCATGGAAGAGAGATACACGTGTGGACTTGAAACTTACTTTAAATTGCTTTTTGGAGTGTGTGTCTATGCTAGTTTGTCGTACTTGGTCTGCTGAACTTCCTGAGTCAAGCTACCATTTTATAACCAGCTGAAAAGCAAAGGAATTAACCTATCATGAAGTCAAGCTTCCAGTTTTGTAAAGACAGCTTGGATATTCCTCTTGATACTGTAACAATTAATTCTTCTTGGTTCAAGCCAAAAGTCCCCAATTCTGTTCTTTCCTAAACCAGTTTTCTTCTGGAAGCGCGTTGCTTTCAAGAGACACACGAGGTCGTTCAGCTGTTAGAAACAGTCAGCTTTTTATGATAGAACAGCTACAAAAGGATTCAGCACTGGGTAAGTAAAGCGTATGTCCATCTGCTTATTTTTGTGTTGTTTACCAAAACCTAATGAGGTTTCTTATTTATGCAAATCCCAATCTCACTTGATTCTAAGTATTTATTTTGAAGCTGTCTTACCAGTACATGAATTCAGAAAAATATATTATCAACCAGTAGCTAAAGCTTGGAAAAGTAATTGGCAGTTTAGTTCCTCTTAAGTAAGTTGGTCTTTTGATGTTATTGCGTTTTTGGAGAGGCTGTAAGGAGGAGAATGTCCTGAATGAACCAAAGATGCACGGGGCTAAGACTGCAAAGAGTATAGGATTGTACATTCAAGTTGTTATTTGTATTCCCAGAGTCATGTTTCATATTCTTCTTTAGGTTATTAGCTTACGTCATTAATAATGTTTAAACTTGAGTAATGCAAAATGTAACTGCAGCGTAATTACCAATATGTGGGCTGTCCAGACAAAGGATGCTAACAGTCCTTTTTTCAGGAGAGCTGAAGTCCCTCTAACTAACTGCTCAATGCTGCATCTTCTGCACCACTTCAATGATCATTTTCCTTTTTATTACTGTCCTACAACAATTTTGTCTCCCCCAGAAGACAGCGGAATTGAGCCACCACTTCCTTCAGACAGCATCAGTTGTAGGTTCACTCATGGATTAACTATTTCAGTAAGCTCCTCGTCAACACAAGGATACCAAGATTTATCCAAACATATCTTGGCTAATGCTACCACCGAGGTAAGTAAGCAGAGTTTTTGCTTATTCCTTTACCTTCTGAAGGATATTGTTCTGAAAGCTTGTGAGACAAACCTTATTCTTCTGCACTCCTAGTAGATAATGAGCACTGGGTATAGCAGGATATGCTGAGCAATTGTAAATAGTGGGAGGAAACAGGCTGTAGCAGTGGAGCACAGGAGGGACTGCTGCATGTGAGCCAAAATATTCAAGTGAAGCTGGTGCTAATGTTGAACACTTCTAGCTCCTAAAGGCTTGTACAGTGCAGGCATTATATACCTGTATGCCTGTGTAGCCAGAAGGAGAGCATGCAAACTTCAGATCAGATAGGATCACTTGCCTCGGAGATGAATGCTTCCCCCAGTGCCATTTTCTCACTGAGGCCTACACTACAGTGCAGGCTGGACTTATCAGTCTGACTGTTAATACTCCCAGAGTATTACTAGCACAAGGAAACTAAATATTTGTTGTAAAGCCCACTGAATAGCTTGAGTGGAAGACAGTGTACCAGCACACAGAAGCTGAGCATAATTTACAATTTAAACATCTTCCACTTACACGTACATTTGTCATTGTTTTCTAAGGTAATGGCAGCATGCTCTCATAACCTGAGGAACCTCTACACCTGCCAAGCAGCAGCTGGCTGGAAGTAAGTTTATGTCAGGACTTTATAATGGGACATCTTCAATGCAGTTGACCATCTTTTGTGCCAATACCTTCCATTTGTCTTTGACAGATACCAGTGTACAGAAAAAGAAGTGCTGGTTTACTACAAAGTCTTCCCTTCAGCAACAAAACATGGATTTTTGGGAGCAGGAGTTATAGAAAGACCTCTTGCATATGTGTGGGGACTAGTGAGAGACCTGGGCAAAAGGCATCTGTATGACAGATCCATCAATACAGCCCGAATACACAGGAAGATAACCAGTCACATTCAGCTGGGTGAGTACCATCAGTGACTGACCAGAACTATCATTATGGACTTTTCAGCTCAGATCATCCAGAAGGAAATGTACAGTCATCTTATTTCTTCGAGCTTGAATAATCAGTTTCATTATTTAGTGCAGGAACTTCCATTTTGCAAGATTTTTTCAAAGTACAGCTATTATTAATCATATGCTGCATCACTGTAAGATACAGGTACTTCAGAAAAGTATCATCTTAATTACAGCATCTTAATATTAGCAACTTCATGTTATCTAGAACTTTACTCTTAGCTGCAATAAGTTCAAATAAGACTTCTTTGTATGTTTGAAGGATGGGGGGAAGAAACTGTGACACATTAAAGTTGTCAAAGCCTAATTAATTCCCCCCTTCTTTGTTGTTGGTTTTGGATACTTTTTCTGCAGTGTATTTAGTGACTGATACCTCCCTGTGTTACCTACAGCAGCCACGGGATTTCTGCTGTATTACTGTAGAAGCCAAAGAGGTAAGTGCATGTTTTCTCTAAGACAGAGGAGACTGATTTGCCTGAAGTTACTGTTCAAGAGCTGAAGAAGGGGAAGGTTATGCTCATAGTTAAAGAGAAAACTGTAATAGGAAGAAAAGCTATGCTCATTTGACAGAAATTAATTATGTATTAAATCCAGTGGCATCTGACAGTTGTTACTGCCTAATGGTGCTTGGTTCACAACTGTTACAGCATATTCTGGTTACACACACACAAAAAAGAGCTTATTTAGTGAGAAATATGCGTCTGGTAAACAAAAACAATACTGCATGCATAAAAAAACTGAAATTCTCTTCTTTACACTTTCTTTCATGCAGAAGAACTTGTCTATCTTGGCTATTCAGTCTGTGTATGATGCATCCATGCCTCACCCTTGTAAAGACGTGGTGAGAGGGGAAATTTTGCCCAGCGCATGGATCCTAGAGCCTGATGTGGTGAACGGGAGAGATATCACCAGAGTTATCTACATGGCACAGGTAAGACCTTTTGTTACTGTACATCATGTTCAATAACAATCTAATTAGGATTCTGCTTTTATGTACGTGATCCCAAGTTTTTACACCATGTGAATCTGCTCCCTTGGACACCGAGTCTCTCTTCTGTAAATGTTTAATCACAGTATTTGTACATTCAGCTTTTGCATAGTGAAGCAGTATGTGATACGTTCAGTGTTAAGGACTGGAGAATCTTACTTGCATTTCTTCTGTCTTGTTAGAGACAGAGAAGTCCACCTCTGCTAACATGTATGGAAATGTGTATTGTTAACTTTCTTCAACAGAAGTAATTAATTATTTGTATTTAAATTTAAATACAAAAGAGAAGATAAGGATTCTAGTTAAGAATGAGAAAATCTTGCCCTCCATTTGACTACAATCACATCTGAAGAAGCAGGCTGCCTTTAGGACAGTATATGCCGAGCACCTAAATACATCCAGAAAAGAATACTACCATAATGTATAGTTTTAGAAGGCAGCTAGTGACAATTAGCATTAGTCCTTTCCACTTATCCAAAAAACAAATTTTATATAGGTATTTAAAAAAATGAAACTAAATAGTAACAATTAGCATATACCTTTATAATGCATTTTAAAATTCTCAACACATTTTATGCATGTATTAGTGGAAGTGCAATATGTGTTTTCAGTAACAGCACACACACACCTGTGTTTTAAACTAGCAATATTTAAGCTCAAACCCAAAACCAATGTGTGTTGTACTTGCTGAAACTACTATCAAATATGCAAAGCCTTTCAAGTCTATGGAGTACTGGGAAGGAAGAGATCCAACCTGACACAGAAATTACAGGATTTGGCTGTAAACTGCTTTTGTACTTAATATATCATGTCCAGCACTACTGCTAGTTCAGGTTGGAGAAAGTGTTTGTTCAAAAATGGGTCATGCAACACATGCCTTTCTTCTACCTTGTACAGGTGGATCTGGGTGCCCCAGCTATCCCAGCACGGCTCCTGAGCTCCATCGCTAAGCGGCAGCCTTTGGTCATTGCTCGACTAGCACACTTCCTTGCCAGTTAGCATTGGTCAAGAAAACAGAATATTCAGCAGCATCTGAAAGGTTGCAAGGAGACACAAGCATCCATAAGGGTAATGTAAAATGGTTGCTCCTTACATCAGGCACAATCAGATCTCACTTGAGGAGCCTCATTGCTAACTCTGGACTAGTCACATGTATAGCTTGGAAAAAAATAACAAACATAACTTTAGCTATTGCTGCTTAGAAGAAACCCAGCAAGTTTTATGAGGAATTTATTTTCTGGAAACAGCTGTGAAAAACCTCTATGAGCAGGAAAAAGGGGTGCTGTCTCTATCAATAGCAGAGGAAGGGAATTCTCTGTACAATAGCCAGAATTCTACCATTTGGTTTCAATTTCTGAGCAACAATAAGGACTGACCTTCTCCCTTCAGGATAGTTTGAGCAGTGGTAAGAAAAATAGCAATGGAAGCAATGAAATGCACTAAAACCTGGAAATAGTATTCATGTGGCTTGAGACCTTTTACAAACTTTTGAGCAGAAATGCAAGGCCACTTCAGTCCTGTTGAGATAAATATCAAGTACAGAATTCCTCTAGCAGCACTGATAGAGTCTAGCTAAAAAAGCTAAAGCAGCATGACATCCATAACTCATCCCACCTAATAGACTTTTCTCATAGTTGGCTGACTGCTTACAGCCAGTACAGTACAAGGGATTTCCAACCACCACTACACTATGCAGCAACAGTGGAAACCACCAAACCTCAGGACACAGTTTTACTGCACTGCAGAATTAGGTGCTTTGAACTAGAGAAACCAAACTGACAGTTCTGAACAATAACTCATTAATAGGAAGTAGTACGGAGTAGTCAGCATGTTTCTAGAATTCGAATCCCACTCGTAAGAGTAGCTCCAGCACTTTTCCGTAATGGCTTTTTCTATCAGCCTGTCTCTACTTTTACCCAGAAGCATTAAGAGCTTAAAATCCAGTCTGGTCCCCCTTCTCATCATCATTTCTTTGTTCACAACACAAACAGCTGCCTCCATAGCAGTAAGCAGAGCATCTCCCCACTCAGTTACCTTGCTGCTGTTGAGCTCTGTCCAATGCTCATTCTGTCAGGCTTCAAGTGTTTGGTCACAGGTTCCTAAAATTAAACAAAACCACAACCAACTCAAGTATCTGAGTGACTTCATGTAGGTCTTCAGCACAACGGTAGAACAGAAACACCTAAACTAGCTTCTCTAAGCAATAAAGGCTGCTATAATATTGTTTCCTTAACTCAAAGAAGTCTACATTGTTCACATGGCTGTTGCATTTTATATTTGCCAAGGCCAAGTAAGGAACGCGTATTCAAGCACCCACCTTACCGGAGCCATCTCTGCTACTGGAACATGTGTAGGTACTTCAGGTCAGAGATGTTTTCCCAGCATACCACAAGCTCATTGCACCTCCCACCATAGCTTCAAGAGCCAAAAATCTATTTTTAACTCTATCTTTGCACAGATGTAAATTTGGCTCTCAGCTTCTACGTTACTTCCTATTATTAATATAGTAAGAAGTTTTAAATGAAGTGACGGTGTCTATTTTATATTAATATTTAAGAAAATAGCAGTTTTGAGGAGTAACAGCCCAAGGCTCCTCCCTGCCCACCTACAACAGGAAGAGTTATAAAACACATCACTTCTTATAAATTTGCTTTTTGTTTACCCAAGGTGGCTATGGTTACGTTACCCCTCAGTGTGTTACCATTCCCCTGGGGTGAGGTTCAGCCTTTCTGAGCAGCTTGCCAAGCTGCATCAGGGTATGCTTCACCTGCAGCACTGCACATGTTCCGCAGCCTCAGCAACTGCACCAAAAGGCAGATGTCCAGGTTTGCAGCCTGTCATATCTCTTTGGGGAGACAAAACAAAGAGGCTTGAGCAAGGTAATACATCAAAGCCCTAGAAAAAGTGAGCAGGAACTGCAGCAAGGTGTATTTATTGGCTGTCACCAGTGCTGCTTCCAGCAGGGATTGCAGGAGGAGATGAGCGGCCTTCAGACAGTCCATTAAAGATTTGCTCAGTGCTTTGCTTTTTTTCCCTTTTATTTTGGACACGGCACTAGAGTTAAAGCAGTTTTTGTAGGAAAAACATCTAGGGGGACTCCTGTGTCAATGAAACCAGTGCCTATGAAGGATAATGTCTTATTGTACAGTGCATCAGATGTTTATTTTTATATATACATAAGATTGGTTTTTCTATGTTTACAAATTAAGTTATTTATATATGCTTGTTTTGAAGCATTTTTATATGCTCTCAAAGCTAGTTTTTATTTTTATCAGTATTAATGTACTTTTTTTTTTTAAATACAATTGTCAATTGATACTAAAAAGCCTATTTATATGGATGTTTTCTTTTGCAAATATAACATTTTTTGGTACCTGTTAATGTATGGCAATGGTTTGTTGGGAAGGAAGAAATAAAACCTAGCAGACATCATCTATTTTGTTAAACTATAATGGGAAAAACCCAACTTCCTGTCAATTACTGCTGAGCAGTAGATGATCAGATCAAGCATCTCTACCATCTGCTGTTGCATCTCTGCTCTTAATCAAGATTGCTATTTTCATATCCACAATAAAATGTATTTTCTACACAAAAAAAAGAATGCCCTGTGGTATTTGCTAAAACAGCTGTCTGGAAATATACTTGCATTGAAGGAGGTGTTTGTTCTACTCAGTGAACACTTACCTGGATGAAGCCAAAAGGGTTAGCTTGTGATAGAAGACGAAGGTCTCCTACTTGCCCAGAGTACTGTATGCTTCGTTGCAAGGTTTGGCTGTAGAATCAGGTGCCTGGCTTCCCAAAGCCACCAAGGATAAATAAGGTGAAATACCTAGAAACTATGTAGATTAATGACATGACAATATAAGAAAACAGAATCAGAAGTGTTTCTTACCTGCTGGACAGCACTGAAGAACAGAGTGACTTCTGCCCAATGGGGCACAATTACGTTCTCTGGCAGTCATAAATTGGTCCTCAGGTTTGATCGCCTTTAAATAAATACCTCCAAGCATGTTGTATTACAGGAGGATAACTGAGGTAGGTTGAGTTCATAAAGACACCTGTGGCCACAGTATCTACGCAAATAGTTTTAGATACCCAAATAAATTCAGTTCCAGAGACTGAACACTTTTCCATCATCTCAGCTTCTCCCTCTATCTCCCCCAGTAAAGTAACAAAATAGCAGCGGTACTACAGCACAAGCAAAACAGCAGCATGTGGGACAGAAGTTACCATGTGTTCTCTGCACCACGCTTTGTGGCAAGGCACCTTTTTGTACTTTGTCCCAGTACAAAGAGGCTACATATCACCAGCTTGGACACAAAACAGGATATTTAATCATATTTATTATAACAAACAGCAACTTCAAGTGAGTTCTGCAGCAAAACGTCACACAATGCTCAGCCTCAGAGAGTAGGAATGAAACAGTACACTGTACTTCGCTTTTTCAATTCACATTACCCTGCTTTTACCATGCATACAGCACACCTACTTTTAAGGAACCTCTGACTCAGTCATGGCTTAAAATCCCTAAAATAAAAAAAAAATGAAAGGAGGGAAAAAAAAAAAAAAAAAAAAAAAGCACACAGATGGTGTGTGCCCTATCAAATAAAGAAAAGTCTCAATGGAGTTCAGATGCTGACCTTCCTCTCTGTGATTTCTCTATCATGTATTTCAACAGATGCCACAATTCTACCTAGTTAGTTCTGGTTGTGGCTTTTCCCCTCCACCTCAGCTGAGAATGCTACTTTTTTTCCACCTTATACAAGGGAAAGGTAAGTCAATCAGCAAGATAACCAGCTTCATTTTGTCCAAACATTGGTCTTAACACAATATTTGCTTTCTGACAAAGCTGTACTAATGGCAGACTCTTAGACAAAAGGAAAAAAAAAATCCTCTGAAAAGAAAAATTGTCCTGAGACATGTAATGAGCAGGTGATTTTCTGCTAACCCCCAGCAGTCCCAAGCACAAACTCCTGCTGAAGGAGACTGCCTGGTGGGTGAAAGGGAACTCGCACCCTGGCTTTACAATCTATCCACAAGAGCAGGAAGTGCCCGCTGCCCTCCACAAGAAGGATTCCTTTCATACCAGCTCTCCAGAGGGTGGCACTGCTTTTTTTTCCCCATTAAGTTTCTTGTCTGTTCTTCCAGTCTGCAGTTTGCTCGCTGAAGTATTTCCTGTCTGATAAAACTCAAACTCAAGGCAAGGAGGATTCTAAAAAACAAGGAATAGCAGCTACATACCATTTATGTTCACATACTATAAAAAGAGTCATAAAAATACTGCCATCATCTGTGTTAAGTAAAAAATATATTCAGGTATTTTCTTCCACATCTCAATTAAAAACTCCACTAACAAGTTCTGTCTCCATCTACATTCTTTAAGAATAACGTTGCACATGTTCTGGTGTATATATATTTAATGAGTTTTAACTTTCAAAATGAGTCTTAAAAACATTAAAATCAAATATTTGAAATTGAGCTCACAGTGAAAAATAAATACAGGCTCATCTTGTAGAACAGGTTTACCTTTTCCCTCTCCTGGCAAGAAATCACATTAAGTTCAGAGATGAGCCAGTCACCAGGAAGCAATCCCTCTGCTTCACAGAGCTACTTGTCCACTTGACTTGATCCCTGGTTTGACCACTGTCTGTTGCTGTACAGATACAAAAGAGTCTGTTAATGAGTCTAAAAAACAGCTGCTCTGAGCCATGATCAAGGTGCTTCAAGAACTTCTGACTTGGCAATCTATTTGCTGATGTGAATCCTTCAGCAGTCACCAGTGCAACACATCCGCGAACAGAAAGACCAGTTCTGGTTTTGCACATAGCGACTTCCTACATGTAGCATTTTCCCAGCAAGGACCTCACAATGCATTCAGAAACTCAAAGAATTCCATCTGCATCTTCGTTAATAACTTCTATCCTCAAAGAGCCCATCTCCACTAACTTTGTGCTGTCACGGTACCTAGAGATTGCCTGGTCAGGTCACAAGGGTTACTCCTGGGCTCTTCTACGAGATGTTCCGATAGAAATAAACCAGATATGCTTTCCAGAGCTTTTAAGAAATCCTGCAACAGACAGATACATACCAGAGAGTCTTTATTAACAAGTATCAATCCCCCATATGCAAGCATCACCATCCATGAAATAGGAGCTACTTTGCAGCACAGGCCTCAGGCTCTTCCCTGCATTTTGCCCATCTCTGGAATACTCTGACTCCTCTCCCATTCTGAATGCGAGAGGCAAAGAGATCTGAAGGTGAGTGGTCAGCTAGATCCCTACCTGATAGGTCACTTTCAGCCAGGGCACTGCAAATGCATACAGGATGGAGTAAGAGATGGTAACTGAGCTAGTCTCCAACTTGAATTACAGTTTTCTCAGAAACGATCCCACTGCATGGGACAATCTGGATTCACTCAGGTGCAGATTTGAGCCAAAGCACTAGTTACAGTAACAAGTTATTATTAAACAACCCCCTTGCTGTATTAAGCAGGAAATACAAGTAGGGCACTGTTATGGATCACCTCTACAGGAAACTGAACTACAAGGATTTACCGCTCTGTAGCTTTACTTTTTGTTTCCCCTGTTACTTGCACACACGCTTGGTTACTTACTGAGGGCCAAGGGAGCTCTTCAAGGCTACGCAAGCAACTCTCTATTTCACTGGTTTTCATTAGGTCACATTCTACAAGGCCACGAAGGATGAAATGGAACAAATCCCACTGCAGCAAAGAACAAAAAGATAACATCTCAAAAATAAGTGCGTTTTGTGCTGGCTTCCTCATCTCCATACAGTACATGAGTTGCCCCTTTGGATCAGAACATGGAGAAAAGGAGACAGCAAAGAGCAACATCCAAAACGAATAAACAAAATTACTTCAGTTCATACACTGTATTCTACCATAACCTTTTCAAAACCAAACTAAAAATTTCTGGTTCTCAGTTCCAAAGCACAACGCGTATTTAATTCCTGTGTGTTCCAAACAGCACATAAAACGTTCATCTTCCCAAATAAGCTGGTTTCAGCCTGCAACTAAGCAGGGTAATTTTCAGCTTGCTAGCTGGGGATCTTGTAACACTCACACGTGTACAAAAATGAAAGCTGAAAGAAGACACAAAGGTGACCAATTGCACTGTCACGCGTGTTCAGTCCTAATAATCTCCTGGACCCGAGTGACCATTTTATCACTTGCTCCCAAACTAAGCTGTGCCTTCCCAACAGCCCCCACTGACAACTGTGCAGCCCATTTTTCTCCCCCTCTAAACCTGTGAATGAAGCCTCACGCTGCCAGCCTCGCTCCCACAAGCGATCAGATCACTCTGCAAGTGAGATAACTCCCATACGAATACATCAGAATAGAGTAGGTAACTGGCAGCTCCTCAGAGGTGAAAAAACCCTACCTCTTGCTGCTTTGCTTCTGCAAGATAGCCAATGTTCTTCCTGCTGAACATCAGCTGCACAGGAACAGGTGTCCCAAAGTCCTCCTTCCAGACAGAAAGCAGCAGTTTCAGAAGGTCACACGTGGGATTATTCTTCACTCGGAGCCTTTCGGAGCTCTTCTCTGGGGGCTTGATCCCATGACTGAGAGGAACATGACCTGAAACTGTAAGAAAAGGAGAGAAGATGAGCTTCTGCACCTGTGTGTTTTCTTTCTACATCCATCAGCCCAGACGAATAGCATATTTTGAATAGCTGATAACTAAGCAACCACTGAAGTAAAAAAACCTCTTCAGCATAAACCACTGAGCCTAAGGGGACTAGAGTCTGAAACATGCAAAAGCATGAGCTCTGAAGCTACACTAAGAAGCATTACATGTGAATTCACTTATATTTCTTTAAGATATGGAAGTTAGTTGGCATAAAGTTCCAAGTCTTGAAAGGTGACTGAAAAAACACTGAAACAGCTTTTAATAAAATAGGAACTAGGTGTTCTTCCAAAGAAAAGAGAGTAACAGAGGAAAACACCATTTAAATCCAGGAAAGATTAAGCAGTTGTACATTGCTTTGACTATAGGCAGAGTTTACATAAGCAAAAGTAAAGTGCTACAATATTTAACTGCAGCTAGACAAACACAGAGGGGACAGTATCAGGTCTTTCTTGGAACAGCCTAACGGAAATGGGCAGATTTCCATTGCTATCCCGCAAAGTGACATCTTGGTCCATGTCTGAATATTGTGAAAAGTGAACTGTGTATGGGGGGGGGGGAAGGGGAATAAAAGGCAACACACCTACAGAACTCACAATACACAGTAAATAAGTTACTCCCATTCTCTCAAAAAAAGAGCCATGAAAATATAATTGAAGGGAATAAAGTTTTTGCTTTTAGGTGGGAAAAAAAGCCCCCATAATTTTCAGGAGTAGAAAAACTGAAACATTTAAACAAAGCACATTTAAATAAAGATCTCAATAAAATGAAAACCAAGATAAGAATGGTGAATAAGAGCACCAGATACAAAGGACAGTTAGTAACCTTTACAGAAGATGTAAGGAAATAAGAACGATCATCCAAATTTGATAGAAAAAAAGCCCACAGACTCAATGGCACCAAGAGAACCAAAGACCAACGTGCTCTAAATAGCGAAATCTCTGAAGCCAAGGATTCAAGAGAATGTTAATAACACATTTTAGCCTTAAACAGCTTTTCATGACTGACTTACCCAGCAAAGAAGCCAACTCAACTGTGCATTTTGCCAGCTGCTGTTCTGATGTGGGACACATGAACTGGAAAACACAGAAAAAGTTGCATCTTTGTCCCCACACTGCAAACCAGACAAAAAAGGACTTCACATGGGATTAAAATATCAGGGGATAAAAGCATCAGAGAATAGCAAGCGGTTTACAGCAGGAAACACAGAGCTGCAATCAGGAGACCAATCAAGACTGAAAGACAAGATCCTGGAGGACGAAGAAGTCTGCAAATGCAAGTCATAAGTAACAAGCACATCCAGAGACTAACAAATGCAATACAGCTGTGTCAACTTTGCAAACTTGAATTTAATGTTCTCTGTCTGAACTCAACTGTGAGACAAGGCAAATGGGCATGAAGATGGCTCAAAGCAGTCCAATGCTTTCACTGTTACCACTTCTGCTGCTTTTTAACTTTTACCTTTCTGCACCTAAGCGTCTGACTCAGTCTTCCCAGCAAGCACTCCAGCCAGCCGGGGTCAATCACTTCCCCTTCATCCCGTGGGCCCACAGCGACACAAAGCACATCCTTGATGAAAAAGACAACAGAGATTCAGCTGCTAATATTCTGCACTTCCCACAAACAGATCTTTGGCCCTATGACAGAGGAGTGCTTTTCAAACAGAGAGGTGAAAAATAAAAGGGAATAAGGGAAAGCCAGGAAGCCAGGAAGTGTGTACCTTAATTTCATTGATTATTTGAGAGGGAAATGGTGCACGGTGCAGACAGCCCGGAGAGCAGTCCCTTCTCAGCTCCTGAGCATCCTCATTGGGCAAGGGAAGTCCTGGGACTTTCAGCATTTTGTTGAACGTTGCCTTCACTTCTCTTTTAATCAGTGCTACAAAGGAAAAAAAAAAAGAAATATAACCCATCGACCTCCACTTTTCTCTCATTTTCTCTCCAGGGAGGCAGACAACCTGTTTCCAAATGGTACCCATATCTGTCTCCCACTCTGAGAGCCACTGCTAGCGAGGAAAGGACTTCACACTTTTTCATACCCTCCTGACTCTGAGCTCTCACTGTATTAATGGCCAGAGGCACAAGCGAGGAGCTGCCCATTACCACCAGATATCACTGGGAACCTATCTCATTTTTCATCAGAAGTGCTTCAGTAGCTGTAATGAACAAAGTAGCTGAGCCAGGAAGCATTACCAAAGAAGAAAGCTGAATCAGCATGACCACACCAATTCAACCACTGTGCCCAAGAAAGACATATGTTTTGTACCAAAATACATTTTGACCAGCATCCAAAACACTAATCTCCTGCTGCTGCAAATGGCACTGGATTGTCTTCCCCAGATTCTTGGCAGCATCTCCTGAAACAGTGGATTTTGAAGAGCTACCAGGGCACTATTACAGATTAAAAGGATTACACTTGCCTTCAGCCTGCTGAAAACGTGCACAGTCAAAGATGTGTTTGTTATACATAAGTTTTCAGAAGTTCTCTATACATATGGACCATAAGGTGGTTTGACAGCTGTCTGTATCCTACATTTGAAATGCTATGACAAACAGCCTGGATGATATTTTCAGGAGCATTCATCCTTACCATCCTAACAATCTCCATAACTAAAAGTCACTCACAGGGGCCAAGACTGAAAAGTCTCTGAAGATTTGCAGAGCTAGAAATCACTCCTCTTATTACTAAAGAAGGAGGGACAGAGCAACTGCATGCTTCCCACTAAAAGAAAAGGGAGCACGCTTCCTGCCTGCCCCTCCTCTTACATTTAAGTACTTCATAACACCAGAATAAACTTCAAAAACTTCAACCCCTTGATCTCAGAAAAATAGTAGACAGGTTAGAAGTTCAGAGTGAGGAAGCTCACCTGCAATGTTGGCAGAAAGCCAGCCACAGGCCTTCTCAGTAGCCAGCTCCACTGCAATGTCTTCTGCACTACTCAAAACCTTCGCAGGGAGGAGGTGATAGGAAGCTTAATACCACAACACTAACAGTCAGTGGAAAAATCAGAAAAAAACTCCAGAGAGATCCAGCTTAATAAGGACATGCAACATTTAAATAGAACACCACCATTTCTAGACAAACCACTGACACTGAACAACAGAACAAACCCTACTGACCCCATACAAAGATTATCAATTATTTGTGAAGTTGCTTTTAAAATCAGAAGCCTTATTCTTGCAAGATATACATGATTTATCTACAACTCTAGTCACAGCAGTTAGCTAATGGCTAGAGTATCACTTTAGTGAAATATCCAGGCACAGCCTGAAGGAGGTGGCTCTCCTTAGCTATCAGGTACATCAGTAAATTCTATTGTCCTAAGCTGTTAAGGGGTAAGCACGGCAGCAACAGAATAAAACCTAATACAGACTCAGAGTCAAGGCCTATAATGAGTCTTTGTGAAAATACGTACTGCTGCAGATGTTTCTTCCGGCAATAAGACCCTTACTGCCTCAGGACCTTTCTTCTTGCAAAATCTGCAAGAAAATAACATGTCTCTGTATTACGGAAACTTCCTAAACAACAGTTAGATGTTCATTACTGCAGGAACTTTCACATGCCCTCCTACAGTCAAAATTAGCTGGAAGACTGCAGAGAAATAATCCAAGCTAACAGGATCAGATAAGGAAAGAATTATAAGCCCCCAAGCTGCAATATTCAGTTTTCCAAGGAAGAGAAATACAACAACTGCAGTAAATGCCAGTTTGGAGCTGGATGCAGAGGGACAAACAGAACCTTGATTCCTTCCTACAAATATAGTGTTAACTGGCCAGAGGTCAGCAGCAGTCACCCTAAGAAGAGCAGAGGTCAGGGTCTATAATTTCCAGAACCCAAGCAAGACAGGCCAAGCTAGATTAGAGTTACAGATTCCACAATAAGAAGGGAAGGCACAGGTTTAAATAACTTTTCCTCCTTACTCTCTGCCTTTGATAAGTGCCTGGGCTCCTTCATCATACAGATGACTGCACACCTCTTCGAGCAGCTTATCATGATTAGCATCCTCCTCCTTCACTTTATCCTGCAACATGACTTCAGCCCTTTGAACCAGCTCCGCTACCAGCGTCGCCCTGTGAAAATACAATATAAAACAATTCAGACATATTGAAATCAGTAAAAGGAACAATGCATGCTAACTGTAATCAGTTCTTTCCTTCATTTCAGGACACCTCTCTCAGGCAGAAATGCAACTAGCTACTCTAATAAAACAGCATTAATCACACTATTTCTTTGGGTTTTTTTGATAGCAAAAAGGTAAGGAAGAAAGCAGCAAGTAGGGATACCAGAATAGTACTAACACTCCAGAGTCAGAAATTCTAGTTTTAACAGAAATAAATGGTTACTCTGTAACTTTTCTGGCACCGATACTTCTACACTCTCAATGAGCTGTGGTCAGAAATGCAAAGATGTCGACAGCAGCACAGTACAATCAGTGCTCCTCACAGATTGATACTGATTGAAGCTTAATGTCTTCAAGTTGAACAACCGGACAGAGTAAATCCTCAGCAAGTTTATGAAGGGTACATGAGGAGCCAGGGCTGCCCCTCAGGATAAGGTGAAGAAATGGTCTGACAGTGGGGTAGTGATTCTGTACTGGGTGTAAGGGCCAAGGTCTATCAGCTAGGAATGGCTCTGCAGATAAGGATCCCAGCAGACAGGCTGTACCAAAGAAGAGTGGCCTCTTACTGGCTTCAGGTCACCAAGAGTGCAAACAGCAAGGCAAGGAGAAGTTACTGCTCCCCTCATCACTGTAATGCTGCACTTGGACCACTAACACAGCTGGGATGCTGGAGCACATCACCTACAAGGAGAGACTAGAGGAGTCTGGCTCATTTAGCTTAGAGAAGGTGAAGTGGGAGGAAAGGGTCATAGAGAACACAGAGCAAGACTTCCAGGAAATGTACAGCAAACGTATTAAAGGCAAGATGCATAAGCTACAATAGAAGAAATTCTGATATGACATAAGGAAACATTTTTCACAAATACTGGTAAAATTATGCATTGAAATAAGATGCTAAGAGGCTGCTGAATCTCTGCCCTAGAGGCTTTTACACCTCAACTGGACAAGGTGCCAAGCAATCTGACCTAACTCTGTAAGGGGCCCTGCTTTGAGCCTATAGTTGGATGAGATGACCTCCAACTTCCAGTTCCTTCCAACCTATATTTTTCTGTAATTAGCATGAATGTTCTGAAACAGATACTAAATCTCAAAATGCTACTCCATGTTTACATTCCAAGTGCTCCACAATCACACAATCCTTCTCTTTGCATCCCATCACAAATCCCCCGTGAAGGAAATCTTATGTCACTGAACATAATGTCATAGCCTAATGCAGCCTTAGTGTTCTGCTATACAGCAATGCTCTGAGGGAAGTTTTCTTTCCCTCATTCCTCCTCCTCTGCACACACAATTTTAAAGGATCATCTCTTTGCCTCATTAGTATGATGTTGTTTCTTATATCACAGAACACATCACCAGCACTTACTTGATGTGTTTAACACAGTTGGATCCCACTCTCTCTGCCACAAACTCAACTGTTCTCCGCAGAGAGGGAGGCTGGTTGTGGAAGAAGGCCTGTTCCAGCTCTACCTGTTCAAAAGAAAAGCACTACAATTGATTAGAGCACTCCACCCACAACCTCCTTTCCTCATCACAGGAGCAGACAGAACTTCCATAAGTAACCATACTACAAGGCACATAATTTGCCTACACTTGAGTATTCTGCTCCAGCAATACTTGGTGCTCCTGTAAACTACACGTTCCTCATTTCCTTGAAACCACTTAACTGAAAGCTCACGATTAGTGTTTATGAAGCTACAAAAGCAAATTATCATTAAAGAGAAGAATGGGAAAACTCTGACAGCAGCTGCTAATGGTAAATTACCACACAGGGCTTGTTACTGGAAACAAAGAAACCTCTCTTTTAATGCCTGGTAATTAATCCTGTGTGCTCCTACACTCTACAGAAAACAAGACTACAACCTAACTAAAAGCAGTTGATGAGAAACGTGGCAACATTTTATGCTAAAGAGATAGTTATTCCAAGAATGCTTACTAAACTTCTCCACATTTCAACATCCATGTGGTTTCCCAGCCAGGTGATTTATACAGAATAACTAAAGATACCTGACAGTCAAACACAACATTCCTTGCTGTCTAGGCCCATGCTTTTCTTCCCCTAACACTGGGATACCACTGTGTATCCTACTGTTGTACAGGGAATTCCTTCTGCTCTGCTTCCACTTGTGACTCCCAGATTACCTGCAGCTTCCGTTGTGTAATGGAAGTCTTTGGTGCCAAGGTCTCTGCAGCTGTGGGAGTGATTTTCCTCATAAAGCCACCATTTTTTACTCCACTACCAGCCACAAAAGAGGCAAGTAGTTTCCGCAGCTCTCCTATACAAAGAGACATGCAAAAGCAGTCATCATCCCATAAGCAAGGGAACAAATCAAAAACTCAGAGAAATTCACACTGTCAGTCTTGTTTCCAGAGCGGATTCTTTCAGCTTCTGTGAAAGCTGAAATTTCAGAAGAGCAGAAACAGAGAGGCAATCCACCTATCTTTCAAAAATCAAACTGGCAGGGCAGAGTAAAGCAGGCTCCAAAGGTAAAACAGGATCCCACAAAGTTCTCTAGCATGTACGGACTTGTTCAGAAGGATTAGAAGAAGCCATTTCTATGAAACCCTTTTTAGTACAGTAAGCAGAAACCATAACAAAATCTACATGGAGAACAAGACAAGAAAGATTACAAAAGAAATCCAACACAGAAGAAAACCACAGGGGGAAAGCTCAAAGAGCTTTTCAAATTCTAGGTTTCATGATGCAGGAACACCAGGATTATCAGTTTTCCTATCAGCCAAGTCCCAAGAAGCAGAGGACCATCCCATCATCTGGCATTCCGTTCTCTATACAAAAGGACTTCATCAATAGCAATAAGATTCCAAGAAAAAGATGCCTGAGACAGCAACCTGATAAAGCAGCAGGACTCAAAAGAATTCCTTCCCTCTGCCTAATAACAGAAACACACCCAAAGTTCAAGATACTTCTCACAGTATAAGTGCCTATACCTAGGATGCAAAAGTTGCATACTTACTCATTACTGCGTTTCTTTTCAGTTTGTAAAGGACAAGCTCTTCTTTTCCTCTGCATTCAGACTCTGTATAACTGCCCTGACTGTGTAGCCTCCCTCCCCTAGAGTCATCAAATAACTATTCTCAGCTGCAGGTGTTTCCAACAGATTTTTAAATAAAGGTTCACTTACACACAGCTGAGACCCAAAGCTGTGAGGAGGGTTAGAAAAAAGACAATCCAAGGACTCACAGGACTAAAGAATGCTAAGACAAAAAGAAAATAAAATACTTACCAAGATAGGGGCAGCAGGTATAAAGTAACTGCTGATCCACCAAGGGCACGGAGTCCTGGTGAGAGAACAAAAGAAAAGCTGAAGCAACACAGCAAGAAAGAAATCCTATACACGTGGTCACATGCAGGTTTCAAAACTGCCATTCTGTGAAAACAACAGAATCAACCAGATTCCAGATTCACAGTAAAATTACGTACTTTGCAGCCCACGTGTATCTCCACCTTTTCTTCTGATCACTGGCAAAGCCCAACTAAATTTTGATAGTTAGAAAAACAGGACTGCTGCCACAACCGCTATTTGTAAAACAAACCTAACTGTAGAGGAGAATAAATGAGGAACATCTGCCGCACATTAAGCCACCACAGGTATCTTCACCCAGACCTGCCAGAACAGCACACTATGAAGTGACACCACTCCAGTATTACACAGTACAGGCAGAAGCCAGAAGCACTAGAGGAAAAGCAGCTTCTGATCCATTGGCATAGGCAGCATGTAGTGTATTCATTTGCAAAATAATCATTTACCTCTGCATCTCATCACTGCCACTAAAGAGATGATGCTAAACAAGGTTTCTAATTTGGACAAGGCTTACACATTTTCAATAACATACTGCTGATTTTTCACAGAATACCACCTATTTTCCTGCATGTCTGGAAGTTACCTACAACATCACACATGTTCACCTACTTCTCTGCTTGCTCAAATTCTTTTTAGTTTACTCACCCTTTATTGTGCAGCTGGTCAACAGGTGACACCAAAGACATTTTGCTTTGACAGACCTATTGTACTATTTTTGTCAAGTTCACAATTACTTTTAGTTATCTGTAGGAAGAGCTGCAATTTAATCAGCTCACTTTGTAGATATATGTATATAACATATGTATATATGTAGATAATAAAAAAACAGTATATGGTCCTCCAACATGACTTGGCATCTATTCTGCGAGCCATTACTGCAGCTGAGATGCCCTCTGCCTGACAAAACCCCATGTTCGGAACACATACAGTTGACAATCCAGAATGCAGTACAGACCAGCAACTTGGACAAAACAGAACGACACTGGCCTAGAGAGTCTCACTCAATGCAGCTGCACTGAAGCCAAATTGTTGATAAAACCTTAAACTCCTGAGGCCACAGTATGTCCACCCTCATCCACGGATTCAGAGGGCCTGCTACTGCACTAACTCACCAAAGCCTGAGCAGATGTCACAGTATCCATCACCAATCCCTCCTGCCTGACATCCGTGGCAAAAAACAACTCTTCAGGGACCGATGGAACCTGAAACAGAAACCCCAGTTGGAACAGTCCAAATAGCAGTCAACTTCTACCACTTCTGACTGAAGACAGTAGTTTTCTAACCATTCAAAAAAACAAAAACAAAACAAAGAAAACAAGGGATAAAAAGGACCCTCTCTGCCATAAGGAGATTTTTCCCCATAAGATGAAAGATTTAATTGATCACTATTATGCATGACTTCCTTCCCCTCCCCTATGGTATCTTTAACCCTTCCAGCAAGTTCCTTCTAACAAATCACCTTACTTCCAACTGAAGGCACAAAAGAATTTTTATCACATGCCATCCTTCGATCCAACAAAAAAATCCCCACTCATTCAAGGATGCCAGCTAGCACCCCACATTTGTGTCCCAACTTCTAACATGAATTTGCCAACGTTCTCACAAGGATGAGGAATAAAAGACCAAGTATGCTTAAGCAGCGATTAGAATTCATGCTGGGGAAAAAAAATTACTTCACACGGTTTGACTACAGGAAAACATCTTTCTATTAGAATATAGGGGATTGTTTGAACCCTGAAGTAGCGTAAAAAGAACCCAGTCATTTCAAGTGTTTTAATTCGTTTCAGTATTGAGCTTTTATTGGGTCCTGTGGTCTGCCTTTTCTTTGGGGAAAATCTGTGTGCATGCAATAGACTACCTGAAAAAGCCATCCCAGAACTGCAAGGATCAACAGTTTGTTCAGGAAACTCATCTCTTTTTCTTCAGAAAGGATCATTAGCCTGCCATGCATAAAAAGCAACAAGAGGCAGTGTTAGATTTCATTACTACAATTTACTTTAAGGAAAACGATTCCAAACCACTCCGTTTCTGAACATACTATTTGTAATAATGTACACATTCCCTACTTGTCTGCCTACAGAAGCAAATTCTACTCTTTTGCACACACACATCTGAATAATCTTCTGTTTTAACACTGGAGAAACCAGTGTTAAGCAACTCTCTAGAATGTGCTTCAGATTTTTCTCATGTACATCACAAAGAAAACTAGAGCATTAATTAGGCACTGCTCACCCAGCAGGCCTGAAGTTAAAATTCAAGGTTTAAAATTTGCAGCTGCAGAGGTAGAATGGGTGAGTGAGAATGTAAAGAATGTTGTCTACTCAAGGAACATGAACTTACTGCATCTCTCTCTCTTTGTTTAGGATATCCTCCCTTTGTAGTGCTATCTAAGATATGAATGCTCATGATTTGCACACAGAAAAGTACCTTTACAAGAAACTTGAACTAGCACTAGCCTGTATTCTAAAACAAAACCATTCACAGAAGAGCTTTTTGAACCAATATATTTTCCCAGACTCTTACCTGTATATCTGCAGCAAAAGACAAAATACCTTCCTATAGTAATCAAGGAAAGGAGCAACATGATCCACAAGGGAAAGGAACTCCACAATCCAAGGAATAGTGAGGACAGAACGCTGATTCTGAATGGATCGTCTCAGAAGCTTCAATATGTCCAGTACAGGCAAAGTCTTAATGAACAAAAAAAGTTGAAGTGTCAGCTTGAAGTTATCTTTTGATATTAAAGAAAAATCTTTTTCTATATCATGACTATTCGTTCTAAAATTTCTTCTGTACAAATAAGAGGTGACTTTTTTGGCTAATGAAAACATCTTTCTGCACACCAAGAGAGGCAGAAACTATGCTGTGACAGCAACCACAGGTCCCACTGGGACTTTCAAACACAAGGCTAAACACTAAAGCATGACTGGGTACAGGTGGAGTCAAGGTTTAACCCCTGCCTTCTTGCATTCATTACATTACACTGCTAGGAGGTGAGTGAGAAACTACTGAATCATTCCTGGTAGCTGGATTTTACACTATAAAGGCAAGTTTTACCTAGACTCATCAGAATTCTGATATAGCAGCCCCAGATGAGCAAAAATAACACAGCACCATCAATGTTCCCTTTTTCTCCGTTATATAAATCCCTCTTCTCTGTTTCCAGCTTCAGAATATGTGATGGGACACAGAACAGTGTAACACCTTCCCAGCAATCACTCCCTTGCTTTGAACAGGCATAACTATTCAGAATACCCTTACTGGGTAATCAAGCAATAGGCCACATCAGATTGAAGTGCTTGGTCTCTTACTTGGTTCCTCAATGCCACTGCAGTGTCTTGCAGGTCTCTAGTTGGTTGTTCCACGGTGCGATATGGCAAGAATACAAGAAAGCCCAGGAACTTGGCGAGGAGTCTCAAGCTTAACAGTACCACAGTGAAACGCTTCTTTTCATCCTGCAATGAATAAAAGCAAGCTGGGGAAATGCCACCCTGAGCTGGCAAAGCCACTACCCACCCTAAACTATTCCCTTCACATAAAAAGGGCCACACAGTTTCATCAGTGCTTTCCATAAATGTTTCCAAAATGCATATTTGTCACACATATTTTAAATTGGTTCTGCTTCTACTGCCTCACTTACCATGAGAAGAAATTAATTTGAGAGCTTTCTAGAACAAGAAGCTGCTCAGTCATATATTCACATTAACAACTTTGGAGAAAACAAGAACTGACCCTATGTTGCCTCCTTTGCACCACTACTGCTCTGCAAGTCGTCATGAATCTCTGGCTGCAACCTTGCTAACAGTCTACAAGCTAGTGATAGGTATAGGTGAGTAAAGGGACATCTGAACACAAATTCATTGAGTCTTTCTGCATGGAATAGCAACAAAAAAGGAGTGATCAGAACTGAATGCAACAACCAAAGTCAGTTGTTTCAATGATGAAACAGATCTAAGACAAGGGACTAACAGTCTAAAAAGAGACTATTCCACAGGAGATCACTTTTCAAACTACAGTTCTATGAGACACTCTGAAGCATATGAGTAAATGGGCAGGGCTAGGACACTGTACAAATTACAGAGTATGACAAAAGCAAGAAACCCTTGTCCCATAAATTCACTGGTGGAAACTTAAAACAACTTGCACTCAAAACAGTTCCTTCAGTACAGGTTCAGTTCAGGGAAACTCCAGACAGATGTATGTGCAAGATACAGTCTTACCTGTTCATCCATATCTGTTTCCCCATCACTGTGCTCATGCTCCACCAGAGTAAGGCCATCTAGCTCAAGTATCTTCAGACACAGGCTATCCACGAGGTGCTGATTGAACTGGTAACTTCAGCAAAAGATGATGATGAGTCAGATTGGTCTGCAAATAGCAGTAAAACCTCAACTAACACACCACAAAATTTAAAGCTGCTCACTGAAGTTGCATCAAGCATAAGAGGACAAACAAAGCAACTGACAGAAAACAAACTAAGTGATAAAATTAGTGCTGTCTGACCCCCTTTTCCACTCTTCTCTTAAGCTCTTCAAAGCAGACACTGTTTAATAAGTCCCAGCAAAAGGATCATAATATGGATCTGTCTAAGCAGGAAGCTATAAAGTAAAGGAACTTACATTCACATTTGCCATATATGGCGATTCATCTATGCTCTGGACTGGGAAAAATTCATTAAAAAAAAACAAAACACAAAACTGGCTTCATCCTCTAACCCCTTTGCTCCATCCATACAGTGCTGCACAAGGAATGTTTGGACAAGCCAGTGCCCTTGCTATACATGTCTGCACTTCTCGGCACTGGGAAATGCAGGTAGCCCATGATGAGACGTTATGGTTCAGTGATTACCATTCAGCCTAAGGTAGTGCAGAAATGCACTCCATGCCTCAAACAGAACCTGTCTGTTAATGTGCTCGCTGGCCAAGGACATTAAGTATGATGCTATGTAGCTTTAAAATATTCAGATATGTTCTACTTAGGTTACACTATGCCCCAAGGCCTCTGAACACCTCTGCTGCAACAGCAACACAGTTTTCCCCACACACCCCACACTTTGCTATGGAAATAGTAACCAGCTGACCTTCCTGCGCTGAGGATGAAGTCCCTGAAGAACTGCTGGCACCCTGGGAATGAAGGAGGTGGACAAGGTCCCCTGATGCTCTGAGGAACTACAAATCTTTCCTGCAGCCTCTTAAGACGACTCAGATTATCAGGACCCAGCATATTAAGGACATCCTGGTCTGGGGTGTCTCCCCAGCTCACACCACCACCAATAGGATCTTTACACATCTTTAAGAGAGAGAAAAAACAAGAAAGCAGAAAATTCACAATCATGATTCACAAACAATGTTTCATTTTGTCTCCTCCTCTGTGCATTCTTCCATCTTCATGAGATTTTGTTTTAGAAGAAACTCAAGCATAGGCTTTTCAGTCACACACAGAAAAATCTCTTTACCTCCTGTCAAAACACACTACATGGGCCACAAATAGCCTAGAGATTCTGAGAAATGGATAACGCACAACTAACTCAGGCACATCTAGCAGCCAACATTTGCATGTGTGGAAGACCATCCATCACTTGCACAGTCCTCACCTGACAGAACATTGATGCAAATTCAGATTGAACATGAGAAATTTTCAGTATTGCAATAGCTCACATCTTTGTGTAATGCACATGGGTTTTTTTGTGCCTATTCTTCTATCCAAAAGGAACATACCAATAAGTCAGCCACTTATAGAAAGCACAGAGCTAGAATTTATACTATAGTCAGGAGCATCCTTTCTTCTTTCATTCCTTCAGCTACTGGTCAAAAAAGCTCCTGCAAACTAAAACAACAGTACTACGCCAAAAAGAGCCTGTTTGGCTGTTACACAGAAGAACGTGAGACTCTCTACAGGTACACTAATGTTGCTAATAAAACTGAGAACCTCTGCATTTCATACACATCAAAACGTACTGCCATCATTTCTAAAAATAAATTGTTCTAAAATCAGAATGTCAAGGCTAAATAACCATAAAGAATAAGTTCTTAACAGCTCACATGTCCTACAACTGGATACGGATCAGTAACTCATCACTGATCTGTGTTTCCAGAAAATGCAGGAAATTCTCTTCCTGAAGACTGGGCTCTCCCAAAAAAGAGAAAGTTTCAAAAGGAAAGTCTCAAATTTGCAAGACAGCTTGTTTTCTCAGGCTGAGGAAGGATCAAATCATTTTTGACACATATCTTCAGGAAAAAGAAAAAAAGAAAACAAACAACTGAGGAGCTTACCTGGGTGAGCTGCTTCTGAAAGAGCCTGGCAAAATGGCTGTGGTTGCAGGTTGCAGACAGGTGAGCCATCATGGCCCTGTGAAGGAAAACCTCACAAAATGCTGACTAGATCTTTGTGGTACAAAAAAAAGTGTTTTAACTTTAAATTACACCAAAATCACAAACTAACAGCTTTTAAGAAAGTGATCATCAGGTTTCAAAGGCCACTGGAAAAAGGAGCCTCTTTGCAACCAGGTTGCACAAGCCCCATCTGCTGATCATGGAAACAAAAATTCTCCCTTGATTCTCCCTTAGTGTCTGCAGAGCAAACACAGCTTTAGAGACAAAAAAAATCTTTCTTCTTTTCCTGTAATAATGCCTTTATTTTAGGAAGAAAAAGTACACATTTATCTCCCATTTCCCCCTGTGCAGTGAGCTGAGAGCTCACACAGATGCAAGTAAGAAAACAGCAAAAAAGCAGTAGTTCTGATGCCCAAAGAAGATGAAAGTTCCTCAGATAAACCTCAGCCTTGTTTTGCCCCATGTAACTTCAGTAGGCTGGTGGTTAAGATTAATGCAGAAACCCGCAAGGCAACTGCTTTCAAAAACATAATGGTTTCTTTATATATACATTGTATTTTGATTAAACAGTAAATAAATAAAACCATTTGCTTTCCATATGAAGAAACAAACTAGTCGTGTTTCCAGAGCCAAGACACCATAACCCTCTGAAATACCTACAAGAGATAAAAAGTTTCTGTACATATAACATATATGTGCTTAAAAGGATTGGGGCACTGCAAACATGAACTGTGCACAAAAATGCATTCAGACCACAACGTACTGGTTGTGAGAGTAACTCTTTCTGTGACTGGGAACACGGTAAGAGTTACACCAAGACTAACCACATGAGGCCACCACCACTTATGCCTTTATGTTTCTTTAAGAGGATAGTTCAAAGTTTTAAATACAGAAGCCACTTTGCACAGACACTACCTGCCAAGAAGCACAGCCCCTTACAGCTCAGACCATTAGAAAGAACATAGAAATTAGGATGCTGAGTCTGATACATTGCACCAGTAATATAGCTACACTAAAGCTAAACTGCTGTTCTAGATGGAGTTACAGAAGACTCCTACCTGATCTTGCTGCCCAGAACTCTTTCAAAGTCCCAACCAGGTTTTTCATGGTTATCCTCCCATTCACGCAGCAGTTCATAAAAGATATCCCTGTGAACAAAGACATTTAAGGATGTGAATTCCTTCCCTTCAAAATTTGAAGTAGCAGCACCCAAGCATTCAATTGCTTCTAAACTACCCAGTGAGTCTCTACCTCAGATTAAGTAATTCAAGCATCTACACATTCTGATACTTCTGCAAAACTCCAAAATTTCCATCTTCCATGCCTCTGAACAGCAAGCTCTTAAGCCTGTTATGCCTAAGCTCAGACAGAATGACCAAAACACCCACCTACCAGACATACTGAAGACTGAGAAACAGGTCACACAAAATAACACCTATGAGGAGAAAAAATGACCAAGACAACTTGCCATTCTCTCCTCACTCTGTTGCTGCAAGCGTGGAAGGCAGCAGAAAGAATACAAAGCATACCAAATATATCTGCAGAAGCAACCTATGTAAGGTGCCACACTGTACTGACATTTACTGGAATCCTCAAAAACTCATGAAGAATTAGGCTATTCTTCTCTAAAGACATTAAACATTTAGCTCCTGCAGTCAGTACGGACAAAGACTTTTCTTAATTAGAGTGAAAATCTACAGTATGTAGCATAAACAGGACATTCTTGACATCTTTTGTTCACTACTATGGGCAGATAATATCCTGTGAGCCATATACTAACAGTAAAACAACCTTACCTTTGTTTCTTAAATATGTGAAATGCTCTGTCACTGGGAAAGTTAGAGCGATTGTCAGTTTCTGGCTGGAAAGAAACAGACTGCACAGAGCACGGCAGCAGCAGAGAAACCTGTTCAAAACATAAATCAACAATTAGGCAAATGCAAGTGTAATTCATCCAACAATCTGACACCCAGAATAAGCAGTGGAGAGAGGTGATGGTGAAAGCAGGTGCCACTAATTGAGTTGTTGAGATTCTAGTCATTTCCCAGTTGCTAACTGCCAGTAAACACCAACGGCTGCAAAACCTACATTACACCACAGAGACAAGAGTCACTTGTTATGAATGCAAGCTTCTTATCTCTCTGGGAAAATGACTTACTTTTTTTTTATTGCAATCAACAGACTGCAATTAGTATTCATACAGTATGGAAAGAATGATCTGCAGACAGCCAAAGCATATCTTCAACACAGGGCTTCTGAGATTGCAGGAGGACAGGACCTGGCAATTTCTGTATTCTTGCTCCTATTCAGACAGTATATGCCTTCAAGTAACAAAAAAACCTCATCTATAGCAAAACTGATTGGTTACTGATGTGCCTTAGTCTCAGGAAGCACACTGTACTTTCCTTGGCAAATGCAACAGGATGCATGAAACTAAAGAGAAAAGAAATGCATTCCTAGCATCAAGCTTCAGTTCCCTGACTTAGATGATCTGATCAGGAAACTCATTTTTCCAGACTGCAAGCTTTGTTTGCCTCAAAGAAGTCCGTAGCAATGAAACAAATTCATTTCTCCCCACCAACACTACAATTCAGCAACCAGCCAGCCATTTTTCTGGGATTCGTGTTGATTAGACACAAATGTCAAAAGCAAAACTTGGCTTTGTCAAAGTCACCAGCTAAGGTCCACAACACCAGGGCAACCAGCAGCAATTCACAACTAACAGTCAGGGGATTATGCAACTCATTCACTCAATGAGAAGAAAAAAAAAACACATATAAAAAACAACTTTCAAACAGTTCCCAAAGAAGACATGACAAAGAGACTCACAGAAGAAGGAATGAGAGTTAACATTAAGGCCAACATAAATAAAACGCCATCACCACAGAGGTATAAGAGCATTCAGTTGAGGTCTGCCAATATTTACCTTGGCTGTGCTGTTTTCATATGCCTGCTTGAGTCTCTCGTGCAGGGTGGGAGAAAAACATGCAATCCGTTCATTTTCAGC
The DNA here is from genome assembly GCF_039878825.1 of Excalfactoria chinensis. Taxonomy (NCBI): domain Eukaryota; kingdom Metazoa; phylum Chordata; class Aves; order Galliformes; family Phasianidae; genus Excalfactoria; species Excalfactoria chinensis. The sequence continues at coordinate 32,291,823 of NC_092829.1, read as the reverse complement.
CAAGAACTTCAGCGTCCCCTTTTCTAAATGGGAAATAATTCTGCCAAGACAACATCCATAAAACCCACAGAGACAAATGACAACATGATCAGACCTAAAGAAACATTTACGTCACTCTTAAGAAGCCACCAAGTAAAGAGTTGTAAGACCCAGTCACCCAGGATCAAATCTCACTGACATCTGCAGGGACATTTTGTCTTATTGCATTCTTCTCATGACCTTCCTATTTCTTGCAAAATTGCACTGAAGGCCAGCACAGGGAAAATTCACAGCCATTCAAATTTAAGCCGAATTTAAGTATATTTTGAGGGAAAATTAATATCTCCGTACCTGGAATGAGTAAAGCTCTAAAATCTAAGCACACTTGCTTCATCACACACACAAGCTGAGGAAATAAAAAAAAAAGCACCTCAACTCACTCATATTGATAATCCAAGACTTGAACAGCAAAGTAAACACAGTTGTGCACACTTCGGAAGTGCTGTCTCCCTGATGCATCTAATGGGAAAAAAAGAAACATCTGACAACAGCACCTAACACAATTTATAAACTAAGCAATAAATAATACGCTCTGGAGGAAAGAAGGAACTGCCATATCCAAAGAATAAAATGATCTTCCAGACCAGTATCCAGTTTCCAGAAGTTCCTATTCCCTGGTACAAGATAAATCCCCATCTCTCTGATACTAACGGCTACTAAATTGTTTGACACTCTATGGGAAAGAAAAGATTCCTTCTCAGCTTTTCGGCCAGCAGTAAGCAGAGCCAAACAACAAGCAGACCAACTGCAAGCACTGACCAGCTGCTGCCGCCAATCACTTTACGCTCCTAAGCTCAGTCCTAAGAAGCAAAACAAAAGTTAAACAAAGTTTTCTGAAGGGAAGTCTCATCTTAAAGCCACTCTCTGCTTTTCATACCTATATCAAACTACTGACTGTATCAAGAGTAAGTACAACTTTGCCAAAAAGTCAAATGTAACAATTATTTACCTATATTAGCAAGCCCTACGTGCCTATGTCTGAGACCCAACTTTTAAGAAACATACAGCAAGACAGCGACACTTTTGATCCGTAAGAACCAAAAAGAGGAGAGACATAACGTATATGTCCTTCTCTCTGCAAGTTTGTTTTAGCAAGTTGCTGTAGGTACTCACACACAACAGCAGAAAAGTAGATTCACAATCTAGCAACGCTGATCTATCATGCTAAAGAAATACTTCACATACACACATGATTTTTGTCAGCATCTCAAATGAGTCCCACTGTGCTTTTAAGGTATTGAATACTAACCTTTCAGGCTACAGGCAACTTATCTACATCACATTATCACCATTCACGGAAGGACATCCTTTCCACTCAGTTCTACTGCTTACCTTTACTTCCTTCATTGACTTCAAGGTCACTTTCTTCTTCCTCTGAAGCAGAAGTTCCTTTAGATGTTAACAGTTGCAGAACAAAAAAAAGCTCCAGGAAAATATTTGGTACCAGGTTTTCTGCAAGAGAGGAAATGTGATATGAGAGATGAATACTGTGATTTAACCTGTTGTAACGATTGAAGGTAAAAAGACAGACAACTGTTCTACAAAGTCTGTAAAGAACTCACTCCCCACACACAGCCACAGCACACATCAACATGGAAATACGTGCGAGGGAAGGGTCTTGTTCAAATTTACCTCACCAGATAGGACCATGCAACTGCATCGTCCTACAGGTCAGAGTACTGCATCAAATTCATCTACTTCCCTAAATTTTTATATAATATCTATTTATTTTAATAACTGAGCTGACACAGCTTTTTCTTTTAGGAGCTATCTATACACAGCAACTACGCCAGAACTTCTGCTTGTTATCTGCCTTCCCCACACAGCGCACATATGAGCTCAAAGCTCACAGAAGGGTCAATTTCACATCTCAGTCGTCACCTGCTATACACGATGAGTAGAGCTGTGCCAGACACTCCAACTGTTTCTTGCAGGAAACCTTTGCAGGATCTGCGCAGGTCACCAGATGGCTTTCAGCAGGAAGGCTAGCACTGCGAGTGTAAGCGGGCTTAGTAGGAGTCCCAGGATCAGGAGATATCCCTGCAGAAGATGCCTGGTACAGCAACTTGCATCTGAAATTCAAGAGCAGCAACATACCGCATGGCTTAAATGACACACAGCAACCATGTGGCCAGAAGAAATCTTTCCCTGCCAGCACAGCATGAAGGAAGTCCTGCAGTAACTAACCACATCGTTTCCACTGTCTAAACCAGCTTTTTGCATGGCAGTGCTAAAGAACCACATTCGAATTCCTACTCTGATGATGCAGCCTGTCACTTTGGCCACTTACATTATTGTTTCTTCTCATCTAAACTGGTATTTGTTAAACATACTGAACCTGTCCCTAAAAATATAATATTGTCTATGTAATTTCTGACAGATAGACACTGAAAAGTCTATGAAAATGAAGTTTGGCTCCAGACTCCCAGCTATGTTTACAAGTAAACAATGCCCTGAGAAGAATCAATATGAGTACGTGGAAAGGCAATGCAACAACTGATGAAATCCTTTAACTACAAATTGAGCAACAGAGGAGACAAACTACTTAATTAGATTGATGAAATCTGAATGAACAACAACTACTCAGTTAAAGACACTGGTATTGCTTAAAAAACGCCTGACGTCACCCAAAATGCAAGAACATACTTAAGACACGTGAGAAGCAAGAGAAAAGACATTAACAGCAATATGACCATTTAACATCCCAGTGAAACATCCACGTCGTGAACATCACATCCACTTATGACCAAATTGTCTCTGGAGTAAAATCATTAAAAGTCACTTGAAAGGCTATGGGGAAGACACAAACATTTTTTACCACAGCCAAGAACTCTTTTGCTGGCCTAACCTTGAACAGCAAATAACATAATAACACAAATGAATAACAAATCAGTCCCAAAGTGGAAGCAGAAAGGTTGTTTACTAACATCTGCCTTGCAACAAACGTAAGCACTTGATCAATTAGAACTGAAAAAAACAATTCATGCTAAGCACTTCTTAAACCTACCACAGCGAGCCTCCAAAAGCACAGTTACACTCAGCTTCATTTCTGCCTCAGTGTTGTCATCTACCTCAGCATGACTTTCCCCCTTTAAGCCATTGCTCAAAAAAGAAACCCAGTTGGCTGGAGACTGTCTTAGCTTTGCTGCTCACTTCCCACTGCTACTGAGGACACAGCAGCAGCTCCTAGCCCCAAGCACTAACCTTTTTGTTGAAAGCACGATGGGCTGGATGAGATCACCTCATGGGTCCAGTCCAGCCCACGTACTGCTATTTCGCCTAGTTTAGTTTATACGGATTACCGGAACACTGCAGGTGGAATTCAGACTGGAATACGTGTACAAAGTGTACAAAGTGTACAAAGGTAGTTCTGTATCCTGACTGCTTCTGGTACAGACCCTGTACAAAAGGGAATTTGGGAGAACCCAGTGGGTCTGTTCCAGTCTATTCTGGTCCTGGTGGAGTGAACCGTAAGCTTGCCAGGGAAAGAATTCCACCCATGTCCCTACAAGTTTCCCCAAGAACAAAAGCTACAAAGAACACTAGCAGCTGAATCAGCAAGTATATATTACCATGCTTTGCTTTTTTTCCAGAGCAGTAACCATCACAGACTAACAGTGATATCGTTTTACTGATGGAGGAAAATCACTCAGTATCCAAGCAGCAGGCAAAATTAGAAGCTAAAATTCACCTCATCTTCCAGCACGCACAATTTAGACAGGTAATTGTGGTAGCAACTTTAAAACTTCTCAAAATGGAATTTCCTGCTACCCATGTCCCACTTCTCTGACCACAAGTTTGTGTTAGCTTGCCTAGATTCCAGAAACATATTTCCCACATGTGCACAGTTAACTTACTTTCTTCAAACTCAACAATGCCTTTCATGACAGATGAAATTTTCAGATACTGCCTAATTACATCTGTTCAAACCAACACATTTCACCTCTACAGCCTATGAAAAGCTGGACAGGAGACAGCTACATGTGCAAACCCACGAAAAGGCAATGGTAAGAAAGCAGTAAAGATTCCTGAAGACAAAGTGAGTGCTGTCATTCCAGAGTTAGTACACCTTTAAAATGACAAGCATGAGCTAAATGCATTCATGTTTTAGACAAATTATAGTTTAAGATCAGCATCTGTTTTAGATACTCTTCTGGTCATTTCCATTCTCCTGTCAATACCATCTTCAGACAAGAGAACTAAAAATCAGTACAAGCTATTCAACACCCTGTTCAGACTGTACCGTTCTTTTTTCAGCATCTCCCTCTCCTCTTGAAGGCTGCTGCTTAACACAGAAGTTTGGTTTCCCTCCTGCACAATGTTAAAGGCCTCAGGGCTTGACCCAGCCGAAAACCGAGCAGCTGGAGACTGGCTGACAGGCGTTGAAGTGAAGCACATCTTTGGCTTTGAAAGAGGGCGTTCAGCACTCACAGGAGTTGGGTTGATCCGCCTTGATGGCTTGCTTTTGCTGTAAGAGTGAGAAAGGATTTTGTTGAAATCACCAAAACATTAGAAATTACTGATACTCATTAAACTCTTCCAATAGAACCTAATGCTGAAATAAAACAGGTATCAAGTCAGCACTGTGAACTTCTAAACTTCGTCTGTAGGTACTGTCAGTACTCAAGGAGCTACGGACAGCAAAAAACAGCCTGCTGCCCCTTGCTGCTGACATGTGTAATTATCAACAGTGCAGAGAACACTAACAAAGACTGCCAAGCAGCTCCTCCAAACAACACTGGTTTAAAAGGACAGCAGATTAATTATTTTTGCATGAAATCAACTCACCAGCAGTTTTTAACACAACCACTAATAAACAAGCTACCGCCATATCCCAGTTATGTGTTATCCTTAAAGTTTAGGAGAACCTATTCTTCCCCCATGAGCTAGCTAGACTGGCCCTTCAGGAAGAGGCTCTGTAGTGCAGTAAGAGGATTCTCCCAGACAGACACAGAGACTATCAATTTTCTGCTGGAATTTTACTTGTCCAACTAGAAAGTGACCCTTTCTAAGGACAGTGTCTGGCTTACAGAGCAAACAGCCTGACATGAAAGCATTATATTTGCTAATAAAGGTTTTAAAGAATGAAAAAATGAAAGAGAGTAGTGAGGCAACCACAAGACAAACAACTGCCCGAAAGCAAATGCAGTGTCATCAGGGAGAGTTGAGCCTGCTGAAGAGCAAAGTGAGTATGAGAATCATCCAGCTATTTGTCCATAACCACACAACACAAATGAAGCTACACACTGATATTTGTTACCAGAATTCACAGAACATCAACCCCAAAGATTTTTTCCTTGCATCAGTAAAGCTGAAGATCCTTCCAGGGCTGCACTTGATCAGCAATTGCTACTGTGTTAAACAAGAAACATGAAGAGCTTAGATAATGCTGACTTGTTAGAAAATAGGACAAGGATGTGTTCAGCTTTACAGCAGCTGGCCTGTGCACCGGCAAGCTGCAGGCACAACACAAGTGAGGGGCTGAAGGGCACCAAGGTGAGCACACAGGGTCGGAAGCTAACTGCTCGTGATAGCAATATTCCCCTGTGCGGCAGCAGTTACAAAGCTGTTTTGGCCAAGGAGAACAAGAAGTCAGCCCCACAGTATTGTTTGTGACAGCATCTTTTGTGTCTGGATGTGCACAACAGAATGAGCTAGTCACGGAACAGCAACATGCAGCACAATCCAAATGAGACAGCGAGGCAGACACACTCTTACTTTGTCCAGCCAGAAGCAGTACCCATGGGTGGGAACTCCTCCAGGTTGTTAAGATTTAGCTGGCTGGGAAGGGATCTAGCAGTAACAAGAGGCACTTCACTCCGCTTCCTTCTCCCTCCACTCCACGATGCACTTTCACTCTTTCCATCTTCCTCTTCAGCCACAGAACGCCCCAGATCCCGAGCAACCTGCCGGCCAGAGGCACTGAGAGAGCTGCTGCCCTTTCTCCTGCCCCGCCTCGCCGGCAAGGCCTCTGGTGCAGCAGTGAGGAAGCTCCCCAGGTTGGCCTTCTGAGCCGAGCGCTTCTCACTATGGGTGAGCACAGGGCTGTACCCAAAGCTCGGGCTGCTACTAGACACCACGCTGGGGAAGTCACTGCAAGGGCTTGACAGGTTTGACTCAGAAAAGGAAGAGGAGCCGCTGGATGCAGCAGCAGGAGAAAAGCTGGTGTCTGTGGCGCAGGAGGTCACCGAAGTCCTTTGGGAAAAGAGCTGCACTCGGCTGCTAGTTGCGTGGCCTGCTCTCCTTTCTGGTCCCGTCCTTTGGCTCTTGTGGGCCTTGGAATTGGGAGTTTTAGCAGGAGTGGAGGGTCCATTAGTCAGTATCTGGCTGGTCTGCTCCCTTAAGAAATTCAGCAGAAAAGGCACAAAGTCTTTCTGAAGCAAACTGAGTGATACCAGCTTGTCATAGATGTGGCTGTCCTACAAAAAAGAGGACAGAGCTTTAATATAAAGTTGCTTCTTCATTCTTTCTTTTCACTTGTCCAGACACATTTAGTATTGCAGTATACAATAAAAAAAAACAACACAATATGTCAAAGTAGGCCAATACAACCCAACTGACCTTAGCACAAGTCATAAACCTGAAAGCCAGCCTCCACACAGTCATTTTGGCAGCAGATTCCCAGTGGAGTCATTCACTTTGGCCTCTAGCTGGGAAGCAGCAGAGCTGTCCCCTGGAAACAGCAATGACACTGGAGCTGCGGCCAGCAAGAGCCTGGAGCAACTGGCACCTCTGCGTCCAATGTTTCAAAGTAGGGCACAGATATTCAAGCAGCTAATTCTAACATGAAAAACTAAAGCCTACAACTCCCCCGTACCTTACTTATCCACAAGTGCCACGTACGGCCACAGAGGGGTGCTGTGAGAACAAGTGTTTAAGTACTTTGAGTCCTGCAGTGCTAAATATCAGATCAATTAAATATTTCCTCTCACTTGAGACCCCACAAACAATTAAAAAGACACTCACAGAATCAATACGTTATAAACCCAAACAGGTGATGATCTTCCCAGGGTAACACGAGACAAACAGACTTCATACCCCATGCACAGCTCAAAGCTTTGTACTCTAGGAAAAGCGTGTTTTGTTCCTAACAGTGTACACATTCCTGTTTCCTATCCATGGTACTCTGTGCCACTTCAGCAACAGTAGAAGCAGCGCTCACAGGCAGAAACCTACTCCTTAGTAACATGAAAATAAGCATGACAGCACCACATCTCCCTAGTGAAGCCTGAGGCTGGCACAGCCTTGGTACAAGGTGGACTTAGCACGCTAATGTCCTGTGCAGACCAGCGCCAGCACACAAAACCCACTGGGTGCCAGCTGCATAGAGTTTGCATGAAAGCCAGGGCAAGATGTACTCTACTATTCTTTGTTTGCTAATCTGTGTTTAGAGAGCTTACAGTTTGCACACGTAGCCAGCCAGCTCCTCAAACCTTTCTGAGCACATCACGTCTTTACTCCCATCTCACCGTGCAAGTTAACAGAGGTTCACAGCCCTGTTGCGTGCCGCCAGCTCCCTGCCTCCTGCTGGCCTTCTCACCGCACATACCACCTGCAGGCCCCTGCAAGGCAAACCCCCGCAGCTAGCCAGCCCACAGCCTGCAGTTCAGAGCGGTCAGCGCGGTCAGCGCCTCGAATTGCACCGGCATCCGCAGGCCCATGCGTGCCGCCCATAGGTTATTTAGTGCTGGACGCTAGGAACGCTGCTCCTTCCTTCCCACAGAAGTTTGGGGTGACAGCAGTAAGCTCTAATCTTAAAGGCATTCTAAGGAACTCGGGCTGAAAACGCTCGATCTTGTTCTCCGAGTATCACTTCGGTATAACTGCTCCTGGTCAACGCGTTGTTATAAAGACAACCACGGGAACTCCAACGCCCGGCACACGGCGCGTTACAAAGCTCCGTCTGCTCGGACGCAGCGGATCCCCACGCTCGGACCAGCAACAGGTCGGGTGACAGCACAGCGTGCGCGCAGGGCCACGAGGAGCTCCCGACGCGCAGCGAGACCCGGCACCAGCCCCGCTCTGGCTGGAACTACCCCTGACGGCCGTGCGGATCTCCCGGCGCCGCTTGCACCACCGAGGCGGCGGGACGCGCACCCCACGTCGGGACGCCGCGCTCGCCGCCATTCCGCCTCGCCCTGTGGCCCGGCGGGCAATAGCGGTTCCGCAGCCCGGGCCCCGCCTTCCCGCCGCCCGCTCGGCGGAGCTCGGCCCCCAGGCGGCAGCCCCCGGGCCCCCCGGCGGGCCTCCCCCGCGCGCCAAGTTTCCCGCTCGGCCCGCGCTAGGACGCGTTACCCGCCCTGGCCGCAGAGCGGGGCGGTGCCGCCGCGTTACCTCGGCCGGGCGCTGCCCCGGCGCGCGCCGCAGCCACCGCAGCACGGCGCCCACCGCCACCTCCTCGCTCAGCAGCAGCTCCAAAACCGCCGCCATTCCCGGGCGCCTCGGCCGCCGCCGCCGAGCAGGCGCACAACCCACGGCGGGGCCGGGCTGGGCGGGCCGGCGGCGGGGAATCCCGACGGGGAGGGAGGGGGCGGAGCGGGCGCGGGCCGGGGCCGGGCCCCCTCCCCATGTCAACACGCGGGGCACGGGGCGCCTGCGCCGGCCGCGCGCGTCCTTTCCTCTCATGCGCGGTGTTCCCTTCGCCGGCGGGGCGCGGGGCCCGGCCTAGCGGCGGCGGCGGCGCCCGCGGGCCGGGCCGGGGGAAGGGGCGGCGGCGCCCCCCGCGAGCTCCCCCGGCCCCCGGCGGCGGAGGATGGCCGAGGACTCGCCCAAGCGGCGCAAGGCCAATTTTAACGAGGCGGAGACGGAGGTGCTGATCGAGCAGGTGCTGAAGCACGAGCGGCTGCTGTTCGCGGCGGGGCCGGGCCGCGCCTCCCCGGGCCAGAAGCGGAAGGTGTGGGAGCTGATCCGGCACAAGGTGAACCCGGTGGCCGCCTGTCCCCGCGACGTGGAGGACCTGAAGAAGCGCTGGCGGGACCTGAAGCGCCGCGACCGTAGCAAGCTGTGCCGCCTGTCTCAGGGCAGCGGGCCGCCGGGCCCCGCCGCCGCCCTCGGCCTCCTTCTGGCCCCCGAGGAGCTGCCGCCCGGCGCCGCGCCCGCCCGCCGCCACCACCACCACCACCAGCACCTGCCCCCCCGCGCCTACGGCTCCCTGCTGCACGCCGAGGCCGTGCCCATCGTGGGCGGCATCGACACGCTGGAGCTGCCCGGCGCCGCCGTGGGGGAGATGGGTGAGTGCGGGGCACCGCCTTCGCGCCTTGACGCGCAGCGCTGCGCGTAGCCGGCGGCCCGTGACAGTACATCGCAGCAGCACGTGGGAGCGGAGCTCCCGTCCCGGCGGCGCTAAGCCAGCCCCTGCTGTCCACCTGCGTAAATTCCGTTCTTGCAGTTGCGAAAATAAAATGCCAACATGCAATCCTCGGCTGCCCGAAGTGCTGTGACTACCTACGGTTCTGTGTCCCGGAGAGAGGGGGCGTTAACGCGCTGCAACAGCAGCTGCAGTACCCAGGGATTCCCTGCAATCGGCGTTGCCGTGCACAGATGCAACAGAGAACAAATTTGTCTTTTGGGAGCTGCAGCTTAGCCTCTGCGGTGGGGACAGTAAGGGGATTACAATAAACAACTATTCCATAAATGGATCTTTAGGGTTTTCTTCCCCCGGTATAGAGGGGATGTGTGTTCTAAAAGCATCAGAGAGTGCAGCACAAGCTGCTGTGGTGGGGTCTTGGTTCTAGGGCTGATGAGTGGGCTGAGGGGTAAAAACACACCTGACTGACTGTGAAGTTCCTCACTGACTCTCCTCTGCTTTTCCTCTCACCTCGTTTCTAGGGTTTAATGATGATCCTGGTCCATCTCATCAACCCAGTCTTGAGAAGATGAACCTAAAAGAAGAGATAGTGGTGAAAGTGGTAGAGCCGGAGGAAAGCTCTGAGGACATGGCAGTGGTTCCACCTAGCCAGGAGCAGCTGCCTTATCTGGGGACATCGGGTGGTGCTTCCTCAGGGAAGGTAAAAGCCAAATCAAAAGGCAGATCCCAGGCAGACCCAATCGGAATAACTGAAGCAGACCTAATGCAGATTCAGCAGACCCAGATGCAGGTGATCCAGTCTGGCTTTGACAGTGTCAACCACAACCTCCGGCTACTTCAGCAAGGCATGCAGGATCTGAGTAACAGCCTCAGCATCATGGCGCATACACTTGTTGCTATCAAAAACGTCTATGTGAAAAACAACACTGGCCCAACTACGTACACCACCGCCTCTACACAGACCACAGCCGGGTACCTGAGCCCAGGCTCTCCCCAGGTTTCCCCCACTGAGGACAGAGGCCAGCTGCAGATGGCTGGGGGCAGCAGCAGGAGCAGCAGCTGCAGTTCCAGCTCTACATCCCAGGAACCAGGTCCTTCAGAGTTCCCCAGGCCCCCCCTGAGAACCATTAAGAAAGAACATCCAAATGGCTGCTACTACTTCTGCTTTGCAGACATGTAAAACTTGAATATATGTATAGTGACTGTTGTGTTAGGTGCTGTTGTTTGTTCTGCTCCAGCCTGTGACTTGAAGGAGCAAAGTGGACTTGCCCCCCACATTTTTCCCAGTGGGAAACATTTCTCTACAGGAGGTGGCACTAAACACTAAATACCAGTTCTGTTTGTTAACTCAGTTTCAGTTGCCTAATGTTTTTCTGCTGTTCTCTTTATCCTCTTACTCTCTTAAAAACAAAACAGATTTATTTTGACTAAGACTCTTGTCTGTATTATCCTTTGTTTAATGTGACCTTTTGGAAAATAAAAGGCATGAAATTTGGGTGAAAAAGTAACATTATGGTTACTGACCAGCAGGAGCTGACTTACACAGGTTACTTAGTTAGTTGTTTGTTTGTTTTTTAATTAAAGGAATGGCAAAATGAGCTGGTGTTTTTAAGTAGTCGCTTTTTCTAATACTTCTAACATCAGGGCTGTTTGCTGTTGGTTTGGGGTTTTGTTTTTCTAAATCTCAGCTGTGCAAGGAAGGTTTGGCTTCTCTGAGGTTTTAGGATTGAGCTGCTGCTGCTGAATGTACTTCTCCAAATTCATACAGCAGTGCTCCATTTACCTGCTGTTCATTCCCAGCTTGCCAAATACACCTTCTCAGAGGCATTTTGTTTTACTTCACTAGCAGAGCAGGCTATTTCTTGTCATATTAAAATAGAGACATAGAGCAAAACTAGTAACTGATGAGTGATGCCTGGTTTTGATATGGAATAACTGTTCTTATGGCTTATTATGGCTCTATCTTCTGATTCTGTTAGCTTTCTGGAGTTCGTATCACATCACTTGGAATACTAAGAACAAAAAATGTTTCTGCGTTGTTTTACGTGAAGTAGAACTTAGACTCACTGTTAAATAAATTACAGGAGGCAGAGGCTGATTCTGGATAGAAAAATGCTCCTGCATAGCCTAGAAGAGATGCTTTTATCTTTACCTATCAGAGAGATTAGTAAAATCTGCCATTCTTGTCGCTGTACATCTGAGGAAGAAGAAAAGACGAACCTGAGCAAAAAGTAACCTGTTAGGTGCCTACTCTGAGCAGGAGGAAAATATTACTACCGATACTATCATTAAGATAAGTGGAAGGCTCACGTTTAGATCTTGTGTATTAGAGTCTCTTTACTTTGCAAAATTCCAAGTTAACAGAGGCACTCTGCTCATATGTCCGGTGTACTCACTGAAGGACAAACAGCAACCCTCTCACCTGCACTTTTATCCTATCACCTAAAAAATCATTCAGGTCCTCCTCTTAAACATTTACCACCAGTATAAAATTCACAGATACATTGGCATATGGTCACCGGTTTTCCAGTGACTCTGAACAGATGTTTCTGTTGCAAGGACTTTTAGCAGCATAAGAACATGTAAACATCAGGCAAGGCGTATCATTTTTATGGTCAACTTTGATAGAGCACTATGCTACACAAAAATACAGGACTAATTTCTTTAATCTCTAGGGCGGAATTATGGCCATTTGTATTGAAATGTTATAAATCTGGGAGCTAACAGTAGCTGCAAGCAGGAAGGGATAATGCAAGGAATGCCCCTATCGCCAGTTACACACCATTAGAATAGTTACCTCAAAGCAAGGGATCTCATCTCACACCTGTGCAGGAGTCTGAGCTCAGGATAGCTGGGTTTTAACAGGTTTCTTCTGAGGCACTGCTGAGTGAAGAATGGAAACAAATTTCTTAAATAGGCCTTAAAGAACTATCTAAAAAAAACCAAAAAAAAGAAAAAACCAACCAACAAAAACGGTGGAAGAGGGTGACAAATCCTGAAGCTGAGCCAGGTGCAGTTCAATTGCAGCCACCACATGGAATTAGCACAAGGGCTATGCCCTGGAGGAGGTTCTTAGCTCCTGGTTTCCCTTATAAAAGGAGATGGTGTGAGTGACAGCTACCATTACCTTACTCATAAATTGCTGGCATCAAAACCAGGATAGAGTTAGCTTCTTAGAAGCATTTATATTTCTCCTCCTCAGCACAGATGGGATCTGTCAAGCAGTGTTTTCTGGTACCCTTCATTTGTGTTTTGTTCTCATACACAAAGCAGCTTCTTAATACAGCTGTGATATCCCAGGTTGGGTTAGAAAAAGGTTAGTGAGTCAGAAGTTTACCTGGTCTTTTTGGGCAGCTGTTTGAGCTCGTCCAGGGTGCAGCGGCCAGTTCTTTCCCGCCCAGTGTTCTTTCTGCATTTCAATTCTTTCTTCAATTGTTGATTCCTGAATTTCATTTACTCCAGGCTTTCTAGGGAAAGCTAGCTTGTGTGTGCTACACAGCTGTCTCACGTTTATGTTTACATGAGAGCAGGCTATGGTCCAGGTGCAGAGAAGTGCAGCAAGATTTCAAGAGCAGAACTAGTGGGCTGTGTCTCCTGTGGTTGTGCAGATAGCAAAAAAATAAAAAACAACAACACAAAAGGTGCTTCAGAAATGAGATGAGCAGAGCTCAACACTGATCTCCTGTGCTGTTTCTTCTGTTCCAGCCTTGGATCTTCTTCAGTCTGTCAACTGTACAGCCTAGGCATGTTGAAGCCAATTCGAGACCACTCTCCCATCTTGGTTATGTTCACTACTTACCATAGAATCACCAAGGTTGGAAAAGACCTAAAAGATCATCCAGTCCAACTGTTCACCTATTACTAATAGCTCCCACTAAACCATGTCCCTCAACACAACATCCAGTTGTTCCTTGAAATGTTCTAGGTGACTTAAGATACTGTGATATCTATCTCACCTCCAGTACAGAGCATGCACATTTTTTATTTTCAACTTCCAATTAATACAGCTGGCTTTCCATTTCTTTGTGTGCCTTTTCTGTTATCAAATGGTGGCTTCACTGGGAGCACAAAGAGCACACACCATCCAGAAGCACAACAGTACATTTCTGGCTGCTCTTAACAGAACAAGGGCAGAGCTGCCCTTTAATTTGCTTCACATACAGGGCGTAACAGTGGCAATGCCAAGAAAGAGATCCAGGAACTTTCTCCAATTCTTCTAGACCTCTCTAGCAACCTTGTTCTGCTGTGCAATGAGCAAACAGTGTTTTCCACAGCACACAAGGACTACGGCAAGCATGCATGTAGACTGCAAATATATCAATGTGATGACACTGTACTTTTATCTCGTTTTTCTAGAAAGAGAAACAAAAGGATCTTGGATGGAACTAGAGCAACTGGTTAATACTGCATCTCCACACATAGCACAAACTGCCCAGATTCAATAACTTCTGCAAGTTTTTTGCTATTTGCAGCTAAATTGTACTGCGCAGAGAATGAGACTTTACAAGAGGCTGTAAAAGCTTGGTGTGAATGTCCAGCCAGCTGGACAAATAAACTTATTACAGTGGCCTCTGGCTAAAGAAGAAATTATAATTTAGCCTGTTTAAGAATCCATAAGCATAGCTCGCTTGCTACACAAACAAGGCTAGGGTACACCATATCATATTACTAAATAGATCTGATCTGCCATGGCATTTGTTGTTTGGGTGAATGCAGAGAGGATGGACAAAGAACAAGAGAAAATAGAGAAGGAGATATTTAAGGAGGAGGGTTGAGTTATTCTAAATGTTACTTATTACACAACACATCAATATACTAAACAGTAGAACTCCCACTGACCCAATCACTCTCGCAGTATGAGCATCAGCTTCTTTTGCAGTAGTACCGACATCTGCTTTTTGCTTTCTCACTACAGAAAACAAAGTTTTCCTCCATCTAACGTGCAATAGCAAAAAACAACTGAAGAAAAAAATCAACTTCATACAGTATACTTTAAACAGCAAAGTCACCGTACAAACACAGTCAAGGATTGAGGTTTTGCATGCTGAATGAATATTTTATTTAGAACCAGTTTATAAAAATAAAATACAAAATAATTTGAAAACAAAACTTAAAACATTGTACAAAGCCTTGATATGGTACAAATGAGAAAATAAATAATTACACCTTTATGTACAAATGACCATTACAAGCACATCAACTCTTTACTGTTCTTGGGTGCCTGAGCAAACTTAAAAGAAAAAGAATGGCTTAGAAAATTTCCTAGGAGGGGAAAGAGAACTGCAATTACTGAGCAAGAGAATTTTGAAGGACTCAACGTTTGTCTTATTCAGTGGTAACGAACAACCTCAGAACTGCTTTGCGCTTAATTTAATCATGATGCAGATCAAGTACTTAATTCCTTATGGAGTGACAACATTGTATTTTTAGCTAATACATCAATTTCATTCTTTATGATATTGCCTAGAGATTTTCAATTAGCAGCCATTGGTTTGCAGCTTCAAAAATCAGTACTTGTCTGAAGGCATTGCTGGTGATTTTCTTATTTTAGCAGTTTGGATATTCATAGGAAAGCATTAGAAAATTTACACCTGTTTTTTTTCTCTCTCTCTCTCTCATACACAGTGCAACTCATCTCTAGGTTGATTCCACAGAAAATCAGTTAGAGGTTCAAGAATCAAGTGTTGCATTCCAACCTAAGAAAGCAGAGGATGCAGAAAAGGCTGCTAGGCAATCATTCCAGATATCCAGTCATACTAGAGAGAAGGAAAAGATGTGAAATGGCCCCAAATCCCTTACTGCACCCTGTGTTAAACCTTTATGACCTTGCCTGCCACAATGCAGATAAGGACTTGAAAGAATCTGAAGCCACGTGGAGCAAGCTGGTCAAAATTATGTACCTTAGGGAACAAGCTGGTTTGCTGCTACTAGAGCTCCCTTAACGTAAAAATTAGGTCACAGATCAAGTGATCTCAAAATGAAACAAGCATCCGTAACCAATTAATACTAGCTGAAAACACAGCCAGTTGGGGACCATCAGAATCCTGTATGAGTAGCCCACCTGCAGTAATGTTTTCAGAGGAAACAGTGGACTCAGTGCTCTTGGCCTAAGCTGACTAACAGCAGCAATTCTTACAGAAAATAAGGGATCAAAAAGCAAGTCATGTCACAGACTTTACTAAAATTATGCATTTTCCAATTTAAATTACAGTAACCACAAACGCAAGACTTAGAGTGAATTTATTCCTTCAGTCCCTAAGCAGGAAAAAAATAGCTAAACAAAACTAGGTTCTATTTTAATGGAAGTTTCACTTGCACAAGAACAAAAAGGATCTGATCCACTTATGTGGACCGGGGAGAAACAAGAGCAAAACACAGGCTAACATTTGCACTACAAAAAAAAAGGCATTGCTCAACACTTCGAGCAGAAACTTCAAATCCACATTCATTATTTGTACGTACAATTTTGTGCGTTTAAATTTTGCATTGCATTAGTGGGAATCCTGACATACTTGAAACAAAACCAGAGTGAATTTCACCCAGGCTATTGGCATCTAAATTAACCACTCAGCTGGAACTCTCCTGCGGTAAGGAAGGAGCGGGATACACAGGTCTTGTTGCATAGCACTGCAACTAAATTCCCATTCTCTGAAAGACAATTTCTCTCAAGTCCCTGGAAGCTCTGGGTAGCCCCTGCAGCCCAGGTTCAGCTTCCCTGCTGGACTCTGCGGGTCACAATTTGCTTTGTGCTAAATTTATTGTGTCAGCCACATAGTTGTTTCTATTAAAGAAATCACCCAAAAGGAAAATACGTAACTCCTAGAGACAGCTCACATAAATGCCAGCTGCTGTACTAAGTTAGAAAAGCAACGTCTATTAATCCCACAAAAGTATAAAGTTCTTGAGGTGTTGTCACTGCTCCTGTTATAAGAGAGGATGTGTTACCAGCAATGGAGAGTAAAATCAGCCTACATGCTCAATCCTGAAAGGCTGGAAAAATTGCCAATAGATTAGACTTTAAAATAATACATTCCTCTTCTATTCTTCCTCATAAACAAACGCTCAGAGGTTAATATTAAAAATCTAGTTACTTAAGCTATCGTCAAATGAGGCTTGTTGCTACTGTGATTAAATAAACTTCAGCATTTTGCAATATCCTAAGATGATTCCGGGTAGTTATTATAGAATCTTAGCTGAATTTCATAACATTTCTCCTTTATAAACGTTACACATAGGGGAGAGGAAGACTGGCTTTAAGTGGATAGCTGAGGTATGCTTGTGTGAGGTGAGTGTTTATGTGGTTGCGCATATTGGCTACAAACACCATGATCCACACCTACGGACTGCACAGAGCCAAAACACTGAGCCTTGCTTCCTTTTACCAAAGTAACCAGCAACTGCAGATTGTGAACAAGACACATCAGCCAAATCAAAACAACAAACAAAATCCTTCAGCTTGCTGCCTACTTGGTTTGCTCAAAAAGTTGAATAAAAATATTCTGTGCTATTTTGCTAGTTGCAGAAATGAACGAGCATCCAAAGCTTTCAACAGTTAAAGATGGGAATCATGGGTAATTATCAAGGCTTTTATTTATATAGTTGATGGTTCTCTAACAACCCTTTAGGGCAGACAAGCATGTGGAGAATGCGCTATATGGGATTAGGGTTTTAACCTAGACACCTGAGAACCCTCTTGCTCACTGGCATTGAACAGACAGACATGGCTCTCACCACCTCGCAGGATCGTTCCTGCATTAAAAAAAGAAAAGCCTACCATCACTATATTCCATGAGTTAGTTATTGAGTTCGTTAGTGAGTTTAAGCTCCCGTCTATTCTCTTATTCCTTTCTGGAAGATTCCTCTCTCATTTTTAACTTACATATAAAAATCGGAGGCAAGTATTCCCATTCTGCAACAAGACCTTTTTAAAACATTGCAACAACCACCTCCTGAGCAGAATTTCTGCTTCTTAGCGTTTTACAGAAATCTCTACTTCATTATGGAAAACATCTGTTTACAGGAGAGTCCACACCATTCAACTGGCACTGTGTACATTCGCATCAAAGAGAGAAACAATACATATTTAGGAGCACTGCAATTAACCATTGCATAATTACTACTGCGACAAAAAAGACTTATGGGAGTTTTGCCAAAAGAGGACTGCAAGATCAGGCCTTGTAAAATGGAAGAGAATCTGCATCCGGGCATAGCAACATTATGGCAGATAAAGCAGAGATCAGACCAATCAAAGCACCACAGACCTCAGCTCACTCTGGTCAATGAATTTAAGTAAGCAGGATGCAATAGCTGAGACTGTTTCTACCTATATACACACATAGCATGTGTATATATATGTATATAAATAACATGTTTCTATATAGTATACAGTACCTAGGTAAATGTGTATATTCACACATGTACAAACATTTATATATATTTAAAAAATAATAATAATCAAAATTCTGTGTTTTGCCAGCAATAATCAATGTCATAATAATTATAATTTCTAACTGGTTGAGCTCCTGCAAGGCTTTTTCAGATGAAAAACCTCTGAAATACACAGCACCAGACCCTTCCTTCTATACCAAGACTGTCTAGTGAGGTATGATAGAAAGCTTGATCTCAGGCATGCAGACTTCAAAACAAGAATACATCCAGATTTTCCAAGTTACAGCCAGTGGCTACAACTCCCCAGAGGTCTGCACCTCCTGAACGTACTAGCAGTTAAAACCTCATGTTGCTCTTGCCTTTGAACACTGACATTGTTCGTGCTTACTGATCCTACTCAAATACATAGGTGCCTACCATCATATGACTTGCCACCATCGTCATACTGTATGATACCTCCTATTATTTTTCAACAGAGTTTTGCTTAGCAATTAGGATTTGCAATTAATAATAAATTTTGTTGATATTAATATTGATTTTTGAGGCCGCCACTCAAATTCATTATATCATTCAAAATTGCAGGATGAAAGTATTTGTGACATGGTCAGTCTTTTCAAGTTCCGTTTTATTTTACAAGCCTCCTGCCTCAGTTTCTCTAAAAATGCTCCAAAGTGCTGGAAGAAACATCACAGTAACACCGTGAAGAGGAAATGCACATGCAGCATTAGCATCCATAACATGCCATAGCTCTGTTGCACTGCACTCCAAAGAAATGAATACTTGAAGAGCGCCAAGCAACAACTCCTTGAATTACATTGTTTTTCAGCTAAAAAATACTGTACAAGCTGCTGAATGCTTAAGCAAAATGACTATAGATGTTGTATACAATGGAGAAAAATCTTCCCACTCCTGAAAATTTGTTGCAGATACCCTCCACAGATCCTTCATTCCCCCTCACAAGGGTCACACACATACACTGATGGTTTTAGGTAGTCAGTTGCATATGCAAGTGTTGGAGCTTACAGAGCTCATCATGATTAAACAGACCTCCTAGAAATATTACAGTAACGAATATATAGATGAGGTGATCAGCTGACCACTGATCTAACTACATTAATCAGTTGCTACATTAGTCTATAGTATGCAGTTCTGTACGTTTTTGGCAGAAGGCAACAAGCAATAAAAATGTCTAGAAGAGCAGGTAATTCAAGTCACATTATTCATAACCACCCCCCATTTGTATTTTCACTGTTTTCCCACTAGTTCCTTTGGAATTCCCAGCAAGAAGCATTCGGTGATATAGAGGCCTTTTAACTTGTATTGCACTGAAAGAAGCCTGGATTAACAATCATGATTGATCTCTTATCCTATTTTGGCATAGTTTACTACTGTTACATTGGCAACTAGTTCAAGTACAGGTGAATGTCTACAACACTGGCTTATTTTATGGAGAATCACAGAATGGTTTGGGTTGGAAAGGATGTTTAAAGATCAAGTAGTCTAACTCCCCTGCCATACATAGTAAAGTGCAGTAATGGACAAGTCTGTATTTTTGAAAGAGCACAAAAAATCCTTAGGTGTTGATATCCTTTCCCATCTATAAAGCAATTAGCTGTTTCTGGATTCTGTTGTAATAGAGAGAAAATACAAACACCTCAACTTCAGCATTTCAGGAGAGCATGCATAAAGTTGGTACCTATTAAATCCTTTTAATGTAGGAGTTAGCTCAAAGGGCCCTAACAAAATGGAAAATAAGGGAGACTGGAGAGAAAATAACCTTAGGCTGCCATATACCACCTTAACAAATAATTCCAGCAGTGCCCAGAGTAGAACTTTCACAAATAGAAACCAATATTCTCTCGCTTTTTTTTTTTTTTTTATGGCATGAGGAAAACAGGAAGGAAAGATGGAACTGTTGTCACATTCATCTATCAGGTATTCATTGACTGCCACTGTACCTATATCATGAGTATTCACAACAATTAAGAACATACACTATAAAATAAAAATGAATAATCAAACAAGCCCTATTCGTAATAAGAAATAAAAATACCTTTCAGTTTCTGTTCCTGTTCATATGCAAATGCACACACAATTCTAAAGAAAGACAGAGAGCTGCAAGACAAAACATTGGCTGGCTGAGAAATCAGTAGTCCTTCAATCTTGTTCCAAGGTATAAAGGTTACCAGACTTATGTGCACTCCAGATTTTTTTTTTCCTCCAGGAAATAGGAGATGCAATGCCAAGAGTATTCAGGAGCTAACAGAGGGAACTGCATTATGTGTGGTCCATAAATTACAAGTGAAAACATGAATGTGAATTTATATAAGCATATACATATATGTATATATAAATATTTATATCATATAATTTACCATGAGGACATGCAATTATTGGTATAGCACCTATTATACAATATAATACAAAGGAATAAGACTTTCCAATGGTACAGTTTTTTTTTTTTTCAGAAAAAGCAGGTATATCCTACCTATTGCATTCATCTGTAGTGATTGAAACCTGAATGAAATTAAGGTTCCACACTGTGCTACATTACGTATGAGAAACAATATACATATTAACAATAAGAAAAATCAACATAGTCTGACAGAGCAAGTGAAATTCAGTGCAGCTTCAGGGCAGCTTTAATGCAGCATTAGAATGTGTTAGCTCAGAGACAAAATATTCCCTTTTAATCCAAAGGTATTCATTTGGCAGAGGTTAAATAAAAAAAGCATAGATGCTGGCTGGAGAGGCATATGACTACAGCAAGCAGATCAGCAACTGACAAATCTCCTACACATCCAGTATCTCCACAACAGTTATAACCAAGGAGAACTGGCTGCATCTTTTTTAGGATTGCATTCATGCTCGTTACTATTCTTAGCCAGTATTCTCTTCTGAATGTAGCAAGAAGTGCTGTATCACAATGTTCTCTACTGAGATTCTAGAGCACAAGAGATTATTAAGTAACAAGGAAAAAAGAAAACAACAACAAAAAGAACACAACAGAAGAATTAGACACTCTGGTCTTTACTGGCAGATAACAAAGCTTGGCTATCAAAGAATGATTCAGGAAGAATAACAAAAACCCAACATTAAAAATATCTCAGATTGTTTTCTATGTATTTTGCTCTAGTGATTCTTACTCAGATTTTTTCAAGGTATTGGCCATATTTCTGTCACCTGAATCCTCCCAATGAGTTTCTCTTTCATTTTTTATTAAAATAAAATAATTTTAAAAATCTTGGTTATAATCAATTCTCCAGTGTAATGTGATTTCAGTGATCCATAACTAACAGAAAAAACAAAAGCCAGCAGTAACAAGGATTCTTTTTGCATTTTGCTTAGGGAAAGGTCAGGCACTCCTTTTTGAAAATTCACTGCAACCCACTGCATATCTGCAGCATTCAGTGAACTACAGACTTCTTTTTCTCATCTCCTAAGATGAGGATGCTCTTCCAAATCCTACCTAATGAGGTAGGACACCTCATGATTCCCAAAGAAACATATGATATGGAACCAAGAATTAGCAAATTTCTAATTAAGCATATTTCTACAAATTATCACTACAAAAATGTCTTAGAAACTCTTAATATTCATATTTAAAGTGTCACCAGAGTAAAGAAGGGACAAGATATACACGATACTTCATGTATGCAAATCTATGCTCTAGTAGACGGGACAAGATGAGTACTAAGGGACCTGGACATGTGAAACTCAAAATGAAAGAGATTCATAAGGTAGAAATATCATTGTCTTATAAACTGTGCTTTTTTAAACTGTAGAGGCGTGCTCGAGCCGTACTTAACTCCCAAGTGGTGATGTTGTTTTGGGAATAATAGCTTTGAATTTCTTAAATAATTCTTGAGACAAGCCTCAAATAATTAGGCCAAATCTTCTAGTTAAGTAAACTGAAATCATAGAAATAAATACCCTTTCAAAACACTCACCTGGGAAATAATTTTTTTTTTTTTTTTTTTACTTTAAACAGATAGATTGCACCTCTTTGACTACCCAGTCATTCTTCATTCTTTTCCTATCCTTTATCCCTTCTCCCCCCAGATCAGCTTGCTGCCTGCTCTTAAGCAATGCCTGGCCACTCATTTACAAAGTATGCTTCCTCATGAATAGTTTATGAAGCTTACGTTCTTAAAAAGCGCAGATTCAACACTTTTTTTTTTTTTTAAATATGCTTTTTTGATTATTTTTTTTTTAAATACACAGTACACAGACACAACATGCATCAGACTTAAGAGGCGGATTTATACCTGTCAAGGCCCAGTTCCTATCTGCTAAGCTTAGTGGCTGATTTGCTCTTTCCTGTGGGAGTCTTAGTGTTTGGGGAATGGTATAAGGAACTGCCAGATCCTTTCAGACCATTCTTGCTTGGTTTGTTGTAGCAGTGCTCTTGCTGGCAGGATCTCCTAGAAGATGAGGAGCCTGAATGGCTAGGAGGTGATTTACTCCTCCCAAGATGTGGGGATGAACTCCTCTGATCATGGTGGGTTCTCCCCGCCCGTGATGGGGAAGAACTAGCAGTACGGGGTAAGGAAGAGCTCCTAGGGGAGGCACTGGGACTGCGCCGGGGGTTGACAGGGCTTTTGGGTGGTGTTTTTGGACTATGTGGAGATCCTGGACTCTTACACTGTGTAGAACTCCTTGGTCTTTGAGATCCATTCTGTAGAATTTGAGCCAGACGAGAGATAAGATCCGAGTCCGAGCTGCTGCTCCCCAGGACTCTGTATCTGCGTAACCTTAAGAAGAAACAAAGAAAAAATATTTCTGTTTCAATCTATCCACTAACATTCAAATAGACACACAGTATCATTGGAAACTAAGGATGAGTTTACAAGGAAGAACAGACATCTGAATGTGAACTTTACAAGTAGGAAGGCAGAGATGTTCACATCTAGTTTTTGGCCTCCATGTTATTCTAATCAACCCAATAATTGCAGTTGTATAAACTCACATAAACAGTTTAAACATCTACAAGAAACTGAAATTTCCTAGTGATGCTGATGTGCACAGGAAAGCAATCCTTACAATATCTCTGTTTTCATGGGATATATCCATTCCTGTCCATTATCAGTACACTCCTATACACAAAGGACAAAGCAAACCACAACTTCCTTCAGAGGATTTCACACTACCGATTATATCATAATTCTCCTTATCCTGGTAATTTAGGCACTGAATAAACTAGATTATGGTTGTCTCTATTCAGAACCTGCAAAGGCGCGTTTCTACAGTTCACTCTGTCATCCATTGGTTGTTTTTACTTAGCCATGATCAGAGCATAGTTAATTAAATTCATACTGATGGGTGGACTCTCCAAAGAAGAATAATTAAAGCTTCTACAATAAGTATGGTTCAATGTTAAAAAGGGGCTGCATATGATAAATCCTACTGTTTTCCGTAAGTTTGTGAATAACTGACAGTTCTGAATAAGTGATCGCATTTGAAGAAGAAAAAAAGGGCAAGGATTTAGTTATAGATTGACAGATTTAAAATTTCTGACTACACATCTATTGATGTATAAAACTGACTGGTGAAGCAGACCAGCAGTCTTTCCTCATTCATTTTCCAATAAAGCAAGATTTTTTAGAGAAGTGAAGGGCAGAAATTAAAAAATAATAAGGATGGGACTTCCACACAATTACATGCTGCACAGTAACTGCAGCCTAGCTCAAATCCATTTTCAGCCTGAAAACCAATCTCTATTTTCACTGTGTTACCTTGCTTCTACCCCAGGCCTAGTAGGTGGTTTTCCAGGTGGTGGCCGAGGAAGGAACTGAGTTGAATTTGAACCGTTGACTTGATCAGTAGTGGCCCAGGACACTGGTCTGGGTATCTTGCTTTTTCTGGACTGAGGGCTGCTTGGAGATAAAGAACTATCTTCCGTCTGCTTGCTGAAATGAGAGTCCAGCGTCAATTTAGAAAATGAGGATAATACATCATCCTCAGAAAATGGTACTGGAGCAGCAGCCATTTTTTCCTCCAGTGACTTATCAGAGGCACTTGAGAGGTCACCAAGAAAAGATTTGAGCTGTCTCTTTTCCACAAGTAGTCTGACCAAGTCTGTCTGATGGGCCTTTTTTAAAAGAAGCTTTTCCTTTGCTGAAACAGGAGAAGACGATTCTGATGTTGAGTCTATCTCTTGCGCTAAAACCGGGATTCGGCTCTGCCTGAATACAAAAGGAGATTTAACTAAGTCCTTTTTAGATCGATGAGAATTCTCATTTACTGAAATGCAGTGGAATAACTCTCCATTTCTGGGAGCACTTTTCTCCTTCTTGTCCTCCTGGTGCAAAAAACTAGTAAGAGCCACTTGGTGGCATTGCAAGTCTTCCTTATTAGAATGAAAGCCATTTTCCTGAACTATTTTGCTTGCTTGTCTATCAGCATATGAGTTGATCCGTCTTGATGGAGAAAATTCTGGTGTTTCAAGTGCTGTTGACTTCAGAAGCTCATCTTGATTTGGCACCAAGCAGTCAGGCCTTGGCTTTGATTCTTCAGCAGCATCAGTATTAGTTAGAGGTTCTTCATCTGCAGATTTCAAGCTTCCTGGCAAAGAATTCTGCTCCTTGCTCACCATTACAACAGCATCATCAGAAACCACTGGAAGTAGTTCTTCCTCAGTTTCTCCAGGAAGTTTTTCAAGTTCCTTCTCTTCCTGTTTCCCACTGTGTTTTTCAGGCAGGTCCTCTTGGCCACTGCTCAGGACACTGGCACGTTCTTTGGCACGCCCCTCCCTTTCAAGCACTTCTTGGCTGATATGAAGTACCATATCTGGTCTGCTGCCACTAACTGTGGCATCTTCTGTCACAACCAAACCTGGCAAAGTTTCCCTTGGAGACAGAAGTTCCACCGTTTGTTCCATAGACTGTGCATCCCGCTCTCTTTTCTCCAGCTGGTGGCCATAATGAAAGCTCTCTGAAGCAGACTGTGTGGATGCCACAGAAGGCCTGGGTATCGTTACCTTAAAAAATTTGAGAAGGAGAAGTGAAAACTTCAGTAATATCATAGGAAGCATTCTTTATATTGCATTTGTGACTCCCATGTCTTCAAAATACATTAAATAATGATTCCTATGAATCACAATGATCAAATAATCGCTGAACTTCATAAATTACATATAAGTTATCAGGAAATTAAATACACTATCATCCCAAGACAGAAACACATTACACAAAAACAGCCTCAGTGGAAAATGCTGCAGTTATCAAAGAACATCCTGGAAGAGACCCAGATTAAGAGGTAAGCACTTTACTATTTTACATTAGTTTGAATACTTTCAGTGTACAAATAAACAAGAAT
This sequence comes from Excalfactoria chinensis, assembly GCF_039878825.1. Taxonomy (NCBI): domain Eukaryota; kingdom Metazoa; phylum Chordata; class Aves; order Galliformes; family Phasianidae; genus Excalfactoria; species Excalfactoria chinensis. Next base: position 32,266,772 of record NC_092829.1, on the reverse strand, counting down.
ACTTTCTAGACAAGTACACAAGACAAAGCACACACTGAGGTCCAGATTCAGGAGTAGACTTAAATATCAGTTTAAGCAGAATTCAGACCCTTTGTTCACAAGAGAACTAATGAAAAAGCTCTATCTACCTAATTGAATGCATCAGTACTTCTAATACCTACTGTTCATAAATATTCCGGAGTACACAAATTTTAGCTACTTCCTTCCCTATACAAGCTTATGCCTTTTTTAATTATTAGTTTAAACTGAGCAAGCAGGTCAGGACTTCTTACTTAAGGTCATTAAGAGATTCACAAACTAAATATTCACAAATCTAAATCTCCTGATGGGTCTAATCTAATCCTATGTGTGCCCAAAACCTATATATAGTATTGAATCAGAGTCAGCATGAAAAATGATAGATTGAGTATATTGTTGGAGCACACAGGAAACAGGAAACCTGCCTTCATGTCTCTTCCCACCCTGAATAACATAAACACTCTTTCCTATCAAGTATGGGCAGAACCATAATGGATCTGATCCTTTGCTTTCCCACTTAAGATGGGTCACTGCACAATAAGAAGTGCAGGAGTCATGAGGTCTGGGGGGGTTAGGTCACACAGAAGTGACAGGAGCTCCCAAAACTATTGATTCAGTGACAGTAGAAGAGACAACTACTGATAGCCTATTTCCAATAGGTTGTGGTACAGAGGACAGATTTCACTTGAAACTCTACAGAAATTATCTAGACAAGCCACTGAGCTTAACATGTTTTTTGCAAGAGAGAGTGCATTGGTACTTCTGGGCTAATCTGTCAGGACCAGCAACAATTCATACTATGTACTCCAATTTCACAAGCGCAGAACTTTCAAAAATAAGAAATGCCAACAGAGAGAGAAGGATATACAGAGAATATACAGTCTCTTGGGAATCTGATGCCTTCTCTAAAATTCTTGATTTTTTTTTCTTTTTTTTTTTTTATAATCCTGTACATCATTTCTATCAGTGTGCACATTCATTCACCTACATGAAACAACAGCTTATACTATAAACAGCTCACTAGAACAGAACAACAAAAAATAAACCACGGTTTGAAATAGAGATGAATTAAAAGGACGACTGTTCATGTTAAAAAAAAAATATTTCTGTACTGTAAAATGTTTTCTGAACATACTTTAATTCACCCAATACAGTTTGGGAACTTAACCTAAGAAGTATGGCTTTATTATTATTATTATTTTTAAAGGAAGTGTGGAGAAAAAAAGAGGAAATATGAAATAAGTGAACTCTTGTTTTTTAAAGTGTATCAGTCACTAGCATCTTCTCTGAGCTGAAATTTATTGAAAGTGGGGGGGGAAAAAAAGTTATGCATTAAAACAAAATGAAACAAACAAACAAACAAACAAACAACAACAACAAAAAAAACAACTGGGAGCTTTTGTCCTTCTATATTTGCTGAGTTTATGTTCTACCTTGACAAACACATAGAAATTGTTTAGCTTCATTCAGCAAAACAGTCCTCTTCACCTACTCTTATTCCCAAGTCCAGGTCTTTCTTCTGAAAGGCACATTACTTCTCTTTTGAGTTAGCAAATTCTTTCTCACTGCAGCAGCTTTCTTGTGAGAGAACCCACGCAAATCAGTTTAGCCACAGAAAGAACAGAGGAAGCAGATATTTGAAAAAAGAACCTTTTCATGATTAACTCAACTAATACCTAAACTTTAATTTGAATGTTAGTACCATAGAAATGGTTTAGTAGGAACTCTGCATAGAAAGGAAAAAGAGATAGAACTGAGTGTAACTCCCCTGTCTCCTATACCTATTCCCTAGTTTTATCTCTATCTTGTTTCAATAAGCCATTCCACAGGGCTGCAGGTGGAATTTCCAAAATAAGGAAAGTGCCTTTACAGCAGCAGCTTCTTTCCTCCACTCATCAGTTTAATCTTCAGAACTTCTTTCCTACCTTATATAAGTTCATGTATCTATGAAATCAAACTTCATTTGTCTTTTCTCTTTTCCCTTCTCCTTTTCATCCATTTTTGGCTCTACAGCCTGGAAGCAATACAATCAATGTTAATACAGGCCTGTAGCTTCTGCAATACCAATCCCTTGAATCTTTCCAGTTCACCAGCTTCCTCTCAGTTCATAAGTGTTTCCCTGTTGCTTAATTTCTCTTCCACACTGTGTTTTCATATCCTCTAAGGTGATGGGTATCTTGTGAGGATAGAGAACACACAGTGTGTGTACATTATTTAAGTGCATCTATTACACATGTCCTAATTCCAATATTCTTTAACTATCTCTGTTTTTCAGTTACTCCTATAGCAGTTAACAGGTAAAGGAAGAAGTTCTTTTCTAACAAAAACCCCTAAACTCACACATCCACAGGGCTAATACTGACTGCTCTAAAAGTTCATCTTTAATTGCTTTCAGACAATGATTGTCCTTGTAATAACTGGTTAATTAGTTTGGTCATTCTGTGACCAAAACAAGAACTCATTTAATTTCAAACTTCCAAACAACATGTACATCAATTAAAGAATATTCTTCAAACTTACTTAAGTTGTATAGAACTGCTGGAATTGTTGGGTAACTGGTGAGCAGCTGCAGTTCCAAATAATTAGTTCATAGCTCTCATACAATACTCCTGTCATATATACTGCAATTAAAAATGGGCTAGTATCAAACACTGTTCTTCAGTTTCACAGAGGAAGTCTTTTTCTAACAAAGCATCAGTTTGCTTTAACACACACTTCAGAGATGTAAAAACACAGCAACTGATATCACGCTTATCTTATGCTTTCATTTCTGTCTTCACAGAAACCAATTTCCTACTCTTTCACAGTTATTTTTTCATGGTGTAAAATATTCAGAGATTAAAACCACTGAAGAAGCATGGCCACTTCATGATATTTTCCTGTGGAAAGTTGGAGACTACAGATTTCATGAGGACTGACTTATGCATCAAAGCTAGTGAATACAAATGGCTCTAAGGAACACAATTCGATCAGCATTTCTAAATTGAGACTTTACTACCTTCTTTCGGATGGTAATTAGATTGCCATGAGAGGTCATGCTCACTTAAGATATCCTACTTTTTCAGTTAAGAAACAAAGCAAAACGCTACAAATTAGAGATGTTATCCTTCTGATAACAGAGGATTGTAAATAAAATGTTGTATTTATTTTCAATTACTGGTGCAGATATTTGATATACAAAATACACTTAAAATGTTTTTGGAGCTACTAGGCACAAATGGATAATAATGATACAAGAACCTTTAACCAAATCTAGCTTAGTTTTAGCATCAAGCTATCAAAAATACACATTAGAACATTTTTTTTCTAACTTTAGAATAATCTTTTCTACTTCAGAATCATCTTTTTGAAGCTAAGTTCTATATTGACGTCTGTTCCTATAGAGAAAATACCTACAACTTTCAGAAACAATAAAACTGTAGAGTAATATTTCATCAGAAAACAAACAAACAAACAAAAACAACAACAACCAAAACCAGATCTCCTTTTCAAAGTGACATCATATATATATTGTTAGTTAAGAGTCAGTGCTGGTTTCTCTCTCTTTTTAAAAACAAACAAAAAAAACACAGCAGCCTTCCTTTGTCATGAAAAAGAGAAACACAGAGACCATCAGTCACATGAACATACTCTTCTGCACAACAGCAATGGAGTCCAGCCACTACTGTTCAGATGAATTCTGAACATTCCTCTCCAGATATCACTTTCGATAAGGAGACATCATAAAATACCACATAATTCATACATAATATCTACCTTTATTTCAGTGTGCAGATTAACAGCATCTGTATTTCTGATTTTTATACCCGATTCCTATGAGCCAATACATAAAATCATGTTACTGCTATGCTATATTTGTGCTTCAGTTTTGCTGTTTGCTTTATATATTTGATTTCTGTAAAGGCAAAAATATCATTCAGATTCAAACAGCAGCATCCAAAATAAAATAAAATAAAATCTAACACAACCAACAACAAGAAACAAAATTCAGAGTCTCCCTTCTCATTTTTCAGTGAGACAGTGAATCCACCCGTGTGTGCTGTATAACTTGAATCCAGTTCTATCCAATTATAAAATTGGCACTGTATCTGCACACATTGCCCAAAGTTTGTGTTATGCTTGCGAGGGAAACAATCCATGAATATTACACTTTCCATTGGGAAATCAAACATGTCAGAAGAATTTATGAAACTCAAACTGTGCTAATATGACTTCAATACAAATAGCAATTTATGCAGTCATAACAATACTGTACACATGAAATTTCATTTTAAAATTTGAAACCTAGATAAACACTTTTAAAAAATCTCTCCTAATAATAGTTAAGATCTGTTTGAAAGCATTACAGGTTTCTCACATTCATAGTGCTTCACCACCAATAGTAATTATTATCTGTATAAAAAAACTAGCTGCTCTCAATTTGCTTATAAGTGTGCTTTATAGATATTCTTTACAGGAAGCAGACCCAGAGATAGCAGTCTTACGGTTTTTTTCCTCTTTTCTTTCAATATTTTAATAAATACTCTTTTTCTCTATATGCAAAGCGTTACAGTTGCACAGTGTGCAGACAAAGATGTAATCAGAACCCAGCTTATCTTCTAAAAACAAAATCCCTTAATCATTTGGCAGTCTGCTGTTACCTAGCTTTGCCTCTGTGCACAGGTGTGATGACAAATATAAAGCACAGCTTCATATAGTAGTCACAACACAGCTGATTTCACTCAAGCACTCAGATGATCTACAGGCTACATGTTGCCAGTAAGAGATTTAAAAGTTACGTACAAGTGTGAAGTCAGTATATTCAATTCTGTTTTGGTTTCAAGCACAGTAACAGTAAGATGAAATATGGCAATAAGACAGCATCACTTTAACCAACCTGAGAACTCTTTACGTATATTGTATTCCCTGTTTATAAACTGCTTACAGCAACTATAGCTGTAAGAAATAAGAAAACACATCTACTTATACTAGAAATTGTAATAATTATTTGAAATTGAATCACTTCTCAAAAACTATACAGTGGTAACATTGAAACATTGGAGACCACTTTTCTATCTGTCCTAATTTTAGTAATTTATACATGATCCTTTTCTAAAAAGTTCTATTTCTTTTTTCCCCCCATATGAAAAACCTATCCAATCAGAAGAAAATGCTAAGATAATAGTAAATTCACAAACTTTAAGGAAGGATTTTTGTTTTTCCCTCTGTCAATCTATTTGGCCTATTTGAATTATAACAGTCAATTTTTTGACACCAGAGTTGATCAGCTCACTCTGGGAAACTGCGCAGGCCACTGAGCATCTTTTACTATCTTTCATCATCCTTTGTTAATGAAATTTTAATGCTGGAAAATATTTACTAAAGAACATATGTTTGGGCTAAGATTAGTTTGGCACTTTACGAAAGCGTAACAAAAAGTGATCATTTTGAGGATCACAGACAAGAATAGATTAACCCTGCGGTTATGAATTTTGAGAAGTACTGCGGATTTCACAATTAAATTAATAATTAAAAAAAAAAACAACAGTAACTTAATATATTTTTTTAACTCCATTTTCTTGTTCTCCTTTTGTTTTTTGTCCATGCCTCAATGCACATGCTAACAATCAGTGTATGTGGATGCTTTTATTAAGGCTAATTTATTGCCCTCTCCTTCACTATTCTGCCACATAGTTTTTAAAACAACGCAGTAAGGTAGTTTATTGGGAAAAATAACGCCTACGAGAAAATAAATGTGAAAGTGCTAACCAATTTCAACTGCTTTACACATGAGACACAGATTAATCATTCCCGAACAGAATGAACAGCCACAAAACCATTAATTTAAAATTAGCCCTGCTTGTACATAGAATCATAGAATTACTCAGGTTAGAAAAGACCTCAAAGATCAAGTCCAGCCACAGCCTAACCATAGTACCCTAACTCTAACAACCCTCTGCTAAATCATATCTCTGAGCACCACATCCAAATGGCTTTTAAACACATACAGTTATCTTTATCCAAGGATTTTTATTATTTTTTTTTTTTAATTAAAGGCACACCTACAACCTCTAACCCTTGCTGCTCTAGTGAATCAGGAATATACACACATTTCATTACCCCCATCTATCTGACATCAAACTAAAGGAGGCTGCAACTCAGTTCCTGAACCCTCAATCATCAACAATCAGGAAAGAAAACACCTTTGCCTATGTCAGGAACAAATGTATCACTTTACTTTTTAGTATGTGAAACTAAATTCAACGATGAAGATCTCTGAGCTCTGCAATTCATTAGGTATGAATGCTGAACTAAATGGCAAGCAGCAGTAAATACATGAAAATATATTCAGTACCAAATATTTATCCAGAATAATACATAATAGTATAAAAATATTTTTTAGTATTTAATTGGATAAAAGCTTCAGGTTACTAACATGCATATTCATCTTTCATGCTGCTGGAGTTTCCAACTTGCTAAGTACCTAACACCACTGAAATGTAAAAGAGAAGAGGATCTGTAAAATTATTTCAGTTCTTCAGTGAGCCATAAAGTACATAAGGTTTTCATTGTTGAAATAAACTGAAGATTCACATGCTTGTAGCTTCCACAGCAAATGAAACTCTGGAAGTGACACTCTCAGTAAAGCCAGGAGTGTCAAAAATCAAGGAGAAGGAACAAAGCAGTTATGGACTTACCAGATAAGAAGAAAGAGAAGGCTGAGAATCCTGCATATAATCTTCGTCCCTTCCCTTTTTCACACTACTCAGTAGCAGCACCTGGCACAATACCTATTCTTTTTCACATGACAAGAATATACCGCTTCTGAGCCACTCTTAATATTTTGCAGCTGTTGGGTACTAAGGAAGCCAGAGAAGATTCTGTATGAAAACCTACTTCGAGTATTATGAGGAGCTTGGTAATTACAACTGCAATATATTCTAATTGAAAAATTCAAATTGCAGATGTACAAGCAAAAAAACACCCATCCATTTCATATCCTGGGATACAAACTAACACCAAAGCTTAATTTTAAATGAATTAATTTCTCTAAAGTCCTTTTCCCTAGTCAATAGCCACTCACCTCTGTTATTGCTCACCACTGATCCTACTGAAGTTTGAAAGTACCTAATGATGATGGTTAACTTTCTAAATCAATACTTCTGTGCACGCTTCATGGACAAAAATAAATTCACATAAAGTTATACTGAAAAATAAGTTGGAAATAAATGACAACATAAAATATAATCTGAATGAAAAGTTAATGGTAAAATGATGATGATATGTTACAGCCTTATGCATTAATGCCATGCCATACTGCTTTACCAGTCAATCTTAACAATTTTGTTAATAATACACAAATTACATAAAACTTTAATTTGATTTCAAGTCTTTTTCATTTTCATAATGTAAATAAATTGGGAATACAAAGTTATGAAAATTCTGCTTTCTCTAGTGACATTTCCATTAGGTATTAATCCAGCAGTTCTCATCTTTGCTTTATATATATTGTAAGCAGTAGAACAACTCCTGAATTGTTGAGGAATTAGAAGCAGAACTTTGTAGAACTAAGTAGAACTTTGACTATATCCTACTCCTTCGTGTTAGAATAATTTACAGTAGTATAAATTTTAATAAGCATTCCCAATTCAAAATCTACCTGCTATTAATGATAAATTACAGGAAAATTCTTATATCAAAAAAGAGGGATTTTAATTTCCATTTTGAAAGAAAAAAATATGTATACATTTCTTAAATTTATTAATCCTAACTTTTCCAAGAGAAAATCCCTCCGTGGATGGGAATCTATCTTCCAGAAATATTTGATGCTCCAGATCACAGTAACTGTGACCCACAGTAACCACTTCTAAATGGAATTACATATATCTTTGTAACAGAACTTCTTACTCAATTCCTTAATAAATCGATTCATGTGTGTAGCAGTATGTCTAGCATATGCACCTGGTACCAAACTCGGAAGAGCAACTAAAAAACTTTGCAGGTGACTGCTATAATGCAATCATTTCTATGAAGACAAGACTTATTCACCTGCTGAAGTTGTGCTTTTGAGATGCGAATGACAGTGGGAAACTTGTTGCCACATGGAATGACAGGAAGCTGCCTACGACCAGTTGAGCGGGAAGAAGAGGAGTGGCTCTCAGGTGATTGACTCCTTGGTAAACCAGCCTCTTTCAGAGGGTCCGGGTAGATGGACAGATAGGCTATAGGGCTCATGGTGCGGAGGATGGGACTTGAAATTCTTGGAGTGGAGAAATGCAGCATATGAGATGAGCTGAGCTGTGAGAACATGGCAGGGAAAAAGTAAGGTTCAGAAATCAATACTGTAGTAATTCTTGTTTCTGTCCCGCATTTTCTTAGAAGACTGCATTACAATCTCCCTCATACGGTAAAAGCTAATAATTTAAGAGGGTTTTTGTTGTTGTTGTTTTGAAGTCAAATTATCGTATTTTGCATCAATTTAAAAAAAAAACAAACCAAAACAAATCTAACAACCAAGTCAGAAACGAGCATCCTTTCTGCTGCTGGCTTCTGTTATTCAGTCTGTCAGAACATAGGACACATTTAATGAACTGATACAGTCTGTTCCAAGAACACCATGTAGAGAGTCTGGCTGATTGTTGGCTGGTCCTCACAAATGCTCAGCATATCCATTCAACAGTGCTGTTTTCAATGATAAGCATAATTTTAGCAGATACACCCATTGCATGCTTTACAAACGTGACTGTGTGACTATGGCTATAAGAGTGTATAGAACCATAGCTGAATGGATTAATCAGTAAGATTAGCACTAAACAATTCTGCTGAAATTTTCTAAACATGGGACTGAATTTGCAGGATACACTGGCCTGGAGAATCCATCAACAACTGCTTCATCTTGTATCATATCAAGCAAACATTTAGAAAAGAGCAAAACCAACAGGAATGCTAAAGCCAAAGTGTTACAAAGTAATAATTTTAAAGAAAGTACATCTTCAAGTTGGTTATTGACTCTAATAAAACCTATAGACTTGATGAACAATTCTGAAGCCAACTGATCCGTTCTAAGGCCTTTACCTATGCTGAACAAGTGGCAACCCATCTGTCAGTGAGATTACTGTTTATGGATTACAGGGTTTTGTTCCAATTATATTTGGAAAATCCATGAACAGTAGGGATATGGAAACTAACAGAAGTGATATGGAAAGTCCAAACATGACTTGCCATTTCCTGTTGTGATATTTGCAATTCTAACCTGTATTCCTTGGAAACAGAGCACACCTGTCAGAATTTTGTTTTCAAAGAAAAAGGTATTTTTCTACTTGCGTCAATCCTAAAGCTTCAGTTCCCTTACAACAATCTATCTTTTAAATGCAGAAAAAAAAACTATTTCCAGTGTCTCATAAAAACAGAAACTGAGACTATAAAGCACATGAACACTACAGAACTAAAAACCCTCCAATAAATGAAAATTTAAGAGCAGTTTTATTGATGCAACATAACTCAATGTATAAAATGCTAATTCGAATGATATTGCTATGTAATAAAAATAAGCAGATTCATAGAGTTAAACAACTTCTGTAACCATGCATATATTATTATAATATTATAATAGGGCAATAATAATAATATAATTATAATATTATATGAATATTATAACATATTGTTATAATGCATATTATTAATATATTAATACATTAATGCATTATTATATTATATTGTTGTTATTATACATATATATATGCGTATATGTATATACATATATATATATATTTGGAACTAGGCTGCCAAGAAAATGTGACCAGAGTAAACTGTTGTCTAACTTAAACTGAAGTTGAAATGGGCATTAGCTGATAAATATTGGATTACTTTAACATCATTGTTGGCTTTTTTCCTGAAATAACTGCTTGACAAATATCCTATGTTGCAAACAGTTTTGTGTATCTACCATATGGAAGTCACTGCAATTAAATACAAAGACAGTAAATTAATGAGGCCATGGTTCAACAACACAGCAAGTTCAGCATTAAACTCAGAAAACCAGATAAAGAAGAACAAGAAAAAAGCAATAGGATGCAAAGCGCTGCTCCAATATAATTTTCTGAATAGTCTATATCACTTCTAATTCTTTTGACAAATTAACACCGGCAGACATTACTGTAAATCAAGAACTGCCTCTCCTGCTGAAGCCAAACTCTACAGAAAGCCATATATCATACAGTCAGCACATACATACCAGCATTTTGTAAGCAATTCAGCAGAAACTGACTCTGTGCCCATGACCAAACCAGATCAAATTGGTACTTACTGGGTAGTCTATTCTGTATGACTGCAAAACCATGTCTGACAACAAGAAAATTACCTCTTTACATACATGTAGCAAATTAAGCTATCATTTCTGGAAACGTAGGGGTTTTTTAAGCCCAAAACTTGCTAATCACCAAACCAGTAACTTACATAATAACTTCAGGGGGTTGGACTCGATCTCTGGAGGTCCCTTCCAAACCGATTCCCCACAGAAATCACATTTAATCCTTTAATCATTGAATGTACTCCACATATTTTTTCTTTTACTCTTTCAGCTCAGATTTCCCTCTTGAACTTCTACAATCTCACATTCTTAATAGGAGCACTGATACTGTACAGAACTGATATTGTCACCAATTACACCAATAACCACGTATACACATGTTATCCTGAAAAGCAATTACCTGCAAATGGAAGGACTATAGATCAGCTATTTCTTTCCCTCAGTGGGAAATAAAACTGGGGGGGAAGACACCTTCAATTTCCTATACATAAACATTCTTGCTACTACTAAAAAAACTTTTTCATTCATTCACTTACTATAACATTAAAGTAAGTACTTGCATATTTGAAACAAACAAACAACAAAAAAAATCCTATCCAAATTTTCAAACTCCGAATAAGCTCTAAGATTGTAACTCGTCATACCTTCTCCTAAGTGATAACGTCACTAGAAATCCATATGGGAGATGCATTACAAAGATTACAAAGACTGACATTCTATGGTTTCAAGCCATGGGTAATCTCTTTAGAAATTACGCTAAGATGCTATACTACTGAAATTTCAACATCCATCTTTAACCGTAATAATAAGTTTAGTAACACTTATTTTAAATCATTTGATATGTAGTCCCAAAATTATATTCCAGGATCTAATCTCTTAGTAACAGGTAACATAAATAAAATTACCAGAATGGTAAAATATGACCCTTCGTCCATTATTTGTACTTGTTGTTAGGAAGGAACTATCTAGGTAAAACTATTAAAAAAAACATTTGAATCTTATTAAGGTAGTTATTGTTTCATAAACACAGCATCAACTTCATTATTAAAATTACACAAAGTCTTTCAACTCATTTTTAGTATGATTCTAATAATATCTTGAACATTTCACATTAGTTTCACGTAACTGTACTCTGCTCCCCAGTTTGGTTTTGTGGTCCAGCATACAATAAGAAGCATGTGCTAAGATAAATCATACAGTATGAGATACATAAATTTTTGGGGGTTATAACACCTTTACTAAGGGGTTGTGGTATTTGTCACTGTTATCTTTATATCAGTTCAAAGGAGACGCTCTTATCTCAATATTACAGCTTTGGCAGCAGTTGTTGTACACAATGAGGTAATAAAACCAACCAGCAGGCACAGTATAGCCTCTTCAGGCTATTGCCTTCTCCCATAATTGTGTCTCTTTCTTTGAACTGCACTGGCAGTAGCAAGTATAGCCATAAGAAATAAATGGTGGACAGATAAGTTTGTGGTAAAGAAAAAAAAAAACAAAAAAAAAAACCAAATGATGGCATTACAGAAAAAAATACAGCATCAACATGGTATTTTTACCTTGAACTATCACTTTTAGTCAAGTTTAATTTACTACCATAGTGGATGTCAGATTAAGGAGATTACTCTTTTTAAGAAACTTCAACCACAAAACTGCTTTAAACAAAAACAATAATAATCCATAGTACCTTTCAAACATCGCAGAACAAGCGTTTTGAAGATTAGGGTAGTCTGTCCTACCTGTCTCAAATAGCACGTCATGCTGCCTCCACACAAAAGTACATAAGAACAGATCCTTGAGGAAAGCATAGTCTTTCACATAACTTGGCTCACTTCTAGAACAGGTGTTGTTCTAGGGATTTCATTTCCAACTTACCTTTGTAACAAAAACTGTAGCACATTCATTGTGATTTTATGTTCATGTATGAATTGATTTTCACTTATTATCACCTCACATAATTCTCAACAAAGAGAGGTTTAATAAAACAGAGAGTGTCTTACTTACCGGTGTGAGTGCTCCTTCTGCTTGAGCTTCCATGGGACTTGTAGGGGTGGCTGCAAGAAGCTGTCCAGCAGCTCCTGTCAGAAGTTCCAATCTGTCTGTAAGCTGCTCAGAAGCAGGATGACTTTCCATGGCTAGAAGAAACTCCACCCCTGAGGTTTGATTCTTGGCATGGACACTGTTTCCTGCCCAGCCTCCCTGCCTGGGCTGCTCTTCTGGAGGGGACTCCTCTAGAACTTGTAGTACCTCTGGTTCTTCATCTGAGGGACTTCCAGTCGTTTTGTGCCCTAAAACTTCATTTGTCCTGAAATCCTGCAAGTCCCGTTCCTTATCTATTATCACCCATTCCTTAGAATCAATATCCTGCCTGCAGGAGCTTAAGTTGACAGCTACAAATCCATTGCCAACAACACCATCAACTTGTTCTGGAGAACCAGCTGACACAGGTTTTGAAACATCTGGAAGATATTCTTCATCATAGTGCCAAACATGGTCCATGCGGGAAGTCACAGGAGCAGGGATAAGTGATTTCTGAGGAAGAGGAGGAACAGCAGCAACTGCAGTCTCTGCTGCAGCATTCAAGTCTTTCTGCCTCTTCTCCAAACTTAAGAAAAGAAATTAATATTTGAATTAGTTACTAATGATGTAGGCTACATTTTATAGGTTTTCAGTTAATCAGTAATCAGCTCTGATATAGCTTTCCTTTCTCTGCCTTCAAATTCCATTTTAAGACTATTGTTTTCTAACAGTTTTGTGTTGTTTTTTTTTTTAATGTTTGTTCAACGTTTTTTAGTATAACCAAATCTGGAACATGAAAGTACTTCTAGCTTAATGTTGTTAAAACTAAAACAAAACAAAAAACCCTCAGCTTCTTGTAAGCTGTCCTTCTCATCTCCTAGCAACCAGCCCCACGTTAGCTCTACTGAGCACTTGACGTCATCACTCCTATTTCAGATGAGTTGAAATGACTGTCAAATGTCAAGACCATTATTCCAGTGAAGATAATAAACATCACCCTGAAATAAAAATTTTTTTCTAAAAAAATGACCATAGCTCTATACTAGCATTGATCTTTTCTTCTTTTTTAAATAAAGACTAGGTACAGTTTCAACATCACTAAGTTGAGCAATATTATGAACACATTTAATATTGTTCGCTGTAGCTTGCATAAGCACAACTCAGCAAATACATTTAAGATTTTCACGAAGTGCTGTAAATTGACAGAGTAATAGTAGAGAGACTATACTGTCTTAACAACATATACTGTAAAAATCTAAGCATAAGGATAAAATAGAAATAATTTATTTACCAGTTCTCAAGAAATTTATCAGTGTCTGGCTTTGACTCCAACGTCAGACGCTTTTCAAGTTCAAAGCTGTGAATTGAACGTAGCTTTCGAACCAGTGGGACATCTCTGTCCAGCTGGGTAGTCTCTGAGCGGACACGAACTGGTGAACCTTGACTTGGCGCATTAAGCATTCCATTCACAGGTCCATGGCTATTTTCCTCTTCTGTGGCAGCCTGTGCAAAAAGTAAAAACAAAAACATAAGACACTAGGAATGACAAAATAGAGGGAGGCACAGAATTAGAAGGTGAATACCATCCAGGATTTTATCCATTGGTAAGCCAATTTGTATATGGAATGCTCCTTAAGCTCACACCACATTTAAGACAGTTTAAACGTGCTCTTCAGCACGAACCCACAACAGCCAAAAAAAGGTACAACGTACAGATTTGCAAATACCTTACAAATCCCTAGTTTTATTTTGTTCCTGTTTGCATCCATTTCTTCCCAAACATCTTTTTCCTGAGAACGCTGATGCCCAGGGGACCCAGGCAGCTTCTCTGGTGAGACACCAACAGGAATACCATTCTCTCCATCACTGAGCTGTTCATCAGGAAATACTTCATCTGTGTTTTCTCGCAGCAAATCTCCTGGGATAGGAGTGGCATTGGCAATTCTACAAAAATAGAAAAAAAAATCAGAAAAGCGAAAAAACTTAATTATGTGAAAAACACTTAAAAGCTGCTTCTTGAATGTTTTCAAAGTAATTTCTGAGGAAAAAGTGTTAGAGATCTTATCTATTACAGAGCACTGGATAAATACAATTTCCTCCACCACTGGATTAAAATCCTCTATAAATACAGTTCAGTTGCTAAATGTCTGGTTTTGGTTGTTTTATTTTGTTGTGTTTTTTTTTTCTTTTTCAAATGGAATTCAAAATTGCTTAGTATCTGCATAGAACAATTCATAGTAACTAGAACAACATTCTCCTCTTAGTGCTTTCTGGAATAGGAATGGACTATGAATTCCTTCATATTGGTTGTACTCCTGAAATCAACAAGGATCACTGATTGATAAATAAACCAGGATGTTCTGACATAATAGTAATGTCTTATTTTTTATACTATACAGAAATACACTGAACAAATGGCAGTATGTAAAATGTGGTAAACCAGAATTATCACCTTGGAAAGTATACAGTTCCTAACTTCATTGACTAGTCCTGATGGAAGACAAACACTAACAAGTGCCATTTACTATATTCTAATCTTTTTACTTCTTTTTTCCAGTATCTATTTTAATTAATAGGAGAGCTAAGTTTGGACTGATAGTTCAAAAACAGTGTGACAAACTTGACTCTTCAAAGAACAATGAAGTTAACATTAAATTTGAAAATATTTTACATATGCACATAATTCACATGTATGAAAGTAATAAACTCCTTTTTAACCATAGATCAGTCAATAGTAACTCCAAAGGTTCTAATCAAAACAAACAAAAAAGAAACACAATATTTAAGTGTGTGTTTAAAAGTGATGCCTGGTGCAACTGATGTGTTTATTTAGCTAGAATAGCTTTATTTAACAGAGCATAAAGATAAAACAATTTCAGCTTTTTACTAAAAAAACATTGATATAAGTTTTTTCTCTTCTCAGATTCAGTAACTGTTTCCACTCCATCAGAATTAATTTCAGTGACCATACACAATGTGTATACATACCCAATTGCAGCTGGAGTAAGACGAGTGTGTAACTGAGGTGTGGTTGAAGTTGTTGTTGTTGTGAGAGAGCCATCAGTTCCACTTTTCTCCCAGTCAAAAGGATCACTTTCAATAACCCCAAAGGTTTTCATGCTGTTATCAAACACAGACATAAGAAGCTAAAAATGAAGGAAAAAGTTAATTAGCTTCATTTTTGCCACAGAGATCAAACAATTTTAGAAATATCATCCAATAATAACTTAGCATATTCCTTCTTCATGATTCTGAGTAACAATTTTCCAAGAACATATATTTATTATAATTTCTGCAATGTTTCAAATGTAAGATACACAAACTTCTGTTTTACATTAAAAACAAATAAGCAAGAAAAGACAAGCAAATCTTCCCTGTGTTTCTAGCAGAAGAGAGAGGCAAAAAAGGCAGGAATGTACAGATTGGCATAACTAAGTTGCTGCAGAATAGGAGCCACAGCTTTCCAAGAGAGAAGGATGAAACAATACATTCAGCAAGATCATTAAATGCTAGGGAATTAATCAGGAGTACATATGAAGAATACCAATTCACTAATTTATATACTTCTATTTATCATAGTATCATAGTATCATAGTAAATCATTATATTTAATACCATGCATCATTTACATTATCCAATGCAGACATCCATACCACAGTAAAGCCAGATGGGGAAGCTTTCCTCTCTCATTTTATGCTATGAAAATTCATCTAGGCCAATTTGTGTCCACGGGAGAGAAAGAAATTACATCTGCTTTCCTATTGTTTTGGAAAACTTTTGTCTCATTCCAGTAGCTGGTGGGAAGGTTGTGACCGTATCACATCATCTCTTGCTTCAAAACATTTTGACAAATTACATTTTTTTCCTAAAAGCTAAAACTCTGATTTTCATTCTTTCTTCCGATCAAAGCTGCTGGAAATTTCTCTGCCTCCTTTAAAAACACCTACTTTTTCTAACTTAAAATGGATGGGAAGTCTGGATCACTTCTCTTACACAAAATGCATTCATTTCATCCTTACTCCTAAGAGCTCTTAATACGCTGTCTATCTCTCTCTGTCAATCTGAAACCCTACTGAACTGCACAAAAGCCATAATTCAGTCTGTCCCATTCACATACTCCTTTATTCTATTCTTCCTGGGCCTTCATCACCCTCTCTCAAATAATTTTAGACATTATTTTCCTTTAAATGTTTTCTATGCTTTCTGCTATAATGCAAAAACAAATGCTGTTTTCAACATACTAGCTTAAAGCAGTTATATTTTTTGAGTTTTATTTTTTGTTAAAATATGGGTCCAGCAGTGAGTGACTAAACATACGTCACTTTATCACCAATCTGAAGCTGCCTATCTCAGCAAGCAATACTCTCTTCAACGAAGAAAAATGACTATTTAGTTTTCTAGTGACCTCTGTAGGCAACACTTAAGTGTGGGAGAAAAAAAAAAAAAGCATGGATTCATGTCATGATCCAGCTGTAAGCATCAAGGGTGCTGAGCTCAAGATTTCTGAAAATTGCCTGAGTGATTATCACCATCAAACAATCTCATCAATTTAACTTAAAAAGCACTCAGTGGAGCCTAGAATATGAGCATAGCATCTGAACCTAACAGATTACTGACTGCAAAGCAACTGGCAATTATTTTTAGAATCATAACTGCCTTACAGCTCCAAAATGGGGGAAGAAAATAGCATCTTTGAAATGTATCCACAGTCACTAGAAGCACAGAAAAGTCTGAGGTGGAGAGGATGCTCAAGGGGCACCGATTCCTACTCCTGGCTCCACACAGGGCCCCAGAATTCAAACCACGCTTCTTAGAGCATTCTCCAAATGCTTCTTGAATTCTGCCAAGCCTGGTGCTGTGAACACTGCCCCAGTGAGCCTGTGCCAGGGCCCAACCACCCTCAAGTGAAGAACTTTCTCCTAAGCACCCAGCCCAACCCTGATCTGACACAGCTCCCTCAGGTTCTGCACCACCACCAGAGAGCAGAACTCAGCACTGCCCATCCACTCTGTGAGGAGCTATAAGACACCACAAGGCCTGCCTCTTCACCCACCACATTATGTCTTGTCTAGATACATGCTGGACAGTTTGTCCAGAAGGACACTGTGAGAAACAGAAAGTTTAGTTGAAATCCACAACTGGCTTCCTACGCCTATGTTGGTAACCTTGTCATAAAAGATTAAGTTGGTTAATAAGGACTTTTTCCTCATGAACTCATGTTGGCTATAACTAATGACTGAATTGCCTTTCAGATGTTTTTCAATAACTCCCAGAATAACCTTCTCCATAATTTTGCCAGGCGCTGAAGCGAGACTGCCACGCTCAAGACAATGACATCAAAGGAAACTGAACTTGCAACTGCATAAAATTCTACTATTTAAAATCAGAGATTCAAAACAGTAGAAAATATTTACCTGGTAATCAGGTTTTGTAAAGTAATCTAAATTAGAAATGTGATCCAGAAAGGTGTTGAATTCTTGAGGAAGGTGTTTCAACATAAGTCTGTGCTCATACCTCTCTTTAATGGACCCCACTTGCTCCTAGGAACAAATAACAAAAAACGTTAGCATACCTGTGTTCTCTGCTGCACACCCACATTGCCATCTTACAGCCATTCAGAACAATACTAACCAGAAAGACAGGTGTGTTACACTGATTAGTACTGAGGAAGGCTGTTCTTAATCAGATAGCAAGATAAGAGATTGCCATCAGTACATACACAAAAGTAACACACTAATTTCAAATTGAATATGAAAAGCTGTTCACTTTTTTTCTGCACTTGAATGCTGCCTGATATCATTAGACATTTCAATCCTTCTAAAGGAGCCTGCTTTAAAGGTTAAAATATCTCTTTGCACCATCTGAAGCCCAATCACTTTCTGGTGGTCTGCAATTGGTCACTGCAGTACATCAAAGATTAGTAAATCTTGCATACTATAAGATGAGCAAATCAAAACCAAAAAAAAAAGCTACTTATAGAGCACACTATCATCTACTACCATGTGAACTACAGGAGTAACCTAGTTTCAGTATAATTTCAGGAGAAATTGAAAAATGTAATAGTAATAGGCTAATTAAATACCATTGTTTCCTGGAATATCTCACCTAAGATAAGTGACAAAAGAGTACTGCATATTAATTGATTTATTTTTGTTCATCAGCAAATAAGAAATGCCCACTTCACAAATAGTCAAATTAGATAAAAAATGCTCAATATCCAAAAGGTGAAATAAAAAAATTATCTAAGTGAGAACAGGAGCACAATTTCAGACTTCCCCACTAAACCAGTTCATAGGGCTTGGTTGTACTTTCTACCATGATATTAGGAAAAAGGATACTAGAAAACACTCAAAACAATAATGTTTAAAATAAGAAAGCAGTGATTCTTAGTGGAATCTTTATCATGGCATTTGCTTGCAATCCATAACTAATTTCATTCATGCTCTTTGGTCTCACTTCCAGGTTACCTTATCTTTTATTTTTCTCCAAGGTAGTTGCCCAACCACAAACTCCACCAACATGTAAAACAGGGACCACAGATCGTCATGTCGACCCATTTCCTATGAAAAAGAATTACTCTAATGCATCTTACAGACACATGTAAGACAGAAGAGAAGATAGATTCTTCACTGTTGAATTTACATTGCTATACATGAAAATTCATATAATCAACACTGTAAATAAGTTGTTAAAATAGATTGGTTTAATTGTAAGTAGGAATGGACAATTTTATTCCCATAAAAGATACAGATAAAAGTTGAAGTATGCTAATTACACTAGAAGAGCTGTTTAATATTAAGAAAACATACTAGAGATTATGTATTTTACAGAACTCAACGCTATAAAATTTGCAATACAACTAAGCAAAGATAATTAATATCACTTATGCTATTTTTACAGAAATCTTTTTACTCTCAATTACTGTAAATTACATCACCTTTTCCCCAAACGTATATATATACATATATTCAATATATAGTATATATAC
Organism: Excalfactoria chinensis; assembly: GCF_039878825.1. NCBI lineage: Eukaryota > Metazoa > Chordata > Aves > Galliformes > Phasianidae > Excalfactoria > Excalfactoria chinensis. The sequence goes on along the minus strand of NC_092829.1, from coordinate 32,247,459 downwards.
AAGACAATGTACCTATACCAGGATACAAAACAAAATCAATAGCAAATGCATTTCTGCTTTCAGTTACGTCAGATGGATATGATACAGTTTCAGATACTCACCCTGTTTCTATGAGCATTGATTGATGCATATCGTACTGTTCCCCGAAAACCAGCAACAGCTCGTGGCTATTAAAGAAAAACAATAAGAAAAAAGACTGTCAGAAAGAAGCCCTCTCAACAGTTAAATATGTATCTATCAAGTGGGTGTGGAGCCATTACAAATACCATTTTAATACTGTTTTATTTCAATTTGCTATGTTATTTCCAGGTTATCAGTAGAAATCTACATAGGCATCGGAAAGCAACACATCAACATTTCTTAAATCATACATCCATCAGTATTTGTTCTCCAGCTGCATCGTGTCCTGTTTAGCTCATGCATCAAAAGAAAATAATCTGTATGAGAGAAATATTTCTCGTTTTCTTCTCCAATAATAAAATATCTCCAGGTATTAAATAATAAAAGTCTGAGTCTCAAAATTTTGACAGGATCTAAAACGTAACAATTACTTCCAGCTTGCTCAATGCACCAGTATATACTTGGCACAAGTAGGTACTTATACAAGTATAAGTAAATTAAAGTAAATAAGTAAATTAAAAAGTAAATATTATAAGTATAATTAAAAATACTTATTTCTTTCCTATTTTCCAAATACTAGCTCTGTTTCTCTCACACTGTAGGTATTGCATGGACACACCCACATCAACTGCTGTTTTATAACTACGGAACCTATTTTGCCAGCCTTCCCTCCTTCATGTAAAACGTTACAAAAAGAACTACCTAAATGATAATAACGTATATTCTAAACAATGAAAAAATTACAAAGTAGTATTATTATTTTGCCTAAGCCAGATATGTAATCCATTCTATCCCTCTTGATCAATTATTCTGTATAGAATAAAGAGAACTGCTAGAACTGCGAAGTTTGCTTTCCTCTGTTCTGTTTTCTTCCCAATCAATAATTCTTTTTGTCTCTTACAACACTGAACGTGGGAAACTTGAGCCCTATAACAATTCTTTAAAAATTACAAAATTCTGCAAAATACATTGAAAAATCTTGATATACACAGAAAGATAATCACAATACGAAATCATTGCCCTATTAATAAAATACCAGTAATACTGAGAGCTATCATTTAAGTATATCAGGAGCTGCCATTATTGTCAGTAAACCTATCAATTAAATCCTGCAGCAAGGTGCTTTAAAGTGATTTAACAGCTCATATAATCAATGTCTGTTACAGCGATACAATGAGAAATGCATTAGTATTAGTTAAAGTGGAAAGTATTTTCTAGGACATTTTTGTATGACCAGGATCCCAGACAATACTCTACATTTAGATTATCTTAGTTTCTCACATTCTCATAAAAGGTTAAATAATGCCTAGAATGCATGTTCTGTTCAGGAGGGCAGACAACTGAGTTATTGTCTCCAATCATCACATCCACCCTGAACATTACCCAGAAGCAAAGCACAACACTAGCTGCAGGAACTTCATAACACCACATAGTAATAAATAGAATAGCTCTAAATGTTTTGCAGAACTGCCAAATTGCAGGAGAAAATAAAGTCCTTTATTAAATAAATATATTTCTCCTTCCCAATCGTGCTGAGGACCAGAAATTATCCAAACGAGAACACCACAGCATCATTTCCAAGTCAATTGGAATATATTTTCAATATGTTTGATCAACAGCACATCTTCAGAAGGGCATTGAGAATATAACTTTAGAACACCCTAAACTCAGAAAATCCCAGAGAATTAAAATTTCAGAAGGTTAAACTGTACACATGCTGATTTCAACCTCTGGCATGAACATTAAAAAGAAAAAACTATATTCAATTTTACCAAGCTAATTCTATCATTCTTCTAAGAATAATCAGAAATACAAAAAGTAGGATAGAGAGAGATTTTTATTCTTAGAATATCAAATAGACAAAAAAAGTTGTTAATGAGTAGGAAAAAAAAAAGAAAAATCAGTTGCTTGATAAAGGGAAGAAAAAACAAAACAGGAGAGTAAGTAAAGGCATACAGAATCTAAAAGACTCCATTCAGTTTGCAGAAATTAACAGCCTGACCTATTCCAGCACTACCCTGGGGAGAAAAGTCCAATGGAAGTATTTCATTGTGCATTAGCTCTATTACTTTTGAATGTTGATCTCACTGCCATTCTTAATTATATCCATGAAATTATTTGCCCTAGAAAGAGGGAGAGATCCAGTGCTTTCTATTATCTCAGGATCACCTGTCAAGAAAAAGAATGCATGATATATATTTCTATATATTAGTTTGTGAAATGAATTCTGAATTCTTTACTTCATCGAGGATATCTAAATCCTTTCCCAACCTGCAGAGCTACTGTCCTGAAGGTAGCCATACACCTGATCTAAAAGGATTTGTAACTGTGTTACGTTTTAAGACACATTTAAATACATTTTAGTAATGCAGTTGACCGCTGTTTAGAAGTGGTATTACAATGCCATTCAACACTACGTTAATTATACTGTGTCATTTACAAGAATTATGGGTCTGGTAGCCCAAAGCATGTTCACTTGGTTCACAAGAGAATTTATAGACTTCTAAGTATCTGCAAAACTTCTCAAACTGCTTCACAGCTCCCCACGCACCTTCCATTTCACATAGAGAATGAGAAGCATTAAAGGTAACAATAGTAACTTCCTGAATGATTCACTACATTTTTCAAATTCAGTGGCCTCTTTGCTACTACTCATGTTGATTTGGTTTTTTCCCCAAAGTTCAGAGTAAAAACTGAAAAATATTCTTGTAGAATTTTTACTACTTTTATAGCCACATCTTTCAGAGCCCATATCCCAGAAACTTGCTACCAAAGCAAAGGAAAATTTCCTTGTTGAGGGGAAAACAACAACAACAAAAAAGGAAAAGAAAAAAAAGAGGTTGGTGGTGTTTTTATCACTGAATATTTGAAGCACGTGGCTGCAAAATGCATTTGCAGTAAAGATATGATGAATTTCACGTTTCAGTGCATCTGTGAATTTCACTAACATCCTTATTAAATGGATCACATTATGTTCCTTCCCAGGACAAATTAAGTAATTAACTCTTTTGTGTGGGGGGGTGGGGGGGGGTGGGGGGGTGAGTTTGTTGTTTTTTTTCTCCCACTCATTCCCTCCCTTCCCCCTCCCTTCCTTGAAAATTAGTGGGTTTTAGTGTGTTTTTTTTTTAAGTCTACTTTTTCACGTAACACCAGTTTTCCCTGGATATAGCTCTGTCCCAGAAACATTATGAAGGAAGTCAGGAGTTACTAGAAAAGGGAGCTACTGCCCCTAAGCACAATTTTTGCAGATTCATGAGGGACACTAAGCTTACAAAGCTGTTCACAACTGCTGGTTCTTTGGTGAATCAACAGTGGAAGCAAATCATTCTCCTTTAACACAGTTCAGTAACTCTAGAAATGCTCTGGGCAGTGTTGAAAATGTTACATGGAATAGAATGTAGTTTTACACTAGTCACAGAAATGATATAATAAACACACACACACACAAAAAAAATAGAACAATAATGACTTCCTTCTTATTTTATCCGACACACTACAAGTATCTTCCTACCAAGTCAATGACTGATCATTCTTAAGTACCTTTAGGTTTTTAGATAGAGAAATCAGCTCAGGCAGTGAATATTACCTTCTCAAGACTGTCTATAAAGCTGAATTGTAAAGCTAATACAAGGATGGGTAGAGAAGCAGCCACTCTATTTCCCTCCATAAAGAATCCTCTTTTCTGTTCATCCATTGGGAATACAATTTAGGGATTTACCTTTCTTTACACCAAATGGCACATTCTCATCACCCCTCTTTTTGGTGGATATAAGCTTTGCAATTTAATTCACTGCTTAGCATGCATTAGCATCAGTTTAAAGAAAATGAAACATCCTGGGTAAGCAAATATCACATAGCTGGAACACAATTGCCTTTACAACAAGTAATACATCACGATTAGTTATCACTCTACGTACAGCTTTTCAAAGCCATCCTTCTAGCTCTCTATAAAAACCATTTAAGCTACTAGTAGCAGAGTACTCACATCCCTTATTAAACCATCTCCTACCAACTGTCAGTAGGTATACTGCTTGGTCTCCATTCTACCTAAACAAAAGCTGTGATTTCCAAACTGCTACACTGTTTCAGCAAATGCTGGGTAAGGAGCTGAGTTAACATGTAGCAGTACAATTAAATTTCGTTATTGTGGATTCTAACAGGCATGTGGTAGCAAACCAAAATTTAGCACCAACTGTCTGTGATATAAAAAGCATCACAGCAATACTTGGTGCATAAACCAGCTCCCAAGCATTTTCAATCTGGAGCATTTACTTAGGTAATGAGATGCACTAGCTGAAAACAGCGGAGCTTTCAAATCTGATACATAAACAGACAAGTTGAAGGCTGGAAGTGGTAACAACCTACTGTATGTCTATCACAAACCTGAATTTATTCCAGTGAAAAAAAATCACACAGGATACATCTTCCATGTGCATATTTACTTTGCTGTATGCAATTTCTCTTCTTCCTCTTATACCAGGAATTGGAGGAGAGATTCCTGTTAAGAGGAAGACCAACTACCTTTTTTAACAAGCTAGTCACTAGCAGAAGATTTCTCCGGACAGAAGAAAGAATGTTTTTCTCATCTCCAGAAGAAAAAAAAAAAATTAAAAAAAAAAAAAAATCTTTTTCAGCATTATCATAATCCCCATGTTCTTAGCAGATGAGAGAACTCAGGACCTAATTTTTACTTGTTTGTATGCATCATATTCTTACTATGATGCTAATATACATTACAAAGGTGCTTTAATCCAGTAGTAGACTTATTTAAAGACTGCAAAGCTAAAACTGACAAGTTAATGTTAAAAAACAAAAACAAACAAACAAAAAAAAAACTGTTTTCTTTTTAAACCATTTGTAATATATTTTCATAAATCAGAGAAGTTCACAGCTATGAAAGAATTAAAGACTAGAGATTCTGTTTTCATTTTGGTTTGTTTTTCACCAAGAAAGGAACTGGATCAAGCCATCTGTCTTTCCATGATAATAGCTTTTAATTTCAAACAAATAGGGCAGCACTCAAAGATTTCAGTTCCTGCAAGTGTATTTTTAATGAAAATGGGTGATTAGAGAACCTAAATTAGTACCGTGACACAGAGACAGGCAATTAAAATTCAATAGACATGGCTCATATCCATCTCAACAACCATCAGTTGGTCAATCAGCATTTTAGGTGGCAAGTAAGCACATGCCTATCCCTAGAATTGTTAGCATCAGCTACTAGGATCCTGGTCAAAAAGGCAGGGTGTAATACAGAGCTGAAAACAGTAAGATTTAGAGGGCATAAAGGAAGGAGAACATACAACCACAGGAAAATGGTCCATTTCACCATTTATGGAATAAATTAAGATTTTTTTCAAATATCAAATCCTAAGAGGAAATGGACAGTTGTAGCCTATTCTTCCCCAAAGTATTTAAGCACCCTAAGGAAAATAAAGAAACCGCTATATTAGAATATTGAACAGTTATACCACACTTCTGAATTTCTAAAAGGAAATTGTTCTGATTGCTAGGATATGATATCCATGTTCCATGCACCACTGAAAATAAAGAAAAAAGAACAATATACCCCTTACATAAAAAAGTATTGTACTACAAGAATTAAACCTTTTCCATATCGCAGCAATTTATCAGCCTTTTCCTTCAGGCAGAATATTAATAGATTATAAACACTATTTTTCATCCAAAAACCAAATACCTTCCTCTCAATGAAATTCCCATCTTTAGGTGTTTGTTTTTGTTTTGTTGTTGTTGTTTTTGTTTTTCATTTCTCATCTCATCATTGCAAGAATATTCCATAGAGATGTTGCAAAACAATATCACACTGCATGAAATTAATCTATTCACTCTACTTGTGTCACCCCCTAACTTGACTCACAGTGCTAATTTTTTTTCCAACTCTTACATGAACTCACTGCCTGCCTTTTTCACTGCATACTATCACACACAACACCAGCTGGATGATTTCCTTCACTTCTTCTTTGACACTAATTCAATCAAACTCACAAGAACCGTGCTCGGTGGTTACTAAAATTTCAACATATATATTTTAAGACTGTGTCTTAAGGAGTCATCTTCTTCATTTCTGAAGGAAGTTATGGCAGAGTAAATAGCATTACACTGGTAGATATAACAGAACTATATATAATGTGTGACTTCAGAAACTTTTGAAACCTAACAGTCTAAAGGAAAATAATGCCTGCCCAAAACTCTACAAACCAAATCCCTTGTCTTTCCTGTAAATTAGCACTAACTCAGACATGAAGCCTCAAAGGATTAGTGTTACAGTTCTTCCAACTAATGCAGATTTCTACTTATAGAAAACAATGACACAGAAAAAAACAAACAAACAAACAAACAAAACAACCAACAAAACAAATGGCTCTTTACTTAGTCTCTCTAATGAATAACCATTAGACAACATTTCCATTTAGGACATTCTGACATAAAAATCAAAGGCTTCTTCAGTTTCTCCAGAGATTCAAGAAAAAAATAAAAAATAAAAAAAAATTAACTACCTTTCAGTCTTATCAGCTCAAAGAACATGAAGAGAACGATTAAGGAGTACATAGGAGATTAAGAATGAGGCTGCATGTTTACTCCTTTCCATGCAATGTCTACGATTTTAAATAGGAATTCTTTTAGTATATGACTTAAACTACAATGATATACAAAGCTGTAACAATTCAGACTCTTAGAACACTATTTACTGAAACAAAGCTGGTTTTCTTTAAAGTACTATGTGTTGTTTTTTCTTTTCTTTTTTTTTTTTTTTTTTACAAGTTCTTAACCATTAAATACTTACATCAAAACTTAAAAGGAAACCTTGCAAACTTCATCTATTGCCAAAAATTCACATACTGTAGTCTAAGTGATGTAGATTTAGTGAAGACTAAAAGCATAGTTTTAGATTATTTATTCTTCAAACATTTCCTTTGTTCTACAGTAAGAAAATGTAGAAAACATAATGCTATAGACATGAAAAAGCAGAAGCAACTGTAACAGGAAGGGATTGTCAGGTTGCCAGAAAAATAATGCTGGCGCTCTCTTCCAACACTGCCTCTGAATCATTACTTATTAATAAAAATATTTATTTTAGAAACAATGAACATACAGTAAAGAGTTTTTCACTCTTACCACAGTTCTATTTGGCAGCTGAATTACATCACATTAATCTCTACTGTTCCTTCTTTTGTTTTTATTTCAGCCGTAAGAGCTGAACTGATTGTTGCTAATTGCTGTAGAAACAGATGATCAGAACATCATTCCAATAAACTAAGTTTCATAGCATACAGATGTTAGATTTTCCTTTATTTTCTTTATTACTACTTCTTCACTCTACATCATTTCACCATGTATTTTTTTCCTAAAATGATTTATCTGCCAACAGCCTAAATATATATTGCATACAAATTACAAGGTTGAAACCCTTTCTAAATACATTTTACAAAGCAAATTAGTTCTGTATTACTGGAACTTAATAAAAGACTCCATCTCCAGACACAACGTACACTTAAAATAATAGGAGAGACTATTCAAAGTAAATGTTTATTTTTAAATAAATAAGTGAAGCCTTGTTTTCAAATGGCTGCTAATCCACAACTCCAGTTAGGAGAACAAATGTCAAGTTCTAATTCAAGCACTCTAGTTCTGGAAAGACAATAGATAAGAACCCTTAAAGCAAGCCATACAGTTATTAAATGTTATCATGCTTAATGAAATAAAGTAATTGCTTTCTCAAAACTTCATATCATCTGGAAGGATTTTGGTTAACTATATAAAAACAATAGAAGAGGTTAAAAAATATTTTTGTAACAGCAGGAAAGAAAACCGCTATCTTAAATACACCTCAAATAATTAGTGAGTAGAAAGCAAATCATGGAATGGCTCAGGTTGGAAGGGATCTTAAAGATAACCTAGTTCTAATCCTGCTGCCACAGGCAAGGTTCCCATTCACTATATCAGGCTGCCGAGAGTCCCATCCAACCTGGCCTTTAAGATCTCCATGGATGGGACATCCAAATGAAGTGAAGATACCAGATTCACATGACTAACAGCACATAGATACTGACAATGAATCAATGAACAAGATATGCTTTATGAGTTATGTATGTATGTTTTTTTCCAAATAAACTCAGAACATATGCTCTTGGTACCCAGGAGACATAGACTGAGGACATAAATTATGAAATAACCATACTATGCTGTTCAAAAAGTACACCAGGTTTCCCTTTGCAAAAGGTTTACTGAATATGGAGAGTTAAATACAAAAGTGTTACCCACTTCCGATGTTTTATAGCCCCAGCTCCAAGCCTTCCCTACAAGTGTTGAAGAGTAGTGAAGAAAGGTAGCTGTGAGGAGGCTGATCTCAAAACATGGGTTAAAATACTCATAATATTGCTCAAGCTATAGCTGCAACTTGCCAACAAACTCATGTTAAACTCCTCTATAACTATAAACATGTAATGAGAAAAAACTGGATGTAATTCAGCTTTGCTTCATTCCATTCCACTTCTCTGCCATGTCTTCTTCCTTCCTTCATATAGAACAGCTAATTCTAGAAGCTGTTTCAGGAAGCATTTAGTGAGATATGATACACAGAGAGATAAAATTTGTAGTCCTAGAAGAGCACACCAGTCCTCCCAGTTTAACCAGCCCAAACAAAGCATTGCAGTAATACAGGCAAACTGCTCCCAGTTGTAAAGCTCACTGAGGTATTTACATGACACCACTGAAGTTATCTCCCAGTGTTTTAGCAGCTGCTATCTTCACTTCTGTAATAGACAGAGAATGAGGCAGGAAAAAAGCATTCAGCCATCCTTTTCCCCCTTTTCTTCCTATTTTGCCACGTACTTTCTGACAATTCATATGCTCCATTTCCTCTCTCTTATTTTATGAAATCTAACTCATAGATCTGACAAGAAATAAGGAAAAGATGTACAAGATTAAGAGGAATTCACAGAAATATTTGGCAGACAAGTTTATAGATTTGGATAGGGAGGAATCGCTTTGAGTTACACAAACATTTCAATGCCTGACACTGTTTTGTTGTTTTCAGTGCCTTCCTCATATTAATTTCTGTCTTTCTAGATAAACTAGGAGAATTCCATAAAAGACTTTCGTTTCAGGACTGCCCACAGTCACAGACATTTCACCCTGGGAACTTCTTTTGTCAAATTTTAACATGCACAGTAGATGCTAATGTTGTAAACATGGAGGTGTCCAGTACATCATACATTGCTTTCACACAAATGCAGAGGAAGAAAACTAACCTTTATTGTTTGCCTTCCAAAGGTTAAAAACAAACAAACAAACAAAAAAAACCCACACACCTATATTGTAAGATAATGGATATATCAGATAGACAACTTATGAAGGAAGTACTCTGGAGTATAGCAATGTACAAAAGCTAGAAATGAATATTTCATAGATAATAACTTATTAACATGGTTTATTTCCTTCATCAGCTTCCCTGCAACCTGAATATTTATATGACAGTAAGGAGGATTGTGCAACAGTATCATTAGTTGGGTACAAAAGTAATAAACAGAACCTTTGCTGAGCCTAAGCAAATGAATCCTGTAGGAGTGTTGCAAAGCCCTGGGGTGCCTTGCTCCTGTTCCATGCCAAGAGATGCTTCCTGCTAAGCTCATCATGTACTTAGCAGCTACAACTACTAGGATGCTCCTTTGTCACCTTCCTCACTTGCAGCCTAACAACACAGCAGCGCAATCACTAGTGAAACTAGTGAAACAAAACTCCAGTAGCATCACATGATAATGACAGCCAAAATAGAAGGTTTAAATAGAAGAAACTGTAGTAAATGATAAAGAAATAACCAAGCAATTGCTAAAAATTTTATCAGAAGAGAGAAGACACGTGGACGAGTTTTACAGAAGTTTACAGAAGTTTCAATGAGCAAATAGTATGTTTTACTGACAACTTAAAGGTAAAATGAAGTGAAGAAGGGGAATTCAACATTAAATTGCAAATATAAGTCACAACAGATGTTAAAGATGGGAAAGTGAACTGAGGAGTATGAAAAGATTTTAAGAAAATTAAATATCTTTTTACTTGTTGTGATGAAAAAAATCCATCTTCATCTAATCACATCACTGTGTAATGTAGTGTTACATACTGAAAGAACATTAGTGGGAAAAGATAGCATAAGGTAAATGCCAGCAACAAAATGCTTCTTGATGGGATGAAACAACCACTGAACAGCATATTTAACAAAATGATATGGACCATTACCCTGCTGCATCTGGTGTTCAACAGATTTGGACAGGTTTGGAAGAATGGCTTTTTCAACCAGTTAACATATTTCAACACATTTAATATTTTAACATATTTAGTCAATTATTTGCTATATACTTCATATGACACAACTCCCAGTAACATTTTGGTATTATTTGGCATATTTTTCATGCAATCCACCACCATTTAATACTGCATTTGTAAAAGATGTCCAGGTTGTTCTTGAATCTTGCTTCAATTGATCTATGTCTATAGACCTATGTCCCATTCCTACCACAGAAATAAACAATACACAACTCTATCTCCTTATGCCAAGAAGACAAGTTGAAGTAGAGTAAGAAGTATTCTCTAGTACTCCTCAACAATCAAAACCATTCAGAATATTACAGGAAATGCCATGTAATTCAAATACATAACACTTCAAAATCTTCATAAAATAGAAAAAACAAAAAAATCCATACAATAAGAGTATGCATATACTCATACATATTCTCTCTCTCTCTTATGTATATTCTCTCTCTGTATTTCTGTATTCTCTTTATTTAACTGAATTATGATAGACTTAGAAAGCTTTCAAAATGTATTTAATCTAATTATGATAGGCTTTGACATTTACCAATACATTCCTGTGCAGCATTCCAAGAAGGGTTGTTGTTTGGTTTTGGGGTGTTTTTTTTGTTTGTTTTGTGTAGAATTCAGTTTCTGAAAGTAATTACCAAGGACACCATCTGTCATTGTCCAAAAGTGAAATTTCAAGATAAAAATTCGCTTGCTGGAAAACCTGAGAAACTGAGAGTGCTAAGGAAAGGCAATCAGCCTTTAACTGGTTTAGTACAAAAACATCTGAATAGAATAATGTGCTTGTGGTTTGATGTGAGCAGTTTTGTAACCATTTGCCTAGAGAATAAAAAGATCTAAGCATTTACATTCACAGTTGCCTTCAGTGTTTCTTTTCTATTGGTCAGTCTGCACAGCTACTGCTGCATCTTCTGCTTCAGCAGGTCTCACAATTCTGCTACTATCTGCTTACTCAGTGCTTCACAGTATCAGTAAAAAGCACAGATAACTCCTCAGAAAATACTGGTGGACACTTATTTCCTTTGGATTTAAATACTTCTGCTAATGTTCAAAGTAAGAATCTTGCAACTCCTTTAATGCAAAGCCTAACAGAGAAACTGCACTACATTTCCTAGCTGTTCAAACAAATCACAACTTCCAGCTTGGCAATATTGAAGATTTCAGACTTCAAAATAAAACATGGCAATTTAGATCTAAAATATTTAGATCTGAATAGAACATTTACGTATTTTTTAAATATCTATTTTAAATAATTACTGGGAAGTTTACACACTTGATATTAAGATCACGCTAAATGAGAATGAGGACTCTGTTGAAGTAGTTAACAACCCAAAATCTATTCACTGGGAGGACAGGAGGAAACTGAGGAAAACTGTCAGAGTAACTCTTCCTTTGACCCAAGAAGCAGGCCAGCAATTTATTCCCCACACCATTTGCTCCTTCCTTAACAGCCTATATCATCTCCAGCAATTCTTATTCTACTTCCCATATGTGTTTTTCACTCTTTGAATCTTTTCAGTTACCAAAAAAGTTTCCTGCCACCAATCCCATGTTGCCTTATTGACCTACATTCTAGAATTTCATTCTACATCTACACAAAATACTTGCATCCTAGTACTGTCTCAACATGAAAGTTTTCTTTCAGAAGCCTATATATCTCTACTAGTCAGATATGTCTCTGGTAAATAAAAGGGAACACCTATCTTTTTCCTTCCCCCCCTCAGTGCCGCTCTAGTTATAAGAGATTAGAGTGTCAAAATTATAGACAGATTAAGCTGAATAATTACTTAAGTTACATTGTAGGGCACTGCAATGAAAAACAAAAGGCAAGAGTTGTGTTGTTACAAAACAAAGCTATAATAGAATATTCTGTTATTACTCATGTTTTCTGAAACTTGTACAATTGTGTGTGCTTACATGTACATACTGAATTACAGAATCTTGGGAATTGCTTTCTTTTCAAAATTAAGGTCTGTTTAAAAAGAAACATTATAGGCAGACAAACATACAGAAGACAAGAACACTGATAAATAGAAGAAAAAAAAGAAGCTTAAACTACTTAAATTGTTTATCTCACCTTTCCAACAGCAGCAGCCACTCTGTTGGTCTCCCCTGCTCTTTGCTTTCATTGCAATGTCCAGCATTACGGCTGAAGGAATAGAGTACAGCAGAACCTCGCTAATTTACCTTACTAATTCACACACCTCATAATGTGCACACAAAAGTTCGCCACTTTCCCAACTCCTTAGGAAAAATCAAATTGAAAATCCTGTACAGGTAGATTCTATCACTCACATTGTTTCACATTAATATCTACAATACACAATATTGACTATTCATTAGTCACTGAATCATTCAACAGTATGGTATTCATTATTATAAAAACAAATCAATAAAGACTACGCTTTTCATTTAAACATCACCATGTATCATGGTACTGAACTGAAACTTGGAAATTTTGGAAGGGAATCCCACCAGTGAATTAGGGAGGCTCTACTGTACTTAAACTGTCCTCACTGATATTCTTTTCTCTTCTCAACAGTTTTCTCCCAATTGCAACACATGAACAAATACCAACTACACTTAGCTATGTCCTACTAATCTAATAATTAATGTCCTATCACTGTTTTAATTATTTAGACTTTCCTTTTCAGAAGGCTATTCAGTTTACTGTTGGGTTTTTTTCCTGCTCATATTTTTTTGTGTAATAAAGAATATGCATTACCAAGTGAAATTCAGCGCTGATAAAGTATTCTTATACAGATTTGTTTTCACAAATCAAATGATCCATTACCCATAAAAATCATGGAGCTGTGCCTCAAGACAGAAACAAGATTCATCTCTAACTGCCAGTCTTTTAATATAACCAATACATCAGCTGGCATTTCTGATCTGGGATCATGCTTGTCAAATTTATGTAAGTAACCAGTTCAATGGCATTTATACATTGTTCCAGAAAAAAAAAAAAAAAAAGAAGAAGAAGAAGAAAAAAAAAAAAAAAAAAAAAAAAGAAGTGATGTATTAGCACATTTAATTAACCACACTGACAATTGATAATTTAGAAAAGAATCTTACTGGTCGGACATCCCCACATGAGTTCGTAAATTGTCGTGCCAAGCCAAAATCCAGCATATAACACTTCCTACAGGTGCTAGGAAAACGTCCCATTGCAAAGTTAGACTAGGAAGAAAAACAAATACAGATATACATTTTGTATACAATATGTATATACACAATATAAAACATATGTGTGTGTGTAGATATATTATAATACACGTACACAGTAACACAGTTACACCAACACAGAAAATCCATGTTATACTACTCCACCTTTCCTTCCGTATTTTCAGTCCATTTAAATTCCCATTGAATTAGAAGAAAACATTAAGATCAAACGCCCAGCTTGCCATATCTGAACCACAAGTCAGATGGTCCAAATAGATTGTTACCTGACCTTATTACTTAGAGTCCACAAATTTTTAGCAAGAATTCTCCATCCACCTCACTAGTTCATATTTTTGGATCTGGGCCTTAAAAACAAAAAGAAAACAAAAACCAAAAAGCTACTGACCTATAGGCTAACAAAGACATCTAAACAAATGCATTAATAACATATACAAAGAATACAGAAGAAAGAGTGCAAACTTTTTTTCTTTTACATGAGAGAAGAAAAATAAGAAAAAAACCAACAACAATAGGAGCTGGAAAGTTAGTGAGGATTTATGGAGAAGATTTACTGTGAAAATTCATTCTCAAGTAATTTTTTATTTGCCTCTGTGGATTAACATTCCACATTAAACCTGTAAAACAAAACAAAACACACTGGCTGAATTGCTTCAAGTCTATCTCCCACATATTACATAATATATATATTTAAAAAAAAAAAATAGAACAAGAAATGGTTCTGCGACATGAAACTGCAACTACACATCTGAGCAAGATGGAACTTACACCAAATTAACTCTGGAAAACCTACTTCTGCTTTTATGCTAAGGGAGCTCACAGTACTCAAAGTCTGTTAGAACTCAGACTTGGTTTCACTTATCTTCGGGAAAATCAGAGCCTTGAGGAACAATGTATCTCATGCAAATCTAAAAGAATGATACCTGAAAGAGGTCACAAACCTATGCCTGGACCGGAGGAAGAAAAAAGTTTGAGTAGCTTCATAGCACTCTTATAAGTTGAGTTTTCACAATTTGCTGCAAAATATCACAAGGCAGCAGCAAATACTCAAACCTTAATCTGACCCTTCTGTGAAAGAATAAGCAGAGATTCCACCAAATAGCAAATAGGCAATATACACTTCAACATGGATCTTTTGTATCAGACTCCACAGCTACAGCATAGAGCACAACTTCCTAGTTGAGTACTAATGATACATGTGCTACTTTCCTGAGCACTTTTTGTCAGTAACCAGTAACTTCTACAAGGGAAAGAAAACAAACTAAACAGGAGAGTGATTGGGATAACCATTCAGAGCTGAAAATTTGAAATAAAAATATACCTTAAGACAAGGAGCTCTTTTCAAAACACTTTCTAATTTCTAACTAGATAGAAAATCACAGATGGAGCCAGAGACAAGCCAGACATGCTAAACAACCCTTACTGATCCATTTCTCACTATAGACAACAAACATAATCTGGACAATATTTAAAGTGTTCATAAATATAGCTCTACTAGATGACAAATGTGTACCAAGTAAAGAATCAACAATAAACAGCAGGTGGTTGCAATGAGAAATTGCAATGAGAAATTGCAGGGAAGAATGCACATCAAGTAATATCACTGCCTGATGGAAAATCTTGTTGAAGAATGGATCGATTCCACCTTAACAGTACCAGCCACTGATACACATGAGAAGCCAAAAAATATACATTAAGAACTGTAGCAATATAAAAGGAACATTTAGAAATTCCTTTGAACAATGCAACTATTATTTCTTAGGAGGGAGGATTGCTTAATTGTTTTTTCTTTTAACATATAAAATTGTTTAAGCTTCACTTTGACGAACTTGAAAGGTTACATTATAGATAAGATCCACACCAGAAGACTCATCATTGCAACATTCCAAAAAGTTTAAGTGCTTGTTCCTTGCTTCTCGTTTGAAGTATGTAATTATACAATACGATATCTCCAAAAGCTTGGCTGTTTTAGTAAACTGCAAGATACAAATTTCAAAGCAAAGCTTCAAGAACAGAAAATCTCTCTGGCGAAAAACACAAAGCTACAGTGGTAAATCCAAGTGTTTGGGTTTTCCTCCCAAAATCTACCAAATTATGTATTTACATTTACATACATGTGTCGCCTCATTTCAGAGATGGACAGTAAAAATCAATCAAAACCGTGTATTGACACAGGTGTGATCAACACACATACACTCTTACTCGCATGATGCTACAGATAAGAGGTGAAGTGTTAACTGTGGTAAACTGCAAGGAGGGCTAAGTACTCAAGGCAATGGTGAAAAAGAATGAGGTTACTGTAATTACAAGCCAACACTGAATAATAGGAAAATTCTACTCTGATGAATAAACATCCAGTTTTCTATTTTCATTTTTACCTTTTATCACACACAGATCATTCCAAAAGTAATGCTTCAATTTACTTCAGTGGAAATGACAACAGATACATGCTTCACGATTACACTATTAGATAAAGCAAATTCTCAATTATGAAACGCTATTTTTCAACACAGTCATCACCATTAGCTATGTTTATTTCACTAGCTGTGAATGATCTAGAGCTTGCATCCCAAGCTTGTAAAAATCTGCCCCAATGGAGATGAACCACTGTTTCACAGCTGCTATGACATTGTTGTTGCTACAAAAAGGTTGCCCATGGAGTCCATTGTTCATCTGCCTGAACAGATTCTAGTCAGAAGGTGCCAAATCCTCACTACGCAGTGGCTGGGGTAGGACAGTCCAGACAAGAATGGCAACATGCTCCAAAGTCTTCAACGTTGTATGGAGCCTGGCATTATCATGCTTCAAGAGAAATACTGTCTTCTCTGGCCAAACTCAGGAAGTTGAATCCTTCAGCTTAGTCAGCATCGTGACGTAGCGTTCAGAATTGATGGTTTGTCCAGTTTCCAAGAAATGCAGAAGAATCACCCCTTTCCTATCCTAAAATGCAGTACATATCATTCTATCTGCTGAGAGCTGTATCTTGAACCTTTTCTTCGATGGGAAATTCATGTTGCCACTCAATGGACTGCTGTTTTGATTCCAGCTCATAGAGGTGATGCTGTGCCTCATCATCAGTAATGATGCTATCCAGGAAACTGTCACCTTCAGCTTCTTATTGCTTTAGTAGGTCATGACAAACTTGCAGAGTATACTTTCTGTTCCCGCATGAGCATTAATTGGATTCACATGGCATAAACTATACAATATTCCAAGGTTGCAAACATCATTTCCAATACATGGAAGCTGATGTTCAGCTCTGTACAGTTCCCTTGTCATAATCCAGAGATTTATGCTGGTGACCTGATTGAGATTTCCTTCATTTCATGGTGTGACAGCCACACATGGCCATCCGGAATATGACTTCTCCTTCATGTCACTGTCACCACTGCTGAAATGTACCACTGTGATAACATCCGCTGTCTGTTCTCCATAAACATTCAGCAAACATCAATGAATGTCAACGGGTCTAATTTCTTCTACATAGAAGAATTTAATTACACGCTTTGCTTCACACACACTTTTATGTCAGCTGCCATTTTGTCAGACTGCCCCTCTACAGACATCTGTAGCATGGCAACAAAATGTAGTGGAGTATTGGTGGGAAGGTTCAGCCCCTACTGCCACATGACTGATGTTCACCTCTGATGTCATGGGCCAATATTATAATGTGGGAGACATTACTTTTGCAGCAGCCCTCACAGAACACAATACATAGAATTCTTATTTCTGCAACCATCCAATGCCCACATAAAATTTCCCTGTTTTAACAGTCAGACTTACCGGTTTTATGTCCCTGTGCAGAAATCCTACAGAGTGAATACTTTCAATAGATTCCAAAATCTGCCTCCCAAGCCGTAGAGTGGTACTAATTGTGAATGTTCCCCGAGACTGGCTCCGGCGCAGGTCTGCCAAATTTCGACCCTGTAAAATCAAAAGAACATTTAAACAAACAAACAAAAACAAAACGAAACAAACAAAAAAAAACCTAATATCAACATTCACTGATAGCATAATGTCTTCCTATCACATCTTTAGCTACAGAGGTTGACTACAGAATATTCTTATTACTTGTTTTCATATTGAAGGAGTAGATGTTCCCAAATATCTACAATATTAAATTTATGAATTATTTTTAAAAATATTAATATTAGTATCTTTCTACAGCTAAATAATACGGACCAAAAATAATATCTACAAAACAACACACATTTCTCCATCATGGATGCTAGAAAAAATGTCAGAAAATACCCACAACAACTTTACGCTCTTTTTTTTTTTTTTTTTTTAAATACACAATTTATTTAATGAGTGAATATATCTTAGATGATTTAACAAAACAGATGAAAAAATATTCACATAATGCAGTAAATACACTCCCATGGCATCACTGAACCACTGGTCTACCAAAATAACCAACAGTCAACAATATGACTAACAGCTCAATTCTTTATCCAGCACTTTATCCACCAGGACCACCCACTTCTTCATCCTGCACTCATATTAACCAAGGTCATAGAGGACATTATCACAGAAGACACCTTCATTTCAATAGTCAAACCTTACTAATGATGGAAACTTTCTCCTCTGAGAGTATATGAAAGATAATGATACAAGGAGAGGGTCAATTTAAGTTAGCTCCCTACTACTTATTAAACTTGAATTGTTCTTTTTCATTTGCCATTCTCTAAAATGTCAGTGTTTTCATACTATTTTCACAGTTGTGTTTTGTTTTATTACCCACAAGCAAACATTTGTGCTCTGTTTGGTACACTTACCTGCAACTGCATGACCACATAGTTAAACCTGTCATTCCTTCCACATCCAATGAATCTACAGACATGATCCTTTCCTGAAGGAAGAATAAGAAGAAACAAATTAGCCCATAGCAATGAAAATATGTGCTTTTTAAACCTTTAAAGAAACCTTTAAATAAATCTTAAATAATTTTCTATAATTTCAGCAAATACATAAGTGCCAAACAATAACTAACACTGCTTTTTCCATTTCCTCCTTCCACTCACTTAAGTGAAATGGAAAGTAATACAGACAACATAGTTTTATATAAGATTTATAGCAAATTTCTCAAGATGAGGTTTTGTATATTCATTGCTGCCATTTCCAGTTAATGAATTAACATCTCAAACATTTATGACTCACTTTACAGTCACCGTGGGTGACCAGAAGTAACAAGTTCAGAGAAACACATCAGTCCACTTTTTCATGGTTAAACTCATCTAAGAACTCCAAAAAGCGTTCAAAACTTGGTTTGTCCAAGTAAATCCCTTTTACCTGAAGCCTCAACTCTAACTGTGTGGTAAATTCTAATTTTCATTAAAAAACTGAAAAAGTGGCAAAGGGACACTTCTTTTTTTGTTAGGGGGGCCTAATACATTATTCAAATAACCTAACCCTCTTACACTTCAGTGTAACACCATGTACCTGTTACACCTTTGCAGATACCTTGAGATCCTTTTCTCTAAGTGTATAACATCTGTAAGCCTGTGACTGGGGAGGAGTGAGGAGAAATAAAACACGAGTAGGCTGCAGGAAACGGCTATGGCCCTGGAAAGACTTCTAGCCAGAGAGGACCAACAACCATTCCTTAAGTTGCGCTGTATCACTACAGCTAGTTTTGTGGACCACACCAGAGGGAACCCATCATCAAATTATGCTGCAGAGATGTAAATGAGGAAGATAAGAGTCGGTGAGGTTGTGAGACAGAAACCAGCTGAGGGAGTCTCACTCTCGCTGAGTGAGATACGACAAATCTGTCTTCTCTGATCTGACTGTGTGAACAGATGGCCTAACTACATGACTAAATAGAACAACCATCTGTTGCAGCAGATTTCTTTAAAAAAAAAAACCACAAAACAGCGTTTAAAGAGTTAAACAGTATTCTGCCAACAAGAATTAGGTGACAGCATCATAGGCATGAAAAAGTAACCAAATAAATGAAGGAAACTATTGGTAATTGAACTATAATAGGTGGCCGTATCAGTCAACATAATCCTCCCTCACAACTATGAGATAAGTCATATAGCTCCTCATATATTTAAGCATGTTTTGATAGACCAGAGTCCTAAAAGAGCTTCTTGGAAGCTTTTCCTTATTCACTTCACTGCATACCTACAAAGTTAAGACTCATTTCTCTCCTGCAATGAATGACCACACTGCTTTAATTTTCAAAATTTCTCAAAGCAAAAATAATAGAAAAATACTACAGCCCTGCACTTCTGCCAACATCTATGCTCATTTCAGTTTCACTGTTGCTGTGAAATAATATTCTAGTACAGAAATGCTCTAAAGCATCATCATAGCCATGAGAATGTGCACAGTTCTAGTAAAGACTGAAAGATGTTTGGCTAGATTGGGACACATTACACCTACTTGCTTCTTTAAGCCTGTTTCTTCCTAACTTTCCCAGAAAATATATGAGATTCTATGTATTTTTAAATAAATCAGCCCATACTTAGTGAGAATTCTGAACAATGCTGTCACCTGATGCTAGCAGTGAGGCAAGCACCACGCCTTTCATTACCCACTAGTCACAGAGCAAACCTTCCAAATATGTGCAAGAAAAGGATTTTCATGATGATTACATTCCATCTGATTTATGTTCAAAACACCCTGAAAGTAAGACAGCATAAGCCCTTTGAGAACAAAATAATAATTATACGCATATACATGCATACCTATATTGACATGTGACAAAAAGGGAGAAAGCAAGATGAAAGTTGAGTTGCTATTACTAGAGATTTGCTATTAGAAGGTAGTTACAAAAGTATCCTAAAAGAATTGTCTATGATTTCATATTTTGAAAATCTGTAAGTCTACTGAAGAAAAAAAAAAGTCAAAAGCAAGAAAAAAAAAAAAAAAGAAACAAAGCATTTAATAAAACTATATTCTTTGGGAAGCAATGACAAAGTTCTTCTCTACTCCCCACATTATTCATTTTTACTGGTTTTTTTCTCCAGCAGATTTTTAGCTCTTACATACTGAAAACTTACAAAGGTAGAAAAGTTAATGGAAATAGTTCTTGTGTGTCAAGATCTTAAGCAACCTATTTTGCTCTAAAATAATCCAACATCTTATTTGATAAAAATCCGTCGAGTACAGATAAAAATACACACAAAAAAATCAAGCTACACATCTGTGTGAACTATAGATCTCGACATATCCATAAAGTTCATCCTTGTCTCATCAGTTACCAAAGTCACTTTCCTGATTATCCACAACATTCATCACCTAAAGTCAGATCAGTTGCACTATACTGTGCCATCTGAACAGCAATATCTAATGGTCACTTCCAGCATTAAAAGTTACACCTCTAGACTAATGCTAACACGCAAAGAAAACAGACTCCCTGAGTCTTCTTTCTCAGCTGAGTATTAATAGATGTTTTTGTGAAATTCTTTAAAAAGATACGAACATAGGAACAGTTTGTTAACACTGTCACATGTGACATACTTGCCCTCTTAAATCTATAGAGGCTGTCAATTTCTGTAGCAATGTGACCTTTGCAGCTGACTAGGCAGCACCATATGTCATGCAGATTTTGTTTTATTCGAACTCAGAGTTCAGAAAAAATCTGGCTGCTGACAGAGACCAATAATCACAGTCTTCCAGATTCAGAATAAATTGTTTAAAGAGAAAAGTCACTTTTCAAACACTCTTTTTCTTCACATATTGCAAAAAGCAGTGAAGAGATACCTGCGCATACACTTCTATATTACCTGCTTCAGACCTTAAAGTACATTGAAAGTGAGTATCCAAAGCTACGATCCTCAATAGTTGAGGAACTGAACCCTAAGAGTATTCTTGATACAAATAATTACTTTTTCTTCAAAGTCACAGGATTTAAAATTTGTGGTTTTGGGGTGGTTGTTTTTGTTACTCTTGTTGTTTGTTCTGTTTCTGGTATGGTGTTGGTTTTTTTTTTAATTATGTTTCCAGTTTCCAGCTTAGAAAACTCGTTGCAAGTATTGACAAGAGAAAAAGAAATAGAAGTATTCTTATCACTGGTGCTACGCGAAGGACCAGCAATTCAATGCTAGATCACCTTTTTTATTTCCACTTTTTAATGCCTCTATTTTCTGTACAAAGAAATAATCCAAAGGGAAAAACAAAAAAAAACAAACAAAAAAAAAAAAAACAAAAAACAAAAAAAAAAAACAAAAAAAAAACAAAAAAAAAAAAAAAAAAAACGTAAAAAGCACAAACATATCCAGAATAAAGTACAGCTGAACGCAGGGTCTGCAAGCAATTTCATTTTCCTTTTTCTTTTTTCCTTCATTTCATCCTGTTTCAAAGAAAAGGTTAATTGTAGCAAAACTTTCATTGGCCAAATAAGCAAAAAAAGTATATGGAGAGTACTTACTCAAACTATGACTGTGTTATGATTGTTATTATTATTATTTTTCTTTTTTTTAAAGATACACTGACGTACTACTTCCTGTATAGCCAGGGTATAGTCCTACCTTGCAGTTTCTTCAACACAGCTACTTCCATTTTCAGCACTTGCTTTGGTTGCTGAGCTGACTCGACCTTCAGCGCCACATTCTCCCGAGTAAGCAAGTCCAACGCATCGTAGATTTCTCCAAATCCTCCACCTCCTATTTTTCTTAACTACATTGAAAAAACAAACACACACACACAAAAAAAAAAAAAGAAATAGAAAAGGAGGAGAAGGAAGGAATAAAAACATCAGTACTTCTTCAAACTGTCTTCCAAACTGCCAACACTGCCGTAACAGATTTTAGATTCATCTAATTGTACCCTTTACTAAGTAAAGACCTATTGAAAAAAATCCATAAATATGTGGTTAATTGCATAAAATTTGGAAGAGAATTCTAGGAAGATGAGTTAATACACGGCATCCATCTGCACTAAACTTTCTCAGTTTCATACAGTGTAAGAGTACAACTCCCAGCACGAATCTGACCAAAGTAAGCATGCTGAATATATGCTTTCCTCAAATAGCCATATGCTACCCAGGGACTTTCAAAATGTCACTGTACATTTGTTTCTTAAAATAAGCTACCTTCCCCTCAGAAATATAAGCACTGGATAATAAAGGTACAAAAGTTCTTGGGAGTTACTACAAAAAGACAGAATTTTCTATTCTGTGCAGTGATTTACACATGACAGAAAAAAAGATTATCTTCAAGTCTGTATATTAAATGTTACTTATTTAGTCATAGTTCACTAACACCATTCTTATTATCAGACATACTAAAGGAACAGGCACCACTACAAAATTCATCTGTTTGAGGAGGACGTAAATAGAATGCTCCTAGCATACACTACATTCAGAGTAAATACTGATAGTTGTGTTTTCACTCTGCTCATAGGAGACAAGGACCCATCTCCTTCAGTATCAAAATGTCAATGCTATTTCATATGATGCTTTCATATTGTGAACTCTCCTGTAGCTGCCATTCTTCAACTGGTACAGGAAAAAGGGAGACAAAATAAACTTACCCTAGAGAATATATTTACTTTTCATTTTAATTTTTTTAATATATTTTACCTTGAAATGAATGACATGATTTTCTAAATGTCATTTTAAAATGTAGATTTGCTAATGTTATATGACTACAGCATATTAAATGCTATCTAAACATTTTAGAGATCTGGAGAGCAGCAACACACTAATTCTGCTAATTCTGAACATTGTCTCCTAATCCATACAAACAACCACGTGTCCAAAAAGGAAAAAGCACTTAGAAAAACAAAAAAATAGCCTACTCATTTTCTTGCATTTTTCAACCCAAATCAGATCATGTAATCATACAGAATAAAAACTTCACAACAGCACTCACTAATTCATCATGCATTTTCTGATTTCAAGATTTTTTTTAACCAGCGTAAGCAGGTCTGATTTCAATATTTTTTAAATGAAAAAAACACAGACTAAGACAAAACTTAGCAATTTTCACTTGTAGTCTCTCATTGACACCTTTAAAAACATGCACGTGTGGACAGCACACTGCATTAAGACTTCATAAGTAACCCACCAACCTATCTGCTTCGGCTTAAACAGCTAAACACAGGTGTCTACATGACTGTAGTTTTCAGCATACGCACTAATCTAAGTACAGTGGGGACAGTGAAAACTCATGTTAGAAAGGTGGAAAAGGATAGAGATGACACAGCTACCCTTGACACTTTGACAGACTTAAAGCAGCTAATCATGTAATTTCAATTTATTAGCTTTCAGACATGGCCAGACTGAGCAAGACTACCCCTGAAAGGCTTTGTTTTTTTCCTGTTTATGGGCTAAAATAAACAAACAAGCAACCATATTAATAAACAGATCAATTTCTGTCCTCAGACAAAGTACACCAGAATCATTAGCATGCATCCAATAATCATGGGACACAATAATTCCAGGCACAAATGAACTTCTCTTTGATGGCAGAAAAATCATTTTACACCTTCTTTGTCACTAGGTCACACATGAAATTCAGCAATAAGCTCACACTTTCCTTGGTCTTCTTTTCGTTGCCAACATTTGCTTTTCATATACCTTCTAAATTTCAGCTGCAAGCTGAGCTCTGGTTTTCTTACATGCCATTTTCCTCTCAGGCAGCCCAGCCCCTTTTCCACCTTCTGTTCAAAAGCATTTTGCTTTTAAGACAGAAGTTATCTATTCAGTCATATTGGTATCCTGCTGTATCTACTCTATGTCTTCTACCTTGACAAGGATGCTGTTGCACTCTTTCACACCTACACCACAGTCTTCCACTCCGAACAGAAGTTTCACACATCTCAACATTGCATTCAGCATCTCGTCTCATTCTCTCCATACTATTCTCCACTGCTCTCACTCTACACTTCAAGCCTAAAGCACACCTTTTCCAACTTATTGGTTTTTTTTTCCTTTGGACCTTTTGTTACACTGCACACCAAGTGATGGTCTTAATCCTACCTATAAACAACTATTATTACATTCCAATTTCTCCAGCTCCAAAAGCATAGAAAAGGGAGGGTCTAGAAAAGGCACTGATATAAGGAGCCAGCACTAACTGATACTGGTAGAGAGAACAAAACTAAGGGGAAAAAAAATGCTTTTATAACATCTCTCCTATGTTTACTTCCCAAATTAGAATCATCATGAAGAATATCTACATGAAAGAAAATTTGAGCATAGTTTTAAAAAACAGTCATGTACAAAAACTCCAGGTATGATTTTATTATTACAGAGAACAAAATCCTGAGCAGCAAAAATTCTCAGTTCTACACTGGCTGCAAATCTACATATATACATATATATACATATACATATACATATACATATACATATACATATATATATATATATATATATATATATATATACACACACATATACATATATATATATATATATACATACATACATATATATATATATATATATATATATGCACATTCTGGAAATTATATGTTTTTTAATTTCAATCTTCAATGGGGAGAGAAAAGCAAGATATCAGAGAACTCCACAAGGAACAATCAGAGAGAGCACTAGCAGGGATCAGCGCTCCTTCATACAAAATCTTGAAGTCTGCTGGCTTATACCACCTCATCTTCCTACACAAGGAAACTTTGCTATTGCTGCAAGAATCCTAGCAAAAATCATCCATAATTATTTTAATGCTAGATTATGAAGTATAGAATTTCTGAAATTTGCATGATACTCTTTTTTTGCTGGCATCCTGTCCTATGAAACCCTTATGAAAGAAATATATACCTTAGACACCATTAAGAAATCCTTAGTTTGCTACAGAAATTAAGAAACTGAAGTTACTCACAGACAATGTCTGGCATTCATTTACCTGTAATATTTGATTAGGAAAACATAAAATTTAAAATTTATAGTCACACAAAGTTAGGAAAAAATATAAACCTGGAGAAAGCATTTCTTCTATTGCACATTGTCGGAGAGGGCGGGAGAAAAGCAAACGACCACACCTGTCATTGACATATGATCAGCTAGTCTCCTTTATTGCTTGGCTGCGTGTACCTTTATAATGCAGATAATTAGCTCATACATAGTGCAAAAGCGGAGCTCATCATTGGTTCCCAATTACATACCATCCCCAAGTATCCTTGCAACTTGTAGTTATCGTCCTGATAGTTACTCCCTTGTTAAGTTCACAAAACCATAGCTAGTTTCTCACCATCTCAGGGCATACTGCTGTTCTTGCTGTCCTTGCAGGTGGTACGGCTGCTTCTTTAGCTGCACTGTGTTTATGTGACCCTTCTCAGCTAGCCAGTTGCCAATAAGACTCTCCACAGTACATACAATATTTAATATTTAATGTTTTCTATTTATAATGCTACTTTATACTATATATGACAAGAAACTATAATTTCACTATTTACTCCACTGCAATATTGAGATATGATAAAAGAAAGTATTTTACAAATGCATATGCTCCAAGGATAGTAGCTCTGGTTCTATTTACACAACACTAACATCAGCTAACATCAGATTCCTGCATTTTTAAATGAAGTACTGAGCACAAGATAGTTGAAAATATTTTCTTTAAATGAATTTGAAGTCAACGATGAATCTACAACTCATATGTTCAGCTTCACAATTTAAAACAAAATATTGAAACATGTGAGTAAACTAAAGCAAAGACAATGGGTCAGTGGCCATTCACAGTTTATTTTTTTGCTTTTCATTTTTTTATTTAGTTCTCTTTGTGGTGTTGGGTTTTTTCTTCCCCCATCTGAAAAAAAATCTACATGTAACAACATCCTAAAATGATCAGGGATGTGGAGAAGCAACTATGAGAACTCAGCCTGTTTTTCCCAACAAAAATAGTTAGAATGGATTTTGCATCTCTCCAGATCAAGAATATGAACACTGAAGTGGAACAAACATATTTACCATACAGCCAATATAGGCACACAATCAAAGGGATATAAATCAGACATGGATAAATCTTTGCTGCAATACAGCAAGCAAAATTTCTTTCTATTTGGAAGAGCAGGAAGGTCTGGAAAGAGTATCCTATAAGTAGTAACCAGATTCACAATCTGACTAGTTTCAATAGGATGCTTGATTGATTACCAAAATGGTTGACATAATCATGAGCTAATTGGACTCAATATCCTAACAGGAGTATTTTTAAAAATGAAAAAGAATTGCAGGAAGACATACTTACCACCTTCCATCTTTCTTTGACCAAGATTCCCACAGTGAGGATGTCAGGCTGCTCCCCACCTCCACTCATTGCAACCTCCTGATGTGATGGAGCTGCTATGCCAAGTCTGCGTCAGCAAAAACCATCCAGAACCCAGGAGTGGCTTCCATTTAACCACTGGCTGCAGAATAAAAGCAGAACATAAGGTAACACTGGCATGAAACACAGAAACAGTTATGTTTCTCACACAGCATGTTAACTAGGTTTCTTGTATCCTACAGTGACTTGTATTAGAATTACAGCTAAGCAACTTCCAGTTCAAAAAGAAATCCAAGTATAACTGTTCCTTACATATATATATATATTTTTAAGTCTATTAATAAGAATATAAGGGTAATTTCAAACTGCTGTAAATTAAGCATATTTTTTTCTAATTTTAATAACAAAAGCTTTTAATCAACTAAATAATTCACACTTCAATAGATAATTGAGAAATAATAGTAATATATAATAATAACTTAGAAAAAGATATTAGCCTAAAAATTACACAATTAAAATTAGATACTTAGAATGGAATTGCAATTCATTCTTAATTTATTGTGATGCCTACCAACTACTTTCATGTAAAATTCATATTCTATATGTCATTTCCCATGTAGAAATGCTCAGTCTAACACCATGCCTAGGTTATACCAAAAAACCACAATAAAGCTCACAAAACCCAACCGCTTAATCAAAGACCAAGACTTAACACAACAGTAATTACATTCAGTTGTGTGTTTTTGTTCTATATTCATACTCTTCCATAGTCATTTTTTTCCTAATTCATTTATGCCTTTCTCACTTCAATTGTAAATTCTGACATTTAAGGCAAACAAAACCAAAACCTCTGGAGGAAAATTAATCTGAATTAGTTGAAGATTTAAATTTATACCTAATTAGATAGAGTGGATTAGATATCTGTGAAAGAGCACTTATTAAGAATACACAGCTTGAATTGGTTTAATTCAAACAAATGAAGGGAAACCAAATTAAGATTGTATATTCTGAGTCTAAGTGTCCACCCTGGAATTTAATCAAGTTGAACTAAACCAATTTCCATTCTACTGGTGCTGGTAAGTTCTCCCTGTAGATAAGGTCAAAATTATAGAGCAAGTTGTAGTAATTTAAGTTAACGCACCTAGCATTACTGAACTGCTGATTATAATTACCGGCCTTTTTGGTTGGAGTTATCAGAACACAGACAAGAACTAAGTAAGCTAAAGAGAAAACTAAACAGCAGTAACAAATTGATAAAGGTCTACTAAACACTTCTAAAATTACATGTTTATAACATGCTGCATGATTTTTCCATTTGCTCCAGTCTTCCACCCCCTTCCAATTATGTGGTATTTTTCACTAAGTACTCTGTTCACTCCTATATCTTTCTTTATTTTCCTACTTCGTTTTTTTCCCCTTGGCATGGGGCTTATTTTTGTTTGTTTTTTAAAAAAAGCAGTGCAGGAAGTATTCATCTGGTTAGAATGAGATAAAAATTGACAAGTATGAATTTTGCTAAAGCTTTCTCACAAGAGAAATTCATCATCTGCAGAAAAAGTAAATGCTTTGTTAAATACGTGACGTGCAATGGTTTTAAAGTTTTGTGCTGGTGCTCATAAAAAATAGCCAAGCATTGTTTCACCTAAGAAAGACAAATGTTACAAGCATGTTGAGGTTAATTTGGACAACTTTGTGTTCTTCAAGACCCTGAATGCAGGAGTCTTTAAGTACTTGGATTTCAAGAGCACAAGAGTTGGAAATTAACCAGAATTTCTACCTGTTCAGATAGCTCTTCACCCTTCACAGTGTATATGCACAAATACTTGGTCATCAGACTCTAAGCAACAAGGTCACTGCACACCTCTATAATGTATTCCGTCAAGTCCCTTCCCTCACAGGACTTGGTTTTCTTTCAAGGTTTCATCCGTCTAATTTTAGTTTCTTACCACAAGACTTTGTCACACTTTTGGAAACTGAGTTCCAGTCCTGCTAATTTTACCTCATTTAAGCATCTAAACACAGAGATCAAATCATTTTTAACCTCCTCTAAATTAAGCCTTCCTTCCTATCCCATGGGTCTTCTCTGTGGTCCTCCTTTGACAAGCCTCCCCTTGCTCCACATTCTTCCTGTGCTATGGGCAGCAACTCCCAGTTAGACAGTCACACTGAATTACACTCAATTATACCGATGCTTACGATGGAGAAAAGATGAATTTTCAGTTTGTTTATGCTAACAGTCTTATTTCCCTAACTTAAGTCCAAAGCTGATTTACGTTTCTGCTAAACCACAGCTGTATCAGACACCTACATGCCTGCACTGCTGAGAGAACAGGATTTCTTTAAAGCTTTTATTCACACTCTGATATAGACTGATTTCCACTGCTCTGCTGTGTGCTGTAATGACCTTAACTCAATGAAACTGAAAATTTGTTAAGAATTATTAAGGCATTCCCGTGGGTAAATATCATGACAGAAAACACACACTTGGCAGTCTAGATTACAGCCCTCTTAAAATTCATACGGAAAGACACTTTTGGAGAGGGCTACCTTTAAAGGACTTTCTGGACAGACATATTATATATACATTCTTTGGAGGTGGTCTTCAGGACGAAACTGGAAAGGCTATGAATTTTGGAGGACTTGATTTCAGATTGTTCAGACATTCTAAATGCCACAGATGACTAAGAAGCGCATAAAAACACAGATAGTTCCATTTATGTTACTGAAATACAGACAGCTATTGCTTTCAGCAAAGCAGCTGAAGACTTTACAATGGTGGTAAACAACGTAAGAGCATTCCAGCATGTTCCATATCCCACAGAGCAAAATACTGGCCACAGTACAATATAGTTAAAGGACAAGTGGTGCTTATAACCAAATTTATTATTGAACAAACAGCATTCAGAATTCAATACTCTTCTACCTACTTAAACTGCTTATAACTACTTCTCATCTACCCAAAATAACTCTTTAATTTAACCCAACCAGGTAAATTTAAACATTACATGCAGTTAGACAGAGCAAAACTTACCCCCCAAAAATGCCACATTTCTATGAGCTTGTTACCTTGATCTGGTAACCTCAGAAGTCACATCCCTCAGTAAGGTGGTTTGACGGCCCCGACCAAATCACACACTTTTCATTACATCAATGTGGTGAGCGGTAAAATGGCGTTTATTTGATTGTGTGAGTCCCTTATATAGGTTTCCTATTTCATCTAAACCTCTTCTACATATGCATGACCCCTTCTACATATGCATGAACTCTTCTACATATGCATGACCGAGCAGGGGAGGGCCTGTCGCGTTACATATCGAGTGTTCATGCACGCCTAATACAACAGAGCTGACTCTAATTCAGAATGAAAAGACTGTCTTGTTATGTAATTTGCATACATGTAAGCTTGTGTATGTTAGAACTTCTTTAGAGATGGCCCTAAACTGAAGTCATTATCTGCTGGTCAGCCTTTACAGACGTTAAAATCTAAACCTAGGGCTGAGAAAGTAGTACAGTGCTGGCTGAATGTAGTCACAGGACAAAACAATTAAGGACACGAGGTTAATTCTGTTCCACAGAATATATGTATAGACATATGTAAATGCATATGTATATAGATACATATATATGTATATATACACACACATACGTATACACACACACCTCCTGTGGCCACTTCTGTGGACTTATATCACTGTTATGCCATTAAGAACTCCCTATGTTATTAGCTTTATCTGGCTGCCTTCTAAAGTTGCTTGCTATTTCCATACTTTCTACCTTGGAGCAGAAGAAAACTTAAAGGAGCAAAGAAACATTCAACAAGTCTGAATAAACAGAGAGTCAATACAGGACAGTTTTAAAGGTCTTAATTCCATAGCATTTATAGTAAAGTCCCATATTTGAAATGCAAAATCCAAATGCTTTAAGTGTGTATTTCTATACTCAAACTTGAGAACTATTCTACTCTTACAAACTAAGTATTTTCTAAATATCTTCATTGAAATTTGGGGTCTTTAACATAACTGAAAATCATTATCCAGCAGGTCAACAAGAAACATAATTTAAGACTCCAACTTAAATTTCCAACTGTATTGGTTGTGAAGAAATCCTTAGAAAAAATAAATTAAAACAAAACTATACTTAACCAATGCTATTTTATGTTTCCCTATCTCAAGCCTTAGGGTACCAAAACTCTCATCACCATTTGCAGATTCCAGGTGTGAAAAGCTCCCAACTGTCTTGTCATCTGCTGCCAAATAGCCTAGATTTCCTTCTGGCAACTTCAGCACATTCAGCTATGTTGTTATTAGAGAAGTGGCAATATTTTCTTCAGTTGGAAGACAAATTAAATATATAGCATTTTGTTTCAAGATAACAGCCTTATTTATCAACTAGTATTTCAAGTTCCCACACTATTTTCTAGCAAAAAATATGCTAAAAAAAAAAAACAACAACAACAACAAAAAAACAAAACAAACAAAAAAAAAACCTATCTTTTTATCTGTCACATCTAATTCCTTAGCATCCTTACTTTAGGGGTGCTTAATTCTGAATCTGCAGTTCTATTGTGATAAAAGGAGGGCATTGGCTGCACACACACATAGATACATCTGAAGAGAGCAGCTCACCTTTTTAAGAATGCATGAAATCAGGTCAGTAACTACCAAACCATGCAAAACTACTCCAAAAGATCCTAGCT
Organism: Excalfactoria chinensis; assembly: GCF_039878825.1. Taxonomy (NCBI): domain Eukaryota; kingdom Metazoa; phylum Chordata; class Aves; order Galliformes; family Phasianidae; genus Excalfactoria; species Excalfactoria chinensis. The sequence goes on along the minus strand of NC_092829.1, from coordinate 32,215,947 downwards.
GTCAGGAAGATGGCCTCTGAGTGCACCCATGCAATGCAGGAGATCTACCAAAATCTTAGGGCTTTGACCTCCTCAATGAAGGAATGCATTGCTGAAGGACATGAGAGGTTGGAAATGGCTTGGTGCTTGGCTATGCCAGCATAAGGTGGAACTAAGGTCACTGAAATATGCACACAATAGCATACTACCAGTGGAACAGCACAAGGTCTCACTTTATCCTCAGTTTAAAGAGGCTTTGGAGACTCCCTGTGGTGCCATGTAGCACCTCATTGACAGGATAATCCACAAAGATCACATGGGCTCAGGCACTATCTGCATCAGAAAGCACAGTCCAGAAAAACCAAGGAGATGAGTAGCTCAGCAAGGACAGAATCACGAACCTGCTTGTGAAAACCAGGATCTTCAGGCCAGGATCTTCCAAGGAAAAATGTTAGGGTCAACAACATGATTTGGCATGAAGGAGGATTTCATCATGTCTTCAAGCAATAATGACTGGTTTGAAATGGGAGACAGGTATTAAGAAACTCGAATGGAACTTTGGCAACAGTACTTACAAGTTGGGAGAAATCCAAAAAAAAAAAAAAAAAAAAAAAAAAAAAAGAATTCAGTTTGTAGACACTTAACCTAAAATTAGTTTAGACAGCAGAAAAGTAGATAGCATGGACAGCTAATCATGAGAGCAGACAGATGAGTTAGATCAAAGATCTATTCAGCCCAGTCTCCTGTCCATGACTGCTGCCAACAACATACGCAGAGGGAAGGAATAAAAGGATGCAGAAAGCATATTATTGTACTTTCCCAGAATACTTTCTGAGGACATAAAAAGCAGGGACAAAAAACTCTTTTTGAGCCAAAGATGATATTTAAGACTTTCCAGCTCTGAATTCATCATATATTTTCTGAACCCACAAAAGCTTTTAGAATCCATAACACCACTGCAAGTAAACTACAATTTATTTCCATGCTGCGGGAAGATTGTATTTGTTTTCGATTTATCTTTTGTTACTTACATCTGAGGTTCTCTAACCTTTGTACTGAAAGGCAAAGTTGGCAGTTGTTCCCCGTTCACTTCTCAGACCCATGCAGGGAACAGCTTGCTGTCATATTCCCCTCATGTCTCTCTTCATCTATTTATTCCCTTACCCACGGATTTATTTTTCCCCTTTCTGTGTACTTCTCCCTGATAAACCACAGACCCTATGAGACATTCTTAGGCATTTGTCTGCTAGTTCCAGAAGGTCTGCAAGACTTCACTCCATTGAGGTTAGCCCATCACTGTGTACATTTCAAAACTGTTTCCATCTATGCACTCCTTTACAATAATTTTCGTCTATAATTACCTCAGACAGAGTTGCAATGCCTTTCTGCACTTCTTCCATGCCTGTCTACAGCTTTACTATTCTCAAAGCCCTTTTATCATCACTGTCACTTCACTATTTGCACTTTTTCTAGATCATTTGTGAATACACAGTGCAGCACAGAGAGCTATTATTTTTAGGCTGATGAGTCATCACTTATCAAGATCAATATTTACATTTTTAATTCAAGTTCCACTGAAAAATATATTATTGAACAAATTATTCATATATAGAAAACCTGACTCATGATCTTCCATCTGGATCACTAATAGCACTGCTTTCAAATTTTGGACTGGATTTCTTGGATATTTAAATACAATTTTTCTTCAAGATGATCATTACTTTGCATGTGACATAATTCACAGTCACATTCTGTAACGACTAACTGAACTTAACTCCCATTTTAGTCTTGCAAACCAAGCAGTCTCTCTAACATAGACCAAGTAGGAAGCACAGAGCAAAGCATAAAATAGCAATTAAAACAGAAGTAAAAAATAAAAATAAAAATCCAACATAAATGAACAGTAGACTAAGAACTGCAACAAAAAGCTAAGTAATTTTTAAAAACAATAAGGTACTGGAAGTGCAAAAGAGCAACTGGGACAAAGCAAAATAGACTGAGAAATAAATAAAATACCTTTTAAAAAGTCAAAGACAAAGTCTTTTTAAAGAAACTAACAGCTCTGGCATGAAGGGACAAGTGCTTTACACAATAATTGGTCAAAAGTCACGAAACTGGACTAAGCAGTCACTTCAGACTAAGGAAAGAGGTCACAAGTTCTGCAAGGAGCAAGAAACAATCAGCACATATCTACACTTTCACAGATAACCTGGAAAGCAGAATTAGAACTGAAATAACAAAAGCTGGTTGACAATATGTCATTTAGTGGGTTTTTTGTTTTGTTTGCTAGTGTTTTTTTAAAAAAAGGGAAGAAAGAAAAGAGACAACAATGACGAACTGCTGAGTGACCTTACGGTACCAAAGAACTTGGGAATTAAATATCAGTTGAGGTTCTGTGTAGATAAATGTAAAATTATGATTATTTTTTCTGATGTATAGAACTTCTCCTTAAAAGTGCAACAGAGTACTAGCTACCAAAAATTACACATTGTTTATTATGATACACAGTTACAGGTGATGGCAACTGAATGATAAATACCAGTCAAAAAGCAATAAAATCAAATGTTAGCAATTCAGATGAAACAAGGGACAACATGAAGTTCATCTCTGCTTTTTATATATCCCTGGTTCACTGGTACCTTGAGAATTGTATACCATTCAAGCACTTCCTATCAAAAAACAAACAACTATACATTCATGCATTATGTCTGGGAAGATAGAGAGAGGACAAAGAAATTCTGTTCCCTATAAAATCTTAAATTGTGAATTGACAAGCTGCAGTGTGAATTAAATACTTGCCAGTAATATTCTATCATTTGCTTCAAAGAAGTTCCAACCCTAAACGTACTGGCTAGCTAGCTGTTATTGAAACGATGACAGAAAGCAAGCAACTAGAACTCAAGTAAACTCTTTAGCTCTTCCATCAGGCAATTATTTGGAGGAAAAGAAAAAATCTTCTATGCAAGAAACACAATCTCCAAGCACAATTTGTTCCATCATTTCACCTTCCCTTTTTATACTGGGTTTTGTCTGTAATAATCTCAACATATCTATTTATAGTACTCTTCCCATCAGTTGACACACTTCCCATGCCCTCCATCATCATGCTTCTCATTCAAATTCAGATTTTTCATATACACATTAAAAACTAATACCAATCACTAATATTATAGGCTTGAATTCTACCTCTAATCAAGGTGCATCAAATCACGCTGCAGACCATTTCAGTGATGAAATTATGTTGATTTAATACCTTGCGCCTATAGCATATCCCTGTGACGTTCAACAATTTTCATATTTGCTCATGTTTTTTTCCCCACTTACAGCTGAAGAGCAATTCGCCTATTAAGATTTGTTACCCTTCACAAAGAGCAATTTTGGGATTCATTAAAATCAGAAACGCACACCCCAGCTGAAGTATTACAATCTACTACAATATGTATCTTAGAAAATAGTGAGTAATAACTCCTGAAAGTAAATTTCCATGTGTCTTTTACTAAATGTTAACTTTCAACAAAAAACAGAGATCAAAGGAAGTACAGCTTGGAGCATTTTTAAACATAGCAGAGATCAAACAATTCATGGGCTATTAAATGCATCTCACTTTTGGTTACATTCATTCATTAATGCTCCTTAGGATACGCAGTTATAACCACTTTTACATTCTTTAAAAAATACCAGATATTCTTTTACAATACTGTTTTTGCTAAAATCCTTTAAAATAAAATTTTATATTATACTTACTGCTATAAATTTAGGCTATTCACAGAAGAAGCAGTTACAGTAAAAGATTCTCAAATGTTAAAAACCTGCAGCTCTATCAAAACCACTTAACATCACATAATCATCCTCATATGATATCATCCTCTAATGATAAGCACCGCTCCTTGAATTACAACAGCTCTTTAGATTAATAAAAAGACAGAATCAGTCTTGGAAGCACTGTTTTTTCCTATGTATGTTGTCCTTGCAAGTTATACTACACAACAGAGAGGTTCTAATCACAAATTTTGGCAGCAGTTTTCTAAAACTTTCTTAAAATGGGAGATTCACAGAAACGTTTATCCTTCAGATAGAATAGTTCCCTAATTTGAATTACCATGTGGCAATACAAATCCTTCTAGAGGCAGGAATTGTGTGGAACTGCTTTCAAGCTGGAAGTGCTAGTTTAAAGGACCCACATTTACAAGTTAAGAAAGGCAATGTTGGGTGTTAAAATTAGCTGCCAGCAGCTTATTTTCCTTCTCTCCATCCCACATAAATGCCTTGCTTTATGCGGTGCATTTATTTCTCCTCCACTCTAATATTCATGCCAAAATATTAATCTGAATATCTAGAATCATCTTTAATTTTTTGTTGCTTTATGGAATCTTCAATTAGATTTAGCTTTAAACAAAAATCATGCTAAAAGCACATAAGCATAGTAATCTTTTAAATAACAATCATATTACAGTCGTGTTATTTATTTTTAATGCTTTGTCTACTTCTCACACACCCAATGGTTATTTCCAATGAAACTAAATGCTCCTCAATTGGGAAAACTATGTATGCACAGGATTGAGCCAATTGAGTTTTTAAGTACAGTGAGATTCAGTACTGGTTATTGCAGATGTATGAACTTCCTGTAGCTGTGAGGATCACGGATGACTTCCACACATCACTTACTTGAAAACAGAAAATCTGTCTTATCCATGAGATCGTTATTACCTGCAATTTTTCCATTACTTTATCTTAGATCAGATGCCACAGTGTTCAAGCCAAGTGGATCTTATGCCAACCCTAAGAGGGCAATCATCTCTGCTTATCATTTTAGCACATGACTTGTTACACACAAAGTTCAATATGAAAAAAACAGATTACAGATGGTTGCAGAAAGATATTGATTAGACAAGGGATTTTTTTTCATTCCAGTATCTGGCTTCAGATAAGGAAATGCCTCTCATCATTACATTTGATTAATTCCACTAGTTGGATGCAGAGAACCATCACATTAATAAAGGTCTCTTATCCTCAAGTTTACTTAGAGCAGCTGGTTGAGGGATTCTAGGTCAGATTTTTAGCAATGAAAATTTATGCAGTGTATTTGAAGGTTGAGTACAGCTAAGCCACACCTGGAGTTCAAAGAAATCAACTTCTGAATGAAAGTTTGTTACCTCAGGTAGCAGTTACATAAGTAACCATTTTTATACAATAGATACAACTAGAAAATCTTAAGCTGCTGAAGACCTGAGCATCAAGAGAAGCAAGAGAATAAAAAGCTCCACAAAACTGTGACATTTGTATCTACTTGAGGCTGACTCAGGGCATTTCCAATGTGTTTAATTCAGTAAGGAAAAGAAGAAAAAAAAAAATCACATAACAACAACAACAAAAAAACCTCTCGTGAACAGCCAGAAACAATTGCCATAAAACATAGAAGCCATATGATGCTGTCTACAAATAAGTTACAATGTAAAACTGATATTTCTGTTGCCAGAATTGACATAATAGTCAAATCTCTCAATATTATTTTCACTTTTCTAAATAAATTCAGTGGGTTAATACTCAATTTCATAAGGATTCTCTGAACTTTAGCTAAATTGTCATATTAATTTTGCTACCTTTCTATAGGGAAAAGTTTAAATGCAAAGTACAAAGACAGGCTTTTTTTAAATTCAGTTCTTATCACTGGATTAAAATATTTTTGCCCTGATTATATTCAGTACGTATTCACCTAATTTTGGTCTGGCACTACCTATTAACAAGTAAGAATGATGAAGAGATTTCTACAGCATTTGCTAGGTAAGTAATCAGATGCTTCTGCTGACATAGAATTTCTTGCCCTAGGAGGACTAGGCTTTTACCACATTGTTAAATATTAAAAACCCTGCAAGGCTAATATGCAGAGGCAGGGGGATCAGGGCAGAAGTACATTTCTTTAATCCATTTCTCTGTCGTTATCAGCTGACAAGTCTGATCAAAGGACAATTTGTCTACTGAAAGTTTGTCAAGCTGCAGAAGCCAGTGATGGGAGCAACACAAAGAAGGAAAGTCTCAGGTACAATTTCCTAAGTTTTATTTGAGTGCTGGGGGAGGGGAGGGTTATGTGTAGCATATTTAATAAGTACTGGAAACAGCATCATTAGTAACCACATTTGAAATACATGAGAAAGAAGTGTGGTGTGGGGAGGAAGGGAGAATACAGTGATTAGTGGAAAACAGAAGAAAATACATTCTAAAATGTCTGTAATAAGCTGAAAGCTGCTTACAGATGTATTATTTTTCAGGTTCATCTTTGGATGCTGTTCTGTAGGACTCTCGTGAGGACCAGGGCTGTGAGATCACAAAACAGTGAGAGCCATGCTTTTAAACTTTTTACACTATCTAAAAGTTCATTCTGATGGACTGTGATCTCTGAAGTTTCACGTTAATGAGGCACTAATAGAACTGCACGAGCTTATCTCTCTTGCTCAAGGCTGGTATAAATTTCTATGATGTAACTTGGACCACAAGGAATCTGCTAGTAATGATGAATGTAACACGACTGGGACTGTAAGAAATCCACAAGAAGTGCTTCTGGGGAAACCTCTTCCACAGCAGAGAGTAAGCACAAAGGTTTGCTGCGGAGGTCCAAGGGCAGAACGCTGCGCTGATCTAGGCTCTGGTCAGCGCGACCTCGCATCCCGAAGGCAGCTCTCAGCACCATGGCCAGCTCCGGGAGCCCGTCGGGAGCGCTGCTCGGAACAGCACGGCCTGCCAGGGCTGGGAGCTACAGCGAGCCGCGGGTACCAGCCGCGGGATAAACCGAGGAACCGAGCATAAACGAAGGGTAAAGATAAGCGAAAGATAACATAATAGCTAACGTCCCACTGATGTTCTTGTCAAAGTAACTTTCTAATGATAACATTACAACTTCAGTCTATAAAGACTGTACAGCAACGACACATCCATAATATACCCACATACCACACACAAGTCTGTTGTTAAGAAACTAAAATGGCAGAAAAATGAGTAGATATCAATAAATAATAGGTCTCAAAAATATAACTAAGTTTACTGAACTAATACTGCTCTAACTACTCCCAAGAGGAATCAGTTTATCACTTTATTCATATCTTTTTTTTAATAAAAGTTTAGGAAAAACGATTTACAAGGTCTGTAGCTGATCCTGAGATGAGGAAGTGGCGTAGAACAAACGACATCAGCCTTTTAATGTACTGCAATCAAACTGCACGTGTTCCAACTCAGATAAAAGGGGATATACATCAGGGAGCAAAGAACACACGGAAACATCATCTGACATGAGACAGATAATCAGTCTCTCCTAATTAGATACATTACTGCAGCAGTAAGGCTCTGACAACCACAAATGAGTAGGCAAATAAATACTTTGGGAGTCTCTACCTGCTAGCATTAGAATTGCTGCTGGAGTACTATACCCAGTTTCTGCATCCACATGTCAAGAAAAGGGGCAGAAAACAGCTATTAAAGCATTGAACAATATGCATTGAGTGGGAAAAATCACAAAGCTCGATGCCTTTAGGTCACCAAATAAATACCACATAAAAGCTGCTTAAGCTTAAGGAATCACAAGGAACTCGCATTCTGACACAAAAAAAATCAGAGGTCAAACATTTAGATCACTTACAAACAAAAAGATCTGAGGTCTGATTATTCTGATGCAATTGTCTTGCAAACAAGGGAAAACTGACTCATCAAGGAAGGAAGAGACCCGTCATTGGAGATTATTACAGAAGAAAAGCCAAATAAACAAGGTATCCTAGAATCATAATATTAATTAAATATGTAAGAACAGTATCAACACTAAGAAGCATCCAGATCAAATGAAACAACTAGTCCAAGTTTCCCACACCTAATCAATAGGGGAAGAAGCAGAACATGACCTAACAAGAGACTTCTAGATAAAACGCTCCTCCTATTCTTGCCTCCTCCCTGAGTTAGCAGTAGGCAGAAACCACCAACCAAGCACCCAGCCTGCTGCACCAGACCTTTCTGGTTATGACTGCTTCGCCCAGCTAGCTACTCAGAGTGAAGACACCAAACAGCAGAACCTAATAAGAATTATAAACCTATCTCAGGTTTATACAGCTCCCTTCTTGGAATCATTCACTGCCAAGCCTATGTGCCTGCATAGGCACAGCTCAGTGGGTGCGAGAAAAGGCACAGGCAGAAGATTCTTCTCCTTTTAAACAGACACCAGTTGTTTGGTTCAACAATAATCTTCAATTTCATCTGCAGAAGCTTACATGTGAAAATTATGTTTCTGTGTATGCATGTCTATAAATAAATGTCAAGCACCAAACAGTAAACAATGGAGTTTCTTTCCCCTATGCATCTGCTTCACTGTGAGAGACTCAAATTTACTCCTCAGTTTCAGCATTTCTTAGTTCTTGCCTAGTCAAGACAAAAACTGCCTGGGTTAGCTAGCATGTTTCTCCCACAAGACCAATAAACACTTTCTTCACACTGATCTGTCTTATGATTCTTCCATGAGTTTGCGCCATCCAGATGAAATGTTCCACAGTTTTCCCCAGTGGATGTACCATCTTACTCAAAACTGTAGAAATATCATTTCACCCAAATCATCGTGATCATCACAACAGTCCCTGGAGCCTTACACAACAGTAGATAAATGTTATACTGAAATAGAATCTTGATCTAATATCAATTCCGCTCCTTCAGCTCTGGGGGTACAACAGGCCAGTTTGCTTGAAGCCAACTCTTCTTCAGGAATAATCCCTTGATTTTACCAGAAACAGAAAGTCAAAGCATCACATGCAAAGGCAGAATATTCAATGAAATTCAAGGAATAACACAGACGTCCCTCTTTTAATACAGCTTCAGTCACCTGATAATGCAGGTTCTGGATCTATTTAGTGCAGAACGCTGACAAATGGAAAGACAGGGAAATAATAAACCATTTTTGAGGCTGTAAATAACTGGACATAATGCTGTTCACAACAAAATAATGACACCAATCTTCTAAGAACATTGCATGCTGAAGAGGAGCACGCTGTATTTACAGATATACAGATCACCTCCACACCTCAGTTTTTTTAAATTTCTTTTTTTTAAATAGCCAACACATAAGCTAAACAGATGCACTTAGTTTGCTCAGAAGCCATGCTGCTAGACAAGAGTAGCATTTGAAGCATCTCTGGAGCAGTAAACTTAACAACTGCGACACAACCTGATAGTACACCAAACAAAGCAGTCTAATTCTACCACTCTTCTGTAGAGCATGGTATCAAATAACTTTTGCTAGAAATGCTGCAAAATCTGAACATACTGAGACGCAACACGATAAAAACAACTAACATTATCTGAAAATTCTTTGGGATGTAACAGAGAGGAGAGTCAATAAGCAGCTGCTGACTAGGGACAGTTCCCAAGTACCCAAGACACACCAACTACACAAGGCAAAATCTTCTCTAACTGTAGACAAGCCCACTGAAGCCACGCTATTAACACAGGCACAGTATTTGGCAGCTCCAGCTGAGAGAGCAATGCATCAAAAATGTAATAATATCATTTACATTTAGGCAAGTCAGGATGATGTCCACCTTGATCACTTCAGTTTCTCCCCATTTTAGCTCCGGACAGCAACTCATCTCTGCATCAACTAACAAATCCCTCTAAAACATTCAGGAATAAGAAAGGGGCTTCACATTAAAACAATTTCACATACTTTTAAAAGCTCTTAGAGCAAGTTCAGCATACTTTACCCTTTTTCTTTATAAATCAGATGGCTGCGTATTGCAAAATCTGACTTCCATCCCTGATAGTATTAGCAAGCTTGTCAACTTCACTCATAGAAGAACAGGCAGCCTTCCTCTCCTCCAGCTGCAACCAGACTCGAGGCAAAGTAACATGTGCACATACATTTCTCTGAAAGGAAAAATTATCATATGGAATTCCTCATCAGTGCAAATAACTTAATCCTCAATAATTGATTAATCTCTCTGGAGACAAAGCAACGGCATAAAAATAGCATTTTGAAAAGCATTTGAGCAACGCTTTTCATCACAGAATCAACCATGAAGTACAAGACCCACAGGAAAAAGAAAACATGCCTGAACGCAGTAGTGAACCAATTTTTGAAGTCTTCACAACAGACTTACAAAAATGCTACAGACATCTCAAGTCTCACAGTCTGCCCTCCTTCCCAACTCTTCTCCCAGATTCAATCCTTCCCTTCTCTCCAAAAAGCTTCTTAAAGTTTTCAAAGATTTCTCTCTATTAACTGAAATATAGATTTGAAGAGTAAGTTCTTCAAGTCATGGCTTGCAGGACTTCTCAAAACCAAAGAAAAGATATTCAACCTAATCAAGAGCCAAAGGGTCACAAGGTCACATTACATTCTTCTTATTTTCTACTACTTACGCTTCAAAATATGTAATGCGTAATAGCAATATAGGAAATAACAGATATCACTGTAGGGAAAAAAAATAAAAAGGAAGACACCAATAATATACTAAAGTTGTAACAGTAATGATAAGTAGAAGTTTGGATGATATTTTCAAAGAAGCAGCTGTGAGGGATGTGGCTGCTGCCCGCAGTGTTACACAGCATTTGGTGCTCCCAACAAAGGCAGGGAAATCCACTTGTATTCCAGAACCACTTGACATGGAATACAGCACAACCATTAGAGAACCCTTTTAGCATGAAAAAGCAGGAAGTTACCATTTACTTGTACTCTCACAACTGCCCAAGATAATTTCAAGTTATGTATTACTGTATTAATTCCCATTCAAGCGGCCTAAACACTAGCTTGTTCAAGAAAAATATAGCAGATCATGCATCTGAAAAAGCTTCTTTCATCCCCATCACTGACAAGTAACCGAGCTGACAGTAATTTTTAAACAAAACACGATCTATCGGACCCCTTGACATACAGCTCACATTTAGTCAATTTTGCATGTTTAAACTCATTCACATCTCTACCTGAGCAATTAGCCTGTCAGACCTTTCTCCTAGATGCATGGCACAACACATTGATCTGTGAGATCAATGCAACAAAGCTCAGGTTTCCCCGCCAAGAGCAGAGTGCCTTACGAGGTAAGGAGAGGAAAGACAGTGGCTGGACTGCATTTGATGCATCCCTGAGAGACCGGGAAGGACCCCAGTCGGTGTCTTATGCAGAGGAGGCAGCTGTTCCTCCTCCCCTCTAGCCAAACACAAAGGCTTTGTGTCAGGGTTTAACAGAGCAGGAGAGAGGCACAACACAAAACACTGAGAAACACAGAAACTGCACATCTCCTGATACTGAGCATCAATTCATTCCCACTAGATAAATGAGTCTCAGCTGAAACAGAAAGCACGGCAGTATATTAACACACCATATAGCACAAATTCACACACTAAGCAAGTGTTTAACCTTAGGTATCCATACACAGAGAGTCAGCAGAAGCTTGTCAGTTAGAGATCAGTTCCTAACTGAGCAAACATCACACATCCTTCTCACTTAATTACACTCTAAAAATCTTTCTTGATTTAATCAGATACTCTGGAAAATCCTCTTTGGAATTTGAGATGTCAGAGTAAGAGAAACTGCCGCATGCAGAAATAGTGCCATGACCACACCAAGCCTGACCAGCATCTTGATGCTCCATCCTTACAAACAGCGCTCCCCATTCTAACCCCACACACTTCTAAAGTAACACACAGAAAAGGATGCTGGATTTCAAGAGCGCAACAGTACACTAAAATATATCAAAGAACAAAGCATTTATCAGAGAGAATCAAATCCATCTCTGTATTTTTACAACTGCAGTATCTTCAGTTTCAAAACAACTTTTCACAGATGAAGAAATGCATTACTGCAGTCAGATCTTCTTACAGACTAAATCAGCGTCAACGGGCACACTTCTCATTCATAAAGTTAAGAAAGTTTTAATACTTAGTCAACATAGTTCATGCTGTAAAGCAGAGGGCTGTGCCATTAACACAGAACAGAAGTGGTAGATACATTTGTGCCACAAGTTTATACCATTAAAAGACACCCCAAACATTTCCAAAACTAAGCAAGCAGCGAAGCAGGCTTTCATCTTTTGTTTGCTCAGATATAGCAGCTGAAACCATCTGATGTACACAGAGACATGGCATTAACTATAGAAAATGTATAAGAATTCTCGCTGGTGGTGGTTTTTTACCTCCAAAACCACAACATGGAAACTAATTCTACACTTTAAGGCCAACATGATTCCAAAATATGAGTATATTTGTCTGGGTGTTCTCAACCTTCCCATCGATACACCATACCAGTTCTGAATAATTCACCTGAAATTCAACTGGTTCTGCACACCCAGCCAACGAGAGCTATTACGAGCTATTTTATAATCCATTTTCCACAGTCCTTTCCATATTAATTATGAATAGTGTTGGTGCTTCCCAAAAGGCCGTGTTCAGGAGAAGCGCAGGGGCTCTGCTTCCCACCCCCACCCCATCCTTACTCGGTTACCAGCCCCGCTTCGATCTTTGTCCCCTCCGCTCCTGCTCCACCGCGGTACCGAGGGATGCGGCGACAGGCCCGGGGACCCCTGCATCCTTCGGAGGGAGGCATTCGTCTCTCGCTTCCTCCAGGAGAAGAACACACAACAACGCACTCCCAGATGCCGCCCCTACGCAGTCCGTATGTTTACTATTACCCGTAGTGAGCACACCCGCGGCCTAGCCAGGCGGAGCCGCGTTCACGTACCGATGCCGTCGCTAACAGCTCCAAGACTCGGGCCGGCAGACAGCCGGACCGCACCGCACCGCGCCCTGCCCGCCCGCCACAACGCGTGGCCGGCGGTGCGGCTGCACGGGGCCGCGAGCCGTCCCCACGGCGCCGTTCTCCTTGCTGCAAGCGGGAGGGAGGAGACGCGCTCCGCCCGTAAATCCCAGCCCCGGGGGGAGGCTGGGAACCGCTGGGCCCGGTCCTCGACCCCCAGCCTCCCCCGGGCCGCGATCCCCGAGCGGCCCTCAGTCCCGGAGCGGACGCGAGGCAGCGCCGCGTCTCCTCACCTGGAACGGAGCCGAGCTGGCGACGGTTCCTCGGGGCGCCGCGTCTCTGCGAGTCCCTGCGGAACGCGATGCCGCCCGCCGCCGCGGGGATGGCCTACGGGCAACGGAGCCGAGCGGGGCCGGGGGGGACTAAAGAGGAGGCCCCCGGCCCAGCCTCCGCCCCACGGCGTGCGGCGCGGTCTCTATAGCGACTGCAGTGCCGGGCGGGAGCCGGCCCGCCCGCGGGGAGGGGTAACTGCCGCGCGCGGCGCTGAGGGCCGCTCGGAGGGTTACGGTCGGCCCGCGGCCCGCCCCGCAGGCGTTAACCCGCGAGCCGCTGCCGCCATCCCTGCGGCAGTCCCGCTCCGAGCGCTGCCACGCCGCTACCGCCGCCGCGGACGCCCTTCCCCTGCCGCGGCGCCACCGAGTCCCCCGCGCTCCGGCACCCGCCCGCCGCCATGCTTCCGGAGCGCCGATTGGGCGGCCGCGGATATTTCCGCCATCCGATTGGCTCTCGGCCGGGTCAGTCACGGCAGCGGAGGCGGGCACACCTGAGGCGGCGCTGCGCCCCGGGTTGGTTGAGATTCCCGGAGCCCCGCTATCCGCCCCCGCGCAGCCTCGGGGCCGCGGGGCCCTCTGGGCAATGCAGTCCCCGGGCGGGGCGGGCGCTGCCGCCGTTACTCACCGTGCTTCTGAGGGAGCGACGGGCGGCGGCGCGGCGGAGACCCGGGCGGCTCCTCGCCGCAGCGTGCGGGAGCCGCATTTCCCCGCCGCAGTACCGAGCTCCGCCTCACGGCAGCGCGGGGTCGGCCGGACCCGAGTGTCGCCGGGCTCCCCGCCCGAGGCTGAGGCAGGAGAGCCCCCCTCCATCCCGAGGGCGGCAGCTGCCCGCCTGGAGCGGCGGTGCTGGCAGCCCGGGCTGCGCGCTGAGGCAGCGGGAAGGCAGCGGCGTAGCTTGGCCACCGGCCGGCGTGTTCGGTGAAGGGTTCGGCACCAGAATGCCGTTCTCTTCTAAGAGGCAAGAAACTCCAGCCCTCCGAACGCCGTCGGTACGTGTGTGCCGCCGCCTAACGGATGGCAAGATGTGTCCGTAGGCCGCGGTGTGAGCCCAGCGCCCAGAGACCCGTCCCGTGGGAAGGACAGATCGGCCTGCTCCCAGCAGCCTGCGTGACGCGGGTAACGAGCTGCAGTCTGACGTGCACCTGAAGTTTTCTTTGAAAGGAGGAAAAAAATAGTTTATATTCCCCCTGTGCCAGGTAGTGGAGATGATAACGGTGTGCATAACTGAGGCTCTCTTCATTCACTGCAAGGAGAGCTTAGTCAGGGAGTAGGATTAGAAAGCAGCGTCTCCTACCGCTGCTTTATGAGTAAGCGGGATCTTGGTGCTCCTACTGCACGCCAATGAATCCCAAGCAGGGGAGGGTTGTGACCCCAACATAACAGCAAAGCCTAACTGCCCTTACCATTGCTCAGAGTCAGCTTCAGACGGGTGTTTCTTCATTCGGAGAGAACAAACTTGAGCAGTAGCCACATGAATAGAGCACTGGTGATGAGGATTGATTCCTATATATATACTCGCCTGTATATATATAGTGCACATAATGTGTGTCCTTGCAAATGTTACTGTCGCTTGAGATCACAGCTGCAGCTCATGCTGGTTCTGAGCTACACTGGATGAAGTCCTAATAGGCAGAAGACTCAATCCTTTGGCTGGACCCCAGCTCTTTGCATGCAACATTCTGGGTTTAATCTTACAATGAGAAAGGTTTCCAGATTTTCTGGATACTGAGTTCATGTTCAATGCATACATTCTCTCTTTTTACTGCTGAAACAGTAACATTAAAAGGTACTAATGTTCTTATCCATTGCCCAGCGGCTAAGCATTAAAACATAGGGAGCTCATGAATATGAATCCATGTGTGAGGAATGTTTTACTGTTCCCTAATTACCTGAGGTGCCTAAGGTGTACAGTTCTTCAGGACATTTTTATTCAATTAAACAGAAGGGAAAGGCCTTAACAGCCTTGTCTATCTGGTTTGTCTGTTTACCTGTGTATCTATTGCTAATCCAAGGGGCATAGTGTTCCTCATCAATTTGTAATATCACGTTCTAGTCTAATTGCATTGCCATGCACAAGATCACACCATCAGCACACATCTTCTTCCCATACCATTAGTCAGCACGTGCACTGCAAGCTGTACAAGATGAAACCTCTTTTTTCCTTTGCCATCAGTTAGCTTTCAGGTTCTAGCAATGAGTCGTGTCACTTGTTTTCAGTTTCCCGTGGAATCTTCTTAAGTAGACAAAACCTGCATGGTTCAAATAAAAGTCGAGCAGGGAAAAATGAGCTAAAACTGAATCTTCTCAACAGGAAGATCTATTTCCACTTAAGTGCAGGAGGCCTTTACATAAAGAGCATAATCTTGAATTTACTGCTCCATAAATATACCGATGAGGTTCTTGAAGTCCTACTATTTTTGGTACAAAGTTGATGATAAATAGAACAGATAACAGCATCTCCTTTGCCAGTGCAAACTTGCAGACTGTCTTTGCCATAACAGAGAAATAAGCTCTCTGTGTTACAATGGAATTAAACTGCTCTAGGTTGTTGCTGTTGTACAGTTAGTTAAGCTTAGATGCACAGTGTTGGTTGGACTCAGAAAAGGCTGCCCTGAGCCAGAAACTGTACTACGCCCTCTATTTGAGTTTTACGTTGTTAGCTCTAATTGGCTGTTTCAGTGTAAAGGTGTGCAACTTTTTGCAGTTTAACTCCAACCTTGTTCTTTCCAACACACCCTTCTATTATCTTGGTGTACCAGGCTTTCAATGCTAACTATCTGATATTCTGCACCATCCCTTTAACAATAATTGTGGAAGCTGGAGGACCAAAAGAGGAATTAACAGTAAAGAGCATATCCAAATAGGATCTGTGATTGCTCCTCTAAGACACAGACTAGATGATGAGGTATGTGTATAACCAGCCTGACCCCACAGGATACCTCGTATGTTCTGATGTAACTGCACTTTCGTATGGGAGTTTGTCATGCAGTCTTTGAATGAATATATGTGAGCAGAGAGCCACCTCTGTACCTGCACAGAATGATAATGCGTGTCCTAGACCCTCATAGAAAAGAAAGCTCTTAAAAATAGACTCAAGTGCAGTAGCTTAACAGAGATAAACACGTAGCTCTGATGTAGCTGTGAATTCATCTAGTCATTTCTTTATAATGGTACTTATATAAAAGGAAATGGGGAAATAGAACAGGCTTCAAGCCGTTGCAGATCTTGGAGCCTATTTCTACAGTGAATACTTAAAAGGGTAAATTCTCATATGTACATTTTATCTCTGTTTGTGCCTGTGAAGAGTATACCTATGCATTTATCTTTAAAACTATTACATCACTTCCATTATTTCCAAGAAACACAGTGAAATTAAGTTAACATTTCTATCATAAATCATGCTGAAAACATCACTTTTATAGATGAATGGTCAGAAACAGAGGAAGGGGCAGCTCACGATTCGCATCAACAAGGTTTCAGATACTTCTGAGAGAATTTCACTTTGGTTTGGAGAAGAACAAGTTCTAGAGACAACCGGCTGCTGGTTTAGATGTCTGTACGGTTATAGGGACACAGGGATCTTGGGTCTTTTTCAGAAGAATACAGAAGAACAGTGTCCAGTTCCTCTTTTATTTTTTCTACTTAACAGCTTCAGAGCCATTATTCTCTTTTTTTCTGTAAACATTTATTCACTGAACCTTTTTCAAAGAAGACCAACTATCCAACAAGATGTCCTGAGTGATGTGTTTAGTTCCAGTATCATCTAGAGAGTGAGAAATGACATCAGTGTCAGTTTTATATTAAAGTGAGAACGGGGAGGATTCATGGTCAGTATAGGAGGTGCAGGATCTTTGAAGAGGAATTTAAAACTATATGTTGGAATATTTTGCTAGGAAACAAAGGGGTAATTGGCAACGTAGGGCACCAAGAGTACTGATGCTATGAGTTATGGAATAGAAAAAGGAAATTTTACCTCATTATGTAAAGGGAATTTTGTTTTAAGCCCTCATAATACGCGTATAATTCCATTTTGCAAAAAGCTTCCTGAGGGCTGGCTTGCTACACTACCTGGGGAATGAAGGTAAAAAAAACACAAAATTGCTGTATGGTCTCATTATGAATAAAGCTGTAAAAATTCTGGTCTTCAAAAAATGGTTTAGCCAAGATAGGAGCTTTAGGTTATTAGCCTAAAACACAGATTCATGTTCTGGCTTTACCATAGACTGCCAGCCTGTTGCTAAGGTGAATACGCTACTTCTGTGCCTTAGTTTTTCCATTTGTAATGACTCACCGTGAGTCTGAAGTGGATGACTCAGAGCTTATGGACAGTGAAGCTACAATGGACTGAAATCAGAGCCAGCTTCATAGATACATATTTGGCATTTCCTGGAACATGCAGGAGCCTCAAAGTAAAGAGCAATGCAGTTCATGCAAGTCTGCTATCATTTCCCATTTGCCTGCAATTGCCTTCTGTGTCCATATAGCTGTGAACTTTAAACATCTGAAAAAAATTATATTATTTCTTTTCCGATTCATTTCATCTGTGAAGCTTTTCAGGCAATAAGTATGATAAATTTGACTTTGTTCACAGCGAGCTTTATGGCATTCTGGTGTACAAAGTGGGTTATTTCAAACTGCCATCTATCCTCATTACCTCTCACCACGAGTTTTGATGTTATCTCTGCCATCTCTGCAACTCCCTAAGATTTTCAAGTGTTGTTACATAATATAGATACCTTTGTGTAGCTGCAGTAATCATAGGCACATCTAAATACCACCATACTTCCTAAAAGTTCCGAAATGTCACTGGGAGATGAATGTTTGTTTGCCCAATAGATCTACCAGGTCACAGCACAGAAATCTTCCCTAGCAGGTCACGGCCAGTTATAGATGGCTGTATGACAACTCATTTCTGAATAACTCAACTTTGAATATTAACCTGGCAGCTGAAACAATTGCCCAGTGAGACAGAACAAAAGGCACAGGTAGCACTGATGTCTAATTTCACGAAGACTGAAGTTGGTTTTCAAAATGATGCATTCCTGAGCTCCCATTAGCTGACTGAGAGGCCTCTATTCTCATCTCTCTAGCTCTAACCTGCTTTGTTACTTGCTTTGCATTGTAGAAAAAATACTACATACAGCAGCACTGCCACCTTCTGCTTGCTTTTTTGCATGCATGTGAGAACGGGGCTCATATTGAAAGCAACGGGTTGGATTCATTTTTCTACTAGTAGGGGTCTTAGGCAATAATGCCATTTCTAATCCTCAGAGATAACATAAGCCTGCAGTTCCAGAGATGTGACTTTTCTTAAAATATGTAAGCATTGTCTGGGTAGAAAAAAAATGGTTTCAGACATTTGTCCAGGATTTCTACTACACCATATCCCAGTCAAAGCAGTAGCTCAAAAATCCCAAGTAAATACATACATCTGTGTACTTGTGCTGTCCACAGGGAATATATGCTCAATACAATTCACATATGTACACAACTGAACAGATGCGATATATTCCTTGCAGTCAGCAGAAGTACAGAAAACCTAAAGCATAAACAATCCACGTGCATAGGACAAACTTAGTTCAGCTAGATATGTTTGATCACCTGTTAGCACTAACCTGATTCACACGCAGCAGAGGTCCCACATGTAGCACAGATACTCTGGATCTGAAGTTTCCTGAGTATGCTACACGTTAGCACACAGGCAAGAGAAAACTAGAAGCTCTTCTTCAGATATTCTCCTTAAAATCATAAAGCTATGGTGAACTCTATGTTTGTGAATGGAAGATGCCAGCAAAATGCAAATTTAGCCTGCATGGCTCCACAGACTCCCATATGCTTAAGGAAGCTGCTGTCAGTCTGCCGTGCTGTTCTAGATACTGTATTGTTGGATGGAGCTTTCAGCATAAACATTAGTTCTGAGTTTGATCATATCAGAAAAGGAAATCAAAAAGACCATCTCACTGTATGTCTTTACCCTATTGAGACACAACCCTGTTTGTTTCACCCCATGGAAGCACACAGTGGTACTGGCAGCGATGAGCCTTCCTCTTGGACGCTGTCACATATAAAATGATGTCTTCTGGCAAGTAAACTAGACGTTTTTTCTTATAGCGTTGTGGTTAGGTACAGCAATCTCTGCTTTACTCAAGACTCTGAAAAACTGAGCTGCACTGATAACTCATCTTCCACCTTTCCCTGATAATAAGCGTAGTAATGATGCATGCAAAGGGCTGTCTATCCTTAGAAAATGAGATTGTAAGCAAGGTATATTCCCAGAATTCTCATGCTTATCCCAAGACTCCTGTTACAATCACATTTTATTGCTGGGAAAAGACAGTTTAATGCTTCTGAGACTATTCATGTTCATTACAATCCCTGGTGCACAGTCCTTGCAGTTGCTTGTGCTCCCTTAGCTGCTGTGCTGAAGGCATTATAAACCCTAGAGAACAAAACAGGACCTGCTTAATGACTCCATCCAGGTCCTAACATCAGCACTACCCCGATCAAGCACTGCTGCAAACTCAGCCTGTTGCTACTTCTGTAGACAGTGCAACTCAGCCAAGTCCATTCAACAGATGGAAACTCAGAGCAGAGCTCAGGACTGCCAGAGGAGGACAATATGAATTTGCTTCTGGCCTGGCTAAAGCTTCTAAGAACCTAGAAGAGAGGTTTCTGTTGGATTGCTCTTGAATCTGCAAAGTTTCCAAAGCCAGAATCTACTGTGAGTCATATACGATGATCCAGTCGTTCCTGGGTACTTGAATTTGTTTCACAGCCAGTACACAGCGCGAGGTGACAAATTCCATACAGAGCAACAACACATGGAATCATGAATAAGTTATATTGTAATTAATGCAAATGATGGTTGCCTAAAATTTTCTCTCACAGAACCACAGAGTTTCATTATTTTCTCTCTGTCAGACTCATATTTGTTGGTAACTTGTCAATAATTTGTTGAAATTAAGAACTTATGAGGACATCAGCAGATACTGAAGAAATCTGTGTTTCTTACTAACCCAAACCCATGAGGAATAAAAAAAAAAACATTATGGTAAACTCAACTGGTCACTGAGGTCTCAGTTCACACTCAGTTAATCGGCCTGTTTTGCAGGATTGAACCCAGTGGCATAAGAACTCTGAAATACGATTAGAGATGCAGGGGAGATTAGCACGGGCAGGATAGCTGAAGTCTTTCTCCATCTCCATCGGTGTGTCAGCATAAAGGCAGAACTACGCAGACATCAGGAAGTACTTCACCCTTCCTCAAGATGCCAGATCCAGATATTTTCTCCCCTGAACTCATCAAGGTGCCAGTTTTGTGACCTCACTCAGTCCTGCGGAGCAGGTTAGTTGTTTCTTTTGCAATAAGTTACAGATATTAAATGTGTGCCTAGCTAAAAGGGCCAGTTTTAGCAACATTAGCGAGAGAAGATGTAGTTTCTTTGTGACAAAACTGCAAGCTAAATTTTTAGAGACAATTTGCATCTAATAAGTAAATTTCATAAGCAAATGAAAAGCTGTAACGGGTGTTGCTGTATGTAGCTGGGGGAATTTGATATCAAAAGAACAGGTAAGTGGTACCTGGAAAGCAAACAGCTACAACATGCTGAGGGAACATCTGTGTTCAAAGTTAGAGGAGAAAAGCTCAAGAATAGGATTGGTGATAAGGGAAAGATCTCCACATATATTGGTGTTCTTCTGTGATGTGAAAACTTTATGCATTCTGCTCATTCATCAAGGAAGCTTGAAATAGCATTTAAGAATTATTGAAGGCACTGAATTACTCATTTTTGCACATGGAAGTTTCAGGCTTTTAACTTTGGGCATCTGAAGATGGGGGAGGGAGCTGCAGAACAATACCTACACAAGACTGGCTGCGTGCCTCTTTATGAAAGTCAGCTTCAGACTTCTTTATGGCTAGAATGTTACAATAGGAAGCCTCAAATTTACAACTACCAAAATCAAAAATGCCTCCTTTGCAGATTAAATGAAGACAGAACTGTTCACAAACTTTGTTCAAATGTTAAAGCAAAAGACGTTTTACCAAGTCACTACCACTTGGTGTGACACTGTTAACTTAATGTGTGCCTAACAATTTAGAAGCATTTTGCAAATAGATACGTTGTACAGAAATGAAGAGTGATGCATTGACAAACCCCCGCCACTGAATGTGAATGGTGCATCAGCAATTTCATAACTATAGATTCCCTCTATTGCATGCTCAGAGATCCAAGTATCCAAAGCAAAGACTATTTGCAGCAGCCATTTACAGCTATTTCAGTTTAAGTCATGAACTGCTTAACTGAAGCAGTTAAGGCTGCTGTCTGCAGGCTTAGCAGACAGGCTGTCAGCTGAATTCTTATGGTGGCTTAATTCTGTTCCAGCAAAGCATGATCCTTTTGAAAGAGGGCTGAAATATATCACAGAAGAATAGTGTGAAAAAGGTATTGTTATTTTATGAATATTCTCTGGACTTCTTTGTACAGAGATATTTATTTAAAAATAGCATTTCACCATGATAATCCAAATAACTATCACGATACTAGCACGAGCAACATTCAACAATAATTGATTACCAGCCTTAACAACCATTAAACTAGGCACCTGTTTTTAAAATGAAGAAGCGACAATAGCCTAAAAACCTCATTAGTATTTTTCCTTAGTGGCTTTATTTCCATTTTGCACAGTATTCTGTGTATTGTACAAGGGATACACGGAGACAAATAGTTTTAAAGGAAATCAGTTTCTTCTCTGAATGCAGCAAAAATAAATGCAACATGAATAATTTAGATCTCATAGCCATTCAAATGTTTTAATATTCAAATCACATTCTAATATGAAAGGAAGAACCTACCGGTGCAAACAGAGCTGATTCATTCTAAACACACACATACACACACACACACACACACACACAGAGGTACCGTTACCGTTACCTCTTAACTGTGCTCTGCAGCAATCTACTTGCCTAATGTTAAGCTTCATTGCAGCTGGGGATCCTTTGGTGGGCAGCATATAGCCCTTACTTCTGGAAGGTTTGTCTGCAGGTGGTTTTCATGCTGTTTCAACTTAAGTAGTAAGCTTAAAAGCAAATATGCACGAATAAAGCTGCTTATCCTTCCTTCTTTCCCCAAATTATAGGATTATGTTCTACTGTTTATAAATGCCATTGTAGTAGCAGAATACAAAAGGATAGCATATAATCATATAAATACATATTAGTATAATATAAAATGCCTAATGAAAATTGCTGAATTAGAACATAACCATGCTGAGAGCAGGCTTTGTGAGGAGGAAAGAAGTTCTTTCACGTGTTGCGGAAAGGCAATCACAAAGCATCAGAGGCTGTAAAGGACAGTAAAAGATCACAATTTAATCCTGAGGTACTGCAGCATAGTTCTACATTCATCTCACATACACTGAAAACATATTGTCTCCAGCTCTAACAGGTTTGTGTCTTGGACTGCTTCCTGCCCGTGATTTTGATATAACTGCAGAGGCACAAAGATGCTAGCAGTAGTCTTATAGAATCCATAACCATACAGAGAAGCAAGTTAAAATGTGATGTGAAAGATAGTTTCTTAGATGGCTAATTGCTGCGAAAAAGACCTTGAAACACAGAAGCCATCCTTTAGCTGTGAAAATATTAAACTTGAAACTAGGTGTGTAGGGGTGGTTGTGAGAAGTCTCCCTGAATTTATTTTATGCCCATCACTGTGGTCTTTTGAGAGAAAAATATAAGCACCCATAGGTTACCTGGGAAAGTTAGGAAAGGACAGTTCTGCTCTTACTTATCAGTATGTAATACAGCAGGGGCATCCACAATGAGCTGATAAACTCCCTTTGACATCCCTGGACTCTGGAGTCTTTAGACAAGAGAATGGAAATTGCTCCAATGGACTGTGATCATCAGGCATCATTGGGCTTCTGAAGGGAAAGACAACAGATCAGCTCACTTCTAGATATCAGAAAATCCACACAGAAAATTGCTCTCAAGATTCCATAGAAATCCAGCATTCACTGTCTCTAACTGTCACATGTTTTTAATTGATCCAGTCTAATTTTGTGATAGGGATTCATATTGTATGAGGGGGGCACTCCCTTGGCAAGTCTCAGGGTGTGTGAGGCAGTACAGGAAATTCTTGGTAGGCTCTATAAATAGCCAGTCACACAGACATTAATCTCTTTCTCTCTTCAGATTTCTACTGCATGCCTTGGATACATGCTTCTAAGCAGCTTACAGGCTTTCCTTGACCTACGCTTCTTCTCCTAATGCTGATCTGACTATGGCTGTCCTCAAAGTAAAATTCACCAAAACTAAGAGGGACAAACTGGCTCAGATCCTATGGATCCTCAACTGGGTTTCTGTAGTGAGTGGGATCGTTCTCTTCAGTCTCGGCCTCTTTCTGAAAATAGAAATCAAGAAGCGCAACGAAGTGATGGCAAAAGGGGATATTAACTCTGTTCCTAATATGCTGATCTCTGTAGGAGTCATAGCATGTGTCGTCAACTTTCTGGGGGGAAAAATCTGCTACGACTGCTCAGATGCCAACAAGTTCTCCCGATGGAAGCTGATTATGCTCCCATACATCGTATGTACCTTCTGTTTTACCTTCTGCATCCTGTTGGGTGCTCTCATGTGCTACACTACAAGGAATGAGCTGGAAGAATCACTGTACCTGGGACTGAGGGATGCTATTAAGTTCTACAAGGACACAGACATACCTGGAAGATGTTTCTTAAAAAAGACAGTGGATATGTTACAAATTGGATTCCAGTGCTGTGGAAACAATGGCTTTAGAGACTGGTTTGAAGTTCAGTGGGTATCTGCTCGTTACCTGAACATGGCTTCTAAGGAAGTTATGGAGTAAGTATTTACTAGTTATAATAGAAAATTCTAGGGAAAAAGCTCCTCCAAGAAGAACTAGAATTGATCAGTAACAGTAGTGTCAAAAGATCTTGAGACACATTGACACTAAAGAGAACATAGTAGGACTGATTTTTTCCTGCCCAAAATGCTAGCAGTATTTCTTCCTTACATGACAACTTGTGGCTAGAAGGTTTCTCTCGAAGATCCATCTGAATAATTGCTAACAAAGCAAACTGACTCACCAGATGTTTTAAAATCCTTGTTCTACTCTTGTGACTATAAGACAACAAAGATAGTCTGCGGGAACTTACAGCAGCATCCTATTGTATGGATAAAGGTGAAACATACTACCTCTTATTTCTGTGAGCCATATGTACTAAGAGTAATGTTTTCTCCTGGCTTAACTAAACTCAGTTTTCATCTGCAAAGTCATCTGTGCTCTGCCAGCATTCTGGAAGCATGGTTAATTTTTCTATCCCCATGTAGAAAGAGGACATAATGCATGAAGAAGATAAATGCAGTGCAAAACCTCTACAGCATATAAACCAGATAATCTCATCTCCGTTGCGAGAATCAAAGTTGGTAGGGTATAAGCAAATTATACTATGATTTTCAAAACATTTGATAACATTTGATAAGAAGTCACTAGGACCAAAGTCCACCTTGTATTGTTTAAAAAGGGTAAAGAAGGAATCAAATACTCCTCTCAGTTTTATCTTGTAGTGTGTGTCAGTTGGTACTCAGTAGATTAAGAGGCAAAGCAGTTGAGAACTGACATACTTGACTTAATAAGAATGTCTACAGAACTGAACTTTTCACCTTCCTTCATAATCCTCTTCTCTTCCCTCTATCACTTCATTACCAATGCCACTGTATCACAAGAAACACAAGAGTCAATCCATGGGACCAGTACAAGGATGAAGCAGGTTACAGCAGTACAACCCTATCGTTGCTTTGGTTAGGCAAAATAATCTTTTTATAGTCTCATAAGCAACTTTTGCTTCATAGTTTCATAACAATTTTGAAATACAACAATTAAAAGTTAACATCTTACTTCTCAACTTTTATTACTGAGCTCTCCCTTTCTAGCAATACCCAGATAGAACTTCCTTCACATTAGTTTCCCTGCTACTGTTACCTGGAACATGTTGGCCACAAAGTGAAGAGCTAGACGTTAAGAAGAGGCATGATGCCTAACCTGCTCCTCCCTCAGTGGGAAACAGCAAATGATCTTCCTTACATAATCGGAGATGTCTTTGTGGAAAATATCTTTAACAGAGAATAGAAACAAAATGAGGGAGAAAGGAGGCACAAAGCAATAAAACAAAGGCAGTTATTCTGCCATGCCAGCACAGCCACGAGTGCTGAGGCTCCTTTCAGTTTATGTTTCTTTTGAAAGACACGCTTAGTTTCAAAATGCTGGACCATAGAGTTCTGCTGCTTATGCTCACCTGGTCAGCTTCTTGTGACGCCTTCCTTCTCTTTCATTTAAGAAAATCTGTAGTGGAAATGGTGTCACAGGTTACCCCAAAATCTACCGGCACCAATGACAGGGGTATAGACGGCCTGCAGGGCCACTATCCCAAAAGGAAAAGAAAACAGAAAAAGAGAAAACAGGATTTATAGACAAATGAGGATAAAACCATCTTTAATATCCTCAGTGCAAACATATCTAGAGAGGTATCATACCTGTGTACATCTCACACACGTAATACCATAAACCATATTGGAAGCTGTGCAGATACCATACCAAAATGCACTGCAAATGAAAAATTCAGTTTTCCTGTAGTGGGCAACATTTCCAATTGGAAATGAGAATATATTTCCCTTTTGTTACATTGGAAAGGCCTTGCAGCAGACAAATTACATCCTTCTAGAAAAGTTATGGATGCATCCTGCTGCCGATACAACATTTGTAATGCAGACTTTGTCCTTTTGCAGCCGTTTCAAGAGTAATGTTGACGGGAAGTTCTTAGTGGACGGAGTACCCTTCAGCTGCTGCAATCCGAGTTCCCCACGGCCCTGTATCCAGTACCAGCTGACAAACAACAGTGCCCACTACAATTATGACTTCCTGACAGAGGAACTCAATATCTGGGTGAAGGGGTGCAGAGAGGCCTTGCTGGACTACTACACAGCCATAATGAGATCTATCGGTATTGCAGCACTGCTTATCTGGTTGTTTGAGGTAAGCCTCATAAAAATGGTCCGTGTCTGGTATATCAGAGACTTCCTGCTTTCAAGGATGGGGAAATAAATATGCTGTAACATATGAGGAGCGTAAGAAGTACCTTGACATCTAAGAAAAGTCCGTAAGGACTTCAGTAATATTGTGGGATTTTAATACATAGTTTCCACAAAGTTCCCAGAGCAGAAGCAAACTGCACTGAAGATGAGAACTGCTAGAAATGATGAACATAATTCTGGATATTTATAGAGCTTTTTCAACAGATTATGGCATATTCACTTTCCTGGAACATTTACAGGACAGGATGCAGGATAACATGCACTAACACAATTCATAGGTGGAAGGCACGAGGCTGTTTCAAGGCAGTTTTAAGAGAGTATAAAAAACATGAGTCAGACCTATGGTGAATGTATGAATGCCATCTACAGCAAAAAATGAGCATAAATATTAATAGCTCAAAACCTCCCTTCTAGAATGCACAGCTTTGCCACATAAACATGCAATACATTTTAGGAATAGACTACTTACTATGCAGTCAAAATAAGAACTTCAGTGGCAACTATATACCCTCTGCAGTGATTATATTAGTATGTTCTATTAATGCCTGTAAAGAAGGTTGTCAGTGTTGCCATCTTCTTGCCAAAGATCACAAAGGCACGGGCTTCTTTGCTTTGTAACAGCAGCTTGATTTTTCTTATTATAACTCTATTGCATAAATATGAGCACTATTACAATAATTCAATACAACAGACCTCAGGCAGTGCGAGATCAGGTGGTGAAACAGCAGATACATCACTGGGTTAAAAACCTGTCAGGTGTGTAAATAATCAAGTTCGGAAGTTGACTTAATGGTAGGACCTAGATTGCAATTTAAGCTCTGTTTAAGCACTAACCTTTCCTTACAGCTCTCTGTACTTATTGGTGTCCGGTACCTACAAACAGCAATGAAGAACGTTCTGCTGCGAGGAGATCTGCAGGGTGAATCAGATGGTTGGTTACTAGAAAACAGTTTTGTGGAAACTGCCAAATACAACATCAATATTATCAAGAACCTTGGCAAAGCCAACCAGATCTCCACTGTCTCAGGCATGAATGACCCCAACATTAACGTTCAAAACACAAACTGTGGCAAAAGCAACATTACAGCAAAATCTATCCCTGCAGCTCGCTAGACAAGTCTCCAGCAAAATGATGGCCCGAGGATGGTTTTGACGCACTACGATCTTAGATACCAGCTTTTCACTGGTGGGGAAAAAAGAAAGTAATATGCTGATTGAACAAGAAATAGACTGGTTGCAACAACAAGATATCAGTGCTTCTTTGGCAGGAAGTATTTTCTTTACCCATTCCCATGAAATTCTTGATTTCTTCATGTGTACAAAACAGTCTTTTGAATTTTTCCCACTTTGTCTCCCCTGCTTGCACGTTTCTGTCCTGGCCTGAATAGACCAAGATAATGATTCTACATACCAGGGCTAGCAGCTTGGGTATTGGTATGTCCTAGAAAGGATTGGTTTAGTGTGTGATTACTGTCACATCTTCAGAAACCCCAACTGCAGAGAAACTTCAACAGAAATAACTTTTCTGCATAAAAAGGTTATTAAAAAGAGAACGATCATAAAAACAGAAATGAAAATTGTGTTGAAGTGCAAGGTAGGACAGGTGAAATTTTAATCCAAATTGAAGTATATTATCACTCCTCTCAAAGCCCTTATTGGCTAAGTGAAACTGAAATCAAATTGAAGGCAACAAAAGTTGGTTTGTATGGTGGATTTGACTTGTGTCTGTTAGTTTGTGTTTTAAACAATCTGAAGGCTTACTCAAAGAAAGCCAGCTGCCCTGGAAGTTAATGAGTGCTATTAAAAGGAGTTCTCTGCTCAAGAACAATAATTGATGACTCATGCAGGATACTAAAACTCCAAGTAGCATGTGGTAGCACAAGGGTAAAAATAAGCAAATACCTCCAATAAAACAAATACTGATGGTCCAAGATGTTAAAATTGCTTGTAATTTCATGAGTAGTCATACAGATCCACGGGCTGAATAAACAAGAGATTATTTGCAACCAACAACAACCAAGACCAATTGTCATCTCTGCTATCACACTCCCAGCACAGTGCTCATGAAGTTTGTATGTCAACATATGGCACAAAAGCCTTCCTGTGCTGGCAGTAACAGGATGCCTACGACTAATTCATCAGTAATAACATGGTTTCAAGTAGTAAAACATACAGAGACAGAATAGAGGATGAAAAAAACCAAAATACATTGTTTGTTAACTTGTGAATAACACATTATTTGAATGTAAGTCTGGACAGTCTGTGCACTCTTTGTATATAATCAACAAAAAGGAATAAACCCATCACTGTGATACTCAAAGCAGAACTGTTCTGCTCTTGGCATTGTACAAAATTAAGAGTAAAAATTACCTGTTCAATATTGTCTTCTGTGACACCAGAATAAGCAAGAATTATACTTTTTGTAAAGGAAAAATCTATACTGTAAGTCAGGCAGGCGATATGCATGACTGTAATCCCAAATGCAATTTTAGGTCTATTCTTAAGTATGCTAAAAATAAAAAGGACAGATGGGCGCTGTCTGTAGTAGTAACCATAGGTGAAGTTTTACAAGCAGCACATGAGAAACAAAGACCACCAGGAAATACTTTTTTCCCTGACAAAGCCTCCTAACTTCCAGGGAACAGCAGGTTGTAGACTTGGTCCGACTGTACATGAAGCAACACGTATTAATAACTCTCCATGGAACCTTTTTTTCCCCCTGTGAATTTGTGTACCTTTTTTTTCTTTAACCCATTCATGTTTTTCACATCCAAAATGCTTTCATTGATCAGCTTCACATTTTAATTTCTCACAATTCAGTTCTGCATTTCCTGGAAGATCACTTTGCTTTTGGACTCCCTGACCTCAGTGTGCATCCCTCAATCACCAAGATGCAGCTGATGGTCACTCCTTGTTTATTCTCTTCATGCCATTCCTGATCCTACTGTCCTCTGCTACAATCTGTCCCATCTTCCCAAGTTGAAGAAGCTGCTGTTTAATCTTTTTGCCTATGGAAACTATTGCTCATCTTTGTCAGTTTTTATAACTCTTCTCTATTTGTGATTTTTAAATGAAGAACTCCTTAAGCACAGCACTGAGGACGTTATGAATTAAACCGTCTTTCCCTCTTTTTCCTCATCCCTCCTGTCATTTCTTGCTTTTCTGACAGCTTGAGAATGTGGGTAACATTTTCACAAAGCCATCCATAAAAATACCAGGGCATGAACTGTTGTGTCATTCCTACTGAGAGTCAAAAATATCATTTCTGCATCACAGCTTGTTATGCTGTTTCTAAGTCTACCTGATGCCCTCGGGCACAATCCTGACACCATTTCAAAGAGCTTTATTATTAGACTGAAAAATGTCCGGCTTTTATGCCTCACGGAGCTAAGAGAAAGTGCACCCACTTTTTAGACCAGGAGACAAAACAAAGTTCAGTGAACCTGGGAAATACAACCCCAAAGGAAGCAGCTCGCTGTTCACAGAACACTCAGCACAAATTTCCTGAGCCTCACTACAAACACTGAGATGAGATGATCTAATACTGGAAAAGAACGGACATGGGAGATTTTGGTACTTGGCCACATTAAGGAGCAAGGCAGTCGTATGCTGCAAATTACACACTTCTCAACAGAATACGATAAAAATGCAACTTCTATCCACATGTTTTTTCACACCAGCATGCAGATGACTGCTGACAAGATGCAGAAACTGCTGTCTATGTGAAAACTTGTGAAATTAACCGAGTATCCGATACGCAGGGAACGGCTGCTGTCTCAACTCCTACCATTAATTACTTGGATGATTCGATCATATATTTCCATCCCGCACAGGCATTTAGTCTCCACCAATGCAGATATATTATGAAAGGAAAACAGATTTCACAGTACTGAGGACAAATGCTACTTATCAATTGGAAAATCCTAGCAACACTCTGACTGATACTTGGAAATGAAGCGTTCTCTGCTTTGCATTTATTACTTTTTACTCTCAGAGTATTTAATATTACCACCACCGCATCAAGAAAAACTCAGGTAGCAGCACAGACTGCATTTAATTCTCTGTAACTTATAAAGACAAAGATGGCATTAGCAAGCCAAGCCTATAATCCGTAGCATCTGCTCAGATACAGAAATAAATACGATTTGTGGGACACTTCTTATCCTATTTGTTATTAATGCCTAATCCAGTCAGAATTAATAACAATACATTTGTGCAACAAATCCCAGCAACATCCAGAGCAAGGAATTCACCTCTAAATAAAACCTCAATAAAATAACAGAAACATTTCAACGTTTGGCTCCTGAAGGCACTGCGATGGCTCCTGCAGAAACTGCACTTACGATGTTCTTCCTGTAAAGCACTCAGACAACCAAAGAAGATGCTTGCTTTACACTGATCATAAAGAAGAATATAACAAATCATATTTGAATACTGCACATTAAGAATTCCATCTGTTTTCCCTTAGAAGCTGGAAACCTCCCTTACGCAAACTGATTTAACTGGTGTGTGATCATACAGTTCTCTCCAACACAACAAATGACATCTAAACCTAACAAATCATTTGGTACACATTTTACCAGTTTCCCACTGTGGCAACAGTGCAGGCTCCATGGCCATCAAAGGCACGGTGCTTTATATACAATCCTGTTTCTTGGCAGTGACCTCAAGCAAGCAATACAAAAATAAGAAAACTCAAGCTCAATTTTTAGTGCTTCATGTTTAACTTCATACCTGGTCTCTCACCTTAATCATCATTGCAAGAAGCAATACGTACAATTTCAGGTCTCTCTCTCTCAAGCACATTTCTTGAACAGCTCCTCTTTAATCTACACTCCCAACCACACAATGCAAGCTTCCAGAAATGGAGCTGGGACTAATTGGATTTTGGAGACTTGCAGAGCAGTCAGTATACATTGTTCATTTGTTTTCTCTATCAAGAAACAAATTTAGCCTCCATCTGCAAAACATGGATTAAAAAAAATACAAGATTGTGCCGCAGAAATGAAACAACGTTCATCTTTGAAGAAAGCGTATCATGGCCATCAGCATCCTCCAGGTTATTTTCTGCACTGCATCTGGAGACTCTTAGAATCCCTTAGACGCGGTTTTACAGAACACTTTGCTGGACTTTTATCAACACACCATCGAGCTCTTCAGGAATTAGTTCTTGAAAAAAATAATTTGCTGTATTAAGAATAAACACAGAGTAACACCACTAACACTCAAACTCAATGAGATTAAATAAGCACCTGAAGCTACCACAAAGCAGTGAGAACGTGATGACAGCCACGAGCTTGTGGGATAGAGAATTAGACAGTACTTCTTGCCTCTTCGTACATGAAGTATTTCTTGTCTGTTTGCTCAACTCTGGAACAGATTTCTGTTTTTCAGACGTATCACACAGAACATTACACACAACACAAACTTCTACCTTCAAGAGGTTCAGTGTCTGACAGGCGTTATGGTAAGTTTCACTTGGAGAGCTATAAAACCAGAATTGCTCAACTAATCAGTTAGAAGATGGTTTGAGTATTACATCAAACGCTCACGACTTCTTTTAAATATTGACACAGACACTGCAGGAGTCTGCGTCTTCGAAATATCAGGATAAGGTCCAAGTGGAACATTCACTTAAATAAGAAAAATAGTGCCAGTAGTACTCACTGATACAATGACAACGGGAACCACAGTTTACCAAGAGTTTAATAATCCATCCATGTTTTCCGTACTGACAGACCTCCTGTAATACAGGGCTTATTTTTGGAAGAGAAGTGTGAAAGTGCCTCCAAATAAAAGTAGAATAATCTATGAGAAGTTACTTTATTTCCTTTTTTAAATATACATATACAAGATATTTTATTTCAAAAGCACAAGAACATTATACAAGTTTCAAATTTACAATTTTGCAATTAAAGAAACCAATATGTGCATTATTAAATTTCTTCTGTCAGCCCGGATGGAATGAAAATCAGTGGCGTAAGCATCTTGTGATCACTAAATACAGATCATACTCACAGTGAACAGAACTGCATAGTAATTTATGAAATGAAAGATGACCACACCAGTCAGTGAATGATATGGGAGCCCGTTTGCTAATTAGTATGTGCAGACATACAGGGAGATGCAACTTTGCCCCTTCTCTCTTTCTCTCTCATTTCTGCAGCTACAAAGGCATTTCTAGAGCTACAAACAAGAGCTCACCTGTTCAAACCAGCTCCTGTTCATATATATATATATATATATATATATATTATAACAGTTCAGACAGAAAACATTACAGTGACCTCACGTCATTGTTGATAACAGTTTATCACTGAAGTGCAAGGTAACTGAAGGTTTCTGATAAATGAAAAGGTAAATTCTGAGCAAAAAAAAACCAATACAGTTTTGGTATCAATAAGCCATAATTTGTAGCCTGAACACATGTTTTTCTTGGTAAAAATTGTTTTGATGTCCTTAGATATCTCCAGTGAACGCAAGTTTTCATCACAACTCCTCTTCTAAATTCTTTATGTGTTTCAAACACATCTTAGATAAGACTAATAGAATTATGCTTGTCTTTGAAGGGTTGAACCAAGATAAGGACAACGGTCATAACTGCAAGAAAAAAAAGGCCTTGGAGACATTCCAAATCCAGCTGTTTATATCACCAGGGAAGGATTACAGCAAAAGAATTTCAAATCGTAATATTCAAGTCTACCTGTACTCCATTTTTAGATGAATTCTGGTGCTGTTCAGTGTACTCGTGTACTCTAACAGCTTTAAGAAACTAGGAGAACAGCTGTATTTATCTCTAAATCATTATCTGTGATTCTACTACCTGTCATAAAGCCGGTTAAAAAGATGAAACAAAGGAAACCATTGAAAAACACATTCTCAGTTATTATTTTGAAAACTTCCCCTTGTGAGCCTTATTAAAATGACATGAAAATAATCCAAAGAGCAAAGGGAGGGGAAATTTAGAATATTGAAAACTTCCAGCTTTGACACCAACGTGATTTCCCTGGAAAGCATTTTCACCCATTACATTACAAATTCTCTCATGGATGTTACAGTTGCAATTCAGAAAACAAAGCAGGAGACATCTAGAACGGAAGCACAATCCTACAGCATTAAGAGAGAGCTCAACCACAGTGTACCATTAACTTCTGAAGGGCAAAGAGACAAACGGATTCACCTTTCTTGCACTTTTCTGCTCCTAGCGCTGAACGTGACCCCCAAAACACATTTTCACTTATGCAGGCAGGGCTCCAAACAATTGTGACAGAGGATGAAGAGTGGAAAGTTTCCCAAACACGGGCAAAGAAATTTATTTCTAATTCCAAGGCTGACTGATTTAGGGCCTTGATTTCAGTCCAGTGATAGCGCTGAAGGTTGTCTACTTTAGTGAAGTCTCTGGCTCCTATGTAACTTGCAGAGATGGACTACAGCAGTTATTTTCCCATTTGGCTTTAAAGGAAAAATTCATGTAAAAAACTGAAAGAAGTAAAACTAACCAAAACTTAACCAAACGCTGTAGTCCTAGACCTCTCAGGAAATACAGCATTAATAGAGGACAAATTCATCAGATAAAGTGCGGTTCTGGCAGTGCGAAAAGCACAGACTATTTTTTTAATGGAACAAACAAGATGGTAATTCCACTTTCTATGCATATTTCTCCTTTAAAGGGTTTATTGATAAGAACTCTTCATTAAATTCCAGGACATAGCAGAATGCAGGCTATTTTCATACAAATTAATGTTTGCTGTTCCTGGTACTACAGATTTCTACAGGCTTGGTACCACTTCCAGCCCACAGATCTCAACCTATTCAAAAGTCACACTAACCCTGGGAAAAGAAAGCAAATGAAGTTACTTTTTTTTTTTTTTTTTTTTTTTTTTTACTTAGCAACACCAGTTAAGTATATTCTGAAGGCAAGGAAGAGACAAATACACGTGCCCTGAAGCACAGGATTTGGAAAGCTGTCCTCGTCAAACATGTGAGACGAATACAACTTCTCACAAAAAAAAAAGTGGACTTATTTCTGGATCTGAAGGTTGAGCAATAATTACACAAGGTAGTTTTCATAGTTTCCTTTCGAGAAATAAAGAAAAAAAAGCAAGACAATTGACTTGAAATTCTGTTTCAATGTATCAGCACTACATCCAACCTAGAGAATCCATCCATTGCATCTGAACTACAGAACCCACTTTAGAGCATTTACTGCCACTCTCCTTTCTGTTTGCAAAGCACTGCTAAATGCAGAAGATTTCACTAAAATAAAGGGACTCAGAGCAGTTGCCAATTGAATCCAAAGAAGATCTGGTTGGTTTCTTGACTCCTGGCAATCTCCTCTATGATGCAGTGTTGCTGCCACAGCAGATGCAGCTTCCGGTAACGCTCCCGACATAAGTGCAGAGGATTGCCTCTTCTTCATAGAAGGAAAGGAGAATACTCAAATAAGTGTAACAGAATCAACTGAGAAGTTGTTTAATTGATAGTGTAGTGTTAGAAGTCTTAATGATAGCCAATAAATACTGAATGAACAGCAACTCCAACAACCATACGGGAAATGAAAGAATTTCACACATAATGATCAATGAATGTTTCCAAGATGACACTTCAGTAATGGCAGTTGCTGCATGCTTCTCATCAGAAAACGAAGAAAATTTAACAGAACCAAAAAAGTGGGTTTTCTCACTACTAATGACCCATTTGTGACTGGAAACCATCATTAGGAATCTGAAGTTAAACAAGTATGCCAAGTGAAGATGCATATTACAGTGCTGTACACGTTAGCAGAAAGGTCATGTCTAACGTGCTTAAGAAACAAAAGCACCAAAACAGAAATGCAGAAAGCAAACAAGTTAAAATTTACTTACTTCAGACCTGGGTCTGTTTCTCCATATTCATCCAGGTATGGAGCAGGATATAAGCAGCCCCTGGTTTTACCTTCTATGAGGACAACTTTGCATTCCCTGATTCTTAAGGAAAAATAGTAGTATTCATTTTAAACGTATCTATCTTCAATACTATCACTATAAAATTATTTCTCATAAGCTACACCTTTTGATAGCTTAACTATGATTTTGTACATAATAGCAGATTCACTTAACTAGGATTTATACAGGTTACTTTGCATCAGCTCCTGGTCAAATACATACTGCATATTAACTTTCCAATTCATAGACGTAATCACTTTGCATCCTGTTGTATACAATCCCTAGCAGGGCTATTTTAAACAGATTTAACTAATAGTTACATAGCTTGAACTATGATACATTCAACAGCATGGATTGCATTTAGCTTAGAAAGAGATAGACCAGATGTAAACTAGAGTCTCAGTATCAGCAGCAAGGAGACTTATGTCACGCCATAAGTCAACTTTAATGATTGTTTTAAGCATAAACCTTGATAGCTTTTAAGAGTTTAGAAACAGGAGGAAAGATGAAACTTGTTTTGTAACACTCTGCTTTTGCCAACTCAAAGGCCTCTGGATTGCTATTGCTATCGAGGCTCTTTAAGTGTGAAGAAAGATTAGTATGAGTGACAGCTGTTTTGCCACTGACACCTTAATACAAAGAAGAACTGAGTAGTCTAGACAGATATGCTGAAAAAATATCAATCCCAGAACTCTGAGCCTGGGTTTCCAGTGTCATTTAAACTTAGGCAGACTTGCAGAACAGACATGGTCTACAGAGTCATGTCTGATATTCCTTCCACAAGAAATAAAATGTTCTAAGTCTCCAGGTTTCCCTTTAACCTCATTATTAGAAATGCTACAATACATGATCCTCTAAATACACTGAAGACCCACACAGCTTCCACTAAAACCCTACACTGAAGTAGAAATACAAACATTTTGTGAACTAGGAACAAAACAAACCACAAGATGAATATCAGTTCTTTCTTTCACATTTCTAAGTGGTACAGAGAAATACAAGGAAGTTTTAATCATAGAAGATAATCCCCTAGATGCTGTATCCTTGGTAAAGTTCACTTGAAAAAAATCACAGTTGAAGGGTATGGTACATGTAATTCCAATACATCTAAATGGAACTACTCATTCTGGCTGGCTACTTACTTGAGAAACATACAGACTCCAGCTCCACACTGAAGAGCATGAGAAGTACAGGCTCCCAGCTCCTCACCATTCACAAGTTCCTGACAGCAAGTATTCTGGGAACACAACATAGCCCCACAAAATAAACATAATACTGGATGTTTCTGTTCATCATCAGAAGACCGTGGGCATCTACAAAAAGTATAATTAGATTGTTATTCAAGAATGAAACTTTGGAAGAAAGCTAACTACCAATAATGTTCCTAAAAGGAAAGTCACACCTAAGATATATACGGTTGTGATAGCCTTGTATCACATACTTGTTTCCTTTGGTTCTGTTCTAACATCACTTCAAAGATTTCAGCTGCAAGATTCCCCCCCCTTCAAGCAGGAGATTGGACTAGATGATGTACTGAAGTCACTTCTCATCCACATTACCCTATGACCCACATTCCCTGGCATAAAACAGCGCTAATCTGACAGGCTTCTCATGTTCTGTGCCAAAATACTCAGGCTGAGAGCCACATCAAACCCACATTACAGTGGTGAAAATAACCAGCAGATTAAAGTGCAATGCTACCAAACAGAAGTGAATACACTGAGCAAGGTGCTGCGTTGCAGCCTTAAAATGAACAGCTGCTAGTATTTCCTTGCATAACTACAGAAGTGCTTTTGCAAAACCGTTTCTGTTCTCAGTTCTAACAGTAGCTACAGTGACTGAAAGAACATCAAAATGACAAAACACTCAGCAAGACATCTAAATACATCACATGACATACATTACCTAAACTGAGATGCTTGGTTCAGAAGGCAACTGTAGTCTTCAGGAAGCTCTATTAAACTATTTCTTTTCCTAGGATACCTATGTAAGTGAAAGAAATATTACAAGAAAAATAAATAAATAAATTATATATATATATATATATATATATATATATATATATATATATATATATATATATATATATATATATATATATATAACTGCAAAAACCATAATGGGCAGATAAAAATCGTTACCCTGCTAAGTTTTTGGCCCCTTCTATAAACTTTTGCAATTCCTGACCAGCTCCTCAGTCCTAGAAGTCCAGGTAGAAGCTTCAGTACTTCTACATTCCAACAAAGTTCACGAAATTAAATTGCCTATCTGACATATATGCTCAAAGATATCTCATGTTTCAGGTAGCTTTTGCTTTTCCCTAGAGAAAGCTACATAAATTGGTTAGCAGAACTACATAAGTTGGTTAGCAGAATGCCGTGCCTTCTCAACAAAGAATCACCGAGCCAAAGAGAAATGAATTTATGGTAATACATCAACAGGAAAAAAAAACATAGAAGCACTGCTAACTTACACCTAACAACCACTTCATTCCTTCAACAGTTTTAATGCAAAAGAAGACAAAACAAACCCCCACAAGAATCGAAAACCAATAAATTCCAACCTACTAACCTTATTGCAGTGCTCTTGCCCTTCAAGCAACTTAGCACTACTGGATCAGCACACCACCTATTTAAAACAAAGATTTGCAGGAGATGGTGTTTGATGAGAATATACCTTCAAGTGTTTCTAAGTTCAACTAATAAGAAATAAGCAAATAGATACACAGACAAAACACTGAGCTCATACGATGGCTTATCAACTGTTACTACTGCCCAAAAAAGGCAGCATCTCACTCAACACTTCTGTTTTTGCTGGGAAGACTACAATGGATTTCTTAGATCTGCCTTTACCAATTACTTTCACAAGTTCACAAGCACTTGCAGGAGACTTGGCGTCTCTTATAAGTTCTTTGAGGACACACACACAAAATCAAAATGCAAACTTTTATATAAATACACTTGTGAGAACTCTATTGATTTGTAAGTAATGGTATATACTACAAAAGCAATTATAGCAAACTTCTATGTAACACTGTTAAGTCAGCCATACAGACTGTAAGCTCGAGTCAGCAGCTCAAAATGTCCCCTACATTGAAGGAAGCTAGGTAAGAAAACAGAGGCAGAAAAAAACTGAGAAGCTAGTGAGATCCAGAGAATTCTGCCAAGATCAGGAACAGTAATTAATGTAATCATGAGCCAAAACAGTCATGGTAAATACATGGAGACATTTTCCAACACAATAGAACAGACTTATTTGACTATTCTCATAGATGAGGGCTGGCTGTAGTGAGGAGTTGTTTATTTGAACCTTCATTTTTGAAGGAACTTTACTGATTATTTCCTTACTGTCAGATTGCAAAGCACATAATATTTATATTGCACAATTCAGCTAGCTTCTACATTCATCAGTCTATTCTGGAAATCCAGGGAAGATACAGTACAAAGCCTCAGCTGGCAAGCTATAAAATTTTGTGTTCTCATTTCATAGCTTATATAATCAACACTTCTGCTACTGACATTAAAAACAGGCCAATGAGCAGCAGATGGTACACCACGCATGCAACAGTTTACAATACCTTTTGCCTACAGGAACCAAACTCCTGTAAGTCTGCAGACACCAGTTCCTTACACTACAATTGTTGTGCTTTAAGTTTTTTAAGCTCTTTAAAAGATTCACTATGTTTATGCACATCAAATGAACATTTACAGCTCCGGCATGAACTTGACCCTCTGTTATTA
The DNA here is from genome assembly GCF_039878825.1 of Excalfactoria chinensis. Lineage (NCBI taxonomy): Eukaryota > Metazoa > Chordata > Aves > Galliformes > Phasianidae > Excalfactoria > Excalfactoria chinensis. The sequence goes on along the minus strand of NC_092829.1, from coordinate 32,177,143 downwards.
ACAAATTCAATGCAGTTCCCTCAGGGTCATCACAACACAAAAACATGCCCTGTCCATGTCCAATTAGTACCTTTGAAGGAGCGGATTTACAGTGTCCCAATACTCCTGGAAGAGCAGGAATAAATTGGTGGGTAGAGAGAGGTAACTACAAAGTGCCTTGAACTGCCCTTCTTCAGAAACTGCATAAGAAAAAGCAAAGAGTGACTGTTAAGATGTTTCAGTGTTGCTGAATAATTCACTCAAAACTAGAATTCTCCTGATTCTTCCTCCATTTAATAATACAGGTCTTCTAGCTAGAGTATAGCTTCATAGATAGAATAACTGACTATAGCTCCATGGATGTAACTGGGGCTACAACAATTAGCTCAAGATCTACTTTAGGTTTTATAATAATGAAATAACATCAGATTTAAGTCATGTATAAGTCAGTATAAAAATGTGTTTTATTGCTTAAACTTAATTTCACTGCATAGTATCTAACACACTGCTGCAGCAGATTTCCTTACCTATCATATTTCAGCTTTTTACTATTCTTCGGACATGTGATGATAGTTAGCTCTTCTATGATCAAGTCAGTGCTAACGTACAACAGAGTTGTGCTAGGTTACTAGTTTGCTAAGTGGTCACATACTGACTCCCAGGGCCTGCAGAAAACAGCACCGCTGCTTTAGCAGGAGACCCTTTCTACAAATGGTACCAATAGTAATTTTCTACTGTTGGCAACAATAGTATAGTGCAGTTTTGGACTTACAATCTAACAATATTCAGTCTTAGCTCAGAGTTTACATAAATACATGTAAGACTAAACTTTGTCTCTGTTGTGCACTGAAGCTTTGGTTCTCTTTGTCAAATAGTTGATAATTTGGCTTTCCCCTGCATTTTGACAAAAGCAAAGCACTTACTTTGGTTTTAGTATCTGCAATGCGTTAGAATCCTTTAAGGAATAGGTCTCCAGTTTCATAACATCCTTTGTTTCTAATAAGTGCTATTTTGCTAGCATTTGCCATCAGCAATTGCACAAGAAAGCTGATGTGCTCTTTGAGTTTTATGGTGCGTTTTCTCATTTTTAATGCACTCCAGGCTATTTCTCAGATCTTATAATCTAAGCCTCTAAAATAAACAATTTCAATAAAGATACATTTGCTTTCCCACATTTACCTTGTAGTAGCTCCTCAGGTGGAGAAACTCCCAACAAATAATGAAAAAATAAAGCAGCACAACGAAGGTAAGGCATGATGCCTTTCTTAACGCAATCCCACACCAGCCAGCCAGGAATATCCTGACTAAAGCAACTGAAATACACAAATCAGAAAGACTTGCAATAGTTCACAGTGCACATCTTTAGTATTTTCACACTTTGGCCAGAACTGCTACAATGTCAGCTAAGTACAAACAACACACGCTGCTGTACCCCAATTCCTGTGAAACAGTCACCAGAACCTGATTTCAAACTTCCCTCTTTTACCCAAAGAATGAGCGCTGAGCTTACACACAACACTTTACGCATTCAAATTGTATCAATTAACGTTTTTCAAAGTTATAAAGCTGCCCAAATTCAGGCAACTCTGATTTAAACTATGCAATACAGCATCACACGTAAAGTAACCGATGCATATCCGTCATTACAGTAAACTAGCAATTCTTGGAATTAACGACAGCATCTCCCCACGCACTCAGAGCTCCAAATGCAGCCCAAAAGGGATAAGGAAAAAAGAAATTAAGTAATCGTCGCAAGCAGCAAAAATAACAGTTAAAAATAATAGGCCTCACATTTCATTATGTTATAAAAACAAACCATTCTTGTTATTTTAAAATATCCTCATCCAATTTCTGCGAAAAATAAAATAAAATACTGGGGTGTTAATTTTCTCAGAAAAAAATTAACCACAGCTAAATTCACATTTATGTGAGCAGGATAACAACAAGCAATGACCAGGATCTGCTGAGAAACAACAAGTAAAGCTACATTAAAACATCACAGACCATTTCAGAATTACTATTCAGAACGTGCTGTTAAAGCACAGTGGGATCAGAGTTGAATGAAGACACTGCACGTACAGAAATTAAAGCACTAACAGTTTCAGCCTAAATTCTGGCCTTTAATTCTGCATTTGAACATTCCAAAATACACAGCAACCATGGCTCTACCTTCATGCATAATAAAATAAAAAATGACTCCTATTACTTTTATATTTTAAATGTCTAGAAACTTAAAACTTTCAGACACATGGGCAGCATTTTCAACCCTTGAAACAAATACATATAATTGCAACTAGCCTTGCTGAAGATAAATCACAGCAGGATTTGTGGAGGCTGCATCCACATTTTCTTGCTTATTTCTCAAATAGATACTGAAGCACTTAAGAGCTTCGCTATACAGAGATAATAGCCAATGAAGAAGTCCAAAACAGTACTAATGATCAAACAAATAATTGTAATTAGCTTTACATTTTTCACCTCCTCTTTTATAATAGGAATGTATCCTTCTGTTTGGAAGGAAGAAGTGTAACAGATCTAATAAAATTCAAAATAGCCTCACATTTTTTTTCTTACAGTTTGTGCTTACATTTCCCTCCAGGATAAATACAGGTGAATTTCATCCTTCGTGTAAGAATTTGCCCTGTTGCCTCCAAGTAGCAGGTGTTTTAACAACTCTTGTTCCTTTCTCCAGTTCCCTCTTATTTCTAAGTTTCAGGAGCATTGCAAGCAAAGTACAAGGCACTGTGCTGAACTCCCCAAAGAAAATGTTGTTTGGGCTTTTTTCCTTCATTTTCTTTGTTGCTCAAGTCACTCTCTGCAGCTCACTATGTTTCTAGGAACACGCAGTACCGTAACTGAACTGTTACTTACCCACTGGTGTACTGACAAACTTCTCTACAGAAAGCCTGTGCAGAGCATGCCTCCTCGCTGTTGTCATATGATGGAGCAGTAGGGGATTCTGCACACATAAACATGAATCCTAATGTAAATGCACTTCATTTGTGACTTTTTTTTAAAGTAAATTTAGCTTTCTTCTAAAACACGTTAAAGAAACGTTTCCACTTCATTTTGCTTCTTTTCTATTTCTCATTTTTAACCTAATGAATGCCCTCCTAAACTGCATAGCACAACAGGTAATAACATATTACTGTCCCACTGCTCAAACTCATGTGAAAACTGCTTTCTTTGCATGAACAAGTTATTGTCCTGTGTGGATTAAGTTAAAGGATTTTTCACTTTTTTCCTTCTTCTGTCATGCTCTAGAAAACAGGAAGCAGTATCCTGAAAGCCTGGAAGTTACTGAGAGTTTGCAACAGTAGCACAAAATATCAGGAAAAGTAAAATTCCTCCTAACCAGTCGATAAGGTTCCATATCTTGGTTATATAATAGTTTGATGGGTAAAGGAAAGAGTATTTCCAAAATCCATTCTAATTCTCGCTGTACTGCTCAGAGTATTGCTGCTGGGCTGTGCTTTGCTTTTCCTACAAGGAGTGAAGAATGTATGATGTTGCAACACTGCAATGATGGACTTGATCAGTAACTACCTCATTTTCTTATGCAAAACACACAAATGATAAAATAAAATGATCTAAAAAATGATGTAGTGCTACCTTACTGTTTGTTTTAAACCAAACAACATCTATTTCTACCGAACACTAAAAGCCATTTATTAAAAGAAAGTTTCTATCTGGAAAATGTTAATCATTACTAGCAAAACATTCATCCACTACAGTTAAGAAGTTCCGTGAAATGCTGAAATGATCCAACCTAAATACATCCCTACCTGTCGCTGAAGAGATAACAATTTGTGTTATGTGTGCTAGTGTTGTCAGATGGAAGAGGTAGAGGTGGTTATAGGCCGAACTAATTGATGAAGGTTGCAAGTCTACAGCATCCTCCCAGTATAAAGATGGAAACGATAATACAACTCCCACCTACGGTGGAAAGGAAGCAGTAAATATTAACGTAACAGAAATTTATTAATCAAATGGGTAAATTACTGTAACTTATATTATCGCTTTATTATTTATTTCCAGGGAAACTACAACAGAGGGAAAAAAGTGTCAATAATACTACTTGATAGAATAAACTCTCAGCTACAAAATACTTTTTCAACACAGTTATCACCATTAGCTGTGCATTTTCACCAGTTATGAACCAGAGTGTGCTCACGTCCCTGGTTGGTCTCCATAAACATTCCCTAAGCATCAATAAAGGGCAGTGGGTGCATTTTTTTCTGCGTGAATTAAATTCCACACCTTTGCTGCATAAACAAGGTACGAGGCCTATTCAGACAAAAGGAAAATGAGGGGACCACAATCTGAGAAAGGGTGAATTACTCATGGCTTTTTTTCATATTTTGATAGAAATACCGGTAGTAAAAAGATGGCTGCGATTACAAATATGAAATTCAAACAGAATGAGATTGCAAAGACAGGAAAATTAGAAACAGCAGAACTAAGAGTAAACACTTCCATGTTGCAGAAGTATATAATAATTTGCCTGTGCGCAACTCTCACACGTAATCATTTAATTCATGCAAGTGAAAATTAACGCAGGGTAAAATCACAAAAATCTCGGTTCTAAAAAACAAAACAAAACAAAAAAAAACATTATTACTGAAGAATAAAATGAACCTCCTTACCAAAATGTGGAACATATCTACTTCTAAGAGGGATGGAGTGTCTTCTGCTTTAAAGTTTGGTAGAAGAACTACAAAATAAAGATATTAATTATGCATCTCACCATCAACACTAGATGCCTTGCAATCTAGCAGAATCCAAAAGCCTGTACACATCAGCATCCTGTTCAACAGAAGGCTAGTTAAAAAACAGTATTCAAAGGCCATCACATTCAGCAGACTGGTAAGAAATACAAAAAACAGTTCTCAGATACTCAGGAATCTTAAACAAGGATGCAAGTAGCCTTTCAAAAATAGTAAAAAAAAATTAAGTCTAACAACTGAGAAATATCTGATTTGTGGCTTTTTCTACCTGAATTAGAGTATTTCTAAACACATCTGTAAACATTCATGATCTGAGTAGCTCCAAGGCCTACATAAACTGCATTAGAGGATTTTTCAGAACTTAAATAATACAGGGCTGGGTCAACAGAACTACTGAATAGCTCAAGCAAAACTTTGTGATATAAGGAAACAGAGCAACTGAAGTTAGCACTGTTTTTAGTATCTATCCTTCCTATCTATGTTGTTTTAACAGTGTGTTCCACCTTAGAACAGAAACTTCTGTAATACAAAAGGAATACACTACCTCCTAGAAGACGAATCAGATGTTTCTGAATCAGGACCTGTGGTGATGTTGTTCTCTGAGCAGCCGCAAACTGCACTAATGCTTTAAGGCCACTGTGCTAGAGCACAAGAGAAAATGGTTGGACAGGAAAATGATAGTAGCGAAATAAATCAGTGAGAACACCCCCCTACAAACAGAAAATGTGATTTAATTCACTGACAAGTGAATTAAATATGAACTTCCATGTAAAGCAGAAACATTTTCCAGAATATTTTTGTTACGAGTCTGAACCATATTTTCAGAGATAATCTTCAATAGAGGATGCAAACAGTTTCAACAGTATATTTTCAACAGTGTATTTTCATGTATGTAAATATACCGCATATCTACTTGCCCATACCTGTCTATTTTGTAGAGATCCAAATAAGGGCTTCCCCTCTGTTTCCAAGAGGTTTTCTTAAAATTAAACAGAAAAGAAATTACATTACACTGTTCTACAGGAACATAACATTTCTGTTTGAGTTACACATATAAACACAGCCAAGTATAAAAACATTTCTTAGTATATATCCTTCTTAAAAGCACAGCATAATTTGATATCACATGTGATAGCAGCTATTAAACACCTATCTCGTGGCTCTCGTGGCTCTCTCCTTGCCTGAAAGCCACTACTGATTTAGTTACAGCTCCATGTCTACAGTGCCGTCTTCTTTGTCCATACTGTGGACAAATGAGGCAACACTGACTACTAAAGCAGGTACATCAGCCGGAAAGGCAAGTATTTCTAGGCTAGTAAGTTATTTTGCATTCAAAAAATAGATATTTGGCTGCACAGAAGTTGCATTTCAATTATGCTCAGCAGATGATGCTAAATGTTACAGTTCATAACAAAGTTCTAAAAGATTAAACTCCCCAGTGTTGCCATTACATATGTTAATAGTGTATTTTATACAGTTCCATCAAACAAAAACATTCTACTGTTTATACTGGATTGAAGATCACATATTATATGTAATAAAAATTATTAACCAATATTTTTCTTATTTATGTTGAACTATTATTGTATATACATCAAGACTGTATACATTGTTACAAATTGAACAGCCTTCAGAGTTTTGAGCCATAAAAAGAAGTAAACCCAGATGATGCTTTACCTATACACTGGATGGTAAAAGCACACGTGCTCCAGGTCATCATAGGAATCCGATAATCAGCTTCATTTGGAGCAACTTTCAGTCCAACTCTATAGATGGTGGTTGCAAACAGAACAAGCATCTCCTTGATACTACTCGAGTATTTGGCTCTGCAAAAGTAAACCAAGAAAACTTAAGTCTGTACCATAAATAGTGCTTGTTATTTATATGTCAATTGTTGCCTAACAAAGTCAAGATTATTTGTGAAAGAATTCTTAAATACAAAGACCCTTTTTAAAAAGGGGAGGAAAAAAAAAAAAAAAGACTGGTTTTGGTTTCCAGTATTACTTTCTTCCTGCTTTGGCAAGGAAAAAAATAGCAGAAGCAGAAAAAAACTTTCCTGCACTATAGCACTGAAAGGGATGCAATTGTTTCTCACTGACTTCTGTTTTCTAAGTACTCAAATTTCATTTTTGACCTCTTATGTTTTCTCTTTTTTATTGGAAATAATATGAACCTTGATAAAATAGCAATAAAATGGAAAAACTGATGGGGTAAAATTGAAAGAATAAGAGCTACCAGGTTGGAACCAACCTGGGAGAACAAAGAAATCCAACTCCATCAAACCTGGCCTTGAGCATAGGGCGGGGGGGGGGGGGCATTCACAGCTTATCTGGGCAACCTGTTCAAGCACCTTAATGCCCTCTGAGTAAAAAAATTCCAACACTAATCTAAATCTCCCTTCTTACAGTTTAAAACTTTTCCCCCTTGTCCTATCATTATCAGACTGTGTAAAAGTCAGTCTTCCTCCTGTTCCTAAGATGCAAGAGATCTTGATTTAACCTTCTAATGACATTTTTACAATAGCAGATGTGTGTTTTGCATAACAATGATGTCAGGCAGAAGAAATAGTAGTAGAGTACTTGATTTAAGAGTAGCATTACTTTAAAAGAAGGTAGCTAAGTACACTTCAGAATCCCTACCTATTTGCTTTGTTTTGATGGCAGAGAGCTTTTGTCCACTGGAACACAAGTAGACAAGACAGCTCTGAGTAACCTGTATTAAATTATTCTATTTAAAACAAGTGAAACCTATCCTATAAACACACATATAGCAGGAAAATTAAGGTAAATAGACATCAAGTGACTTGCCTAGAAGCACAGAAAGTGGCCAAAACAACGGAAATACTGAATTATAAAACAATTAGTACAAAACTGAGTGTAAACACTGCCAGGCTAGGTTTGACCAAGAAGTTCATCTAGGTTTGTATAGAGCTGATATTCAATGAATGCTTAGAGAAATGTACAAGTAAGATTGTATTGAGAATGAAAATGTCAATGTCTTCCTTCGATATAAAACCTGAAGGTTTTTAGCTTATTTCATGGATAATTAATATAGACAAAAAAGCACTTACGAGGACTGAACTCCAAAACTAAGGATGGAATGGAATTCCAAAGCAGAGTTCCCCAATCCCTTCCTGACAAAAGCTGGAGCATTTTGTTGATCTCCTTCCAGAAGAAATCAGATTCAAATTAAAACACAAATAAGTTATCATTTTTACTGCAGTCTGACAGAAGACCTCCTATATAACTGATTTGAAAATAATTATAAACAGACCTCACCAGCCAAGACATTCTACTAATCCTCCTAACATTTCTCACTATTTACAAATATGTGAGGATTAAAGCAGTGCTTTGTTACTACTTTTTCTTTGTTTTATTGAGGAAATTACAGCAAAGCAGACGAAAACTTTCCTCCATCACAGGAGTGCATGGAATATATTGATTCTCTGTAACTTACGTTTCCTAAACATTTCATCCTAACCCCCTGTAATTTTTCTTCGTTTCATTTCAAACTCTTCAAGCAAAAACTTAATTCTGAGTGTTAATAAGCATCTATCCTCCCAAGTTATGGAGTTTGTTCAGGGAAGGCACAAATGGTAAAAAACAAAACAAAACAAAAAAACAGAAAACTGGTGAAAACGCCCCATAATAAAGCTATCAAGCTCTGAGAGATGTATGACTTTAACCCCAGCTTTATTTTACCCTATCTTGATTGAGAGCAAGAATATACTTTTATATATATATATATATATATATACACACACACACACACACACACACACAGGGAGATCCCACAAACAAGCTCCAAAATGAAGATAAAGATAACCAACCTTTTGCATTTTTCACATTGTAGCCTGATATCCTGACTATAATGGTTTCCAGCCACCTAGCCAGAGAGAGAATTTGAGCTACTGCCTCTGCATCCTCACTGAGAAGAGAAATGGAAATCGGTTGTTACTTCAACACTGAAATAATCTTTATAAAGTCTTTAAGAACAAAGGACCCACAAATCAAACTACACTAACTCAGTAGTCGCATACTTTCACAGGCAATGTAGCGAGCAAACAACAACAACAACAAAAAGCAGTATTAGTCTAAGTACTAGGCTTAAATATTTCCTTATGTGGTATATTCTCCAAAAAATAGCCTAGAAATGATTTCAAAAATTATTTGGCTACCGAAAGTAGCACGTTTGGGGTCAGCAAGGAGCTAAACGGCCATTTACACAGACTGCAAAGGTCCACTCAAGATTACCCACCCATAATCTGAAAAGTCTACCCACCCCAAAAATCATACTTAAATAGGCTATGCAGTCTATTTATTCACCTGTTTATTTTTTGAGCCTGCAATGGAACAATAGGAATCACAGTATTGCACAAAGACTTGCAAAGTGGACAAAGATACTCTCCATTCTCTAAGTCAAATATCTGTTCAACATGCAGGCGCTGTCGGAAGTTCAGTTGCATGGCTTCAAAGTACCTACAACATTGAAAAGAAAATTTCTTAAAAACAGAATTGCTCAAATGTGACCTGAAAACAAAAATTTCACGTAATTAAGTCTTATTCTTTTCCTAATACCTTTCTTTGATAACTATTCTCTTGTGCTTGGACATGAAAATATAATTGAACCTTTGAATGCTTATATGAACTCAGGCAAAAATGCATTGTATTCCTCTCAGTCAGTGTAATGACAACTTTTCCTTGCTTTTAAGATCCTTTTAGATTTATTTTAATGACAATTTTACACACAAACAATCCTTATATTCTCTCTTCTTCTCTCCCATCTTCAAAACATTTGAACACCGTATGTAAAATCTCCTAAGAAAGTCATTTAAAATATCAAAATAGGATTTGCACGCAGTTGTATTTAATTTTAGGAAATCTTATTTAACGTTGCATTTAAAAAAAATAGCCTTTTCTTAAAAGGAAGAAAGAGTAAATTTGTACTACAACATATAACATTTTAAACTCAAAAGCAAACTGAGAAATAACTAACATTTTTACAGGTTTTCTTAACTAAATTTGATCCCTTAGTGAATGCACTAAGTCTTCAGATCTCATTAATGTCACAGTGGCTTTGACATTATCAGGAACAAAACAACCCAATACTCAAATCTGCTTGTCTGAATACATGCAAGTAAATTCAGTACTAACACTCAGGCTGGACATGTAGGATCTTTAAATCATATGAAATTATTTAACTTCACATTAAGGTAATAGCTAATTATTATTTTGCTTTGAAGTATAATATCTTCAGAAAAAAATAGAATTTAACTAATAAAGAAAAGGTTGTATGCAGGAGTGATTGACAGAGGTCCTAATGATTAGGGAGTATTTATGAAAGCAATCTGTTGCAATCAACAAAAACATACATCTGCTTTCCCACATTTAGACAACTGTTACTGCAATAAATGCCTCTTCTTTGTATGTATCAACTACAAATATATTATATTCTCCTGAACCTGTACTGTTTCAGAGTATCGTGCAGTATTTTTGGCTGCACAGATACCCTAGAAGGGGGGCAGGGAAAATTTGGACAAATATTAGTAAGTTAGAATGTCTGTTACATAATAAGTAAAAGACTATACTCAAACCTTCTGTGCCATCCCGTTTGAGAAGAGTCTGTTGTCCATTTTAATCCCATTTACCCACACAGCAAGTCATCTTTTCTTAAAAAGAGCAAAGGAATTGAGCTCCAGTGTTGTACTACTTAGATCTACGTAGATGTGGATCGATCTGCCAAGAGCAGATGTATTATACTCAAGGAACATACTTCTGTATCATTTTAAGTGTGTGCACCTATCTTTCTTGTACCTTTTTTTTTTTTTTTAAATAAAAATATAAGTATAGAAAAATAAGCAAAAAACACCAGAAGTTTAGTCAGGCTTTTTAAAGTAAAATGGCATAAATGCAAACAATCATTGAGAAAATATTTACATCATTTGACAACATAAAATAACTCGTATTTGCATGACCCAACACTAGCTGTTGATAACACCTCAGTGGGACCAAAGTTCTATTATTTCACAGTATTCATCTTGTTTAGAGTTACTGACTCCTATACAGACTAAAAATGCATAGAGCATTAGCTACAATCCCTGTGATTCTACACACATAGCTACAGGCAAACAGGATGACTATAAACTGGAAAATGACCAACCTGGTCTATTAATGTTTCAGACTGTGTTTTAATCCAACACCTTTGGTATAAATCCCTGGCTCCCTCAGACAATAAACACCTATTATACTTTTTAATCAATGTATCAGTTCTTCTATCTTTCTATCTTTTATTAAGCTTGCTCAATCTGCATTCCTAGATTAAACTATTCGTATTCTAGTCTAAGTGCCACGTTTTCTCCTGGGTTCACTGGGATTAAGCAGTTTCTACTTTTAAGCACTGAGGAGATAACAGACTTCATGTGTTTAAGGACTATTGTAGAGCACCCATCTAGAAGATTCCTACCAGTTCTCATTGGACGGAGAAAAAATAAAATCTATTAGATAAAGTTCCTTATTCTTGACTATTTTTACCCCATTGGTTTTATCTAACGTCCTCACAGATTCTTCTCTGGGTCATAAAAGGCAACTGAAACCTTTTGATGATGCACTTTCTCATCAGTTGAAAAATTCTTTTGTGCCGTATCTCGTTTTTAGAAGAGCAGTTAGTTTTCAATTCAATATCCACTTACTGGGCTGCGTTTTCAAGATACGTTTAGATTTTTTCAGAAAATAGATAAATTGACATGAAAAACTGCCATGACATATCCTTACTTCTGCCAGCAGGCTGCATGCATCACGTGGCCACAGCTTCCTGTGTGGGTTCCACATGGTAAGTCAGGATGCATGAACAGAGGATCTACGGCATCTATAAAAAAAACCACAGCAGAAACAAAATATTTTAAAACAGCAACAATTCTTAATCAGTATGAACAGAAAAGCACATCCGTATATATAAGACATTAGATTTCTTTTCCACAGTTTGCATAGTCAAATTAAACTGGATTTCATCGGCCTTCCCAGATCAATATTGTAACAAAATCACAACCCAGAGTTCACAAAATACTGAATGCTTTCCACAAGTCAGCAAGAAAATCTAAAAGCATAAATGGTTAAAAATGGAGTTTTCTGGGCTCTAAATAAACAAAACACTTTTATAGTCCTTAAATAATGCATTTCTTCAACTAAACCGCTGTACTTTCACAAACCACTAAAACGAACAGCATGAGTGAATAACACAGGCAAAACTAGCTTTTAACTGAATCTGCCTAAATCTTTATAGCAACATCTTAATGACAACATACTGATCTCTTTGCGCTGCATATGAACTCAAACTGAGATAGTCTTCCTCTTGAAGACACCTAAAAATAATGCTGAGCTCAACAACAGATCTCTAAACCTAATTTGGTGTACTTTTATGATTTTGAACCAATGCACCTGAATTTGACAAACCTAAGAAAAGCACAACTGAACACAAAAACACACTTCCTGAACATGAAAGAACTCCCATGTTTATCATAGCGGCACTCTGTAAATGTTGTGAAAGTTTGCTGGTGTCTTTGAATAAAAAAAGGTAACATTTACTGCTTGCTTTCTCCTCTGAAAAACTACTCCCACCAAATCTTCAAGTTCATCTGAACTCCTTGTGAGAATAACTAAAGCATTTTCTTATTTTCCAAGGAAAAGTCTGTATCTTCACACACTTTTTAAATTTTTAAGCACAGATTTTAGAGCAGTTTAAAAATTTTCACACTTTTATTAAAAAGTGGGTCATTCAGCAATCTGAACGCAGAGTTTAATTTGGTTCAAAGTACACAGTGCTAGGTACAGAATTGTTTGCACTCTGAAAGAAGAAAACTGCATACCCCCTGAGAGTTCAAGAATTCTGCTTCTATTCTGAGTTAAGGCAGTTGATTTCTGGACACAAGCAGATAATACCATAGCAGCACTTTCCAGCTTCACTTCTTGCTCCTCCTGACAAAGAATACAGGTCAGAACTTCTTTCTCAGCAATGGTTGGACCTCGTTTGGGACCCAAAGCAATTCTGGAGTAATCGATTGCTGAAGACATGCTGAAACAACATGGGTAACAGATAAAAAGAATCTGTTTTTTTTCCCTGAAGAAACAGACTTCAAGGCACACTGCCAACATCACTTGTTTTGTACATAAGTGCTTTACAAAACCAAACAATGGCAAAACAAAGAAATGTACAAATCCTCATTTTCTTCACTGCAACTTAACCATAACACATAATGGCTTCCAAAATCTTTCCAGATTAGATATTTAATTCCTCATGCAAGGTAGACAGTCATTTCCTGGAGTACAGTCATGTTAGCTGAGCAGCTTTCCGATGACATTTTCCAGATAATTACTTGCCATTTGAAAAAATAACTTCCTTACAGTTTAATTTATGCTCCTCTATAAAGCAAATCCGCTGTTCTAGCACCAACAAGTAACCTACCTTATTATTTAACAGAATAAACAAGCATGACAGGTGGGAAATTTGAGAAACTAGTCTATTCTCAGGATTTTTTCATAGCAGAACCCAATTTAGGTAATTAACATTTCCTCACCAGAACACTACATCTGCTTTTTCTTACCTTTCTTCCTCCATAATAGCATCTTCTTTCCCATGTGCCTCCAACGTATTTTCATAAAGGAGTTTGTGGGTTTCAATGAAATTCCTCTGCAAAGCAGACATCTGAGCCATTATCTTCTGACGATGCAATCTAGCTGCTTCTGCCTTTCTCTTACGCTCAGCTTTCTCTTTATCCTGAGTGCTCTGTGCCTTAGAGTAAAAGAAATCACAAGAAACAGAGAACATCAAAACATGAGTAGAATCATTTTGTAATTATATGCATTTATGTATTGACATCAATTTTCTTAACTGACTTCTCTTTAATATATACATATTAAGTTAATTGTTATAATCAAAATGTTGACTACAAACACTGAAAAAAACAAATACAAATACAGATGTCACTTGTACCACCTCAAGCAGAAAAACAGGATCAACACATGACCATTTTATTAAAGTTCCAACACCATCTATTCTTAGGAGACTTCAGCAGACACCAAAAGCTGCCTCTAATGTTGTTATTCTCACATAAGTGAAAATTTTAAGTGCCATCCCCTATATATCCTATATATCCTTTAAGAAATTTATAAGGTACTTTTGTCATGAACTGTCTGTGAAAGTCACTATCAACAGACTGTTCCTCTAGTTTTGTAGCAGAACTTCATGCACCTGAGGACTGTACATTCCCCCCATTCTTCTTTAGTGTAGACTGGACAACTATTCCTCCTTCAGTATTTCCCCATCTATCACGTTCTCAAGAACTATAAAGGATTCAGATAACTTGAAACACGTAGAATTCAAAAACACGGGAAGAAAAGATACATGAAACTAAATCCTTATTCAACAACTTTATGCTCAAATTTAACGTCATATACATCATTTTCATCCAGGATGCCATTACTTTTTCAGAAAATCAGGAAAAAAAATTACTCTCTAAGCAGCAGAACTAATTAACTGGTTTCTTATGATTTCTTGTATTTTGTTCTCTTCCCTTACTAGCGATCACATTACACCTTTGGCAAAAAGTAAACACAGCATATGCATACGACTGCCCATGGAGTTGTTCAGCAGCAATTTATTGCCAAACAGAATGTGTCAGATTAAACTGGCCTGCCTTTACACACTAAGAGTAATTAGATTCTCCCGTTCAGCCGCCTATTGTTAAAAGCAACTTTAGGACTGCAGTAACTTTAGTAACTCCACTCTACTGTGTCACTTCATCACTGGATTCAGGAGTTACTCTGAGAGAAGTGGGTAGACACTGATGCACAGAGAGAGCAATCAAGTTGTACAGAGAAGACAAAGGTCATCAAATGAGAAAGATAAAAACAAAAACAGACACAAGCAAATTCCCTTCTTTTACTTTCCCTGAATATTCTCACTTAACTAAACTGCAAGCACAGCGAAAAAGACATAGCTGCTGCTAACTCAAGTGAGACATGCTTAGCACATCTTTTTAATGAATACAAGAACTGAAATCTAAATGCCATTTATAGGCAATATTAAAAATATTACCTGAAATGACTCTTTTTGCATAACAAAATCATGCACCTCCTACAGAATAAGATTAAAACGATTACAGTTTCTATTGAACTTCATTAGTATGATTATTACCTCATCACCTTTTGCAGTTTCTGAGCCTGACGGAGCCACTACTGCTGTCAAACTAGATTTTTCTCTCATTCTTTTCACTGTGTCAAACATCTACAAAGAGAGAGTTACAGGTTAAAAATGAAATGCAAATTGGCTGTTGTAACAATATAAGTAAGATCAAACTTGTTGATATTTACTTTCATTGTTTTCAGATTTTCAAATGGATGAAATCAACTGCCCTTCTATTACAAAAACAACCCAGCAATTGAAGAATACAACTGAGTACAAAGGAATGTAGAAATATTCCAAATTTTCCAGTCTTTCTCAACAGTAGCACTCCTAAAGAGCTAAAGCACTTTCATCAGAATGATATCTGTGTATCAGATGTTAGCTTACTTCAGGGAGGGGAGAGACTGAATAATCCATGGAAAGTCTGTAGCCACTAATACCAATGTGTGGAACAGAAAGTTTTGCAGCTTATGTCTGATTTGTTAAAATCAAGATTTAAATTTACATTTTCTTCCTCCAGCTGTCTACTCTAAGAAACTTCCAACTCTGATACTTTTAAACACTATGTTAAACATATGTTAACTATGTTAAGTATCCTTTACCTTTGCCCTTAAAATTTTACAAGAATAATTTCTTCAAAAATCTTCTAAACTTACTGCTACAGTATGTACCAGCATAGTCAAATTTCAGTACCTAAGGATAGCTTTGGAACCTCACTATGGATTCTTGTCCTCTTTTCTACTCCTTTCTGGGAGCACTTGAATTCTGTCTGCCACTTAAACCGAAGGCCACCAAGGCTCAAAATTTGATAGCAGAACTCCTGCTAAGCAGAAGCTGCACCCAATTTTTCTACACTGGGCAAGGCATCACAACTCTAGAGGTTCTTCTCTTTGGCTGGGAAAAGACAAAGAGATAGACAGAAAAATACTCCAAATCAAATGTACAGCACAGCCATTACGTAAGTCTGATTGAAGTCTTGATACGAGCAGTCTCTAAAATGCACTCCCAATTTATAAACCTTTGCTCAGTTACAATTAAAGAGGGCTGTTCCAAAAGTAATGCCTCCTCTTTTTATAGCACTGGCCCACATCAGAGGTGGATGTTGATGGTATGGTAGTAAGGGCTTAATCTTCCTGCCAATATTCAGTTATATTTATTGCTGTGCAACAGATGACAGCAGAGGGGCAGCCTGACAAAATGGCACCTGACATGGAAGTGCATATGAAGCAAATATGCAGAAAAAAATGCCCCTATTGCCATTCAGTGATGCTTGATGAACATTTATGATGGCAGAACAGTGGATATGAGTACAGTGAGGCGGTTCATGTTGCATGTCAGCAGTAGTGAACAGCAGGTTACTTCCACAGGTGTAGATTTTCACAAGGGCAGCATGAAGGCTCTTGTTCATCACCAGCAAAACAGGAATAGCTAGTGGGGCAACTGTTGAGAATTTGCTCTATCAATCCGTGCTACAGCACTCTTTGCATCTGATGTAGTTTCCATGGAAATAAACAGCAAGCATTACTTTCAGAGTGACCTATGTATTTTGGAACAGAAACATGAGGAACTAAATTTACGTACAAAATACATGTACGGACAAGGAACACTCCAACATTTCTCAGTTTCTGAAAAAATTACTGCAACTGCAAACACTACCCTAGTGGGTTTTATATATAAATATAAAAACACACACACACTAACATCCTTCAGGACAGCTTTTACCAAATTACTACATTCCAATCATACTTATCTCCCCATTGTGTACCTGCAGTATCCAAATGACCGTGTCCTTCTGTGCCTCCAATTGAGGAACTCTTTTTAATTTTTCTAGAAGCATCAATACATTTACAGCATTCAAGGCTGAGCTTCCCATTCCTTTAACAAAGAAAGCAAATGCATTCAGGTAGGATAAAAAGCCAGTGTATTTACAGCCACAGATATGCCTTAAAATATTGCTTATTATATAGCACACATTTATGAAATCACAGTCTGTATAGCAATAGTTTTGTCTTTAAGTCTACTATACTTATTCATCTAAATGTAGCATAATTTTTCCCAATCGTAGATAAGTAGCTTGTTCTACTTCTAGGGGCAGAGAATTAGAGACAAAAAAAAATAGAAACAGAGATGCCTTCAGCTACAAAGAGAATGAATGGATCTCTTGAATTTTACTGCCATAAAAACAGAAGTCTACTAATGGTCTTCTTCAGAGTTGGGTTCCTAAGAACCTTTTTGGCCTTAAAAAAAACCCAACGTACTTTAGAGATGGGAACATTCTTCTCAATTAGATTTCTTTTGCAACACTTTCCATTTAGAACTATTTCATGTTTCCAGGGGAAAGACAAAAACATCAAAAAGAAGATAGGAAGACTTTTGTAACTTATTTGTTAGTGTAGTTTGATTATGAAACAGTGATTACTTTCATATACCTCACAGAAATGCATAAATGAGGTTTGTTTTTTTCTGATCTTGTTCCCGTTCTCATAAAATCAAGTCACACTAATTTGCTCTACTCTTTCCAAGAAAAATTAACATACTTGTTGCTTTGTGATAAAAATCAAATGTTACTTCTTCTTCTGGAGACTTCTGTAACTGCTGCTTCTCTTCTAATAATCCTAAAGAAAGGAGATGAAGCACCTAAAAAGATAAAAATGATATTTCTTATTCCCACTAGAGGTCTGCAAAACTAGTATATCAAATAAGAATGTCTAATATAGTGATCTATTATAGGCTTATCTTACCCATGATAAAACAGAAATAAGAAAAGATGCAAAAACCATACATGAAAGGACAAATAGTAATGTACAATATAATAAAGTATCCTGCACATCTCTTGCACTAAAATAATTTTTGCACACTTCACATTAGTAAAATTATGAACCACATCATTTTCCTTACATACAGAAACCGTTACTATCTTATTTTGTCCCAAATCCAAAGCTTAGCAGGCAAGGCCATTTAAAAGAAAAAAAAAGAAACAAAACAAAGAAACACCACAAACCATGTACTCTAATTGACAAAAGCAATTCAGTAAGTCTATAAATTCAGGTTCTGAAATTATAAATACAGAACAACATCTCAACAGAGTCAGCAAATTTTTTAAAGCATGAAGTCAACTGCGGTAAAATAAAATGCATAAATGCGCACAAAATTATTTTGTGACTGATGTCACAGAGATATTTCTATCTTTGTATTCTACAGTTCACAGGATGACATAACCCTTATGTCTTTAACATGACCAGAAGGTTGGTTATTTCATGACAAGGATGAGGCAAAGAGAACTACATACTGAAACACAGTGAGAAGGCTATGAAGGTGGGGAAGCAAAAAAGAACATTTGCAAATAACATTTTTGTTCTGCATTTCTATTTTATGGTAGAGATACATATTTTCTTCATTTATGATTCATACAAACAGGCCATGAAATCACTTCTTATCATTCCAACTTTATCTTTTCACATTTTGACCTTATCAGAAGCTATTACAACCACAGAGGGAAGACAACCAAAGCTAACCATACCATTTGAATCATAGCTTCAGTCCACATGTGCGTTTCCAGTTCTACTGCTCTCTGAAGGATGGTTCGCAGTATGTGCATCATAACATCACAGTTCAGAATCCTCACCACATTACTGAATGCAGGACAGAAGTCAGGAGGAGGTGGCGGCGGCAATGCTAGGAAATAGAGGGATGCAAATATATCATACACATACTGACATCTCAGCTGTTGCAGCAAAAAGGAGAAGAAGCAAGCACACTATTACCAGCAAGAGAACAACCGCACTTATACAATTAATAAAAACATACACAAATACAAATGTCTAAATCAGCTTTTGTCTTTAGATAAACTAAGTACTTCTACAAAGCTCTTACAAAAAACACATGAAAACTAAGCTAAACAAGCAATCCATCACAAGTATTTAGTTGTATCTATAAATGCAAGTCTTCAATATTAAACACTGCCTCATATCATTTACCTACCACAAACATATACTAAGTATGTTTTCCATCCGATACAATTCTCTTTTTAAACAAGTTATCAATTAAGTACAACAATATGTTATAAAGATTATGGAATTCCATGGAACAGTAACGTGGAAAGAGAAAAAATAATTACCTGCTGCATTTAACAGAAGCAGGAAATAGTTAAATTCCATTAAATAGTTTACTTAATAGTTTACAAAGTCTTCCTCAAATCTATTCAATTAATGCCCATTACTTGAATGGGTAAAATTCAAAGGAAAAATAATGCTTGTGTTACAATAGAAACGTGTAGCTTTGTTGCTGGATGATTCTGCACTGTTAAGAATTTTTTTTTGCTTACAAAACAACACTAGCTACATATTGAACAGACAACAAGCACTGGTTCCTGCATCATACTGCTACATATTGAACAGACAACAAGCACTGGTTCCTGCATCATACTTCTCTAGACAGCACTACTACATCTCAAGTCTCCGTTAGAGAAATCACTCACAAAAATAACTTTTCACATCTACTTACTTCACCATAAAAGACCCACTGATAAACAGAACAGTTAAGAATTAAGCCATGTTGATTTGCCTACATGCAAGTACAACTAAAATTTCCAAAATTCCTAAATTACAAAAGGAAAAAGCAGCAAGCGTTAATCAATTATAGTTTCTAATGTAACAACACATTTATTGTGAACTCAGCTAGCCATAGCAAGTCACAAGCCATCTATCAAAGCTCATTTTACACATAACTACATGTACCACTGTATTATCCCATTTCTTGAGACATTAGTTCTAAATTTTTTACCTTCGTCTTTGTTTTCCTGTTTTCTTCTTTTCTTCTGTGTATGTTCAGCCTACAGAAAAGGCATGTGGCAAGAAACACTCAATACTTGGTCATGTAACTAGAATTCTGTATGAAATTTGCTTATTGATTCTTAATTTTGCATTTCATTTTCTTGTAAAACATTTGAGAGATAACACTTTTTTCCACAGTAAGATTTAAAAAAGCAATGTTTCTGTTCTTCCAGTTCAAAGAAAATTCACAGTACTTTCTGTTCTTTGCTTTAACAGTTAACAGAGATAGGTCACCACACATGAAAAATACTAACACGAGCCACGCTGCAACAATTTGTAAAGCAACTTACACTGCTGATACAAGTTCAGAACTAACGTTCTCCATACATTCTTTCCAGAATCACATAATTTAAACTCCATTAACTCCTTCAGTTCAGCAAGATCCTTCAGCCATTGATAAGCATGCAGTTTTTACCTTTGAAAACAAATCTTACATTAGCTTACCTTGCTATGCTGGGTCTTAGTATAATGATAAAAGAACATGTTGAATTCTTTCAAGCATTCATCTTTCAGTTCATAAACTCCATGTCCAGACACACCAGGCTTCCTTAAAAAGAAATATTTCATGAGAGATTAGTAATTTAAGTTCGACATATCTTTGGAAGTAAATAACAAGACACAGGATTTGTTTTCCAAGAAAAAGCTGTTAAGAAAGGAAATAGTGATGGTTACCTCGTTAACTTACAGAGAACAGACTGGGTACAGTTTTAACGTCTTTTAAGACTGTTGACTACCCTAAATTCAACCTAGTACTAAAATATTTATGTCTCCATAATCTACACCACACAAAGACAAATGAATTCATTTTAAATGCATGGCTTACAATTTTAGACATTGAATGATAGTGTATAAAGTTCATTACTTCTTTAACCAGTGTACAAAACAAGCAATACAAAGAGCTACTTCCCATCTGTATGGGCCAAAACAGCATTTTTTGAATTCTCCTTACAGCTCCCACAGCAAAATTCCTAGGTACACGTATCATTGCCATTGATTAAATATAAGCAAGCCACATGAAAATGAAAATAAGGTACACTAAACCAATTAAAATAAAAATATATTCCCTTGACAAAAACATAGCAAACATTTGAAATAGTTTTTCCTCAACTGATGCAACTTTTTTTTCTGTATCTGTATTTTCCAAAATGTGCCCCTCATCTGACAGCTACAGAAAGCTAGCAAATAAATAACATTTCAATTAATGACTGGGTGATCAAAGATATAAAAAGTTGTTACGGCTCTTAACTACTTCTGAAATTAAATGAGCTTTGGAATGTTTTCCCACTTAACATCACTAAACTTGTAAAGCCCCTCAGACTGGATCTGAAGGAAAGAAACAGCAGCTTCAGATATTCAATACACTTTTCTTTCCTCAGCACATATGAAAATGTATGTAGTTCAAGACAGTAAAATATTAGCTGAATAAGCAGTGTAGCACAGCTTGTTTAACCCATATAAAACAAAGATACGGTATTTTATTTTCAAAGTAGTTATAAAAAAAGAAAAGCATTGTTAAGAACTTACTTAAAAGTTGCTACTTTATCAATTACATTTTCCAAGCCAGTTTCATTGTTCTCCTGGTAAGAAAAAAAAAATAAAAAAATTTTGGCATATCATGATTTAAATCACTTCAATATTATATGTCTTACAGAAACAGACATCAAAATTCAGAGCAATTCTATAATTCATTAATAGATTTTGCCCAGTGTTACTCAGAAAGCAGATATTCATAACTAGCATGCTGCAAAAAATTACTTAAGATGATTAAATACTTTCACCCATTATATAAAAATTGATTTGATTTCTAAACAGAGCAGTGACTTTTCTACTCTGAGAGTGGAAAAACAGAATTTTACTCGCTAAAAAGCCTGAGAATGGATCCCCTGTTACTGGTTCCAGGGTATTCATTTGAAAATAATTTTTTTTTTCCACTTTGACTTTTGGCCCTGAAAACTTGCACAAGCTGCAAAATTTAGTCCACTCCACTCCTCTTTGAGTGAATTTCTAACATTTAGATAGAATTCTAAGGAAATGTATGCTTTCAGACAGATAGGATCTTTCAATGCACCAGTTAACATGATCAGAAGTACAGAATCATGTTTATTGATAGTAAAATGGCCAAAAAATAACTTCAAAATTTTTGTTCTTGAAATGAAGAGAGGTATGCCTAAAAACAGTAAAAAAAAGAAAAAAATCCACCTCTTCTTTAAAATGAATTATTCCTCCTCAAACCTCTTGAGTCAACCTCTAATTAACTAATTAATTAAGTTTACCTTCACATCAGTAAGCTTGCAATGTTGTATTTTATTTGCTGGACATTAGGAAGTATTACTACTCGGAAAGGGTAGTCAGGCATTGGAATGCACTGCCCAGGGAGGTGGTAGAGTCACCGACCATGGGAGTGTTCAAGAAAAGTTTGGATGTTGTGTTGAGGAATATGATTTAGCTGAGAAGTATTGGTAATGGTTGGACTGGATGATCTTCTAGGTCTTTTCCAACCTTGATAATTCCGTGATTCTGTGATTTCTCTAACAAACTTTAAACTTTTATATTAAGAAATAAGTAGTTTCATACAATGTTATGGAAGATTAACGGGAAAATGACAAAAATAGAGAAGTTCAATTGAGTTAAAATAAGAAACAAGGACTCACATTTTCAGGCAAGGATTTGGCAATTGCACTGTGAGCCATTGGCTCAATACACAGTAGATGAATGATTTCTCTCATGATAACATCCTCCTTTGTCACATTACTCACACCAGGCACATATCTTTCTCCTATCAGATTTGATCAAAAGGGAGACAATTGCAAATATGACAGTTACAAAGCAATTCTGACTTTTGCAAGGAAGTAAAGCTATTGCTGAGATTTCATAGTATCTGGGGAACATAAACTTCTACTACACCAAGTGTGAGAGAATGATTTTTTGGCCAAGCTTCCTAACAAAATGGGCTGAGTTTCTTATGATATACCTTGTAGCTAGGTACAAAGTAAACTTATCAGCTTTTTTTATTATATAAAACTACTGCTTTCAGTTGACAAAAGCTCAAATTGCTGAACAATCTATGTAAAAAAAAGAAAGCATTTTCCACTATCCTCCCCAAGTAATCTGTATTTTAAATAAAGCAAATCAAGCCCATTCCTTCCAACTGTAGTTATTAATCACTATCATAATACCAGAGAGGAAAAAAACCAACTTACCCACAACATAGATGATGATCTGTAACATTTCTTCTATTAGTACATTACATTGCTTGATCAAATCCTACAAGAATGAGAGAAATGAGGCTTTTTTATTGAAAATCCATCAAATGAGATTGACCTCAGATACACTACATCACTGAAGCACAGTACTGTGAAAAGATCTCTCCATTATTATGGATCAGACGAAATGCCTGCACTTATAGTGCACCTATTCTGCAACTGAAGTGCAAGTCTCACATTCAGGAAAAAAAAATAACACAAATGTGCCCCAAATGAGAAGTTACATAAAAGTTTCAAAACTCAAGAGGTGGCACAATAATCCAGGGAAGTTTCATCAAGAACAGAGGGACAGACACTACATATTGTAGATCAGGAATTCTCCTGCATTTTGGTAGACAACCTCTGAAATTAGTAACAAAGAAATCAGTTCGCACAAGGAATCATTCTACCTTCTGAATGCAGAACAAGAAATAATGAAAAGCTAAAGAAACATACGTAGAAAAGGCACATAGGATGGTCACAGTTCTAATCTATTCATCCAATCCCAAGCCATGCCAGTATTCCCTGAACTGCTTAGTCCTGCTAAGTAGTCCTGCTTGAGGACAGGTGTTGGACCAGATGGCCTCCAGAGGTCCCTTCAAACTTAAACCATTCTGTGACTGTGTTTTATCTAAACACTGGATCCTCTGTTGACTGACTTACTGTAGTTTAAAAAAAAATAAAAAAAAATACAGTGAGCAACAGTAACTAATTTTTCTATTGGGTCCTTACATTCAAAGTAATTAGCTGAAATACTTGATGCTTACCTGATCTTTGGTGAGCTTGATCTTTTTGAAAGCATCTGCAAGCTCGTATCTCTGGAGTAAGAGCAATAGGAAATGGTTCGGATCCATAAGAGATGCACCAATCTGTGAATAAGAACAATATTAATACCAAATCACACAATTCTGCACTATGAAAATAGCCCCTCTACCAAGAAAACATTTTGAAATGATACATATTTAAGATAAAAAGCAAATCCATTAAAATGTTATGAGTCAAGTAAGCAAGGATTTAGACATCATACCTGGAGCATGATGATGTCTTTATCATACATCTCTTCTCTGCACTTAACATCTTGATAATAGAACACCTGAGAAATAAGAAAACAAAATCTAAGCAGAGATATAATGAAGAAATGCACCACAAATCTGCACCAGTCAATGTCTGAGACTTGTAAAGCGTCTTTATTAGAGGAAACGCAAGTTCTATGTTTCTTTCAGATTGAGCAATGTTAAAACCAAGTCATCTAAATTCACATCTAGAAATCTTTTCATTTTGTGAATTTCTGTAAAAGTAACATCCATAACCTATTTCTGCCCTGGACCAAACTACCCATCAGGAACACCACTGAGAAACACTTGCATACACCATTAAGATCAAGATCATTAAGATCACCACTGTTTAGCATAAGGTGCACACCTGACTAATCAAGGAGAGACCATTCCTTCTCCACATCTCTGCAGCAACCTGAGCAACCAAAACAAGACATCGCAAAGGATATTCAACTAG
Source organism: Excalfactoria chinensis (assembly GCF_039878825.1). Classification (NCBI taxonomy): domain Eukaryota; kingdom Metazoa; phylum Chordata; class Aves; order Galliformes; family Phasianidae; genus Excalfactoria; species Excalfactoria chinensis. The sequence continues at coordinate 32,152,675 of NC_092829.1, read as the reverse complement.
CAGTTCCACTTGAAATTCCTCCTAGAATTAAAAAAGAGTTATGTTTGTCAGTGATTTTCATAAAAAGTCATAATGAACAGAGACATGTCCAAAGCAGCAAAATAGCCTGAAATTCTGTAACTTCAATAACACAAATGCCTTCTCCCTTCCCAAGTATAAATCATACAAAGCGTTTGAAAAACAGAAATCTTACAGGAGAAACAAACTCATGCAATCTTGAGATGGCTCCAGTCTTGCTTAGTTGTACATGAAGACCTACATGAACGAACAGAACAAAAAAAAAACAAAAAAAACCATAAATCTGAATCAGTCAAGTTTCTAATTCAACCACTTCAAAATTTTAGTGAAATTATCTACAATTCAGAATTATAAGAAACAGTTGAGGTTAATTTAGAAAAATCTTAGTGCTTTTATTTATTTATTTTCTCTGTAAGGTTGAAGATCTGTTACAATGTCACAATAGTTTTAACCAGTTTTACAATCCATTATTTTATGAATAAATCTCTTCATTTTTTAAATTTATTAAAACCATTTAAATAGAGATTATAAGGATCACAACAAGATTTTAATATCACATTTTAATCACATATGTCACTAATAACAGAATTTCAAACAGATGGTATCTTGTTAGCAAATGATGTGATAAAATATCTACAGCCTAATAACAGCATATGATTTCACTTGTTCTTTAGAGAAAGAGCTGATCACCCACCACTGTGGTCCCTGTGAATTCTGTCTAGAAATCTGTCCTGGCATGCTACAAACATATGTCTTTTAGGAGGAACATTTTAACAGTTCTAAGAGATAAGTGGCTGGAAAATAAATCTGACATATAGAAATAATGCACATTCATTTCAGTATAAAACATAGAAATTGGGAACAGAAAACAGAAATGCAAACAGTTCAGATAGAACTGAAGACCTCTATGTTTGTTAAAGCACAAAACGTTTCCTTCTTGCCTTTCTGCTTTTTTCTTTCTCTCCTGCTTAAAAATGCCTTCCAACACTACAAATGCTCCTTTATGAAAAAAATTCCATTAGTGGAGCATCTGGGGAACAGCGTCACCTCATGAGAAAGTCACAAAGCAAATGACCTGTGAAGCACTTTATCTAAATGTTTTCTAAAATAAAGAACGGGATGGATGAGAAACCTACTTCAAATAGCTAGCAAAATACAACACCTACCTGCCAGAGTCCTAGAAAGTGGTAAATGTATGCTGACAGGATCTGAAGACACTCTGTAAGGTCTGCTTTCCAAAGTATGGCCACATAAGTGAAACACTGTCTTCTCCCGTGAGCGGCCATTTGTGCTGCACCTCATCACAGCTTTATGACATTCTTTGTAGGCTCTCAGCAACAGCTCCTCCTGGAATTTCAAGTAAATGCAGACATTTGCATTTGAAATTGATACACAAGCACAAAACTTGCTCACCTGTTCCTTTTCAAATAGTTGCTCAAAATTCACACCATAATTACTACTGTCACTTAACAGCGAAAAACATTGGACTGGAGCAAAGGAGCACCAGCTGAAGCTAGCTAAGAGTATTCCAAGAGCCACTCTGTCAAACACTCTGAAATGAATGGGCTTACTTAAGCTGCACTGTTTTATGTGTTTGCAAAGTTTGCATCCCAAATTACATCCTGCTTTCATTTGCTTTAACTCTTATTTTCTCTAGTTAAAAAAAAGAAACCTGTCTCAAAAGAGCTTTTTTTTTTTTTAAACATCTTCCTCTCTTCCCCCAGCAGAAGGATGAACTCCAGAACCAAATAAGATTTTACAGGCTAATGACACCTTAGCATGAAGTTTCTGCAGTTCCCTGTTCCAGTTAAAAATAAACACCATATGCTTCAAAACTTTTAAAACTTGATAGATTGCTATGAATGCTAAGAAAAACTTCTTCACAATTTGTCAGATACTGCATGCAATTCTGTCATCTAGATGATAATACTCTGGGATCCCCTTCTCCACATCAAACCACGGATTAATTCTTCCACACTCCTTTTTGTGGAGATCTGTACTATACAACAGTAAGCTTTTTTCTAAAAATCAGTCACCATTCAAAAAGTACTCAAATATTCACAGATGTCATGCATATATGAACTCCAGACAACAAGTTTCCTTACATCACAGGCACACCATTCTTGGAACATCAAGAGTATGTTTTTTAGCTGCATCTGTATAGCGATGGCCGCTTCCCAGTCAGGGTCCACCTCAATGTGCTGACCAATCTGTCTTTTTATTTCTTCCATTCCCTAAAACAGAGATGCCACAAAACAAACAAGCTAAATAAAGGATCATGGACTTAAAGTAACAGAAAATCTCATAAGCAAATACTAAAATACAGGTGGTTTGGCTGTAGCCAGTTGCTGAATAGTACTTATGTAATTATTACCTTGTTACCCATCCAAAACAGAAGTATTTATTTTGTGTATTTATATCAAACAAAAGCACCGTATGGTCTTCATATAAGCATAATAGAAAGAAATTATGTGAATGTATCATACCTGCATGCAAGTTAAAATCCTTAGGAAAGAAACAAATCCTTCTAAAAAGCGCTCCCTCAGACGGATTGTCCATACTGTAGGCTTGCTGATTAAAATATACCTGTCCCCAAAGAAAACATTATCTTCTTTTGCTCAGAATTCTCTTCTGCTTATGCTTGTATTCAAAGTATTCATTCTATTAAAATGTTCAACATCATCAACACATTACATTGCTCAACCAATCTCAAACACTTTAAACTTTCACCAAACATTAGAGGTGCTTGGTGCAACTCTGAAATTAACAGATGTTGAATTCCAAAATACTCAGTTATTTTGCTTTTGCCTTACTTAATTCACTACAGAAATACAAGACCTCATCCTGCTTCCAAACTTTCATGAATTGCTTAAGCTTGTCAACTTTATTCTTACCTGAGGTCATATATTACAGCATATACCCTATTCAGTTTATCTTGGCTGTAACCTTGGAAGTTGAACTTGTCGTTTTTGTCTAGATACTCTGGAAGGACTTCCAGGAGCGTCTCTGTAATGGTAGTGATTACATTTTGCTCTTCAATAAGATGGCGAGCCTGAAGAAAATTAGAACTATTTATTTTTCCTATTTCTGTTTGAGAACTGTCAAAATTTTTTCCTTCAAATGTATCTTAACTACAAGTTATTTAAGCATTTATAAAAGCCACTAATCCTCTGATAATATTTACTATGCATGAAAACAATCTGTAACAGCTTGGCTTGTTTGTTTTTTCTGAGCATCAAGGTAACAGACATCATCCAATGGATCCAGAAGGATTACATCCAAGACCGGAGTACTTATGTAAAAATAAATAAATAAAATCTAAAGTATACTAGTTTCCCCAAAGATCTTTATATTTCACTCACACAAAATGCCTTTAACCAGTTTTTGACAGTATTTTTTAACATGAACAGTAAATTAAACACAGGCTAATGAAAAGAATGATGCTGCCCAAAACATCCACTTACTTACACTCCCATTATCTTCTACCATAAATTTGCAAGTATCTTCAATGCCTGTACTTGCATATTGACTTCAAAAGACAACATGATTCATTTTCAACTCAGCAATGCATAGACTGCCATGTACAGAAGTAAGGTAGTACTGCTAGCAATTTTCATGTTTGTTTTACACTCCTAGTGTAGACAGGCTGTACATACCAGAGTAGGAACAGTGAATATCTGAACCGAGAGTGCTGTCACAGAAAGAACTCTGTCATGATCATCGCTGATATATTCTTTTTGCAATGTCTTGTAATACTGGGAAAAGAGAATATTTGGAAATTAAATAAGACAAGCTTGAATTAAATGTTTCATTTACTAGCAAGAACTATATTTCAGATTCCTAACAGAAATAGCTCAAACAAAAATGTCACAATGTTCTCAGTGTACCACTGTGCTTAAAACACGTGCCCCTAGTACTGAAGTTGAACACAAACTACTCTCTCAAAGCACCAACAACATATTTTTATCTCCTACAGCCAAACTTCTGCACATAAAAAGAATAAGTCAGTAAAATATTATAAACCAAGTCTTCCTGCTCCTCCAATAAACAAGCTTTGACAGTTACTCAATAGCTGTTTAGAAAGGCGTACAATAAATGAGCCTTCATTTATTCTCTTTACTTCCAGGTGAAACCACGAAGTGTCAGTCATCCTTATCAAAAATTAAAACTCTCAATAAAACAGCCTTATGTTGTAGAGACAAATATTGTGTGTTTTCTCTAAAGCAGACCAACCAGTTTCAGCTGCACGTCAACAGCTGTTCCAAATTATATGGAAAATACTAACAGTACTATATTCATAATGTGCACGTATACCTACATGACCATAAGGAAGAAAGACAAAGGGATTAATACACTCTACAAAGACTGGTTAAGTTGTTAAAACTCTGCTTGTGCAAAGTATATTTTTATTGAAATCATTTTTAGGTTGAGGGGAAATTTTACAAACCTACTAAACATTAACAGCATGAGAATTAAATATTTACCTTTACAAATTCCACAGCAAAATGTTTTTTGTAATCCATTTCCATGAAAAAACTACTGAAGATAAGCTCATGAAGAACCTTCCTTGCTCCTGTGAAAAACAAATAATTCACTTCAGTTTAATAAGATGCAGCTTTTATGAAATAAAAAAAACAAAACATACTTCACAATAATTACAAGCCTTGATATTGTTATAAAGCGTATGGAAAATGTTATTCATATCATTTCTTTTACTTTTGACACTTTGTGGTATGTATTTAAAACAGCAAGTATCAAGTCACTCATATTTAAGCTACATTTTGTGAGAAGTTTCTTGAAAATACATAAAGCAGGAAAAATTCAGAAGGCAAATATCAGTAATCTCAGCCCTAAAAAACAAAGATTGTATCAAATTAAGTGTAATATACAAACAATGAAAACGTGTAAAAAGAACTTTAAAATATTTGTTACATATATAAAGAAAAACTTTGTTCTCCAGTTCAGAAGAAAGTGGCAACACAAACCTTTATGAAGTTTTGCATCCCAAAGCATCAACTGGCTTATGAAGCACGGCTTTTCAGATCCAGCTTCTTCTTTAAGACATATTTGACAAAAGATCTTGCGAAAGTCACCTGTAGGGATACAAAACCAGTAATTTGTACAAGAATACTTTGATAATTAAACACTGTGAACCAACAGGATGAAAATTACAGAATTCTGAAAAAATAAAAGGGAAAAAAAACAAGAAGGCATTTCATTATCAGTCAGTTCTTAACTATCTTTCCCAGTGGACAGACTCCCATAATCTATCCTTATTTTCTCCTATTAATTTCACTCAGCTTATTCAATCAATCCACTGAAGTAGAAGGATATTTTAAAATTCACCATAGAACAAATTTGCTAATGGCTTTAGTTGTCATACCTGTGTTTCACCAAAGTCACTAATCATAATTATATCAGTGAATATCAGTACACATTCATATATGATTTATTTACTAATTAGGAGGAACATAACTGTATTGCTGTATTGCTGTAGTGCTGAAGTCATTTCCTTGAGAGAATTACTCACTGACAGGCGTTACTGTAACTAAATTATTTACACTTACTTGAATAGCTCATGAGTTTGTTCAGCCAAGAACCAAGGCGCAAGGCAAACTTCTGGTGAGCCATGACGTCAGCATGCAGAACTTCCACATGAAGTGGCCGTTGTGAAACATTTTCAGAATGCCTCTAGGAGTCAGGTGAGTATTAGGAGACATAGAATAAAGATAACGTTAATTTTCATACTGGTCTTCACCACCTATTTCCTCTCCCAAGCACACATCAACAACATCATGAAACATAAATTTGCAAGATGTTTCTTTACTGAAGATATCTACTCATAGCAAAGACGGTGGGATAAATTCCATGTCAAGAAGTTCACAAACAGGTTATAAAAGAACATAAGCACTAACGTACTGTTCAACACACACATCTTCAGTATTAATAATGAGGTTGATTTGTTTTGTTTTGTTTTTTTCCTTAAGAAAAACATTTTAGGAAGTCACCTTGATTTCTTCCTTTGCTTCCTGACAAGAGACATAATGTCCTGCCTTAACAGCTCTCCGACCCTGTTGAAAGACATACTGAATGTGAACAATCTGAAATAAAACCCAGGTGTCACAGAAGCTTGACTGCAGCTTTATTTTATTACTTGTATAAACTGGGACCAACATCACTTACAGTGCTTTTAGACACCTAAAAGCAAATCAAAATCAATCTAATTATCTTTAGAAAAAAGGTATTTGATTAAAACTAAAATGGCATAGCTTAAAGTAAAGTTCTGGTACATCAGTGTCAGTAGATAATGAAAATTCATGTACGGATTAATACAGAAGAAATCAATTTCCACAGAATGCTGTAAGTAGAAAACAGAACAACTTTCTTCCTAGCACAAAAACACACTCCTCCTGGATTGCCTTACTGCAACCATTCCTATTATTTCTTACTCTTGTATGTGAAACAGTAGAATGTATTAAAAGTGTCGGATTTATAGACCTGTCAATGAAGCCAAGAATAGCATCAGCTTAGTTCTCAAATTTCACCCAAAGGATATAAGACTTCTAAAACAAGATTTCAATAGGAGAATTTAGTGGGAGGAAGCTCATCTGTTTGTGTGTGAATGGCTAGGTTTTATATTTTTGTGAGTTGCATTTCAGGTAAGTCACACACTCAACATTCTTCCCTCCACAGCTTTTCTACCCCCACGACCCCCCTCCCAAACAGAAAAAAAACTACATTAAGGTCTCCAACCATTGCTTAGAGATGCTGGTTGGAACTGTGGTTTGAGAAAAGGTAGTAAAAATGTCAAGTTCACTGATGCTCCCTCATGAAGTCTCTGATTTTATTTGCTTAATTTGAAGCTTTATGATTCTCAAAAGAAGTGTTTGCTCTGACTCAGACTAACATTTGCAAAATATAAACTGTAATTCTCATTAAATACAACTGAGTAAGTATATTACTGTTGTTATTAATTTTTTTTGTCTGAAAAACAGGTATCTATTCTGAGAAACTAGCAACTTCACACAGATCAACTCTTCACAACAAACTGATTTCTGTCACAAAGAAAAAAAACAACGATTTTAAAACTTCCTTGAAGTATGACACTCTTAAAAGCGAATTAACCATTATTCTACAATAAGCCTTTCTCACTCTTCAATCTCCAGCACTCTATAAACTAAGATTCTATGACCAGAAGATGACAGTAGCCCTTCTTAATGATTAAAAATGACTTTTTTCCCCACATCCAGAGTTCACTAACCTCTTTATCTATAGCAGTAGTATGCAACTGGGCTTCACCAAGTTCACAGCCAAGTGCCCTTTGCAGGCTATAGATGACATGATCATAAGAATGATGTTCATCATTGAAAAGGACGCAGTAGTAGCTGTCTACCTTCTCCCTACTGGGAAAAAGGCAACATTTCAACATACAAATCAAAACTAAAAAGGTAAATAATTCAATATAAACAACAGCTAACTTGAAAGCTTCAGACAAATATCAAATACAAATTACATGACAAAATTAAACTTTTTTTCCCATGTCAAAAAAGCATCCAAAACCACACCATCTCTACCAGAATAAGCCACAGAAACCACGTACAAAGTATAGTTTCTTGAATATTCCATTTTTATTTCTTCTCTGCCATTTTATGATCTCATTTGACTTATTAAGTTGACCAAGAAAGGTCTTTTTCTATTTGATTAGAGTACCATCGCATGCTATTTTTTTTTTTCAGGAACTATCAGCAGTTTTTCTCAGTATAATTGTGAGCCAAAGATTCTATAGAGTTTCTTACAGAGATGTTGACACTAATAAGTTATCATGACTGCAGTAATACCAACAGGTAAAACAGTATAAAAGTTTAACACCACACAGAGAAAGCTAGGAATGTTCCCTACCTAATTGTGAGCTCCGGAGGCAGTTCCTTCTCTTCTTCCCATATAAGCATATCTACGATGTATTTTATCACAGAGGGGAACACCCTCCTAGAGTGCTCCATAACTTCTTCATTTAACTGACATTCAGAATTCTGTGAAAAGAAATTTTTAAGAAGAGTTGGTAGAATGCCTTATTACTGGCATAATCCTGTGCTGATTGAAGGAAGCTCCTCTTCCTCGCTCTTTCACTTTAAAATCCAATAAGCTCCCTTGGGATCTGAAGTCAACATGAATAGATTCAGAATAACAAGGTGAGAAGATAACACTGGACAGAGTTGCATCAGTCCCTTACTGGAGTTTGCATCTCACAACACTACTGCTTCTAACTTACTACACACTAAGACCTAGTCCTCAAAGGTGGACAGGATGGTTTCCAACATATGGCAGGAAACACCATATGGTCGTCACACCCAAGTAGGAACTTAACCTACAAAGGCTGAGTTATAGAGCATAAAATACAGATAAAACAAGAATAACTACAGCTTTGTGTTTATGAGGAATACTGTTATGTTAGCACTTATCAAACCAACCACCAATATCTGACAACAGATTTCCATTTTCCCACTTCTGTAATTTTCTTACCAGGCTTTTCTTCCATTCTAGTAGTGATGCAACTTATAGCAGCCTTCATAACCAACTAATGTTTGTTCAGCTAGTGTAAAGATACCAACAATCCTGTCAGCTGGAAGCAGACAGACATGAGGGCTCTTAGCTTGAGACAAATTCTCACATACCGCAATGTCCACCACAAAGATAGACTGGTAAGAACAGCAAGAGCTTGAAGCTGCTCTGGTTGTAGATAAGCACTAATACAGGTCCTGATTAGCTCCTATTCATTTTATTTCGTATTTTGGAATTAAGGAATCAGAATTTTATTATTATTATTGGTCTAAGAACACAGAAACACCACACTGAGTTTGGAATGCTAGTGGAAACAGAGTTTAATTAGATTTAAAAGTTTATTCTGTTGTTTCTGTAACATTTGGTAATGATAATGTTCCCAAAACCTTGGATATTACAAGAGTCTAGATGTTAATATAAGCAGAAAAACAGAAATGAAAGCAGCTCTAGATAGTTTCTTTCTTTCCACACAAAAATCAGTTTTTATGAAGTTGAGCTCATTTGGGGTGAGATTATCAAAATCAATAGGACTTGAATATTTTCAATTTAAAATGTGAATGCAGAATGATATGAATCTGACAGGCTATGACTTAACAACGTAAAGCACATAGCACTAGAGTGTGATACATTAGTATTACACTGTTTTCTTACAGATCCTTTAAGAAAATAGCTTAAAAATGAGTAAATGATGCTACCACCAACCTTTAAGTCTCACACCCACAGAATGTATAGGCTAGAAGTAGAACTAATAGAACAAATAACTTCCATTTTTCCCCTCTTGTCCTGCAATTCTTAAGTGCATACAGCTAATAAAAATTACGTACAACCAAAGTTTTAACAATCGGCAACCTTTGTTTAGAGGCTCGACACTGAATTAATTTGTGTCCAAAAATAGCATATTTAACACCCCATATGTTGATCTAGATGGCTAAATGGCTATTGCAAAAAAATACAACCAGTTTTGTACAACTGTAATATAAATAAGAAATATTTTAAAATTTTCTCTAAATACTAATAAAAATTATTAGCAGCCCATTTCTATACTGAAAAAGAGAGCAGCAATTCAAAGAACTCTCTAAATCTCTTTCACCAATGTATAACTAGGTCAGTGAGGAAGTTATTGTGAAACACAGATGAAACCCATAATACATACTGCATCTAAGAAACATACTATACACTATTTGTAAAACTATTTGTAAATAGGAACTGAATAATACAAGCAGCAAAGAGGAGTGAGACACTGCCATTTAGGTTCAGAACCAAAGACAAAAAAAGACAAGAAAGGCAGACAGAGCTACACTTTAGTTTTTGCTTTCTGCTTGGAGACAACCAATGTCCAATCAATACATTTTGCCCCAATCAAGATCTTCACCAAGGAAACCCTGATTTGACTTACCTGGACATTCCACATGGATTAAACAAAATATTTACTTTCATACAAGGGAATCAGCATTTTTTTAAGATCAATATTTATTCTTTAAGCAACATTCTTACTTCTTTTGGAGAACCCGATGCTCCAGGCTCATGTTTAGTACACACTGGTCCAGCCTTCCATGCCTCTGTATCCCCACAGTCACAAAATCCACCTCCAGTGGAGCTATGCATCTGTAAAGGGCAAGTAGTTCAGGCACAAGGTATGCACACAAACAGCAAAAGAAAACAGAAACATGCTTTATTTAAGTAAAACACCTATTTAATGAATATTTACAAAATACAAGGGTTCTGGTGTAATCCAGGCCTATCACAAAACTTCTTTAAGATAAGAGGAAAGTTCTCAGAGGAATGCAAAAAAATTCCTGGGCAGCAAATTGAGCAGCAAGTAAATGAAAAATACAGCTCTATTTCTGTTGTTGAAAAAAAAAAAAAAAAAAAAAATGTTGCTTAACATTTATTTTAACTTTTATAGTCCAAAGTAGTTTATGGAAATCAAAATGGAAAGACAGTGTAAATGTGGAGACTGCATCAATGTCAGCAGTGATGAAACAACGGGTCTCTGTTTATAAACATCCCTTCTTGTACTTCTAAACAGAATGTACTCTCATATAAAGTACTGCACGTGACCGAGGATACAACTGCCACTTTCCAATCACAGCATTTTGCTATGGTGGATACTTAGGTGAAACTGTCAGAGAGAATAACATACGCAGTCAAACAACTGTACTCTTTGGTTCTTATCTTAGAAACTTATCTAATCAAAGGCTCTGTGTAGCTAAAAACGTGAGAGATTTTACTAATTAGGAAATTGCAGATTTAAAAGATTCCTGAATCTTCAAGCAAAAATTCTCTAAACCATTTATTAACAGAAGATGTCTCTACCTTGTACCGGTGATTCCTATGAATGCTATTCTGGAAGCAGTCCATACAGAGTACACAAGTTGGATCAACTGCACAGTCTCTGCAAGAAAAATGGTAACTGGAGAATTTTCCAAAACAAACAAAAGGAATTTTCACACACAGATGAAAATAGTCTTCTGAAAACCCAGAGTTAACAACAGATTCAGTTTATAAAAACACTGACAATTCCGCATCACAGAAGGAAGAAAGAGATTTTTTAGGCTTGAATCGAATACTTGAACCTGACATTTCAAATTCACTAGAAACATCCTTGATATCCACTATTAACATTTTTATTTTTGCCAAGAACTAAAAAGAAATGAGACTGACTGAGGAGTTCACTTCATTATGGTTTCCAGCAACAAATGTAGCCACTCTGCTGAACCACACTACTGTCAAGTTACCTTTAAAACTTTTTCAGTGGTTTCAAGTCAAAAATCTCAGCAGAACTTTATTTTATTGTTATTTTGTCCATTTTAAGGTGGTTTGGAATCTGAAGTAAATGTTACTCTACATTAAGGAAAGATGTACCACGACACAAGGTATGAATAGTCAGAAGAGTAACTACTTTTACAAAATCCACTTTGATGCACTACCATGCAAGGAAACATAGTAACATACCTTTATCCTTACCTGCAAGAGTATGTTGTCTCCCCTCCTTTGAACACCTTCCCACAGAGCTGGGAGATTCCGCTCTGCTGTAGTTTCTCTAGAAATGTATCTGGGTCTTCCCCAAATAAATAACATTCCAGGGGGTAAAATATTGCTGCCTGGACCATTTCTTCTTGTTTCTCCAGCAAGGGGTCCATCTCAGCTGAGTAAATATTTGGCACATGTTTTGCCAAGCACTGTAAAAACGTAGCTTGGAAGTCGAATCTTTCATCACACCACTGCAAGAGAAGTAAACCCACGGATAAGCATTAATGAACTTATAGTAAGTATGATTAAGCACTTTCACTGCAAATCCAGAATTCTTTTTTACATCAAAAGTCAGTTCTGTACACAATAAATCCCCAGAAAGCATCATTTCCCTAAAGTTTCCCTGCTGATTGTATTTCAGTACCCACCACAGCAACCTCTTTTCCCTTAATGTCTTCTATTACAACACTACGAGGCAGAGTTGGCAAGCGCTACGCTACTGTGGAGCTACCCATGTACTAATTTTCAACTACATGCATGCCAACAGGCCAGGCAATACACAAATCCCGACGCCTGTCCAGCTGCCAATGGCAGGAGCCGCAGCAAAGGTCTCCCTGCCTTCGCTGGAAGGTAGATTTGGGATTCATTCCTTAGCGTGCTGATAGTCACAAAACATGCAGCAACTCAACTGTCTTTGAAATCACAGCCTTTCAGTAGAATTTCCTTCAAACTGTTCATACGTATTCAATAAATACTGAGAAAGAAAACATCAACTGCTAAATAAATATTACATATATAAATATAATGCCCTTGGGAAACCGGACCAAAAAACAATCTTATGTTTCTATAAGAAATGTGACCGTTTTGGCCTGTTTCCTAATTTTCTTAATATAAGACCCTAATTTCACTTTTGACTTCTCTCATTCTCCGAGTTGTTCTCTTCATATATTCTGTTTGTCCTCCAAGTCTGAATATTCTTTCATATTACTCACATTATTTAGAAATAACTTCTATTTTTCCCCATTGTGCATCAGGTTAAGACTGCCCAGATTTACAATAATATCCAGTACCCAAAGCTAACCTGCCATAAGATATTTGTTCTGTGCTCTAGTCACATAAAACACTTGCCGAATGTCTTGAATAACAAACACTGTACTTCCAATATGTTTACAGTTAGCCTGAGGCTTCTACTGACATTTTGGCCGTGCATCTACCTTAGCATTATCCTTATTTGATTTACCATGGCGATGCTTGAACTGCAAAGTTAGGGAAGAGAATGCAGAGCAGACACTGATGGAAGAGAAAAGGCACTGATGATGGTATTGCTCAGTTACTGTATCTCACCAAAGCTGGAGGTAAGGATGGGGACCCTTGACATGCTCTTTTTCCAGAGCAAAAGAGAATCCCAGCCTGTAGCTCTTCTCTCTGTTAGTGACATTCCCAAGAGATGCTGTAAGTTTAGCTTCTGTATTGTTGGAACAGAACACAGAATAGCTCCAAGAAACACAGGGCTGAGCTTTCCTGAAAAGCTGCCAGAAACAGAGTGGGTTCTCACAGTCTAACTCAGAAACACTTCAAGTATTCCTACCGAAAGCTTTTAATTCCACTTAAATGTTATTCAGAGAATGGAGGGCAGGAAGTACTGGAAGAGAGGAAAGAAGGGAAGACAGAACTCTCCCAAGCAGGCCAGCTGCCTGCTGGTAAGCATTCAATTTATCTTCAACTCATGCCCAGGAAATAATCAATATATTCACAAAGGGAAATAAGAATTTTCTTACTCTCATTTTCAGAAGTTGCACCCTCACTTCAGACCTACCCATTTCTTTTCTATCTCCCAGAAGTAAACTACTATTTCCTTACTGACCACATATTGGCCAGTAAAGAGGAAATAAAATATTGCATTAGCTTCAATTAAGTTCTACTCATGATATGCACTGAATTAGCAGGGTGCCATTTAAGTCCAAAGAAGGTACAAGCCAGCTGCAAACAGAAATCAGGCAGCTCTTTGCCCAGCACTGGCTCAGGTTGTCCTGAGAGGCTGTGGAGTCACATCTTCTCATTTCTAGAAAACGCTGCCTGATGAAACAGACAAGTCATCATGCAGAACCAGGGACACTCAAGTGAGCCACAAATAAACCACCATCACAATCACCAGAATGAGCCAAGGCAGAACCAGCAGCAATACCACACGCCTGTTATCCATAGTGGGGTTAGCAAAGTGCGCACCACAGTGGTGGGCTCCCCCAGACACTGATAACTGCAGGCAAATGTGACATTGGGAACCTAACAGCAGCAAAGAGCACATTGGACATACATCATCTCCTCCCTTTCCTTCTCCTTTGCAGCCCTAACCTTCTGCAGCCCGATCTCTTTCCCTCCTTTCACCAATTGCTCCTGCTGCATTCTTTTTCAGGATGGCAAACTGCAGAAACAAGGGAGATGCTGGGCAGCAGGAGATGAAAAGCTGTTTCTCAAGGCAGAGCAGTTTTGTCAAAAGAGCAGAGCTCACATCCATTTTGCTCAAGTAATGCACGTGCTCTGTGCAACACAAGCAGCAACCTACAGCCATATGTGACCTTCCATGTGAGTATCACTGCAGAAGCAGCACCTCACAAGACTATATAAAGGATTTACCAGATCATCCCTTATCTTGTGTTAAAACACGTCCTCTCCCATGAGAACAAACTACTAATACTTCTTCCACATGCATAAACATACAGGGAACTTTCTAAAATTAATTCCAGCCAAACATCTGGTTTTGTCCTACATCTAAAAAGGGAGCACGTCAGCTTTTTCCAAAAAGAAGGGTGACATTAGAAAAGGTCACAAGAAGAAGAATAACATTTCCTTACAAATACTCCTATGAAAAGAGAATATCCATCATTTTGGCCACATCTCTCTCTCCATATACATATATAAACTTTTAAACTTTTTCACCTACAGAGTGTCAAATGAGATTTCTCACTAGTATGACAGAACTTCATCACTGCAACAGGTTTATTACCTACTATCAGTAGCCGTCGCCTCCACACTGGTTTCCATTCTAAGCACATTTGAATTCTAAGCAATCTTTGAATTCTCAAGTCTTTTCAGACAAATCATTTGCACTTGGCAACACTATAAAAAAGCAGCTCTCCTTAAACTGCATTGATTGACACATTGGTTCTTCGGTGCTTAACTGACTGCATAGATTTCAAGACTATTTTAAGAAATATACATTAATGTAATCAGTGAAAAGAAGGAATACTGATACTCATAAATACTGAAAAGCAAATTAGGAGAGAGCAGACAACGCAAACAGCATGAACTAAAAGCCACGTCTAGCCCAATATTCCAGTTTAAAGAAGTAGACAAAAAAAAAAAGCTTAGTTTGTGCACGGCATAAATCTGCCAAGCATGAAATAGCAATATCAGCTGCCTGTCAAGGCAGGAAGGATAAGCAAAATCCTAGGAATAAATGTATAAAATGTTGTAAACACACTGATTTTGAGCCAGTGACATTCAAAAGTGATACTAATAAATGCAAAAGGCTGCTCTTCTTCAACACATAGAACAGTTGGTACCAAACAGAGATTAGCAAAACAACAGATCCCAGAAAACTGGGAGATTCTGGTAAAGTCTCTCCAATTAAGCAACCATGAAAGGCATTTTAAAGTAAGGATAAGCATAGAGAAGCTCTTTCACAAGCACAAAGACCACTCCCAATTACCTTTGAAAGAAAGCTAATAGGTTCTTCAAATAACATTTTCATGTAAGGTTCTGATCTACACTTGTAGCTCAACATTCCTTTATTCTTTCTTCTTCTTATTATTATTATTATTTATTTTAAGTTTAAAATGGTCAGTTTCCCAACACACTGAAAGTAGCCAACTGCAGTATGGGACATAAAACAACAAAGAGATTCAAAGACATCTTTTCTCCAAAAAAGAGGCTTCAAATAAAAATCAGAAATTCATGATCACATTTGTTCTACCCTACCCTAAATCAAATTAAAAGTCATTAGGAGCAGTTCTATTAACTCAGAATACAATAAACATACAAAAGATTTATTCCTGGCTTCATTTTTTGTAGGTCAGTAAAAAGAGTATAATAAACAACACAATTCCAAGAAGCAACTCTGAGCAAACTCGTCCAAATCACCTTACATTACCATGCCATTTGTCTAATGCACAACTGTTCAGCTGATTATATACATGCCAACTTTCAATAATTTGCATTTAATCTTTATATTTAATTGCTGGAAACGAATGAATACCCTGTTCCTTAAGTATGTCGTACATATACATTTTATTCAGTACAGCATGCTGTTCAAATGACAAGAATTTCCTGAAAACATTGGGGGATGGGGGAACAATGCTGGCCAGGGACTGAAACTGGAAGAGGACAAGCTTCGTCACAACTACATCATGCTCACATTTCATGTTCTCTGACAAAGTACAGCCAAAAGATTATTAGGGAATCTAAGCTTAAATATATAAAAATATACTAATAAAGCTATATTAAACATATAGCTTACAATTCAGTTACAAAACATCTGCTTTGTGGCCTGTCAATAGCATGACTCCTTTATATGATACGGCTGGGAACCAGTCACATACCAAACTTTGGTCTGCCTTGGATATCAATAATTACACTGAAAGTAGCAAATTTGGCTTCTGAAGTTATTTTCTTCTGGCACAACATGGATAACATTCAATATTATCCTAACAGATCAGCTCTGACCTGAAGACACAAAACAACTGTATGATGTTTACATGCATTTAAACTTTGACCCCTAAGCCAAAGCAGTGTGTCAATCCACGTTAAAAGATGCTGTAATGCAGGTGTTTGCCCACTGGGAACAAGGCTCTTAATATCATAATATCAGTGCCAACTACTAAAGAATGGTCTACAGCAGAACCTACTGCAAACCCAGTGGTCTCCAATAGCCACCAGTTCTGTGAACCACAGCCAACAAGTGCCACCAGAGAAACGCCAGCAGTTACCAGGACAATGGGTTACTGTTTCAAATGCTGGACAGATAAAGCCAGTGCTACCTGTAGGGCAAGCAAGGCCTGGCTGTAGGTTGCTCGACCTGGTGGACACTCAGCTGTCAGTTTTCAATCACACTCACTGCCAAAATCACAAGTGCAAGTTCAGTGTGCAGAGATAATTGCTTAGATGCAGATAGCTGCCCAAGGAGACACAATCTAAACATCTTTCACATCTCAAATTTTTGGGTCAAATCAGAGTCGGGCAGAGAGTGATGCGTAATTGGCATGGCTACATTATGAGAAACAGGAATAAAAATCAGGTGTTAAACCAACATGCAAAATAAACATTTCAAAAGAATTCCCCCAGGAAAAAATAGCAAAATAATATTTGCTACTTATTTGTTGCATTCCATAAGAGTCTTGAAAATAGAATCTTTTAAGTTCTGAATATTCATTTGACAGATTGAAGATCCCTTTGTTTCTAGTGAAACAAAGAAAAGTCTTTGTTTCCTCTCCGTTCCTCTCCTAACATCCATGCATGGTCTCCTGCACTCCAGGGAACAAGACATCTAATTCATTTCTTAGCACCAGACTTTTCATCAAAAAATGCAGCCACAGTGGATGCTTATAAACAATGAATTTGGTAATGCCGGGAGGGAAATGACATTTGTTCATACTAAGTTCTCCTGTTCATTCACACATACTCTGACCTGTGCACTCACACAATATTGTGAATTTTAAGATCCACCATATTGTATACATAATTCTGCAGAGAATTAACGTGCCACAGAAATCAGACTAATCCATCAGTGTTCAGTACTAGTAACTCAGCACTTTCCAAAACCAACCTGTTTAACCCTAGCTTCTCCAGAGCTTTGGGATCCAGAAGCCACTTAAGCAGCTATCCTCCACTCGCAGCTACATCCTCCCCCAGTCACACACTTCTTGCAACACTGTAATAGTATTACAGCAACTGCAACTTCAGTGAAGCTGACATACCTTCATAATCATAGTTTACTCCTGCACTAACAAAAGCCACAAAAATGACCACGAAACATCAGTAAACATGAAAGAAGACACGGAAGGAAAAAGTACAGCACTGCTCAATGCCACAGCAAAACAAAAGCACCTCAACAGAATGCTAAATATTCAAGGACATAAGCAAGACTTTGGCAACACACCAGTTACTAGTTGCAACTTCATATTCCATGGACACGCTAATATACTGCATCCAGCTTGGACTATACACAATATAGGGATAAGACACTTTATATAACATTGACATTTTAAACTAATTCAGCTTACATAAACAGATCCTATCATTAAAGCTTTTATCTTCCATTCAAAACTATACTTATACACATAGGTATTGACAGGTGACAAAAGGCCTGAATTGTGAAAAATAATCTCTTCACAGGTACTGTTGAGAAGGTACACTTGCATCAAGAATCAAAGATTTAGCATGAATTAAAGAACTCTAAATTATTTTAATATCTAAACCCTGCTGGTATATTCCAGATAGCAGCTACCAAAGCAAGTAGGATTCAAACTGGAACTTATTAGGAATACAGATGGACAAACAACCAATGGACTGGACCCAGCCTGCTAAGCAGGCTTTTATTTGACCACTGGCAGTGCTTGCTAGCCAACTACTTGATGAGCCAAGTCCAGCCCAGCAGTCAGCCAAGGAAACTGGAGGTGCTGCTAGGGAAAGAAAACAGAGGAAACACAAGTCTGGATGACCTGGTTTATTACTAGGTCAGTGTTAAGTCGACAAGGGCAACTGTACCTTTCTCAAGGACAGGAAGCAATACAGACACTACAGAGAAGAATGAAAAAGTGCAGATGGGACCTTTAAGGCTGTAACTACTGCAGTGAAAAGGAAGCACAGGTATTCCCAACTACAGCCGTCCAACCTGAAGAGTTGGAGTTAAGAGGAGACAAAATTGCAGAGCTGGGCTGGGTGCAGAAGTGCTGGTTACCTGAGTCATCCCCATCCAAGCTGGAATGAGCCTGACTCCTGCAGTCATTCGCTAATTCAGTACCAAGCACTCTGAAAAGGTTTACTAGCCCAAGTGTCACGCAGCCAAACACGACCAAGCACTGCAAGCAACACACCCCTCGAAGCCAGAGATGAAAAACAAGAGCAGTATTGAGTCTGACTAGGCTGACCCTGACACAAACTTAACAAGTTTAGCCTGACTTAAATCCATTCCATTCAGCTGCTTGTCTGTTCCACACTCCACAAACCACCACAGCAAAAGAACACTCAGACCAGTCTGTCACTACAAAGACACAAATCAAAGAGGATAAGTTAATTCCAACTAACTAGTATCATCTTTAATATAACCACATACTGGATGTACTGCTTTCAGATTGCAGCTGTTTCTGATACCACTTGCAATCTAACATAATGAACTTGGCCCTGTGGCAGGGGGGCTGGAGATTCATGATCCTTGAGGTCCCTTCCAACTCGGCCATTCTGTGATTCTATGAACTCCATCAGGCTCGGTCTAAGTTCACGCCCATCTCTTTCCGTCTCCCTTAAGGATAATGCTTTCAGCCCCACACTCAACTCTAAAAACTCCTGCAGTTTGCTTACACACATGCCAGACAATGCAATCTAGATGGCCACCGGGCACAACAAAACTCTCTAGGAACTTGAAATCATGGTAATTCTGGCTGAAACCATGTAAAAACTAAAACAACTGAATGGAATGATGCTCCTCAGCATCATTCCATGTGTTGTTTACGGCATTATCAGTTTTACCTATCGCTGGGGCTAACCCAGCCTCCAATATTCCCAAGTAATGAATAGTGGACGCCACTGCTTTTCTAACTGATTGCAACAGCAGCCCTTAATACCCCTCTGACTGCATGCTGCACTCAAACTCACCAAGTCTCTTAACTCTGGTTGCATTATTTTCTTTTTTGACATTGCAACTCAATCAAATCACATTTCTATCAGTTTAAAATCAAGTTCTTTCTAATTTAGAAAAAGGAAAACCACACACAGATCTGTTACAGAGAGAAAAAATACAGTTGTCCTGAGAAATGATTCTGGTATCAGACTACGCTCCCCTCGGATTTGACCCTCACCATTTTGAGGAAAAGTATAACAGAAAGGTCACTGGCTTAGTGCTGCTACCCACATGAGCAGTCCCCTGAGTACCTACTTCCTGTTATTACTCTCAGAGGGTAGCACCATGCAAAGAGCAGCTCCTCTACATGCAATGTAGGAGCAGCTCTACCCCTATGCTCTACTTCTAAATATTCATACTCAGAAGCTCAACTTCCTATCACATACCCAGGATGCTCTCATTAGAGCAAGAAAAAATAACATGAAATGGAAGACTTCCAAAAGGCATTCAGACATGCTTTTAGCTAACAGATAAGCACTGGGCTTTAACCTACTTCAGCAGAAGAGCGTGCAGCACGGTTACAGTCACTTTGCAAGGTTATGAAGGAAAGCCTACAGGGTCCTTTACCTGCTGCCTCTGGACAAATCAGCCCTAAGAAGTGCTCACTGAATGAATATTAAACCTGCTATCGAATTTAATTTAAGGAGAAGACAGTTTTGTTCAGGTGAGAAACAGAGAGCTGCCTCCAACCCTATCCCTTCACACCTTCACTTCTTGCCACCTTATTCACACATGGCAGAACAAGGATCACCTTGTCATCTTTTCCAGAGTAAAGTTAACCTTAATGAAGGAACGAAGTCAGAGTAACATGCACACATACATGAAACGACTGAAGGACGTAAGAAAGCCCAAAGCTTCCTAGAAGTCTGACCTCGGATTATTACCTACAGGCCCAATTACGACACGGGACTTGGGCGGAGACGCCGCCGATGAGGCACTGCCGCATACAGCGGTCGACAAACCCTTTCCCCGGGGCCGCCCCAGACAGGCCCGCCTTCCCCGCGGGGCCGGAGCGGGGCAGGGCCGGCTCTCTGCCGCCCAGGCCGCGGTCCGCCCAGGCCGTGCCTCCCGCTCCCTGCCCAGCCTCCAGCCCCTCTGCGCGACGGTGCCTCAGCAGGTGCCGCGGAGACCTGTGGGCACACAAAGGCGTAACGCGGCCCGGCCTGCTGCTGCCTGTCGGTGCCTCAGGCCGCGGGCAGCCAGAAGGCGCCAGGGGCGCTCAGCCCAACGGCGGAGTCGCGGCACAGGGACGGCACGGCCACGGCACGGGCTGCTGCCGAGCGGAGCCAGAGGGAACCGCGCCGTCGCGTCGCGCGGCAGCCTCACCATAGCCCGCTCCTGAGGCTGCGCGGGGACCCGACCCCCCGCCGCTCTTGTTGCCGCCGCTCCGGACCCTCTGTTGCCTCCGTCCGCCATTTTGAGAGCCAGAGAGGCGGCCGCCGCCGCCGCCCGGAAAAAGCTCCCACGGCCACCGGGCCGCCGCGCTGCGCCGCCTCCAACGGCCCGCCCCAGCGGCGGCACGGCTGCAGAGCGCAGGCGCCGGCCTCTCTCTGCACATGCGCGGTGATGCTCAGCCGCCGTAGGCGGAGGCGCGGCGGCGGGACGGAGGTGTGTGCGCGCGTCCCGCCCTTCGGAGGCAGCTGTGAGCCTGCGGTGAGGTGATGCTGATAGCCCGGCATGGCCCAGCAGCGCTGTGAGGGGCTCGTGCGCCGCTTGTACCCGTAGAGAAATCCTGCAGGTGCGCTTTCAGGTACAGTCAGTAGGTTTCCCTCAGTGTGTCTGGCTGGGGGTACACTCAGAGTTGTTCTTACGCCTTGAAAATGTGTGACGGTATGGCAGCTACCACCCACCGTCGTACTCTGTCTTTGTTCTGTAACGCCCTAAAATGGAGTTAGCAATAGACCGAAGCGGCACGATGAGAACCGCCATCAGTCGGGGCACACTTCGATATGATTCTGATGAGCGGCTGCAAGCTGATTTATCTCACCCGAATCCATCGGTTCCCGTGCACGTGTCCCCACTGAGACAGCTTTAGGCAGAGGAATAAAACAAAAATACCGCGAATTTTGCAGTTTAGCGGTAGGCAACGAGCAAATTAAAAAGTCAGTACAAATCTTCATCCGAACGCATTGCAGGTTCGCAGTCGCCCCTTTTGGCGGCACGGCTGAGCGCAGACAGCGGTGCTGGCGTACGTACAGCAGCCGAGTTTGGGCTGCAAACGCTGTGAATTTTGATGGTCTCTCCTCGTGTGTGTCCACGAGCCATCGCGGCAGCCGGCTCCTGGCACGGTGGCAGCGACCCGCGCAGACGGAGAGCTCGACTCCCACGTGCCGCGTGGGACAGCCTCGGCACGACACACCGACCTCCCGCCCGCCTTCCTCCCAGCCCTCCGCAGAGGCGCGGCCCGAGGGGGCGGGCTGCC
Source organism: Excalfactoria chinensis (assembly GCF_039878825.1). NCBI lineage: Eukaryota > Metazoa > Chordata > Aves > Galliformes > Phasianidae > Excalfactoria > Excalfactoria chinensis. Next base: position 32,130,809 of record NC_092829.1, on the reverse strand, counting down.
GGGCGGAAGTGCTGAAGGCGGCGGGGGCGACCCGGGGCGGGCTGGCGGTGAGGTGCAGGATGCTGAAGCTGGCGGCGGGCCTGCTGCTGGCGGCCGCCGTGGCGCTGCTGCTGGACTGGTACGCGCCGGCAGCGTCTTCGGCGCCGGCGGGTCTACGCCGCCAGCGGGCCCCGCGGCCTGCCCCCGGGGCGGAAGCCGCCAACCTGCTGTGGGCGGTGCAGGTGAGCGGGGCCCCGCTGAGGGGGTCCGCGGCGACGGTGGGGGTCGTGCGGTGCCGCGGGGCCTGGCTCGGGGGGTGAGAAAGGCTCCGTGGCTTTTCTCTGTAAGCGCTCCCCTGTGTTGTCCGTGAGGAGCGACAGGTGTCTGGACCAAGTGCCCGGGAGACGAAGTGCGAGAAGGGAGGGGTAATTAAAGCTCGCCTAGTTATTGCATTAACCGGTGTCGCCTCAGTACCCCGTCCTGTGTGATACCGGGCTCGGCTACCCCTTTCCTCTTCCAAAGATCAGGAAACTTATGTGACAGAGAAAATCGCTACCCCATTTTTAGCGTCAGAAGTACTGGGCCGGTACGAGAGCGACACAGCTTGGGTTTCGTTCCCGCGGCCTTGTTTCTGAACCCGGAGCAGCTCTGCGCGGTGCTGGCCGTGTGCCGGCCCGGCCGGGCGCCTCCTGACGCCGCGGCTCTCCCTGCTACGTGTCGGGTGGGCGCCAGAGGCTGCGAGAGCACCCGGGTGGCTGCACCGTTCCTGCTAACAAATGAAGCCTGCGGACGCCTTCTTTTTGTATTAGCTGCAGGCAATGAATGCTCTTAGCGTGCAGTCCAGTGTACTGTGAGTCCTATTGACCTCTCCAATTGCTGTGTTTTTTCTAAGGCAGTTTTTCCAGTGTTTTTTTCCTTCTGTTACTTAATGCAGTTTTCAAAATGCAGAATGTCTTTGATTTAGTGTAGATTACATCCCTGTCTGGAGGTTTTAATCTCAGAGCTATCTATAACATGTATGTAGCTCCAGAGCTATGCTGACAAGCAGCATGAACAGCTCTGTACTTGTCTTTGGTTGTTACTTCCAGTGGAGTTCTCCCAAGGATAGGTCACAGCGCAGCTAATTTGAGGCTTGGCTTTACTTTCACGGGGTTATGTTCTCTTTCAGATGTGCCCTTTAACAGCAACTTTATCATTGACCTAACTTGGAAATGAATCAAGCACTAAATCCAGTGTTGTGCCAAATGATGTTATGGGAAACGGGCTGCAAGCTCCCTGGTGACTCCCCATGTCTACCCTGGGTCACTGGATCGAGCTCAGGAGGTGCTGTCCCTCCCACAGCAGCTTCTGCAATGTTTTTCCTCTCATCCACAGGACCATCTCTTGTGAAACCAAATTAGATGACTGTAGTAGAGAGATCATAATTTATTAAGGGCTTTTTCAACTTTCTTATGGTAAAACTTCTTTTCTTAGTACTGGTAGCTTCCAAATTCAATATTTGCCCAAGGAGGTTGTGGATGCCCTATCCCTGAACATATTCACAGCCAGGCTGGATGTGGTTCTTGGCATCCTGGTCTAGTGCTTGGTGACCCTGCCCATGCTCTAGATGATCTTCAAGGTCCTTTTCAACCCAGGCTGTTCTGTGATTCTATGATTTGACAAGCTTACTATTTGGGTGTTTGTTTTTTCCTGTTTCTCTCAACTTGTATATCCTGTTTCTATAAAGCTTATAATTCACCCTTCTTAATGCCTTCCTTTTCTAAACAACTGCTTATCTAGGTAAGGGATGTGGACAGTGGTTTCTCCTAACCCCTAAGGCTCTTCCAACCCGTTTTGATAAAAGCCACTTCCTGTGTCTCAGTGGGAGAGACTTGCTTTCTGGATCAGTCACATGAAGGCAAAAGAGAAAAGTAACACGGCAGGTGGACTTGTATTTCCTTTTGTGAAATTGATTTCCCAGTTTGCTAAGAGCATTACAAACCTTTCCCCTTGCCTGCTCATTTCCTCTTCTTTGTAAGTCCCATGACGTTCATACTTTATGGTTTTTAATAATGTTAGTTTCAGTTCTGCAGAAGTTTTGTGATGCTGCAGTTTTTGGAACTTACCAGAAAAGCCTTTTGTAAATCTTAGGCTATTATTGTAGTAGGGAAAAAGAATGGGAAGGCCCTTCTAGAAAATCAGGCCTCTTGACAACTGTCTGCTTAACGTATTGGAAATTTACATTCTCTGTTGTTGGTAGAACAGGAGGAAGGTTTCTTGTAAGACCTTTTGCTCCAGAATCTGGAGACAGCACTGATAGAAGTTTGCATATTGTCCGTTCGAATGCTGAGATAAATAAATTGCAAATCCACGGACTTAGGAGAAGATACAAGATGCTGTAGCGTTGTCAGTGATTAAAGTAGATTTGATGCATTGAGGTAGTGCAGTGGAATTGGCAGGTCACAGCCTGAACCAATGGCTGAGCACCAGGTGAGAAAGTGTGGCTAACCCAGGGAGCTCAGGTTCAAGCAATGCACTGAAGTGACTGGAAGGGGTGGAGTGTGGATCCACCCTCCTCACCCTCATTTAAGGGTTAGCAGCTAGGGGAGTTTGTCTTCTCTTTGAGATTGCATGCTTCTTGAGTTATTGGTGGTTGGAAGCAGTGAGCTAGTTTTCCTTCTTTATTAACTGCTTTTGCTCTGTAGTGCTTGTATTCCATTTGAAGGCACTGTTGTTGTTGCCTTCTTTTGCTATGCAAGTAGTTTTACTGTGCTCTTCATGATAGCTTTGTGAATGTCTCAGTGAACTTGAAGTTAAGATTATGTCTAAAAGCTTTTAGCTTTTTTAGTATCCAATTCTGATCTAGGAAAGAGTTCTGTAGAAGTAAACGTGGGATTTTTCTAGACTAAATTAGGAGAAACTGTTTTCAAGCATGTTAAAATAACAAAATAGAAGCAAAGCCATTTTATTTCTGTGAGCTTTTGCCAGGATTTCTTGAAGAGTTTTTTAAGAGCCAGGTTTATTCAGTGGAATGTTCATGTTGTTTTTCAATCAGTGGTATTATAAAGGTTGGTAAAGGCTTTTAAGATCATCTAGTTCAACCATAAGCCCTTATGGTGAAGTGGCCATGAGCATGTGCTCACTTACTTTGCATGTGAAATATTATTTGCTGAAGTTGAGGAGGATAAAGTGCTGATTTGACTGAGGTGGAATGGTTTGAAAGCAATCACCCAAGATTTGGTTGGATGGGTCTGGAAAGCCACTATATTTAATAAAGCAAATATCTACATACTTTTCTTGTTCTGAATTTCCCTCCTTCCCATTGTTCCTCCAAGGCTCAATGTGACTTGACTGTTGTGAAGGCTTTGTCTGACTGGTTCAGAGATGAGCAATATATTTCATGGTTGCATACAAGTAGTCTTCTTATTTCTTGGTAACCTCTGTGTTCATGAAGGTACGTGGAATAGGATCTAAGTGCTCTCATCAGATTCCCATTAAAGTGAATAGGGAGAATATTAGAAATTCTTCTGCCCAGCTATCGGGAATTTTGTACCAGGTATGAAATGACTTCTTAGTATGCTTCAAGTCCTGTGCTGGCTTTAACCTATTCTTGCTTTGCAGAACTGCTTAATTTTCTCTTGCAGAAGGATCACTACGTTGCAGTAGAAGTTCACAGAATGTGGAAGTCGAGAGGCTGTTTACAACATCAAAACTTACTGTAGATAGCTAAGTATTTACCCATACTGTTGTATGGCATTAGAATTAAGGAGATTTGATGTATATGCAATTTTAGGGGCTAATGAGTCAATGCTATATGATACACTTGTTCTGCTCTTGTTTTTCCCTATTCATCTGTTTCTGTACTTACTTCCATCCTTGATATTGGTATGAATCAATATGAATGCCCTTATGCTGCCCACTAGCGTATTTGACTTTGCAGAACAACTTGTTTGGGACAGTATTTCATTTTTTTCTCTCTTTTGCAGGTGTCAGATATCCATATAAGCAGCTTTCAGGATCCCGCACGAGCTTCTGACTTGGAAAAATTCTGCTCTGAAACAATTGATATAATTCAACCAGCATTTGTTCTTGCAACTGGTAAGCGATTCAAAAGTGTGAATTACCTGTTGAATGTGCTGTCAAATGAAGAGCAAATAAGCAAAATACTAGGATCTCAGAATAGGGCCTTAAAATTTTAAGGTTTGTTGAGCTGTGGAAATAGAATTGCAGGTGAAAATAGATTGCTGGAAGCAGGAGAGGCCAGCTTCTGAGCTTGAGAATTAGTTCTTGCTTAATATCTTTAATTTGATGGGAATTTAGCATATTACATATAACTAAGAAATAATGATGTAATGCAGCTATTATTTTTTTTCCCTTATTTGTCACTATGCATTAATTGTGATTAATAGCCACCTTCTTTTCTTGTTGAGGTTATGTGTGTGAAATTGCAGGAGAGGACAGTGAAAAAAATTAGGAGTCAATTCCTCCCTCAATTATTCTGCATTAGAACTTATTATATGCCAGGACAGGTAAAATGAGTCTCATCATTTTATTTGATACCTTACTTCTGCTGTTGGAGTAAGTTTTAGCAAGCAAGTTGAAAGGATTTTGAGCTTTTACTGTGGATGAGGTTTTAGAAAGTTCATGCTAATTCTCCATTTCTGTCTCAACAGACAGGGGCTTATCTGCTACTTGCTTTTTAAGTTCAGAGCTCAGATATAGTTAGCATTCGTCTTTTTACTAACACTGCAGGAAAGTGTTAGCATACAAGCAAAAATGAGAATGATTTGAACTTCAGTTATGGCTTATAGAGATTGATTTCACAGAAGGTGTGAAATCAAAGTCTCCATGACTAGAATTATCAAGGATAAAAAAAGCATAATACTTAATTTTAGCCTGGCATTAGTAGAAGTGTTGCAGTGACATATTTGATAAATGTTTGATTAGCTTTCTGCTTTAGAAGACACTTACCCTTATAGTAACCTCTTAGACCAGAAGTAAGGAACGTTCAGGTAGTACCCAAGAGGCCTGCTGCCACTTACATGAGAAAGCTTGGATTGCATGCTTGCCTACTTTGTATTTGTATGAAGTGTTTACATGAACTTTATAGATTTGTAGTTAAATTTTGCCTTTATACATTTGCAGGTGATTTGACAGATGCTAAGACAAGAGATAAATTGGGATCTGAGCAGGTAGAAGAAGAGTGGAAAACTTACCAATCAGTCCTGAAGCGATCAAGAGTCAGGGAAAAAACTAAGTGGATAGACATCAAAGGAAACCATGGTAAGAAGGAACTGAAACATCATTTTCTTTCCTGTGATTAAGGAGATGATTTAAGTAAGTTAAAATATAGTGTATTAGTAGTTACAAGCATATTAATGGTGGTTATAAGTCAGTAGAAAGGCTTACCATCCAAATATTTATTCCACTAAGGGCATATTTTGTTTACAGGCACTTACTGGAATTTTAGTAACAAGGAAGTAAGAGTCTTCATTTATTACTTTGCATGTCAAGTGGTAGAATGTATATTTAGATGTTAGTTTCCAGGTTGTTGTTTTATATACCTCATCTTTTAATAAAACAGCAAGCTGTGACCTTACTGTACTGAAGAAATGGTTTTACTTTTCACAGGTCTCTTCTAACAGGTTTATATTATAAAAGTAGTATATGTTCATCACTAACCTTGTAACAGCTGGCTTGTATAGCCTACTGGAAGGGCAAAACTAGAAGGCCTAGTAATGAGGTGGAGAAGTATGTCCTGTTTTACATACAGCCTGTGACACTTACACCCATTTTCTTAGAAGACAGATCTGTTAGCAGCTATAATGGAGAGGTGTGGGCCCTAGTACAAACATTCAGTTTGTAGTAGGACAGTAGTAGTACAGTGCAGTACAAACATTCCCAGGTTCCTCCTGTTATACACATGCTAGTCCTTGATGGTATTGCTACTTTATTTTCCCTAGGTTAGTTTAGGTCTCTATATAACCCACCCAATCTCAAAAGCTTCTATAAAGCTTTGTGGTGAAACTGAGCATGGTTAGCTTTTAGCCACTTAGTTACAATTTGCATATCTACTAAAACGTTGCCTTTTAATTGAAACTTAAATTAAAGAAGTATTCCTGCTACTGGGTCAACTGCATGAGGTATATGATGTTTTCTATGTGCAGTTGGACAATCTGCTTACCAATTGCATGTTCATTATTATTTTAAATACAGCTTGCCAGTGCTCACTGAGACCGCTTATTTCAGCATCAAGAATTAAGAAATACAGACAAATAATCAATGCAATGTGAAAATGTATTCATTTCCTTTTTTGCTTCTCTCTTACAGATTCATTCAACATTCCACGCCTGGATAGCATTCAGAATTACTACAGGTATTTTTATTTTCTATACAGGCACCATTTTATTCACTGTTGGAATTGTTGGGCAGTATTCTGTTTTCAGTTGTCAGTTATGCTTTCTCACTGACTGTTCCATAGCCCAAGATCACATTTGCCATTCCTTCTACTGGTTAGTTAGGTAGAATGGGAACAGAGAACAGAGAATTCTTTGCTTAGACTTCTGATCTCTATGTATTTTGTAATTGTACGTATTGTAAATCTACTGTGTCTGGGAAACATTCTGTACATTATATTTCTTTAGCACTTTTGTGGCATATTTCTGTAAAACAAACTTTTTTGAGGAGTCTTTTCTCTTTGAAATAGGGGAAAAGAAAAAGAAAGCGGCACAACACTTTTTGTTCTTTCTACATGCTCATTTTTATGTCACGTGGGTCTAAAATTTATCTGAACCATTTCTTCACACTTGAGTGATTTATTTATTTATTTTTAAAGACTAAAAGTTGTAGTAGAGAGGTGGGGGGGAAATGGGAAAAGGATGGTGCGTGCACAAATCTTGAGGAACGCACTGAAAATCCAAATGGAAAGAATGGTCAGGAAGCCTTCACCTTTTCCATTAGCTTTTTGGTTTGTACATTGTAAAGGCAGCCACAGCTGTTATTGATGTTCAATCCCGCTTTTTTTTTTTTCCCACCCACCATTACGTTCATAAAAATAACATTCATTTCAAAATGTAAAGATTTTGAGAGAGTCTTTAAGGCACTGGAAGTATACTATGCATTCTTTTAAGTACAGGCTTTGTAATGCCATTGAACTTTAAAGGATTTTATTGTAGTAACAATATGGAGCTAGATCTAATGCACTGACTTTTGCATTTATCCTGTATGTGTCATATGTGTCATTTTTGTCATTGCTGCAGGTTTTCCTAATAACATTTCAATTTTATTTTGACAGGAAGTACTCTGCCTGGCAGAAAGATGGCTCTTTCCATTATGTCCACACCACCTCATTTGGGAGCTATTCATTCATCTGTGTGGACGCCACACTCAGCCCAGGCCCAAAGAGACCCTATAATTTCTTTGGGATTTTAAATGCGGTATTTTAGAAGTCTTAGTGTTTCATTTTGCTGTCTGTTTTATAGTGTATTAATCTGGGGTATTTTTTCCTTTTTTTATAATTAAGAATCATCTGAAAGATTCGTGCTTGTCAAAAAGAGTCTCTACGTCTCTAAGTTAACACGTGCTCATTTTTCTTTACAAAATCTCCACATCTCTTTAACTTGTAGATCATATGTTTTCTCTCAAGAAATAGTCCAATACAAAAATGTCACATTAGATTTTTTTTCAGGGTTCTGTCAATAGATTCCTAAAATTTAGCTAAAATTTAGTAGTAAGTTCGTTTACGTACTGTGAAACTTTAAGAAACAAAAAGTACTTCCTAATTTCACTCCTTTTTGCTTTGCTGGATTTTTTTTGTTTTGTTTTGATACATATTACAGATAGATGGTTGCACTATGTTTCGCAGTAGAATAATGTCAAAGATAACACTGGAGAAATGTTATTTATTAAATGTGATGTTCTGGTCTTCTAGGACCATAAAAATTACACGTTTTCCTTGTTTTTTTGTTTGTTGGAGAAATATGAATTCCAATTTTTAAAAGAAATTTCAGTTTAGCTGTCAGCTTCCCTTTGATTTTCTGTGTAGTTTGTATGCATGTCTGTTGTTTTTGACATGCTCTTCTGACTTACTGCATAGAGTTGCTATATTTTGGCAAACAGGTGTCACTGAGGCTGTTACCACAGAATATGACAAGTAATCTTATCCAAAGGAAATTCAACATTTAATGAAATGTTTTTAAGTCACTTCATGATACTTAGATGAAAGATGATGTAGAAGTGCAAGGTATAGTACCCTCTCATTGTTTACTGTTATCCATAGGTTTGTAGATCCATGGGTAGCTTTGCATATAGATCCTTAAGGAGTAAAATAATTCAGCTTGGAGCTCCTGTCTGGGCTACGGTAAGGTGGGAACTTTCTTGGTAATTACCCAACACCAGGAGTATGAAGAACCTCACTTGCAGGTTTATTCATAAATCTTAAGGTAAAGGAAAAAAAGGTAGCTGTGGGCCAGTAGGCACTTGTAACTGTGTTAAGGATTAATCCTCTGCCAAGAATTTGAAAAATCAATTGCATTTGTATCAGTATACATATCAGTATAGATAACTTATGTAGGAGTTTTCTTAAAGACCTAATTCATAAGACAAATGGAATCTTAATTTAACTTAAACTAGTTACACTAACCCAGAAAGGTATGCTGAATCCATTTGTTTTTAATACAGGACTTATTCCTGTTTACTGTATTATGCATTACCGCATTCACTTTTAGGTAGGAAGGAAAACAATATACTGATTCTTCTCTATTATTCTCTAAAAGATGATTTCCAAAATGGTGCAAGAGTGGATTTGTACTCATTTCTTTTTTTCCTGCCTCCTGTGTTAAATCTTTCAGCTTATGCTGGTGTTGGGAGTCTCATTGTAAGTGGTTGATGTAAAGAAGACAGTCAAAGAAGTGAAAGAGAAGTTCAACTTGCTGTCTAAAGTGATATTTTTGCTTAACATTAACTGCAGCAATAGAATAGTAGTTCCAAGATTCATTGCTTCAGTTCTTCCAGTGAAATGACTGAATCTCATAATGTGCCATTCTGAGATCTGTCATGGCTATAAGAGCCTGTCAGGCAAATCAGGAAACGTGGGTGCTAACTGCATGGTAAATACATAGGTAAATCAACTGAAATGTTTCTTTAATTGTATAAACGGTAGAAAGGACAGAAATACAACTTAAAGTCTGCCTTTACAGTACACTTTTCCTCTGTAAGTTGCAAGGAATTTATCATTCATGGTTTTTCAAACATTGGATTTTTTTGATGTTTAGCAGTACAGCTTGTTTATCCTAAAGCAACTGTGAATGTTCTCTGTAGGTAACAGATGAATTGCATTCTTCATTAGTTTCTGCTTTTTTTTTTTGTTATTATTTCTGAATAAGCTAAATGGCAAATCGTTAATAGAAATTTAATTGGTTTTGTTTAATAGTTTTGCATGTTTGTTTTTCCCTAAACATCTGCCCATTTCAGAATCAAATGCAAGAGCTCTCTGTGATGGCCACAGAAAGTCTCCACAGCAATCATACTGTCTGGTTTGGCCATTATCCCACCTCAACAATCATATCCCCAGCCCCAGGGATACGAGCATTAATGAGGTAAGATCTTTTAGTCTTGTTTGCATGTGTCTTTGATCTGAAGTACACTTCTGGTTTGTCTTCATGTACTTGTCTGTCACTTCACAGGTTTTCTGCAATGGCATTTCCTTCCTATGCAAACAATCCTAATTGTTATACTTCTTTATTAGTTCTGCCACAGCTTATTTATGTGGGCATCTCCATACAATGGGTGGACTGATGCCAGCATTGTATAGCCAACATCGCGGTGGCACTCTGGAACTGGAATTAGGAGACTGGAAGGATAATAGGAAGTAAGTAAACACTGTGAGTAAATTATTGTATGGACTCTAAGTAGTTCTACTTATGCTATTTGGAGAATTTGAGAGAGGCATTAGATCTAACTGGAAACATTACTATCAATGTTTTTGAAAAGTGGCTTTATGTATTTTGAAGTTTTCCTCCCTATACCAATAGTGTGCTAATAAATTATGTATTCTGTCTATTTGACTCATTCCTGATATTTCAGAACTAAAAAGATGGTATCTAAATGTCTATGTAAGTGTGTTTAATATTTAACGTAAGAAAACACTGTAATGAAGTTCAGCATAAGTACTTTAAGATCCATGCTCTGGGCAAGCTGTGGGAATTCTAGAAGTAAAACATCTACCTGTGCTGTTACCTTAGCAGCATGTCAAAAAATGTGATGCTATATGGAATGTATGTTAGTATATTAGTTTTTGTTCTGCAGGAATGCCAACAGAAATACTTAGTGTGTGTGTACTGGCAAAAGCTGGCCTTTGCCCGTGGCTAGAGTTCTTACACAGACACTACAGAAATGAATATTGTGTCAGGGAATCCAAATATAATGTAAGTCTCCCTCATTCATATGCAGGATTCAACAGATCTTGACATCTCAGTTTTTGAGCATTGCTTCAATGGTTTATAATCAAATGAAATTGATGAGAGGTAACCAGCTGTACAGTTAATACAGCAGTCAGTTAACGTACGATTGAGTGCAAAAGAGAAGAAATAGAAACTAAGTCAAACAAGGTCTGTGTAGGAACTTGAGAAGCATGTGTGTCATCTGGGCATGCGAAAGTTGTGTCAACAAAACTATCTTTCTTTTTTCTTAGGTACCGGATCCTTGCATTTGATCATGACCTCCTTAGTTTTGTGGATCTCACCTTTGAAGAATGGCCAGCAGTACTCATCACCAATCCCAAATCCTCCCTTTACAGCAGTTCTTTCCATGAACCACTAGTGAAAATTCTTTACTCCACTCATATCAGGTACCCTATAATGATCTCTTGATTTTACAGTATTTCCCAGTGTGTTAATAGGTGGGTTATTTATGGTGTGTATGTGTATTTATTTATATAACATATACCTTAAAGAAAAGTCATTCTTCTCTGCAAGATTGTTGCTGAGTGTTCACTTTGTATGGTTTATGCAGAAAAAGCAGAGTTTATAGCACTAATGCTTACTTGTCTTGCATATGCAGTTATTTACCAAAGCCAAGTCTACCCTTTTTTGTGAGACCAAAGCTGGTAGAGTTTAAGACTTAAACTGTGTTGTTAATCCTGCATGTTCACATCACCTTCACTGACTTCAGGATTTTGTCTGTTTTCTCTGTTTACTCTAAAACATCTTAGCCTTTTCCTCTGTTTTCAGTTTTACAGCCCTGCTATGTTACAAATATTAAATATTTAGTATTATACACTGGATATGTACTTCTGCTGATTTTCATTCTAATATTATTTCTGCCTGGACTTTGAAGATCTACATTTTTGTCAGCTCTGCAGCCCAATTCCCTGTTCTATTATTTTGTACAAATCTGTATGGGACTTCCCTTGTTAGCTGTAATCATTTGCCTACAGATATTTTATCATTTTTGTTTCTGAGTAACCCTTTGAATTGTTAAGTCTTATGAGACCAAGGGAAATATCTTAAGGAGATGATGACAAATCTGCGACTCCTCTAATTAGATCTGTTTATTTTGCTGTTCATTCAATCCTTAGAATTCTGGCATTCTCCCCTGCTGCCATTACTTCTGTCACAGTCTACATAGATGGAGTTCACTTGGGAAATGCTCATCAGGCATCTGGCCCTCTCTACGTGCTAAAGTGGAGCCCACAGAACTATAGTGAAGGGACTCATCAAATAGATGTGACTGTCCAGGTAAGATACCTGTTGGCATTCTTTGTGCTGAATCTTCATATAGCCACGTGCCATCAGCTTTCTTCATTTCATAACTAGAGGGGGAAAGTACATGACAACTGACTTCTGATACTTGATTGATGGGTTATGTTTGCTAAATAGAAAAACACAGATTACTGAGCACTAGAAGATTAATAAAGCATGGATTAAGTGTAAGGTTTCCTATTTTTCATGAGGAATATTAAAGGGAGGATAGAAGAGCAAGTCACTGTTCAGAAATGATTTTTGCCTATTACTCAAAAGAAACCATCTATCTTGAACATTATCCTTATAGCAATGATTGGGATTGATTAGAGAAAGCACATAGCAGCACTATGTTAGTTCAGAATGCAAAGGAACTGGATCTGGAAGGTTTTGGAGATGGGAATGCTGTCTTTCATTTTTTGTCTGAAGTTCTTTTTACAACCTCTTGCAGTCTGACAGGGAATATGATTTCTGTTTCCCAGAACATCAGACTTAGCTCACGCTGAATTGCTGGGAGGAAAAAAATATTTCTTATTCAGTGCTTCTGCTTTGCAAACGTATTTTATTTCTGACTTTTCAAGTGGCTTTCAAAGAGCCTAATCAGACCAGGGAATTCAGCTTTGTCCTGACCAGTGGAACCCAGCTGGGCATTCTTCCTCATGGGAGGAGTACTATAAGGCTCCGTAATTCCTCCCAGTTCCCCTACTCCCCTCCAGTGGCTTTTTTGTACTGTCAGTGTTCTACCCCCAGCTTGTTACTGATTTCTGTGATTTTTCTTTTTTTAGGGAGACTGTTTTATAACTGATTTTTGATTTGACTACTGAAAATGTACGCACAAAACTGAACAATGTTTGAAGGTGGTTATACAGACCTGTATAGCAATAGTGATGTTCCTTGTTGAATACTGAAGTTTTTTGCAAGTACAGAATGTTTAAAAAAAAAAAAAAGAAAAAAAAATCAGAATTCCTTCCTGGTTATCAATCACTATTGCATCTAGTCACTGAATAGTTTGAGGAAAGGAAGATAGAAGCCTTCACTTTTATTGGATGTCCAGAGAACACGAATACTTGATTTCTGTACATTGTTTCTGGGATCGTCTAAATTGAATGGTCTTGGGTGTCACAGTAAACATCCTGAGTTCTTTAATATAAATAGCCAGTTCATTATGTCCTGTGAGATAAGATATCAGTGTTACATCTGTACAAATATCAAAGAATTCTGTTGAAAAAATACAGCAGAAGTGACAATGAAAAAGCCCTACTGGATCACCAGGGTACCTATATTAGTTACAGTGCAACTAGCAAATGTGCCAGAAACTAAGTACAACAAAGCTTTATTTCTGTTTTGTTTTTTTTTTTTTTGTTGTTGTTGTTTTTTAAGACAGGCTATTACGTAGAATTGAGCTTTCAAGAAACAAGTGTTGGTGGTAGTCAGTAAATAGCTGCTATCCTCCGTAAAACTGCTGATCTGAAAGGATCTCCTCTATGTGCAGGACTTTCAGATTTTAAATTTACAGTCTCAAATTTAATGGAGTTACAAAACTGTCAGTAAGTAATATTCTGTAGGTAGAAGTGTTTTGATAGAGCAGTCTGCATTTATCAGTCAGCAGAAGGGATTAACTTACTACTTTATCCTGATATATATATATATATATATATATTTTTATTATTTTTTGCCATTTATTTGTAATGTGTTACATTGGCACTACTAGTAAATAATTGGTTTCTTATTTTATTTCAATATAGGATGCTTCTGGAAGAATTACCACACAGAGCCATATATTTTCTATGGAAGAAAACCGCCCTCTTAGATTTGGCTTTTGGCCATCTGTTATTCTACTTACTGACCACTATGTTCTAGTAAGTGCTCACACTAAACAGTTGTCATTCTGTGCTGACCTCCCCAGAGACTGCAGGATGCATTTTCCTAATTCTCAGTAGACTTGAATGCTCTGTAATTTCATTGAAACTTCACGGGTATTTCAGTTTTCCTTTCTCCATTTGCATGAACTTTGCATGAACTATTTGCTGCACAAGTTGCCTTCCATGGTTTAGTCTAAATTATCTGTTTTGAGGTGTGTATATATACATGTTTTGTGTAACCAAGAAATGGAAAACAAGCTACTGGAGATATTAGGAAAAGGAAACATTAAATCAGATAAAACTGCACTGTGATCTTTTGTAATGTTTGTACTGGACAAAAATGTCTCCCATCAGCTGCTGATGTTATAGTTAGCTGTAGCAAGGAAGGCATAATGCCCATTGACTTCAGCAAGTTTCAGATTATATCCAGACATTACAACTCAGTGCATGGAAAGAAGGCATGTAATAATAGTTAAGGCACATTTCTAGAAGAGCACATTAATGTCCACATGGCTGTAGGCAGTTGTAGTAATTGGCTCAAGACTATTACATTAATTTTTAATTAATAACTATTGCTCTTCACAGTGTCTTGAACTACAGGACAGTACTGAAAAAATACATTTTACATAGGAAGTGTATTGATGGAATAGAAATACACGTGTTTTACAAACACCACTTTTAAAAGATTCTAATATATTGTGGTCATACATGAACTGAAGTCAGTAAGATGTAAGTGAATGTGAATCCAGTAACTTAAGTTTCTTAATTTGTTGATGCTATAATGCCAAAAAACATTGTATCTGTTTTGATTAGAATCACAGAATCTTCGTATAATTCTATTAGTGTCTAAAAGAGATGCTTAAAGGCTGTTAATATTTCAGAGCTGGCATAGATTTAAAACTGTTTCTTTTCAGGCTCGTACACTCTTTGGACTGATTGTGCTGATTCAGGTTGCATTGCTGGTTGTTTTCAGATACCTCCAAAAACCAGCACTCAAAGGTATGAACCAATGTTTATCTAGTTTTTTGTTTTTTTTAAGAGGATCTTATTTTGCCTAAACTTATTTACTGTTTATCTGCATGTTAACAATAAGTAAATGTAGTTATTCACCATCATGCTTTACATCCAGCACTGCGCATTTTTTATGGGGTTCTCGGAAGCTTCTGCTTTATTTTTAAGAGGGGCCATAAAATCTCCATTATATCAAATGAAGTCAGTTGAGAGCTTAAACTCAATCGGGTATCTTAATTTAAGGAGGGGGAACAAGACAGAACCAATTAATTGAAGTCTAAAGGTTTTGTCTTAATTTTTTCACTGAGAAAATCTGATGTGTAGGGAAAGAAATATTTTATTTTGTATCAGTCCTGTGTGTGTTTGTTTCACTACAGCTTGTGCACAATTCTGTCTTTATTGCTGTCACCAGAGTGGAGAAACAGATTTCCTGCTACAGTAATTTTTGTTGATCTTTGCAAACGACTTGTACAGGCTAATAATAAAAGAACTGATATTATCAGTTTTAACTTGATATTTTGTTCACGATAAATCTGGTAATTGAAAATTAATACTTTCTACTTGGTGGTGTTTATCCTTTAAACAATTGTTTGAACCGCACCTTACTAATGAGATTGTTTTAGAAGCCACCTCCTTTCCTATTCATGTCAGTGTATGTTCCTTCCCTTACACCCATAATCACGTAGCACTGTGAGGCAACTACAGTAACTTACAACATAGGAAGAGAAGATTTTTCAGTTAATTTGATGGAATTTGGCAGTTAAAGTTGAAAGAGCTAGTGCTTCATGATCAGCTAGGTCCCTGTAGAGAACAAGTGTTTCACATATTAGTGAACAAATTTTAGAGCTCTTGATTTTCAAAGTTCAGCCTTGCTGTCTGGGAGTTAGTGCTTTGAGAAATGGGCAGCCACATACAAGGCTGATTTCTGAAAGCTAACTTCATTTGGAAGGCTCTTTGGATCTCAGTCTATGAATTAACTGCTGCAATTAAAAGAACAAATGGATAGTAGTTGCTTTTTTCTTGCTAGCATGACATGCTTGTCAGAATACTGGTGTTTTAACATCTGGCCTTAATTTTATCTGAGTTTCTGGTGGACTTCAAATCAGAGTGTCCTGTAAACCTAGTCCTTCATGACCTACACAGTTACTGTTTCAAATTCTTACTCTTTGTTTAATATAAACTTTCTCCGTGTTTTTCATTCTAGCTAACTTCATTTTCTGGGTATAGAATGGTCACTCAGTTTTATTTGCATACAGTAAGTGCATTTGTTTAGAATGGTAGTCTTTTTCTGCTGTTATTAGCATTTTAATACTTGTTAGTTTTTAAAATATGTGACAAATGAAAATAAGAAATGCATTACCTTTCATTTGTTCTATAGACATACCGAATGTATTTCTCAATTAACTGAGTAACATACAAACTTCTTTCAGAAGGATTTGTGTATGCACATTACAGCCTGAATCAAGTTTATTTTTCTGAAATATTGCCTCTATTTAGAAAAGCCAGGACTGCTGGGTCTGACCTCGTTTTCCCTTCATGTCTTCAGTAAAATAAACGCCTTCTATTACTCAGTTCTGGTTCTGAATTTATACACTGTTCTGGGTGAGTAACCTAGAGTACCAGAGGACAGAAATTACTTTTGGAAATTACACATCAGATTCTGTTGAAAAAATGGGCTTTAAAAGTTGAAAGTCTAAGGAGAATAAAGGTTTATTGATGAAGAGCTGGACTTAAAACATCTTCAAGTTGATTTAGTAGATTATGACATTATTTTGAAAGCAAAATGACTATTTTCATGTTTAATTTGGGTTTTGCTTTTCTTTGAGTAAGATCTGTGCCTTGGCATAAAACAAGCACGTAGTGATTTGTCATGTTAGATGTGCATTCTAAGATGTGTCAGCTCTGATATTAAGAATTTTAGCTTTAATAAAATGTTTCTAGAATAGCTACTGTTGTGGAAGTAACACGGTGCAGGCTATGCATTTGGACTTGTAAACAGTTCCAGCTTGGCTCAGTTTATGACTGTATCTAAATTTTACTGTAATTTTGTGGTAGGGTCAGCACTTGAAAGGATCTGTCGTTTTCTCTCCTCTTGTGAGGGAAATGTTACCTATGTTGTCACAAATGGGGTCATTGTACTCAGTCGAGCATTTTGATCTAAGAATTAGTGAAAGAGAAATACAATAGAATATGTTTATTTTCTTTCAGGACCATGGTTTGTAGGTGAACTGATAGATGGCCAAGTAGGAGCCTGTTTTTCCTTTGGGGTGTTTGTTGGTGGTTCCTTCTTACGGGGTGGTCTCACATACGTGGTTGGAATTTTACAGGTATGTGTTTAGAGATGAACGTTGACAAACTGCGCTCTTCTGAGAATATTTTGTTGTTTTTTAATACAACTTTATAAAGAAAAGAGTTTTGGAATGATAAAGAAGTTTAGTAACCATGCCTGACTATGGCAAACTTTCTAACCTTTCTTCAAACTTAAAATGTAGGACAGAAGGAAGTTGTGTGTATGCTCTTCACACTTCTCTTTTCTCCTATTCGGTATTGTTTCGGACTCTGCCTCTAATCCTGACATCCAATATCTACAAATTTACCCTTCCCTCTGAATTTTTGTTTGTCCTTACAAGCAAGTTGCAATAAGTAAGCAGAAGGAATGGCCAGGGTAGCTGTTGCACACTGAATATTCTTCAGATCAGTAGATGTCACTCTCCAAGTAGACCTGAGCCTGGTTTTTTCACTAGCCTGATCTGGCTGCCCTCAGCATTTGTCAGCTTCCTTAGTCTGAAAGGCAGGGTGTACTTCCTCAGAATCTAACACTTCATTGTTGCCTTCATCAGCGTCCCTCCCTTGTGTCAGTGCTAACACTTATTTTACACCACATTGGGCTGAATCAGAGAGCTAAATTGGCACAAGGGCTTTCATTTTTTGTTACAGTAGTATTTTGCCAAGTCTAGCTTCCTCAACTAGCTCCAG
This sequence comes from Excalfactoria chinensis, assembly GCF_039878825.1. Taxonomy (NCBI): domain Eukaryota; kingdom Metazoa; phylum Chordata; class Aves; order Galliformes; family Phasianidae; genus Excalfactoria; species Excalfactoria chinensis. Next base: position 32,113,264 of record NC_092829.1, on the reverse strand, counting down.
AAAGAATTGGGTGCATGTTAGTGCCACGCACTGCAAGGGAACAGGCAGGAGTAGATGGCCTGGGACTGAGGCTTAGGTGAGCCCAGCTGTCTCAACTGCAGTGTCTTGGAAGGTGCATCCTGCGTTTCTGGCTTTGAGAATTGCACTCAGCATTTGAAACGGGACACTTTTGTGTGCTCTTATTTTTTTTGTGTGTGTGCTTTGCCTCTTGCCCAGAATATTTGGTTTGATCATTGTTGTCTTTTTTCCACTCTTTTTTTTTTTTCTTTCAGATGTTGTTCTTCAATGTGCCATTAATGGCCTATCTGTGCTGGTGCCTTTTCCTGCGGTGCAAAGGTCACAGTTTCTGTTCTCATATCCATCACGTCCGACGCCTCTTGGTTGTTCTTATTCATCTGGCAATGACGCTCCTGCTGGCCTGGCAGGTCTATTCTTGCTATTTCTTGCAGCGAACCTATGGGACCTTGGCTTTTGTCCTCTCCCCCATGAGAACATGGTTGGTGCCCCTGACTTCATTTCTGATTTTTAAAACATGGACCTTTCAATCATCTGAGCTCAGAACTTACATAACAGAAATGAAAAACTGTCAGAGCTTTTGAAATACAATAATAGTCAAAGGTTCTTCAACTTAAGATGCAACCTATTGTTTTGTGTTGCTGGAATTCTGTACCGACCAGCCATGTAGTGGTAAGATCTGAAGCTGCACCTCCATTGCTGCATAGCTGTAGTAAATGTATAACAGTATGTATTATATACCTGTATTATACAGTATGCTGCATATGTATAATACAACACACGTTATATAATACTATGATACATTAATACAGTGTGCAGTAAATTGTGTAATAATCTCTGGTATGTTTTTATGATACAAAGCAGGTATGTCTGTATGGATCACCAGTGGAAATGTTTACTTGTTACTACTTCAAATGGAAAGTATTTTTAATTCATAAATTCTTGATTTCTTTTTTTATAATGCTGGGGAAAATTGTGACTAGATCTTGATAACAAGCTCCAGGATTTGTGCATAACTGTGCTTTTTATTTCAAGACTTGTATAAATTTCTAGAGGATTAGACCAGATGTCTAGATGAAGTAGTATTTATTACAAAGTTTCTATATGGCCTTCACTGTAAGAGTCCAGTGCTTACACATACTTTTCAGTTCATAATGGTCTATAGGAGTTCTTTATAGGCTGCTGGGTGTTTAAGTCTATATTTGTGTGTATGTTCACCTGAGCTATGGTCCTAACCTTATTCTGGGAGTGTTAGTTAATTAAACTACTCTTTCTCTGGAGGGAAATAGTTGTTTTCCACTATTGAGGTTGCTGATTTTCCCACAGTTGACTATTGAAAGGACAGTGAATCATTGCCTCTGAAATTCACAGTTGTAGTCAAAAATTCAGCTTTAAAGTGAAGAACAGAGAAAACTGTCTCAAGTTGGAAGATCCAGAAGGAATCCGTTGGTCTAGTGGCTGTATCGTCACTAAGTGAGAGGAGTCAGGGCTGTTTCTGGATCTCAGTGCCGCTGAGTGACCTGGAAAACTCATTATTTTTGTGTTTCCTTGTCTAAAATTGATGGAATAGTTGTATTTATGGAAAAACTTGAGAATCTAGAGCCAAAAGAGCTGAGCTGACTTTACTAATTACAAATCTATTCTGCCCTTCTTCTTAGCCCCTCTGGGAAACACAGGAGTATTCTTCTACAAAATGGCAAAACATGAGATCCTTAATTCTAATAATGGTCCTTTGTTATACCTTAAGGCGATTGCTAAGCTTCCTGCCCCAGCTTCCCTATCTTTAAATTAAGGTGAACACTGGCCTGCTTCACAAGACTGCTGTGAGTGGAATGTTCAAAGTAGTTTGTGTTTTTTACAGTAATTTATTTATGGTTTATCCAGAAAAAGGAGATATAACTTATGTCACCTTAGAATGGACAGCAACTGTACTATAGAAATATGAGAAAACAATAAATTGAATCGGAAGAAAATGCTACTAAAAATTAAAACTTGTTATCTCTAAAATAAGAACCTTTCTATTTCTTATTTCCCATTCCTCTGTGATTGATAATAGAGCAGGAAAAAGACATTAGCAGCCCTCATTTGCGTAAATTACATAACCTATTAAGAGAATGCTGTGCTTACCGCAATGTCATTGGCTGCTATGAAAGTGTTTTGCAATACTGTTAGAAAATCAGAAAGGCAGGGCTCAACATTTACTTGTGAGAAACAATGGTGGAAATGTAATGACCAATGTTGCTAGAATTGCAAGTACTTCTATTTGATCTGAGAACATATGAATGGCAATAAAATGCTTCATACCTTATAGCCTGTGGGAAGAACTTTTTCCTGGAAGGAGATGGATCTTTCTTGTCTGTCATCTGCCACCGCATTCTCTTACATGACAATCAACTGTACTTCTTGATTCTGTTGGATGTTCGGCAGATGGATGGGATTATTTTAAGAACTTGTTCATACTAGTCATAGTGTGGCAAGGAAAGGTGTTTTATTTGCAGATGTGCTGTCCCTGGCTCTGAGGACCTCCCTAGGAATGACATGCTGTTGACGTGTGGTTGATGTATGAATTACATCTGTGTGTGGGACTGATGAAATGCATCTTAAGTGTGGGATGAGTGGAGCTCCCCTTCTGTCCTCATCTCAGTGAAAAGCATGGTATAGAAATTGAAAATTCTGCCCTATGCTGGGAGGACCTCATAGCCCATGTTCTAACGGTTATATATAATAACACTTATTGCAATTCTTAGTTGCTTGATAGAAAAGCAAAACTGAACTTGTTCCATGTTAATTCACGTTTTTTTCCCTTAATCTCCACTATTCTAGAACTTTAGTAGTAAAATGTTAACTTTCTTAGTTGAGTTATACAACTTAATATGGGAAAACTATTCACCAGTATTTGCTTGAAAATCTATTTAAATTGTTTATCTCAGCAGAATGGAAGTTTTCAAAAGCACGTTGGGAGATACCTTCTAATTTAGCTGTCCCTTATACACATGAGCATGCGGTTGCCCAATTTAACTGCAGGTAACATAATTCACTAAGTATGTGAGTTTTCCCTTAAAATGAAATGTATATATAGGTTACATGAAATATAGCCTGTCTCTGGGAAGACAGCACTGGTCACTGAAGGGAACTGGTAATAACTAGATGAAGCTTGGATAAATATTACAGTAAATCTGAAAGCTACCCAATAAAAATATGCCTTTTCTCCTCTGTTGCTCTGTGGCACCCAAAAGATGTGAATACAACATGATGGAGTGAAGTGAAATGTTCTAGTGATAGAAGGATCTGTGTTGACCTAATTAATTGGGTCCTTTTTCAAAACTGAGCTCTTCTGCTCACTAACAGGATGCATTCCTCTTACGTCAATTAGCATTATTTTAAGAAAGATGTCAGTGCTGCTTTTTCCAGTTCAGGGATGTATTAAGCCTGCTGAAATACACTGCATCTTGCCAGCAGACATCAGTAACATCTGTGAATAATCAGACTTCCATTGTGTAAGTGCTTCTTTTAAGGTACATAGAAGTTTTGGGTGGTTCTGTTTTGTTACTAGTTTTCCTTTTTAGTCTGTGTGGTGAGGATGACTTAAAAACACTTGGTTCTTATTTGAAACTACTTTGAAAGCATCCTGGAAATGGATTTTCTTCTCCAAAGAAAAGTTCTGATAATGCTTTCAAATACTTCCTTCTTGTGTCTGTAATTTTCTCTGTGAGATTGTGTTGGCTAATGAAAGAGCATTTTTCCTTGTGCTTTTCTCACACTTTCTATGGCATACTCAAAAAGGCAAGGAAAAAGAAAAAACAACCAAACAAGAACAGTTCCAAGAGTTCAAGGAGGAAAACTATTCTGCAGCTTCTTGGGTATCTGAGGTAGTAAGTGATGGTTGGATGGCAGTGAAGGCTTGTTCTGAAGCTTAGCTGTGGGGACAGGCTGTTTTGGTTTGCAGTGCTCATTGCTGCCTATGCAGCTTTCCAATAAGATTGCTATTGCTAGGGGCAGGGGGGAGGGCTTTTGATAGTGGGATGTATAGGTGGTACCATTCCAGAAGTGAGAGCAGTGGTGGAATAGCATTTGGCCTTTCTCCAAGAACCAGGAGCAGGAAGTCCTACTGTGCTGGCATCTGTCGAAGCTTCACCCCATCCTTTAGCAGATTCCCCAACCCAGGGTGCAGGGCATGATGGAAAAGAGAGGCTCCGTTTTGCAGAATAGGAATTTTGGGATGGTCTCTGAGCATGCTGTCCTCAGAGCTACACAGAAGCTAGTCTAAGAAGATGCAGGAGCAGAGGGCTGTCCACAGCCCCACAAAACCTCACTGCCCTTGTTCACTGTTTTCCCTCGGAGTCTCCTATAAAATATCATGTCCCTGTTTTTACATAAACACCGCCTAGCTACTTTGAACCGCATTTTCTTTCAATTCTGCTGGCCACTTTTAGCACCATTTCACCCCCAGTGAGTGCTGTAACTCAATGTAACTATGCAATATATCTTTTGAGTTGCAAACTTGTGTCCATGCAGCTAAACAGTTCACTCGTTTTCTTTTGTGCTTTTCCCTAAAGTTTCCAGTTGTGTGTGTCACGAGTTATTCTCTAGGTCTGGAGTTTATTCCAGCTCTTTTTACCCTTGCAGGATAATCCCTTCTGCCTACGATCGTTTATCTCCAGCAGTCTGTTTATGGACTTCATAAACATTTCCCACTTCCCTGCTGCAATACAGGAAAGCAGTGTTAGACAAAAAAGCACAAAATAATCCTGCAGCTGCTTCTTATACAACCAATGCATTAAAAAGAAATAAGGTATGAAGCTACCTGAAAGGCGTCTGCCTTCTCTCTTCTTCAGTTTGGCTGAAGTTGCTACTACAAAATGCAACAGGAACCACCTATATGGGGGCTGGTAAGCTCTTTTTCCAGATATCTGCTATTTTCCATTAAGTCCTCACACTAAACCATGCAACTCAGCACTAATCTATAGCCAAGAGCAACTTTTCACAGTGCATAAGGAAAAGAAATGTAAATGGGAGTGCTTATAACAGGCAAAACATAAACACGTGTAAGATGGGCTCATAGCTTTTTTTTTTTTTTAATGGTATCCGCCCAATGCTGTTTAAATGTTACTAGATGCAACAAGAAATGCTTATTGATAAAGACTGCATAGCCAAACTTCCAGTGCCGCCTTATGGTCACAGACTACATTCATGTCTGCCCTTGCTTAAGATCATCTCAACTACCATGCAGTGTCTCTATATGGTAAGCCTTCACGCACAGATGTTGGTCCTCTGCAGTCGGCGCTGGTGATACATCTAGAGTGGCTAGGATTTTCCTTAGCAGTTACTTGTTACCCTCTGTTACATGAGACCTCCCCTATGGTGCAGAATGTATGATTGCCTAAGAGTCACACTATTGCAATAAGACATTAACACAAGGTTGCCAATATATTTATTTATTTTATTTATTTATTTACAAGTATAGGCACTCTGTTTAACAAAGATTTTCTTCCTTTGATTCTTATTTATTCTGAGGAGATAACATGAAGCCAGGATTCACAAACACAGAGAAGTTTCCTAGATGTTGAGAGCACTATGATGAAGTCTGCATCTTTTTTTCACCTGTAGTCATCTGAGCTGTGCTGACAGAATATTCCTCTCTGTGAGCTACCTCATCTGCTGGAATGCTGCAGCAATCGAGATGCCTTTATTACAGTAAGGAATTAATATCTCAGCATGACCTCACTCAAGGTCACCCTTCGCATCATCAGACTTTAATAGGCTTACAGCACACGTGGATTACTAAGCAATTGCTGTAAAAATCATAGTGCAAGGAATCTTAAAATTTAATCATATTTTCAGTTGTGAAAACTAAGATCCTCGAGGCTGCCCTTCCTGGAAGGTGTGTCAGCTCATGGTCCTCACTCATATGAGCTCACTCTGGAGTAGGTCTTTAGCAAACAGTGTTCAGAAGTCCAACATTTGCACTTTGGACAAGCAAATGCGACTCTGGAAGTATAAGTAGGTTGCCTTCACCCATAAGGTGAAAATGTTTTAACACCTTTTCAGCAGTGGTAAATGTTATGCTACTTTCCTTATGTTCTTGTGATACAAACTGACCACAGGTAGTGGATGAAATCTGTTCTGAAACATACACATGTTAAGTAACCAGAATGCTTTGGATTAAAGCAAAAGGGTCTTCAGTTTCAAGATCATAAGGCTTTTTTTAATTATTATTATTACTTTTATTTTTTTATTTCTCAAAACATTATTGAAAAAGCATGATTGAGATAAAAAATTGGTAGATTGGAGGAAGCCAAATATAGGGAAATGTAAGCAAGAGTAGTTTAAGTTTGTGTGAAGAACTGGGCTGTTTGTTTTGTTTTTCTTTTACATCTGGAGATGAACTTTAGGATTGAACTGGACTTTAGGAGGAGGAAGTTGATTTAGGAAGATTGTTACAGTGCATTAGGGCCAACCTACTGCCTGGTAGAAGTTTTACTGCAGAAAAGGGTGTGTGCTGCATAACAGCCTCCAGGCTGATGCTGTTTCAATCTAGAGTGGGTGCACATGGGAAAGAAGAAAAGGAAAGGCAACAATTAAACCACATGATTTGATGTACCAGCACACTCAGTAGAGTACCTGGTTCTGTTTGGAAAGGTTGTATTCCCCTTAGCTCCCTCCTCTCTCTTTCTCATCTGTGTATGGATCATCAAGTATTTAAGTCTGAAATGCCCAAATTTCAGCAATGAGTATCATCTATAAACAGTCAATAAGCAGGAATTCATAGATTTCTTTCATCTGATGCTTTCCATCTTCATTTGCCAGCTACAATGATACTGATTTTTATTCCACAACAATTTTGACTTCTCTCCCAGCATGATGATGTTACTAGTGCTTGAGTTAGTGATGTTGATATTGGATTGAGAATTTAGCTGGATCTGAATGTAATCCTATAATGCAGGTGTCATTCTCTTCAAAGCCTGTAGCGTTAGTCACTGTATGCTTCCTTTCAGGGTCAGCTTCATCACTATGAAATCAAGGGACTGTTTTTCACATCACTCACAATGACATGAGGCACTTCTGATATCTGTTCTCTTTCTACAGTGTGCAAGAAGATTTAAATGCCAGATTTCATGAATAGTGTTTCACTCCTAGTTCTTGGATTCCATTTAGTTTGAGCCTAGATGGATCTAGAGGATTCATTTTCAGCCTACCCTACTGCGTGGAAGCACTCCTCTTAAAGGCAAATATTTAAAACAAATAGCTTGTAAGTTAGAATGTCATAAATTATCCTAATCACTAAACAAATGTGTCAATGGTTCTAAATGTACATAATGATGGAATTCTAATGGCTTTGAGATAATTACCTGTTCTCTTTTCAGCTGTTCTATTTTGAAGACGCATTTAAATTGCATCAGTCTCACGTGGCTTGAGGTTATGTTAGTCAGACTTAGAAATGGTGGCTCACTTTTCAAGCTTCCAAAATGGTAAAAGATCATTGTTACACCAAAAGAAGCTAGCCCTTATAGCTGGACCTTCCTCTGATGAAAGTCTCAGGTGGCATGCAAATGGAATTCTAAATGAACTAGGTTGAAGGCACTCTGAAAATAGGGTATATAATGATACAATACAGAGAAATGGGAAATGCAATCAGTGGAAACTCGTTCCAGGTGGCAAAATACAAGTTTCTTTGATATTATGGAACTTGAGTTGTAGAAATGGAATTTTTTTTGATTGCTCTTATCCAAAAAAAAGTTGGAACACTTACAGTTTTAAGATGACAGGCAGATTGATTGAACTGTCAAGCTGAGCTTGTAGTAATAAATGAAAAATTTCCAGAGAAATTCCTGAGCTCTGAGACAAATTAGCATAGGAACAGCACACATATACATAAGTAAATGCTTCCAACATCCCAAACCAGGTGGCTGTATACAAATTGCTTATTGGAAATAGTACCTGAGCTGATCTAACTTCCAAACCATACCCATGAATTATTTGCTAGTGTGCTAATTGGCAGCTGTTGAGTCATGTCAAATATTTTACCATTTTTAGTATAAATTACTGAATTCCTGTTTTCAGTCCTGTTCAGTTTATTAGCATGGGTTCTGCCCTAGCATCCTAAAATGTCTGCTTTCAGTATATACTGAACAACTTAATAGCTTATTTAAAGTGGATATTACTATAAGTAAAATTTGCTTATTCCTATGGAATTATTATAGAATCAAATTACTTTTCCCCAGGCAACAACTTTTACTTAGAAACTAAGACGATCTGTTTTCCAATATTGCCTCCGCTCATCATGGACTGGAAAGCAGCTTCAAGAGAAATAATGAAGTAAGTTAGTTCCAAATAAATATGCCATGTAACTTCTTTTAAAGTAGATGATAGAAGCAATCTGATGAAGTAGTTCCCCAAACAAGAGCAACTATATATTTATTCTTAATGATATGCCAAATTAATGGAGGAAAAAAACAAACCAAACTAGTGAAATAAACTGCCACACTTCGTGTGTGTGTGTTTTTTAATCAGTTTTTAAGTACCTATTTCATCCAATCAAGTTAATGGTTATATTTTTGCTTTTGTTATGGGCATACAAATGCCAAACAAGATGATGAAGCATGACTGGAGAGCCCACAAATGCTATCAGTTTCACAAACTTTTGTGAAATGAACAGACTTATAAGTACTGTGCTTATAAGCACGGCAGTGCAAGGACTGTGACAAACTGACTCCAAAAGAATGAGTAAATAGTGTGAAATATGCCTGCAATATTTGATCTGATTCCCAAAAAATACATAACTTTACCAGTAAGTATCAACAATAAATGAAAATGTAGAAATAAATGTCTATTGTTCTGTTTGGGCCAATGCCTATTTCTACTGATTTTCAATCTAACAGAAATAAATGGGCTACATCATATTCTTTCCTGTTACTCATTAGGGCTGCATTCTTACAATGCGTTTTGAGTCCTGCACTTCGGCCACAACAACCCCAGGCAGCGCTATAGGCTTGGGGCGGAGTGGCTGGAGGACTGTGTGGAGGAAATGGACCTGGGGGTACTGATTGATGCACGGCTGAACATGAGCCGACAGTGTGCCCGGGTGGCCAAGAAGGCCAACGGCATCCTGGCTTGTATCAAGAATGGTGTGCTGAGCAGGACTAAGGAAGTCATCCTGCCCCTGTACTCGGCATTGGTGAGGCCTCACCTCGAGTACTGTGTCCAGTTTTGGGCACCTCAGCACAAGAAAGATATGGAGGTACTGGAGCAGGTCCAGAGAAGGGCAACGAGGCTCGTGAAGGGCTTGGAGAATCAGCCCTATGAGGAGAGGCTAAGGAAGCTGGGGCTGTTTAGCCTGAGGAAGAGGAGACTGAGGGGAGACCTTATTGCCGTCTTCCAGTACCTGAAAGGTTCTTACAGTGAGAGTGGGGCAGGTCTCTTCTCACTAGTGACAAGTGACAGGACGAGGGGAAATGGCCTCAAGTTGCGCCAGGGCAAGTTTAGGTTGGATATTAGGAAGAACTTCTTTACAGAAAGGGTAGTTAGGTACTGGAATGGGCTCCCCAGGGAGGTGGTTGAATCGCCATCCCTGGATGTGTTTAAGGGCCGTTTGGATGTGGTACTCAGGGATATGATTTAGCAGAGGTTGTTTTTTTTTTTGTTTTTTTTTTTTTTTGTTTGTTTTGTTTTTTTTTTGTTTTTTTTTTTCTTAGAGATGGGGTACTGGTTAGGCTGCGGTTGGACTTGATGATCTTCAAGGTCTTTTCCAACCTGGATAATTCTATGATTCTATGATTCTATGACTTGGCTCTTTAGCTTTGTCTCATTGAAGTCATAAGAGCCCTGTGGTTTTTATATTCATTTTAGATTTTTGGAAAAGGTTATAGGCCTGTTTCTCCAAAAATATTAATTCTGATTGTTTTGCCATGGCTAGTATGCTTTCCCTTTCCTTGTGCATAGCTTTCAGTTTATTTGTTGTTAGCAGATCCAGTAACAAGTACTGTTAGAGACTGACTTTCTTGGTTTTTAAAGCGCAAGTTCAAAGCTTCCAAGAGACCCTTCTGTATACAAGTTCCAAGAGACGGGCAGCACCTTAAACCAGTAAGGCCAGGATGACTGTGAACTGCTGAGGTAACAGTTTAAACACTTTAACCCAACTCCCACCTCCCCACATTCTAAATCTGAGGAAAGAAAACCTGCAGAATTTATATCCAATAAATTTTTAAACATACAGTGAATTTCTTACAGAGCACTGTAATACCTTGTGATTTTTAATATCTAAAATATGATTTTTAGCATTATGTTCTTAGAACAAGAATCTGAACTGGCAAATGGCTTCTACTATTGTTGAACTCGATGTTTTTAGAAAGTGTTGTAAAAGCTTACCACCGATATTTGCTAAGCCTTCTACCACCGTCTCTCTGACCTGTCAATACAAAAAAGTCCTCTTAGTTTTGTCAGACAAGATTAACATCTCTTATGAACTGCCACAGCAATGTTACAAAGTCTCTTGCTACAATGGACAGTGCTGTCTCAGCTACCTATGTTCCAATATCAAGATAGAAGGGAATACCTTGATAAGCCTGTAGCTAATATAGTTCTTCAATCAAGACTGGAAGATTTGTGCTCATGCCAAAATCTTATATTTTGGGATTCTTCTGATCAGCTGTAGAATCCAAAACTAATTTAGAAAGACTTCACAGGGAGAAAGAAAGATACCAAGAACCTGTCATACTGCAGTCGCACCACTCGTGGGAGTTATTCGCTACAGGTACTACCTAATAAGCTTTCAAGTATACTTAAGCATTCTTAAGAAAATCTCTCTTTGATCCTGGATCACAGTAAAACAGACAAAGAAATAGTGATATGAGTACGGGAAGGCTAATATGAGGAGATAACATCAAAGGCCACAGATTAAATGTAGAAATTCCTACCTTCAGTTTGCCTTCTTGGATCCACTGACAAAGCTGTAGTACACTAGCTTCTTGTTTGTCCATGTAGTTCAACACCAAGAATCTTTCTCTGTGAAAGAAAAGAATGAGCCTTGAATGAGGAAAGGCTGGTAAGCACATTTTGAAATCTTTGCAGATTTTTAAAGAAACATGACAGTATTACAGAAATGGAAGGAGTGTCAGAACTGATTACAATGATGCTTGCAGAGCTTTGCAAGCTTGCAAAGACAGAAGCAGGAACTTGAGAATAATGTTGATCTTGAACAAGAAATGTTCTGTTTCAAGCATCAGAGAAGCGTGACAAAAATGAAAACCTGCCACAAGAACAAGCAAATGTCCACACAATGCAGACTGGAGTGAACAACAGGCCTGAAACAAGATAAGTATAAATTAATGTTTTAGCTCCCCAAAATTTAGTGTATGGTGCTGTTACAGCTGCTTACAGCAATGAAGGGGAACTGAAATGATCATTAAAAACTGATAATTGTAGCAAGGTATTGATCACAATCTCCCCTGCCTTCTACTAAATATTGTGGATTTTAGCATTCTTGGCTATTTTTTTAAAGTGTGGGCCACAATACCAGGGAAATAAAATAATTTTAATTAGAGTTCAGTCCATTTGAACAGGAACCAAATGTCTCCCCAACATTCTGGAATCCACTGAATGGAAAAACTTTTAACGCTTTGCTCCTAATCTCTGCCTTTGCTCTACCTGAGTCTCCCTTATGGAAGATTCAGCTATTCTCAGAGTCATAAGAACAACTCAGTGTTTTTCCTGTATGTATCAGTCACACCCATAGCTCCCATTATCTGATGAAAACCCAAATACTAAAACTGAAATGCAATCACGGCATCCAGCTGCATCCTTTCATTAAAAAAATACTTGATTTTCTCTCTGCCTGAACCACTACACTTGGAGAGAGCGTGTTGCAAAACATCTGAGAACAGAACCATGGCAACATGTTCCCTTACTCTGAAGAATCTTTCAGAGACTCCAAGACTAAATTAAGCAATCACAAATCTACGTTAACATGTAACATTATCCTTTCCCATTTTTATGCCATTGCAGACAAATGTAAGAGAAAGAATTTAATGATGCTGTGGTTTTAGTTTTTTCAGTATTGCAACATTCTATTGCAATTACACATGTCTGGCGTGGATCTACAAACAATCTTCTGAACATCAGGCTCACAGAATCTGTAAGTGATCCACCTAGAGCCCGGTCACAAGTTCCAAAGGAGAAATGTACCTTGTAATGTTTCTTTCTTTCTGTATTTTTTCTGTATCAGGAGGCAATGGAGGAGGATAAGGCACATCTTTGTTATACTGAGAAATCTGTCCACACAGGATGATATGGCTGTTCTGATTCATCTATTTGGGACAGCACAAAGTGAGACAAATTATTGGTCTCATAAGCCACATTTTCTAGAGATGCACTAGAATATATCACAAAATTTTCACACGTGTCCTTAGTCACCTCTCCTAGAAAAGCACAGAATTTCAGTCCTAGTCAACCCATGACAACCATTAAATAGAAAAATGCAGACAAAGAGTGGAAAAACATGCTATGCAGTATATGTAGCATTAAATATGAGGAATATAATTAGTAGGTTTTTTGTTGTTTTTTTTTACCATGTGCCTTTTCTTGTCAGGAGATTGGGTAACAGGACAAAGTTGGATACAGCTGATCATTAGAGGCTGTGATTTAGAGATCCCAAAGACAGCACTGCAGTTTGTACCCCTCTGCCATGGAACACAAACTTGTTTCATGTTAACATGAAAGAGGGCTGGTCAAGAGCATTTACAGAGGTCCAGTACAGCTGACAGTAAAACAGTACTAAAATAAAAGATTACTGCACTGACAGAGAATGTTTTAAGAACGTTTCCGTCTCCTGGTCAAAGAAGCAAGAGATCAGAAGTAGAAACTGTTTTCACTAGTGTATTGTAAGGCTAACCCAAGGAACAGGCACTGATGTCAAATGTTTGATTTCTTCTCAGGATCAGATCAACCAAGTGGAAAGCCTATTCTGCTGCACTGCAGGCTTAATTCAAAGCTGGGCACACAGACTTTGGAGAATGATGAGAATAAACCTGATAGTTGGCATAATCACCTGGCTTATAACTGTATCACTGATGTCTCCACCAACATTGTCAAAGTAAACATCCACACCACCTGGGCAGAGTTCACGGAGCTGCTGTGCCACGTTCCCTTTCTTGTAATTGATAGCACCATCAAACCCCATTTCTGAGACCAAAATGGAGCACTTTTCATCTGTGCCAGCAATACCCACAACTCTAGAGCATCCCTCCAGGTGGCCAATCTATTGTTAAAGCAAAACAAAGCATTAAAGAGAAGTTGATCATCTTCCCCACACATAAACATTAGGAATGTCTCATCCCACTAAACTCAAGACAGTAAATTGTAGTGTACATTCCCATCCCATGTGACATAACTGCAGCAAAAGTGCCTATTGTTGTTTGTCCCTCACATGTAGAGAAAGGGCAGTTCCCAAAAGAATTACGCTGTCTTTCCAAATCCCAGACTGTAGAATTACCAACACTCAGTAGTACTGGAGAGCCAATGTGAAGAAAAGTTTACTGCAACTGATAATATAGGAAAAATGGAAGTTGCCAGTCAACTCAATGACTGTCTCCAAACAGCAGACTACTAGAAATAGAGTACACTGAGTGTATGTTTTTATAGTATCCACTTCATTCAACTTGGACCATTTTCTGCTATCCCAGTTTCAGGAAACCTGAGTTTCATACCTAAAATCTCTCAGTGAGAGTATGAGACAAATCTGTGAACCTTCCCATGAAGTTATACTTGTTTACATTTATAATGGTTCTATCTGTATGTTTACTAATCATCATGTTTCAGAACACAATTTTAGTATAACTGCATACCCTTTGTGTCTTCAGCCAACCTACCTGGCCAGCCAGAGAACCGCAGGCACCAGCTGCTCCACTCACCACCATGGTCTGATTGGCACCCACAGCCACATGGCCTTTCTCTCTTATACCCAGCAAGGCTGTCAGTCCTGTCAATCCAGCTGCACCAAGAAAGTAGGAAAGGCGTCCATTCACAAGTTGAGGAACAACCTACAAAGCAAAATCACGTGCTGTCCATTCTTCTAAGGTGAGGTTTTGCTGTTTGTTATTTCATTGATGATACAAGACGAATTCAGGATATTTACAAGGTACAACAGACAGAGATAAGCTAGCTATAAACTAGTTCTACCTTAACAACAAGTTTATATGAAATGAAACAAAGATTCTACTTCCACAGATTTAGAAAAAGGTCGTGAGCAAAATCACTCACAAGAGCTTCAGTGATGGGAATATCAAAAAGTGCCCAGGAGATGAGAAGTCTCAGGCAATGGCAAACTATCCCTCTGTTAGCACAAAGGACAAAATAGCAGCGTTATCAAACATTAGGATTGCAGATCAGTGGCACAAAAGGATCTTAATGGAAATTTCTTGGAAACTGTACATTCTTAAAATACAGTAATTTTCTCTTTTATGTGATCAACACAACATAACTAATGTATTTTTACCTCTCCACATTCAACTTAATATCGAATACCCTGCCTTCTATGGAAGAAGTACAAGCTTTCAATAACATGTTGGTAAATAAATTGAATTAAATGTGCCAAAAACCTTTCATGACTAATCACTTCCATGGATCAGGAGTAGATCTACCTAGAATTAGGATAACTAACAGAATTAATTAACAGAAGCAACCTTGGGGAAGCGTATTAAAAACACAGCAAATGAAATAATATGGGCACGTCTGACAGCCAGCAAAAGCATTCATCTTTTTCTTTGTTAAAAGCAGAGAAAATTGTTGCAGATTTTGCCAACTGTGAGTTCATCTGCCTCTTGAAAATGGGTTTCTTCATAAATACCAACTTGGTTTTGACTCAGAAATAGTATCATTAATTACTCTTTAAAAAATATATAGATTTGTGAAAAGAAAATGGTGACAATCTGGGTTTTGTATACCTTTTGTAGCAAGCTTCCATCCAGAATGGCCACTGTCTGCCAGGGCCAATTAAAGGAAGTGACGATGTCTCCTTTAGCAAAGTTATTATGCTTGCTCTCCTCCACAACCCCAATGCCCCCACCATCAGCAACTTCAGACAGCTGCCAAGGCAGGAGGTAATCTGAACCCGTATCTTCATTCATGCGGCAGCGCTGAAAGACAAGACTTTAATGAGAAGCTCTAGTGGAACACATCATTTGGTTATAAGAAGTTCAAGTGAAGTGGAGGATGAGATGTGTTTAAAATGTCAGTCACAATGGGCTACTCAAAAATCTCTCAGTAACCCCCAAATATTCATAATTTTCTCTTAGATCTTTCTTCCCCTGCTTATTCGCTCAGTATAAAAGAGAAGGATCATTTTAATCTCCTTCACCAGTATTACCAAAGTTAATGCATTCTACAAACACTGCCTCAAAGTCAGCCTCATAACCAAAGACAACTGGCTTGGAGCTGGCAAGATCCCCATATAACATACACACGACTGCACGAATCACAAAATAACTTTGCATTTGAAATATTTTCTCTCTATTTCCCCATGTTATACAAGAGATTTAACAACCGTTAACTTCTGTGTTAAATATCGTGACCGGTGCAGAGTTTAAGGTAATTTTTAACTAAGTTCTGGCTTAGTTGTAAGCTCATCACCTACCATGTATGGATCCACAGAGAGATACAGGGTTCTAACACGTACTTGTCCCTCTTGCACAGCATCTGGTATTGTACTTTGCTCCAGTCTGAAGTTTTCAGCCACTGGCACTCCATTCTTACCTAGAATTAGCAAAATAAGCGAATCAATGCAAAGCTTCCTTTAATCAATAGGGAAGGCATTTTTAATTACGGTAGTCCCTTTTAAAATATGTTAGCTTGTCTCTGTTCACAGGTATAAGACTATCAACTAACTCAGCAGACTGAGATTTAAGCAGGCCTACTCCCAACACCCAAACTGAAGACACAGCCATAACAGACATTCCAAAATGCTCAGTTAACCCCTCCTGACCACTGAGGACTAATTTCTACAAGAATTATCTCCAAAAGCTAATGAAGTATTAAATAACTTGTTTCAAATCATCCTGGGCGTGCAGCACACAGAGCTGTACACTAACCACTATTCCAGTTATTTTTGCAAGGTCTGTTCTGATTTGCAAGCAACATTTTGATCTAGATTCTGTGCAAATCTAGACAAAAAATGTAGACTTCCATGTTAGTGGATCTGATGGCATTACGCTTACCTGGCCAGAACAAGGTACTTGCACTTACTGATAGTTTCCATGCTGCTTGTTGCAGCAAATTTTATAAGAACATTGCAATAATCTTACAAAAAGAAGAAATGTCAGAACTGAAAAGCAACACTGGATAATCTTTCTTCACATTGAGTCTCTACTCCCAGGGTTTTCTCATATATTATACATTTTTTTTCTCAACCAAGAATTTAGAAGCCTGTATGTAGAGATTAGATAAATACACTTAATAATAAACTTTGTTTATTGTTGTGTACTGTATTAAGATATGCAAATCTGTAGTTTCTGCTTCTACTCTCACCACTTCAGACTATTAGGCAACCATGACAAACACACTGCTCCCTTATTGCAATAAAATACATACCAGGGCGTGAATTCAGCACTACTCTTTGTATAATCATCCTTGCTTTTGCAGCAATTTCACACTGGACTCCTACAAAGGAAAACACTGCTTGAAGGGCTGAAACATAAGATCCCTTAAGAAAGAAAATGGGGCAAAATACTTAGCAATTTGGAGATGGGGGGGGGGGGGGGGGGGGGGGGTACAGTTGTTATGTAACACACATCTTGACACTGCTTACAAATCCCATGGGAAACGTCACATCCATCCTGTCCCCTACACAGCAGTAAGGGAGAGCTGCAGTGCCCACTGAACCAGGCACTGCTCTGCTCTCCTACTGCTCTGCTGGCATTTGTATTGAGAGCAACCTGATGAGCAACCACAGAGAGCTGCGGAAGAGAGGACTAACAAATGTATGCAAATACAAACAGCTCATCCAAAACAAACTAGACTTACAGGTGTGGTACAAGTGAAATCCTGCAGACACGTTTCCAGAGTGCCAGATTTCACCTGTTCTTTCTGACTTCTGCCGAAGCCTGTCCTTTTCAGATAACACTCTGCCAAAACACAGTGCTCTGCTTTTGCCCTGTTGCAGTTGGATCCGTCTGCAATGGCCTAATATCATGTCAGTAATTGCTGAGAGCAGGCCACATAGTGGCTTCATTGCAAATTTAAAAGAGTGAAACATGAGGCTCACCACCTTTGGTATTCATGCTCAGTAGTCGGATAAAACAATCTCAAGTGAAAAATTAAATAGACTTGTGAACATTATACCCATGCAGTTATAACAATCTCTGATTACACTGACATAAAATCCTAAGAAGGATGGCCTAAGGTAAACTTTGGCAAATTGTGGGTTCAGCATCACACTCCACTACAGAATTCCTGTGTGACCTTAGGCATGTTGGTTACTAGCCATTTCACAAAATGTTTTCAGAACAAAAATCCATATTCTGCTCCTAATCTTTGAAGTGAGCAAGTCTGTTCCCACAACTGACTCACGGACTTCATACACGTGAAATTGCATACTTTTACTTTATACTTTGTGTAATTCCTGAGCCAACTCCAGTGTAAACGATGTGAATCCTGTTACACTAGATTAGCTCACAGCATTTGCATAACAAAATTACATTCAAGCGGTCCACATTAGCAATTGTCTTAACATCTGAGAATCTGTGTTAATTCCATGAGCATTTTACAAATAGCCAGATGTAGGGAATGCAGTTTAAAGTCTTCCAGTAAACGATTTGCACACATACAGAACTTGGCTGAAGTTTGTAACCACTAATGACACTGCTCTGTGCAGAAGCAATGAGTTAAGAATGTAGTGAATATAAACGGACATCAATGTGACAGTTCACGTGAAATCTGGACAATTCATTCCTCTAAGTACTATGCATACTCAGTTCCAACCTATCCATGGTATTAAGTGTTTGATCCACTGCTTAAAAACTACAGAGCAGGCAGAATCACTGCACAGCTCAGGCCTTACAGAGATGTCCGTGCTCAGAACTGATTCTGTTTTCATTACCCTGAATCGAAACACCCATATTACGCAAGCACAAAACCCCGCTCTGAACAAGAGATCGTGAGAAGCATTTCTATTGTGCCCGACGCATAGTTGAAATGTCTGCTTTCTACTACGGGACAGAGGAAAAAATGCAGGTCTTTAAAAAGTGTTGAATAAAGATATTAACATACTAAATCCAAGGAAAGGCAGTACAGAACGGCACAGGAAGGCACAAGTGGAAAAATATACAATGTAAGTTTGGATTGCTTCTCTGAATAACACGAGCTCTGAGGGAACAAAAATGCTATTGCTGCCCCAGGCCATCACACTGATAGCAAAACATGATACGAAACAACCTCCCACTTAAGCCCACTCGGAGCAGCCACACAACCCCGCTCACCTGCAGCCCCTCCTGCAGCGCCACCACGGCACCCACGCCGCGCCAACGGCAGGCCGAGCGCACCGCCCCCTGCGCATGCGCACAAAGCCTGCGCGCCGCGTGCCTCCGCTTAAAGTGTCCGGGTCCCGGGCGCGAGCGTTGTGAGGAAGGCGGGAAGGGCTGAGGGGAGGGCGGGCGTCTGTTCGCAGGCAGCGCTTTGTCCTGCCTGCCCTCGCTCCGGTCAGACCGAGCTGCGCGGATACTTGTTGCCTGTGAGCGGTGATTTGTTTGTTTTCCGCTTTTAAGGGTAACACTGAGAGATACTCGCTGCTTCTGTTTCAGTTGATGAGGTTTTGTTCACTGGTGTAGCACAGGGCTGTATTACATGTAGCTTTATGGCCGCTCCTGGAATTCCAGCAAAGTTGCTGTTGTATGCATTGTAATTCTGTGTGTATATGTGTATGTATACTTGCACATGCTAAATATGTACTTACCGTATATGTGTCCAGAGATGGAGAGGCACCTTTATTTGAAGAAGTGGTAGTAGGAGGATGAGCCATGAGAAAGCAGGGCTCTCCTTGCA
Source organism: Excalfactoria chinensis (assembly GCF_039878825.1). Taxonomy (NCBI): domain Eukaryota; kingdom Metazoa; phylum Chordata; class Aves; order Galliformes; family Phasianidae; genus Excalfactoria; species Excalfactoria chinensis. Next base: position 32,094,223 of record NC_092829.1, on the reverse strand, counting down.
TGAGTCCTGTCCCCCAGGCCTGTCCCACACAGCTGAGGGGCTGACTCACTCTGTGGGAAAGGCAAACTGGGCTGTGAAGTGGGTGCTGTGTCCCTGGAAGCTGCTGTGGTGTGCAAGCAGACCACTAAAAGGGCTTGGAGAGCTCCCCCAGTTAATGGTCCCGGTGACTCTGCTCTGCCTCTTGCATAAAGGCCTTTCTGCTATAGCATCAGCCATTCTGCACTGACTTGCCTTGTGGACACGTGTTCTATGTTAGGAATGCCTTTTTGTGGTTTGGCTTCACCTACCTCAGACTAAGCTAAACCTCAGAGAGTCACCTTTAGTGTCAAATAAAACTGTCAATGATGGCAGACCATTGTGGAATAGCTATTACATAATACATATTAGGGAGTGTTACCACATACAAACAAGGCTAAATCAAGCTAGGTGTCACTGTTTTAAATTCAATCAGAGATGGGGCAGAGGTGAAACTGGGGATGTGGTTATGCTGGAAGATGGCTGTGGTCCTTGCTGACAAGCTATTGCTCAGCACCCAGATCAGCAATGTCATTCATCTGAGTTTGACCCTTCTTTCATCACACAGATGTTCTCCCAAATTCAAGATTTTCTCTGAACAAAAAGGAAAGAAGACTATTTAGCTCCCAAAATCCCAGCTGTTGCCCATTTACATAGGCAGCTATCTGGTTCAGAATGGTTAAGACAATATTCCTATTGGTTTTGTTGAAGTCTGTCTCAACAGTTAAAGCAGAACTCAAAACATCAAACTATAGAGGCTTTTTTTTTTTCTTCAAAACAATCTGACTGTGAAAAATCTCTTTGTCTGCCCTTAACGTAGAAGAAGAAAGCCTTATATATTCCACCCAAACTGTGAACTCAATTGCTTTTTAAGCACCAGGTAATTCTGTTAATTTCCCAAGACTTGCTGGGCTCTTGGTTCATACTGGCAAGAGTATGTAGAAATAATTTGCTTTTTACACGCTTCATTGTTCACAAGTAATGCACAATGTTCTTGGTAATTAGTGTCACTAAAGTAGGTAGAAGATGAATAATACGGATGTTGATTATGTAATTGAAGTTTTGGCTATCAAAATCCCCTGGGATATGCGTAAGCTCTGAGTGACACCGGACTCCTCAGCCTGTATGTGCAGGCAGCAAAACTGTCTATGAAGTCCTTGGTTTCTTACCATCTTTGATACCATGTTGCTATAGCATTCCATTTCTTTTTTAGAGGACAGCTCCTCAGTTGTTGGTTCTGTTTGTTTGTTTGTAATAACTATTAATGATAAAATTATAACAGTTCTGCCAAAAAAAAATAAATAAAAAAAAAGAAAAAGAAAAAGGAAGTGTTATAGCAGCACTGACACAATGGTGCAGAAAGTGAGTCAAGGCTGTGATGTGGTGGTGAGAAATAGGAGTTGCATCACCAGAACAGACTCTCCAAAGCAAATGGATATGTATTCTTGCTAGAACATCTAGCAGCTGAACAGGCCTGCTTGGGAAGACAGGAGGGAGAGCAAGGGCTGCATAAGAAACATCTATTTGGATTTAGTGGATAAGAGCAATTGATTGGATTTTCACTCCAATCTAACAAAATGTAAATATTTCTTTTTTGGGGTTAATGAGTTTCTTACACAATGTGAGAATAAGATGTCGTCTGCTACGTGGAAGCATTTTTCCAAGAGTAGAGAAAGTTAGGAAAATGATTTCAAATGTTTTTTTTTCAGAGACACTGATGGAATGTTGCTGCAGGTGTCTGGAGGGGGAGTGGGCCTTAAAAAGTCTCTTATGGAAGAGAACTTATTGAGGGATGTATCTCTGTGTTCTACTGTAACAAAAGCACTTTGTTTGCCATACTGATTCTAAGGCAGTGTTTCAGGCTGCAATGAGGATTCCTGTGGAAAATATATATATATATATGGTAGGCTTGATGTTTGAGATTTTCTGATCTGCTTGTTTACGAGCCTTCAGTTAAAGTTCTTGCCCGTGCTGCTGATTCTGAAGGACAGTGAGAATGCTCCTTGTTCATCTGATGCAATGCCAACCAACAGCCCAAAGTGCTTCTGAGTGTCATTTGAGCTAGCTCTCATATCTGTGCATGAAATGCATTAGATTTCAGATGATTCATTCTGCCAGCTAAGCTGTGGGTACAGTAACTTCAGCAGAGGACAGAAATGTCTTAGGCCATTACAGCCATCTGTAGTGACTATCTGAGTCTCAGTAGTAATCTCACATGTGAGCTAAAAAATAAATTAATCTGAGGTCAGACAGCTCTTTATCTGATTTTATATCAGTGATATATGATGTTGTACAATGCAATGTAAAGGTGATTTGTGAGCACTGTTGGCTACAAAAAATGTCAGGAAAGGTAGGACAGCTGAGGAAAACAAGCTATCATCCTCAGGTTATGTTGTCTGCTTATTGATTGTCTCTGCTTTTGTAGCTTTTGCTATGCAAGTCCTGTTTAGCAGTCAGAAACTAAGTTCACAGTGGGTCTCAGGTGAACTGAGCATTAGCTTAAAGCAGAGACATTTGTGGGGATTCTTTATAGATGATTACTCATCTGCCTTATGAGGGTAGTGTCTTCTAAGCACTAAGTGGGCTTTACCTGTTCAGGGAAATATACAGATAAGTGATTGCCAATGTTAGCAGTAACAGATGCTTTTCAGTTGTATTGTGCCTCAGAATGCCACAACTCATCTTTCTTTGTCTTCATCTCAATTTTTCACATGGGTTCTGATAGGCCAAGAATCATAAGGAGAATCAGGATTTGCTCTGTTGCTTACAATGTTTATGATGCTAGGGAAGCTTTGCTATATAAACAGACTTCATTATTCAAAACTACTGTTATTTATTTGTGTTCATGCAGGAGACCGTCTGCAGAACGTCTTGAGGAATGGCATTCGTTTTAAGGTAAATAAGTGATTTTGTTAGTAAAATAAATCAATAACAGCTTCATGTTTGCCTTTTGTAAGGAAAACACAGGGTTTAAAGGACTTTACATTGAAGTTGTAACTTGGAACTTTTATTTAGAACCACACTGCTGCACAACCATAAGCCTCTATGTAGATTTTTTTTCTATTACTTTGCAATAGAGTAATAGAGAATTCAGTTAATTGTATCTATCAATTATACTACTGTCATACTGATATTCCTTTAGAAATCTACAACCAGTGAGGTACTAATAAATATATGAAACATCCCCACGTAAATATATATTGAGATCCAGTCACATGCTTTTGCATCACAGCAAAATTATCTTGATTTCTCCAAATTTAATACAAAGTATTGCCACTCATCTGAACATAGAGCTACTTTTTAGTTTGTCATGTTGCTTTGTGGCTGGGTAACATTCTGTAAATCAGTGGCTGTGCTTCTGAATTTTGGCTGTAGTATTAGTGTGAACATCAATAACTACTTGCAAGTAGGGGAAAGGAAGATGACAAAAGGAGAGTAGGACAAGTACAAACAAGGAGGAAAATCATGAGGAGCAAAGCTGCTTTGGAAGAAACTTGCACTAGTGTCATGGTTTTGCAATGTTGTAATTTTGCTATCAGTATTCCACATCATAACATCATGTTAAGCACAGATAATTTTGACGAATCTGCTGCTCACAGAAAGAAGACTACATGTCCCAGGGAGCACCACGGTCAGTCATATGACCAGGACTATATAATCTCACTTCAGTGCTGGACTCGCTCTCTTGGATCCTGCCAGCCAGGGGGAGAGCCGTGTGGGAGCGTTCCAGCCGTTTCGCCTAGAGTTACAGTAGGCCTTTCGGTTTCGGGACTCACTCTCTCTTATTTTACTTGATTCGTTAGCCTTAATTCCAATTATATTGTATTATATTGTGCTATTCTGTATTTCGATATAGTATTTAGTAAATAAGTGTGCCTCCTTAGATCGCTGCCGCTGTATTTATTTCATTTTCCCTGAATTTCTTTTCCTTCTGGGCCAGCGGCCTGCGGGCCGACTGCCCCCCTGTCATGGGTGCAGGTAGATTTTAGGCTAACCCACGACAGGATTTTGGTGGAGAATGCGGGCAGATTGCCAGCAAAAGTGGGCATAATTTGGGCAAAAAGTGGGCAAATACTGCTTAAGTTGCCGTTTTTCTTCTGCTGTTCTTTTAAGCCCGTAGAGAGAATCCTTGTTACAAGTTTTTTTTTCGTTAAGAAGCTATCTAAGTTTACGTTTTCGCACCTGGGAGCTTGACCTTGAAAGTCCGGGCGGACCGCCAATACCCCGGAATAGTTTACAAACTTTGAGGTCTTGAAATCCAGGCAGACTGCCAACAGCCCAGTATATTTTGTAAACCTTAAGCTCTATTTTGTAAACTTGAGCTCTACTTTTTTTTTTGCTATTGAAGGAAAAATGCAATTCCTTGTAAAAATTTTCCTTGAAGGTTTGCTTACCTGGTACAAGTATAAAGAGCGATATACAGCTCCAAAGGGAGCAACAAATTTGACAGAAATGGTGGCTTTTGAGCATGCTCCTCGTCGCTTCCTTGAATCCATTATGCAGTTTTTGAATGCCCATTTGATCACACTGTCAATCTCCCTGAACCTGCTGTTGATTATTTTACTTATCAGTATCTGGATTTATAACATTCTGAGGAAGTCTTCCCCAGAACCAGAGAATACTGAATGGCAGGGAGTGTGGAGAGGATTTGGAGAGATTTTTAAGGGAAAGACATCTTCAGTGTCATGGAGCTTTACTCCTGAACACTTGAAGAATCCCGAAAGTTTGATTGCATATTTGAGACAGGAATGTGGTGGCTCAGGAAGATCTCAGGAGGCACAAATGACTTGGGGCCTGGCTAAAGCTTATCGGGCCTTATTCAATACCATTCCAAAGAGTCTCAAAGCTGAGAGAGAGAGTCTCAAAGCTGAGAGAGAGAGTCTCAGAGCTGAAAGGGCAGAGAGGGAAAAAGTTTGGGAAGCTGAGAAAGAGAGTCTAAGGGCTGAGAGAAGGAGTCTCAGGGAGACAGTACGAAAGGAGCGAGAGAGTTTCCAGGCCAAGCAGAAGAGCCTCTGGACTGAGAAGGAGAGTCTCCTAGCTGAGAGAAATAACCTCCTACGACAACGAGAGGCACTCTGGTGTGAGAATGAGAGTCTCAGAGTCAAGGGAAGAAATCTCTTACATCAAAGAGACACATATTGGTATGAGGGAATGAGAAAGGCTCCCTGCAATCCAAACTCAATACTCTCCAGTCCGAACGTGACGCCCTCCGGTCTGAGCGTGACACCCTCCAGTCCGAGCGTGACACCCTCCAGTCCGAGCGTGACACCCTCCAGTCTGAGCGTGACGCCCTCCAGTCCGAATGCGACACTTTCCGGTCCGAGCACAATGCCCTCCGGTTCGAGCACAATGCCCTCCATTTCGAGCACAACGCCCTCCAGTCCGAGCGTAATACTCTCCGATCCGAGCGAGACGCCCTCCGGTCCGAGTATGACGCCCTCCAGTCTGAGCACAACGCCCTCTTTTCAAAGTATAACGCTCTTCAATCCGAGCGAGATGCCCTCCAGTCTGAGCACATCACCCTCCGGTTCGAGCGCGACAACCTCCGGACTGAGTACGGTACCATCCTGTTCGATCGTAACTCCCTCCGGAAGGACATAAGTGCCCTCCAGTCCATGTATGATACCCTCCAGTCCGAGAGGGACATCCTCGAATCTGAACTGAACGCCCTCAGAGACGGACTCCAAGCTAATTTGGAGGGCATTAAAATCAGCCAACCTGATCAATCACAGGGGGCACCAGATTCAATGTTGGTTGCCCCTGTAAGAGGACGAAAAACGAAACGAGTTTCAACTCAGTTAGAACAACCACTGGAGGTAGAAGAGCAGAGGGTGATAGAAGAGCAGGAGGAGGCAGAAGAAAAGAGAAAAGAAAGGGAGGGTGAACTGGAGGAAATAGAGGAAATAGGAGAGGAGGAGCCAAGAATTAGATTTTCTATGCCAGAATTTCTTGCCCCCAAAATTTCAAATGGGGGGTCCTCATCAATACAGTTGCCGCCATCAACACCAAGGACTCCTGGAAGAGCAAGAGGTGAGGAAAAAATCACAACTCTTACTGATCGATCTTTAAAACTGAGTGAAATTCGGGATCTAAGAAAGGACTATGCACGCCAGCCAAAAGAATCTATAGCTGCTTGGTTACTTCGATGTTGGGACAATGGGGCCAACAGTGTGTGGCTCGATGGCAATGAAGCTCGCCAACTGGGTAGCGTTTCCAGGGACTCACGTGTGGATAGAGGTATTGGCACATGCCAAGATGAGTCCTACACCCTCTGGACGAGGATGCTGTTAGCAGTAAAAGAAAGATTTCCCCTTAAACAGGATCTGACACCTGAGGAAAAGAAATGGACTGATATAGAGACTGGTATTCGATATTTGAGAGAACGTGCTGTGGTGGAAATGCTATACAGCCCTAATTTCAGACATGATGATCCCAACCAATTACATGATCCTGAGACAGTCCGTGTTTCACGCCTTATGTGGCGTGCATTTACAAGGACTGCACCAAGAGAGCATGCTAGTGCACTAGCAATAATATATGGCACAGGGGCAAGGGAACCCCCTGTGAGTGAACTGATTGATAAAATTCATGGAATTGAGTTATTTATAAACACTATAGGAGTTTGCATCTCAGCCGTAATTAAAGGGTTAGATAAAGTGGAAAATACAATTAAACGGTTAGATAAAGTGGAAAATACAATTAAACGGTTAGATAAAGTGGAAGACACGCAGAATGATATTATAGATATGTTGACTACCGTGCCCGATGTTGATGGATCCATGGTGGTACCAGATGATGGGGACCAGGATTCCCACGACAGCCTATCGGGAAAACTAAACCAAGCAAGATCCTCCCGTCCTGTATCATTGAAGATCTCAACCATAAAAAAGAGACGTCTTCGTGTTGGAGCAAATGACAACAGTAAGGTCATACGTTTTGCCTTGTTGTTTTTCCTGCGTAGCCATGGAGAGGATATAAAGAAGTGGAGTGATTCACCCACTTCTGCACTCCAGGCACGAGTGAAAGAATTACAACGCAAGTTAGTCATCAAGGCGGACCCTTCCAGAAGGGGGAAGGCTCCAGTTGCCGCAAGCCGTCGAGGTAACCAATAGAGGGGCCCTGCCCCCAGCCAGGGGGGGGAAAGGGACAATAGAGTATACTGGACTGTGTGGATTAGGTGGCCTGGCACATCTCAACCACAGAAATATAAGGCCCTGGTGGACACTGGTGCACAGTGCACCCTAATGCCCTCCAGTCACCAAGGGACACAATCAATACATATCCATGGAGTGACTGGGGGTTCCCAAGAATTGACTCTATTGGAGGCCGAAATAAGCCTCACTGGTAAAGACTGGCAGAAACACCCTATAGTGACTGGTCCAGAGGCTCCATGTATATTGGGTATCGATTACCTCAGGATGGGATATTTTAAGGATCCCAAGGGGTATCGATGGGCCTTTGGGATAGCTGCTGTTAACACAAACGGTGTTAAGCAGCTGTCAGTTTTACCTGATCTGTCAGATGATCCTTCTGCTGTGGGGTTGCTCCAGGTAAAAGACCAAGAGGTACCAATTGCCACCAAAGTGGTGCACAGACGGCAGTACCGCACCAATAGGGACTCATTACTTCCCATTCAGAAGTTAATTCGTCAATTAGAAAAACAGGGAGTGATTAGCAAAACTCACTCGCCTTTTAACAGTCCCATATGGCCAGTGCGTAAAGCCAGTGGAGAATGGAGGCTGACGGTGGATTACCGCGGTCTGAATGAAGTCACACCACCATTGAGTGCTGCTGTACCAGATATGCTAGAACTCCAGTATGAACTGGAGTCAAAAGAAGCCAAGTGGTATGCCACCATTGACATTGCTAATGCCTTCTTTTCCATCCCATTGGCTGCAGAATGTAGGCCACAGTTTGCTTTTACCTGGAGAGGTGTTCAGTACACCTGGAACCGTCTACCCCAGGGATGGAAACACAGCCCAACCATTTGCCATGGTTTGATCCAAGCTGTTTTGGAGCAGGGTAATGCTCCCGAGCACTTGCAGTATATTGATGATATTGTCGTGTGGGGTGATACAGCAGCAGAAGTTTTCAAGAAAGGAAAACAAATAATCCAAATTCTTTTGCAAGCTGGTTTTGCTATTAAGCGCAGCAAAGTGAAGGGGCCTGCCCAAGAAATTCAATTCTTAGGTATAAGATGGCAAGATGGGCGTCGTCACATCCCAGCAGATGTGATTGACAAAATCATTGCTATGTCTCCGCCCACCAACAAGACAGAGACCCAATCTTTCTTGGGAGTAGTGGGTTTTTGGAGAATGCATGTCCCAAACTACAGCCACATTGTGAGCCCCCTCTATCAGGTGACACGGAAGAAGAATAATTTCTCATGGGGTCCTGAACAGCAGCAAGCTTTTGAGCAGATAAAGCAAGAGATAGCCCGTGCCGTGGCCTTGGGGCCAGTACGGACGGGACAGGATGTAAAGAACATCCTCTACACTGCTGCTGGAGAAAAAGGTCCCACTTGGAGTTTGTGGCAGAGAGCCTCAGGAGAGACCCGAGGCCGACCCCTAGGATTTTGGAGTCGAGCCTATAAGGGATCTGAAGAGCGCTACACTCCAACTGAGAAGGAGATCTTAGCCGTGTATGAGGGGGTTCGGGCTGCTTCTGAAGTAGTTGGTACCGAAGTACAACTCCTTCTAGCACCTCGCTTGCCAGTAATAAATTGGATGTTTAAAGGACAGGTTCCCTCCACCCATCATGCTACTGATGCCACTTGGAGTAAGTGGATTTCATTAATCACACAACGAGCTCGGATGGGGAAACTCAGCCGTCCTGGAATCCTAGAGGTGATCATGGACTGGCCTGAGGGTAAAAAGTTTGCGACATCGCCCGCAGAGGAGGTGTCACGTGCTAAAGAGGCCCCACCATACAACGAGCTACCAGAAAATGAAAAGAAATTTGCCCTATTCACAGACGGATCATGTCGTATTGTAGGGAAACATCGCAGATGGAAAGCTGCTGTATGGAGTCCCACACGACAAGTTGCAGAGGCCACTGAAGGTAAAGGAGAGTCAAGCCAATTTGCAGAGGTAAAGGCTGTTCAGCTAGCCTTAGAAGTGGCTGAACGGGAGAGGTGGCCGATGCTTCATCTTTATACTGACTCATGGATGGTGGCAAATGCCTTATGGGGGTGGTTGCAGCAGTGGGAACAAGACAACTGGCAACGAAAGGGTAAACCTGTTTGGGCTGCTGAACTGTGGAAAGATATTGCTGCCCGAATAAGGAATATTGTTGTAAAAGTGCGCCATGTAGATGCGCATGTGCCTAAAAGTAAGGCCACTGAAGAACATCAAAACAACCATCAGGTTGATCGAGCTGCCAAGATTGAGGTGGCTCAGATAGACTTGGACTGGCAGAACAAAGGTGAATTATTCCTAGCTCGGTGGGCCCATGAGACGTCGGGTCATCAAGGAAGAGATGCAACATATAAGTGGGCCAGAGACCGAGGGGTGGACTTAACTATGGATGCTATTGCTCAAGTCATTCATGACTGTGAAACATGCGCTATAATTAAACAAGCCAAAAGGATGAAACCTTTTTGGGGGGAAGGGCGATGGCAAAAGTATAAATATGGGGAGGCATGGCAGGTTGATTATATCACCTTGCCACGATCCCGAAATGGTAAACGGTATGTACTCACCATGGTCGAGGCGACCACTGGGTGGCTTGAAACATACGCAGTACCCCATGCTACCGCCCGAAGCACCATATTAGGATTGGAAAAGCAAGTCCTGTGGCGGCATGGCACTCCAGAAAGAATTGAATCAGATAATGGAACTCATTTCAAAAATTCCCTTGTAAATACTTGGGCCAAAAATCATGGCATCGAGTGGATTTACCATATTCCCTATCATGCACCGGCGTCTGGTAAAATTGAACGATTCAATGGATTGTTAAAAACTATGTTGAAAGCAATGGGCGGCGGAACATACAAAAATTGGGAAAACCATTTAGCAGAAGCCACCTGGTTGGTCAACACTCGAGGATCTGGTAATCGTGGTGGTCCCAACCAATCCAGCTCCATACGTACCGTAGAAGGAGATAAGGTTCCTGTAGTACACGTAAAGAGCGTATTAGGAAAAGCGGTTTGGGTCCTTCCAGCATCTGGAAAGGGAAAACCTCTCCGAGGTACTGTTTTTGCCCAGGGACCTGGATGTACTTGGTGGGTGATGCACAAAAATGGGGATGTTCAATGTGTTCCACAAGGGAATTTGATGCTGGGGGAGTGCAGCCAATAATTTATTGTATATATAAGTAGAGCCTTAAAGATATATGACGAATGTCCAATTATGGTGCAGAACTTAAGATAGATGGATTAATGTTAAAAAAACATTTTCCGTATACGTAAGCTAGGCATCCTATAAGTAAGTTTTTCCATCTGGGCTCTATATCATGTACTGGCCATGCATGTGTAGAGCACACGTGGAAAGAAGTTTAATTCAAAGGGAATTTGTGGTGGTTGGGAAAGGATGGGTGCACCTTGATGTGGGGGACGCCCCACTAGCGCTGCCTTTCCCTTTCACCGCTGTCATATTCCTTTTCCGGCAGTTTTGCCATTTCCTCAGACTTAGTAAATAATAGGGTGTTAAGATATAAAGTTTTATTTTCAGCCTAAGGATTTGCATGAAAATAGATATAAATTGTTAAGAAAATAAGGTTGCTGATTGCTCACGACTATATATATGTGTGTGTGTGTATAATAAGCATAATGTAATGATGTAGAATAAGGGGTGGAATGTCATGGTTTTGCAATGTTGTAATTTTGCTATCAGTATTCCACATCATAACATCATGTTAAGCACAGATAATTTTGACGAATCTGCTGCTCACAGAAAGAAGACTACATGTCCCAGGGAGCACCACGGTCAGTCATATGACCAGGACTATATAATCTCACTTCAGTGCTGGACTCGCTCTCTTGGATCCTGCCAGCCAGGGGGAGAGCCGTGTGGGAGCGTTCCAGCCGTTTCGCCTAGAGTTACAGTAGGCCTTTCGGTTTCGGGACTCACTCTCTCTTATTTTACTTGATTCGTTAGCCTTAATTCCAATTATATTGTATTATATTGTGCTATTCTGTATTTCGATATAGTATTTAGTAAATAAGTGTGCCTCCTTAGATCGCTGCCGCTGTATTTATTTCATTTTCCCTGAATTTCTTTTCCTTCTGGGCCAGCGGCCTGCGGGCCGACTGCCCCCCTGTCATGGGTGCAGGTAGATTTTAGGCTAACCCACGACAACTAGCATCATATTTATGCAATGCTGTTTCTGGAAAACAAATATTGTTCTGTGAAAGAGGACTACAGGTTTTTGAAACCTTGAGGTAACAGAAGACACATTCTTAAGATAACCCGATCTCTGCACAAGGCTTCCTTTGGAGCTGCTGAATATTTGTAGAATGCTTCTCACCCATTCAGTGAAAGAGCATTCCCTTCTGGAAAGTTATCTGGTTGTTATCACTCAATTATTAGCAACTTGGATATCAGCAAATCAGCTGTTGTGTTCCATTGGCCTGGGAATAGGCATTTGCAAAGGTTTTCACCTGTTTCCTCTGAGGACAAGAAGAGTGATCAGTAAGCACAACTGGCCTAGAAGGAATTAATGGTGTCAATGACTATTCTATGAAGCCTTGTTCGCCTCCTGTTATTATGGGTAATATTTTGTTGGATGTGTGATGCTCAGGTGACAACTGTTTGACTCTCAGCTAAGAAACTGCAGGATAACAATGGGGTTTTTCTTTTAGAGGCTGATTGACAGTTGGTAACTGACAGGTCTGAGTCAAGTGATACTTGCTTCATGTGATAACTGTATAACATGTTGTATTTGGTGCAGCTGGTTGGCAGCAATTAAGATGCTGTTTGTGAGTATCGGAGCTCTGTGTCAGGCAACCTACTGCTCAGCCACCCTATGTTTTTCAAGCCGAGCTTTCACTCATCTTAATAAAACTAAACAAACCTACATTCTGAGTACACCATTACTTCTTGTGGTACTGGAAAATGCCTCACTGTGTGTGAAGAAAGAGCAAAGAAACTAATTCTGCTGTAAATCAAACAGGTACATTAGCTAGAGTGAGTGGTCCTGCTTGGTATTTTCATACCTTTTTCCAGTTGTTGCCTTCACAGATCACACATATTCCTCCCTGTTCTACCACAGATCTCTTACATTAGCTCCTTGCAGTTGCCCCTATTCTTTCAGTCCTCTGTGGCTTTAAGGAGCTGGAGAAGGACCCACAAGAGTAGGGGTAATATAAGAGAGAAGTACACATTTGCAAAGAGGGAAAAGTATTGCTAAGTTTGTGAGTAGGGAACAGTTTGAAGAGTATGTAGAAAATGCTTACTAAAAGCAAAATGCCTGAGATGCACTGATAAATTCCATCGTTACTGCCTGCTGAAATTTCTACTCCCTTTTTTAAAAAAAAAATCAGACTAGCAATTTTGCAGCAGCCATAAAGATGTGTTTGATGCTTCATTAGTGTATTTCTTGTAACTTAAATGCATGGTGGATAATATATCTGCATATATGCTTGGGAAGTATTATTGTCTAGAAATACCACATCCTAGCTAGGGATTTTCCTTCTGTAGATATTGCACAACAGCTCTTGTTGTACTTTGTACTTTGAATGTGACTCTTTAAGATTTCCACTGATAGGAGTGGGAGCTGGGGGGGGGGTGGGGAAGGGCAGGGAAAAGGAGCAAAAGGTGGGAAAAATCATAGTAAATTTTCTACTGATCAACCAGTTTTCTGTATTATCAAACACACTGTACTTTATAACAGTTAAAAGTACAGGAGGGCACAGATTGGTATTGGAATGCAGTTTGGAGGAGTGACGAAATTAATCTGGCATGCAGGCATGACAATTGGTGATCTAACTTGCTTCTGAGTTTGAAAAGAATAAAAGCTGTGCAGCAATCTGCCAGCTGCATTGCAGTGTAACTGTGATGGCAGAAAAGCTCTGCACATCTGATTTGCGCAGATGGTAGCTGCCAGCACAAGCAAACATGCAGGGTCAGAAAATAGGGTTTAAAAAGCAGAGGAGTAGACTGGGTCATCAAGGTGTGTAATCACATGGTTCCACATTACCCTCACTATTTGGTACATATCTGTTGCAGAAGTCTTAAACATGTTGATATCTGCCATCATCCTCTTCTCCTTATATAATTTACTAATGGGATGAAATAGGAATGGAATCTCCATTGAACAGTGTACTGTATGCTACATGTGAATGATTTATTTCTTTATTTCTGTTGTTAACCTGAACTCAGTCAAGCTGTGAATATTAGTTCTCAGCATTTGTTTTCTCCATGCTTTGTTGTTGTTGGGTTCCTAGCTCGTCTCCTTGGGCCCTGAGTGCTTCTAAGGGTTTGTCTGCCTGTATTCCAAGCCAATTTTAATAGCTCATCTAGTCATCTTGAGAGGAAAAGGGTAGAAGCCTTAGTGGAAATTAGCCACAAAATTAAGCCTTGGGGTTGGCTTCTGTCATATTTGCTCGAGATCTGCTTTATGTTCTTGCATGTGACCCTGCCTGAGTGACGCTGCACCTGCATCGCAGCTATGCCTGGCCCCTGAACCTGACCCTGGAGCACACAGATCTTATCCAAATGTTTGGTTTTTTTCCTCAGTTGTTAACAGTGAATAATGTTACCACACCTTATTGTTTTTAAGAGAGAGAATGTGAGATTCTGGGGAAAATGGTAATAAATATAGAAAGGACGGCAAAATGCTTAAGGCTACATAACCCGGAAAAACAAGGAAGGAAGTTTTGTTGATTCTGGTTCTCAGCATGCCATACAATTCTTAAACTGTATTTCTTGCTCTGGAGTCTGAGCTTCTAAAAGAAGTGTTCAAGCAATGTGAATAACTTCTTTGCATGTGGTCTATTTTCTAAACCACAGTGTCCCTCCTTTTCCCTCATGTTTACACATACACTCTGTAAACACACACGTTTTTTCACTAAGCAAATCAATGCTTAGTAAAGCAAACCCAGTGTTTTAATTTTAAACTCTGATATGGAGTGTAAAGTAGATATTCAAGAGTATTCTTCTCTTTTTGCAAACTCAAAAAGGAAAAAAATAAAAAAAAGGCCAAATCTTTCTCTACAAACTGTGTTTTATTGCATCAAATTTCTCATGAGAAGTTGTTCCCTAGAATATTTCAAAGGTGGCATTCCTCCTCTTCTGTGAGACAAAGGGTTTTATCTCTTTTATGATAGAACTACTTTTGGAGGGGATTTGGGATGTCTCTGGTTCAACTGTGTGCTCAAAGCATGGTCAACACTGAATTCAGACCAGACTGTGCAGGGCTTTTATATATCCAGTCAGGTGCTGGAAATGTCCAAGAAAGGAAGTTGCGCACCTCCTACAACCTCTTGTGGTAACCTGTTGCATGGCTTCATTTTCTTCTCTAGCTGATTGGAACTGACCCTATCTCAAAATATGACTGCTGTCTTTCTCCCATGCAATAACGAGCTTGACTTTGCCTCTTCCTCTACATCATGTATGAAAGGATCTAGTCTTGTCAATATTAGAAAGAGGGTGTTAAGTTTTTATCTGCCTCCTTTCTTTCCACACTTGACAAGCTCAGTTCTCTCAGCCACATGGGACTTCTGCTGCAGCACCTGACTGTCCTGGCTCTTTACTGTTGATAAATTTGAGTAGCATATTTCTTAATCTGGGGTGCTCAAAACTGGGATCAGTATTCCAGATGCACGTGTCAATTAAAGGAAATAATCATTTCCCTTGTTCTAGCACTGCTCTGGGCTGCTTTTTTCTTTCTTTTTTTTTTTTTTTCTGCCCAGCCCTTTTCTCCCCTGCCTTCACTACAGGCTTGTTTTTTACTTCACTGTCTGCCAGGACCCCCAGATGGTCTTCAGTGGAGCTGAGTGACCTGTCTGTCGCAGCCTGTGCAACAGTAAAGGTTTAGTCTGACCAAAGCACGGGGTTTTGTGCTGTGTTGACCTTCATGTGCTTCCAGTTAGTCCATTTCTCTAGTTTGCCAAGAGGCGGCCCCTCTAATTGAAGATATTTGTGTGGTAATCACTGCAGCTAATTCATGCTATCACATTTTTTTTAATTATTATTATTATTATTATTTTTTAAGAAAACTGTTGCATCCAATGTAAGTTTCAGAGGAATATTCAAAATGACTGAACTGTTTTATAGGTGTATAAAACTTCATTTACAAAGTGTGTAATCATCTTCTAATTAGCTTATAGCAACGGTTTTCAGAGGGAACTGATAACTCCTTTAATGCTGGAGCACGTCTGAACTGGACTAAGCAGAAAGAGGCCAGGACTCCATCCCTGCTCTGACTTGGTGGAAAGAGTGCCACCTGCTGAGCGGATGAGCCAGTTTTGCAAACGCAAGTACTTAAGGCAGCCTTTAATCCAAATTCTGACTCACTGCAATGTAGTTTTTTAATGATATGAGTCGATGTTGTTACAGCATGAGATGTGTCCGTACAAGACAAAGAAGCCATCTAATCTCCTGATTTAATGTAGTAATAAAATAATGACATATCAGGAAATACGTTTGTATTAAATTTTGTCACTGTAAAATTGATAGAAGTGCAGCCTGCATACAGTCTCAGCATATGCAGATAAAAGAGATAAGGGGGGGAAAAGAGGCATAAAGCAAAAGTTGCTAGTGCAAGGAAGAAATAGTGGCAGGTTCTAGAGATGTGAAGACTACACAGTACAAGGAACAGAGAAAAATAAAGAAGAGTGTGTAATAGTAGAGTCTTTACAGAACACTTCATAAAACTGTTTATTGACCACTCTATAGACACTCTTTGTTCCATAGTGTCTTTGAAATGTGATTCTTCTACTTTGGACATATAAGCTGGCTGGTGTCCCTACAGGTTTGCCTATTCTTTACCTTCTTGCAATGTTAAGGAAGAAGCACAATCTCTTCCTGTAGGTTTTGCACCTTACTGTGTCTTTCAGCTTTGACCTTGCTGTTACTATGTTGCCTTTGGAGCAGTAAAGAATAGATTGCTAGCTACCATATATACAATTCAGGAGACAAGGTACAACAATGTTAAGATGCCTCCTAGACACCGTAGAAAGCACACTCCCTACTCTGTGCAACCTTAGCATCTGATGGTGACGATCCTGGCATTGTCTGCTGGTCTTATGTGATTATGTATTGTGAAACGTGGGACACTGCTCATCATTTCACTTCCCAAACTCTAAACAGGTGAAGTATGAGATGCATGTGTTCTGGCCAGAAGGAAGGGCTACACTTCACTGTTACAACACTGTGATTTACAGTCATAGCAGACTTTCCTCCCCCCCCCCCCCCCCCCCACGGCAGAAGCTGAGATAAATGATTTCAATGTTATCAATGTGCTTTGTGGAGAAAATTGCCCAATATTTTGTAACAGAGAAGGAGATAATTCCAGATTATGGGATTTGTCTTTTTAGTCTGTATTAGGGTAAATTAAACTAGTTGTCTGTATCAACAAATCGGAGCCTGTCATTGTTGATGGTTTTTGAAGAGTAAATGCATTAAGGGTAGCAGAGTTTCCCTTGAATGTTTTATTAAGCTGGCGTTACATCAAATTATGTCTTCAGTTGTGAAAGAAAGAAAAATGCTTTACCGAAAGTACCTCTGGCTGCTGTTTTGCTCCTCGCTTCCACATCCCACTGTTGTCTCTGTTCTGTGGCAGGAAAAGATTGGGTGTGGTAATTAGACTACTGACCTGGGACTCATCGCACAAACCCAGCTATGCATCAGATATGCTTCGTAAGCTATGGGTAAGTTGCTTCTCTGGTCTCCCTTTTCCATGCATCTGGTGAAAAGTTCTGCACAGCAGCCAGGAATTATTGTGCAAGAAATGCCAACTAGTGTCCTCTACAAAAACTGTGTATTTTGCTCTGTAAAGCAGTGGGGGGTGGAAATGAGATTGCCCTGCTGCTCTCAAAAAACGCTACGCCAGCCTGCACGTGCTCAATGATCCCAGCCTGGGGGAAGGTAAACACGGCTACGTGCACGTTGGGAGGGAAACCTTTGCCGTTTTCACACTGCTTGGCACATTTCACTGAGTAAGAGTCTAATCTTTGAATGCTGCCTAAGTGTTATTTTATATTCTGCAAGTTTTCTTGGTTGCTAATGAGCTCAAGTAGCGGTGGCAGTCTGCAGGGGGAGCAATGACGAAGCAGCTGCTTTATTTCCTGCCTTAAGAGGAGCAGCGTGTCTGCATTTGCCAGCTTGCTGTTTATTTTCAGACCAACGCAACAGAGGAAGCCATATTCCAGCAGGCGAGCTGAACGTTTTTAGAAACCCCAGCAGTACTGCAGTAAATGTTCGACTTGGAAATAATATTCGTTTTTTATTTTTAGTAAAACTAATTTTCAGGAATGTGCTAAAAACAGCCAAACAGCGTAGATGCGACCTAAGGATTTGCATTAGTGGCAAGTCCTTTCTGCCTTCCTTGTTTTTCCCCTCTTACAGCTCCTTCTGAAGAAAATGACCTAAAAAGGGGAAACGGAATAACGTGTTATTTCTGCTACGAATGGTTTCTTAAAAACAAAGCCCTTTTAAGGATTTGTGCGCGCTCGCTTGTACTTTCCTCCGGGAGAAGGGCCGCGCAGCACGATGGCACTGGGGCGGGCTGGCGCTGCACTCGGGGCACGGAGCCTGCACGCTCTGCCAGGTGCGAGCACGGCAGCGCCGTGCGCGCTGGGCTTCCGAATCAGTGCTGCGTGCTCTCTCCTCGCTCTCGGGGATTCCCCTCCTTCCCCGCTCGGAGGAGGGGCAGGGCCCTGCAGCTGCCAGAACCGACGCGAATTGCCGGCGGGAGCCGCGCTGCGGCTGCGAGGGAGGAGGAGGGCGGGAGGAGGAGGAGTTGAGGAGCCCGGGCCCGGGAGCCTCCCCGCTTACCGCACTAGGAAGTGACGCTTTCCCTGAGTCCCGGAGAGAAAGAAACAAAGTTTTTTGGTGTGTGTTTTTGCTTTTTTTTTTTTTTTTTCTTTCCGCTTTTTCTCGTTCTCGGTGGTCCTTCCTTCTGTGTTTTCTCTTTGCAACCTGCAGCCCCGGAGGCTCCCGCCGTACCTCGCAGCGCAGGTGAGGAAGCACGTTTTGTTCCCTCTCCTGCTTTCCGCGGGTTTAATTTCTTCGCACGAGTTGCTTCCGTTCTCCTGCCATTTTGGAGAGGGGGTGCTTCTCCCAGGGCTTTAATTTTGGGGTGCCGCTCCGCCTGCGAGCTCTGGCTGCAGGATGAGCTGCACGAGTACCTGTGGCGCCGCTGGGGCCGCGCAGCTCCTCGGGGCCGAGGCCGGGACAGCCGAGCGAGCTCTGCCGGGCCGCCCGCTGCTGGGGGCCGCGCTCGGGCGCTGAGCTGCTCGTCTTTCCCTTACGGGAGCTTCGCAGGCGCTCGGGGGGCCGCTGTGCCGCCCGGCTGCAGCGACGCGCAGAGGATGCGTCTGCGGCTGGGTAAGCCCGTCCGCGCGTGTGGGGTTGTTCGGGCGGGCGGGTGGCTTCGGGCTTCCCTTTCTGGCTCCGTGTAGGAGCTGGGGCGGCTCTGGGGGCTGCGGGTACGGCACCGTGACTCGGGGCGCTCGGTAGGGCGCGGTGGCTCGCCGTGTGCGCGGATTGTGTTTCTCTGCTGGGATTTATGCAACGGAGGGGGTGGGGAGGAATTTATTAGATAATTTCTGAAAATCCCGTGCCCCTAAATGCACAGCTTTTTCTCCGTCAGCAACTGCAAAGGACTGATTCTTTGCAGTTTACCAGTCAGAGCTGACAATACACCCACGCACGTATGTGAGCGTCTTATATAATACTTACGGTTTTTTTACCAGGCATAAGCGAGGTTTATTTTTGGTTTCTAAAGTCTTGTGTGATTGCAGCCTTCAGAATTCAAGAAATATTCCTTCTGCTCGACAGAGATTTAACTTGGCAGCCTCTTTAAAACAAATAAATCATCATGGCTGTTACCAGAAAGAAGCTGTTTTCATCCTGAGTTGAAGTGCGGTAGAAGGGGCTGTCTGGAGCGAGCAGCAGGCAGTCAAGGGAGGGAAAGAGCGAAAAGAAATGTCCTAATGCAGAGACTGGTATTAGGTTGTTTGGAGGGCGAGACTGCAGTTCCAGGCAGCAACAGCAGCAGCTTTATGACTGTGTGTAATTACAGAGTGATTGCATAGGACAGCATTGTTGGAACGAATACGTATGCATGGGCCATTGTGCAAGATTTCTGTGCTGAACAAAACGTAGATTTGCATTGCAAATACTAAAATGAGAAATTATTTTGTATTGAACTGCCACGTCCCTCTTAGACTTCGCTGAAGAATTAGAAGGGGGGAAAAAGGAGAAGTGGAGTGAGGCTGATTGTAGAAGACAGAGCTCTGAAATACTCAGCAGAAATGCCACCTGTAGTGCCTGCAGTCTCAGGGGACACAGCAAGCTGGTTGAATCTGTGGGTTTGCTTTTCTGAAGTGATCATGCAGAAAGTGAAAATCAGTCCGGTTTGCTAGCAGTCCTGCAGGTTTCGTGTAATTTCTGATGTCATCTTTTTTCTTGTTTGCTGGTGTGGGGGAAAAAAATCTCTATGCTGAGTTCAGCTGTCTTGTGTGGAAATGGAGAGAAGAGCACTGAGGAGAGTTTTTGTGTCAGACCACAGACAGTCACGAGGTTGAAAGCAAAGCAAGGTTGAACATAAGTTCTGAACATGCTGTTTCAACTTAAGTGGTTTTTATGAAGAGTTTCATATTGCTTAGTGATCTTGCTGGCAATGAAACTGATAGGACAAAGTGTTGGGAGTGTGCCACAAACTCTGCAGAAGCATGGTTTTGACTGAGACTTTGAAAGAAATGATGGGCAAAGTCATTGTAGATACAAATAAGAGTGCATAAGATTGGATTTTCAGAGATAATGGTTACCTGTAATTTCCATCAGTTTAATTTTGTTTGGAAGTCCTTGGGATTAATGAAAAGTCTGATCCAAAAGATTTCAGATCTGGCATTCAGAAATTTGCCTTTCCAGAATTAGAGAAGATTTTCTGAAAACATTGCCCTTAGCAGTCATTGCTGAGGAGGTGATGAACGCTGGGAAGGCTTGTCTTGAGCACGACTATGGAAAGTGCCATAAAAAATGGAAAGTTGCTTTAAAAGTTCTTGGTATTCCATTAGAACATGCTATGTCAGTTAAACACACAGACTGTCTTACTGTTGTTACTTTCTTCATGCTGCCATCTAAATGCTTTGTGTAAAACATATGTAACTTGGCTAATGAAGAATATAATAATGTGCTGAAGCTGTTTGTTTTGCTTTGTTGTTTTTTTTTTCTTTTTTCTTCTCTCTAGCATGGAGCTGATTAACACAACACTGGACTTATCACTCGACAAATTTAGTTTCACAGTGATCCTTCTGTAACTCTAATGGAACATTTTAATACAAAACAAGCAAATATCAAATATCTTTCCATCTTTGCATTACTGTGAGGTTCTGTTTGTAGGTTTTTCTTTGTATTGCACTTCATGTCTTGACTGGCTTATATATACATATATATATATATATGCCATCCTTGGTGTTCAAACATCAGTGGCTTCTGGGGAAAGCCCAGAATTGCGCTTAAGTATTCCTTAAATCATTTGTGGTAGTGGTGCATTTCAGTCATTCCTTATGTTAGCTTTTGCTTTCCACAGTTTAAGTGGTTTGAGAAAATATTTCCGGCTAGGGTTCTTTGGACTTGTATACAAGTGAGGAGATAACTTTTACATCTGTGAGTTGTCCTGTGGTACTCAGGGGAATTAGTCATAGGCATATGTTTATTGCCTCTTTGCAAAAGGGAGCTTAGCCATGCTAGCCTTTACCCCACCAAGGAGCATGAGAATAGTGGTGATACGAAATGATGAAGTCTGTAGCGCAGTAACAGTCTTCCAAGATCCTACATACTCCTTCCAGAGGTGAATTTGTGCCTCTGCATTTTCATTCTTATTGTCATCCAAAAGTGGTAGCTGCAGAACTGCAGGTATTTTCAAGCCTGTTGTGCTATTCTGTCAAGCTTCAAGGCGCCTCAGCAGAGGGTCTCTACCTCTTGTTGGAAGCAGCCATCTTGGGGGTGGGAGCAGCAGGTGTGGTGGAAGGGTAGGGGCTCAGGAGAGAAGGGAGACAAATGGCTGCTATAAATCAGAATGGCAATCTGTCTAGTCTGTGCTCCTGTCTTCAAAGGTAAGAGGAGTTACTATGTATTTCAGAAATTCTTGGGTATTTTCTACTCAGGAAATTCATCTAGTATTCTCTTCAGCTTAGATAAATATTCAGCAGCTGCTTTTGTGACCTACTGATCTAACCATGGATTTAGGATGTTCAGAGGGCTTGTATTAGGGATAAGACATTACTGATTTTTTGTTGAGGGAAGAAAAAAATAAGGCATTGCATGACGTCTTAGTATTGGTTACATTAAATTACAGCTTATGCTAAAATCAAGTGCTGTAAGTGTGCGTATTTTTTCCAGTGCAGTTAGTTGTATGCCAAGTGACATAAAAGGAGAGAGAAACTACTCAGTGTTCATCATACAAAACACTGGTGGGGGCAGAAGGCAAGCATACAAGTTTTGCAACACATGCCCAGAAAGCTGGCAAATTCTGGCATGGGCAAGCCAAGGTTAATGAGTCAGCTTCCAAATGGAAGACTTGTCACTGAGCAATTTGTAAATGGGAAGGACGTGCTGCTAATTCAAGGAAATATCATCCTTAGCTCCTCCCCTAATAATTGGGATAGAGTGGCACAGAACTATCTGTCAGAGGGGAGTTGTTTGTGCTTGAATCATGTGTTCTCTCTGGTGCGATTTCAGCATTCAGACCAACAAACCCATGTCGTGCGATGCGTAGATCCATGAAAGAGGCGATTGCTCAAGCAATAATTTAAGTCTTTGCATTGCATGCCAGCAGCTTGCATGCCGTGTGAAAGATCCTTGGCAGCTACAGCAGCTCCCAGTGCACAAATGGCATGTGTTTCCAGCACGAGGACGCTCAATGGGTGCTATGCAACGTTTTGCATAACTTCTGCTTCAAATGATGTCCAACTGTACCCTTCTAGAGTGCTCTGTTGATCAGCTCGAGCAGATGAAAAATACACAAACTGTTATGAGAAAAAGCTGTATTCTCCTCACTGGAAAAAAATGTGAGTGCAAGCTTTTGGCCTGGAGCCAACATTCAAGTATTCAGGAGCAAATTAGCAAGTGGGGATGCAGAAATAAATGTTGCAATTTAATTATTTGCTTTTCTGTACTGAGGCTTTTTATCAAGTTTGATGCAACTTAAAACCACTTCATTTCCAGGCCCAAATTAATATAATCCACTATATTACGGTATGGAATATGTATAGATAGATATTCTTTGAAATTCCCAGCTTTAAAATGGTTGTTCACTTTAAGCATAAATTACATGAATGCATTGTGTTGCACTGATAGCTGCTGTTGATTAGGAAGTTAAAAACTGGGAAAAAGCAAAATTTGAAGGGCGGAGGAAAGTGGTTGGTATTTTTATTTATTTAACAGCATCTTGAAAGGTCTGCAGCAAAACATGGAATAACACTTTCCCTTGTAGTCTTTAGAATCTGAGAAACTGCAATTTTCTCTATTGTTTGACTTCAGTGTTGGTGAAGACTGAAACCAGTTAAATGCTATTAATGAAGCAGTGAACTGAGAAAACAGTTCTGGTGCATTTTCTGACTTTATTTTACTGATTTGTTACATGTTCAGCATTAGCATACGAAGCAATTGATTCCAATTCCAAAGCAATTGGAATCAAGTCAGTATTCAGACCTTACTTCTCTGCTATATACTATATTCGCACATGAAAATTGATTCTCAGCTCCTTGGCATTCCCCAGCACTATTAGGAGAGGTTGAATATCTTTCTTGTTGATCTTAATTTAGTGGTTTTTTTGTATTTGGTATTGTTACTGCTATAGTGGCCAAGACAGGCATTAGTTTTGACTGCAAGGATTGTTCTTGTCTTTTTATTGAGAGTGTTTAAATGAGAAGACTTTAAAATACTGTTTTGGCTTTGCAGTTGGGATGTGGTGTGGAGTTGTATGGTTGATTCCCAGCTACCAGGTCAGCTGCATCACTTTGTTGGGGATAACTGGAATCTGTCCTCTGAAGCTGTGCTGTGTGTCACTATACCTGCCCGAATGCCTGTCACCTTGTCATTGGTGTGCACTGGGATAGTTTCAGAATTCTGAATAATCTCCACATTGTTTAGTTATAGAATATGATGTTGTGTGATTTCAAGCTCTATGTACTTGTGTACGCTTAGGTGTGCATCTCAGTCTTATTTCTGTGTGTACTTACGATTCCTTGAGCATCTCCTTTTGGACTCGTATATCTGCCTCTTAGCATTCAGTCATAAATTATACTATTTAGAGTTTTATAGTTATGTGAATCAACCGCTCTTTCAGTTTTGCAGTATCCTTAACCATTCCGGTTCTTGATCCTGAATGGGTGACTTCAGATATTGAAAAGTAAAACAAAGTGCCATAAAAAATATCGCTGTGATTTTACTTGACTTTTTGCAGTTAAAAATGTCTTATTTTCAGGTTTTATTTCTACCTGGGTAATGTGTTCTTCATTCTTTCAAGCACTTCCTGGAAGTGAAGTTTGCTATGTCTGTGGGAAATTACTATGCTTGGGTGGTGAAGAATTTATGGTGCATTTTCCTGTTTTTTAATTGGTTCTACATCATTTCAGAACAAAGTCCTAGCAAACACTAGCAAATCCCTGTTGAGAAGAGAGAGAGCCACAGCCCTAAGGCATTCTGGTTGCCATGATGACAATTTAAGATGCTGGAGATGTTCATATATATGTGAAACTGGCACTGAAAACTGACTGCCTCTATTGTTTAGTTTCATTTCATGGCTTAGAAAATTCTAAGTTGAACTATTGTTGTTGAACCTTTTTTTGTCAAACTCTAGATGTTATCCTACATGTGACATGCTAAACGTTGGGAATGTTTGTAACACAGTCTTCATTACATTGAACTGAAGTTGTAAATTTAGTTGGAATCTTTGTTTTTTGGAAAACTGTTGATTTCTTTTCCAAATTTTTAGAAAATACAAATTTCCAATACATACATGGATAAATCACGTAGGCTTTCTCCATCAAAATTTGTTCAATAAGGATGTTTGAATGGGTGTTGAGATGCTGGGGGAGGAATGTATGAATATACTATGAATGAAAGTTAGGAATCAAAATGCATTTCTGCGTTCTTATTATTAGAGTTTAAATTATCCTCCTTGGGTGTTTGGAAAGTTGTTTGCACATAAAGGGTGTTATTGCAAGTAAACAGTCTGCAAAAGCATTGCATTTGCTTATGGGCTTCATTATTTCCAATTCAATCTCAGTATTTAAATTATCTTTATTACTATGATTTTTTATAAATATATGCAAGTATACAAAACACGTTCAGAAACTTCTTTCCTACTGAAGCAAGAGAGTTGTTTTGACTCTTTTTTGCCTTAGCACTATTTGTTCTTTGGTGAAAGTGAAATACTTCAGCTCTGACACTAGCTGCCTTTTTTTTGCTGTTACTGCAGTGTTTTTATTTAGAAAATGTTCTGTAGTAAAATATTCTTTTACTGCTGAGGAATGTGGAGCTCCTTATGAGCGATTCATTTTAAATCGAATTCATGATGCAAAAAGAATAAACATTTGACATACTGAGGTAATAAAAACCTGGGAAGATTGGAATGCGTGATACTTGCTCTTAGATTATATGCTTAAGCAAATAATGGGCTGCCTCACAACCAACTTAGTTGAAGTCAGTGCTTCGTAATTCTTTAAAAAATGAACAAATCTGATCTGAAGAAGATTTGAAGTTTCTCATTTGCATAAATTAACATAGCTAGCTTACCTTTACAAACAGGGAATCAAGATACAGAGAGCTTTGTTCAGAAAATAAACAAAATGTTGATTTGAATTCTTGTGCAGAATTCTTCTACAGCTGGACAAACACTTAAGGAACGACTGCTACTGTTAATAAGTTGCACACTGAAAGATTTAATTTCCTCATTCAGGTAGCCTGTCCTGGCATTTTAATGCAGGCTAAGCTGCCTGCTTGCACATGTGTTCAAGGATGCATGTTTTTCTGTTTGTTTGCCTACGAGTGACGTAAGCATATATATATGAAGTTGTGCAGCACAGGAAGCAAACAAATGAAAGAACTCAGGCATGTTTGTCATGAAGAAGCAAAGCATCCTCCAAAAAAGACAAAAGAACATGATTCCGAGACTTTTCATTGGCCTGCAGGCTGTACTGATGATTTTTAACAAGTCTGTGGATATCTCCACAAGGCATCTCTGTCAGAGATGTCATTAGGCAAGTATGGGAGCAAAGGCAGTGGCCCAAATTCTTGCCAACATCAACAATTCCTTGGCCACATGGATGGGAATAGTTGCTTAAAGAGACAGACAGCTAACCTGATACTTGGAGCTGGCAGTAAAACAGCTGTGTTGGCAAGGTGCAGCTTCTTTTGTGCCGACTGTCACTGGGTTGGATGACGTGTAGCTGCAAAGAAGCAAACTCCAGCATTCAAACTGGTTCGCATGCGAGTTCACCAAAAGGCAGAGACACTATAGAAGTTTTCAGCAGTTCTTTGTTGTCTAATGCAGAAAAATAAGTTGCTAAGGAATAAAATGTTCAGGCTTTCTCTAGTCTCCTGCTGAAAATTTGAGCAGAAATCTGCTGATGAAGTTTGTGAGAGTAATTCAAATCATTCTGAGATAGGCTGCTTCTCCTGCTCTTTACATCATGAGAGCTAATCAAGACTGCTCCTAATTCTCAGGCTTTATGACAGATAAATTCGCAGTTATGCTATTTTTCTTTCAGGTTCTGTGCCTGTATGGTTTCACTGCAGCTTTGTGCCATTTTAGTTGAGTAATATGTAACAAAGGTGTGGACTACACTTAGACCTTTAGGTGATCTATAGATAACCCTTTTGTTGAAAGCAAATTTGAGGATCTGATCTGCTAGTGAAGGTTACAATCTGTGACTCTGCACAAGTACTTCTTATGGAGGCCTGTTTGCAGGGACACAGCCTGGAAATTGAAGTTAGAGAGTGCTTTCTAATGTATTAATTGAGTTAAAATGTTTAAGAAACAGCAACCATACGCTTGGTAGAATCCATACTTCTTGGTAGAAATCCTGTGGCTATTGTTTAGCCTTTAAAAATCTTGACTAAAATCTTACTCTTGGTCTCTTATCAGCCCAAAGTGCCTTTAGTATTTTATCTCCTGGTTTAAATAGTGTTAACAACAGGTAGCTGGAGGGAGGGGGAAATGTTTGCGTTTGTCATTCCATTGAGACTTTTATCTGTCTGTAGATGCAACAAGGCGCCTATACTGAAACTGAAATAGTCAGCAGTGTGGAACATGTACTTGGAACCTAGACAAGCATGCTCTTTGCCCTGACCTAGAGTGTCATCAGGTCTTCCAGTCACAGAATTTGCTGTTTCTAATACACGAGTCTACACAGTTACAAGCTGTTGGGCAATAATGAGCAGAGACAGAGTTGAAAGAGAAGGCAAACAACAAAAACAAACAAAAAAAAACCCCAAAACAACAAGCAAGTTAAAAACAACCCTCCTTGCAATGAGGACACGCTGACTGATATTATAGAACATGCATTAAAACAGACTGTAGTTTACATTATTTGTGCCTTGTTATCATCTTTCTTTCAAGGCAGGTAATTGTCTTCCTAATCTGGTAACAAAGGGGCTATAGAGCCATGCTTTGATATTGCACTTAAGGGCATAACCGGAGGGGGGGTGTCGGAAGGAGACTCTGCTGCACCCAGAGGGCTAATTGCTTTGCTGGGGTCCTGTTGAGGGGAAGGTGTGATTTCGGAGTCTGAATTCACAGCTGCCCTGGCTGTTAATGTTGTCAGCTACTTTTGTGCCGGGAGTCACAGAGAAGAAGTTGTGTTGCTCAGAAAAGGCTATAGGCACTCTTTTAAATCCAGGAGTCTGTGCTGTGTGCTGCCAGCAGACAGTGACACCTAAGCTTTAGGTAGCATAGCAACTCGTTTTCATTCACGTGAGTGTTTGCACATAGTTTGCACGTGGGCCCTTTTGACTGAACTTTCTCTGTACACCCTGGTTAAAAGGATGGTTTTCTGTTCCCTGAGAGAATCTTAGTCCCTTTACTACCCGTAACAGAAATCTGCAATGTGGAACTGAGACTTCTGGTTTCCTCTGTGAAAGTGAGGCACCAATTTCTGTATGGAGCAGACTGAATAGAGATTTTTTCTTGCCAGATTACTCACATAGCTTTAAATCAGGCAGTCAGTGAACAGAGCTGTTAGCTCCATGGTTCTGTGCACTTACTGGTTTGTCTGGCTCCTATGCTGAGGTTTTCTCTTGTTTCTCATCTGTGTAACTTTGGCAGTGTGATCAAAAATGCTAAAGATAGAAGAAATGGAAGAGCTTTGTCCTTTGGTGCTTGGTTCTGGAACGTTTTTCAAAGAGTATTTTAGACCTATCAGCTGCTATGTTAGGTTTTCATTGTGAAGATCAACAGAACTCAGCTTTGCAGTGTGTTTAAAAAGTATTCTTAAGAAAGCTGTTCTTTCTATGTGACTTGATTTGTGAGAGAAAAGTGGTGTTTGGAGGTGGGATGGTGTTCTGTGCTTAGTGACAGCTATAACTGAGTTATTACAAGTGTCAGAATTTGCTTGGGAGAATCGCTCTAGTTGAAGTGTGGAATGCCTGACTGTTTTCTAATAGTCGCCTGCACAGTACAGTTTAGATGCGTGGAGGGAATGAGAAAACCTATTGACATCTTCAGTTACTCAACTGGTTTATTTTTGGGAGCTGATGAATTGGCAGGACATAGTGACCCTGCGTGAAGGGGAGAAGTGACTTTGAATGCAGGAAACTTGGTGAATATTTTATCAGGTTTCTTTCTACTATATCTCTGTGGCATCTTTAATGAAGATTTTAACTCTGCTTTCCCACTGGGTTTTTTTGTGTGTGGTGTTGATAAGTTTTTATGAAAATGTGATATCACTCTGCAAACAAGAAATTGTGTGATGCACAACACAGCATATTTGAAGACAGGTAGGCTGTCTTGTTTGACAGAGGGGAGAAGAAAACTCTTTTAGGCTGTAGACTGCTATTTTGTAACCCCTTACTATTGTTGGATCCTCCCTAGGGAATGGCTGTAGCCCGGGTATGAAATTGGTCCTGGGTACAAACTGCTGCAAAGTGGAAAAGGCAGAGCTGTCTTGCACACAAATACTCTTGGATTGCAAACAGAAGGAGAAGTACTGGTTATGCAGAAAAGCACGGTTGTATTTTGTATGACGTTGGTACAGCTTTTTCACAGCAGCTATACAGACCACTGCAAGCAGGATCAAAAATTGACAGTAACAACTGTGAAGTGTTGCAGAAACATTGCCCTTCCTATTATAAGTTCTCATCCCATGACTGGCTTGCACAGAGCTATTACCACTTGGTGAAAAACATAAGAAAGACTACGAACAAGAAAGCTTCCTTGTGATGTGTTCCTCCCAGCTGTGCTGCTGCTGCAGTCCTTGCATGGAGGACTGATACAAGGTCATGTGGAGTTTATTTTGGACGAAAATTGGCTTTCTTCTGGCCTCCAGTATTCTGTGCTCTTATGTTGTCAGAAATTCTCAACTTATACCATCAGTTTAACTGAGAATTTCTTTAGCATTTGAAATAAGGTATTTGAATGTGCACTGTGGATAGCGTTATTCGCAGTTGTCATAATGAATGCAGCTTTAACTTTTTGTTCCTCTTAATCACTGTCTCCCTTTGCTCATACAACTCACTGTGGTCTCACAGCAGCAGTTCAGATTTTCTTGCAAATGCTGAATTTTGAGAACAGATGACTTAGCAATCGCTTTGATGGGAAGAGCCACTGATGAAATTTTCCTGTCTTACTGCAAAAAGTTTTTAGAAATGGCAGCAGCTGAAGAAATAAAGCAGAGGTTAGTTACCATTTAGCGTGCTGTGTGGACTTCCGGAGTCTATTTTGCTTTCAAGCGATTATGTGAATAATTTCTTTTAATAAGGAAGATCTGAAAAGTTCAACATAATGTGCAGAACGATGTCAGCTGACAGCTTCTCTGTTCAGCAACAGTTCTTTACTGTTCTTAAATACAGCTGCTGGAAAAAATGTCTTCATTCTCAAATCTGAATTGAAGGCAGTGATGATATTGTTCTGGTATGACTATTTTTTTTCTGGAGTGTATATTATACATTTGAGTTAATTTTTCTCCTCCATATCCTCGGTACTATTTTTAAGTTTAATTTTAGTAAACATACAGCTTACTCATTTGCACAGCACTTTGGTTTAGTTGGTGCTAGATTTAGGAGTCAAAGCTTTCTTTGTCACAGTTACACTAAAAAATAATTTTAAAAGTTATGCTGAAAAATATTGTGCTCTATTTTCTCCCCTTTGTAGATCACTTTACACACAGATCTGAATTACAACAAATAGCTTATTAGTTAAACATATATGTATATATATATACATATAATGTGTATATATAAATGTATGTATGTCATTACACTTTCATGTTGCTTAATAGTTTTTTTGATAACTTAAATTTCAGGAAGTGAGAAAATCTACGAAGCCGTGGATGCTTCACTTACGTGATCTGCATTCCCAAATGTAAATGAATGAGTGCTACAATTGCTATTTACTGCAGGGATTCTATGAATAAGCTGAAGCCTGTGTAATTTGATCAGACTGCTTGTGTAGGGCTTGTTTATTTGGGGGGATAATACATCATTATGAGAAAAAATCCATGCAAGTAAACTGCTTATGAAGAATGTTCTCAATTTAAACTGGTTCTTACCTGTGTTTTATGTAGTCGTAAAATAAATGTATGAGTATATATGTACAGTATAGCTGTAATATATACCCAATGTAAACTAAAGCTACTTAGTGATCACAGATCCTTATTGTTGTGACTTCAAATAAGAAGTGCCTTGCAACTAGCATTCTTGCTTTCCTGCCTGACAAAAAGACAATGTCGGGACAAAAATGTCCTGATAGTGTTAGGGAAACACCTTTGATCAGGCTGCAATCACATTAAGGTCTTAATTTCTTTAAATGTATTGCATGCCTTGGAAGTTGAGGACTGAGGCAGTAGAGAGATACTTTTTGTTGCTGCTTTTTTTTCGTGAAGGTTGTGAGTAGTAACGTAGGAGTAGTTAATCTGTGAAGATCAAAACAAAACTAAATCATTCACTTTCTGCAAAGTCTGAACAGTCCGTTGTAACAAGGCTCTTGTGTCTCATTTATTGTTCCAGCAAGCTTACTTCCTTTCTGATGCAGAAGTTGAAAAAAACAATTCATTACTCACGGCAATGCAAAACAAGTAGTCATAAGTAAGGCCAAAATGAAATGACGATATCCCAGGATGCCTCTACATGCAGGACTCCATGCTCTTGCTGCTGATCTCCATCTGTCGCCTTGCTTGTCTTTGCAGGGTGTTTAGTGCCTGGCAGGGGCAGGTGGGGGAGCCTAAATGGGTGGAAAGGGCCCTGCACGTCACAGCAGCCACAGGTCGTGTCACGCCAGCAGCCTAAGAAGGCCTGGGGGCTGCCAGGCGCCTGGTTCTGAGGGCAGCCTGTGCTTCCTGACCCCTGGGACTGGTGAGTTCAGCTGCGGGGTGAACACAACTCCTTTCAGAGATACTGTTTCTTTAGGCTGGGGCTTGGGTTCTTGTTCAGCAGCTGATGCATTTCATGGGGAAGCGCAACATCGAAAAAGCATGCTTTTAGACTCCAAGTGTCTTTGGAGCAGCTGTGCTACAGCTAAATAAATATAACCCACTGTAAAAGGAAATAACTTTTCTACCAGATATGTGCACAGATGGGTTGTAATCATACTGAGGCCAGCGTTTGCCTCAACAAGGGAAAAAACTGCTCTGTGGAGAGCTATAAATGAAAATTCATTCTTACCCTAGTGTTTTGCATCAGCAATTTGAGAACACTACTCTGTAAGATGCCTAATAGGAATGAGATAGACATCTTAGGGAGTCTGAAAGGCTGAAGGATCTAGGGAGAGACAAGTTACGAAGTAAGGGAGGAACTTTAGGTGCATTACAATTAATCCACAGATGCCTACAGAAGTAAATGGGAGCATGAGCTTTCTGCACTCTGCAGGCCAGCCTTCTACAGCTCGTAGCAAGTTGGTCTCCAATGATTATTCTTACAGTATGTTGATTTAATGCGCAAAACTGCTCCAGGGAATTGAAGCCAAAATTGTGAAATTGGAAAGCTGATCATTTTTGGGTATGTATACAGTTTGTCTGGGTTTGTTGTTTGGGATAGAAAGGGAAAATGTTAGTGTTACTTACAAATATACATCCCTCTTACTCCTCCCCAGAATGACTATGGAAATTATTCCTAGGCAGTTTTAGTGAAGCAGCTAAATCTCTGTCAGTAGTAGAAATCATTGTAAGTACACTGAATAGCAAGAAAAAGAGTAGGTGGATATTATCATGGAAGAGTTACTTATTTGCAATGAACAGGAAAAGAATGCTTTCATATTCTGCTGATGGAAGTTTTACTACTGCAGCTAGGCAAGCAAAATATCTTTACTGCTATGGCTTTAATTTTAAACTATTTATTCAAGAACCACCAGAAGTGTTACTTTACTTGCTTAAGGTATAAAAAGCTTCAGAAGCTGGAATGTGGTAACCAATTTCCTTTTTTAACATTAGACTTGCAGATCTGCTTACTTTAGAATTTGTCTGGGGTGGTACTGAAGTGATACTGGAAGTTGAGCAACAGACAAATGCTTTGTGCTTTTTTTTAATTTAATTTTATTTTTTTCTCCCTGCTGCTGCTGTTAAAAACCCGCATCTCTAAATGTAATGAATGTTAGGGACAGGTATGTGTATGAAAAATTAAAGAAGATTTTCAAGAATTCATAATAAATCTTTCAAGCTATAAGCAGCCCCTGCAATGGTAGTGGTGAAATTTGACACCCAGTATTCTTAACATAGCAAGAAAATAAATGTTTGCTCCTCTTCAAAGTGCAAATATCTACATGTAAAAATAAAGTATATGTATTAATATAAGTAGAAGGTGTGGGCAAACCCTTTATTTCTTTAAAAGTTAGATGAGGAGCGTAACTACAGTGTTGAATAACTGATTTTATTTTAAGGCTTGTAGCTAACCTAAACTGTCCTATTGCATTTAGGTGAGATGGAACTAAATAAATAAATGAGAGGAATTAGAACTTTGAGAATTTAATTAGAAACCACAGTAAATAGTTCTTCCAGGTGCTTAGTTGGATGATTCACATCTTCTGAAGCAGTGATATCTTTGTGGAACTAGGTAGGTATATTATAAGTGGACAACATCTTCCAGAAAGTGGACAGAATGTGATGGGAATGTAGGAGCAGGAGGCAGTGCATCTGCAGGGAGTAATACACTTGTGGCTTCAGAAAAGTGGTATTTTATTCTTCTTCATAGTCCTCCTCCCATTAGCCTCTTCTGTGATACAGTAAGAATGGAAACAAAGCTTTGTACTTGGTCTCTGTTTAAAATTGGAAGTAGTAAATTCTTCAGCTTTGAAAAACGCCAGAAACTTCGGGCATCCGAAGCTGCTTCACAATGAGGGGGGTTTCCTGTACAGGGGCAGGTGGGAAGCTTTGTGCCAAACGCGGGGTTCTACATCTTGGAGGGGGTGAGCTCAGGATACCTGAGGGGTAGAAACTTTGTTGGCTTAAGCAAAGCTGTAAGGTTGCATGATCGTGATACAGAAACGATGTAAGTTTAGAAGTCACTCTGTCATCTGAACTTATTTTCTGGATGGTCTTAAAATATGTAGATGGCTATGAGTGTGATTTTTGTTTGTTTTTTGTTTCTTTCTGCTGTTCACTTTCTGGCTGACAGTACTTTGGCTACTCTGATTTAGCATGTTTCATCTGCAAGGGAAAATTGCATGCTGATTATTCAAGATACTTAACAAAGAGAGAGAACAAAGCCAGGAATATGAGTAGTGAGAGATTTAAGAACAGAGTTGACATAACATCTTAATCTACTGTAATAGGTGAATTTCATCACACTTGTGTCCAAATTATTACTTGTTCTTTCTTTCTATGTAATGCTGCGACTTAACATTCCTCACGCATAACTCTCAAGGCTTTTTATTTTAGTGAGCAGCTGCTATAAATACTTAGCTTTTTATGGAAAGGGGAAAAACAAGACACACTTTCATCTCTTGTGTGTTGTGTTTAAACCCTTGCCCCTATTTTTTTTCTCCATGACGCTCCATTATATTTCACAACCAAGTGCCTACGAAAGCACTGGTTTAGCTTTCCCCTTTCATTTCCCAGAAGGCTGCTGTTTGTGCCATGGCACAGCTCAGGCCCCTCAGAGCCCCTCAGCTCCTTGTGAGTTCCGGGCAGGCTGAGCTGCTGCTGCTGCTCATTCTAAAAAAACACCATCAGTTGTGGTCTGAACTTCCCCGGAGATGGGATTAACCAAAACATTTGGAGAATGCAGGGGGGTGGGCGCTCACCTCCTCTAGGGTACCCTCCGGGCAGGAGCAATCCATATGTGTGAGCTTCCTGTGTGCCTGAAAGCTACTGCCTGTCTGTGTTGCCTGGGATATGGTGCGGTTTTTGGGAATGAGGCTGTGAAGAAAGGATTATATATGTCATTTAAATACTAGAACTGTGGCCTTATAGGGTTTGAGGGCTCCCCTTCAATTTTTCTTTCTCTGAATTAAAAGCGTGTGATTTTATGCCAGTGATGATCATAATAGTAAAAATAGATTAAAAGATGTATCAAAGAGAAATTATTCATAGCATAAATCAGTTTATTCCCTTCTTTCCTCATTTTAACTTTTTACAGCATGCAGAGATGTGATGTGGTTATTCAGCACTATTACCTAATCCCTAGACAAAATTATTCTTAATGTCATGAGTCCTGGGCACTAATATGGCCAAAACTGGTATGTCACTGTGCATATATGGCTTATAGGTAGCAACTCTATTAAAAGCCAGAAAAATATTCTTAGATCCACAAGAAACCTGCACTGACTGCTATATTCCTGAATGTATTGTTAAGCATGGCATTTCGTAGTATCTCATGGGCAGATTGAAATGGAAATAAAAGTTTCAGGTAAGTTTCATTTACCCTTTAGCCAACTTAAGAATGGGACGTCAAACTGAATAAGAAACTAGAGATGATTAAAAGGCATCCTGAGCTGCAGTCCATATTTTGTCATAGACCTCTTCAGACAAACCATTTCTTAGCGCCTCTCTGACTTTGTCCTCTTCTATAAAAGGGAATAATTGCACTTCCCTCCCTTACTGAGGTGTTGCCAGAGTATGTGTGTTAAAGAGTATATGATGCTATTATTCTGTGATTGTGGGGCCATATACCTCCAAAAAATAGAAAATTCTGTAATCCAATTTCTGTACTATGGCACAAGAAATGAAGCCATGGATAATAAGGGGGGGGTATACTTGGCTATTGTTGTCATTAAAAAAAATTATAGATTTTAAAAAAGCTACAACCCCACCAATTCAATTATGTTCACAGAAATGGCAGAGTCCTCCCCCTGCAGAACTTGTGAGCTGTACAAAGGCACTGCAGAGCACTGCATCTGTGCAGAGGGTTGGTTAGAGGTCTCTTGTGTGATACTGCCATAAATGCTGTTAGTTTTCCACAGGTATAGGTGGGCAAACCTTTACTTACCTTAGAAAACACTGTAATTTGATATCAAAGTAGCCTTAGTATTGACACAAAGAAGGGGAAAGTTCTAGAGGATGTATAAATTGGTATTGTTTTATACTTTTTCCCCTAAATCTGAATGCATGTGTTTAAAATGAAGACACTTTATCTGACATCTTGTGGATACAGTCTTCAGTTGCACTGTGTGAAGGATTAAACAGAGGATGGAATGAAAATCAGGGAAATCCAGAAGAATAATCTCTTAAAATCATAGAATCATAGAATGGTTTGGGTTGGAAGGGACCCTTAAGGTCATGTATTCCAGCCCCCTGCTGTAGGCGGGGACACCTCCCTCTAGACCAGGTTGCACAAGGCCCCATCCAGACTGGCCTTGAACGCCTCCAGGGAGGGGTCTTTCTGGCTACCTGTTTACTCTTTAGTGCAAAGCAAGTCACTTTGTCTCTCTGTGTGTACCTAGTAAACGTACAGAATGTTGCACATTAGGTATGGGATGAGGTTGGATGATTGGCGTTAATCTATTGCTTTAGCTGTGTCAAAGTGGTATGTAAACACTAAGTAGGTCCAATAACAGCAAGTTTGTTTGTGTGTAAGTTCCTTTTACTGCTTTCCTCAAACTGAAGCTATATTCAGTGTAAAATCTGGTAGAATGCTTTTCTGCCTCAGTTGGTCCATGGATCCTAAATGCTTTTCCAACTGGGAAAACAAACTGTTTCTGTGTAACAAACACCAGCCTGCTGGCAGAAGGCTGGACATTGTTTCTTATTGTTTGGAGACCTGTTAAAAATAGTAAAGTCATCAGGAGCTGTGGGATGTAGGTTGCACTAGTGATCTGTTTGAGATGAGTGTTATCCTGCTGGTGGAAAAAAGCCAGATGTGTTATGATTGTAAAGGAGCACTGGTCTCACAATTTCTTTTTTCTTCAGTGTAGGAGGATCAGGTTGATTGAATCCATGTACTTTAAGAGTTGGTTACATAGTTAGCGCTTTGTTGTTGTTGTTGTTCTGAAACTTATTATGATTATTTTTAAATACTTAGCAATTTATTTTGGAATGGACAACTGCTTAGAACTTACCTGCTTTTCCAGTAAGATGGTGTGTATCATTTATGGCCTGTTTTTTCACAAGTAGAAGGGACTTTACTGTTGGTTTTATTGGCAGTCATATCCTCAGCAAATATAGTTTGTAAAGCATAATATTGAGTGAGTGACCCAGAATATTATAACTTCAGTTAGAATGTGCTTATAGAGTGAACTAGATACATATAGAAAGAAATGTAAATGCGTGTTATATTTCTAAACTGCTTAACTCTCACAAAATTCCATGTGCAGGTGGATAAACACAAAAGCTTTTGTTTTTCATTTCATGTTTAACAATCATTGTGACTTTAATTTTGTCTTTTTCTAACAATTGAGTTCTTTGCTCAATTTAAAATAGTTTGGCAATGATTCTTAGTAAAGGATACTTTTCCTTGTGCTGATATCGAGCAGTTTTTTTCCATATCAGTTATTAAGTGCAGGACAGATCATTTTGTTTCAACTAAGGCTGTAGAGCTGCTTATTTCAGGAGGTTTCTGATTTTGCTCTGAGTAAGTTCGAGACTGGTGTTGCTTGTGCCTGGTTGTCAAAGTGCTTTACAGCACTGGTTTGGTCAGTAAGTACACTGTAGGAATGGATGAAGCTTACTTTGGATAAAATCCAGCATTGGTGCCAACCATCTGTTCTTTCCTCCATTGAAATCCCTTACTGTAAATGGAGGAGGGTCTGGTTTTGGGCAGGTAACTGGCAGGGAGCTCTGAATCCAGGGGCCTGAATGATGCTCTGATTCTTCAACTAAGGAAGCCAAAATCTGAGTGTTTTCAAGGCCCCTCATTCGTTGAAGTTCTGTGATGGCTATATTTACTCTTAATTTCCATTTGCTTAGCTGCACAGTTGATCATAGCATAACATACAAGTGCAATAAGGAGATTCTCATACTCAGAAGTGACAAGACTTCTTAAAATGCATTATTTTAGAAATCTGAAGTTCTATCTCTGCTATTAGTAGTTTTTGTAAAAGCTCCGTCAGTTCTGGCATCTGTTTGGCTGCAAATGTGGATGTGGACAAACTGTCATCAGCCCTGCTCTAGCTTAGGTAAGTATATTTCTAGGCAGAGTAGTGCGGAGAGAGGCGTATAACAAAAGAACAACTGTGTGTTAATATTCATGTGACCTTTTTGCCTTCGTATTTTTGGCTTCCTCTCTCTTCTTTGGTTATTGTTATGCTATTGCATCATGTCTCAAATTACACTTAAGTTTTTTGTGGAAGAATCTTTGTCTGGTGTATTAGCAGGTAGTGTTAAAGATAACATCACTTTTATTACCTCCAAGTACTTAATGAATATCAAGGTATTGGGTTTCAGGTGTTATTCTCATTTTATGAATGAATCTGAAGTGTCTTGCTTGAGATATATGTCTGTAGCAGAGCTGGAATTTGATCCCAGATCCTCTCAAGTTCTCCCTGTGCTTTTCATCCAGCCAGCCATGTGAAGCTGGTGATGACTGCTGGATGGTATAATGCATGTATTCCAGGAGCTATAGTCAAACTGTTAAGTGCATTTGTATTTCTCATGAAGAAGCTTAAGGGAATGGAAAGTACCATCTCTCTGACCTTTCCCTTTCTTCTTCTCCTATAATATCTAGGCTCTTACCTCTTACAAACTCTTGAAGGAATGGGTGAAGCACCCAAACTGTGTATACTGGGACACTTAGAAGTCTGTCTGTCTTTGTGTTGGAGTACTAGAGAGATAAAGATGGAAATAACTGAATCTGCAGCAGTTTTTCTTGCTATAGTCTAATGCGATCACATGCATTTTTTACTCAGGGCAAAAGTGCAGAGAGATTTAGTCTGTCTCTGGGGTGTATCCATCCAGTTCTGCAGCTGGTGTGTTTGTGGTGGGAGAGGCATGTAGAGTGAAGGATGCACTGCGGCTATGTCAGCTGTGTGAGAACAAGCAGTTTTTGGCTTGCTCTCTGTCATTCTGACTTTAGAGAGCCTTCCGTAATTCCTGTATGTTGGAGTGAGCATTGCTCTCTTTGTTGCTAGCAACTGCCTTCCCTGACAGCTCCAAACAAAAAAAAAGCTTAAAATAGCTGTCTAGGAGCTTACAATTAGAAGAACTATTAACCGGTTTCCAGTGGGAAAGCATAGGACATTCAAGTAACTTTACAAAGACTGGAAGCAGTGGTTCATATTCCTTAATTGCTCTCTCTGCTCTCTAAGGCTGCTTAAAGTATTTCAGTTCACAGTATTTGTCACTATGATGGATTATAATTAATATTCTAAACTTCAGTACAGTTTATAAACATTAACTAATTTTAGAATGTGCTCTGTATATATTTTGTTAAAGTGTAATTCTGCACGGTGTTTTAAAGCCATTTGTAAAGAAGGGCCTTCCTGCATTTTTGTTTACAAAAGTCTGGTTTACGTAGCTGTCTCTTTCTCATAGTTCTCTCCGAGAACTGCATGTTGTTACAGTGCAAGATGACAGCTAAGGGTCTGCTATGAATCATGGATCTTTTGTCTTCTCAAAATGAGCACTGGGCAAAACTTCAGTTATTTTGGAAATACCAGTCAAACTTTTGCTTGGATAAATTAAACTGAGAAACTAATTTGTATTCAGTGTAGTTCCTTTTTAAGAGCTGCTAGAAACAACACCATCAATTCCTTCAAAAATGGATCCTTTTTCTGTTATTGTTTTTCCCCCTTCATAGTTTATGTCTATTAAGTTTTAGAATTCCACTCTGTTTCTTTAATAGCTGTCTTTTCTCATCCGTGTGATTTTGTTCTGGGAGGCATGTTTGTGTATGCCAGTAAGGACAAAATAATCATCAGCTCTTAATAGATATTTTCTCTGTGATGATTTTTGTGTCTTTTTCATCTTCTTAAAACTAAGTGGAAAATAACAGAAATTGAAAAGCGATCCTCCAAGATTTGTGCTGAGCTTACAGCTTGAATTGAGGAGGGCAGCCCAAACCATAGGTTAATTTTGTCAGGCTCCTTGAAGATGCAGAACTCCCATCTTTATATAACTGTTATCTGAAAATTTCCTTTTGAGACACATCCACGGTGCTTCCAAACCTTATTATTAAAATAAATAGCCTTTCTCTCTGTATCATACCATGTAGTAGAACACATCAATATGCTTAGTTGGAGAATGGAAAAATGATGTCCCTAGGTGTAAGCGGTAGGCCAAAATATAATCAAAATGCATGCTTGGGTGAACTTTGAGCATTCAAATGTAAAGGAAAGCTGCTCAATTAAATAACATACCTGAGAACTCGTTTTCACTGCCACTCCAAATCTCTACCATTCTTCAATTCAGTAGAGCAGAATATTTTACTCCAGTAGGATTTGTATTTCTCTAGTTCTATAACTGTTTCTATAGTTAGTACCTTCTTCTCGAGTGTGCATATTTTTCCCAAACAATGTGGCAATTGTACATTTTGCATTGTTTTGCTCACTGTAGGTAATCGACGCATGATGCTGTGTCTGGAATGACGTAAATAGCATCAGCAGTTCATCACACAAGGTGGTGTAATACCTGCTACCTGATCTTCCTTCAGCACAGCCATTCTCTCCTCTGCTTCATGTCACAAAGCTAATGGATTTCACTTCTGAATGCATGCTGAGTGATTTAATACATATTTATCAGTTCCCAGCCTCTGAAATGGGAAAGTGGAAGTGCTAGCAAAGTCATCTTAACTGTGCTGTGCCTGAGGAAGTCAGTCACAGCTTCTGCCTTCCTCTGCAATAGAAATAGACCAGTTGTGTGAAAACTTTCATTGTCCATAGAAGGCTTTAGTATGTCTGTTCACTTGGACATGTGTGTTCTAGTCCCAGGCAGGCACCCTTCAAGCAATGGTGAAAGTTCTCAAGTGCTCTGGATTGTCTTTTTTCTTCTTGTCATTGTCTGTGAAGCCATTTTCCTTTGATCCTTTACTCCCAATGAAGGGTAAGCTGTAAAACATTCATTTTTTGCTATGCTGTTTGAACAATAAGGCTTCCCATTTCCTGGGACATTATTGATTTTTAGGACTTCCCTCTGATACAGTTGTCTATATTAGTCTCTTATTAGGAAGGGTGGAGTAGTTGATACTTGGCTTATTGCTGTCATCTTTTAAACTGGAGACCGTTCAGTTTTTTCCTGTTCACTTTGAGCTTCTGTTGCTGCTCTTCTGTTGTGCTGGACTCCTGAAAAACATGCCTTTCACTACAGAGACAGGCTTTCTAATCATCTGTGGAAAATGCCCTACTGTATAAAGCGCACTGAAAGGGACATTAAACCATCATTCTCCATTTACCTTTTTGGCTTTCTTGAACTTGGCTTTCTTGTTACTCAGTTGCTTTCAGCCTTCTCCCTGTATCTATCAGGTAGATTGTTATGCTCTGCCTTGTACTGAGGTTACAAGCAATGTCAATTTTCTAGTTTCCCTTTCTCCCTCCTAGGGCAACCTGTAGGAAAGCTTGTTAGCCTTCCTGCTGAAGGTGTCTGAAGGTGGTGAGTGGGAGGCTGCCAACAATCTGTAGGAATTCTGATGCTGCTGTCTGAAAGAAAATGTGACAAAGTACGTGTGTGGGAGAGGCTTCTGAGGGAGAGATTGAAGCTGTTTTCATATGCATAGGACATGGACAAGCTGTGCAAAAGCTTTACAAATCCTCTACCAAATACAAAAACTGTCCCATATTTTCATCACTGCCTTGGTTCTTACCCAAGACTGTTGCAATTTGTGGCAGTTTGATAAGAGACCAATTTCTTTTCACTGGAAAAATACCTTGTTTGTGATATGCCATAAATCTCCAGTCATTTAAAAACATTAAAAACCAACGAAACAAACAAAAACAGAAACAAAACCCACCCACTGAATTATCTCTGTCCCGCTACTGCACTGCAGGAGTTCAATTTTCTTTGCCTTTACTATGTGATTGTAAGTAGCTCATCCTATTCGTACCCTTCTTGGTATGGAGGGGCACTGATAAGTAGTATCCTATATTTTGTTCTTGATTTTTCTTTCTTTTTTTTTTTTTTTTTTTTTTTTTTTTTTTTTTTTAGTCCTGGTTTGTTGCATGATCTCAGAAGTGAGTTCCTTCCCCTCTGTTCCTCATTAGTAAAATGTGTGTCATGGTTCTTACCAGCTTAATACGTACTGGATTTGATGATGTGATGAGCAAGTTCAAGGAGGACTGCTAGATTGCTTTCTCAGGGCGCTGGTTAGCTTTCTACATCTGACTTAAATGCAACAGTTATTCGTGGAATCTGTTAATTAACATTAAGTAATTGAGCTTTCTAAGGGGAGATCAGTAATTTGAGTTGCTGGCAGCAAGAGGGTTTTGTTTAAGGGGAAATGATCTCATTGCTCTAATTTGACAGATTCCCTGCAAGGATCTGAGGTTGTGAAGCTGAAAATGTACATTAGCTAACACCAGGAACATTTTTTGTTTATCACATAAAAAAAAATACAATTGAAATACATAAAAACTAGGATTATAGTGGTGAAACAGAAGATGCTTTCTACTATTTATTTTCTGCTTCCTTAGTTTTCTCAAGGTTTGAGGTGAAATCAGTCTTTCCAAAGTTGTTTCTACCATTCTCTGTCAGAGAACATTGCCTGCAAACAGTCCCAAAAGACATGAGGAATCTGCACAGTATTAACCTGCTTATCATGCCAAATGTAGGAGGTGTGGCAGATAACTGAGCAAAGCACAGGACTGCACGGCCCTCAGCAGATAAATTGAAGAGTAGTGTTTAATGTTACTTCTTTGTGTGAGGTCACAAACTTGGTATGTGAAATTGTGAAGTATTTGTACTTAATGGAAGATAGTGTGTAAAGAAAGAGAGGAAGTAATGATGAGAGTTCATTGCATATACAGAGAAAAAGTGTTAAAAGAGATGTAAAGAAGGACTTGTTATAAGAAGTGATGACAATGGGATGTTTTCTGCTTGTCCATCAAATTAATAACCTTTTTAATGTTAGTTTAAGAAAAATGCATGGAAATAAAAAGTTTTTATAATAAGCTCTCCAGGGTAAGGATAAATAGTGATTGCGTGGTTGCAATGGATAGGATGTCTAAATAATTCTTCAGAAGCTGTTTTCAGTTAGGTGAAATCTATTACTGGGACCTGAGGGCTGTCGCTTGCCTAGTGTGCGACTCTGAATGCCTCGGTCCTGCACTCCTCAGATCTATGTATCTTGAAGTTATTTAACTGAGAGACCTCTTCAGTCCCGTTATATATTTAAATCTTCCAGATGACATTTCCTAAACTGGAGATGGATTTTCTATGCTTTATATTTTCTTTAGTAGGGCTCTAGTGCGGATATGCTGGAGAAATTTTAGCCAAAAATGCTAACTCTAACTTCTCTCAGTAATGTGCCACAGGTAACTTACAGTATTTCATGGAACGAAGGAACATACAGCTTTCGTATCCACTGAATATGCTTATCTAATCCGACATTCCTGTTAATCTAGAAGAAAAAGCTGAACAACACACCACACACACAACAAAATAATAATAATTAAAAAACCAGCCCACAACCCTTAGAAATCTAAAAATATCTGCAGTAATAAAGGAGGTGACATTCAGTTGGCATTTTTCTGAAGAAAAGTTGGAAGCTGTTCTTACGTGCCAGGAGTTCCTGGAAGTGAAAGTAACTGGTGACAGTGTGTGCCAAATTTTACAGTTATTAAAACTAAGTGTACTGATGTTAGGTTTTGCTTTTTCTCTGTGCAGTGTAAAAGCAATGCAGAATATCATGTCTCCAGATATACTGAGGTGTTAAGACACATTATCTTCTGGGAATTATGGTGTCAGAACTGGCACTGTGCTTTGTTTGAAGGTAAGAACTCATCAGAGATTCAGTGCTCCAAAGCACACTTAAGCCTGGAAGTGTGCTGTCACTTTGCTACTTCAGTCTGACTCTTGTGCTGAAATTAGAGTAAAACGAAACCTCAGAGCAGGTAATTGGTTCGGATGATGATAATATGAGCTCATCCCTTGAACTCAGGGAGGGAAGCCTGCTTAGTCATAGAGCTAGCTCTGCTCAGCCAATGAAGCTGCCAAGTGTGAGCTTTCCTGCAGAACAGTCATGCCGCAGCTTCAACATCTATCACTTCAGCTTAAACTATGGACTATTGTTATTAAGATGACCTACAAAAAATCATAAAAATTAATGTTGTGATATTTTATTATCCAACACTAAATGTGCTAAGTCCCCTCCTCTTGGAGACCTCTCAGTTACAATTTCTTTATTTTTGCACGCAGTTGGGAGAGTTGCAATTTTCACTGCT
Source organism: Excalfactoria chinensis (assembly GCF_039878825.1). Classification (NCBI taxonomy): domain Eukaryota; kingdom Metazoa; phylum Chordata; class Aves; order Galliformes; family Phasianidae; genus Excalfactoria; species Excalfactoria chinensis. The sequence goes on along the minus strand of NC_092829.1, from coordinate 32,051,146 downwards.
TTTAGTTTAAAGTACCTGTAACACTTTTCCTCTCCAGTAGTATCGTTTTCACTATGTCTGTTTTTGTACTGCTGTAATTTCAGTTCTTCAATCACTACAGTCTTGTAGAGTGACAAGGTAACTTCTGTAAGTGGCAAGCCATATTTTTAGAAGTCTCCTTGTACAACACAGAGATGCATAATCCCTCCTGGAACTTAGCTCTGATTTTTTATTTTATTTTAGTTTAGTTTAGCTTTTGAGAACTTTGTGTCATTACTCTTTCTACATCTCCTTCCTGAGTGAGGATAATTCTAGGCTCTGTAATACCCATGGCTCCCTATCTAGTAGTGGATTATCCACAGCAAGTGGAGGCTTGGAGAGTCCCATAAACGCAACAATAGAGAACTCTGTTGCTAAAGGTCTTCTGGATAGTTTTGAGGGTGATGGTTGCAAACTTCACCCATCTCTAGGATGAGCATCATGGGTGTGGTGGGTGGTTTGTTTGGTTGGTTGATTTGTTTTGTTTGTTTCTTTTTTAAGGGTTAAAGTAAGCGTTGAAGTTGCATACCTGCTTTTGGGTAATTATCTTTGTATTCTTCCTCAAAGAGTAGAAAATGTGTTTCGGCAGAGCTTCTAAATGTTGTGTTACAGGTTTAAATTTGAGCTCGTGGCATTGTTCTGATACACACACACAAAGTGTTGTTGTTTCAATCATAATTATGTGATTGATCAATAGAAAAGCACACAAACATCAGTGGATGGAAAACTAGTATAAGATTGGTTTGGGGGGGAAATACTTTGTAATAATCTCAGAAAGTAAGATAGTATAAACCACTATTGTAGTTATTAATCAGGTACTGTGATTAAGCTGTTAGCTCTGATAAATTTCTAGCAGTGATACAAAAAGCAAGGAGCGAGAATAACATTAACGCTCCTGGGAGGCATATACCAACCTTTCCACCTCTACGTTTTTGCTATCATGCATCCAGCTTCCTGTTGTGGAATATTTTTTCTTTTCATAGTGACATTTTGAAATGGGATTTCATCAAGTAAGTTTTCACTCATTGATGTACTAGTTATAATTTAAATATATATATATTTTTTCCATCTCACACATCCATAAATTCTTCTAGAGTTTCTTTAGTCTTGTTGAAAGAGGACTGGAAAACGGGCTGAGAAGTTGCACTTAGAAAAGGAAGGAACGCCCTGGCTCTGTGATATGTGGTGGCAGAGGTCCATGGTTTGTAGCCAGGGTGAAGGGGGAGGGAGTGGAGGGAACAGCTATGTAACAGACTGAGGAAGTGAGTCACTGCTCTGTGAAACACAGGCCTATGGTTCCACTAGAACCAGAGCCAAGCCTGGCCTCCAAGGTGGAAGTTGCATAAGTTAATTTAAACCCTTTGTCTTTTCCTCCTCGTCACACTACCAACTCTGCCATAGTATTAAAGCTTGCACTGTAGCCATATCCGTTTTGAGGAAACTCAAGTTACTGAACTTCAGTGTGCTGTATACTTCTTTCTTATTATTTTTCATATTATACAAAGAGGCTAAAGGATTTATTTCAGGTTTTGGTGGAGTGTGTGTGTTAATCTTGCCAGCTTTGTGCAGATTTGTGAAATTCAAGGACAGTTTTTATGAGCAGTAGCCTTGTTCTTTTTTGAAAATTCCTTTGAGTGCGTACAGTACAAATAGGAAAACTGCCTTTTCATATAAAGGAAGAAGAGATGCCTCCTGCAGTTGATCCCTAAACTGCACAATTTGTTTCTAAAACACTTTGTGACTCTGGACTAAAGTGTACTATTTTAGTAGCAGGTAATAGTGAATTTGCAAACCTGTTTTCGTCAGTCAAGAAAAATGTTTCTCTTTGATGCTTTCAGGTCTCTGAGATTTAAGGCCGCTTAGTTGTTACCTACAAATGATGCTTTATTAAAAGTTTTCCCCATAATTCTTGATGACCAGCTCAGCTCAGGTGGGAAAGTCCCAAACGTTTTGCAAAATCCCTGAAGAAGTACAGAGCTATAATCGTTGTTTGTACCTGCGCCTCCAATGCCTGAGAATTAAGTTCATTCATCAAAGGAAACTTGATTTTATGGCAAAAAGTATGCTATAAATATCTTAATATCTTAAATCCATCTTAAAATATCTTAGTTTTTCAGAATTATATTGGCATAATCTGTCTTGAAGTGTATATCAAGAAGAGACAGTAACAGAGACTTGCCTATCATTACTTGTTTGTTATCAGTTTAACAATTTCACTAAATGTAAAAGTAAATCTTAAAAGGCTACAGGCGTCTTGCTAGAAATAATTGTATATGTACTATATACATGTTAGGCATAAATCCTTGGGCTTTTAAAGCCTAAATTTGTGGCTACTTTTTTTTCCTGCCCACCCCCCAGGGAAAAGAAGACAGGAGCTGTCCTAGGCTCCATGATCCAGAAAAACTTTCTCTGTTAAGTTTGTAGCTTTACAACAAAATGTTTGCTAGTGTTTGGGACCAGTTGTAATGATCTGCCTGAACTGCTTTGCCATGAGTGTGACCTGAGAAAGAACAGTTGCTTTCAGCTGTTGAAAAAAGCCATCTTAACGCTTGAGCAGGCCCTATTTTGGAGCATGTAGATGCCTGATAGGTAGCTCTGAATTGGAAAGTGTTATGGTTTGTCTTGCCAGGCAGGCAGCTCAGCACCAGACCACTATTTGCTCACTCTCCCCAGGTGGGATGGGAAAGAATCAGAACGGGAAAAGTGGAAGAATTTGCAGGCTGAGATAAAGACAATCTGCTAGATAAAGCAAAAACCAGGTGCACAAGTGAAACAAAGCAAGGAATCCATTAACTACTTCCTATCTGCAGGCAGATGTTCAGCCACTCCCAGGAAACAAGGGCTCATCGCGCATTTTACTTCATTGGGAAGACAAACTTCACTGCGAATGTTCCCTCTTTCTTTTCCTCAGTAGTTACTGTTGAGCACAATGCCATGTTATACGAAAAATCCCTCTAGTCAGTTTGACGTAGTGCCCCCTCCTAGCTTCCTGTTTCCCCCAGCTTTCTCTGTGATAGGTCAACATGAGAAGAAGTCCTTGGCTCTTTGTGTAAGCACTACTCTGCCATAAGTAAAACATCACCACTGTTTTCACCAAAAACCCCAAACGCATCATCATACAGACAATTAACTTTATCCCAGCCAAAACCATGACAGAAAGCAACTATAATGATGGGGAGTTAATAGGGGGTGATGGGCTGTTGCCTGATTCTTTTCTTCAAAACATTCACTGGAGCATCTTGCTGTGTGTTTGGCTGCAGCTGTAGTGTGTTTGAGTGTCTTTGGGAAATGTGGCCTGACACATTATTTTTCTCTTTGGTGAGTCATGAGGGTTTTGTTTTGTTTTGTTTTGTTTTGCTTTGTGTTTTTGAGTTCAGATTATCCTGGCTAATTGTCCAGATGAGAGTTTAAGAGAAAAGCTTTTAGAGTTTGATTAGTCAGAAGCCTGTGTGCAATTGGGTATTGCATCATGCAAGTGTATTATATCTACTTTGTAAAACTAAGTTGTTTTACATTCTCTCAGCAAGTCATATCTATTATTTCTTACACACACTGTCCTGATCTTTGTTTCCATCAGAAATAGGACAAATATGCACGTAACTGCTTATTGCATGAGTGTTTATATTCCATTTGTCTGTTAATGATTCATTGTAGTTGCTTCTCTATTTCAGGACCTACAACTAAGTGGACCCTACTGACCTGTGAACAACAAAGGATAAGAGTGAAAAGAAGTGTGAGAAGCGCACATTGAAAAAGGAAGTGGAGGCACTTTCATCTGGACTTCTTTCCTGCCCCTTATTACTAATATTGAATGGAAAAGAGAGATTTATGTGCCTTTTCTCCCCCAGTCTCAGGGATGGGTGTATTATAAATACGGTGTGTGCAGTTGGAAGAATAGACTGAATCATGAATCTTCAGGCTCAGCAAAAGTCTTCAACCAAAAGGACTGGGAAACGAATTACTTATTTTAATGAGCAAGATATAACTGCGTCATCAAAAGAGCCACAGCAGCAGCTTAAAGAAGGACAGTATTATGGTCATGGAGGGAATATTCCAGCCTCCCAAACCATGGAGATTCCTCACACAGCAGGATTAACAAGTGCCCCCAGCAACGTTGCTTTGATGAACTCAGTTTACAGTCAAGATAGGGGAGAATCAGTGATGATGTCCCAGCCAGTAACAGCTGTCAAATGGCAGAATTCACTAATGGGAAACAGGTTGCCAGAGAGAGGCGATGCCCACTGGCAATCTCCATCTGCAATGTGGAACCACAGTATGGTTTTTGGGAGCAATCCAAAAGGACCCCATGCCAGTGCAGGTGCCCCAGGCTTCTATGGTCACCCAGAAGCCCTTAAAAGAAATCAAGAGAAAGGAGTATTTGTGTCTCAGATGGATTTGTATGAAGATGCAGTCCAACAAATGATGTCCCAGAAGGCTCAGCTGGAGCAGCAAGCACTGGTTAGACAGCAAGCACAAATGAATTCCTTTCATCAGATGCAGAAACAGCAGCAGCAGAATCAAAGTCTGCCATTACAGCCTTTTCAGCTTGCATTTGGTCACCAAGGCCAGAAGCAAGGTCTTCCTGAATTATTGCATGTCTTTCAAGAAGCCCCAGCTTCTTCCACTCCAGCATTTACTGCTCAACAAAAACAGCAAGCTCTTCCCCAGCTACAACTGTTTGAAAATTTCTATCCTCAGCAGCAGCAGCAACAACAGGCTGCCACACAAGTTTTTGGTCTACAGCAAACTACTTCCATAGCACAGCCTCATGTGGCAGCTGCGGCACCTCAGCATCACATGATGGCGCACCAGTTTCAGCAGTCAGAGAGGAACCAGGAACTATTCAAAGCTCTAACAGAGCAGAACCAACAGACCGTGCTACCTCAGACCCAGATTCCTTTTCCAAGAAGGTCACGGAGACTCTCTAAAGAAGGTGTCCTGATGACATCTACAGGAGAAGTGACAGCTTCCAAGCAGGCAGAAGAGCAATCTGGCAATTTATTTCTCCATCACTGGCAAACACATCAGCAAGAGGTCCCATTACAGCAGCCGCTTGAATCACTGACTCATAACAAAAGTAGCTATTCACATCCCAAGAGAATGGATCAGGGGCAGAAGGATGTCCTAGCCAATAGTGAACTGTGCCAGATGGAAACGGACAGGCATGCCATCGCTCAGAATGGCAGAGATGCGGAGAAACAGCCAGTAGCAGCAGAAGAAAACACTCCAAGAACTAATGACTTTCAGGGTGTTAGGGGTGGTGTAATCCAAAGTACACGAAGGAGAAGGCGTGTTTCTCAAGAAGCCAATTTGCTAACTTTGGCCCAAAAAGCTGTTGAGCTGGCTTCTCTTCAGAAGGTAAGGCATACATCCTAGCTAGTGTAGCATGAGGGCTATTTTAGACAACAAAATAGGGCTGAAATGAAAAGGAATTTATGTACTATGCAGGATCGGATTGTCTCTTGATGCAAGAAGTGCTGCAGTGCAGTAGGGGCAGCTCTGTATAGTCATAAGGGCAGTTATACTTCACTAATACTGAATGAAATTTTAGTTCAGGACTTAAAAAAAAATGTTTTCTGCTTAGGCTGCAGGCTGATCAGGAATGTAGGGTGACGAATATGAACAGTTAAATATCTTTTGACCATTCTCTTCCTTTTATGTTAAGGCTACTGCTTACCTGCTATTTTATAGTTTTAGATGTTGAAATGTTTCTAAATTGTACTATCTAAAATTACTTAATGCTATTTGCTTGTTCAATATTTCACATATATTAAAAGCCCAAGGAAGCCTAATTTAATAAGATGTGCTGGTCATAAGGGTATCTTTTTTTTTCCCTGAGAATGTCCAGCAGCAGCTGCTCAGAGTTTGAAAATCTGAGGACAAAGTCTGCATGTAGATTTTCTGTAGGACTTGAACAGGGAAGAAATTGTATTGAGTGACAAGGTAATTCTCTACTACCCTTTTAGTGTTCCATCAGTCTAACTGTCCAGTATGAATACAGTTTGGCAAGATGGTAAGGCTCAACGTTAGCACAGGAGAGAGTTACGGTAGCATTTTTGTTGTTTGTCTATGAGGTGTGCTTTGCAGTTTTCTTTGGGGTGTGGTTAGACTAATCTTTCAACGAGTCCCTCTTATGAGAAGTTAAGATACACTTTTCTTTGGAAGCTTTGTTGCTAGGGAGTGATGAAATACAGCTGTGAGCTACTTTTACAGCATGAGCTACTTTTACCTACAGGTTTGCTGCTCAAGTTGCTGACCAATCAGACAACAAAGGGAAGGAATTATTACTTTTTTTCCCCTTCTGTTGATATTCTTTTTTTCTAATTTGCCTGTGGCTGGGATTGGTTTTTCCATAGAGATATATGCTTCTTGAATAAAAGAGCTGGGCTTTTGTACAGCAACCAGTGGCTGTCACTGTCATGAATCCTTTTTGCTCTCATACCAGTTGAACAAGCTGTTTACCAGCAGGTGTGATACAAACTGCAGTCTGATCTACACAGTGGCAGGACAAAGCTCACTAAGGCGCTGGGAAATGGGCCTGACAGGTGAAACAAGAAATTAATCACTTCAAGGCTTGTCTGCTTGTGTTTTGATTTATAATGCAAAGACCAGAGAAACATTTTGACAGATGCTCATTCGCTCTTGGTTGCTTCCATGGAGGCACTAGCTGAAGAGCATTTTGTGTTTGGATATCTTCAGGCTTCCAGGATGAGGTTTGGAAGGAGGCTAAAATTCTTACCCGGTGTCTGATAAACTTTGTCTCTAAGGAGACTGGATATTACATGAGAGAAAAAGAAAACACTTTCAAGAGAGTTGTCTTCTCTTACCAGTGTCTGTCTGACAGAAACAACCAAGGAGCCTTCCCTAGTACAGGTTATGCAAAGAGCATACGATTGGGCTATAGGATTAAATTATTGATGAAAGAAGATATATTCATAATTTCAATTAGTTGTTTGAATGTTCCAGTGTAGTAGGTGCACGTATATGTGAAAACATTATTTTGGACAGCAGTGTCAAAATATATGTGCAGTGTCATAAATGATGCTTTGCACCAGAGCTGCCCATCTACCGTGTCTGCCTTTTTCAGGTGTTTTTTTGCTGCTTACAGATTGCAGTGAAATCTCAACTCTTAGTATTACTGTTTCATTTTGAATATATCTGCTGCATGTGACTTCTTTTAGAGGTGACTTAAGGAGTACACATGGTCAATACCAAAATGACTGATGGGTTTCTGTGGATCTACTGAAAGATTCTAGGCCAGTAGTGCATTCATCAGTATTTATGCAAGAGTCTAAATGGAAATGCAACAGGTTGCACTTGTTGGAGTTGTCCAGCAGCTTCCTACCACCACTTCTTTAATAGGGATACGGAACTGGCTGAAAATCACTAGCAGTTTGACAAATGATGGTCCCGTCCCTTGTCTGATGATTCCTTTTTGCCTACCTCTGGGTGTAATCAAACTGTTTAGAAAATTATTTAGTTTTATTCAAATAAATCACTTGACTGCAAAATCAAGGCTACCAGTTACCGTTCTGGAGTGAAGAGAGGTTCTCAGAGCTCATGAATTCCTTCTACAGAACACTCTGTGCCAGTTGATGCCAAATGTGACTTCTCAGTTCTGTGTTTCGTTGTCACACAATGGGGGATGATACCTCCAGTCAAGCAGCCAAATTTTGAAACTCCAGTGCCATTTATGGGATAAAGCTTCCTCTGCTACTCTAATAAAATATCTTGCAGATAGGAAGTCCTAAATCTCTTTGTTCTGATTGATTTTACTTGCCCAGGCTTAACACCTGGATTTAGGCATCTTGGAGAGTCTAGAGCTCCAGCTTCAAGCTCTGGCATCTTGTGATAGTGGGATTGCACTTCTCTCAGTATAAATATATTATCAAAGTGGGACTTCAGTCTAGTCCTTCCAACTGTTTGGTTATTTGTACACCAACTAAAGCTAGTACATCAATTCTCCAGTGAAGCCAGCTCTCTTGATCTGTAACAACACTGAAACAACAGGAGAGTTTTGAAACCTTACAACAGAATCTTCTTATGCTAAGATTTTTATTAGGATTAGGTGTTCTTAGTGGAATATGATTTCTCATCATACCTGAGAAATAATGTGCCTTAGTTTCCACTTCATAAATCTGTTCACGTAAATTCCTCATTAGGTTGAGACTCTGATAGAGAATGAATTTGCATAATAATCACTTTCCAAACAGAGCATGACGTTTGAGAGATGTTCTGAAGTGCCTGAAGAAGCATTTTCTACAGCTTCTAGATCATGCTTGTCTGGAGTTTGAGAAGGACTTTTGCATCCCTGAAGGGAGGTGTTGTTGAAATTTGTCCTTTGACATCTGGCTTCCAAGTGTACCAGCAATTACTTTGAAGGAGTGGTCCTAGAGTGGAATGAACATGCAGATAGTCATTTGAAGGAGTAGAAACCGCTTATCAGTATCTGAAGTTATTTGGTGTTCCAGTACCCATGTGTCTGTCCAGTAACTCATCATCCATTCTCACATCCTGGAAACTCAGTTTTTTAGAATTGCCATGAGAAAAAGAAAGCAGAGATGTGGAAGCTGTAACACCAGTGCAAAACGAGCTGACTTCTAGTTATGCTTTGTTGATTCTACTGAACAAAAGTTCTTTGGGCAGTTTGGTATGCGAATCTCAAAGGCTCTGCTTACAAATAAGGAAAGCTGCTTCTGTTGAGTAAATTGGAAAAAATACACTAGAAACTTGGCTTTTTTTTTTTCTTTCTTTCTGTGTGAGAAATTTAAGGTTACCAAGTCTCAGTCTTTTCTGGTACTGAAGTCTAATATTTGAAATTAATAATTTGCAGCTTATAGTCATTACTGAAACTGAAGAACCTTTGTGGAAGTTACATGGTTAAATGTTTGAGACTTGAGAGAACCCTCAACTAATTCTAACAAATGCTGATCATGTTTTTGTCAAGTATTCTTTTTCTTCCAATAATGCTTTTCAAATCCCTTTCAGCTTGCAAATTGCATTGAGAAAGTTGATATACTGTGCAAGTGAGAGATCATCTGATTCATTATGCAAGCACTACAGAACTTTTAAGTAATCTATCTTTCTTCTCAGGAATCGGATACTCCAGAAGAGAAGAAAAGTGTGCTGATAGCAGCTCCAGGACCTACAGCTGCTAAAAGTGTTGTGGAATTTGCCAGTTCTTCACCAGCTCCCAAAAAAGCCCGGGAGGATAGCAGCCTTGTGCCTCTTATCATTCCTGTATCTGTGCCAGTGAGAAAAATTGACTTGCAAAACCTTGAAAAAGAGAAGTCTGAGGATGGGAAACTCCAGAGAGGCCAAACAAATGATCGAACTCCTTGTGAACGCAAGCCTTCTGTGATAGTCACTCGGAGGCGATCTAATCGTAATACTAACATGGAAACCTCATATCAGGTATGGGCAGGTGAAGAAACCAAAGAGAACCATAGCTGTTAGTTCTAATTATGTATTTTTTTTTGCCCACAAACTTTTCTATTAAGGTATTTTGGTCTCATGGTTTGAACTTGGGATGGGATAATGTTTAGTTTCTTTTTTTTATTTCATTATACTGCCATATATTTGAGGTATCACTGGCTTTTCATGACCTTATTGCTACTACTAGTACACTCAACCAATGTTCCTCTACTAAACAGTAGAGTAAATAAAGCCAGATGGACAATAACACTGAAAAGAATTATTTTGTCTACTTGAGAAAAGTATTCTTTCTCCATATGTGCATAGACAGTAATGAATTGTGAACAGTGTGTATATATCTCTGAGAATGAATAAAATGGAAGCAGAAGATTTATTCTTATGAAATTGAAATCTCTTTGTGAGGTTTTGGAGACCAGTACTTGACTGTTCCCTTTCAGTGTATTGGTGGTCAGTGGGTTTTTGTTTTATCAACTTTTTTATCCGTTCTCTTGAGAAGTATAATGGAGTATTGTGATACCAAAGATAAGTGGCAGGCATCTAAGGAGATTTCTCTGCATTTAATGCACAACCATTTAAGAGAATGCTGTGATATTTTCTGCTATTCTCTTATCTCTATCTTATATCACTTTGTATGTGTGTCAGAGTTCTGCCACACTTACGTGTCCTCTTTTCTAGCTACCATCAGATTGTCACCATCTTTCCAGAGGTTGAATCATATATATTTATTGATTCCTGTGAATTATAGCTTCATAAACACTCAGAGATAGTGTTGCTACCTAATAGTTCCCATATAGCTCCCCATCATCTTCTGCTTTTCACCTTTGCTAATTGTTGAGACCCACCCTCCACAGCTGCCCTATCCAGATTTTGAGCTACTATGGAAGAACGTTGTAATCTTGCTGAAATTTTGCATGTGACCTAAGGGCTTATCATGAAATTAAATATGTAACCTTTTCCTAATAGCATGAACATGCTGTTCCAAAGGATGAAGCAGAGGGCTTTGCCCGGAAACCAAAGCAGCGCCCAAGACCTGAGCCACTCTTCATACCACCAAAAGCTGGCACCTTTATTGCACCACCTGTTTATTCTAATATTACACCGTATCAGAGCCACTTACGGTCACCTGTCCGTCTGGCAGACCATCCTTCTGATAGGAACTTTGAACTACCTCCTTACACTCCTCCACCAATTCTTAGTCCAGTGAGAGAAGGATCTGGGCTGTATTTTAATGCTATTCTCTCTTCGAGTGGTCATCCAGTTCCACCTCCAATGACTCCTAAAAGTGCACACAGAACCCTGCTTAGATCAAGTAAGTTCCACTTTTTCTTTCCCTTCTTCCCTTGTCTGATTTGTGCTTAGGAACTGTGGAGCAATAGAAGGATAATCATGACTTCTGGAGTATGTGAAAATGAGATCTCTTGGTGATAAAGTCAGGGTAGCTAGGATGAAGGGATTGTAGCACTCCTTCCATCAGTCCATAAATGTTAAGATCCATTCACAAGTAATCTCCAACACCCCCTACTGACATCCTCAGGAATGGAAAAGTCAGTTCGTTTTCTATAATAGCCTGTCATTATCTTGGGCTGAGTGAGCAGTAAGTAGTTATTCGTAAGATGTAAAAGGTGAGTTCTTCTTGGGTATTTTAAACTTGTTTAGCATATGGGTGCCTGTTTTGAAATATGGATACCTCTGACAGATTTATAAGCTGTGTGAAGAAAATATCTCATGAGATGAGTCTGAGCAGTTCTTTCTTTGCTTTGCAGACAGTTCAGAGGTTACCCCTCCTGTTCTTTCCGTGGTGGGAGAAGCCACTCCGGTCAGCATTGAACCGTAAGTACCCAGCAGAATCTTAGCCTGGTAGTAAACCTGCTTCTCTTCCCACTCCTAAACCTTTGACCTGCTCCATATATAGTTGATATATCCTCTTAGAAACATTAAAGCTATTCCTATTAGTGACTCAAAATATAAATGGTTGTTTAAAAAAAACAAAAACAAAACCAACAACTTTGTGCAGTAAATAGCATCTGGGCAAATGCACTTTTTAATTCTGGTGGTTTTGCCTACTTTCTATTACTATGGAGCCATCTCTGGGCTGAAATAGCATTGGTTAGCTGAGTGAGTTAGGTGTCTCTCTTGTTTTTTTATGTACATGTATTTGGAAGCTCTATAATTGTTTGAGAGTGGGAAAATAATACTCCTTTAGTGAAAGATCAAAGAAGAATAAGAACAAATGTAGTTAGATTTCAGATGGGCAGCTCAGATTTCAAGTTATCCATGTGGCACGTATTAGCTTCAGCACAAATGTGAACGTGGTTTAGTTCCCTCTTAGGCCAGCTCAGTCTGTAAGCATGGTAGCCACTTGCATGCAGTGTGTGACCTGAACTAATAAGCTTAATTAATCTTTTCAGCTGTTTGTGTGCTGTGAAAGCTCAGACATTAAAACTTAATGGCACTAGAGAACAGTTTGAAAATACTGAAACTGGAGTTACAGTTTTAGGTTTAGTGCCAGTTCTAAACCTGTCAGGAAAATCGGAGCTACAAATGTCTCTGCACAGCCCTTGTGAACTCTGGAAATGTTATCAGTTGGAATTAAGGCCTACGGAACTGTGAGATGGTTCCAATTCTGTTTGAACTCTTGCAAAATCTAAGCATCAAGATGTATGGCACGGTGATAGTCGTGTGAATACCATTCATGTGGCTCTACATTTCTGACCCTCTGCAGTCAGGAATCTCTTGTTAATGTTTGAAATTTAACTTAGACCATCTCCAAATAAACACGTTGTCTTTTACTTCCAAAATTGTCCATGTTTCTACGATTAGCAGTAGCATTTGCTGTCAACTTATAGGACTTTTTTCCCTTTCTCTGTCCTGCCTGTTGGAAGTTCTGGTTTTGTACATTTTTTGGCAGCAGGCTGTCCTGAGCTGATTGAAACCTATTGCAATTGAAAAGAAACTCAGGTTATTCTTGTCACCTTCACAAATTCCCTCTGGGCCCGGACTCTGGCTCCAGGACAACTCAAGCAGATAATCACTGTTTCTTTGCTTCTGTATCTTGTACTGTACCAACAGCAGTTCATACTCATTCATAGAAATAATCAAGCACAGATTTAGTTTTGGTTTGTTTTTAATCTGTTTTAACTATAGTTTAATTCATTGTTTTGTTGTTGGTTGAAGTGAACCTCTTCTTGAACAGACATTTTTGTTTTCTCAGCAGATCTTGATCATCTTTGCATGATGTTACTAAGTTTTGCTGTTGCCCCCAGTGGTTTAAATTGCTGATGTTGATGGCATAATATTGGCTGTGGATTCAGCTGTGGATGAAAGTTTTCAAATTTGTTACTATAAAATTCAAGCCATCGTGACTTTTAACTCCCTTTTGGCAAAAGAAAATGAACTTGCATTAGTGTGCGAAGAGCTATCTTGTAATCTTGAGACTTAGTGAACAGATGTTTAGGCAGACTAGAAAACTTTAGATTTTAAAATCACAAAGTAGTGTCATTTTGTGCTGTCAAAGTAAGTAGTTCACTGCTTCAGTGCTAATTTGTGCAGTAGAGTTGTGGTCTGTTATGTGGGTGTATCTTCTATAAAGGAAGGATGTCCAGAAACATTTTTAAATTATTATTATTTTAAGAAAAAGGGGAAAAAAGCACAATTTCATCCATTGGTTTGCGTTCTTGATCCTGTTAGAAGCTGATTATAACTTATGATTGCCACATATTGTGTTCTTAATTGCTTGCTTTGTCAGACCGTCTGCTAATGCTTCTTAAAAGGTTGATTGCAAAGATTTGGAGTAGGAAATGTGCTAATGAAGCTTAATTCTTCTATCTGTGAAGTAGATTAATAGGCAGCTGGTGTCATACATCTGAGTGTCTTAGGAGTCTTGTAGTTCAGTTCCTTTTAAGTCATTCTGTAGTCACTCCTCATCTAGCCTCGATTCTGAACTATGCCACATAGAATTGTATCACAAGTTGTCTCAGCAGCATTTATTACAGGCAATAGATTCTGCTATACTCTAATCTAGGCATCCATGTTAAAGGAGTCATGGAATAACTTAGCTGTGGTGGACCCTAGAAGGTCACTTAGTCCAAGCCCCTACTTGGATCAGGCCATATTAAATAAGATTACTTAAGCTTTTGCAGTGGAAATCTGGTTTTATTTGGATACTACAGGTGCAATACACATAGGCTCTTACTGCTGAGGGACACAAGAGTCAATGTTTAGTTTTAGAATAAAAGGTCATTTCTGAGATATCACTCCTAGCTTGCATTCTTTTCCTCTGGTTCTTTCAGCTGCTACTCTCCCTCTCACAAATGAGGCCAGAAGAGTCACTGTCTGGGGACACAAGATCTTCAGAATTTCCCTACATATTAACAGACATTTTGTCTGTTTCCACTTGACAGCAAAGTCAATTACTTGTAGTCATACCTTCTAGGGTGGGTCAGAATCCATAGTCCTTTCCTCCACTGTAAAACTGTATGCCATACCAATAGGTGAGACTACTTGCAGTGAGCAGAATATTCCATACCAATATCATTTTGTAGTCCATCACAGTGTGCTGAAATGAGGATGTATCAAGGTTTTTTATTTTGGTGTTTTTCTCTTTCAGCAAGATTTTATCAATGAAATCTCTTGCTTTTTGTTCTGCTCTCATGCTGTATATCCCCAATAAGATCATCAGCCAGTATAATTTTTTTTCTCTTCAACAAAATAATCAAGAAGGGTGAAAGCAGATGTTCAAGAAAGGGTGAATGAGTGAAAAACTACAGTTTTAACAGGCTTCTGTACCTGTAAAATACTCAAAGCCAGACAGTCCTTTCTGGGGTTCTTCATTCTCCATGCAGCTTCCACTCTCAATATGTATGAAATTGAATTACTTTTCAGAAGCAGTATCTATTGTGTTGAATCGGTTTTCTAGACACCCTGAAACACTTAAAACTGCAGGCATTACAGGTGGGACATTTGCAGCTGCCTTTGTTATCCCCATGCCATGCCACTAGACAGCATCCCTGGCACTTCGCTTTTGACTGGAACTGAGATCATGTTTTGGGGAAGATGACAGGCCGTATGTGGTGTTCTGTATAAAGCTTCTCTGTTACGTTAGTTATATCTGAATGTTATCTCACCATCACCTACTTACTGCCAAGGAAGTTTTCTGAGCAGTTATTAGGAGACCCTACTTTAAGTACAGTTCCAACCACTGTTGATTGGTAAGATAATGGAAACTGATAGTGAATATAAGACCTCTTATCTTTTCAGATGTAATGTACAAACCTGAAAGCTGTTCTTGCTATATTGCAGAGCTTGCTGCATTTTGGTTTCTCCATAATTTGTGTTTTTACAGGAGATGTGGACTGTTGGGATATTGTTGAAATTACCTGATCATGACTTATCTTTTCTGCAGGCGTATAAATGTAGGAACTCGCTTCCAAGCAGAAATCCCTTCACTCCAAGACAGATCTCTGGCAGCAGATGATGAACATAAAGCAGAGCTTGTGTGGCAGCCATGGGGTGACCTGGAAACCAACAGAGTCACCCAACAGAATGGTAAGAATGTAGAAAGCTGGTGCATAAATCTGAGTGCCACAGCCATAGTAGAGGTAACCACATGTCTACTGTAGGCATTAAAATAGAGCTGCTAATTATCAACACATATTAAAATGGTCTTGAGAGCAATCTTAGGAGTAAAACTTACTTTTCTGGATTGCATGTGGGGGCTGGAAGGTTGATAAGATTTTATTTATTGAGATAAAATGAGAACATTATTTTGTGTCAAAGATAGACTTACATTCAATGAAACTTCCTTGTCTTAACGTTTGAGTGCCACGTGTAGTCAACTTTTAAACAGATGCTGTAGATGTAATAGAATTTGAGAAAATCAAGTTGTAGACATTAGTCATCAGGAGGAAGCAGGAGCTGTGGCAGCTAGTTAGCAGATAGAGTAGCTGTCTGCTTTTGGTGCACACAGGCTGTGGCATATACAGATGCTGAAGAGAGAGTGTGGGTGGTCTTGGAATAATTTTTTCTTAATAAAGAGAAAAAGGGTATTATGAAATGAAAACTTTGTATAGATCTTAGAATAGAAGGAGGACTGAAAAAATCTGAGGTGAAGGAAGATTGGAAGACATTGAAGGAGACTGGAGTTGCAAAAAACTCCATATGTAAATAGTGCTGCGTGTGGCACTCTGCTCTGTGATCTTGCTATCTAATTAATTCCTTTGCCCAAATCTGACCCAAATAAATCTGCAAGGTCACTCATCATCTTGGTTTTATCTTCTGTTATGTGTAATTCTGCTTTAAAAAGTCTAATTAGTCATGTGAATTCTCTAGGAAACTCAATTTTAATCTTCTAATCTGAACTTGTTTGGTATCTCTGTGGGAACAGTGGAAAGCCTGCTAGCTGCTGCCTGCTCAAGCATTTTTCCTGGGGGTGGAACCAACCAGGAGCTGGCACTGCATTTCTTACATGAAGAAAAAGGAAGCATTCTGGTGAGTCTTCTCGCCTTTTTGCTTTGATGTGGTGAAAGATTTTAATAAAGGCCAGGTGACCTGTTATTTAATGAATGGAAGCCCCTTGAAGACTCTGTCCCTTGCTTCTAGCTCACACTGCTTAGTGTCCCTTGGAAATGTTGCTGCCCCTAAAGTGTTCTTCTTGATGTACACTACCATGTTCACTCCCTGTGAACTTATTCTTTTGTAACGCCTTTCTATTGCGCTGGTCCCTTTCTCATTACATCTTTTGTATCACCATTCCACCGTGTTGATCTTTCTGATTGTTACAACAGTCAAAACTGTGATTTTAAAGTTGTCCCATTTCATGTCACAAGTATTAACTCTTGATGCAGGAAAAAGAGAAGAAATTCTTTTCAATCAGCGTACCAGAAAGAAGTGGATTAACAATTACATGATCTTTGTTTTCAATTTTTTGTGTTGTTTATTTTAGGGAGCTCTGACCAAGCTGCTATTGAAGGGGCCAGTACGATCACCTACCCATCCTCTGGCAGACTATCACTACACAGGTTTGCTAACCAGAATAACTCTGTGCTGCCTGTATGTCTTAAGGGAATTCTTCCATATTTTCCCTCTTCTTCTGGGACAGTCTGTAATGTTGTGATAAGATTTAAAGGCCACACTTCTCCCAAGCATGTCAGATAATGGCTTGCCAGGAATTTCGCTTGTTCAAATCATGACACAATGTAAGAAACACTCCATCTCTTAGAATATGTGCATCTATGACTTTGCATATGTGTATACTCTGTTGTTTGTTGTTTGTTTTTTTTTTGCTGGAGAAAAAGGAATCTGATCCCTTATACTAAGCCATGGAGAATGCAGAAAAATAATTAGTTCTTAAAGGATAGACTGTGGTAACCTCAGGGTCACAGCTTCTCTGGCGTGGATTTCCATGCAGTAGAGTTAAGAGGGGTTATGAGGGAAGAGATCTGAAGTATGCTGAAGAAAGCTAGGAGGAGGTGAAGAGCTCAGCCAACTGTTGATGCCTGTCATTGTTTCTGTGAAATATATATGCCATAAATTGTCTTTTTAGTGTCATACCTAGTTAGGAATTGTTAGGCTGCGTGACACTATTTCAGTGATCTAGAGTGACCATAGCCACTTGAGAGTCCTAATGCAAAGTGGCAGAGAGACATTTTATAGCTGCTGCCACAAAGTACAGAAATTGCATTTATTCATTATTACATACTGCTACTGTAATGCTGCTGCTTTGGTATATCTATAAGGGAGGAGGAGATTCCAGAATGTTTGTTATTGGAGGCAAGGATGCTAGAATACTAACATATTTAGGATGTTATAAATTGTCAAGTACTGTTTGCTGTTATGTCTCATCTGGTATCGTGGTTTGCTGCTGAAAAGGAAGATCCTGTTCTCCTGCCCCTACCGTTTTCCTTTTATCATATCTAATGACTCAGTCACCACAAAATGCATCTGTTAAGCTTGCTGTTCAGTTGAAAAATATTGTAGTTCTTCTAAGTATCTGGTTTTAGTGAGCTGAACTGAGTTAACCTGGAGGGAGGAGTACTAGGTCTAGAATGAAGAGGTGAAAGGAGGGCCAAAGTGAAACAGTAAGGGAAGGGTTAAAAGCAGCCTGCAGTTATGTAGGATTAGGTGCAAAGTGAGACTGTACCCTTCTATGTGTGCATTCCTTTTTTTTAAAGGGACGCCTAAGAAAAACTACCTAGAAGAGTTAACATTTGAAATTGCAAGGACTTAGTTGCAACTTTTTTATCTACAGGATCAGACAGTTGGAAAGTTGCTGAAAAGAAGCTTTTCAACAAAGGCATTGCAATCTACAAGAAAGACTTTTTCTTGGTCCAAAAACTGGTGAGTGTTACTGTTGCCATTTTTTTATGGCAATGGTATCTTCTCATGTTTGAACATTTAACACAGGAGATTAAATCCTGACATTTTCTGAAAGCTCAGTATTAAGCACACAAGATTTTGTGGAGATGAGCACGAAATCTCACCAGAGGTAGCTAGAACAGGATGGGTTGGCTTGGCTTGTTTGTTTGTTTTTTGCTGTCGTTGTTTACTCAACCCTTGTACTTTCTGCATTTCTTCCATTAGTCCACATAGCGCAGATATCGCTTCCACAGGGTGTATTTATAGATGCTGGTAATGTTCCAGTACAGCTTAAAGGGCTTGCTTATAAAACTAAATAGAAACAAATCTGATGAAAAGGACCAAAGAAGGATATGTGAATGATGCATCCTTTTGTTCTGTTTGCTGTGACGCTGATATTTAAAATGATGGATCCTGTGTGCTTTCCATGAGGCGTGACACCTCAGTGAGAGGAAAGCACTTGAAGGACTCAGAGCACAGAATTGGGAGCTGTATTTGTTTTCTCTGAATGAAACATCCAAAATGCATTTAAGTCGTAATAGCCTAGAAATTAAGAATATACTCCCAAACTTTCAAAATAATCCCCGATAAAGAATATGTAGATGGTCATAGGTCTGTACTGATAATTGTCTCTTGCCATATGTGTGTGAAATGCATGTGGCCAAAACAGGAAAGTGCTGCAAACCTTCCTTTCCATTTTTGGAACGGTATTCTGCTCTGGTCTACTCTGAAGTGCTGCTGTAAAATAAAACTCTCCCGTAAAACTGAAAGGCTGCCCTCAAGCCTGACGGCTCAGTTGGAATGTTTCACATGCTAAGAGGTGCAGTAAGCAGACAAAGTGCCAGGTTCTGTCACCTTTACATTGACCAGCTTTTCTTTGGAAAGCTGGCCTTGTAGACCTCAAAATGAATAGCACTGGCAGTAGGGAATGGGCTGTGGGGTGGGGCACACAGGAGAAGAGAACACCATAAATAAGGGTTTAACAGCAGTTGTGAGATCAAGACTGCTAGGGAAAGAAGAGCACAAGGGGTATTTATTGCACTCTTATTGATTGTTTAAAAACCTTCTTAAAATCATGTAATACATCGAACTTCTGTGTTTTCCAAACACCAGATAAAAACCAAGACAGTGGCTCAGTGTGTGGAATTCTACTACACATATAAGAAACAAGTGAAAATTGGTCGGAATGGGACCTTAATTTTTGGGGACATAGATGTCGCTAATGAGAAGTCTGTGAGAGATGAAGCTGAAGTTGACATCAAGGTAATTTCCTAAATTTCTCTCTTCTCTCCTGAGCTATGGTGCTAAGTTTGGTTTTATGTGCTGTCTTGTTTGGTAGTAGAATCAAGAGCGAAAACAATCTGGCCAGTGTGGAGTTCAGACTGACAAGCTTGTATCCCGTGTCGTGTAATGACATTTACTTGCAGGCACCAAAATTAACAGTTCCTTTATTTTCTGTTGAAGAGTTCCCATAGGTTTGCACGTGTTCTTCCTCTCAGAAGGGACTTTTTCAGTGAAGAACAGGGGCACTTGGAAGAGGAAGAGGAGGAGGAAGAGGAGGCAGAGGAAGGGTTGGATAATAGAAAGAAGAGCACACTCCTCAAAGATGAACAGATGCTACATGATGATTTAACAGTAAGTGCTGCATTGTGCATGTTGTGCTTTTTATACTACCTTCACTCTGCAAGTTGTTTAGAAAATACCAGGTCAACAGTTCAAGATGCAGAAGTTTCTGCCTTCTTCCAGAGAAAGGGCTGGGCTGAGGTAGCTTAGAATGTTGCTGGTAACAAGACAGTGTGCTGCTCTGGAAGAACTGAGATGAGTAAGGAAAGGAAACTCACCTTAATTATTTGTATCATATCATAGTATCATAGTATTGTGCAAGTTGGAAGGGACCTTAGAGATCATCGAGTCCAACTCCCGGGATTCGAGCCCTCTGTGTAGCAGAGCGGCACTTCTACCCCCTGCTCCACAGGGGGGATTCGAACCCGGGCCCCCTGGTGTTGCAGACGGGAATTCTACCGCTGCGCCACCGGGGCACACAATTTGTAGTTGAAGTACACTTGGGACCACAGTGAGAAGTGAGTTTTGGTTTGTTTGCCTTACATTTCCCTCTCTCCGAAGGTCAATGATGCCAACATAAGGAGTCGAGAGGCAACGGTTACAGGCAGAATTGGAAGAAGGTCAAGGGAGACAACCATGAAGCCTCGAAAGCTTATTCCTGCTCCAGTGCAGAGGAGGCGGCGAAAACAGAAGATAAAATCAGATGTTACCAGTAAAATCCAGAACACAGAAAACACATTTCCATGTAAAAAGTGTGGCAGGTAAGAGCAACTTAGCTTCCAGCAGTAGTCATGGAATTACAGTATGGCAGGCTGGAGAGGCTGGCAATAATTTTAATGAGGTATTGCCCTACTTAATCTTGCAGATTAGGGGTTTTTACAGTTTGTTTGTTTGTTTGTTTTTAACAACTTACAGCTTTGAGATGTCTTTCATATCAGAGGTATATTGATATTAAGGTACTTTGATTTTGGCTAATTACCTTCTGACCATTTTTCAAATGGCATGAGACACTGCCTGCATTTCAGTGGTGTGTCATATTTGGATGGCAAGAAAATGAGATCTCTCCATCTAGTTAAATCACAAAGGCCGTTAACAAATTATTGCTATGCCTGGGACTTGGCTGACTCTGCAAAGCTATGTTGTCCCTGTGTCCTCTGAGAGCATCTTGTACTGGAAAGGTTAGAGCTGTTAGAAGGCAGGTGGCTACTTGAAGAGAAGGAGCAGGCAAGGGTTCATAATGCTCTCTAAACCTGTCTTGTGACATTTGATGCCAATTCAAAATAGTTATTGGTGAGAGATAGAGGGATAGATCATGGTACTGCAGAGTTGGGAAGAAAAAGCTCAAATGTTTCCAGCTATGTGGATAAGTGTCTGGAATAGCAACTGACCACGTCCATGTTTATTTTATTTTTACAGTGTAGGGGGAATGGCTAGAAAGCACGGTTCTGTTGTTAAGCAGTAGGTGTGTGTTTCAGATGCCGGTGTTGCCCCTCCAAATTTAAAAAATATATTAAGAAACAAAGCAAGTAACTCAAGAGTGCTCAGGATCTCCTGCTAATACTACAACCAGTGCACTGGCACACACTGAGGCAGAAGTGGTGTTTGCTGAAGATGTTTTGTTACAGTGCCAGCATTGGTTCCTGTGCTGAAGCTTGCGAACTTGAGGCTGTAGCTATGGAAAGCTCTTTCAGTAAATTAATGGAGGAGGAAGTTGTAAATGAGACCAATGCTAATGCACTTATATTTCCTCAGGGTGTTCTACAAGGTGAAGAGCCGCAGTGCTCACATGAAGAGTCATGCGGAGCAGGAGAAGAAGGCGGCCGCACTGAAGCAGCAAGAGAGAGAGGCAGCAGCAGCAGCAGAGGCGGCAGCAGCAGCAGCCCACGGCCAGGCCCAGCAGGAAGAGAGCAGTGAGAGTGGAAGCAACAGCAGTGGAAGCAGCAGTGGGAGCTCAGATGAGGATGGAGAAATATAGCAGCAGGCTAGAAATGGAGGGAGTAGCAAGGCTGGACCTAATACCCTCTCAGTGGTTTCACGTTTTTTGCTTGCACTTTTCTGACCTGAGCCATCATGTCTCAGTTTCAGTGCTGCAGCCTCCTCGTGCCACATGTTCCACTTCACCTTGCCAGTACTGACCAAGCCAGAGTGGCAGACAAGAAGATTTGTTTCAGCTTGGATTTAAAAAAAAAAACAAAACAAATAAGATTTCTATTCTATTTATAATCTTATCTGAGGTACACGATTGAACAACGTCACCTGCAGTGGAAGTAAGTTCTCTCGGGTCAGTAAGACCTCTCTTCTTGTGCTTGTCAGGAATAATGACAACAGGATTCTTGGATACCACAGTTTCCAGACCAGAGTTAGAAAATGGTGCTCTGCTCTGTGGTGACTGTATCCAGTTACTGTGATACCGGTGATTTCTAGATGTTTTTTTTTCTTAGCAAGTTATTCTTCCTGTTACCCTTTCCTGCCTTCCTAAGCATTTATTCTGGCTGCCAGCAAGTTTTGTGGAAAGACGGTGTGTGGTTTTGGCCTCTGTTTCACAAAAAAGAGAAGTGGGATGGAAAAGAAATGCTTCCTCATTCTGAGAGGAAGTTTTATTTTTCAGAGAACCCTGAGGTGTTTTTCTTTCATGCTACTAAGAATGCAGCAATGGGTGTAAGGTATCTTGAGGGACTGAAGTAGTCACAGGCCTTGTGCGTTGTCTCCTAGTGGAAAACAAAGTAGTTAGCCTTTGATAAACTTCTTGGAAGGTAGTCTGGGTTTCACAAGTGCAATTTGAAATGAATGCTGTCAGTTTTGACTTTGGTTAAAGTGGAGCAAGTTTGTTTTGTGAAAGTGAACATGAACCTTGTTTGAGTGTTGGACTGTGTGCACCCCAGAGATGGGAGGAATGAACTCTCATATCTGTGAAGCTCCTTAAATCCCCTTGTGAATGAATGGCTCTTACCTCTCAACACATCCATTTATTTCCTGTGGCAGCCCTCATTTATCTTTTGAAACTGTTGTCATTTTGAGCTTATGTCTGTGGGGCCCTTGTTTTCCAAATACTTCCTGTCAGACAGTATGTGACTGTATATGCAGGAGGCATTTCACCTCCATGCAAGTGGCTGGACAGCCATGCCTGATGGGCTGTCCTTCTGTCGCCCCCTTAGTTGGCTGAAATGCTGACTTCTCTTCAGAACTGACATGTGCTAATGGCCAAAAAAAGGTCTCGCAACCAAAATCCTGCTGGTAAATGGAAGTTAAGAGGACGCAAAAGGAGTCCCGGTGACATTTTGATTGGTCTGTGCATCTTTATAGCCCTCTTCATCTTTACTTCATAAAGATGTAGAGAATCAGATCACTTCCTTGCTCTCACAGTTGATCAGTCCCAGCTCCCTGTTCTGGCTCCTTCAGCGCACTGTGTGGAGGCAGCAGTTCCTGGGTGCCAGCAGTGCATCACATCCCATGCATGCTGCTCCTGTGGTGCATGGCCAAGCGGGGACCCTGGGTCAGTTAGTGCACATGAAGTGTGCTGGTATTTTTTAATTATTATTATTTTTTAATTTGCCTCTTTGGGCTGCTAGATGAATTTCAGGCAATGTATCTACTTGTCAAGTTGCCGATGGAAAATGGATCTGACTCAGCATGCCATCTGGTCCTCTTTTCCTGCCCCAGGTAGTTTTGTACAACCATGGTTGCGCTGTCCAAGTCTGAGAGGCTGTGTATTGTACCATATTTTCTTTTCATACATATGCCTTTGTATAGACTTAATAGAAACAGTTACTACTCTTAAAATCAGTAGCATTATCAGACAGACTGCACTTTTTTCAATGTTGGCAATTCTGCCTGTATGCATTTGATTTCCTACCAATGCTGTGTGTTCATTCCTAATAAAGCCAGGTGGCCCTGTCAGCGCAGGGATGACTGCTGCATGTCCCTGGGTTTTGCTGACAAGACTGTGGAAGCAGATGGCATGTCACAAACCATTACAATCCGTTCAGAAACTGCAAAGAACTGAAAAAGCTACTCATCATTAAAGAAAAGCTTAAGCGTATCGGTCTTCCTACTAAGATTTTCAGTGTTATTATCTTTTTCCTCCTGTAAATCAGAGAAAAAGCTCGTCTGCTGCTATCCTGGGGCCTTCAGAGAGAACAGAAGCTTTAGCACACTGTGCCAGCACGGTCAGTGAAGCAGCTGGAATACATGGCTCACTTCTACTGCTGGGATTAATTCCGGTATAAAGTGATGATGCAGTTAAAATTCTGAAGTATGTTTCTGGGAAGTTGTGGGTAGTTTCCAGATCCTGAGACCTGCAGGGTGGAACATCAGCTCAGAAACATGCAGGGCTTGTGAATATATGTAAAATGGGTTTAAAATAATGTAGATGCTGCTGTGATGAATGCATTTCCTGGAGTAGCAGTCTCAGCTGTAGCATGGTGTGCAGTCACTTACAAGTCTGGGAAGTCCTGGGAGGGCAGAATGAAGAAATGGAGATAGAGGTGGAAATGGCACACAGAGAGAAACAGAATGAAGATTGTTAAGGCTGGAGAAAAGAGATCTGTCTAAACCTGATAATTCAAGTAAGGGTAATGAAACTATTTTAGGAAAGTGCTTTCACTGTCCTTGGTAAAACAGTGCAAAATCAACTATTTAATCCTTTTAAAAAACAGAAAGGAAAAAAAAAAGCATGCTGTTCATATCAGGACAAACCAATGGCTCCTCCATGTCTTGTTTCAGACAGCGAGCAGGAGCAGTTGTTTAGGAAAAAGTGAGGGGAAGTGTGGAGCAGCAGTGTAGTCCCAGCTAGAAAGTGGGATGCTGAGCTAGAAGAACTCCTTGATGTCCTCCAGGAAAACAAATGCACAGACAGATTTGTAGCTGTGGGCTGTTCTCTGTATGGGCAGGAAATCCATACGTGTCTCTGTTTTACCTTAATGCTGTGTAACACCTCCATTTCACCCAGTACTTTTAGTTTCTTCAAGTATGCCAGGGTAACAACGAGCCAACACTCAGCTGTAGCCCTCAGCGGTTTTCAGGTTGGCTGTAGTTTTAGATACTGCACAGCAAATTACAATGGGAGATGACTAACAGGTGAAATCAGCTACAAAGATTTAAAGCAAATTGTGTTACTGCTTTAGGTACCAGTTTTATCTTTCTAGACATGGTAATGCTTTAAGGTAAGCATTGTCGGTGTGTTCCAAAATGGCGGCTCTTTCACTGATTCTGTCTGCTTTAGGAAATCAGTGAGTTTTGCCTCTTACAAAGTGTAAGCATTTGGGGTGCTAGGAAGAAATAAGGAATTGTCTTTAATTGCACTAAGACTATGTATTTATTATACACCAAATCCAGTACTGATCACTTCTCTCCCATCCTGCAGTAGCAGAGAACAGCAAGATATTACAGAGAGACCCTTTGCTAGAAGAAATCTAAACCAGGCTTTTTCTGAGGATAGGATGGCTGCTACTAACATGAGCTAGCAAGGCTGACCAAAAGCAGTTATGTATTCCAAGTAAGTGGCAACAAATATGTTTCCATATTGCTAGTAGCCACCTGAAAACCTTTTCTGTCATGGTAATGAGTGAAAATGTTCCTCTAGGTGTCGCAGTTAAAAACAAGCAGCACTGAACCTGCTGCTCACCAGCTTACAGAAGCAGTATGGAGTGTGCCTGGCATCTGAATTGGATCATGCCAATTAGCAAAGCATGGCAGAGTTGTTTCCAAAACTAAACAAAAAGCACAGAATATAACTGGGGAAAAAAACCAAACCAAAACACCCATCTGCTGTAGACAAAGCATTTGAACTGAATTTGACTGATCTGGAATGAATTATGTTTTTCTGTGCAGGGGAAAATTACTTGAGTGGCTCTTCACTGCAGCACAGTGTTAATTTAAGGCCGTGTTACTCCAATTATGATTAAAAAAATAATCAGTCTGTTCTGATGTTCTGACAGTGTGTCCATTTGAAAGCCCCATGCAGATTATTTTCTGTTTGAAAGCAGTTTCATGGGTCTCCATTCTCGCTACTCTTGCTGTTAGTCTAGAAGGTGCTGTGTGCTCCCAAGTGGAGCTGGAACAAGGAGGGTGTTTCTTTGTGTTAGCTGTTCTTTGTCTGGGAGCAAACAGAAGACACAGGCTGCAGGTCTTATAGCTGCATGCTGGTAATTTGTCCCTTAGAGTGCAGGATGAGGCTGCAGGTGGTCGTACACCTAGCAGTGGCTGTATTTCTAAACCATGGCCCAGCTGGATATCGATGCCAGCTCTGGGTGTTGCAGAGATGCTGTGAGAGATGGGCTAGCAGTCACATTTGCCCTGGTTGTGGTTTTTTTTGCCTTTCTGCCCATGTCATCTGCCCTTTACTGATAGATTAATTCAGCCTTTCAGATTTGTGCTCTGCATGGGGATAGCACTTCCATTTTGTAAGATGATGTATATATAATTGCTAGATAAATGCATGCACTCGTGATGCATATCTGATATAGCTACAGGTGTTTTGCTATCTGGCTGCAAGAGCAACTCTGCATCTTAACGTATTGGATGCTTTCCCATTTAAAATCGGAGCGGCTTGACCAAACAGGCTGCAGTATCCTGGAGAACTCACTTCTGTACGCTGGAGGCCCCAGAACAGCTGTGCTGACAGCTGGACCAGGCAGGATGGCAGCTGCTTTGAAGGCAGGGAAAAGGGAGATATTCTGAAACTTAAAGGTAACTCATCTTTTAGTCCCATCCTAGTGATGGAATTCATGGAATCTGGATTAGCCAACAAAACTTCTCATTTCACTAACCTGACACCTCATGGTGTTTCTCATATTCGCAGCAAGCTTATCATAAAGTCATCATCCAAAAAAAAAAGTGTTTCCTAAACCAGGAGGAGCAAGCCCTCCCTCTCTTAGCTATTATGTACCACTTAGTTTTCTCTCAAGGAGCGGACTTGGGCAGTTCCTGTATATTTCTATCCTATTCTAAAAGAAATGTGAGTGGGGAGGACTAGAGCTGATTTGTCTCATCTGCTTTCATACAAAGGCACTTTTAGTCCAGTGATTACCTCTGCCAGAAACCTCATTTCTCAACCACATTTTCCCATGCAAGCATTCTCTGTTCTATCTTCTAATGTATATCTGGAAGTTTATAAAGCTTTAAAGAGGCAAAGAAGTGGTGTCTACAAACTGTGTTTGATTTTCACGGGGGTGAGTTTCTGTGTAAATTCTTCACTTGGGTTCAGCTGCTTTTCTTGCCCTTGTTCTCTGTGAGGCCAAGTGTTGTCAGGGCAGCCCTTGAGCTTCATCTGAGGAGCCCTTTCTGAGAGCAAGAGATTCCATCGACAGCTGAGCCCAAGGAACACTTAACTTCTCGAGAATCGAAAGCGACGTATATTTTTATAGAAATGTGTATTTTAAAGATCTGTTTCCTGCAGCTTCTCCGTATGTATTTTTCCCCCCGTAGCTCAGATTTGATAAGAACTTTTTTTTGTTGAGTTCATTCTTTTTACGTTGTTTTTAAATTTGTAGTCGAAGCTTTGGTGTACTGTACAGGAGCAGCCTTTGTAATTACTGTATAAATGCTTTATAATAAAGTATATTACTTTTATTTTAGCAAGTGAGCAGACACTTCCTTTTGTGTGTTTGCTGCCTATGGCACCTTTTAAAAGACTGTTACATGTTAGAAATGTACATATATAAATATATTTACCTGTTGCTGTACAGTTGTGATAGACTGGACTGAATTTATTTTTTGTGTGCTTTTTTTATAAACTATTAATACACTAAAGGCAATCTTGCTGATGTGATTGTAATGTACTATGTAACTTATTTACTTAATATCCTCTATATATCTAAGAAACCCTTTTATTAAATGCGGTTTAAAAATAGTCTCAGAGGTGAGGTTTTTTTTGTTGATATGAGGCAGCGGCTGCCAGCTCGGGTTGGTGGTTTGTTCATATACAGGAGGCAGCTGTGAATCCTGCTATGAGTTGTGTTAAGTGCAGTTCTGCTCTCTGATCATATTTCCCTCTGTTTTCCACAGCAATTACTGGGGCTGTTTCTCAGTATTCTCCCTGAAGATATCAGCCTGCGATGTATTGCGGGTCTTACATACAAGAAAGAATCTAGAAAGTATCTGGTAGATACAGCTCTGTTTGCTTTACGTACACTGGAGCGTGTCCAGCCCAAGGCAAGCAGTAAATGAAGACAGCTGGATTCTGCTTCTGATGCTACGGAAACAGCTGCAGAGCTGAGGCAGCATGAAGTCAGTTGGTGCTTGAAGGGTGTGCATCAGATCTGAACTTCTGAGCAGCTCTAGGTGGGACAGAGGGCAGTATGTCCAGGTGAAACACATCTGGAACTGCTGGGAAAAGATGCAGCACTTCTTGCTTGAATTGGCTGCATGTAGAAACAGCAGTGGGTTATAACTCAAAACCAGTTGTAATTCATATTTTATCATATTTCTCGTTTCTAATGTTTAAATAGACATGTTAGTGAATACTGTCTTAAAGGCATGTGTCTGTTACCTGGGTCTATTTCTATTTTTTATATAGATTTGGTAACATATCACTGATCTAACTTGTTTCTCTGGCAGTAGCTGGAACTCTCGCTGTGGGTTTTTAAATATCAATATCCTTCCCTCAGTCCTCAAAGCAGAGGTTCCTTTGTTTTGGAAGCTCACTGGTTATGCTGTTTACCCATTGCTTCTAACACCTGTGGGTGCAAAGGTTTCTAAAAGATGCTACCTTACAGAGAGTGTAGAAACGTGCATCGATAGCTCGCTGATCTCCTGCAGGCTCTCAGTTAGGAGCTAAGAAGGGCTTACCTCAGGGAAATTTCTTCTTGGTTGTTTGTTTATGCTGACAAACTTGTATTTCCAGGATGCTGGCAAGGATGACAGAAGGATGTATTCGAGCAGTGCAGGAGCCCCTGCTTCAATTGACTTCTGCAGATATGGATGTTGATCAGCAATATCACGTGAGAAAGTAAGTGGTATTTACTTAGGTGGCAAAGAAAATAATGCACTTGCCTCACTATCACAGCCTATGGGCAAAAGAGTTACAGGCTGACTGCACTAAAGCTGTGCAAACAAAATTTGGATGATGGAAAATTAACAATAATAAGCTTAGGACAGTTTGCTTTTCATCTTTTTTCAGTGGGTGGATCCAAGGTTATTTCAGCTACTGGGAGACCTTATAAAGCACTTCTGTGATTTCTGAGCTCAACCTCATTTCGAGGGAGCAACATTATGAGGAATCTTGCAGTAACTCCCAGAATGTTTGTTTTTCAATAGCCCTACAGCTGTCGGTGCAGGATGATATTCTTATTTCTCCTGAGGGTGACTACTGCAGGGTAGGAAGCTTTCTCATTTACATCTGAGTTTTGAAACTACTTTTTGCTGACACTGCTTATTAAAGGCTGAAGTTCCTATTACAGAAGTTCATTAACCAGCAACCTTCTCCTGAGCTGGCTGAATGGAGCTGATTGTGTACTGCTATTCCCAGAGCTTACATTCAAAGCAGAACAGGGGTTTTGTACTGAAATAAGACTTACCCTTATATAATGTACTTGTGGTCTTTTTACCCCAAATAAAAAGAGCAGACTTTTCTCTTAGGACCTAACAACAAATCTGACAAGCAATGTCTCTATTAAAAGACTGGAAAAATCTTTATGTATCAGATGACAACAATCACAATTAGATCAACATTTGTAAAGCCTACATTATTTTCTATTCTAAAATATAGGGGCAATAAGGGACAGTGTTTCTGTGCTATAAATACATTGTTCCCGGAGCACCTAGGAGAAGTTAGCGAGAACCAAAATTAATTTCCGGACGCTATTCCATTGCACGATAGCCAAATACTTTTTTTTTTTTTTTTTTTTTTTTTTTTTTTTTTTTAAATATAAAATAGCATTGTTATTTTTAAACAAGTTTCACAGAGGTTCACTTACAAACATCAGCCTAAATAATTTAAACACAGCAACTTTAACAGTTTGGTCATGCTACAAAATTACATTACGGTATACAAAAGGTAATCAAAAGTAGATGTTAAAAGTGCTCTCTTGCTTGAAGGCATTCCTAGATGGGTCTGTTTCTGTTGTAATCTGAATCAGCTGCTGGTTCTCAGGTCTCCTCTCACGTTTTTCCAGCCGTTTGAAATATAACCACTGCATGCATCAGCTCTTTGAAGAGAGGTCGGTGTGGTAACAAGCAAGTAAAATACCTATTTTCTATCTCTAATTCAATTGTAGGATATTTCTCTATGTAATTAAGTGGATGCTACTCCTCCATCATTTCTGTGGGAAAAGCAGAGTTCCACATGGCTTGCAAGTTTTACATGGGTGCTCTTCTCATCCATGAATAATAATGTGCTTCGGACGTTATTAGATGTGGTGAGATGTGGAAGCGTAAAGGATAATACAGAAGGAATTCTTTCAGGATCTTACTCTGCTGCTCAGCAACTACCGTGGGCACGCAATCCGATCTCTGATAGTGTATCAGTGACACAGCGCGGCTCCATCGGCATGCAAATCAGCTGCTTTAATTCTATCATCTGTCTCTTCCACCACATCTAGTGCATAATTTTAAAGTGCAAATTTTAGAAATTTATTAAAACTTCATTTATTTGGGGCTAGCAAAGTTCATGGGGGTTTGATTTGTTTGGGGCAGTAACCCGCAATTCATCATGTATAACAACGTTAAGCAAAAACTTAGAAAGGGGTTAACTTACATGCAAAGGTTCTGCAGTATGGAGGGGGAAAGGCAAAGGAAAAGCTTCTAAGTGTACTTCACTGCTGCTACAATAATGCTGAGACTGGATGCCCTGTTCCCTTCAGTAATGATTGTTTTTATTCTCATATTTATAACACAGATGCAAAAAAGAGAATTTATGCTGTTAATTGCTGTGAAAAGAGCTGATGCCAATAGGCATGTGCTATACACAGCTCTACCGGTGAGCAACTGCATTAGTTACTGCTGGACTGATTAATGGTAATTAATCCACGGAGCCTCAACTTGTCACTTACAAGAGCCAGGAACTGCTCTTTTGTGCTCCTCAAGCCTTGACAATGGAACTATCTCCACCTAGAACGCTAAGATGCTATTTTGTTCTCAGACTGTCCCCAAATAGAGTCTCTGCTGTATCTAATGCTGCCTTCATAAATGTATGGACTTAGACCATATTTAGATCTTACTAAATTAACCAGTGGGATTATGTAACACTGGACAACATTCTCATCTCCATCTCATTTCTTTTGAGGAGCTAATTAAGCTATATGTACCGTAACTGTACACACTGGTACAGGGATTTGAACACACTGCCTCTTGGCCAGATTTCATGCCAAGAGCACTGTGTATTCTGTCCTGAAAACAGCTCCACACACAGATGAAATTGACTTTTCTATTTGTTGCTAATATTTGGAAGTTCTTGTGGCAAGCACACATTAATTACTGTAGGCAAGGGCCCAAGCCTATTCCCTGTTGCCCTAATACAAAAGCTGGAGTTAGTAAAGACCATGTGTGCCATAAGCTAGGTACTCTTTCAAGTCACATCTGCTTTTCCAAAGCTGATTGGCTGCAAGTGAACTGAATTGGTTTTAAGAGGCCACCATGAAATGGTTGTTGGCTGTATATGTACTCTCCCTTCGTGCTTCTTAGTCAGTGATGCCTTTCCTAACGATAAAGCATAATACTAGGAGATATTACATGAGAATGCATCGTCTGTAAAATACACCCAGCTTTTGGCATTGTTCTTCTGATCTTAATTTAAGAGAAAGATCCAAGTCAAACTCTAGACTTATCTGTAACTGCCAGTTTAAGTTGGAATGCTTAGGAATTACTCTAAAAATCAAAGCATAACAAGAAAGAATATATTGAAACCAGGCTCTGATTTCCTTGTAATCTTCACACCCGTCACTTAGATATTGATGAGCAATAGAGTTATCTTATACTAAAATTATACCTGGAGTTTGAGATCAATTCCACTGCAGCCTGGGCCATTTCCACCCTTTTTATCCCTGACCATGGCGCTCCAGGATATCAACCCCTGCCACTCTTTCACAAACAAATTAAAAGCAGTGTTCTGCCTTCATCCCTTATGTGTCTGTTCTAAAACCTGCAAGTACACTTTTCTAGTTTAAACAAAGATAATGCATCGAATTAGAAGAAAAGCTTAAAAACAATAAAAATAAGCTGCCAAAAAATCTACTTAGATGACTTCTAAAGGAAGTAGGGAGGGAGGAACGTCATTTGCATCCAGTGGTGCAGCTATGCCTGTCTTTAGCATTACATAATGCTTTTTGCTAAAAATAGTTACCTGCCATCTAAGGAGGTTTACTCAGAATGGTTAACGTGCAACAGAGCATGTTTAGTACCTCTTCAACGCTTGTTTTCCAATGCCCGTTTCTTGCCTTATCCCACCTTCCTCAGTAATCACATACACATTTCACTCCCTGCTTACATCTGTGCTTTAGAAAAACATTAGTATTGCAAACCCAGAATTTTACATCTCAAGCCCAGGTCTCTTGTTCACTGCTTGTTTCTGAGTTAGTATCAGCCTACTTAGTTACAGGAAAATTCCAGAGCTGAGAAAGATTACGTCCATCAGTGAGCCAAAATAAGACTAGGAGCAGGAACCAGCTGTAGGCTAATAGTCTACATATTCCAATCAAAATAATTCATTAAAAAAAAACAAAAACAAAAACAGATATTTTGGTCTCACTGAAACCATGCAAAAAAACTCCCACTGCCTCTTTAAAATAAATAACATCATATAAGTTACACATGGCCTTCTAAGCAATGGAGTTAAGAGGCCCAATTCAAAACTTACAGTCCATAACAAGAGATCACAAGCCCGTTACCTTTCTTGTGCATATGTCCACAACTTCTGGGTCTATTTGGCATAAAATACTTAAGGGCAAGAAAAGGCAAATTCACATACTTAAAATATTAAGGGATTCCCATAACATAATTAAACACAACAAAGTCCATAACGTAGTTCTAAAATGTAACATTGTTCCTTTAGCCATGGTGGTTCAACTGAATGTTAGCCAGCTGCATCTAACAAGCTAAAATTGCTCCGTTGTAACACAAGAGCAAACAATAAGCACCACTAATCAGGAATTAGGGATAGCTGGGTATTAGATCAGGTAAAGATCTCTCGCTAACCAAACAGTAGATGAACTCAACTCCACTGGTCTCTGCAGAAGGTGGCAGAAGCTTGAGAAAACCGGCGTGCCTGAAGTTTGGTAAATAACTCTTTGGGTAAGAGACTGTGGAGATAAGCTGGTCTTTTAAAAATTGCCCAAAGCTTTTCTTCAAAACAAACATTTATATCAAAGTTCTGTGTGCTGAGCAATCTGGAGATACTTATTAAACACCCAACACAGAAGTCTCATCAGTTTCCTCCTCCTTCTTCTTCTTCTTCTTGCTGTTTAATAACAAGGGTACCTACAAGGAAAAAAAAGAAAAAAAGAGAGAAAATCTACTCATTTATGAAGAGATTATGCAGAGAAAGGTACAGATAATGCTCATCTGCTTGAAAACTGATCTGGACTATCAAAACTAGGAAAGAGTCAAGCTGTCAGAAAGAGGAAATAATTCTATTTCCTGCCACTGGCACCACACAGGACCACCCTAAAATCAGAACATGTCTGAGAGCGTAGTCCAGATGCTGCTTTGCATTTCTTTCTCAGTGTGGGGAATACAGTGATGTGCTAAAACTATTTGGTTGTGTAACCTGTGGGCTGCACACCACATGGACAGCTTTTCAGAAGATCCTGCAGCTGGTGCAAGGTCACACAGATGAGTTTTTGAGGTTACAATTTGTTTCCCTGATCTTTTTTCTACTAAGCTTCTCACTTAGATCAATTGCCTCTTGCTCGGACTCACCATCCAGCTTTTTCAGCTTGGGCACTCGTTTGGTTGCTTCTTCAATCCAATTGTTCTTCTGCTCAGAGGCGTATTTCTCTTGCAGTGGATTGCCTACAAACACCAGATCCTCCAATAATGGCAGCTCTGCCAGTCTCGCAAACTCTGCTGCAACCATAAACATGAAAACACCAACTAGATTGTTGAGCAAGGAAAGTACATCCACACCAAACCTTTCCTTTCAAACTCTGCACATGTAAGTAGCTTGGGATACAAACGGATAGCGATGGTTTGTGCTTGAACTGGTAGCAGGTTAAAGAACAGGTACACATTTTCAGAGAAGTCCAAGCAAGGTGATTCAAAGAGGTGATTCAGCTCCATTGAGCTTAGAATTTAAATTCAATTTCCCATTTTTAATTTCTTGCATGAAATATTTCAGGATTCTGTGTACTTCTGCAGGCTTAGCAGTAAAAGGTAGGCCCCAGGACACAGATAACTACTTTTTGACTTGCTAACTCACGCATTCACCATAATCCATAGGAAGCTGCAGAACAGACAGGAATGGCTTACCCCAGTCTTTCACCAAATTATTGGACATATAAAGAACCTTCAGCTTCTTCATTACGCGGATACCCCTCAGTTTCTCAATGAAGTTGTATGAGATCCACAGCTCTTCTAATGTATCTCCAACTGCTTCCTGGAAAACGACAGAGCTACACAGGTAAGTGAAAGTAAGTCCTTATTCTTCAGACTCTCTCTTCTTCAGCCCTGCAGGTCACCTCACGCAAGAAAATACTAAGATATATTGGTCTTCATTTCCTTTTAAGCAGGTTTCTAATTAAGCATTACAAATACTCACGGGAATCAGAGCAAAGGATATGAAATATATTTAGAAGGTCAAAACCCACAGTATTAGAATACAAGAAGGAACAGCAGTGGGGACGGCATAGGGACAGAGAAGACAAAAGTGGCTGTTTGTGCACAAAGTGGCTGCTATTCAGCAATTCTTTCATAAGGGTTTTTATGCAGTATTAGGGAATGGTCTGTCTCAGGTACATGCATGTTTGGATCTGGAGGACGGAAGTTACAACTCCCTCAAAAAGGAGTGCTTTTATAAACCAGTCATTAAAAATTGATTTCATTTTACGCTTAAGAGATAATGGAATCTCTGAGGGTGGAAACAGTTTTAAACAGGAATATTCTGCAGGAGAAACAGGTGATATCTGTCGAGGAAGAAAATAATATCTATATTCATTTTTAATGAAGTTGGTTGAAAAAATATTCTGCTTTAACACAGATAAAATAAAACTGATCGCATTTCTTCCCCAATAATTTTTCCTATGCCTGGTACATTCAGTTTTGCCACCATTTTCCCCCCAAAAGCAAACAAACAAACAAAAACTACCTGAAAATTCGGAAGCAATATGAAAGAGAGTAAACAAACCATTGTGACGGAATAGAATGGAAGTTTGGGAAATAAGGTAAAATTCAGCCAAAACTTATAGGGAAATTATCCCATGTCTTGGGTAGAGCTCCATTTTGTTAGTAGAGGGTTGAGATTAAGGTGCACGTACCAATCCATTCAAGTTCTTAATGTTATTTCTTCCCAAAGACAGAATCCTCAGATTTTCTGAAATAGATGACAGAAAGTTGCTCATTCGTGATTTCTTACGTGTAAGAAGATGCTGTAATTCAGGTAAAACTCCATACTCCCAAAAAACCTACGTTCCAAAAAGCCTGCCTTAAGAAAGGATGACATGACAGAAATAAAAACTGACAGTGAGTGGGAGCTGATGCAGAGGACAGCTCAGAAACGTGCTCACAAGTACAAATCTGTTCATTTGTAGGTTACCTCACTGAAATTCAGGCCACATAAATACTGAAAACAGCCTAGAATTTCATCTTGCACCTGAGCTCTAACTGCTAGCTTGCTAGCTTTGATTTCACACAGTTCTTACCCCTTGCTTCTCCAGCTAAAATAAATAAATAAACTGATCCGACTTCTAAAATAGAGGTAGCATAGAAAGCTGCCATACAGAAGCCCGATGAAAAATATTTCAGCTTACTGTAGCACCCAGACAAATATGCTTTTGAAGTGAGCTACTCTTGCTGGAATTTAGTGTAATATTAGTGTAACTCAAAGCTAAGACAAAACAGCAGTCTTTCCAGAAAACTCCTTTTCAGTATCCACATGAGCTTTGTTGCAGGTATAAACAAGCAAATAACTAATAACTACAGTAACTTATGGTGAGGCTAATAAAGTCTAGTAGCAACAGGCTGCATAGATAGCAGTGTAGTGGCTGGAGACTGCTATGGATAAAAATTCGAGGCTGATCTAAAACAGGTAGTTGTGTGTTCTATCTATAGGAACACAGGGACAAAACCACAACTGGTAGATGTTCTAAAACAGAAGGACTAGTTAGGATTAAACATTTCAGGCACAAACGGAATTCTTTTTCTCTTTAAATGCAACAGCTTAACACCTGACCATGGCTCAAAATATGAAAACTCATCCTCAGTAAGTCTAAAGTCAGCTACAGCTAATATTCTCCAGACTATCCCTACAGTTCCCCATCCACAGCACGGAGACTAGCCGGCTGCCCTCATTCTCTCTGTACTGCGTGTTCAGGAATTACAAGTCTGCACTAGCTTTAGAAATTCCCAAGGGTTGAGAGGAGAGTTACAAACACAAAAATGAAAGACTGTAGGAAACGTCACACCTTCGAGCCATTTCTAACTGCTGTTACTGTTCTTTAGTCCTCCTGTTCAGAGATATTATATATTTTGGAAGCAATAAGTTACTCAACCTGTTGCTATCATCTACGTTCTCTCACATGCATGGATGCTGAGGTGTGGTCCTACACAGAATTATCTACTCAGCATGATTACAGTATCACATATGCAACACTAATATTAATCTTTTCTATCTGAAAATAGAGCTGGACGCATAAGAGGATTTCTCAGCATCCTCTTTGCAATGAAAAAAGGCAAATATTTGATTGTTTTTCATTGCTGTAAGCATTGATTTCTCTCATGGAAGACAACAGAAACTGTAAGTTCCTTGCATTCTGTACCTTAAAGAGACATACCATGAAGTTCTCTTTTGTCTCACCTCCAGATTCCATCCAGGCCCACAACACTCTGACCTCAGCAACACACTACGCCACAACTAAGTTGTTGAACTGCAGACTCTCTCCATCATCAATGTGGAAATCAGTTGTTAAATCATTCTAGAATCACTTACTGTTGAGTATCATAACTCAAACCCACTGGAGATTACAAAGCTACTTCTGGATGGATTTTTTTTTACTATTCTTGCACAGCAAAACAACTGCCAAGACTGCCCAGAGACACATGCTTTAGTGCGACTTTACTGCTAACATGTGTTCTCCAGGAAGACTGATAATTTTAAAGTCAATTGCAATCTCCTAAGAGTAAGAAGTTAAAAAGGATTAGAAAAGGTATAAAGCTAGACACACATTATAAACTGTAGTATATTTCCTATCCACACGATGAGGAAACAATCACTGGTTTGTCACTTACTTAGGCTGTTCAAGTTGGCAATTCTTTCAATGCAGTTTGTAGACAGCGAAAGCTTCCTTTAAAAGCAAGAACAATCAACTCTCAGAACACAAGGGATCACTGTATCAGAAGAGTTCTACATCTGAACACTAATGCACTAGAAATACTTGTCTATTCTCTCAAAACATCATGATTTCTGCAACTTTGTTTAACTTCCAGGAAAGTACCGTGTGTTACTGACACCATGTACGGAATGACCTTTTTAAGCATAGCCTTAACAAATGCACGGAAACTTATTTCTGAAATGGTTCTAATTTCTTTTGGGAAGCCTTTTTTTTCTCTGTCCCATCACCCACAAAGACAACACTTCATTTTCCTCAGCTAAACAGCAGCTGAACTGACTTGTTACCCAGAGCTAATTAGATAAACTGCATGCCACTCCAAGTTGCCACTTGGGCACGTTAACCAAATTAGTACAAATAGAGAATGCTTGATTTCCAATTTGTCTTTAGCGTAACTTACTCGCAGTTAACAAGAGTGGAGAGAGATTCATCCATCTTCTCTACAGGAGGAATCTGGCCATACAGTTTCACTTCTTTTGCCTCTGAAGCCTTCTGGCCATTTTTTTCTTCCTAAGGGAAAGAGATGGTAAAGAATACGCTCACTGCACAAAATCACTAAGAACTGCTATACTGGAACATTCCCATAAAAGTAATTAATATGGAGGTAATTCCAATATACTACTAAAAGAAAATACTGGAAAGAGAAAGCATTTTGAATACCACGCTTCAAAAGCCTTTTTTTTTTCTTTTTCTTTTTGGATTTGAGTTACACTTAAACTATTAATTCAGGTGTCTTCTCCTGAAAAGAAATGGAGGATAACGGGAGGTCTGAAACTCTGAATCAAGGTGAAGACTGACATGTGGGAGCTTCAATTAGGGTCAGAAGCTTATGTAGCAGAAGCACACTCTTAAAATCTCACACGTAAATCTCCTTTCCTCTTCACCCAGACAACTCAGAATGCCCAGCACAAACTCAGAAGGCAGAGGAGTACACTGTGGGGGAAAACCTCAACAGCGCTTTCCTCAAATCTTGCCTCAGCTTTAACCATTCTGTATAGCTCCCATGTATTCCTCCTCCTGCAATGGGAGCTGTGACTGCTAGTCCCCTGAGGTGGAGCTGGTGCCCAGCCTCAAGCCTGTAACTCAGCTCTAGCTCCTCCAGAATGCACATGAAAAGAGAAACTGATTACACTCTTCATAAAAAAATGGAAATGAAACTCAACCACTGGAGGACAGAGAGCAGGGAGCTCTGAGTCTGGACTGGTAATATTCCACCTCTGAATCAAAGGCCAATTAGAAATCAGAGAAGTTGTAAAGAAAGTAATAAATCCTTATTGTTCGCAGAATTCACTAAACAACAACAAAATCACTTCTAGTTAGTCATTAGGAAGGAGTGGAAGATTTCACACTTCAGAGGGTACATTAGAAAACAGCTTTTCTATTTACAACCTAAGTTGATGATTTCCTAGATTAAATACTTTATAAAGTTCAGAGATTTGGAAGACTTGTCCTAACAGCAGCATTTGGGTGTGTTTATTAAAGAAATACACCCCATGAAATGGTTTCACATTCTGAGGTAATGGTAATTATCCACTCAACACTTGGACCGAGTATCTTTTTCAGCAGCAACGCCAGTTGTGACAGCTGCTTCCCCGACAGCACAAAGGGAATGTTCTGTCGACTCACTCGGCATTCAGTGCGGGGACTGGAGCTCTGTTAACAAAGGAGAAATCTGTTCTGTGTTTTCAAAACAAGGACTCTTGTTTTCTCCTCCATTTTTATGCAGCTATTAAAAAGTGAGAGAACTGAGGTCGGTTCTATATCTTTACTTGAGAAGAAAATGAATTGCATCCCAGAAACATGTAAGGATAGCACAGCACAATATCACACATCATTTTGTCTTGCGTGCCCAAAATACTTCAGGCAACTTAATTTAATAGAGCATTATTATGTTGCCACGAGCATTCACTTATATTCCAATTTCCGTCCAAATTGAGTATGATAGGATTTTTATTCATTATCAGCCATTTAGGAAACGAGTGTGACCCACGTTTTGCTAGAATATGGTGAACTGTTCAAACTGAGTCACTACACAAACCTGAAACTTCAATTTCCTTTTCTAACAACAAGGATAACCCTGTATCTACCTGCATTTCAACTTAGCTTAGAATCTGATTGATAGTCACTTTAAGCCAACAGACAAAATGACATTATCTCTTAAAACAGGACAGAGAGGGAGCTCCAAACATGGCCTGTGGTGGGGAGTGAGCAGTTGAAAGAAGATTCCTGCAGCCTGCGACCCACCTCTGGAACAAACCTCAGATGGAACGCCACCATACGCATAGAGAAACCACAGGTACAACAGCACTTTTGTTAAGATCAGGCTACCCGATTGCCAAGTTAAACGTTGCTTTGATTTAATATACTCCATTCTGACTGTAGAGCACAGGTAAACCCTTATGCCAAAGGGAAGAAATACATCTGGAATGCAACACAACAGCAGATCCAATGTTACAAGTCATGTGGATACAGATTAGCAGCAGTGCAGGGAAAATTTACCTCCTCTCAAACAACATGAACAGAACAGCGCAGTCAGCACTTTGTAATTAACAGAAATGGAAACTCGCTGACATGGATCTGTTACTTCTGAGGGACATGTGACAAACCGAACACATGAAGTTCGGGGTTTGGAGGGCAGGAGGAGTGAGAGGGGAAAAGGAAAAACACTTCTTAAAAAAAAAATGTATATTAAATATAGTAAAAATCCACAGCACTGAGTACTGCAAAGCAGCTGGATACTCTTTTATTACTTACCCATCTGGCTAGAGCTTCTCTGATAGTCGTTGCTTTCGCCTAAAACAAACAGACAAGTTCAAATGAACGCTCACTGCAAATTTTCAGCTGGCTTCTGCATTTCTCCCCTTTTTCTTTTCCTGTCCTGCTTTTCTCCTCCCCTC
This sequence comes from Excalfactoria chinensis, assembly GCF_039878825.1. Taxonomy (NCBI): domain Eukaryota; kingdom Metazoa; phylum Chordata; class Aves; order Galliformes; family Phasianidae; genus Excalfactoria; species Excalfactoria chinensis. Next base: position 32,011,407 of record NC_092829.1, on the reverse strand, counting down.
CACCACTTTCCTGCAGGATCTTCCTCCAGCTGACACTAAGAAGCCAGGACTCCTGGAGTGGCTCTTCATTTTATTTTCTGGGGAACTCGGAAGTATTTTCAGAAGGAATAAGCTGGATTTATGAGAGCACATCATTCTCCTGACTTTTTTCTCTTGTCCAGCTTGGAGCACAATCTGGGCACCGTCAGCTCTGACAGTGAAATTCAGCTGAACTCAAGGGTATTAGAAATTACTGCACTGAGAAATGTGGCCTGACACTCTTATGAAAACACACAATTACTGTGCACTAGTAATTTCCTGCCTGTCCGTGAGTAGACAGAATGATAAAGCCTGTTAGAATTCACCAGGGAAATGAAGGTACCGCCTCCCAAAAAATCAAGAGCAATCTGAAATGCGTGTATTTCCTTTTTCCTAACAATGCTGTCATCAGATCACACAGCATGACCACATACGTTATCAGCTAAAAACAATCTGAGTGCTCCTGAAGGAGGCCTTTCAAGGACTGGCTCGCTGAGCAACCTTTAGGTGCTACAGGCACAGAATGCCCAGCAGCAGCTTAGACCTGCCCAGAAGAAGGACTTTGAGCGTCATCTTCTCTGTCCCACACAACAGCCAGCTCCAGGCCCAGCTGCAGTCAGGGGGTAAACTTCTGCTACGGCACAGCCTCCTTGGTGCCCAGCTGAAGCGATCGCCTCCTGCTCAGAACACAACCCAGCTCCTGCTCCAGCAGCCTCCTTGAGACTCCAGTTAGCAGCCATAGCAGTGTGACGGCCAATCCAACTGGCTTCCAGTTGCTTCTTTTTTCAGATGGGAAGTTTCCATCACTTTTCCACAATCCTGCTAGCCAACTACCTGGGGGCACGAGCTCATTCCCTCACAGAGCCTCCTCCTGCCCCAAATCCATGCCTAAATCCAGCCTAGATTTGAAGCTGAGAACCGGGTGTGCATGGAAACAATCAGCACAGGGCTTATCAAGAGAACGCATGCCAATGACTTTGTTTTGTGCAGAAAGCACTGTGGCTTATGGGGAAGCATCCCTGAGAAAGCTGTTTTTGGGGTCCCCAGGCAGACACTGAACAACCTCCTGCAGGGATGGAGATTTAACGAAGTCACAGACACACTTCAAGAGCCACCAAAGGCTGAAGCGGCCACCCTGAGACATGGCCATCAGAGCTCCAGGCACAAGGAATACAACATCTTAGCAGAAAGCAAACGTACTTAAGCTATAATCACTGGAATATTTTCCTTCCCAAAAAGAGGGCGTTTGGGTCCGGGGCGTGATGACACCGAGCATTTACAAACTTCACTCCCTCCAAGACACCAGTGAGGCGCTGCCTTCGTTCGCATACATTTATTGGTACATCAGGAGCGGGTCGGAGCCTCCCGGCAGGAGGAAGCAGGCCGTGCGCTACGGCAGCCGCTGCCGCCCCGCAGCCGCGTGCTGGGAGCGCCTCTCACACGGCGGCATCGCGGCAGCCGCGGGCGGGATTCTTCTGCTCCCGCCGCCGCGACCCTCCCGGAGCCCCGCTCCCCCGGGCACGGTGAGGCCGCGCCGCCCGCCCCCGGCAAGCACCGCTCGGGGACGGCGCTAAAGGAGCCCCGCCGCCGCCCTCCCTCACTCGCTCTCGGCCCGGAGCTGGCTCCCCCGCCGCCGCATCTCGGGGCCGCCCCCCGAGCCACAGGCCTCCCGCGCGGCCGGCGTCGCGGGCCGCCCTCCCTGAGCGTCCGCCCCCCCCGCCCGGCGCTGACAGGACCCACCATCGCCGTTGCTACCGTTGACGCTCCGGTTGCTATGGCACGGCCGCCTCCCGCGCATGCGCGGCACCGCAGACGCGTCGGGGCCGGGGGGGCCGAGCACGGCGGCAGCCACACCTGGCGACCATGGGGCTCCGCCGCGCGCAGGCCCGGCCCGGAAGTCGCGTAGGGGGCGCTCCGCGACGCATTGTGGGACGCGGCGCAGGGGCTGCCGCGCTTTCCCGCTCGGTCCCCCTGAGCGGCCCGGTCCCAGGGCTCCCTTCCCCCCCCGTTCCGGCTCCGGTACCGCTAACAGAAAGGCCACGCCCCGCCTCCGTCACTGTGCGCTTTTTATTGAATTAAATCACTCGGTGAAAGTTACGGCGATCGGCAGGTGACAACCCGTGCCCGGGCCGCCCCTCACAGGGACCGGCTCCCCCCGGTTGCTGCCCGCGCTCCTTCAGGCGCGGCCCCTAAAGCGGGTCCGGAACCCCACGGCTGACTTCACCTCCACGCTGAGCTCAGCAAGGGAATCCAGCCGCCGGAGAAACGCTACGGGCCGGCTGCCGCGGAAGGCGTGCGGAACGATGTAAGTAATGCGAGAGCCGAGGCCAGAGGCAGGCACCCAGCCTAATGTTCGCTTCGGGCCGTAGCTGCGCCTGTCTTTGCAGTGTCTGTAAGGTAGTTTTGGTCTCCCAGCAGCAGTGTAAAATACAAAACACTAGTACAAAATCTGGTCGGTTTCCCACAAGCCATCTGGTGAAGGGGTATGTTCACAAGTATCCTGACCTGTCCACCAAAGTATCTCCACAGTAAAATAAGCCAATTTATTTAAACGAGGGAGGAGAAATAAGAAGATACCTCATTGCCTACTACTCAAAACAGGGTCTAATTCTCACACTGTCTTTCTTTAAATAAGTGCTTTACTTGTCTTTCAAATCACAGATCCCTGATGATCTCTAACATTGAATTATTTTAAGGGTTTGAAATTTTGAGACAAAGTTTGGAGGCTTTTGAGCTACCTGTTGTGATTTGGGTTTATTTTTGACCATTTCATTTCCAAGCCACTAGCTTGCAGTGCTGCACTGCGACTGATGGACCATGGTCAGACTGCAGTATGGACACAGGTATCAGCGGGTCAGGAGGGTTAAAGGGGGTCATTTATACTGGGAGCTCCAGTTGCTGAAGATACACTTGGCGGGGACAGACAGAACAAGAAACCTATACTTAACACTCTTCTCAGTAGCTGCAACTTGGAAGCAAGGGCAGGCAGTAAGGATGAGCAGCACCTCAAGGTGCGCTGAGGGACTCCTGGGGCAGCCAGGATGAGTGGAGGTTTGAGCACCAGATAAGACTCTGCAAAGGCTCTTCAGCCAGAGAGCTGAGGAAGGCTGGGTGCGAGGACACCTTCCTGGGAGTTACGTGGATGGAGTTTATCTTGTAAGGAGTGTATGGCAGTGATCGTTGGCAGTGATGGTGCGTGGAGAACAAGCGACTTCACTCAGATTATAAGGTGTAATATGCATTGCAAAAAGTTCATCAGGCCTGAGAATAATGATAGTTAACTGGAGAGAAAAGATCCCTGAGAGCAAAGCAAAATTCACTATCATATATGAGGGTTTTGTTTCTTTCTGGGCAATTCTGAAACATTGACAAAGCAACCTTGAAAGGCGAATTTTATCACTTGAAGCCCTTATTAAATAGGCCTTCAGCATTGGCAAGACCCTTGTAAACAGACAAGAATCATTTAGGAAGAAATTGTTTCTTTCTGTCTATATGGTAGAGAACAATAAGGTACTAGCTACAAATTAATTAGGATGAAAAACAATCTCAGTCAGCCTGGGTCAGAAATCCTAGATTGCTCTTTTTTAGTGTTATTTTGTATTATGATCATTGCTGCAAGAGGACAGCTTTTTACAACCTTAGTCTTCTACTTGCCAGCTCTTCTGTCTCTCCCCTTCCTTCCTAGTAACAGCTGCCAGCATCTGTTGACATCATTAACAAAGAGTTCCACACGTAATTAAAATCTAGCTTAACAACAAGCGTCAGTTATTTAAAACAAGTAATGAGAGAATTTAGATTTGCAGATGGTATAACTGCATTTAACTGTGCTATGTAACAGAATTTCAGTGCTCCTAAGGGTCAACTGCCAATCCAAGGCACTATAGGAACAAGATGGTTACATTCCCATTACAGAACAGCTCTGGTGCTGCCTTTCTCCATAAATGAAAGTACTCTTCACTTTCTCAATGTAAGCATAGCTGTTGGTGGAAAGAGACAAGACTGTTTCCAATGGAAGACCACTGTCTCTGGCCAATGTATAAGAAAGTTATTACACGTAAAGATCCCCATCTTTGTGCAAGTAGAAAACATGTGCAAAGTACCAAAGTGTATGGCTATATAAATCAGAAAGTTCTAGGCTAAAATAACTTAAGACCCAAAGCCAGAATCATTCATCATTTTGATATCAAAGTTCATGGCCCACAGGTTGCCATTCTTCTCCCAGGAGAAGAACTATCTGTCATTTCTAAGGGCACGGGCTGGCAGTGAAGTTCTTTGATTCATAAATACTGCAAGCAAGAAAGCACCTATCGGAAAGCACTTTCTTCAGACGCTTGTTTCTTGATAGCATGACCAATTCAGACTCAAATTTGTACTATAGTGCAGCCTACTTATTATCGCTCCACTTTTCTTCTGTGTACCTACTTAAAATAACTCGGGCTCGTGCAAATCAATCCCTTTCTGTCTTGATTTCTATATGTAACTATCATTTGGCTATTTCATATTGCAGACCTTCTCTCAGTCAATACTTCCAATTCTCCAGTCCTTTTGGCGGCTCAAGCTCAGCAGCAGCAACTTACAGGTGCTGAAGTGTTCATCCCAGATGCAAGTGTAGAAACTCCTGAATCTTTCCCCAGGAGTGTTCCTGGGCGTATGCGTGTGCTTTGCTTTCCCCACCCCCCAGAACGGGCACCCCCAGAACACGGTCCAAAGCTACCTGACAAAATGGAGTAGAAGGAGGATCGATTCTGTGGCCTGCTCCTGGATAACTCAACAGTTCGAAGTTTTCTTTCCCATGCTGGCGGAGGCGCCCTATTGCTAGCTCAGCATATAAGGAACTCTTCCACATACGATCAGCTTCCCCTACTACTAGGAGAAAGTGACCTTCTGCTTTTTCTATGGGGATTGTGCAAGAGGAATTAGCAGGATTCGCTGGGTCATCCAGAGCTTCAAAAGTGTCAAAAACACCAGTGTCAGAAACGCTGACCTTATTCATATCAAAACGCAGCCCGGGCAGAGTTATCTCACCATAATGGAGGTCTGCAACTGTGTTCGAACTACAGCCGGAGATACAGACAGCAGCCACTACTTCTGGTAGGAAGGTGATCATGGAGAGTGCTAATTCTGCACCTTTCCCAGTCCCAATCACTCCAACTCCTGGCCCTTTCACCTTCAGATTAAGATGGGGGCATGGGGAAGAGAGGAAGAAAGGAATAAGTATATGTTATAATAGGGTTAGCCGTTAAATGTCTTTGAAGTTGTGTTATTAAAAACAAACAAAAAAATTAATTCTCAATGTGACCTGTTGGAAAGCTGTAGCCTGGGGCCAGACTTCTCCCAGGTGTCTTATTCTTCAGAGCCAATTACAAATGTCAAACACTGTGAAATAACACTGGTCTCACATTTGTGTTAGGCACAACTAGTACCGTCACTTGGAACTGTATATTTTCTTGCAAATATTTTCCCCCAAACAGGCAAATTCAAATACAGTCAATGGCAAAATATGTCCTAGGCATATAAAGTCATCTCACAAATGACATTTGAGAATTCCATATGTATTCAGCCTCTTCCTTTTCTAGCCAGGAAAGTAAAACAAAGTAAAAACTTAGGTTATCAAATCACTTCATCTGTGGCACTGAGCAGTGCTGTGCCATCCTCTTGTAAGCTAATTGCTTTCATTAAAACAAACAGAACCTCACAAACAACACCACATATGCACTTTGCCACTGCTCCTCTCTGGAGGCTGTTCCAGCACTTCACTGTCCTTGTGATCAGGAACTGTCAGTTTTCCAATGTGAAGTTACTTAATGGCCTGCTTGTAGCAGAAGAAACAAGCTCTGCAGTGATGCACATAGCTACCTATGTAGAACCTACATTTTTTCCATGATGAGCCCTAAATCTGCCCAAAGACACTCCAAGAAAATCACTGCCACCACATGAGCGTGACTACCAAATCTTCCCTAGTGCCTTGTCTGGAGAGGTCTCTCCTTACACTCACCTTTGGGTGACGCTGTAGAAATCTAGCTGCCTCCTCAAAGTACTCAAGCTTAAATTCTTTCATGACCTTAGGCAGATCTTCAAAGTCAAAATATGGCAGAGAAAGAGCAGCAAAACCACGGGTAGCCAGGAGACTGGATCGAAATTCAATCAAACCTCCTTCATCACCATACATGTCAATCACTCCTGGAAAGGGACCATCCCCTGGATTGAGAAGAGGCACAGAGCACAAGTTATCAAACAGGTCTCTAAGGAATATCTAGCTAAGTCTGAAAATCAAAATATAGAAAGCATTAGATGTTCTCTATAACTACTCATCAGTTTTCCATTTGCACAGCTGAGACTAGAGATTGGTGCAGTACCTGACTTCAGCTATTTCAGGTTCTGAGCCGAACGGGTTCTGAGCTTCCTATGAAAATATGTGAACAGCTAAACACGCTTTTGTTTAAAAAACTGTTTTCTCAGTGTATGATCTTAACCTCCCACCCTCAGAACAATCATACTCCAGATCAGCTCTTTTCCCCACAAAGAAGCGATTCCTTAATTAGCAAAGTGAAAACACATTACTAATGAGACACTAGCATCAAGGCAAAGGACATTCAAACCCCTAAATAAGGCACACCAAGAAAAGCACAGCAGAGACACTCACTGCAGGATGAAATCAGCTCAACTTACTCCCTCTATCTCGGCATCAGTGCTGTCACAGCCAGCTGCCAAATCGCTATTGCAAGTGTGAAAAGACAGAATAAAACAGAGCTGTGTGGGTGCAGTTAGGTGTGTGCGACCGATGCGCAGATAAACATGCACACGCATGCATGGCCTGTAAAACCACAGGAACTTTCAGAACCACAACTTCAAGCAACTGTGTTTTTGCAGTGAAGGCTGCGTTGTTACATTTCAATCTGATATGCCAGAATATTTAGTGTTAAAGGCTGTCGTAACCATAAAGAGCCCAAGTATTTTTTGTTTGTTTATTTTGGGGAGGTGTGAAGTCTGCCCACCAGGTGTCACCACTGACGTATTCAGAGCCGGATGACAGCTCTCAGCAGATAAAAGTACCTATTGGTGCAAATGTGCATCGAGCCTCTGGCATCGTTTATATGCTACAAAGACAAGAGCTCTGATGTTTCAAGGTGCTTGAGAAAGGAAGCTGCGGACAAGACATGTTAGATGGTAGAAACCTCCTAACGAAACGCAAAAAAAGAAAGGTCAGAAAAGTGCTGAAACGTGCTTTGGGGCTCTTTCTCAGTTTTAAAACTCCTTATTAAAGAGGAGAGGAAAAACAGTAGCATTCTTTTATTTCTCATCCCTACACATTCTAATGAGAATGTATGACCTGAAGGCAGTCAAGAAGGGCTGCATTTCTCTCTTTCATGAAGATAACCAGCTTACACAAGGTCACCCAACTGCCTTCCTGAATGCCTGCAAAGCCCAAGTGTAGTCACAGCTCACAAAAAAGCAGGATAACTTTCTAGACAGCTTTATTACTGCTTGAAAGGATTACAGCCTGTAACGTTATACCCGAAATGAGAAATATCTTTCATAGCACAATTGCAGCATGAATCCATTTGCGTAATCTCACTTTTACTAAGGATGGTTGACCTTTAAGGTTCCTTTCTTAACAATCCCTGAAGCAAGGAACGATGTGGTAATCTTGGAACTGGATCCTTTATCTAAAAGGATGCCAGCATCATTTAAGCAACGATCTCTGGCTTTTCCATAATGTTACAACACCAGACTTCCTAAAGGGAAAAATACAGTTCCAACTTGCAGGTCTCTGGATTTCCACTGAGCTCAGCAGAAATTCTGCTCGTTCTCTAAGGCAGACTGTATCAACCACATCGCAGGTATTTCAGAATGCTGACTACACATTTGATCCAAAATTCAAAGTCCAATCTAGCTCAGGTTGTTTTTGTTTGGTTGGTTTTTTTCCTTCTTTAGCAGACTTTGGATCCGTATCTAAACGGTTAATAAAGATTATTGGTTTGGAAATCATTCACCAAGATTTTAATCCCTGATAATTGTAGCAGCACTTAAAGGATTTGCAGAACCAACCTCTTAGGGAGGCAGTACAGATGGCAGTTCTCGCAGTACAACAGCCAGTGAAATACGGAAGTTTAAATCATGGCTGAAGCGTTCCAACACCGCCAGCAGTGTAAGGTTTCAGCTTTCAGCAGCAGCAGCAGCCCATCGGAATGTCACACCTCACAGAGCACAGCCATCCCACGAGAACAGGCAGAGCTTCTTGCAATAACTATTTTGTACTTATACGCAGAACAGAACTTGCTAAACTAGCAGCTTAGCTTGAGCTCTGGTGTAACAGAACTGTAATACATTATTATAGAGTCTCCTGCACCTCTGCTTATCAGGGAGAAAAAATGCCTGTTAAACTTAATCCTCAGGCTAAAATCCCAAGCAGAGGCTCACACTGTGAAGCCTATCACCTTTTCTGATCGTTACGGGTTCTGGCAGCTCAGGAAATAAAAATAGTCCACAGAAACTCCAAACCTGAGAGCAGCAACGTGGAAAACTACCAGCCTTTGTCTCGCTTAGCTTCCACCCAGGCCAGAGAGGCACCTGCCCACGCCCGTGCTGCTGACCAGAACGGAGCAGCATCCCCAGAAGACAGAAGACGCCCCAGGGAGGCGACCTGTCCGTGGGCGGCCTTCAGTTTTGCCGTGGCACACGGATGCCCCGGGCGTCCCCCGCTCCGGGCAGAGGTCGAGCCCCGACTCACCCGGCGGCAGGAAGAGGGAGCCCCTCACGCCGCCCTCCTTCAGCCGGATCCTCCTTACGCCGGGGGCCGTGAACCACCTCTCCACCTCGGCCTTGGCCATCACCGGCCCGTGGATGGCGCCGGGCTGGCTGTGGCCCTGGTGAACCAGCATCTCCACCTTCATCGGGGTGCCGGTGCTGCGGGGAACGAGCCGCTGGTACGGGCTCTCCATGCCCGCGGGGGCCAAGCTCCAGAAGAGCCCCATGGGCTCCACGCCGGTGTAGTTCCCGCCGTGCGAGGCGTCCGTGCCCAGGTGCAGCTCGCCGCGGCCGTCCGCCCGGTAGTGCGCGCATGATTGGAAAAGGCAGCCCCGCTCGTCGGACACCACCGCCCGCAGCGTCACCGGCTGCCCCGGGCCCAGCCCCGCCACCCGCGTGTCCACCCGCTCGTCCGCCAGTCCGGCTGCGGGGGTCACGGCCACGCTGACCGCCCGGCGCGCCGGGGCACGGCACAGCGCCCGCGCGGGGGCCTTGGCGGCGACCGCCGCCCTCCACATGACTGCGGCGCGGGGCCGAGGGCCGCAGAGCAGTCGGCGACGACGGCGATAACGGCCGCCCACGCCAGGCAGCCTCAATCGAGAGCGGAGCCCGCCCGGCGGGCGTTTCTGCGGCGACGACGCGGCGCCGGGCGGGGAGGCCTCGCTCACCGCCCGCCTCCACGCCGCGTCCCGCCCGCCCGGCTCCGCTCTGGGACCTCGGGTGAGGGTGCGAGGCAGAGCGGCTCCCGGAGCCCTGCCCTCCCACTGAGTCCCGTCCCGCGTGCAAACCAGGCTCTGCTCGAGTTAACGTTTCACTTTAATGAATTAGAAAAGCGCGGAGAGCGCAAGGAGCACCGTGGAACTGACGCGCAAGTCGCTCGCTGAATACAGGCAGCTAGCTGCGTGCGCTCCGCCTGCCTTTGTAAGGCACCGAAGGGTTCTTCAGGGAACCGAAGAGTCGCCGGCACTTCCCAAGTAACAGTCAGTGCTTTCTCTGTCGAGTGCGTGCTCGGGAGCCAAAAACTGCTCAGCATCTCCAGAACAGAACCCTGCTGCTCCCCACTCCTCCCAGAAAGCCAGAGAGGAAGCCTGTTTTCTCAGTTCTACCAGGTGTGCTCAGAAGGCAGTTTCAGGCTATGGGCTGCTGTCATCTCTCCACGGGAGACTTGCTAAGTGCTAGATCTCAAAATGGACAGTTAAGGCAGACATACAATTTAGTGATGTGAGATAAGATTACTGGACGTAGGTAGAGAGAACAGCTGCTTCCAGATGGAAAAAAACAAAAGTGCACTTTCTCCATTAAGGACAGTGGCATCCAACACGCTTCCTCTGAGGAAGACTTACAAGGTAAATTAATTTTCATCCCACATCTCAGATGATTTACCTTCCACTTAAACTCACATTCGAAACAGACCCAGCCTTGCCATCATCACGTTTCCACATCTTTCCCGTACAACGCACAATGGGAGGCCAAGATATCGCTGATTGTTAGAGGAAGGTGTGGAAAGGGTGCAGCTCTCACCCACCATCTGCTCAGAGAAAAACAACTTTATTCTCTGATGTTCTTTGCTCTCATTCAAAGCCATTTAACAAAACAAATGTGAAACACAGAATGTGAAAAAACATGAAACACTAGAATCTTCTCTGTACAGTAACCCAAATCACATCACAGCCTATTGGCTGTCCTGGAAGGCTCACCATTGAGGTGTCTGTGGAAGAAGGCCTGGATCTGCTGCCAGGAATCTATCTGTGCCTCACAGTGTGCCTTGGGCTCCCCACCCCATATAACAGGCATGCCAACCAGGAGGTGCACTGAGGCAGAACACATTGGGAAGAAAGGGGGTTCAATATAATGCCCTGCCCCAGGATAACAGATTATCTCGGGTTTTTCCTTCCCATGAGCTTGCAAACGTTTGCTCCCCTCAGTTGCAAAGAATTCACTTTTCCAGTTGTGATCATCCTGGCCTACAATAAACAAGAAGCGGCACTCAGCTTTCTCCAAAGGGATAAAGCTTTGGCGGTCAGGCCCTTCTAATGGATTGTTAAGTGCATCAATGATATCACCAATCCCGGATTTATTGACCTTGATACGTTTTATGTTGTAACCAAGGGGTGGAATGGTGATATCCTTATAGCGGAGCACTGCACCCACGTTCGCCACCGAGCCATTGATCACAGCGGTGGCTGTGATGCCTTTCAGGAAGGAGGCCATTGAGATACATAAGTCACCCCCCTTGGAGAAGCCAAGCAACCCAATTCCGGGACCTTTAACCTGGAGGGTAAAGAAACAGAAATCATAATCAACAAAAAATGCAAACCATTTCTTGGAAGTGCTGCTGTATTAGCACAGCCTGTCCTGATCTGCACTCCAGGTATACGCATCTGAGGTCCTAACAAAACTACAAGGCCTTGTACAGGTTAACTGTTCTTTTACAGTCAAACTATAATAGGAAAGCTAAATGACCTTACAGGGTGCTGAAATTCAGGTTGCCAATGTCACAATGGCTCCAATGTTCAAAGACTCTCAGGGCTCAAAAAGGCTCTGAGAAAGTGCTGAAATGTAACATCTTTTGTGCCTCGTCACCAGCATGACAAGCTCCACACCCACCGAGGCTGAAGCACAGAAAGGGGGAAATTTGAAAACACGGCTAAAATTTTGCCAAGTGTTAAAAATATGGCATGGGAGAGGCATCAGTGAAAGCATTAACAAGAGTCAGCAGTACTGTTCTCAGGGCAGAGAAGAAAAAAAGTGCAAGATTTGGGGCACAGGGGTAGCATAAGCAGTTAAGGTTACTGTAATGGAAAGGCAATCTTTCTGAGGAAGGTGTTTATTTTGAGCTCTCCACAGAGGCCAGACATCGCCATGTGGAATTCCAGCTATTGTCATGTGCAGCTATTTGGAAGAAGATGCAGAGCTAAGCAGGGATCTCTTCCAGGAGGTACAGCTTAGGAACCCTGACTGCTGAGTTTGCAGCCAGCTACCGAAAACTACATGCGCCACATACCAACGTTTGGAGTGACTGTAACAGCTTACTACAATACACGGCAACAAATGCGTATTTATAGACTTCCTTGAGCCCTAGATCACAGAAGCATATCACGTGCTCCAAGGTTAAAAAAGACATTTAGTCCTCAAGGACATTCTATGGAATGTAAACTTAAAAGCCCCGCTGGCAGCCTGATGTGCCTCAAGGCAGCTGGTTCCCTTGTTAGGACACTGGGTTGAGCGAAGCAGAAATAACTAGTATGTGACTCCATGTCACTGTGTCACCTGGCCAGTACAAAAGGAAGACTCGGAATTATCTGCCAGAGAACCACTGTAATGGGATTTAAGGATATGAAAGGAATTATTTACAGCTGACCTGAACAGAGATGCTATTCTAAATACAACAGCTTTGCCCCACCTGCAGGCTGATAGGAGCTGACTAATGGCAGTTCCCTGTAGTGAGGCTGTGTCAGTGTCTAAACCAACCTGGTTGTGTTGTAACATAAAGTTAATAGCTTCTTCAAAATATTCCAGGTTGACCTCCTTCATCTCTTTGGGGAGATCTTCATAACTGTAGAAAGCCAGTGCCAGCACAGCAAAGCCATAGTTGGCCAGCAGGCATGCCCTGTATTCGAGGAGTCCTCCTCCAGTGCCATACAAGTCAATAACTCCTGGAAAGGGACCGTTTCCTGAAAGAGGCCACAAAACAGAACACCTTGACCCATCATTTCTCATTTATATCCCAAATTCATAGGCCCGGGAATGTGCCTTCAAACAAACAAACAAAACCAACCAAAACGCACACACAAAAGCACAGAGTGGTACTAAGCATCTCAAAGTCTGTGCCATGTTTCAGTACATGGCTGCATTGCTTCAAGATTAAACATTAAACAAACGTACTAAACAGTCACCAATGTTTCAGTGATCAGGAGAAAAACATGGCTGGCAGGGAAGGGATGACAGTCACAGCTAGCTGTCCCTATCATGTAAACTCACTGCTGTATGGGAGATTGGTAATCACAGCCTGAACCTCTGATTAATCAGCTGAGGCAAGTATGGGGTCAGCTGTGGGAGCACAGGTGAGAGTGATGTAGCTGTGCTCCCGGGAGGGGTGGAGCTCGACTCCATCCCCTCTGAGACCTCATTTAAGGGCTGACTCCCACTGGAGCAGTATCTCTTGGAGATTGCTCACCAGGGAGGACTGCCCCAGCTTCTTCAGCCAAGGCACCACCATTGGTGAATTTTTCCTTTACTTATTCACTTATACCTTCTGTACATTTTGTTACCATCTGTACATTAAAAACCAATACAACTGCCAATGTACAAACCCGCCTCCAAAAGTACCCAGGAGGCTTTCCCCCTCTGCACTGCTCAAAAAACTGACTCAAAAATCCCATCTGCTGTGGTTTCAACTTCTTAGTTTCAGTGTAAAGGCACTACAGCCCATTTACTCCAGCACTTGCCATTCTCATTAGGGATGCTGAGAGGGACTGCAGGAAACTGATGAAGAGTATGGAAAGGAGGCGGCCACAAGGAAGACTTTAATTTCTGCTTCCACGCATAAGTGTGCTGAACTTGGGCAACAACTGGAAACTCACCACCAGCCACAGGGAGTGTGAAAGAAGGTGCTGGCTGGGATGTGTGTATGATTGCAGTGCTACAACAGGAGATACCAGGGACAGGCAGGGAAAAAGGAACGAGTAGGGGAAAGCAAGGTATATACTATGGAGCAATGCTCCTTGACCACGTGGGGTTGCAGTGCAAAACCAGACACCTGCCTGGTGAGAAATGGGAAGAGGCTTCCCACAGAGAACTAGCATAAGCCTGGGCAGCTGCTGGGAGGACAACGCAGGATTTGTAAGGCAATCAAAGCTCTGACAAAAATGTCATAATGGCAAATGTGTGTAATGCTCCGCTTGACTTTCTGCTCACAAATGGAGAGAAACAGGGCACATCTGGCAGCAAAAAGAAGGTTGGGCTGCAGCAACTCTGAAATGACTGAGCTGGGGATCTGGAGAAAGGTTGGGAAGGGAACCAACGCAGTGAGGACTTAGCAGTTTTGGAGAACAGCCTGGTAGCAGAGGTACACGAGGAGGAGCGTGGCAAGCAGATGAAAGTGGGCTGCGCCGATCGCGTTGCGCAGGCCGGCAAGTTCTAACTCCGTGCTGCGCCTGGCACCGCGCCGACGGGCCTCTGGGAACGGGCACCGCGGAGGACGGACGGGGCCGGTACTCACCGGGGGGCAGGAAGAGCGTGGCCCGGATCCTCCCCTCTCGCACCGGCACCCTGCGCACCCCGTCCCGCAGGAACGCCCGCTCGTGCTCAGCCTGGGCCAGCAGCCGCCCGGGGCCGTCCCCGTGGCCCTCCAGCACCTCCAGCTGCAGGCGGAAGGGGGTCTGCACGTCCTTCTTCACCAGCCGCCAGAAGGCCTTGCGGGGCTGCAGCGCCCACAGCAGCCCCGTGGGCTCCAGGCCGCTGAAGCTGCCGCCCGGCAGCGCGGGGCAGCGGGCCAGGTCCAGCTCCCCGTCGTCCGCCGCCTGGTACCGGGCGTGGGCCTCGAACAGTTCGCCCGCCTCGTCCCGCAGGGACGCCCGCAGGGTGACCTGCTGCCGCGGGCCGAGGCCCTGCACGGCGATGCCCAGCGGCTCATCGAAGAGGCTGCGGGTGGACGGCGAGAAGCGGATGGTGGCGGCCATGGAGGAGAGGCGGCGGGCCGGGGACGCCTCGGGGACTCGCAGGATGCTGCCCTGCTGCCGAGCGGGGCCGACCCGGGAGAGCCACCTCTGCCAGCAGCGGGAGCTCCGTCGGCACGCGGTGAGGACACCCATTTGCCCCGCGGCACATCGGCGTGTCCGCCTCTTTGGGCGGGCGCCGAGGCGGGCCGGGCCGCGCTGGCTTCCGGGGGGCCACCCGCACCGGGAGCAGTGGGAGAGTACGTGCCGGCAGGGGATGTTGGGTGTTTAATACGAGTATATTAATATTGAATACTTGTATTTGTAGCGCCGCGCTCTGCCCCTATGGCTTTAAAGCCTCTCATACACTTGGCATAAAGCGCAGCCCTCAGGTGTCCGGTTCCTGGCGCTTCGTATTGAAGGCTCCAGCGGGCCGTGCTGTCCCACAGCCTGCCCCCGCCTTCCTGCCAGGGCGTTGGAAGGGGCGGTTTGGGACGGGATCCACCCACGGTGTGTGTGTTCCTCCCCTCCCCTGAACCGGAGCTACTTCTCGTTTGCGTGCCTTGGGTAAACCCGGTCTCCCAGCTGCAGAGCGCGGCGCGGTCCGAAGGAGGGCACTAGAAGAGCTACAACTGAAGATAACTGAAGATAACTGAACCGATATCCCGTTTTTTTAGGGATCTGCAATAATTAATGTTAAAACGTCTGCCAATCGCAGGCCAAGTTCATGCTGCGCTTCAGGTGGTGAATGGTACATAGGCCATCCTGTAAGAGTATCTTGAGGAGACAGGCTGTGCATCCTGTGTGCTCTGCTTTACATATACGTCAGCAGCAGTGCTTCTGGCTGCTTCTGTCCTGTTTCTTAATGCACCTTGGCCAATTCACTTCTCAGGTCAGACATTCTTCCTTCTGCGCTGCTGGGCTGAGGCATAGCACAGGTATTGCTTCATGTTTAAAGCTGCACAAATACCTTTAATCATTTGGCTTGTGAAATGAGCACCTTGATTACTATCTGTAGCAAAAAGATGTCAAATCAAAGTATCAAGTCTCTTCAGAGTTTCTTGGCTGCAGTAGCGGCATCAGTATGTTTGCAGGCATAAGCCTCAACCCACCCTGAGTACTCATAAAGGGCTACAATCACGTACTCTGGATTACAGCATTTAGCCATCTGGAGGATGTGTATCTGCTGTGTTTGGGATATACTTCTATCTGAAGTTTGGGATGTGCTGCAGGTGTTAGGTTTGTATACTGGCCTGTGTTACGGACTAGGCAGCTGTTATGGACAGGTAGTGCAATACTGCTGTGCTTTACAGAAAAGTTTGGAACAAACCAGTCCTGCTGAATTGCAGCACTAATCCTCTCTTGCTAGTGTGAGTCATGGGGTATGACACATAAGCAAGGAAGGGTAAAATGGAATGAGGCAAGCCCAGAAAGAATTTGGGTATAGCTGACAATCACTGCAGAGCCAAGAGTCCTTCACAGTTATCGGTTCATTGTTCTATGATAATGACAGTTCTGAAAGAGAAGGTGAATCTGAGTCAGAAAGACAATTAGCAACAAAATCCTGAGCCTGAAGGCAAGGTCATCATGATCAGCCGGGTCATCTCCCTGTGCGGCATCTTCGTAAGAAGTAGCATGGGCTTGCATCGTGATTTCCACTGATGCTTTGTTCTGGATTTAGGAGGAACATAATGTTGATAACACAGTGATGGTTTCATTGTTACAGGGTGGTGCTTACACGGAGCCAACAATGTCTCGGCTTCTCACACTGCCCTGCCAGCAAGGAGGCTGGGGGAGCACAAAGAGCTGGGAGGGGGCACGGCTAGGACACTGAGTTTGGACAGAGGGATGTCCCGTATTGTATGGCATTGTGCTCAACCATAAAACTGGGTGAGTTAGTTGCCATTGCTTGGGAACTAGCTGGACATTCTTTGGTGAGCAGTAAGCAATTGCATCGTGTGTCACATCTTCTGTGGTATTTTTCATGTCATTGTTTTTTTCCAGTTTTATTTCTTTCTTATTAAGCTGTCCTTATCTCAACCCACAAGTTCTTCCACCATCCTGTTGTGCATGGAGCGAGTAGTGACCAGCTGTGTGTTGCTTAGCTGCCTGCTGGGCTAAACCACAGCAGACCAATCCTATTACATTGTCTCTTGCATATGTCTCTGGTTTTGTCTAAGGTTAAATAACTATTTAAAAATACTGCCCAGAAATCTGCAATGACGCAGGATGGTTACAGGTAGCAAGGTTTCTGGGAAGATACAGTGTATGGGATGTAGGTATCTGTCACAGTTGCCACCTCTGGCAGTTTTCGACTTCATCTCTGAAGAATGATGGAGTCCTGCAAAGCTGACAAAATGTTTGAAAAAGGTACATCCTGACTCTGGCTGTGTCAGAGAGTTACAGCTCACCACATAGTGCTGGCGTCTGGCCTACACCTATCAAATAATCATCGTGTTATTCAGCTGCCTCAAGGAGTAGAGAATGTCTCTGGTTCTGACACAACTTGTGCAACAGAAAGTCCTTATTTTGGATCCTTTCTCAAGAAACTTGGTATGGTTTAATCTGGCAGGCAGCTCAGCACCACACAGCTATTTGCTTACTCCCTTCCCCCACAGGTTAAAGAGAATTGCAAAATCTCATGGGCTGAGATAAGGATAGTTTAATAAGAAGGAAAAAAAAGAGGGAAAGAAACCAAGAACTGTGCACGCCCATGCTCCACACTGGTGAGACAGCTTGAGATGCCAAAATATCTTTGACTTAGAGTAAGCAGTGCTCAGCAACAATTAAAACGTACGTGTGCTATCAACATTATTTTCCTCCTAAATCCATAACACACAGAGCACGGTACCAGCTACTATAAAGAAAATTAACTCTATTCCAGCCCAAACCATGGCAGACTAACAGTTAACAATAGCTAAAGAAGTTAGTAGCAAGGCTTGTAAAAGATCATCCACATAACAACTACCCTTCATATGGGAACCTGGTGATGTAAGAAAACCATGTTGTTTCCAAAGCTGACCAAAATCATATGCAACACCAAACACAAGGCAAGAGTTGATGTACATAGCTGTAGATTGACTCTGTACCATAACACAGGCACAGATAAGAACAAGTTCAGCAGTTTGTACAGAAGGAACAGAGGAAATACACTGCAATATGTCGTGCATCACAGACAGCATAGCTGGAAGCAAGTTTTCCAGTCGAGTCTCAGAGGCAAGAGCCATCTACAGAACAGATAGGATCTGGATTGAGCAAGGGTACATTCTGGAGATCAGGCCATGGGATAAAGGAGCTGTTCAATAAAAGATGGTCACAAGATTCACCATCCATAGGAGCTGCAATAGAGAATCAGTTACCAGTCAGATACCTTCCTCAGCTTTCTTTGAGATAGGATAATGAAGAACACACAGGAGAGGCATTTCCCTATTTTGAGTATGAGGTTCAGCACTTGGGACGTGACCTGCTTAGTTACTGGGAGAAGACAAATCTGGGAAGATACTTGCACCAAAATGTCCTGAAGAAAAGAGGAGTCTGGAGAGACAGGTGCCTATGCAGGTTCATGCTTCCAGACATGGAGTAGAGAGATGAATTCTTCATGATGCACTGGTGGAACATCAATAAGTGTTCAGTTTGGGTAACAATAAGGTAACAGTAATGGCACATTCAAGTTTAAATGAGAAATCATAGAATTATCCAGGTTGGAAAAGACCTTGAAGATCATCAAGTCCAACCGCAGCCTAACCAGTACCCCATCTCTAAGAAAAAAAAAAAAAAAAAAAAAACAAAAAAAAAAAAAAAAACCCAACCTCTGCTAAATCATATCCCTGAGTACCACTTCCAAACGGCTCTTAAACACATCCAGGGATGGCGATTCAACCACCTCCCTGGGTGAAGATTGAGAAATCTTTTCTCAACAAGTGAATAGGAGCAGTAGGGCTTAAAGAAAAACAGAATAATCAGAAACAGGGCCAAGTGAAACACTTGGGGAAGTTGTAACAGGAGGTGGGACGGATTATCCTGCAATACCCACACCTTCAGAAGACAAGGCAGTGTGCAGAAAGTCAGAGGCATATGAACTGGAACAAGAAGTCCCAGTACCAAGGAGACAGGTTGCAGTTTCCTCTGGAACAGGGCAAATCAAATAGGGTTCATTTGTAGAGCTAGTAGTGGACTCAGTTTCTTCCCTGTTCATCCAGGTTATCTAGAAGAGGGCTAGATGAGAAAAATAACCTAAAGATTTAGGGTACTAAAGCTCATCCACAACATCTATCTGTACAGGAGCAGCGGTATGTGTGACAGAAATAAATTGGTGTCGAGATTGTTGATCGAGCAATTTTGCTTTTGAATTTTCATTGCTTTAGCTTTTCCTGGGAGTCTTCTAGGCTCTGAGTTTTGTTATTTAGTGCACTGTTTGGATGCATTATCTTATCAACTAAAAAAGGCATCACACTGAGCGTGTGCTACTTTGCTTTTGGTTTTATTTTTCCTGCCTCCCCCTCCCCGCCAATGTTTTATCAAATTTGAAAGTCTCGAACTGTTCATGGGATCATTGCAGGTATAGATGTTTCATTATTGAAACAAAACAAACAGAAAGACCAACAACCTTGCCAATTTTAGTATAGTAATCTTTGTGTATAAATTGGGCTGCACCCCCATTAAGGGCAGCCTCCCTCACTTTGGACAGTCCAGTGCCCGTCTGTACTCAGTCTCACACACACACACACACATGCCATAAGGTCAAATTTCAGGGTATCCCAGCCTGTGTATTATCCTCACCAAAATGACTTTTGTCATCCTGTAATTTTAAAGGTACTTTCTATTTACTTGTAAGGCTTACTTTTATACCCAGATGTTGATTTGCTGTTCAAATCTCAGCCCACATTTTAATCATACTGATTGAGATGACAAACCTCCCACTCAGCGAGAGGGTCCCTTGATGCCTTTGGTTCCTGTATGAGCTGCTCTGTCTCTGTTCCCTCATTAGTCTGACCTCAACCAGTTCTAATAACAAAGCTGAAAAGTTTCCATATTTTATGGGAGAAGATCATGATGATTGCAAACTTGTTGTTTTGCATTAGATGTTAGAGCTGGAAGTATATGTGAAGCAGAGCCCTTTCTTCTGAAGGGGAGATGGAAACAGAAGACAAACAACCCTTCCAGAGGGCTAACCAGAGACACCAAGACACTCTTGCTATAACATCCATTACTGCACATTTCCAGCATCAGAAACATTTTCATTTATGATATTTACCATAACAGTAGTGAAATCCATGCACCAAAATTCGTATTTGAAAGGTCTTGTTTTGAAGTATGAGTCGTGGATAGCATATGCAAGTGGAGGCCACAGTAACGTGAAAAGCACGGTCGAATATAAAAATAGAAAACACATGAGGAAAACAATGGGATATTTTTCCTATCCAAAAATGTAAAACAGAACACGAAAACCAATTCTTTTCTGAGTTATAGTTGTGCAAAGTCACTGAAGACATTGTAGCTGCATTGGTACAGCTGGGAGAGGGAGCTGACCTGATAAATGTAAAATAATTCATCAGATGTTTGTTCATAGCTGTGCGTTCCCTGTACTCGCATCACTTGTCATTTAAATGTTTGTGGAAAAAAGCCTGTATCTGTAGCCAAGCATGAACCTGTGCTTTAGAATAAGCTGTGAGCTCTCCACCCAGGACAGCTTTTTTGTGATAAACTGGATGGTTTCCTATTGGGTAAAAAGGGGAAAAGGGAGGGTCAATGCAGTGCCCTGCTCCAGGATAAATGAGTATCTGAACATTTTCCTTCCCTCGAGCCTGCAAATATTTGCAGGCTTCGGTGGCATGATGCTTACTGTTGACAATACGGTCATCTTGTCCAGCAATTAATAGTAAATGTGCCTCAGCTTTCTCTATTGGGATCATGCTTTGTTTGTCAGCGGCATTAAAGGGGTCAGATATGACATCAGAATAATCAGTGATATTGTTATAATAAACCTTGGCACGGTTTTCATCACAAGACAAGGGGGGAATAGTTTTATCTTTGTAGCACAGAGGAAAAGCTGAATTGCCCACAGGGCCATTAATGGTAGCTACTGCTGTGATATTCTTCAGGAAGGCAGCCATGGCGAGAGACAAATCACCTCCTTTGGAGTAACCAAGCAGACCAATCCCTGGTCCCTTTACCTGGTGGATAGGAGGAAAAGCCCATCAATACTGAGCTGAAAAACACAACAGCTAATTACTGGAAGGGGATGTTGCGTAATGTTGAGAGTTTACACAACAGTACAAAGGAGGGAATTGCAATAATTAGTTTTTCTGCTGGATAAGTGCTAAACACCTGTCCCGAAGGAGAAGGGAAGAAGGGTAGCGATTCATGAAAGCTCTCCTGCTCAAACCTTTCCACCCAGTTATGTCTCAGCTGTCTCTTTTGAGCGTGCTTTCTCTCTTTGCATCACCTTTCCAGCACATATCTGTTTAGTCCTTCCTTTTTTCTAGATCTCAGATACCCTGCAGATGCCAGCCATTGGGTTGGGCAAGCATCCAGCAGCTTCCCCCGGGGACAGCTCTGGTGAAGGGATAGGCACTCCAGTGAAGAAGCATTCTCTGGATGCCAGAGGGCAGGGAGCGTGCTACTACCTGTGTGTGCTGCAGCATGTAGTTCACTGCCTCTTCAAAATATTCCAGATGGAGTTTGGTCGGCTCCTGAATCAGATCCTCATACTGGTAATAAGCCAGGGCCAGGGTGGCAAAGCCATGATTGGCCAGCAGGCTGGCTCTGTGCTCACAAAGGCCGCCTCCAAGTCCATCTATGTTGATGACTCCTGGAAAGGGGGCTGGTCCTGCAGCAGACAAGAGCAGTGTCACATGAAATTAGTCCTTTTAATTTTTCTTTGATTTAGAACGCATAAAACCAGATGCACAACAGGAACTGCAGAAGAATGTTTTTTGGGGAATGGACATGACAAGTCACTCAGCAAATCAGTGTTAGCTGCTAAAAAGACCTCTTCCATTGCTCTTCCTCTGCTGTTTGTATGCAGGTGACAGCACATCTACTGGCTTTACATAGACTGTGAGCATTCAAAGCAGTGGCTGCGTACTGCAGAGAGCAGGACTGCAATTGCCTGTGACCCACGGCTCAGCTGAGTGTAGCACAACAGTGTGGGCTTACTCTGAACACGCACAGAACATGTCCTAATACTGGGTAAGTCTGTGGGGATGCTCAAGGGAGGTGGGACAGCACTGTAGCAAAAGCTAATTTATGGCTTTATGTTGTAAGGGGTATCCAACTCCTAAATGGCTCCAGGATGAAACTAAAATCCTTCTATGCCTAGGAAACGTTTCAAAGATGGGGACTGTGGCAAAGGTTTACAATCTTAAAACACACTGTTTGAAGGAGTGGGTCTGGGGTCACTGAGAAAGTGAGACAGCTTACTGTAAGTGCAAGTGAAGGGAACCAGGAATGTGTGGAAACAAAATGTATGCAAGTGGCTTTCTTTGTCTCCTGGTCAGCAGGCAGGGGAAGGAGCCCTGGCCTCACTGCCAAGGGGGATGCTGAGGATAAGAAGTCAGTGCTCACACACCCTGGACAGGCAGGGAGGTCTCTGCTTAGCAGCCTAGTCTGTACTGAAACCTGGTGGTATCTTGAGCAAGTCATACACCTCCAAAAGGAAATCCTTTACTAAAGCTAATCAATGTTTGTCTTTTTCTTCTGGAAAGATTTCTTCTCTATAAAAGTTCTCGAGTCCCTCACCCTCCTCCTTTCACATCATGAAGTTGTCCACAGGTCATGGGCCCCAACAGAGGAACTCAAACATAGTGAACCATGATCACCATGGGAAGAGGGAGCATACTCCAAGCCCTCCAGGAGGACTCCCTGGCTCTTCATGTAGAGCCAGCACTGGGCAACAAGGCAGGACTGGCACATAGACTCTTCCCACAGCTCTTTATCTTAGCCTCTTGGCTCCTACTGGCGCCCACATTGCTGGTGGTGCCTTCCTCCACATTTGTACCCTCGGGCTCTTAGAAAGAATGTTTCCTTTGCCTGTTTCTGTAAACCTGTTCTAGCATTCACGTGGCTGAGTGACTGTAAATGACGGTCAGATGAGTCAGAGGGACGGTAGGGAGGAAAAGAGGGATGGAGCTTTCATGGGCTTCTCTTTATGTAGGTCATGAAACAGCTCGCCCTGGCAAACACGAGACTTTTAGGAAAAAACAGGATGGCTACAGCCGGTACTCACCGGGGGGCAGGAAGAGCGTGGCCCGGATCCTCCCCTCTCGCACCGGCACCCTGCGCACCCCGTCCCGCAGGAACGCCCGCTCGTGCTCAGCCTGGGCCAGCAGCCGCCCGGGGCCGTCCCCGTGGCCCTCCAGCACCTCCAGCTGCAGGCGGAAGGGGGTCTGCACGTCCTTCTTCACCAGCCGCCAGAAGGCCTTGCGGGGCTGCAGCGCCCACAGCAGCCCCGTGGGCTCCAGGCCGCTGAAGCTGCCGCCCGGCAGCGCGGGGCAGCGGGCCAGGTCCAGCTCCCCGTCGTCCGCCGCCTGGTACCGGGCGTGGGCCTCGAACAGTTCGCCCGCCTCGTCCCGCAGGGACGCCCGCAGGGTGACCTGCTGCCGCGGGCCGAGGCCCTGCACGGCGATGCCCAGCGGCTCATCGAAGAGGCTGCGGGTGGACGGCGAGAAGCGGATGGTGGCGGTTGCTGTGGAAGCGAGGCCGCGAGCTGTGGGCAGCACGGGGATCTGCGGGGGGCTGCCGCGCTGCAGGGGCTGCGGAGCGAGGCCGGGCCAGGAGAGCCACCTCTGCCAGCAGCGGGAGCTCTGTCGGCACGCGGTGAGCGCAGTCATCTGCCCCGTAGTCCCTGGTCGCTTCACAGTGTTCGCATGCGGGCTGGAGCTTCTTGTACAAGTGCTGCTTCCCACACACGGGGAGGAGAATCCTGGGCAGGGACTGCGTGGGCTCATTCTGGCTGCGAGGTTTTCAAGGCTGCCTGGAGCTGTGGCTGCAGCCCTGCTGGAGTCTGTAGTAGGGCGTGCTCAGTGCAGTCAGCGCTGACACCATCGGAGCATTTCCAAAGGCTGTCAGCTCTGCCCAGCGCTGGCAGTTTTACGGTGCGCAGATATGCTGTGGCGGTGATCCTCAAACCAGACCTGCTGATGGTTGCTCCTTGCAGGACCGGACCCAGTTTCTACCACAGGCTCTCCCTGCCATCTCCCAAACTTGGCCAAGCAGCCGGCTGCCTACAAGACAGACTTCTGTTTTGCTGCCTACAGACCTGCTGACACCGCAGACTGGGAACACTTTGGCGGCTTGCTTCTGCCCGCTCCCCCCATGAACTGCTGCCCAGTGCAAGACACCACTAAGTCACAATCCTATCGTTGCATGGTTGCCTTCTGCCTACTGTAGGCGTGGGACAGCCTTCCACCTCTCACCAGATGATGGCAGCTGGTATGAGAGAGCACATTGTTAGCGTGAGGGCGTTGGCTGCATCTGTCAAGAGAGTCAATTACAAAATACACTGGGTAGGGAAGGGAGTTTCATTTGCCACTAATTCTCTTTTACCAGTTCTGATCTCTTACATAAGGAAGATTTTTCAATCCTAACAATAAGCAGATGATAGAAATCTTCTGGGTGGAGATTAAGGAAAGCAGCTGATTTTCTTGGATGGTCAGAGCACACTGGAGCCAGAAGTGGAAATTATCCGTCAGAGCATGTCCTTCCAGAGGGCAGGCGAACCCAGGGTACAGAAGACACAGCTTTTCCAGAGGAAAGATCTTATTCCCGGCAGCCTGAAAGCTCTTAACTGAAGGCCAGAAGGATGTTCCTTCTAACATCCCACACTGAATGCTTTCTGCAGTTTTGCAGTTGGAGATGATCCCATTTGAGATGAGGCATTCGCTGTATACGTGGTGAAATCTCTGTGCCAAAGAGCTGAAAATGGTATATAGATGAGGACACTGTAGTTCACTGGAAAGTACAGATATTTATCTGAAGTTCACAAACCACCAGGGAGATAACAGCAGATTGCATATGATTTATGCAATTAAGATCGACTCAAATACTATTCCTTTTCTCAGTGCATGACTGAAAAACATTAGGGAAATCACAGGAAATGTAAATGCAATTCTAGTGGCAGCTGTTTGTGAAGCCATGTTATTGGGTTTAAATTGGTACAGGCGTGAACAACACTAATTCCATAAATGAAAAGGCATCTGTTAGCTTAGGTCCTTCAGACCCGGACATGCTCAGAGTAGAACAGAGCCTACATCTCTTACAAGCATTTTCCTGGTCCTGAGTGAACTCTGAGTGGCCTTGTCCCCCTCCTCAGAAGGTCATTTTGTTCAAAATGGACCCCTTACGGCTTGGTACAATGGTTAGAAAGGAGATTCAGCACTGGGGGGTTTCTTTCTTTGAGGTTACAAAGCTTCGTTTGTTTGTTTAATAAGATAATTCCTTTTGCAGAAACAATTTGCCTGTGCAGTGAGGAGGAGGAGCTGCAAATGGACTCGTACCTCTAGAGCCTGTTGAGAAGAATGGTTTTCCCAGTACTTCCAAGGCTGCCTTCAAGACTCAGTCACCTAATGCTGAACTGGATACAACCTGAGCCAAATGTCAGCACGGCTGGACTGCAGAGGAAGGTAACTGGTGGGGATACTGAGAAATGTTGAGGAGCTGCGTAAAATGTATGGGAGTGATGGCATCTGCCAGGTCTTCTGTTGTGTTTGTTCCATGCACCTCAGTACGCATCCCTGCTCTTTGGTTTTGTATTGCTGCACTCCAGCACTTCATACACTAGTGCTTCTGAAGGAACAGGCACATATAACAGGCATCTGTTGGGTATATCCCAGGGATACAGTCCAAGCAAGCCTTGCCTTGCCTTACGCTATGGCATAGTGAGTTTTCCCACCTATTAGCTGTAATGTGGCCTGATTAAACACTTCCCTAGATCCCTCTGTTTTCAGAGGGCTTGCATCAAGCAGCAGGGGGGACAGTCTATCCTACTGCCTGATGGAGCAGGGAAGTTCTGGCTGCTTTGTGAATCCTAGTGCTCCACAGTAGGGAGATCTGTGGTCCCCATCGAGATGGTCCTTGTCCATACCGTCCTACATGCAGGCAGAGTTAATGCAAGTGAGGGACACCTGAGTGCTGATAGACATCGAGGCTGCCTGGAACCATAGCTACAGCTCTGCCAGTGACTACAGCAGGGCAAGTTCATGGCAGCTGGTCCTTTGGCACTGTGGGAGCATCTCCAAAGGCTGTGAGCTCTGCTCCGGCCTGGTGTCTCACTGCCAAACAGGCGGTACCTGCAAATCCTGTCAGGTCAACTGCCACAGGCACTGTTTCCAAATGGCAAGTCCAAACACAAGGTTCCTGATAGCAATCTGCCTTCAGGCTTACTAGTTTTTATCCTTGGAGCAACAGACTCAGAGGAAGGCACAGCTGCAGTCCCCTCCTTTGGATGTTACTGGTATTGTAGTGGCACATCTGTGAACAGGGGTTTACTAGAGAAATATGATAAACAACCTACGAAGACAGGTCATACGCAGCCATTTCCCTGCTCACATGGAAGGACTCAAATACAAGAGTACATCAATCAGGTACCCTGCACTTGGAGGCATGTGTCTTGCAAAAGAAATTCACGGAACAGCTCAGGGAAATATTAAATGGTACACCCACCTCACAATTGCAAAACAGAGTTCAGTTTGTCACTAGGTCTGAAGTCCCCAGTTACATATGTCTACAAATGTCTAAGGTGTGGGAGGCAAAGGGGTGAGGCCAGACTCTTTCAGTGGTGTGTGGTGATAGGACAAGGGGAAGCAGCCACAAACTGAAGCATAAGTTCTCCACAAATGTATGTAGGAACGTCTTCATGGTAAGGGTGATGGAACACTGGAACAGGCTGACCAGTGGAACTGTGGAGTCTCCTCTGGAGATATTCAAGACCTGCTCAGACACCTACCTGTGCAACCTGGTCTAGGGAGCCTGCTTTGCAGGGGGCTTGGACTAGATCATCTCTAGAGGTCCCTTCCAGCCCCTACAGTTCTGTGATTCTGTGATTTAGGCATCTCATTATTTTTCTCAGTGGAAGTCAGTGTGGTTAAAGTGACCAGAAGACCAATGCACATCAAGAAATCAGTGGTACACAATACAACTAACCTGCACACGCAGCATGACATCCAGGCCTTCTAGCTGCAGGACTCACTCAGTCAGCTGTTCTTATCTAGAGAAGCCTGTGAGTAGCTCCCATTCAGTACTGGCAAGTATGCTGCCTACATGGCCTTG
Organism: Excalfactoria chinensis; assembly: GCF_039878825.1. Taxonomy (NCBI): domain Eukaryota; kingdom Metazoa; phylum Chordata; class Aves; order Galliformes; family Phasianidae; genus Excalfactoria; species Excalfactoria chinensis. The sequence continues at coordinate 31,984,717 of NC_092829.1, read as the reverse complement.
CCTGTACAGTAGAATTGGAGAATACTTTGAGTTGGAAGGGACCCACAGGGAGCATGGATTTCATCTCCTGGCTCCACACAGGACCATGCAAAGTTCAAACCACACTTCTGAGAGCACTGTCCAGACATTTCTTGAATTCTGGCAGGCCTAGTGCTGACCACTGCCTGTGCCAGAGCCTGGCCACCCTCTGGTGAAGAACTTTTTCCTGACACCCAACCTAACTCTCCCTGACACAGGTCCATGTCATTCCCTCAGGTCCTGTCATTGCCACCAGAGATCAGAGCTGCCCATTCATTCCCCTTGTGTGGACCTATAAGCCACCACAAGGCCTCCCCCCTCCCCGTCTGCTCTGGGCTGAACAAATCATGGGACCTCAGCCACTCTTCACGTCTTCCCCTCTAGACTCTTCACCACCTGTGTACCCTTCCTTTGGACTTGTAACAGTTTTACAGCCTATTTTGTGGAGCCCAAATCTGCACACAGAGGTCAAGGTGAGACCACACTAGAACAGAGCAGAACAAGACAATCCCTCCCCTTACGTGGCTTGCAGCACTGGGCTTGGTGTATCCCAAGGTACAGTTGGCCCCTCTGGCTGCCAGAGCATGCTGCTGACTTGTCCAACTTGCCATCAGCCAGAACACCTCGATCCCTTTCCACATGGCTGTTCTCCAGCTTCTCGTTCCCCAGTCTGTACATACAGCCAGGGTTGCCCCATCTGAGGAGAATTCAGCACTTGCTTGTTAAATTTAATGTGTTTGGTGATTGCCCAGCCCTCTAATTTGTCAATATCTCTTTGCAAGACCTCTCCACCCTCAGGAGATTCAACAGTTCCTCCCAATTTATTACCAACAGCAAGTACAGCAAGTATCTTGTTAGATATTAACAGTGCACCAAGTTTGAATGCACACATCATTTCTGCTCGATTGTAAATATGATAAATTGAGCTGTTTCCCTTAAGAAAATCCAGTAGTAAGTAGAATGACCAACAGAGAAGGATGTGTGCTATGTGCTATCTGCATGGCATTGTGTACGTGGGTCAGTCCTGTCTGATGCTCAGTATCTAAAGGGATCAATGCTCTTAATGTTAGCTCTAATAGCATTTTTAAATTACGACCTCACCAAGTCTTAGTCTTACTGGGATCATAACCAACCAGCACCTCCCACTGCAAATACGGTGACCATCACCACATATGCATGGAAGTGTTCCCACTGTTACACGGGCTGCTTTACAATACTTGCAAAACACTGACAGTTTATAGACTGTAAAAAAAGTTCACTGCTTTCTGCAGTTACTTAACGTGTAGTAATATGGCTGGCAAAGCTATGCGCAGAGCTGCTCTTAAAGCAGATGCTTATTTTAATCAGAACACTTTCTCTACTCAGGTCAAAGCTCTTCTGCCCCCAGGTCAGATGCTGAGATCAGACTGCTCATTCACACCGAGCAGCTGGAATGTGAAAATAAGAGACAGCGTTTTCTAAACAAATGTATTTTTATTTTGTTCAAAAACAAAGAGCTACACTTGCACCAGTGGCTTCTTAGTAGTCAGAATGCCCTTCTCAAACAGGAGCGTGGCTAGAGAAATCTTGTCCTCCAAGGCATCACAAGGGAGGGTATCCACACTGACGTGGTTTGGATAGGAGGACAGGAGAAATTCAATACTGTCTGTATACTCAGGATCTATCTCAAGGTACTTGGGCTCTTCTTTATGATACACTCTTGAGTTTTCTGTTGTGTAATATAGCATCACGCCTGCTGCTTCGTTGCACAACCTAACAATGCCATGATGGAGAAGACGTACTTCTGTGTCTTTTGTTATTATGATATCGACATTGCGGGGCCCTCCATTTTGCCACCGGGCTGGAAAGCCATACACGCTCAGCTGTTTCTCACTTTGTGTAAGCACTGGCGGGAGACAGTCGTGAAGAAATGACTTGGCCCTCTGATCCATGGCAGCGTCAATGGGTGCATAGTCAACAAGTTTCTTTATCAGGTGCTGCACCTTCTCCACAAACGCCGTTCGGCGAGCATCGACTGCATCTGAGTTGGCAACCCCCATGTACCCCAGGCAGTCCATGGGAAGCCCTTGCCGGTACTCCAGGTCCTCCTCCAGGGCCATCTGCAGGGCAGCCGGGAGGAGCTTCTCCAAGAAGTCTCCCCAAGAGTTCCTCTGGTAGGAGGACACTGTAATGTGGAGCGAGTGCGCATCTGGCAGACAGTCGGCCTGGTGGATAAAGCCCCGGGGAAAGTACAGCAGGTCTCCAGCCTCCAGCACCACTTCCAGCAGGGGCTCACCGAGCTCTGCCTGCGTGAGGTTTGCACTGGAGAACTGGGGCAGCGCCTCTGAGCTCGTCCGGGGGCTGTAAACGCGCCAGTGCTTCTTGCCCTCCAGCTGCAGCACGAAGGCCTCGATGTCATCGTAGTGAGGGGCGAAGCCCTGTGTGCCTGGCGGTGTGAGGTAGGTGTTGGCCCCTGCCATGCTCCCAAAGTGCTCCTGCAGGATGGAGAGGAAGTGCCAGACGGTGTTGGAGAAGGTTTGCGGGCTGAGGAGCCGCAGGGAGCAGCCGTTCTGGTAGAAGTCCCAGACGACAGCAGGCAGCGCCCGGCCCACGGGGTTGTGCGTCTCCCGCACTCCCTCGGCATAGCTGGTCACGTCCAGGTGGGTCCCGAAGTGCACGTCACCACTGCGCAGAACGGCGTCGAAGTCAGCCGTGGAGAACAGCCCCGTATAATAGCCGGGGTCGCCCCGCCGCACGAGCAGCGGCGCCCGCTCCCAGTGCCGCCTCGCGAACTCCTCCGACGCCACCGGCGCCACCAGCCACCGGAACAGCTCTGCCGCCCGCTGCCGGCTGTCTTCCAGCCGCCCGAGCCGCCGCAGCAGCCCCGGCACGCCTCCGCCGGCTGCGCTCGTCGTGGAGTCTCCGGGTGGCTTTGCTTGGGGGCTCCCATTCGGAGCCTCGGCCCGCGGGCCGCCCGAGGTTTTCAAAGGGCCCGCGGGCGGCTCGGTTTCGAGGTTTCCGGCCGGAGCCTTGGCCGCCGGGCCGCTCGGGTTCGTCTTAAGGCCGCCCTGCTTCGCTTCGGGGCTCCCGGCCCGCTCCACGCGGTTGGGGACAGCGGCGCCATGCGGCGGCACGGCCCGCTCCGGGCCGCCTCCTCCCGCCGCGCCCCGCTTCAGCCGCGCTTTGGTCCGCTTACCGCCCGCGGGCAGCGGCGTCCCGCGGCGGCGCCGCTCCAGCCGCCCGGGCCCCGCCGCCCGGCGGTACACCGAGAGCGCCGAGAACCGCCTCGCCCACTGCCGCTCCTCCGCGCCGCACGCCGCCATGGCCCTACGCAGCCCCGCCTCTCCCGGGGCGGCTACTTCCGGCGGGGATTGCGGGGCGAGCGGGAGGGCGGGCAGCGGGACTGGGCGCCGCGCCGACAAAGGGCGCCCTGCCGCGCCGTTCCCTGCTGCCGCGTTCGCTCAGCCTGCGCTCTCTCCGTTCCCCTGTTGTGCTCGGAGCAGAATGGCGCTGCCGGCCCTCTGCCGCCCGGCGGCTGCCGAAGGGGGAGGGCGTGGAACATGGCGCCTTGTTTGTGCGCGGGTGCGTTTCTGATCCATAGCGGCGGCTCACTGCGCGGGGCTTCCGTGAGAGCGAGCTCTGGCGCGCTCAGATAGCTCGTAGCAATGGATTTGCCATGTGAGATGTGCCTCCGGTGTTGAAGGAGCAATTACCCAGGCGTGCTGCTGGTTCATGCAGCTGGCCTTGCTCTCGTGTAGACCCGAATATCGGCGTCGTGCCGCGTCTACTGACCGTAAATCAGCAGCTGATGCTCACAGGGCACGTGCAAGTCGGTTGCGTGCACCACGCAGCGCACCAGGTTTGGGCCGGAAGGAGGATTCGGACCTGACGCGGTCCCGACCTCCCTGCGGCGTTGCCACCGTCTCCGCCGGGCCGCCGCGTGAGCGTAGAGCGCAACCCTGCAGCCGCCCGGGCTACCGGAGCTCCGCGCCGTGCCGGCAGGTGGCAGAGCAGCTCGGAGCAGCTCGGAGCAGCTGGGCGCCCCGCAGTGCCGCTCCGCCCGGCGCCGGGTCGCTGCGCCGCCGTGCGTGTTTGTGCGCGTGGGGAATGCCCTCGGCCGGGTTACTGCTGCGGGGGGGGGGGGGGCGAAGTGAAAGCGGGCTGCCCGTCCGTGTGCGGTGAGGGAAGGGAGGGCGAGCGCTGCGTTTCAAACCGCTCTTTGTTTCCCAAGGTTAAGCCCCGCTTACCAGAATAATCTTATCAGCTGAAACCGTATCAGCGGAGCCGGGCCCTGCACAAAACCAAGATGCAGCAGCTTTGAAATACGGTAGAAGTTTGGCTGTTGTGTGCTTGAATTGTATGTAAGCATGGCTAAGTAGGCTTTGGGGGGAAAAGACCTTTGAAAGCTCCGGGCTTGTGAGGTGTTACTTGTGTTACTGTTTAATTTACTCAAGTGTAAACGATTCTCAGAAGCTGAGTGCTTGTGCGGAGCCTGACCCGAGCTGCTCTGAGCAGCGGCAGAGTCCAGCCGTGCTGTCCTGGGTGTTTACCAGTCCTGTGGGTTCAAAGTCTCACTCTGGGGCTCAGATCTTGGCACAAACGTCCCCTTTTGACTCTGACAGATGACTGCCATTGGGGTTCTTCATCTGTAACGAAGTCCCAACGTGAAGGATGCGGTAGCAAATAAGGGTAGTGAGATCTGTGTAACGTATTTCTTCTCACAGTTGAGCCTTTGTAATAGTAAAGGCTTTCAAGAAAGAAGCGTGTTGCTATTTTTCTGTGCCACATAAGAAAGGATTTTGACCTCAAACGCAAAGAGAGAGCTCGAATATCGCTTACAGAGTACTCGAGGGGTTGTCTAGGAATAGCCAAAAGGTCTCCATGCTGTTTCCATTCATTGTCCAATATTTCAAGGGAATTTGTCATAAAGAGAGTAGAGCGTCACGTAAAGCTCTTTAAATAAACATAAGGAAAGTAGCACAGATCTTTGCATGATTAGGTGGTCCCCAGCTGCTGCTTGCATAGACGTAGTAGCAACCGGAGGCTCAATTAAAAGTCTTAATTAGAATTTAGCACAAAGTCACTCAGATGTTATCAGTATAGAGGCTGCGTTGCCAAGAGCCACACACATTTTATTTAAGAGGATGTAAAAAAATCTGTGGAATACAACTCATTAAAGAGCCACAAATGAGTTCAGATGAAGTAAGGAAATGGCGCCTCAAAGAGATGCAGGGCTTATTTGATGTTTTACCTTTTTACCACTCATGATCCAAATAAATGAAATCTTAACTTTGAAGAGCAGATCAGGTAAGGCCTGATCCTGCACAGCTACCATCAGTCTTCACTCCTGAGTGGAAAAGGCAAAATTCTTTGCACGATGAGGCTTATTCTGCAGTTTTCACTTCTCTGTTCACCACAGTGCGCGCTGCCCAGAACATTCACTTTGTCCCTGGCAAACTGCTAATGTAAATCGGGCACTTTTAGAAAGTTAAACTGGGTTTAATCCTTTTTCTCATGATCATTTTGCTGGCAGCCTTCCTCTTTACACTGTCAGTTTTGTTCTTGTGCCAAAAGCAATACCCAGTAAGGAAAAAGAACATTTCAGGCCTTCACTAACAGGTTTCCTCAACTAAAGCCCTGACAGCCTTTCTCATACAGCCCCAAAGACATCCAGTATGCCATCACTGGAAGGACACTGGGCAGGATTGTGAAGCCTGCTCCTCTTTGTGAAAGCTATAAAGTCCACTGCCAGATAACAAGACTAAAAGCTAATTCAGGAACTGTTTCTCAAGAGCTGTCCTCTGGGCCGCTCATCAGAGTGAATGCACTCACTCACTGAAGCATCTCTTGGCAGAGACTTTGGCCTATCTCCAGCTGTTTCTCTCTTCTCAGTGATTTTCTTATTCGGTGACTGGTTGCGGTCTTTAATCCCGGTTCTCTGGCACACAGAGCCCCACTGAGAAAATAAGCCTTCCCTGCCACGCCGTAGTCCAATTAAAACGAGTTTATAAAAATAATAATGACAAGGTCCAGGCTGCCCTACGCCATTATCTTTTTGGAGGGAACTGGAAGCACAGATACGTCCTCTCATCCCATGTGACACTACAATACACTCTGAAGCTGAAATTACATAAAATATTTGAGTAGGACCTTCTACTGAGCTGGCACCTCATTCCTGCTGGGATCACGGGGCTTACTTGGTAAGCATTTTGAAAGCAATTTCATGAGGGTTTTTTGTGCTCTTAATATATGTCATCCAGCATTTGGTAGCGCTGAGCAGATACCATCTGCAGTGACTCCGTGGGCAGTGACTAAACACAAAGCTGCAGACTCCGAGACTCCAATCTTCTTGCTTTTCAGCAGGAGGAGGAAGGTAAACGTCCATGAAAATCCACATCATAAAATGGAAGCAAAGAGAATCAGAATGAAGTATTTACCCTGTAAGATTACTCACACACAGATAATCGAGATAAAAGGGGTAGTCAGACTGTTCTGCACACATTGCGTGTCTGGTGGTAGAGAATATGCTTTGTAATGTACAGAGCTGACTCTCAGCAAGCTGTTTGGGTGAGGCTTCTCTGTAGAAGAAAGATTATAAAGAATTCTTACTATTCAGATCCAAGACTTATTAATTATGGCAACTGCGAAGCGTTTTACATTACCAATATGTATGCCCACTATTTCCAAAGGAACACGTAGTGGTTGTGATGTATAGTAGTGCCATTCAGCAGTTGGTCCTGTGATACATTTCTCATTCTCAGAAAACATGCAAAAAATCTTCATCTCATCTTTCCATGCAAAAAAAAAGCACCCAAAAGCTGTACTGATTTTTTTCCAAGGCATTCTGGAATCACTCTCTTACCTTCGATGCAGCACGACCGAAGATGGCAATGCCCATACAAACAGGGTGTTTTGGTTTAGAAACCATATTGTTCAGGTCTGCTCATTGAACAACAGGAGAAAGCCTGTGTGCAACACTTTGGTTTCTGCTTCCCGTAGTGGATTTGTACTGCTACTAGAGGCACTCTTTTTGGAATGGTTTTGAACATTTTCAGTGCTCAGTCGCACAAACAAGCTCTCGTGTTTTACCTCTGTTGTCAAAAAGGTGGAATTCCTGCGGGGTGAGTGCAGTTACAGCAATGTAAAAATGCTTATGTTGTAGTATTTATACTGGTATGGCTTGTTCCTAGAAGGGGTAGTATTACAGTGCGATTAGAGAAGGGAGATTTAATCGCCAACATTGTTTTAGGTAGCCAATAGGAAGGAATGATGCTAAGCCTCTGGGTATCTGCGCTGAGGACATGGAGTTTGTATTATCATGAGCGCGTGTGTAATATACTCTCAGCTCCTTAGGGGATAGCAGACTATCCTGCTGCCTCAGTGAGACCAGAAAGGATCTCGTCTACAATGGTACCGCTATCAGGAGCACGTGGGCACGACATACACAGCCAGCTCCATTATCCAGCACATTACCCACAGAATGCTCTTCTCTTAAAAGGAGGGGAAGGGGCAGTAGGGATGGATATCTTTGATGTACTATGATGTCTCTTCCATTTCCTTGTTACTGAAAAAAGAATCAAGCACCCCGAAGCCCTGCTTCCAATATGAGGCCTCAGAACTAATTTTCAATGCAACTCTGTGCATGAAGACTGACTGCACAGGGGGAGACACACAGGCCAGTGTAGCGAATGTGACATTTGCTGTGTTGGGTGCTCAGCAGGTTCTGTTAAGGTGGCTTCTAGGGCCATCTTCCTTTCCTTTCCCAGCAAAGCTACCCCTTTCCCTTTGGTCACCAATGACTATGTGGGGAGTTGGGTAGATGCAAATAGCTGAGCGGATAAGTAGTATTGCAACGAACTAAATTAAATCTCTAATAAATATTTGTAAAAGCTACATACAGCTGAGGCATAGGCAGGAACATCACTTGCAATAGGATGTCCTATCCTTCACTTTACCTGTCCTCAGGTAATTCTCAGTTAAGAGCAGAGTGTCTTTATAATACAAAGATGCTTAGAATTTGTTTAGAATTTGAAGTGTAATGCACCATACTTCATCAAGAACGTCATGGGTCCAGAAGCTGAGAAAATTATGAGGAGTTAAACTAAAGCCACGGGGAATGCAACGTATTCAGAGCTAGGCCAGGTCAGAAATGATTCCAGGTTCTGTAACTATACAAGAGATGTTAGGGCTGGTAGAAACGTCTGCCTAGTCATTCCGGGACACTGGCTGAAACATCGCTGTGTCGTGCTGCCGTCTGGGAGCAGCACTCTGAAAGTATCAGAGGCAGCAGTAAGAAGGAAAGCTGCTCTCTGCTTTGGTTTTGCTTTCTGAGCAGAGTGACGAGATGTAAGAATATATATGTGTTTTTTCTCCTGTTTTATTCTCAAACATGTGGTGACTTGTGGGGACAGAATGTCAGTCTGAAGCTCAGAGTTTGTGTCATCCTCCTGCTTCTCTCCCAGCACCTCCAGTGTAAATGCTTTTTGCACATCATGTTTTGCAATGAGCACCGATTCCAGTTCCCTTATGTTCTGTGCCAGGTGTGTGCCAGTTCACCTTATAGCCTGTATTCTTTGTCACTTTCTTTGCTTGATTCAGGAACAAAGAGGAGCAAGGGGTACTGGTGCATGCAGGGAAGAGATAGCGAGGTAATGATACAGAGTAACCGTACGTAATCTTTGCATTTCAATTTCCTGAGGTGTTGTGTTTGTCAGTTTGTTTTTTATTTATTTTTACTTCTTTATTTTCCATCGGGATGCTCCAGCACCTATTTCAGCTTGCAGTTTGGAGCAAGCAGTTCAGATGCTGCTGAGAGCATACAGCGGCTGGGAACAGGCAATCCAGGTAAAATGCCTCAGCCCGGCTGGGTAAAAGCAGTCAGCCTTGGGGTGTTTGGCGTGCTTTGAAAGCAGCGGCACGCCTGTGCTTCTTGGCACTGGGTTAGGAGGCCAGGGGACAGCATTTTGGGCCTTAAGAGCGGACCGCTCACGTTTTGCCTGTAGCCCGGCCTCCGGCTGATGGGAGACGCCTGTGGAGAAAACGGCACATTTTATCGCAGCCTGCGTAGGAAGCGGTTCATTGGGGCGGCTGACCGGGGGGGAACCGAGGCACCGCCGTGCTCCGGGAACGGCACCGGGCCCCGCCGCGTGTGGACCGCGGTCACTCGGCCCCCACCAGGCTCCTCGCCGCGAAGGCACCCGGCCTGCCGAAAAGCCTCGACAGCGAGGGGTGCTTCTGGCAACACGACGCTCCTCAGCCCTCCCTCCCGCACAGCTCCGCGCGTTTCCACGGCTGCCGCAGCTGACATCTGCCCGCAGAGGTGACCGCTTTTGTAGGGAGGGAAGAAAGCCGACGGCACGGCAAGACCCGCAGCTGTTCTATGGAAGGCAGGGCCCTGCTTGCGGGGCGGCCACACCGCCACGAGGGTCTTCAGGCCTCGACTCCGAGGGCAGGGAGCAGATTTCAGCCCGGACCGCCGCGACGAACCCCCGCCTCGGCCCGGCCGAAACCCGCCCGGCCTCCACGCACCCCGGCCGCCCCCCGCCCCAACGCGGCCTAACGCCGAGCGGGGAGGCGGGCCCGAAGCCGCAGCTGGCACCTCCGGCAGCCTATCGCGGCTCTCCCTTTCGACCACTTCACCCAATCAGGAACGGCAGAACGGAGCGGGGGCGCCAAAGCCCCTGAGTGAATAAAACACTCGGGGGACCGCGGGCGGGGAGGGGCGGGGCCGGAGCTTTGACGGGAAGTGCCGCGCGGCCATCCCAGCGTAGAGCGACGGGAGGGGCGGCCAATGGGCGGCCGGGATGGGCGTGGCGGGCGGCGGGGACGGGAGTCGCCGTGGGGAGGGGGGAGCGGCGGCGCTGCTCAGTGGCGACGGGCGGCTGAGGAGGCGCCGGAGGGAGGCGGCTGCGGCCGGCAGGTGAGCGCCTCCGGGCCGCGGGGCGGGGTGAGGCCGGGCCGGAGCCGCGGCAGGCGAGGGGCCGCGGGCGGAGCCCCCGGGGGGTGGTCGGATTACGGGCGCGGGGCGGCGGAGCCTGAGGGGATCGGCGTGGGGCCGCGGGCGGCAGCGCCCCGGGGAAGTACGTGAGGGGCCGAGGGAGGCGGCGACGCCCTGCGGCGTCCGCCCTGGGCGGGGGGCGGCGGGCCGGGCCCGGCCCGGGGTGGGGCGCCGAGCGCGGCGCAGGTGGAGCCGGCGAGGGCGGCCGCGAGGGCCCGGTGGCGGGTGGGGAGACCGGGGAGAGCCCGGAGTGCCCGGCCTCGCGGAGCGGTCCCCGGCGCTTCCTGCTCCTCCGCCGCCGGCTGCCCGAATCCTCCTCCAGGCCCCGCGCCTGGCCGAGGGTCCCACGGTGCCTCCCGGCTCGCGCCGCTTTGTAGCGGCCCCGGTGCAGCCCGCAGCCCCGGCCCGGCGGGGTGCCTCACCGTGGGGAAATCCTGTGGGGCCGAGGCGCCCGCCGCTCGGTTCGGTGCTCGGTGGGAGCTGTTAGAGCGGCCCCTGAGGTGAGGATCGTGTCTTCCCACCTGGGAGCGCGGCTCTCGGCTTCGCCTTTCTGCGTGGAGCAGCTGCACAATGGGAGCTGTTATCGGGCAGAAGGCGGCGGGGATGGGCGAGCAACAGCGTGCGGCTGGGGCCGGAGGGAGCAGCGGGCAGACGCAGCCCGGCTTCGTTTTCGGGAGGGTTAAGCACGGCTTCTGACTGGAATGTGCTTAACTCGTTTTATTGCACCGATGGAAACGAGCCGGCCTGGCGCGCGACGTGGTGCATCCCTCAGAGGAGAGCCCCCGCTTCGCAGCAGCCCGGCTCTGTAGCTTCCTCAGCCCGGTGGATTTATGTAACCTGCTCATTAGTGCTCCGTGAAGTGATAAGGGAGCTCTTGCTCGGATTCCTATTCGGTGTGTGTGGTACTGCGTTATCGAGGGTCTTGTCAATGCTTCTCTATCAGCCGTCTGGATTGGGAGACGCTTCTAACCACCACAGCGTCCGGCTGTCATGTTGGTTTTGTGGTTTTCATTTTTGGCTTTCTTGCCTCTCCAGCTGGGGTCCAGCGTGGGGGGGTGAGACAGAAGGCACAGTCATTCCCTTTGGCCAGAGTGCTACTCTAGCTATGGCTTGTAAAAAAGTGTAAATATTGAAATGCGTTTCTGACTCATCACTTCTCTTTGACTTATTGATCTATGGTTACTGCTAACGTGCTCTCTACGATTATGCAGAAGTTAATAGTTACCATAGAGCAGCCGTATTGTTTTTCTGCTTGTTAGTGCGTTTTCCATTTCTTCATCTCTTGGCAATTCTCTGTGGAAATGTTGCTTTTTTTTTTTTTTCTTCCTCCTCCTTCCTAGCACAAATCTCATGGAAGGGATACAAAAAATAATGTGAGCAAAGTCCAAAAGAACAAATGTGAGATGCGTTCATCCTTGCCTGTGATTCTTAAGTTGTTTTGATAGCCTGGGTTATGTGGCGGTAAAACTGTTTCATCTGTAGCTGAGTAAGGTGTTGGTTTTAAGGCTCGGTGAAAACTCTGATGTGTGCAGCTCCAAACATAACACATCAAAGAACTTCTCTTTCTTTCTAAAGAAGAAATGCAGTTCAGATAAAACATTTAAATCCTTATTAGCTGAGAACTTATTTTGCAGCCTGGGAGTGACTTCTCTGCACTTATTACTGCTCTTGAATGCATGGAAGATGAAGGTGCATGTAAACAAGGCAGAGTAGACAAATCTATCTACTTATTTTGGTGTTGTAAATCCCTCTGGCACTGTGCTGGTAGCTGACAGCATTATGTGTTTAGGAAGAAGAAACACAAACCGACAAGCTGCACTGGGCTCTCGGAACTCACAAGACTCCCAGCATTGCATTTTGTAGCATGGTTTAGCTGCTTGGTGTTGGAATGATCTTTAAGTACTTTTCTTTCTCCTATAATGGGAGTGGTGGGTGAAGAGCTTGCTGAAATAACAGTAAAAATCCATGGACAAGTACTTACCTCCCCACTAATAGGGGCTAGAAGGAATACGTACTGTTGTGCAGCTTTAATAGTGCTCTTAGCAGCTTGCTTCAGCACTCCATAGGGCTCTTGAGTTCTGCCTGTAGCTGGCTTTATTCTGCTACTGATATTGGTGAAGCCGCATAATATAAGAACAAGAACAAACAAAAAACCCAAAGCACCACGCTGTCCTAAAGTTATAGAAAAAGGAGTCTTCTAACTCTGGAGAAGATGTTCTGTAGAAGCTTGATGGTGAGGGATCCTTGTGGCAGCCTGAGCTCGTGGAATTGCACTCATCTGACCCTCTGACCTGGTATTTTTTTCTTTTTTAGAGTAGATTAGATGTTATTATAGTAGTTTGGTTTAAGCTTATGTGAAACTGGGGCTTTAATTTTTTGCTTTTTGAAGTTCCTTCATGAGTGATCACATTGAAACTACAGATACTTGTTCAATCCAGGGATCTGGATTTTGCAAAGTGACATCGGAGCCTGCTGTCTTTTCTCTTTCCGTAGAAGGCTGAGCATGAACTTGCTCATGCTCAATCTTCTAAGGTGCCCTCTGGGTCACTGCCACCAGAGCAGATGTCTCTGGTGGTGCTTTCACCAAAAACAGTTATTCTTTTGTCACTCCCTGTTTGCTGATCCAGCTGAAAATGGTGATGCAGAAAAGTATTCGGCTTCATTTGGACCGGCTGCCTGAGCAGACTGACTGCGTGGCTGTGTGAATGTTAGTGCCGGTACGGGGGAGGAGGTTGTGACCTCTTCTCTGAAGCAACTCTCGTAGGTTTGCCCAAGCTCGCTTAGAAACTTGGCAGTTGAAACTGGGGCTGCAGTCGTTCATCCTCCTTCCTGTCCGTGTGTCTTTCTATGCTGGCACGGGAGTCTTTGTGTCTGGGAGTTCAAGTCCGGGAGTTACGTCAAGTTGGTGTAATGAATTGCTTCTTGCTTTGTAAGGTTCTGGCTGGATTGTGTTTGTGACCATTGGGTCGGTGAGGGTGGCGGTGGGAGGTGGGGCCGTGGACTGATTTAAATTTGCTTGAGTTTTTTTTGGATCTGTCACCTTCTGTCAAGTCACCTGGGTTAGTAAAGGCCTACGGCAAATTATTTTACGTTGGCTTGACTGATGAAAACTCAAACTGGAAAAAGTCCTTCCATTTTTCCCGGTGACGTGTTGGTGTGGGGGCAGCAGCAGCGAGGGGAAGGGCAGCAGCCTCAGAGTGACGGGGCTGTGTCTGGGACAGGAGGTGCTCATCTCAGCGTTGGGATCTGTCCATTACCCATTTCGAACTGATGTTCTTTACAGCGTGTAGTCAAGGCAGACGTTGCATCAGGAACGAGAACTTTCCTAACAAGATCAGGAGGATTATTCTACTGTGCAGTAGAAAACGCTCTTCCTTTTCTCATTGACTGAGATTTGTACTGATAAACTCATGAGCATTAACAGTCTGCTATCAATCCAGAAGTACAAATGGCATCACGTCATGTTAACTGCTGTTATGCATCCATCCAGAGTCCTTTTAGCTGTATTGGAGGAGGAAGATATGCAAGAGCTGCAGTTGCTCCACTCAGCACTCGTCTTTGCTGAGCCGTTTGCACGGTTGTGATGTTTCATAGTTACCAAACCTGATGTTTCTGTTAGTGATTTATTCATATACGCCTTCTGTTTGTGCAATGTTGTGACTGAAAGGCTGTCAGGACAATCGATTTGTATATGAGATGTTGGCTGATAGAGGATTGGGGGATGCCAAACTGTGGAGGTGCTCTTGAAGAAAAAGTGGAGCCACGTAGCAGAGTGTGAGGGTCAGGGTGAGTTCTTGGCTTCCTTGGCTGCCAAGCTGCAGGATTCTTGGGATTTGATGTTGAAGCCAGACCCAAAATTCTGAACCTTCTAAGTAAAATATTATTTTCAAGTGTTCTAAAGCTTGGATCCTAGTGCTTGGATTCTTTACTCATTGGCCCTCCTTCTTTAGGAAACATCCATCTGGAAATTCTTGATGAATTGGATAGTGAGAGCAGTTCTCTTGAATAAAACCCCTGGGCACACACCAAGATTAATCAGGGTGGCTTTTTGGAGGCACTTGGTCAGTGGCTTGTGCTTCTTTGCTGCACGCAGATCTAGGAGATACCAGGGCTCTCAAGAAGTAGAACCACACAAAGCATGAGCTGATATACCTGGCCAGAAACATTTCTGCTGTACACTGACTGTTCTTGATCTGAATATGACCACTTCTATTCAGTTTACTTTTTTTCCTAAGGGGGGGGGAAACAACAAACTCGAAGGGTCTCTGTTCTACATTTCATGTTGTTCAAGCATGATTAATTCCATCATTCCAGCCTGGCTTTGCTCTGAACAGTGAACTGATTTTAGTGCGTTAAAAACACTTGTCTCAGAGATGCGTTGACATTCCCAAGGCTCGCAGTTGGCTGATGGGGGCACTGCATGTGTAGCTGCTGAGCTCAGACTGGCTTTGCCTTGTGAGTGTCTGCTTCATGGCTGTTGAACTCCTGGGTCTTGGTTTAGCTACTAGCTGTGTTGATTTTAGGCTTTGAGTGAGGGTAGACTGCTGTCAAAGGCACTAATTCATCAGCTGTTAAAGTGAAAATCTGGAGGGGTGTGGGAGTTGGTTCCCTGGTACAGAGGGGTGGCACAGATAGAAGCTGGGTTGACAATTCCATTCCAGTCAGTCAGTTCTAAACTTCTAGTAATGGTAAAAGCACTGGGCTCGTGCTTTGCTTTGTATGCATGAGATGAGAGGAAAGAAAGTATGTACTTTTCCTTCTAACGTTCTTAATGGAAATCATCCAATCTTGTTCTTGGATGTTTCTCTCTGGAGCTCGGACAGTTTGTTTTGTAGAAACTTCTCTGCTTCCCTTGCTTTCTGTTCTAATGTTTGTCTCTTGCTCAAACCATCAACCTGAGTTCTGTGGCTAACAGTCACGGGGTGCTCCTGCTCACCAGATACCAGGTGATGCCCACTTGATTGGTGCGGATCCCTGTAATTGCTGCTGAGCCATCTCAGCAGGGAGAGAGATTAATTTGCAGCCTTTTCTCCTGCCATGGGTACATGCAGAGCTTTGCTAATATGTTTTTAGGTATGTACTTTTCTTTTTTTTCCCCCTGGTTATTTTGTTGTCAAAGGCTGCTTCATGTGATCTTTTCTGCTGCCCAATAGTGAATTATCAGTAGTCTTGTTAATGGTTAGATGTAATTGTTCAGTGTCTTCTGTTAACGGTCCTTGAATGTTATCAGAAGTTAATGAATATTAAGTGTTCAGATTTGCTTGTGCCTCTAAATGCTGGTTGCTATATCTATATGAGAACAGCTCTTACACTGTGTGTTTTCGGTAACTATGAATAGTATTTCTTTACAAGTTGGGATTGCTGGCTGTTTATGTTTTCTTGTTATTAGTTTGTGCTGGTCTGGGGGGATGGAGTGGCAGTTTGTTTGTTCCAAATGCCTCTCAACTGTGTGCTGTGCATGGATTTTTCCTATGTAAAGAAAGCCTGTAAAAAAACCTCTAGGTCTGTGCAGCTGGGCAGCCCAGCAGAGTTATCCTCGTGCAGGCAGGCGAAGGGCTGCAACTTAATCAGCCTCTATCTTTTTGTCCAGGTATTAATCCATATACTTCTGTAAACTACTTGTTGCAACAGCCTTTTCATACTTGATTACATGTTCTACATTTAAGCTGTGTTTTGGGTTTAATATATGCAGTCAGCACATAGAAGGCAGTCTGAGTGCTGTGTAGAAACTCTGGATGCCCTTTGGATAAAGGCCCCGTGTTACTGTAAAATCTGGACTGCTTATCATTGTGTTTACATGTCCGTAATGGGGTTATGCAGGATCAATTTTCTCTTTAGGCTTTGATTTGTTTGAGTAAATTCTGAGATGGCCTGGGGCCTTTTCTACCCGTTTGGGAGGAGCAGGATGGTCCCTGCGTGTGGCCATGGCTGTGCCGTCCCCGGGAGCAGTGGCACATTGAGGACTTGTAGGATTTCCCGTGGCCCTTTCCCAACCAGAATGCCTCTTGACTTTGATTTCCATAAGAAGTTCTCAAAGAGCCTTCCAAAGAATGTCACCCTGATTTTTGTTTTCCCCAATAAGTTTATGGCTGCTCAAAGGCATAAAAGAAAGGCTGTGAGATTGTTTTAGCACAAATTTGAGCAGCCAAGATAGGTATTTATTTGCTGTGTGGTGCAGTGGAACTTCCCTCTCTAAAGAGGCATTACCTGACTGCTTTCCTCTCAAGCACAGAGTTTGTTCCTCAGAAACAGTAATTCTTGCTTGAAGGTGAGATCTCCATTAGCTGTTGGAATGAGCGTGATATCATTTCATGTTGGTTACCTCACATTTCTGACATAGCTCTTCAATTTTACTTTGGGATGAGATCAGTTTTTCTCTGTGTCATCCTTGCTTTGGTCTTCATTTGCTTTGCATACAGGAGGTTGTTCCCCATGTAGTTTGAGCACCCACAGCTTATGGGATTTTGCCCAGGCGCAAACTGGAAATATAGCATCTGCCTACACTGTTTGTTGACTTTTTGTTAAGTGAGGACCCATTTCCGCACATCTTATAGAGTAAACATTATTTGTCATTCAAGTGAAAAACAATTTGGCTCCAGCACATTGCAATTTAGAGGTTGTGAAATTGGTGTTTTAATGCTGTAGATTGACTTCTTCCCTCCTTCTGTTGGAGGCAGGCGGTGCTGAGCGTACAGATACACTGAATGCCGCGGGGTCCTGGGAAGCGTTACTGTTGTCACACAACTGTTAAGGATGATAAATAAGTTGATCAAAACAATGTGTTTTTTCTTTTTTTTTAAATGAAATCCAGGGCAAAAAATCTGAGTCAGTCTTAATTTCCTTATTCCTCAATTTCCTGTCTTAATTTCCTAATAATGAACTGCAGTTCTTTGCTAAGAACCAGTGTGTTCACTTAGTAGGAAAAAGATTTTCCACACAACAGCTTGCCTTCTCCTATTGAATGTGTGTCTCATCTGCAGGAATTTGGCTGATTGAGCAGTTTATCACCCTTTTATCTCTTATGTTTCAGGAAAAAAACCCACAAATACTTAGAGGCAGAGTTAGGAAACTTAGGAATTGTGCTGTGTGCTGGAATTGTCCAAATGCTGGGCAGTGGCTGATCTCTGGTCTCTCTTGCTGATGGCTAAGCTGCTTGCCCAGCTGGATTTCCACATTGGAGCATAACTCAGATCAGTCCTGGGATTCTTTCTTGAAACAGTTCCTGTCTAGAATATGTCTGTTGCTTTGGCCTGGTTTGCTTTCCACATCATTTTTCTTGTTTGCTTTGGTGGTTAGTTCTCACTCTGTTTTTCAGGTAAGGCCCTGAATAATTAGTAAGGGCCCTCATTAAGGTTGTTCCTTTGCACATGTGAATTTGTAGGAAATCAGCTTAATAAGAAATGGTTTCTTTTTTTCTTTCTTTCCAGGTTTGTTTTCAACAGGATCAGTCCCCTGTTTCCACTTCTACAAGCACTAATACTGGAGCTGTGGGTGGGGGAGACAGCGCAGAGGGGCTGTGCTGTTGCTAAAAGGAAGTGACACGGATCCGGTGTGTACTGCCCGTGGGGCTGGGAGCTGGCTCCTTCTGGAAGTGGTCCTGCCTGCCTCACCCTCATCAGGGTCCACCCGAGGTGAAGACTGTGCATTCAGGAGCTCTTCCCTTGGCATTTCTTCCAAATGCATAAGTGATGCCTGCATAGGAGAGAGGCCACTGATAACTTGGTACAGGTAATGAAGGCTGCTTGCCTCTACAGTAGAGGATTCTGTAGCTCTATTCTTGTGGGCAACCGACTAGTGGTTATCTTGCTGTAGGACATGTGTTCTCATCAATGAAACCTATCTCATAAAATTACTGCAGTGCTCATGACTATACCATTATCATACCCGTTACTAGTAAATAGCAAGATGTTATCTGAACTAGTGGGGTTCTGTTCAGAGCTGTACTGTTGGTTCCTACTACAGTGTATCACAATCCATTGACTTGCATAATATCTTGGGAAGTAGGGATTTCTGCAAGTAAAGGTTGCACAGCCCTCTACCCACGAGTGAGTAGCAGTAATTGCATCTCTCTTTTTTCTTTTTTTTTCTCCAGCATTAGATGACATGGGAAATGGAACTGGTTGGAGTAGACAGAATATAGCCAAGTGATAAGATAATTGGTGATTGTCATGATACAGTCATACGTTGCTAATGATCATGTTACTATATGGGGAAAGAAAAATCTAGTCATGAGATCTTTCTACCTTTATATTTCCGACAGTGAATAAAAAGCACATTCCTTAAAGGAGCTAGGCAGCGGGGTTGGTTTTGTTTTTTTCTTTCTCTCACATATACACGATTGCCTCTGGCTCCAGTTATATCTGCAAGTGTACAGACATGCTTATTCCAATCTCCTTAATGTGGCTTTTACATAAATGATTGCGTGTTACTCAGTTTACTGCTTTGGTGTTTGGTTAGGATAAATTCTACATAAGCTTCCCTTTTCCTTTTGAAGATGGTCTTTCAGCTTTCCTAATGCACACTGTTTGCTGTAAGACCTATCGTATGGATAAAAACTGATTAGTTGCAACTGCGAGCCTTTTAGCTTTGTGAAATAACTAATGATTTGTTTACTCATCTATCTGAGAGGGCATTACATCCGGTCTAGTTCTGTGCAAAGAGATACGAGATCAATCTGCTGTGAATTGCTGTCCCAGTTTCTTCAGTGGGAAGGGACTGGCATCTGCCAGCCTTACGTCATATCACCCCCACATCCTGAGGACTGCTGCTAAGTGTTAGGTGTAAAATAGCTGCAGCTGCTGTGCTTGGAAATTCTGATTGGCATCACTTCCATCTTCCATGGCTTGTTTTCAGTAACACTTGGTTACATTTTGGAATATCACAAAACTACAGTTGTGTTTTTTCTTTTCTTTCTTTTCTTTTTTTTTTTTTGCGCTGGGGTTCCTTGGTTTACCCTGTGGTGCAGTGTTTGCAAGGCAGGTATGTCTGGCAGGACCTACAGCAACACTGTCCTAAAGCTACAGGCGTAATTCTTGGGTCATACTGTTTACAGAAAGTGGGGAATGGTGCCAGTATGAAGTATGCTGGGAATTGTTTCTCGAGGCAGCTGTTTCCATGTAACTGTGACTCGCTCCTCTGCTCAGCACTTTGTAGCTTTCTAAAACATAAGCGAAGCAGTCTGTTGAATCCTGGTCTTAAATCTCCACTCCTTATAGGTGCACCAGAATGACTGAAGACAGGTATTAATGTAGGAAGGTAGCAAGGGCGGTGGTTAGTTTTTTTGGCATGTTTGTTTTTTTCCCCACAGAGAAGCACGTTAGGGGTTTTCTTCCTTTGCAAACATATAATAGTCTCTATCAGGTGCTGCTAAGGAGTGTTGTCCAACAAAGTCTCGATTGTGCATGCTTCTGTTTTTTGTTTTTTTTTTAAGGATGTAATGTTCTTCTAGTAATTCTGGTATGGAGTATACTGGCATTGATCTCATTCATGCTTAGGTGCTAAAGTAAACTATGTTACTTTGCTAAATTAGGTATTCTGTAGTTCTCTGGTCGAACATCTAATTATCTGCTGTTGTAGGTTTGGAAATAGGATAGAGGTGTTCCTGGATTTTAATCCCAATTCTTTTTTTCCCCCCCATACAATTCCTTTCTAAAACATAAGAACTTGTGTCCCCTCACCACCCTTATGAGACCCAGTAACTTTTACAAAGGACTTAACCAAGAGAAGTGACACTAGTGTATGTTTCTTTCTTACAGTTGTTATTCTCTGATGGGGTTGGGATCATTTAAGGTCAGATACTCGGAAAATGTGTTTAGTTGCTGATTAGATTGTAACGTGGTTCTTTATGCTCAGTTTTGTCCTGAGCAAAGTTAAGAAAGCTCTTCACATATGTGTAAATTTTCTTATGACTCATCTTTCTCTGAACCAAAATATCATTTACTGTTTATCTGAAAGGTGTCACAATATTTCCTTTTAATGTGCTTGAAATTCTCCTTTATTTTGTAATCAGTCTTAGTGGCCTTTAAGCAGGTAGCAGAACTTACCTTCAACTGTGACTAGCAGAACATCTTGATATGTAAAATGCATGTTAAGCAGCAGGAGAGGTAGAACAGCAGCAGAATGAATAATTTTGTTTGATCAGTTAAACAAATCCAGGGTGTAGCTGATTCAAAACGGAGTTTTTGTGAAGAATGTTCAAGAAGAATATGAACGTTGGGAACAATTTTGGAGAAAATCCTACATGCTTCCAACATTAACTGTTAGGCTCCTGGCATGCCAGACTCAGAGTTGGGAGTCGTGCTTTGTTGGGTTTTTTTGTTTGTTTTCATACATAATGGAGAGTTATGTGTGCAAGAATGTCATTGAAAAGCATATTTGCTGCTCAGCATTGCAAATAAAATACAGTTCTCCAGACCTTACTTTCTATGGTTAAGGTGCCATGCTAAGCTGCAAGATGCTTATAATCCTTCAGATTTAGGGTTGCAAACCTCATTTGAAGTTTATAACCTTTCTGTGGTTCACTGGTTGTTCTTTCTAAAATACCACCGAAGGAGGAGGTGTGGGAGCCTCTACACAAGGCAGAAGTATGACATTCAAAGGAACCACCCAGGATGTGAGCGCTAAGCTCAACATTGAATTTCCCCAGCAAATTTGGTAGGTGAACAAAAGCATCTTATCCTGGCAGTTATGCTGTTGATGATGTCCGAGGGTGGCCCTAGTTAGCTCGTATTATTTTTCAGCCCATTTGCCACCGCTGAAGGAGATCTCTTTGCTGGTCATGTGCCCCTGCAGCATCTTTTGTGTTTGACTCCTTGGTAAACCAAAACCATTCATTCAGCCATCAGGGAACTAAACCAGGGAAGGAGCGAATGTTTTGCTCTGGTGCTGTGAACTGAATCAAGAAGGTTGCTTGCAGCTGGTGGTTAAAGCTGGTTCTCATTCCTATGTAGAGCTGGCATGCTGCTGATTTTGGGGATGGTAGGAGAATCATAGAATCATAGAATTACCCAGGTTGGAAAAGACCTTGAAGATCATCAAGTCCAACCGCAGCCTAACCAGTACCCTAACTCTAAAAAAAAAACCAAAAAAAAAAACCTCTGCTAAATCATATCCCTGAGTACCACATCCAAACGGCTCTTAAACACATCCAGGGATGGCGATTCAACCACCTCCCTGGGGAGCCCATTCCAGTACCTAACTACCCTTTCTGTAAAGAAGTTCTTCCTAATATCCAACCTAAACTTGCCCTGACGCAACTTGAGGCCATTTCCCCTCGTCCTGTCACTTGTCACTAGTGAGAAGAGACCTGCCCCACTCTCACTGTAAGAACCTTTCAGGTACTGGAAGACGGCAATAAGGTCTCCCCTCAGCCTCCTCTTCCTCAGACTAAACAGCCCCAACTTCCTTAGCCTCTCCTCGTAGGGCTGATTCTCCAAGCCCTTAACGAGCCTCGTTGCCCTTCTCTGGACCTGCTCCAGTACTTCCATATCTTTCTTGTGCTGAGAGTGAGAAGGTTGTTTATGTTCTGGGAGGGAAATTGTGCAAAGCAGCAAACATAAGAAGGAATTGCCTATGGAAACAGTCTGTATTTCAGTTTTTCATGAGGAGGAAGTGTTTTATGTCATCATTTTGAGGATGTTCCTCGTTGCAGAAAATAGTACAGAATTCAGTGGTTTAGGAAGGGGGTGAATGTGGCCTTTAAGCAGGGCACCCTTCTGATGGAGGAGAGGAAGGTGATGGTCCTGTGGACTGTCTTGAGAACTGGGTAGGGGCTTTTTTGGGGTCTTTTTTTATGTATGGTTATAACTCTGTTCCTTGGCATATGGGTTTTTCATTTTGAACGTGGCTTCTTTAGTCACAGGGACGTCAGGATGGTGCTGGTGGGCAGCTACCGGCATTGAAGAGATCAGCCAGATGCCACAGCTGTTCAGCCATGGCTAAAGCCAGCAAGTCTGGGGCTTGCATGGAAACAGGCAGCATAGAGAACTTGTGTTACACAAAACCCCTAGCAGTGGCAAACCTAGGCCATGAGCGGAAGGAAGTTATTGCTTGCAGGTCCTTAAGGTCTGTTTTCATCTCCCTTCATTGCTGCCTGTCATTCCCTGTGCTTCTAAGGAGGGGGAAGAGCCTTTTGTCTGCGTGCCTGGGAAACCTCATTTATTTCAGGAACTGGTTCTTAAAATGCCGAGCTCAATGAGCATTGATTTTTGAGACGTTGAAGTGGAAACAAGCGCTTTATGTGTACGAGCATTTGAATCTTTTTCTAATTTTATCAGCTCCTGTTTTCAGAAAGATTGAATCAGACCTGATGGGTTTTGTATTTCTGTACTTCAAACCCTGAGATACTGTGCATGCGGGTGCAGCCACTTGCAGTAACTGCTCGGTTCAATCTGTAAAATTCTGTGTTTTACTTCTTAAAGTGGGAAACTGCTCAGATTGCCTGTCTGTTATATTCAAGCAACTCAGTGTTGTTGTTTTGTGCTACTAAGGCATCAAGTCAGTACCTTTTCATGGTGAGCCCTTCTTACCTGTCTGGCAAAAGGCTGTAGCAGTGCCAGGTACCACGCTGGGACTGGGAGTGCTGTCAGGCTTGAGTCCCCAGGGCAGCTCTGCTCAGTGTACAGAATTCCTGACAAAATGAACTTGAACCAACCTAAGCAAGGAGACCTGAAGTACAACTAAGCTCTATTCAGTTTAAAAATACATTGCATAGACCAGTTATTATGAGGTAAACACCTTTGTATTTGTGGAAGAGCTGAAGAATTTTAGTCACGAAAGCAATGTAGTATGATTATAGACTCAGAAATGCTTATTTGGGAAGGAGGAAGTGTTTAATTTCAGTCTGCTCCTGCCAACTTTCTGTAATGCTCCGTGCTGCCAAATGCCAAGTTGAATCATTGCTTTTAAAAGTTATTTCCAAGTAAACGTGCATTATACCTGTGACTTAGCAGAAGAAGCTGAATATTAAGAGCACTTTGACTGTTTTCCTGATGAAGATGGCTACTGTGTTTACTCAACTGTACTTCAGTGCTTGATCCTTAACATTTGCATGGAGTTTTCCTGCTGTTAGTTGGCACTTGTTTTCTGTAAAGAGTGGTGATTGAGCGTTGCTGAGTGCGAGTCTGACTTTCCAAATAGGCAACAAACAGCAGAGGTGAAAATCTGTGGTTTCTCGGTTTGTTTAAGCTTTATGAGGATGGCTGATGTAGAAAAATATTAATTGGATAATATACACTTTGTTTTTATTATGAGTCTGGTTTTGCCCAAACCTTGCAGCATAACTGTTGTAGGTTCAGTTTCCTTGTGCGTGCCATTAAATGACAGCTATATACGCCATTACAAAGTCCATGTGCTCTTGCTATTTAAACACTGCCGTTGCTCTGTGCTTTAAAAGCCTCTAAATTCGTTAGTACTCATAACTTACTGATAGGATGTTATTTGAGCTTGCGTTGCAGTAGCAATGATCGATTTTTTGAGAAGGGAGCATATACTTTTCTCCCTACCCCTTTGGTCTGGTGCATGGCACCAAGGGACTAGTTGATTAGCTGTGGCACAGCTGTGAATTGGCTGTTCTTTGACTAGTAGAGTTGTCAGTTTTTCTGTGCAGTAATACTGTAAAGGCGATCCACTGCATTCTGCGTATTGGATAAATATTTCTTTGTGCCAGAAGTAATGAGTGTTATTTATACAGTGATTTCTTCAAAAGTGGATGTTCTGGTGTCACTACAAAAGCTCTACCTGTTTTTCTAATAGCTCATTATTCTGTCTATATCAGAGGCTGTATCAATCCCAAGCGAAGCAGAGACTGTTTTCCCATTCCCATTTTGCTGGAAACAAAGATCAAAGCTCTTTCTGTATTTGGCAAGTAGCTCTTGCCTTGTTTTGTGAAACTGATTTTTTTCCTTTTTAATTATTATTATTATTATTATTATTATTATTTTAATGTGCCTAGATGCCCTCATCTTCCCAGAACAGGTTGGGCACAGGCACTGGGGCACTCCTGATAGGTGCTGGGGTGAGCTGCCTTGCAGTGAGGTGCGGGATTGCTGTTCAGATAGTCCTGCAGATGGATCTTGGGATAACTGCAGAGAAGGCAGCTTGTGGAGGATGAAAAATAACGGGATGTCTTTGAGCACTCTTTGATACAAAGGAGGTTTTAATGGTAATGAAAGTGATTGGTAATCCAGGTTATTTGCTGTGACATCCTCCCCCTTGCAATGACTACTTATGTAATTCCTCTAATTTTCTTAAATTGTAGTGAGAATGAATTGCCTTCTGTCAGCTGCTTTCAGTCCAGCTAGTTTTCCAGTTTGTTTAGCTCTGATAGCAGTTACTTCAGATTCTAACTTTACAATTTGTTTTGGTGCTCCTTCTCTTAGAACAAAGCTGTTCGCTAGGAGTGTGAACGGGTTTGTTTCAAAGCGAATAGAAATTAAACTAGGAAAAAGGCTGAGAGTCTTCAAAGTGAGAATGTTTATTAGCAGAAACACTGCAGGCTTTTGGAGGGCCATTTTTGATTGATTCTGAAATAGTTTGGATGAAGTCGGCCTTCTTGAAGTTGACTTTGAAAGGTGTGTTTTTTCTATTCGTTTCATAAAACATGAGCATTAATAAAATTCGTTTTCTCCTTGTCAAACCCAATTTTCCATTACTCTTCAAACGGGAAAGCTTGAGAGTTAGGAACTTCTGAAAACTTGAAAGGGAAGTTCTTATCCTGGAAAGCCAGGCTTTAATACTGAGTGGATGAAACAACATTTTGTCCTTGTTTTCCCATTGGAAAAGCTTGCTAAAAACAAATAAATCATAAGAGAAAGCTTCTACCTGGAAATGGCTTCCAATTCTCATCCCACAGGTGCTTCCAGAAGGGTTTGCTGCTGTTGTAGGCTGAAGCTCAGGTGCTGGCTTCAGGGTGATTGGTAACCCGGGGACTGTGAATACCTCAGATTAGATTGTGCAGGTGAAGATCTTCCTGCGAAAGCACCAGAGGACTGCATTGTTTCAGTACAAGTTGGTTTTTGTTTAAGCGGTTTATTATTACTTTTAGCACAGAAATGATGCCTCCACTGAAGAAGTATCTGCAGTAGGAGTAAAGGAATGTGCTACTTGAACAGCAGTGTGTTTCAAGGTATGTTTAACCTTGTGGCTTTTAGGGCCTGAGCTTACTTAAGCAATGATCCTGGAGCAGGCCTGTGTAAGACAACCTTTTTCTTCCTCCCACGATCTTACTTTAAGTTTGATCTTTCTTAATTTTCAGGTGTTAAAAAGCACATTCTTTCTTCAAGGTGAAAGGTGTGTCTGAAAGACACTTCAAGGAGGAAAATAATAGAAGAAATTAAGTAATTAAATGTTACAAGTAGGCAGCAAGGACTATCTGTTTAAATAGAAGTAACTTGCATAGCTTACGTGGTTTCTTCTTTATGGATGCTGGAGTCATAAGATCTACCTTGATGCTTTTGAAATCGGTTCTGGGTACAGATGCAAGGGAAGTATCTCACAGTTAGGGTAAGTCACGTCTAACTTCATTTTGCAGTTAGTTCTGTCACATTGACAGAAGCTTCTTAGACTTGTAAATTTATCAGCAAGCCCAGTTAATCTAACAGTTAGAATTTGTTTTAAAATACATAGACTTTAACACCCAGAAATCCCCTGTTACTGCAGCTTTGCTGAGAGTGAAGATGAACTAGATAGTGTGATTGTTAGATACTGGGAGAGCTGGTTAACAGTGACTGAAAATGGGTAGTGCTTTTCAACTCACGGAACTTAAATTGCAAAGCCTTGTGTACAGCAACCCTTCCTCCAAAGGCAGTTTCCATGCAGTTGCTAGGAGAACCTCGTGTCAGCTGGTAGTGGCAGAGATGGAAAATTGGCCATTTCCAGTTTCTCTCTTGAGTCTCAGCTCTTCTGGGACTGCAGCAGTGTTAACCACGGGTGCCAATCTAAAGCGCTTAAAAGGTGTGTGGTGATTATTTTTCAATTCTGAGAGAATGAGTGCAAGCTGGTGCTCTCAAGAGAATGTATTTATTAGCAGCCTCGAGAGCTAGCCTACCAGTAAGTGACATCAAGAGCTTTCATGAAAAGGGCTTTCTTCTTTGAGTAAGATGATTTTAGAGATCAGAATTTGTCTTAACAGTACTAGCAAACAAACACAAAGTCTGTTTCTCTAGGTGTGTTTTGTAATCAACATCTCTGTTATTCCTTGTACGGCTTTTAGCGACAAAACAGAACTTGAAATGAAACAAAAATACTAGCAATAGTGAAAAGATTAGGTATGTCTGGTAATTGGTTAATATGTGGGTACTGAAACAGTTTGGTATTTGCTGTCTTTGCATCTCACACTTCTGGTAGAAGCAGTTCTCCACAAGGTGGGTTTACCAGTAAAATTTGAGTCTAGAAGTCCTGTAGACTTGCAAAGGAGGGTCTCCTTGCTGCTAGAGTAACTGGTTGTGGAGGCAGTGTGTTCTTCACAAATACACAGTTTGTAGAGTAGCTTGGGTGTATTTCACCAGTAAAGTGAAAAAGGGTATTTATTCATTTTCTTTTATTACACTAATAAACGTGAAGGTAATTTGGGTGTCAAGAACAGAGAAGGCTAAATTTCTCACAGATTTCTTTTTCTTTGTTAAACTAGATGTTCTTTACAATGTGCATTCAAATGAAAAACTGAGATGAGGTCTAGTAATTACTAATAACACCACCAGTACCAAGGTCCAGTTATGTACAGGTGTTCACTTAGAACTGTGTTAAAGCAATCTCTACTGTTTTTTTTATCTTAATTATCTTAAGGTTTATGGTTATTTCTTTAATGTTAAATTTTGTTAGTAAATCTACCTAATAGAAAAACTGCAGATATTGGAAAAAATAGAAAAATTGGTGCTATTACAGACACAGAATGGACAAATGAAGACAGACTTTCATCATTTAACATCTGTCCCCTGAGAATTTATGTAGGCATGCAGAAGCAATTCCTAGCATTGACAGCATTGCAGTTAACCCTTGTCAGTGCTTTACGTTAGTGCACCTTGATTATGGTGAAACACAAAGTTCCAAGTGGAGTAGATTTTGTTTGCAGTGGAATGGAAGTCTGAGCGTGCAGACTATAGGTTGTCCACTGTGCTTTCTGGTGGAAAAATATATCACCTTCAGTTGAGTTTGTTCAGTCTTGGTTTGTTAAGCTATTGGTGGCTACTGTACTCCAAAGCCTGTTGGCTGTATCAGAGATAGCTAGCTGTTAGCATAGGGTCTGAATTTGCTTTTAAGACAGATTTCTCTCTCTTGATTGTTCTGTGCACTGTTTTCTTCTGACCCTTTGTAATGCCTAAATATAGTCAGTACTTTTCTTTGGGGATTTTCTCTGGGTAGCTGAGCAATAGATGCATAGCAGCAAAGTCAGCTCACACCCTGCGAGGTCTATTAGCTGGTGCTTATTACCGTGCCTCCAAACCAGTGATGCTTGCAGGTCCCAGCTGGTCTGAGGAGGCAGCACAGCTGCTCTCAAGCTCCATGAGGAATTAGTTTCCACCCAGAGCTGGTTCTGCACAGAGCAGGTGTGTGCGCCATGGTACTGCTGTGCCGTGCAGCTCTGGGTGTGTCACAGAGATGCTGCTTTTTGTGAGCTGCTCGCACTGTCTTTTTGCTGGGCTTTTTGCAGAAAGTGGGGGAAGCAAGAGGGAGCACAAACACTGGGCCCTGGTTAACTCTGCATTGCTGTTGAGCACTGGGCTATGCTGGGCCTGATGCAGGAGGAAGGTTGATTGAGGAGGTTCTGGTTCTGATGCTCCCTGGTGTTAAGGGCAGTGGCTCTGAGCTGACTCTGCTTGGGTGGACCCAGGCTTTGTTGCAAGGGATAATGCTGCTGTGGCTCAGCCTGCCTTTGTCCTAGGTAATGGGAGTCTGTCTCTTTGTATTGATTCAGTCTGCAAACAGTGGGCTGTGTAAAAGTGGGTCCTGAGTTGACTGAGTTATCCACTCTTAAGTACTGCAGCTGCTGTAACTCTTTTTCTCCTCTATGTTTGGAGAAAGCAAAACAAACTTTGCATTGTGGTGTCTCATTTTCATCCCGATAGACAGAGTTAGAAAGTAATAATATCTTCTTAACAGTGGAGCATAGCATTCATTCCCATAGCTCTATAAAACTATCTGGTGTGAAATATATACTTTAGCACATCTCCAATTAAATTAATCTGCTTCCAGTATACTTTTGAGTATACTCAAAGGGCTTTTTTAAATTAAAAAATAAAATCAGCAAAGGCAAATCCTGAGACTTTCAGTGAAGTATCTCCTAGTCTAGAGTTTGAGTCATAGGTGAAACTGTTTAAATAAAAGATTGGTGGGACCTGGAGTACTGATCTGTTGGAATTAAATGCAGCTGGTGCCTCCCTTGTAGTCTCAGATGTTTGTGATTGAGGCTGGAGTGCAGGTGCCCTTTGTCTGCATGAAGCACACCTCACCTGCTGGCCTTTGTGAAATTTATCAAGGTGGTATGGTTTGGGGTTGTCTCATTGCCTGGAATAAAGACTGTGACACTTGTAAGGTAAGTGTGCTTTATCTGGAAGGTTCGTGTGTTTGGGTAGATGTCCTTAAAGAGCTGGCCAGTCATAGGACTGAGAGTTCGTCTCGAGGATGACTGCTTGAGAGTTGTTTAGAGAGAAGAAAAGTTAAACAGAGGTGTTTTAGCTTATAGAAGGGCTTACTCCACCGAATGGTGACCTGATTTGGCAAAGAGGCTTTAGGCACTTATCTGTGTTATCTAAGTCTGGGTCTGCCCCCCAGCCCTACTAGGAAGGAGAAGGATGGCAGCTCTGAGATGCAGCCAGTCTAATCTTTGGGGTGCAGACATCTTTTCCTGCTTCTGCATTTACCTGCTCAGTGTTTAGATAATGCCTGCATTGAGCATCAGTTCTCCTTGTTTTTTTCCCTTTTGGCAACATTTCAAACTAAGCCAACTAAGTCTAATGGTGTACCCCTTATTGGGACGTTGTAATTAGACATTAGATACTATGTTTTCTTTTAGTGACTGTGACGAAAGCTTACACAAAGTTGACCTAAAGCAATAAAGCCATGTTACGTTTGAACTATCCCTTATGCTGTTAATGAGTTTTCCTTACTTTTTTTTCTAAACTTCAGAAGTTGGATTTTTCCTTGTGTGCCCTGGCAAATTATTCCAGTGGCAAGGAGGATGCAAATCCTAGTCTAGTATCAAATAAAAGCTACTTGATCTAGAAGGAAAAAAGCAAAAGATGAAAAGTTTGAAGTCTTTGTGATTTAGATTGAGCAAGTTGTTGCTTAATTTTTTTTTATGTATTTCAGAAGTTGATTGTCCTAAGTGTAAAAACTCAATATGTGTGTTTATGTTGAGGGGGAAGGTTGGGCAGGAAGGCATTGTGATGTTTCAAAGCTTGTTTTAAAACATGGACACTGGAACTCTGGGCAAAGCTTCAGTGATTAGCATGAGGGTGAGTGTGCTGCTGGTAGCTCTGCCCCTTCTTCTGTCACACAACCCTTCCGATTTTTGCAGCATCCTGTGCTCAGCTCTCTTCTTGGCATAGTTAGTAGCTAGGGTAGTCCCAATGATGGAAGTAGACATTGATGTTCCTTCCTGTGTGTATGTGATCTTACTTTTGGTTTGCCATATTGAAGTCAAATCACTGTTAGGAGGAACCTCTTGCCCTAACTAGACTTTGATCACCTCTGAGCTTCGCAGTTGCTAATATTTGCAGATTTTGCCTTTAATTGCTTGGTCCCAGGCACAGGTACTGTAGAGGCAATGTTAAGCCTAAAGCTAATCTGGGCTGCACGCAAATAGAATATTACCTTCTTTCTCTTTCCCTAGTGGGCTCCTGTTTATCTAATTAGTTATGGGTACACAAATAGACATGTAACCCTCTATAATTTCAGATGATGCAGCTAAATATTATGAGTGGTAGCCACCTTTGTGAAACATGTGATTATGGTGATGCTTGTGACAGAAATAGTGAGACTGTACTTCATTATTTATTTGTTCAATATTTGTATTATGGCAGTCAGGGGACTTCTGAATACAGAGAAAGAAAGAATTGCTTACTGTATGATCTGCTTCGTTTTCAAGTGAGTAATGTAAGAGATGTTAATAAATAAGCTCCGGAGTAATTCCTTTAATTTTCTGATTAGCTTCTGTGGCTGTTGCAAGAGCTTCCAAAATGTGAAGCAAATGTGAAAATCCATGGAGTGTTCCTTTTAAAAATGTTTCCTGAATGCAGTAGATGTACAGGAGAGAAGGCAGGAAATAAAAGGAAGTATTTCTGTACTGTGGATCTGACTGAATTGTGCGTGTCGAGACTTGCTCTTTCCTCTCTACCAAGCGTGAGCTGGTGTATATTTATTTGAAATAATGCATAGGTTGTGTTTCAAGTCAGCCTATTTTAAGTTGTTTAGATTAACTTCCCTTAAAGTAGTTCTTAGGAAGATGGAATTTAGTACTGCACTGGAATGTTTAAACATGCTCATTTTTTCCAAGGAAGCTGAAAAGCCTATTGCACCTAACTGCTATTTAGTGCAAAGTGCTGTCCAAACTTTTGGAAAGGAAGCCAGAAACAGCAAACCAGAATCATTTAAAGAATATTCCATTCCATACATCTGAAAGCAGTTTATGAAAAATGTTGTTAGAAACCTCAGATGGCACCCTTCAGTTTAAAGGGATAGTAAAGTGACTCATGCTACAAAATAAAACTGATCTATAGTGCTTTTTGTCTCAGAATAGGAAAAGGGATTGACTCTGGATATCAAGTGCTGACCTTTATTGCATTTGCATTAGCCAGAGTTATTAACATTGTATTGTAGAGGCTGTGGCACATTTTTGGCAAGCTGGTACATTCCTCTCTTTCTCTGTAGCTTCCTCCCACTCGGGAGCTTTTGTCTCTCTCCATCTGCTTTTCGGAGACAGAAATGCTGTACGCATGCCGACCTCTGAAACTGTAACTTGAGTTTGGGTTTGACGTAAAGCTAAATTGTTACCATAAATTCAGACTACAGAAATAGGCAGAATTAGAGAGCTCTGTTTTTGTATTTAGATGGGAACAAATATAGTTGAGTTGTGGGATCAGCCTCTAGGAAGTGAACTGCCCAGACCTTTGTAACCATTACCCAGCAGAGCTGAGAAACATTTGCTGTGCCAGTTGATTGTGCTGCGTGGGTTGTGTGTACTGCTTTTCTCCATCCAGAGAGGGTGATAGGAAAGGTTATGTTAAGTTATATATATAAAATAAACGCTAAAAAAGCTATAGGGATGTGTACATAAGCCACTCGTATTAATACAGGTGTATGATAGTGATGCAAACCACTTTTGTTTTTAGCAAATAGGAACTTACTCTATGTTATTAATAAAAGATCTTAGTCTGTTGCATGAGGTTTTTATTGAAGAACAGCGGAGTCAATAGTTGTTAATGTACGTTGTCCATGTCAAACCTATAGCTGTGGTACCACTACACTTGAAAATAAAAATGGCTGTGTGCCATGAGCTGGTACTTTGGAGGATTCTTTAAGTGTTGCTGTATTCAGAACCCTGGTAATGAGGAACTAGGATGATCTGCGTGCTGCAGACACAAGAGGTCTTGTGTGAACAGCTTTGGAATTTTGTGTGTGGTTGTTTCTAAAACAAGATAGTAGCTCTTCCCCTCTCACTCTGTTTGTATGTAAACATACAGAGTAATTGAAAAGCTTGATTCATCTTAGGCTGCTTTTTATTTTTTGAAAGGTATGTGAAAAGAGGCGTTCTCCTTTAAATAGATATTAAAGTGGTTTAGGACTAGTATTTAAGCAAGTGTTTTGATAAAGCAAGAATGAATTTGTTTTTAAAGGCGTTTCTCTATGGAGTTTAACACAAGGCTGAAAAATTGCATCTCAGATGAGAACTGAGAAATGGAGGTGGAAAACAAAACCCCCCACAATCAAATCAACTGAATTTTCATTGCCTAATAGTTTAAAGATGGGACGCTATCAGTAATAATACTTTTCTTATTCTCTGGAAATTTTATGTACTACTAACAATAGAAAGTGGGTCTAATCCTCATTAGGAGGAAACACAAAGTGTCCCCTCTGAAACAAGGAGAGATGTTCTTGTTCCCTCGTGTGTTGCTGTTGGTCAGGCTTTGTGTCTGCGGTCTTACAGGGCAGAAAACTGTTGTGTAACATGTCCTGCAGTTCTTGGACCTGTGTGCACAGCAGCACTGAGTCACAAGCGGTTACTTTCAAAATGAGTAAACTAGATACTCCTTAGGAAAGAAGGGGGGAGAAAGATTGCATGCATCCCCACGGAGCAAGGTTTCTGGCTATCACTGTTCTTTTAGTCATTGGAAGTTGTTGTCCATGAGTGTCTTTATCGTTGTAGCAATTATGCCTAGTTACAAAACTTCTGAAGCACAAAACAGCCAGTAGGTTGATAATGAGAGGCATCTGGCAGCCTTCAGACATCGATTTTTAACTGGCAGGTATTTAAAAATAAAAAAGGGAGTGTCAGAGTTGGTAAATGTTCTCTGAGATTGACTTGGAAGTTCAGTGATGCTTAAGTGGGGTTCAGCCCTAGTGGGGAAGCATTGCATCATGCTGGCTCGTGCTACTTGCCGAAACTATTGGTGTAGCCAACGGATTTCAAATTCTCGGCTATCACATAACCCTTTTAGCTGCATTAAGTTCACGTGTTTAATGATACACTAGCATTAAGGCTTTTCTGTCTAATCTATTGTCATTGTCTATACTGACTAACCACTGTTCGCATTTTATGCCTTTTACATGCTCATAGAAGTTATATTGAACTTGAAGTCATTGGCTTTTTGTAAGGAATGGACTAAGTGTTTTGTTCACTTCAATAAAGCTGGGTAAGGGAAACTTTCCTTGGGCATGTCTTGCTTTCTTTTGTCCGTGTGGGCAAACCAGTTTTTCTTGTTCAGTGGTAACCAGCATAATGTGAAATGCACATATTTGCGTGGCAGTTCCTTCTTTTTATTTGCAATCAGTGTTTTGGGGGGATTGTTTCAGTGTTCTCCCTTTCAAACTTATACCAGTCCTGACGTTTCAAACTGTGAAACTAATGAAACCAATGTATGCCCAAGGAAAGCTAGCAAAAAATTCCCGTATTCAGCAGACAAAGACCTGTTGTGCATACCAGTTGTAGTACACTCCTGTTCAGTGTAATGTAGACAGGTGACCTTATGGGGACTTGAACTGTAACATTTAGTAGCATTGTTCAGATTGTACCAATTATTTCTGAAAGCACAATGTCTGTTAAGCCCTCTGAGAAATTGGGCTGGTACAGCTCCCTGTCAGTGCTCAGGAGAGCTGGGCTGAGCTTGTTGCTGACTTTCACATTGAAGACTGACCTATGGTATTTCTAGCTCTGGAGGGGGATTCCTTATTAAGGCTGTATTTTTTTTCCTTAAGTAGATGGATACCTGCAAGACAGAATAAGAAACTGTTGGTAGAGCCACAAGCCATTGAGCTCAGTTCTGGTTTTAGGGAATACTGACATTAAAAACAATTAGCATGAGAAGGATTCTCGAAACAGAAAGTCCTTTGATTTTTCTCCAGACTCATGCAGCATCAAGGAATTCTACAGCACGTTTCTTTTTTTTCTTTGTTGATGGTTGTCAGCAGTGGGCATTAAGTAGGGTGAGATCTAATAACAGATGTGGAGATTTTCTTTGGGAAAGAGGTGAGAACCATTTCATAGAATTACAGCACGGAAAAGATAATTTATGTTAGTTAGTCCAGCCTTTGCAGCTTTGTAAGCTAAACGCTGTCTCTTTAGATGTCCAAGTGGACTGGGTGGAGCTGCCTCATAAGCAGTGTCTGTCCTGTAGTTCACTGGTAAAGAAAAGTGTTCTGCTTCACTGTGCTGAAGCCTTTTCTAAATGGATGTTTTGCTAAGGAACTACTGCAACTCCGTTAGAGCTGTGTATCTGCTTAACTGCTGAGTGCTGCTAGCTTCTGGAGGAAAGAGTTTGTCAATAAGTCTTTTTAATAAAGTGCTTCTTGTTAGTGAATAGCACTTTTTCCTTGGATGTGTGTGGAATGAGCTTTTAGTGGTACAAATGAATCTGCTTTCTCTGCTTAAATGCCTGCTTTAGCCATAGGGAATATTGGCTGTTGGGATCCATAGTCTTGTTTCAGGTCAGATTTTCCTACGCTTGATCAGAATGGTGTTGATAAGTACACAGTTTTGAGTGTTGTGGTCATTAGGTAGGCTTTGGGATGTTCTTGGTTTCATGTTAGTACCTGGATCTTCACTTCTTCTATCAGGTAATGTTTATGCTTTTTGAATGTGTGATAACAGATGGGATTGGTGCAAATCTTTTCATTCACTTTAAGTGATATTCATTTATGTAGAACCTCATTTTTCTTCTTTACTCATTTGTTTTTGGTATTTGTTTTGAATATGAGCTGAAAAATTGAGCAGGTAAGATGCATTTTCACTGGTAGAAATATTTGCTCAGGCGTAACTTAATGTATTCACTAGCACGCTCAAACAGGCACCAAAAATCACTGAATTGTTTCTGAGGATACCACTCCCAACCTTTCTTCGTCTGGCATGCTACTTTGTTCATCTGCTTGTGGAAATGAGTTGAAGATGGAACAGCTGCGTGCTGGCTGTTTCAGTTTTAGTGTGGTTTAGGGTCAAACACAAATAGCAGTGCTTAAGTTGGAAATAGGGAGGACTGCACTGAACTGATTAAAATTGTAAATACGTTAGAGTTTTACCCAGAGCACTGAGCCAAGATGGTTGCTTGTTTTGGAACAGAGTTAATTAAAGTTTTGTTCAAAGGCTTTTTTGGTTAACTCATTAAATCTGTTTGGGAGATGCTGATTTGTAGGAAACCAGTTAAAGATGCACTGTTCTTTCTTGTTCTTTTTTTTTTTCTTTGCCTTTTTTATTGCTGTTTCTATTGGCCTTTAAATTCCTTGTGCCTTTAACAAAGACCACAAGACTCACAGGTAAAGGATTGTCCAAGGGAGCAGAAACAGTTTGGCACAGCATGTACCTACTTGTAAGAAGAAGTTGAGCTGTAGCAGAGGAGCATGCATGTCGTGTTGATTACTGAGTCATGCGTACATGTGTAGATGGGTTACTTGTGAACATGAGAGAGGGAAGTTTCTGGTGTGGAGTTCTATAGCCCTTGACTGCTACCCTGAGAATTAGCTTCTGATACATGGCACTTCCTATCAGCCTTTGTCAGAGGCTTGCTGAAAATCCAACTACTTTTATCATCTTTAAACAACGCAGCTAAATGTAGTTGACAAATTCTGATGGATGGCTAAAATATATTTGGATATTTTTTGTCCTTCATATTATGAGGTTCAAAATTTATTTTGAGAGGCTAAAATTTGGTAATAGGTTATTTTCTCTAATTGTAAAAGTGTCAGATATCAACCAATTAATATTGGCTGTCCTGTGTGTTGCTGAAGCTCTCACTGCTGTTCTTTGTCCACAACTTCTTGTGAATGACCTTATCCTAAATCAGGGGTCACAAGTTGTTCTTAAAATTGCTCCTAGCACCCATTTAATGCAAGTGCAACATTTACTATCCTCTGGTATAGAAGCTGGCTTCTGCAGGTGCATATTAGTAGTTTGGTCCTTTGCTCTTTACAGTCAGAGCTCTTTAATGTGCACTGTCCAGGCCCAGTGAGTTGCTTGTGTTATTTGTACCAACATTACACCTGCTGACATGTGTGATGATACTGTGCCCTAGAAATATGTGAGTGATTTAGGTTGGATGACAGTAGCTAAGATGAAAGAGCCGTGTGTTCTGAAATATCAACGTATGTAACCATGGGGATGCATCATTTCAGTTTCCTGAAAGTAAGAATTCACTTTCATCACAGTTATAAACAGGGAAGTTGTGCTGCTGTTGAGGAGACAGCTGTCTCCCTGTCTGATCACATTCATTCCAGTGTGTATCACAGCTGTCAATCAGGCTCTCTGTTTTTGACTGCAGGAGCAAACTTAGCCATCATTAGCATGAGTCTTGTGTTGTAAGGTTAAGCAGGGGAGAGAGACAATTTGCAACTAATTCTAAACAGCTGGTTGAGGCTTCCTTGCTTTGTATTGCATTTAAAAGGTTAAATGCACCAATTAAGGAGGTTTTCTGCAAGGAATATCATTTCCCTGATTTTGTTCATTTTGAATCTGAACGTAGCTGCCCCTCCTGCTTGTGCACACAGGAGGAATGGTAGTGATGTGGAAAAGGTGTGGTTGGCAATAACTTTGGACCTCCATGTTCAGGTAACTGTTGCTTTGTTGCAGGTTATTGGAGGGAAAGAAGTATGACTCATGTTGAGTAATGCCATGCTGCCATCCCCTGCCAAGAGATCTGTGGGCAAATGATTAAGGGACACTTCCTGGGGTTGGGGATGTTAGAGCAAGACTTGCTTTTGTGCTCCCATCGCGCTGTTGCAATTTCAAGTCTGACTTAAGTTTCTTGCAGATCATCAGTTGCATGTTTGTGCACTTCTGTCGGGGTAACTTAATACTGCGTTATGTCCTCAGGAAAAAACAAAACAAAAAACAAGTACTTCTGCAGCTCTTTTCCTGTCCTCTTCTGATGGATGTGTATAATGTGGTTGAAAGAGCCAAATCCATTGATGCTTTGGCATATAAGGGCTGCTCCAGAAATGTCTCCTGTTGGCCCAGTAGGTTGGAGGCAGCTGTAGGTGGTATGGCAGGAGAAGCTGAACCCTCCCACAAATTCCGTTATATTTTGTTGCAGTGTGACAGATGGCACCTTGCTGGTGCAGTATCAAATAGGGTTATTGTCCTCTTTGTATCTGTTGCAGTTTCCATGGAATCAAATAGGGGGCATTACTTTTGGAGTGACCTACATAAGGAAGGAACCCTAAGCAATAGTTAACTTAAAATAGAAACTAGTACACAAGATAGCAAGACTATATTATGTTAGTGCCTGAAGGCATCCATTTAGATGAAGTGTGAGGTGAAATAATCCTCTTCAAACCAAGCACTTTCTTCATTTTTACTGGATTCCTGGAGCAGAACTTAAAATTACACTGGGTCAGTAATTGCTTTTATTCGTGTCTGAATCAGTGCTATAAAACTCTTGTCCTGCAGACTGTTAACAGTGACACAGGGGAAGTATCAAGAGGCTGTCCAGGTATGCAGTGACAGGGATAGGAAAGTCAGAGACCACTAAGCTGAGTCTGTAAAGAGATGCAGAGAAACAAAATTGCACCAAGAAGGGCTGCTGCAAGTGTATCAGCAGACTAGGGGAAATGTAGGATGTGTACATGATACCTTTTTGTCTTGGTCTTTACTGGTAAGATTTGTCTTCAGGAATCTCGGGTCTCTGCTGATGGGAAAGCCTAGAGCAGTGAGGACAGCCTCGGTAAAGGATTCGAGTAAGGGACCGTTTGAACAAATTGTGCAAGTCTGCGGAACCTGGACTTAGAGTGCTGAGATAGCTGTCTGGTGTTGTTGCAAACCTATTCTTGACTACCTTTGGAACATTGTGACAATTGGTTAAGATTTCTGAGGCATGGAAAAAGCAAACATTAGTCTTCCTTCCAAGAAAAAGAGAGCTTTTTATTTTATTTTATTTATTTATTATTTTCAAGAGAGAGTTTGGAGGCTTACTGATTGATTGGCCTCCCTTTACTTGAGCAGGAGTGGTGAGACCTGACAGTCTCCAGAGGCTCCTTCCAATGTAAACCATTCTGTGATCCATGGGAGAGTGATGGAAGGAGGTCTTCTGGAAACAATTTCCAAGTGTATTAAGGGCTAGAAGGTGATTAAGAGTAGTCAGCATGGGTTTATGAAGGGTGAATTGTTCTTGGCCAACCTTGTGATGAACAGCTAATGCTCTGATTTTAACACTGACTGGTGATGTTTTCTGCCATAATGATATACTGGAGTTACTGATAAACTGCTGAAGTAGAAGCTTGGTAAGTGGTGAGGTAGACTGCAAGCAGACTGAGCTGCTGTGCTCAGGGGGTTACAGCTGTTGGTGTCCAGTCCAGACAGAGTTGTGGGACTACTGGTGTTACTCTAGGGGTTGTTAATAGAGCATGGACTGTTGAACATCCTTTGTAATGGTCTAAGTAATAGGACAGAATGCGCCCTCGGCAAGTTTGCAGATAACACAAAATTTGGAGGAATGGATGACACAACAGATGGTTGTCTTGCCATTCACAAGGACCTTGACAGGCTGAAGGAATGGGTTGACAGGAAGCTTATGCTCATCAAGCCTCTGCAAGCAAATCTACTAGCAGGTGTCTGCATACCAGCACTGTCATCCCACTGTTCTTACCGTTGGCAGACTGCTTGTACTCAGACTGGGACAACAGAGCCATTAAAACACTGTGGCTAGGCTAAAAATATGCAGAACTGTTTGTAGAGAGCTATCAAAGTCCAAAAGAAGAATGTGATAACAAAGCATTTATTTAAGGGTATTTTGAAGTGTTGAGAAAATTATTTTCTCAGCTCTAAACAATTATTAAAATGAAACTTGATGCTGAAGTTCAATAAATCAAGGAATGTGAAATTACCCAGTGTCCATTTTATGTAAAGGTTTGTAAGCTGAAATTTCTACAGAGTTGCTGCTGCCTGACCCCATGTTGCTGAACCCACTATATATTTTGCTTTCTTGATACAGTTTTTAAGTTATTCTTTTGTGAAAATGAAATACTTTTTCAGATGTGTTTGTGTCTTCAGAACTAGTGTTGCCATTCTGTGTTTTTGTTTAAGCACATCTTTTTGGGTTCAGATGTTCACAAAGTCTTGCTTTGCAGTTCTCATCTTTAGAAATGTTGTAGCTGGAGCTAACAGTTGCATGAAAAGTTGATTATGAAAAGACAAGGCAGTTAAGTGTGAAGAGTAAGAGAAGGCTAAATGGTCTGTGAATAACTAAATAACAGTAACAGAACTGCTGGTATTTATGTAAAGCATCTCGTAAGTGATTGTATTAAGCATTTGATAAAAGAAATTGCAAACCAATGGAAGGATTTGAAGAAAGGTGACCTAAATTGGTTGTCACACATAACTTGCATAATAACAAAAGACTGTATGAGTTGTGGAAGGTTTGCATAAATTGTAAGATTCTGTTGTGACCACGCTTGAAGGAAGAAGTTTTATTGCATCAGTGCTGAATCAGGTCTGAGAAGCAGATAATAGTTTATGAGCTTCCAGAGAAAAAAATGGAATAGCAATGAATGATGCTTGAAAAGTGCAGTTTATCGCGTCTCTGCCAGTTTGTTGTGCATCTTCATCACAGTCTGAGAGTGTGACATCTTTCCATTGCTTTGTGCTTTAAGGAACAGTGTTACGTGACTGGAAAAACATCACAAACCTCTAATTCTAGGTTGTTTCTGGAATGGAGACTCATCAACATAGTTAAGTCAAAACAACAGTACCAGAAAAACAGCTCGCCTTATGTGTTTAGGCAAAAAGAGATGTGAACTTGCTGCCAATAGTACTTGAGGGTGTTAATCTATACCCAGAATGCCTTTGTGGGCTTTGTGGATACCTTTTTACTTATGGCTGCCTGGCAGATTTATTACAGGTGAGAGTGGATTTTAATGGTGCATCAGTGTTAAACGTCCACTTGTACTCAGGTGGTGAAGTTGTACGGTGTGGTTGGTTTATGTGAGAAGGCAGAAGCAAGCAAGGCTTGTGGGATGTTTAACTAAACAGTTATATCTCCATTAGCATGTTGGATCTTAAAATAACATTCCACAGGCTGCATAGATTCTAAGTCACTGTTCTACAGCCACATTTAAAGGCACTTCTCAAGCTAATATAAAGTCTGAACTTCTGAAGACTTAAATATGCTTCAGCATTTTCTGTTGACAAATGCACTGAAGTGTCTATACAAATCATAGCGCAATCAATTGCGATCAGTTTGGGAATTTCTTAGATAATCCTTGTCTGGAGGAATGTGTGAATGGAAGGAGGTTCCTGTTTTAATCCTAGTAATGGAAGCTGGAATGTGTGCTGTCTGCTGGATTGTTATTTGAAGTGGATGCCAGAAATTCTTACGATAAAACAGGCGATAATCATTCTGCCAATTTAAGGAGATGTCAGTTCCACCTGTAAAGTTTGTAGGAAACAACCTGGAGAACTTGATCCAGAACGAGACTCTGTGTTGGTCCCGGAATACCTCTCACTTAACCAGAGTTTGGATATGTGGCTGTCAGAAGGCAGTCTGACTGCATGACCTCCATTTTGTTGGTTGTTTTTTCCTGTGAAATTGATCTTTGAATTTTGAGATGCTTTTGGCAAGGAATTGATAAGAAAAATATTTATACAGTTGCAGCTGTATGGTTCTTACTCACAAAGGTACTTGATTCCAGATGTCCAGATCCAAGCAGGAATGAAATAGGGTTGATTTTATTATTAAAGGCATTGCAGTCAGTCAGCTTCCCTGTACATGCAGCCGAGTGGCCACTGGGTACATGTGAACATGGGTACACTTGGTGAACATGCTGAAGTTATAGTGTAGTTAACTAGATCTTAAGAGATGGTTTTGTTTTTCCTTTTAAAATAGGAATGATTATGGCAGTGCTGTATGTGAACCCCATAGCCTCACATCACAAGTGGGTCAGCAGTCCAGGAGGCGATAAAAATCGAATGGAAGGTTTTTGATGAACTTTGTTCAACCTGAAATTGGTCCTAAATTTTGCTCTTGGATCTTGCTGAATTCAGTTTAAGCTGAATTCCAAGTGGAATGAGAGCAAAACAGTTTTCTAACAACTCTTTGAAGAGCTGATTTTGTTGCTACAAGCTTGCACAAAGCTGGTATAGTGGCTTGTACTCTAGCTGCATTTTCTGAACACTTCACGTATCAATCTTTTCCGTATATTAACCTTCTATCACTGTTGACAGTAGCACTTGTGAATGTAGCAATTTGTTTTCTGAAAAACAGATCTTTAATCCTGGTTTTCTTTATAGTAAAGAGTGCATATTTTATGAGAAATTTAACTGGAACCTGTAAATGTTGACATCTGATTAATTCAGTCTAGATTATGTGATTTGCTTTATCATTGTCTGAAAAGTACAGTATATAAGTGCACTTACCGTTTGAATTAGACTTTAATATAAGCAAGCTCAAGTTTGACTTGGTAAATTGTCTATGTGTTTTGCTTTCATTTCCATAGTGTTCTTTGTTATCTGATAAAATGATAACCTGTCTCTCAAAAATTCATAGCTGTTATTCTCTCTGTTCTCAAGTAAGATTAAAATGAGTTCTATTAAATTCATTTAAAAACTTGAACTGGAAAAAAAATATAGGCTGCTTGCGATCTCATCTACAAGCTTTTTTTTCTTCCCCATCTCACTTTCAAATGCAGCTATCTAGAAATACAAACGGATTGCTGACACTCGATAACTGAACTAAATACAAGAGCAGGCTCATCCAACCGTCTCATTCAAGTAAACATTTTCAAGGGCTCAGCACTAAAACAAATCTCACTGAATGAGGCTTTAATGTGGTTTTCAGTAGAAGTTTTCCTAAGAGATGATTGTTATGTTGTATGTTGCTGTCCATTTGCATAAACTTTGAGGAAAAATATGGAGGTCAGTGCTCCATCTTGGGGTGAAATGGTAACTAAATATCAAGGTTAAATAAATAAAAATTAAAAACAAATTAAAAGCACAGTGAAACTCTGTGTAACATAGGCAGTCAAGTAGTTGGGCCAAGTCTTTTTGTCAGATGTATACTTGAGAAGATAGAATTTTGACCAGTAAAGCAGTAATTTTGTTTAGAGGTAGGAACTGGTAAAGCCCACTTAGGAGCTCTGCACTTTGTTATTGACTTGCTGGGCAGCTTGTTCCCTCTGGACTTGGAGCCAATCCTCAGGAACAGGGAAAATGAGCCTACCTGTTCCTTATGTTGTAGTCAATCCAGGTGGGTTTGGGGACCTGGTCCTAAAAACAAACAAAACCCTTGAAAAGCTGTAAGAGCATCAGACGTCACATATTTCCTAAGCAAAAGAATGCAGCTTT
Source organism: Excalfactoria chinensis (assembly GCF_039878825.1). Taxonomy (NCBI): domain Eukaryota; kingdom Metazoa; phylum Chordata; class Aves; order Galliformes; family Phasianidae; genus Excalfactoria; species Excalfactoria chinensis. Next base: position 31,942,748 of record NC_092829.1, on the reverse strand, counting down.
CTTAGTGAACAGACCTAGTTATATTCTAATAAATTCTGATTTTCTCTATTGGAAGAAATAGCAAATATTTTGTTCTAGTAAGCCAATTGTGGGAACTTCAAAACAGAGTGGATATAGCAAATGAAAGCTTTCACGCGGGAACATCTATAGAGCTTAACAAATTCACTGCTTCTAGTTTCCTGGAGCTGACGTGTTCACTGGGATTTCTGAAATGGGCTGTACTTGGTTAGAAAAGCTTCCATGTTCTTGGGCAATAATTGTTCTAGATGTGTATTTTGAAAGCTAAATAAGTAACTAGTAAAACTGCATTTATTATCCTGATCTCCAAATCTGAATGCTTGTTACTGCTTTCCTGACAGGATGTTTTGAAGGACAGTGTGTCCCTCCCTTTGGGTCAAGGCAGGACAGGGAACGGATCTTCATCCTTAGGAGCTGGAGCCATTTTAAACAATGATGCACCTTTGATATATGCTTGCTTGAAGAGGACAGTGGTATCAGCTAGACACTTCCTCATATTGTTGTTTACTCAGAAACACGTCACTCTGAAGGCCTCAAATCTTTACAAAGTCCATGTTGCAATCTGGATTGTGTGCAGAGCTGTAATTTGTGAAAGCTTGATTTCTTGCAGACCTTTGTACAAGTCAGTTTCAAACTCTACCCTTGCCTTACAGCTACGTTTAGCAGGCTGATTTACACAGCTGTTTTATAAGTAGCAAGATGAATGCTGATTCTTTTTTCCCCCCAATCACAGCTAACATCTCTCACATCTACATAGATTACTAGTAAACAGCCTTGTAGTAGAATCAGAGGTTTTGTATATTTTACTTTTAAATATAGTATTTTTTTGCTGAACTTGTATTATGAATTGACTGCTGCTGAGCACCTCCTGCCTTTTTTCTTCATGGGGGTGTGTGTAGGTGCTAGGCAGGCACTGCTGCTGGATTACGTGGATTACTGCTGTTTATTGCTTTGGTGGTTTCTCAATTTGAAGGAGTGTTGCTAGTTTAATTTCAGTGACATGGATGTAGCATTTCAAGAACTACTGGACACAGGGAATGCAGGCAGTAAGTATTGTGCCAGCTGATGAACGTCAGTTGTATTTGCTCACACATCTGTATGCTGCTTTCTGAACCAACAGCGGAATGGCTTTTCCTGTGTGTAGCATTCTGCTTTGGGGATCTTAGACTAGAAAATCTGTCCTGAAACTGTTTTCCAAAAGAGCTGGATCCCATTTTGCCTGTGGCACACAGTCGTCTTTCAGATAATGAGAAGGAGCCATCTTTGTGAATTAAAATGAAATGGCAAAGCATTGTGAGGAATTGTGCTATGTTTTTTTTTTTTTTTTTTTTTTTTTTTTTTTTCCCCTTCAAAATCTGTATATGAATCTGAGAGCTGATTACAATTAAAAGAGCTGTAAGAATATCTAATTGTGTTTTGGTAAGTGGTTAGCTCTTTTGGGTGTGGTGTTGTGACTGAATATCAGTTTTCATAAGGGGTTAGCTTTTTCTTGGGGGGGAAAATCCTGCTGTACTCAGAAAAACAATCGTGTCCTTTGAAGCATGAATTCATTGATGTAAAGCTATCAACTTCCTTCAAAGCAGAAGTTTTAAGTATTGGTGCTTACCAGGAATTCAGGATTTAATTGAATTGCTGACTGTGAGAAAGCCATGTGCAGCCTAAGCTGAATTTATAGAATTGTAATAGAAAAATGATGGAAATCTAATAATGGCTAGTAATTTCAGCAGCGATTGTTACGAATTTGCAAGTAATTCTAAATAAATTAGAAATTCCTTTGGTGCTCTCATGGCTTCTGTAGAGCAAATCTTTAACCTTTCAAGGGATGCTGGCGAAGGACAGCAGAGGGAGCCCCGGGTGATGGGGCGTGCAGTGATGAGAATCACTTTTAATATTTGCAGCATAGTGGTGTGTTGGCTGCTGGCATGGAAACTTTCTGTGAGTACTTTCAGGGAGGTGGGAGAGGGGGTGGTTATAACTGTGACTTGCCTGCTGAGTTTTTGATTTTGGTTTGTACGGAAGTGAAGAGGATGATTGTCCATAACAGGGCTTCTCTGAATATAACTGTGCTGTTGTCTTTCACTTGCTGGATTGATACCATTTCAGTTTATTTATTCTAGCTAGGAATTGCTTTCTATTCTCTACTATTCTTAATGGAAAGGAAAGCAAAGCTCAGTAGTAGTAAATGTTCTTGTGCTCTGAATGTGTGTGGAGGCCCTGTACTCTGCACCTCATCGTGTGGTCGCTGAGGTGATTGGAGGCAGCAGGGCAGAGTGTGCTGCGCTGAGGCGTGAGGGTGTGTTGCAGCCTCTGCTGCCAGCACTGGGGTTCAGAAGACCTTTGTCATCACTGTGATGAACATACAGTCCCAGTCCAAATTCCTCTTTAAGCCATAATCCCAAGTATGATAGCAATGTGGGTTGATTCAGTTCAGGCAGCTTTGTAATGTGTGGGTGAAGGAAGTGAGATAACGTTGTGAGAGCTCAGCATTATTTTGCAGTGCAACTAGAGGTTACAAGTGAAGTGAGGTACTAGACCCAGTGTACCTTTCACTGTTAGAACTAGGACTTGATTTTTATACTTTGTTTTCCTCAAGTCTGGCATGAAATTTTTCTATCCAGCATTTGCCTGTAGGGTATACAGATACTTCACTATGAGTGAATGTGTTCAAAGCATAATGCTTTGATATATGTCTAAATACTAATTGATTGTGGGGGTGGGTATTTCCTGATATCTAATAATGGTTTAGAAGATTTACTCACCAATGGTCAGGAAATACCAACTCCAGATTAGACTGAGTTCAATTATCTGAAAAATGTTTTAAAGGTATTTCAATGTCCATCTAAACGTGGTATGTTGACAGGGATGTTATGTACCTAATGGCATCTTGTTTTGGTGTGTAATTTTAGAATAAGTACTGGAACGTGCATTCTGTGTGCTGCATGTTTGTTGTCTTGCTATCATTGCCTCCACCTCTTGGGAAGCAGCCCCACTATGTTGCCTAAAATCTGATGTGACTTCTGTAACTGGAAGAGTTGATTTTGTATTCTCAAGTTAAAGGATATTTGCCAACATTCCCCCTGCTGGCAAACAAATTGAAGACTATGTAAGTAGCACAGTATGTTTCAGTGCAAGTTTAAAATGTCTTTTCAGGTTGATCGGGTTCCTTCCTCTGTGCCCATGGCAGTGGTCATTGTGTGCATCCATTGGGAAGCATTTTTTCCCCCCCCCCTCAAGAGAGCTGTGAATTGTTTTATTCCTAAAAGATCTTTAGGATATAAACATTCTTCAGTTTCTGTATTGATCTGATGCTTGTATGTAGTTCTGTGCCATTGACAGAAAGTTAAAGTGTTGGTGGTATCAGAGAAGAATTTTGTTTTCTCCCCCCCTGTATCCAAATTGAAGGAGGTACTTGTTTTGCTTCTTGTACTCTTTCCTAATGTAGCTAAAATGCCTTTTAGACGTGCACTGGGTTTTCACAGAAGCTTGCAATTTTTTTTTCTTTAAGGTGGATAATCAGTCTTTTGATATGGTTAAGCAGATGCCATGATAAACTTCAGATGTCTATTTAAGAGATCTTGAAAGATAAAATACCAGGAAGTCTGAGTAATGTTTCCTTTTTGATCTCATTCATCCTGCTTAACTCCGTTTAGATAAAGATGTGCCTCCTCCTTGCAGGAAAGGGCGCAGAGATGATAAGGCCTTCTGTACCAGCCAGTAAAGTAAACTGGTCAGATGAACCAGATGTGAAGAATACAGTAGATGGTGGCTAATGAACTTAATAGCTGTGGATATAAAATCAAAGCCAACCCCCCAACATGCCCTCAACCCAACGTGCTGGTGATCACTGTGTTATTGTTACTGTATGGCTTGGCTTTTTTTGTATGTGTGCTGGGTTTGTTTTGTTTGTTTGTTTGTTTTGATATTGAGAACACTATCAAAGGGCCTGAAATTTCAGATACTCTTTATCGTGCAATGTAATGCTATTTAAAAGCACTTCCCAATTTTTATTTATGAGTATAAATCCATTAGTTACTGTTCTGCAGATAAGTACTCAGAACTTGGAACCTGTAACATGTTTTTTGTATATATATATATATATATATATATATATATATATAAAAAAAAGGAACGGTGAGAAAACTCATTGTTTGGTGCAAGACTGGAGTCTTAATCTTTACTTACATTCAATACCTCATCTTATTTTTAAAGATCCTTGCAAAAGACTGGCTTTGATACAATTGAAAGGCAAAATCAGTCGTTCATTTATACACATAAATGCCTTTATGTGAGAGGCAGTAATCCAGGGAATCGCTCTTGTCAAATATTTGCATATGCAATTGTAAAGGGACGGGGTGTTTTGCAGAAAGTATACATAGAAGAAGGGAGTGATGTGATGCGTCCTTTTTCTGTGTTTGCAGTGTGCTTGTTAGTAAGGGTGAAGCATATTTTCAGGGGATGGTAGCAGAATGTTGCTTCCTGCAGTAGGGTGAGCTGCTGCATGGCTGTCCTTGCTCTTCTGCTCTTCTTGGTGAAGCAGGCTCTTTACAGCAGAGGGTGGGTGCTCTAATCTTCAGGTAGGTATTCCAGTAGTGTTCTGGCTCTTCCAGCGTATGTGCATGTTATTATTTGTTTCTAAAACCAGCAATCTTTTGGGTTTTTGTTAGGAATCCACTCTTCTCATAATCTAACAGCTCATGGAGGTTTTGTATGTTCATACAGGGATCTACTCCTGTGCTTGCAATCCATTGTACAGGCCTTAGCATGCATCTGGTGTAATGAAATAAGTTCAAGAAAACTGAATGAAAATGCAAAGATTGACTTATACTGAGCATTCTTATGAGTTATTTTAGAGCTTATATCTGGCATTAGAACAAGTCTTTGTAAATTCTGTGGATGTTGCTGATCCTTTCCCAGAGATAATTTAGTCCAGATATTTGCTCCTACTTTATCCAGCCTTTGCAGTTTAGGGAAGCCATGGTGAAGGAATATTTGTTGGAGGTTGGGGCATGTAGACATATGACAAAAAGCACAACTGACTGTTGTAGATCAGGATTGTTGTGAGAAATTTTAGGACTTTTCCTGACTTCTGCAGTTCTAATCTCTTTTTCTGCCTTTTGACTTCTTTTCAGTATTGGTGCTTTTCTGTTTTGTTTTTTTTTTTTTTCTGGCTGTAGTCTTGTGAAGATAAATGGGACCTAACTGGTAATTGCATGCATCTGTGCTCCTATGAAGTATTGCTCTCTGCTGGAATAGGCTGAAGCTTCTTGCTGTTTGGGCTTATAGTCCTTATTGGCACACTCAGATATCCTTTCTTCTGTACAGTTGTTTTTGTAGGTGTGTGCTGAACAATAAAGTAGCTTTATCAATACAACAAAGCTGGGTATTGCAGATGAAAGGATTTTTGAATAACACTTGATTTATAGAAGTAAACATACTGTTTTGTGAGAGCTTATTTGAGAGCTCTCTCTTGCTCTGTTTCTTGCCAGTTGTTTTCAGTTTTTTTTTTAGGTTATCAGCAAACGCAGCTGGAGCTGACTAAATCTTCCTTATGACTCAAAGACAGTGGGAAATGAGGTGCTGTGGTGTAGAGAAACAGGTAGCTTGCGGTGGCCTCTTCTGCTGATGTCATGATCGTTGCATTGCAGAAGAGGTGTGGTGGCATGGATGGCACTGCATAGGTCATAGTACTCAAGAAGAGGACTGTTGTTGCCTGCTAAAATCCACTGGTTTCTGTTCTCCATCACAGAAGAACAGAGTTTACTGCAAAACTGCAAAACTGTAACATGAATATAATGTAGTATATTTTTAATGTTGTATAGGCAATATAAGTGCTACTTTTGGTGCTATGTTGTGAATGGCTGTTGCTGTAAGCTGTGCTTGTTTTTGTGGCGTGGGATGGCTGCTGCTTCTGATAGACATCCTCATGGATTACTATGATAACACTGTCTTTGAAAATGTTTGCTTGTGAATCGGGTCTCTTAGAACTGATGTAAATGCTACCATATCCTAGGTAAAGGCAAATAGCTGGTGTCTGCTTCGGTTTATGTGTATCTCGTGGTATCTTGGAGATGTGAGATAGGCTGCAGCTAGTCATAGCTGGCAGCACAGTCAGTGTAGCTATTATTTTTTGACCTGAGGTCACGTCCAGCTTGTTTAGGCTTCCCAGAACTATTTCAAGGAACCTGACCCAGAAAGTAGACTGGGAAGGCCCTTCCTGTTGTGTGCTGCTTCTGTGCACCTAGCATGAGGGGATGTGGGCGGCGTAGGGAATGCAAAGGGAGTGTCTCAGGCTGTTCGGCACAGTGTGTCATGGCTGTTTTCGCATTTTGCTCTAGCTGTTTTTTTGCTATGAATATTGAGGATTATATTACCTGTTTTTATTTATATGTAGAGCAGCCAGCCCAGTCTGTGTGGGGAATAATCACTGAAGTTCTTAAAACAGCAGACACTTTTCACATGGTAAGTTAAGTACTACAGAAACCAATGACTGAATTTTATAGATAAAAGTGAGAGTTCATTGGAGGTTTTTCTTCTCAAATCCTGGGTGTGTTGGATTCAAATCATGAAGATATTTGTCTGCCTTTCTGACTGAACTACTTACAACCGTGTACTCTGTTCAGCTGTCTTTGACCAGTTAAGCACTGCTGATTCTCTGAACTAAGTTTGTGAATGTCTCCTTCATTCCTGAAAAACTGAATGACCTATTTTGTGGGAGTTCTAAAGTTAGATTCTGTGGAAGATTGATTGTATGTGAATTTCTAGGCACTGTGAGGAAGTTCATTCCTTATTTTAAATGGGCATCCTAGTATAGCTGAGGGGCTTGGCTTTTCATCTGAAGATGCCTCTACTGAAAATTGAATTCAGTAGAGATCATTAAATAATATTCATAATTGTATTCTTAGTGAGAATATTTAACCACTTAACTGTGTAATCAGAAAATCAGTTTCTGGGTACTGATAAACTGAAGCAGTTTGGATCTTTGAAATGTGTTAAATTAGTGCTTTGTCTTTTAACATTGTATTTAGAAGGGCAGTTTGAATGTTTGTCCAGTCAGAAAACATGGGCTTGGATTTTGAACATGACAGAATATATTCATTATACTAATCCATGGTTCTGTTCATGTTCCAAACCCCTTTCTTTGTGATATTTGCCAGTAGTTAACCTCTTTAAAACTGTTTAAGGTGCCACTTTGCAACAGCTGTGCTGGCTGTGAAGTAGCTCTACTCTTGTTTTGTCTGTATTTCTGTAGGTTTTTCTCCTCAGACCTAGGAGATAAGTGAAGTCAGTAATGTGTGCATTGGCTGCTCCCATAATCCACAGATAATCTATATTATAGGAATTCAGAAAGCTTGTTTCCTTTCTTCCCCATTCCCAAAATAATTATATGAAGGAGAATTGGAGCCAAAGGACTTGGTTCTGGATAATAAGGTTGATCAAATCTTTTTGAATGTTTGGCTTTATTAGACAGATGTGGGAGGGTGGAATTGCTTTATCTGCTCAGCAGTGGTGTTCAAATCAACTTTTATCTCACGCTGTTTGAAAACTTGTGAAGATTAAGCTCAGTTATTTTGGAAGTTGACTTGTGGATGTTCGTTTTAATGAAATGTATGGACTCAGATTGAGTGTATTATCAAGTTATTAACCTACAGTAGGATTTTTTCTTTTTTACTACAGAAACAGGGTGGGAATGAGGTGGGGCAGCTGCTGCATTTACAGCCGCTCCCTGGCACAGAAAGCATGGAATGGCTGTTTGCAGCTGATGCAGGTTTGTAGCACAAAGACAGAGCTGAGGGCAGGCTGATGGTACTCCGTAGCCTCAACAGTGTTGTTGAGCACATCCTTGTGCCTTGTCTTAAGAGGCAGCCTGATACCAGTTCATGTGGTTTTCTCTTTTCACTCCCCCCGCCCTGCACACACAAATACTATTTATGTCTAGAAAAGATGAATTCAGCAACAGGATAGCATGTGTCAGTATGCGATACATAGGTAAATTTGCCTCCAGCCCTAACCTCAGATTTCTGTCACAGCCTCATCTAGCTATTGGGCAGCTCTCTGTTGGGTTTGGAGTGTGCAGACCTAGAAATAAGCTGCTTCCCATATCTACTCCTCTTCCTTAAATTTATACTGCTCTAACCATATGTGCAGTTATCAGCTGGGACTCTTACATATGGCTCTAATCTCCTGTATCTACAGAACTAGGTGTTTATAGCAAGTTGGCTGAAGTAGATGACTGCAGTGGTGAGAAACTGAGTGCATACTGTGATTCCTCTTATGTCTATGTCAGTGAGCAACTGTAGAGTTTTGGCATGTGTTGCATTCCTGGGTGTGGCTGTAGCACAATGCAGGGTTGTCGTGGTTATCTTGGCTTTGTTACAGCAGCTCATCAAAGCTCAGAGGTTCACATTGTAGGCTCTGGAAAACTATGAAAAGCCTTTCATTCTTGACTGAAATTTTGGTGTCCTTTATCTGTAGCTCTTTTTTTTGTAAGACTTGAGAGAAGTTACATGAGTAGTAAAAAACACCTCACTGTGGTTTGTTTTCTTTTAAATCATTGTGGGTAGGAAAAAATGGTCTCGGACATAGTTGTGGTTGTTTTTCAGCTTCGAGGTTTAGAATCCTAGTCATGCTGTTTTCTCTGGTGTGGATTCAGGATTAAGGAGACTTCATTTTATGATGTTAGGATGTATAGTCTACTTTCAGTCATTGCAAATGTTGAACCTTGAGAAACGTCTGAACTGTAAATGTGTTGGCCAGCACAGAACTGAGCTGTGAGTTAAAATTGAACGCAGGACTAGATATGAGAGAGAAAATGAGGAGTGAGCACAGAAAACGGAAATCCACAGTACCTGTCAAAATGACGCATGGACTGCAGCCCCTTCTTGTAACAAGGAATTCCCAGCAGGCAGCGTGAGTGTGACTGTGCTGGAAACTGCTGTCACTTAGTAGTGCTGGCATCACTCAAACTCGAGATTTGCAAAAGCTAAGGAAGTTTGTGTTGTCATACACTGGTACTTCATGGAAATGCTTCTACGTAATCCTTGTGTGGACAGAGTTCTGAGTCAGCTCCCCATGGTCTTACTTCATGAGAGACAGACAGAGGAAGATGGAAGAAGAGAATAAGATGTTTTCCCATGTGGCCTTTTCCTTTATGGAGTTTTTTTTTGTCATAGACAGTGAGGGAACCATGAAATAGAAAACTGATTCAAATATGTAAGCTCTTTACTAGCCACAAAAAAATAAAAATTGAGTGACAACCTAGGCTGCCCTTGCAAGTTCTAACCTTACTTATTTTGCAGTTAAGGCTTCTTTCATGAAATTTATTTATGTATGGCAAAACGTTGAGTGTAAGTGACTGAAAAGCACGTTATTGCATGGATGAATGATCTTTCTGTGTAATATTTATAAGTTTGCACACTTTGCCTAATGGCTGGAAAAAAACAGTTTGACGTAACTCCAAAATGTCCTTGGTGTGAAATCTGAGTAAAGGCAGTTTGTGGCTTCCAACAGTCTTTCTGAGACATGCAATTCAAATGTCTGTAGTCACTTGCATAATTTTACTGTCATGAGACTAAATTGGCCAAAGAAACATGTAATAGATGTTTAGATCTCCTAATTTTTGCCAGCTCTCTGATGCTGCTTTTTTTTTTGAGTAGGTTTCCGTACTCTCAGTCTTGATGCTGGGAAATTATTGTGATAAAATGCTTATATTTACAAGAGAAGACTTTATATAAATGCTTTCAGCATCTGTGCAACGGAGAGCAAGGCTAATACAGATGCTGAAAGAAACCTATTTTAGGAGATGAGAAGCTCTGTACTTCATGTCTGAGCATTGCTGTCCTCCCCAGGAATAAGCGCTGCCATAAGCAGTGGTAGCTGGCTGGTGCAGTGTGCCTGGCTCTTGAAGGCTGCAGGGGAGGTGTTGCTGTGCAGATGAACTCAGGAGGTGAAGCACCCAAAGTCAGCAGCTGGATACACAGCTTGGATGCAAAATTCAGACACACAGCTGTGTCTTCAACTTTGGAGCTGTGCTCCAGCAATCAGCTCGGTTCAGCAGTAGCATACCATCCAAGTATGTATTCAAGCTGAGAAGCAACAGAATGAACATGGAGCGGAGTAGGGTGGCACTGTAATACTGCTAACTGGTTCCTGGTAGACAGCCAACCTCTGATGCAATGGAGGTTATTCTTTTAGTAGTGTGACATGTATGCAACTGTCTGTGCTAGGATACGATCTTGGAGAGAGTGTACCACATCTGCTGTAGTCATCCTTTGGTACTTTGGCCATGTATACTTTACAAGGTAGTAGTTGCTGTGAATTGGGGCCACGCTGGCATCAACAGCAGTGCAGTTTGTGTGGACCTCTTGCCATGTACACTTATGTTTTCAGGCCAAGTGGGATGTGACATCAGGGGGAGGTAAGGTGGTGGTTGTTTCCCTGGGTTTGTGGTCAGGATCAACTTGTGTCAAGCTTGCTGTTGAGAATGAATTGTGCTAGAACTTGAGAAGATCTATGGGGTTTTTTTTCTTTGTTATTTTTTTGCCAGAGTGGAGAAAGTCGACTTCTGATTCCATACCTGTGTCACTATCTGTGTGCATTCCCTGCTCCCAAGTTCACTCCTTGAGACTAGTAAGGTAAATTGTAATGTACATAGAGGAATTACGGGATAACTAAGGAATGAATAATTGCGATTCCCTGTGAAGGGAGGTGGTGTTGTCTCCCACGTAGCTGTAATACCATTCTAATTGGTGCTGTCCTTGTTACCAGTGCCCTACACGCTGCCTAACATGTGAAGGACAATTGCATGTTCTGTAAGGAACAGACTGTTTTATACGGTTTCCAGACTTAGAAAAGGAGAACAGAAGGCACTGTTGAGAATAGTGAACTATGAATAGAGTAGTTATACTAGGGTCATCTGTAAGAATAATTGAGTTTATTCAGTGCGCTGCAGAAATGAGTGGACTCTGTGACTAGTCACTGGTGGAGGTAATGCAGTTCTGACTTCTCTGCTGGTTTGAATCTGGCAGTGTGCACTTAGTCCCCATTGTGCCTGCCTGCTGCTGGATGTTGGCTGTCACATCACAGGCATTTTTAGCCTTTCCTGCTCATCCTGGTTTGTCTCCTATCAACTGCCACCCCAGGAAGCAACTGTCAGCCATGGAAGTAAGTCTTGGTGTTAAGAGCAGGCAGTGACTCTGCATCCCACCTCACAGCAGAGCGAAGCCTGTGCTGTTTCTGTTTCAAACATTTTAGTACCAGGAGTGCAATGTTACTTGCTGCTGCAGTTATTCATCCTTTGGCAGTGTGTGATATGGTGATGGTAGAACCTGAATGTTCAGGTACTCAGAGGAAGCTATCAGAGGAGATCCAGTAGCAATGAACGGTGCTGTGGGTGTGGGGAGGCAGCTGCTGGGTGCTGGCCAGGTGATATTTCTGTCTGTGCTGAGCCTGAAGCTTCATTGATCGCTCTAATGAGCATGAGGCAGAGTGAGAAGGAAGGCAGTTTTCCTGGGTGTTTCCTGTTTGGCTTTCCATGCTTCTCTGCCGAGCAATTTAGAGCTGGGAAGATGACAGCTATCTCTATGATTCAAGAGGTTGCAGCAGCCACATGATGACCAGCATGCATTACTTCTGGGCCGTGCCCTCTGTGGCACGCTGTGCCAGCAGGCTCTGTGCAGCACAGGGTGGGAGCTGTGTGTATTGCAGTAGATCACTGTAACTGTCGTATGAGATTAGATGTCTAATTTTCAGTCAGCTTTTATTCAGGTCCTTTAAGATAATCAGTAATTGCTGAAACCTGAAACATCAGACAGTTACAATGCTGATAGCTGCCCCTGGTTTACTACTTCTCCAAAGTAACAGGCTAGGCCTGACAATATACCTTTATTTAATAACATCAAGTAAGAGAGAAAAAGAACAACAAATCTACAGAAGTTTTTCACTTCACCTAGGTCTTTCTCTTTGTCCTTCTCTCAGGCAGCGTGGCATTTTAAATAAAATTGGGAGGTGTTCAGTGGCAGTCCACTAGGTGCTATTTCTGTAGATCTCTCTTGATCCTAGCTGACAGAATCTGCTTTAGGTATGTCTAACTTACTTCAGCAGGCGTTCCTTGTAATTATCTTTTCATTTGATGATGATGTGGAATAAATAGCACCTTATTCTCTTCTACTGTTGTTTTTCTTTAAGTTTGCCATCTGTCAGTAGGTCAGTGCCAAAATAAATGTGGTGATTTAGAATCCTGTAAATGGGAGAGCAGCTGACGTGTTGTGATAGCTCAGGAGCTTTGTGAACGTCCATAGCTTGGGGATTGTGGCATTGGTGGATGGATCTCAACTGCTTACATGGATACACCAGGAAACTGAAAGTGGGCAGCAGCGTTTTGAGCTGCATGTCCTTACTTTCTTCTGAACATGTGATTAACTGACTGTTAATTGCTGTTGATGAAATGTCATGTCAATACTGAGTGCTGAACTAAGAATATGGAAACATTTTTGTTAATCCCTGGATCTTGCAGACAATTTCAGCTCAGGTTGTTTATTATGTGAGAGTTAATTTGAACTGTTAGTGTCAGGAGTCACATTATGGCCTTTTCTTAAAATTGATTTGAATGCCAGTACGACATGCAAGGAAAACAAACGTGCAAAGACTTACGCTGGCTTTTAGAACATGTTTGTGTGTAGTAATTGTCTGTATCGTAGTACAAGTCCATGCTGATTTTGAGAGATAATAAAGCTTGGTTGTTAAGAAATGGATTTAATATGGGGAGCAGAAAGGTAACAGAAGAAAGCTGAAGATTCCAGTGTCTTGTGACCAGCAAGGTCGTGCAGCAGGGCTGAATCCCTTACTCTCCCAGGCTAAGCCAAAGACCTGGTTTCTATGTTAATTTACCTCAGATTTAATTCTGAGCGGAAGTTGAAATGCTGTTGCAGTGCACTTGGTAAGCAAGGCAGTTTTATTACTTTGAAGATGTTGTCTTAGGTAATGAAAGGGGATTTTATTCTCCCCCTTTCTCTACTAGAGGTTGTTATAGTGGACTAACTGGTTTAAATGTGGTCTGTAGACTGGAATTAAACTGTTGTGATGCTGGGAAGGACAAGTATTTTGACTAAATTGTTAGGTACTCATGTTGCTCCTGTTTCATGATTAATAATATTCTTTTCCTTAAAAACAAGCACAAATCCACTTCACTATCATGGAAGAGTTTTATAATTATTAATTTGATATTGTGCATAAAGATTAGAAATTATCTGGTAACGTTTGTCTACTTAGGTGATAGTGTTTTCATTTTTAAGTATGCTTAAAGTAGGTATGTATGACTTTAAACTGCTTTTTCTCTCCACTGAGGCTAAAGGGGCTCTAAATAACTATTTGGATGTGTACTCCTGGATTTAACGATGTGTCAAGCTGTCTTGATGGTTTTCAATGATTATTTAATTGTGGATCACAGTATTAGTGTGTATTAGCAATAATGTAATACTCATGTTAGTGACTGTAGTGAAACTGGTAACTTCTGTGAAATGAAATGTTCAAGTGTGCTATCAGTAGTTCAAACAGTAGTGATGGTGAGGTTTTGGTTGTAATAGCAGTTAAATTTATGCCCTAGACATCCATAAGCACAAACATTAGTATCTTCACCAGCAAAAGGCCATAAACAGCTAGAAATAGAGAGGGGATGCATTTGTTTATAAGAGCCAATCTGAAAACCTTAATATGGAGGGTTTTTTAATATTAAAAACAAAACAAACAACAACAACAAAAAAACAACCCTTAAACTCAGTCTTTCTGTCCGTTAATTCTTTTGGGCCAACACCTTATTCTTTGTTTGCCCCATTAGCATTTTTAGCCCATATTGAGCCTGACTTGATCATTTCTGTTTCTTTCTCAGCCTACAGGTTCACATCTTTTCCTGTATCCATGGAGTCAGGATTATAGCTCCAAGAGAAGAATTTTGCAAGAGGAGTTTTAGGAGAAGTACTACTGGTGGACCTGAGGAAAAAAAACGTAAGTTACCCTGTCAACATTTTCTTGTTACAATATGAAAGTTCTGTTCTGGTAACCTTGACTCTATGGTACTTGGGGTTGAGGAATTGTTTTTGTCACAGATTATATAAACCAGATTTTATTTTATTTTTTTTAAGATAAACCCTTTTGAAATACATCATCTTTCCTCAGTTCTGTTGTTACATCTGATTTTCCAAAATCACTGTGTAAGCAAGCCATTGAAGTTGCACTTGGATCTTCTTACAGTTCTCACAGTAAGCAGATGTGAGAAACATGAGGCATGAAATGAAGTTTTATGTGCTGTGTAATCATAAGGAATACGAATTGTGTATGGACAAAATGGTACTGAAAAGCTGGTATTGTGTTGAACAATCCTGATTAGACAGTTGGAACAGGGAATATGGTGACAGGTTTCTCAGAGAGCTTGTGAGTTCTTGGCAAAGGAGCATATGGGTTGTATTAGAATCTAGAGAGGATGTGGAGTATTTTTAAACATATTTAACTGGTTGTGACTTCACCGGTTCTGTCATTAATATCAGGAGAATTCAGAAAACTGCATCCTGTGTGCTTAAAAGAACATGGGTTTAGTTCGTATCTGATTTAATTAAGCTAGCTTCTGATTTGATTACATTTGTGTAAAGCAAACAGATTTGAGAAGTAATGCTATTAGTTCCAGACGATGTTTTGCAAAGCGCTATTATGAGAAAACAGTTATGAAACAACTCAGACTTGCAGTGGACAGGTGTACAACTGTTGACACGAATTCCTAACATAATAAATGAGAACTGTATTTCTGGTGAAGGAAAGTTTGTTCTTAGCAGCCTTATTAAGGGGTGACCAAAAGTTCTGGCTGCGAGACACAGTGACTATATCATTTCTCTGGGGTCATTTTCATTATCAAAAGCTTGACAAAGACCTTCACAATTTCATTTTGAGTATTAAATTAATATTAAAAATGCCTTTGGTAACAGTTAATCTTCTTGTTGCGTTGGCTGCAGACAAAAGCGTGGCTGATTTAGTGTGAACAAGCTGAAGAAAATGTAGAGATGAAAGGATCTTAGTTACATTTACTCAACTGCTGGAGGATGGGAGCAAATGAAGTGACTTGAATTGCCCTACAAGAGCTGCCACGTGGTGAAGATTTGAGTGCTTGTGCCTTAATAAAATGGAGGCCTCTGTTGTCTTGTGAGCATACTTAGAGCTCAGTTTTTCCTCATAAGTGCTTCATGGCAGTTTAAGCAAACTTTGACTTTTCTAATTGAGACTGACTAATACATGTGGGGTTTGTTGCCATACTAATTCAGATTCAGTGAGCTATCTGTAATGCACAAATTCCTGTGCTTGTTTTTGCTTAAATGTGTTTAGCTGTGGAAACTTCTGCTTCCGTGGGCTTGGGAAAGAGAATTTCTTACCTCATACAGTGAGCCTGCTCCTGTTGGTCTCACTGTGGCCAAATACCAGCAGCTCTGGCATGACGCTGTGAAAGATGGAGCACAGAAGTGTGGCAAACTGAGTTCCTGGTGAATGGACATGGGCTTGTGAACTGGGCTGGCTTGGAACAAGGGCTCTGCAGCTCAGTGTTCCAGTATTCTTAGAATTCTCAGGGAGTATTCCCAGGGACGGTTAAGGGTAAGGGTGATGTGAAATAAGCCTTCCCAGTATGTTAGACTGGACAGGACTTTCCTGAATGGGCATTTCAGATGTCATTGCTAATAGCCTTTAGAATTTTAGATCAAACAATTATTCTTTTAAAATCTGTTATGTTTTTTGTTTGCAAAACATCTTGGGGCAGGGAATAGTGCAAGTTAATTGCATATCATGATAGTATTCCTCTTTTATTTAGAAATTTGGACTGCTGTAGAATTCAGTTGTTTGTCCCCAGTTTCTAGATATTAAGAACTGGAAATTTCATCATTACCTCAGAAAAGCAGCTTGCCTGTGGGAAGAGCTACAGGAGGGGTAGTGCCAGAAAATGAGCAGGAAGGACCTTTGTACCTCACCTCTCCTTGTCCAGAAGCAGTCATGTAGTTTTAATTCTTGTTACCCTTTTGAACCATTTTGTTTGATTTCGGGAAGGATGAAGTAGCTACAAGATCTGTGCAGTATTAAGGATGAGTGTAGCCTGTTGGCTTTTTTGTGTGTGTGTGGTGGCACCTTTCCGGTTTTATTCTATTCCTGTTAAAATAACTTGTAATACCATTCACTTACTTGACAGTGACACAATCTATTTGTAGAGGACTAAACTACCAATTCCAATTCACTGTTATTTACAGTTAAGTGGTGTTCTCTTTTTTTCCATGTGCTTTGCACTGCCTTTTTTATCACTGTTGTTCCTTCTTATGAAATCCTCTTGTCCTCTCTACAATCAGTCTTAACTAATCTACTCCAGAGCATTTTGCATCAGCCAAAAAGTCATTTAACTATTTGCTTTTGAGAGCATACATGAATTTAACAAAAATAGCTGTTTACAGCTGAGATCCCTGTGTTGCTTCCTGTTCTGCATCCCAGCATGCTGCTATCCTTGTAGATTTACCTGGTTTGATTTACCTACCTTTCTGTAGATACCATTCTTGCTGACAGATTTGTCAACACTATGATCCATTCCTTCTGTAGATGTCTCAGAGTCAATGAAAATGTGTAGCTTACTGGTCTAAATACATTCAGGATGTGGGCTGTGCAGGCTGATGGACTGGACTTCAGGCAGTGCAAAGCACTACTGCTGGATCGCTTGTCCAAAATGCTGTGGCTTTCACCTTCATGTAGAGCACATCTATTCTCTGGAACATAAAGCCTCAGTATGGGTATACCTATTTTTACCCTGATGAAATAGACTCTAGAAGTAATCTGATTTAGTGTTTGGTTTCTTGCAATTTCTGCTGTCACTTTTAATCCTGAACCAAAAGAATTTGTGCCTTCTTGTGTTACTGACCTAACAGTAATGATCAGATCAGTAGTGCAGAAGTATCATTTGTTGTTATTTGACCTTTCGTGCTTGTAAGTAGGGGATGTTTGCCATACTGGTTACAACTCTGTCTGTTCAAACATCATTCTCGTGGTTGTGAAATACTCACTGGTACTACTGAAGTAACTCCAGTGCAAAAACCTTAGATTTATGCAACCTATTTACCAACAAAGTGTGTTTGTTTAAATTGTGAAAGATATTTTCTTTCAGTAGTGAAATGCATTTGTATTTGTTGGTGCTGACAGTTTCAGACTTTGGATTCTTGGACATGCACAGTTAAAAGAAATCTTGTTCCATTTATTTATTTATTTACTTATTTTTTCCAGAACTTTAAGTTCTTTTTCTTAAAAGCAACGAAGAAAAAAAACAAAAAAAAAAAACAAAAAACCCAAAACCAAACAACAAAACAGAAATATCTAGTATGTTTTGTAAGATTGACATGTGCTTGGAAAGATGGTTTTTGAACCTGGAATGTTCTTCTTTCAGAACTGTTTTGAAATCCAGGAATTAGCTGCCCTAAATGTAAATGATTTACTTGGAAGAGGAATGGCTTGGTTAGTTAGCATTCATCACATGCATCCTGATGAGCTGCAGAACAGATCTGCATGAACTGCTTTCCACAATGCACAGCTGGTGGTTTAGAAAACCTGTGCTTATTTTCAGTTGCTTTAGGTGGTGTGATCTGACTAGCTTTGTGTAGCTTGTTGAGGAGATGTGCTTTTTGCTGTTGGTTAACAGTTGGTTGCAATGTAATCACCTGTAACAAAATGATTGCTGCCTTGTACTTCTGCACCAAAACCTAGAAGCAAATTGGATGGGGATGTAGTCAGAGCTTGCATTGCTTGTGGAGTCTGAACTGGGACATTTGTTTTAGAATAGTCACTACTGGAGAAAATGAGGATTGTTTTTCTTGTATTTGTTGAATTTCTGCACAAGGAGGGGCAGGTGGTTTGTTTGGCTGGTAAGAAGGAGCATGATGCCTTAGGAATACCTTCAGTCTTACAGCAATCAAACTTGTATTTCTCTGTCGCTCAACATTTAAGAGTCTGGAAAAGGGGGGCTGCTGTGCTGGTACTTCCGTTGCAGGCTGTTGTGGAACACTGAACTGTATTGCTGTGGCATGCAGATAGCTGTTTGAACTGACTGGCGTATGACCTTAAAATATTAATTCTGAGCTGTAGGTCGGGATGTGCAGTAGCTGGATGTTTTAGCCACCAACTGTTAATAGTGCGTTGGAGTACAATTCATGATTTCATTTCCTGGTATTTCATAAGCTGTGTGCAATTTTTAACTCTGCTTTTTGCCAGTAAGACCATGTTGTTTTAACATTTTCTTTTATTCACCCTCAGCTGTGATGCAGGAAAAAAATTAAATGGAGTGCTTGGAAGCAGATGTAGATTTTTCATGTGATGGATTACCTAAGCTGAGGTGTGAGAGCACAGTCTGATAGATACTGGCATCTTTATGGACTGTTTCTGAAGTGATCAGTTTGACTGTTTTAAAGGCGCCTACTTCTGCACCCTGAGGACAAATGTCAGCTTTCAGGAGATAGCCAGTACCTCAACTTACGTGATGTCAGAACATCACGGTTTCTAAGAACACCATCAGGTGAATGGATGTGATGATTACAACCCAGATCCCTTTGGACTTGTTTAAGTCGCTGAAGGCTGCAGTTTCTGTTGTATTTTCAAACATGGTCTAAACATTACTTAAACTGGAAGGTGTGTCACAGAAACTATCTGAAGTTTCCCAGGCTGTGACATGTGCAACATTCTGCAGCTGATACGCTTATTTCAGTGATTGTTTTTAAATTGCCAAACACTTTTATTTTTCTGCAACAAGGAAAATATCCCAAACTCAAGCTCTTATTAATAGCAATAACGAAATATATTTATTATGAGCTCCTATTTCATCTTTGTGTATTTTTGTGTCTTAGAATACTTACTTGTGTTACATTATTTGATCTTAATTGGGTAATGAAAGGGTAAATGGGTTGGAAAGCCACGTGTTGAATAATGTGGTTTAGTCATACTGGATTGCGTAAACTGGACTGTTAACGTTTTACTGAGAATGCTCATATGGTTACATGCCTTCATCTGTTTTAGTGTGACAGTGCTGGATTTAATTAGATATTGTGGGATCTAAACTTATAAAAAGGCTCAACGCTCTGTATTCAAAACTTGACACGTGGAATGACCTTTTCTTCCTTAGAAGATAAAGGTACTCTGTGTTCTCGTGCTGGTGAATAATTGCAGCAAAGCTGCTGCAGCAAGTTTGGCTAACCTTTATGGTAGGGTTTGAAGAGATAGAACATTACAATAAGGATTTTTCAGAGAAATAAAACTTCATTCTTACAGCTTTATAATAGTCAGGAGACGCTATTTACCTTGGCTGCAGTATGTTTACTTGTCTGCCTCACCACTTGTAAGTGAAGCATTCTTATGCAATCATCTTGACTGTGCATTAGAAAGCAGAATAGATCTGAACTTTTAATATCATTATATTTGCACTCCTTCTACAGACAGATACGCCTGCCAAAATTAAGTCTTGTCACAAGACTTGAAATAAGCACATTTCCTCATTGATGTCATCGTGTCCTGGTTCTAACCAAGGTTTTCAGTAAGGCTAAAGTATCAACAGTGTACTGAACTTTACAAGAAAAAGCAATGCAGAATATTATTCTGAAATGTGAAAGTTAGGGCTATTTGTACTTCTTGCTGTGGGTGGACTCCTATGAATTTCATAGTAAAATTAATGTTTATGTAATGCTAAAAGGTAGCTGTTAGATATGAGTCTTAGGACAGGTGTGACTAGGATGCACTCACGTGAAAGTACAAAACTTCTCTAAGAAGTAAGTTGAGCAAGCATATTTTCTTTTATGATATCAAGGTAACTAACATGTTCTCTTAGGTCTAAAATATCAAGTAAATCTGGAACAGTCTTATTCACAAACTTGGATATGAAGACAAAAAACTAATAAGACAGTGAACCTGTTGTTCTGGATTTGGAGCTCTGCTTGGTTTGGTATTAGTAATAGTGGATGCTTTTCACTGGGAAAAAGCCCATAGGGGCTGATAGTTGTGCAGCTTCTCCTTCCTCAGCTTCATGGCGTTTTTCTTAATAGTCTGATTGTAACACATTTATTAAGTTCATTTTATATGGAAGCTGTAGGAGTTATTATTAATGTTAGGATGATACTTAAATGCATTGCTCTTATGCCTAGATTTCTCTGCTATTTGGAACGTATACCTCCAGGAATTCTATAAATGTGTGGTTGAAGTCTGCTTGACATGCTTTGTGCTAGCAGGAGGACTGCAGGGCTGGTTCTATCTCCCAAACCTTGGCTATTCCATTTGTTGCAGGCTGTCAGGAGTGCTTTGCCCTTCTTTGACCTGTGACTTTTTTCTTAATTTGATAAAATAAATAGGGAACAGTACTTGGTTTTCAGAGAGCACAGCAAGCGATCCCAAACTACAACACCTGGCTCAACTGAGGAATTGCTTAAAATCAGTTTTTATCCCTTTCTACCACAAACAAAAGTCATAATCTAACAAGTGCAGATGAAATAACCTTTATTAAGGCTGGAGCGAAGAACAACATTAAATGGACTTCTATTGGTTTTGTCTCCCTCAGTGTTGAAACTGAGTGGTTGCTTCAAGTATGAAAATCTGTACTAGATAGTGCCGCTAGCCTAAAGTCTAACCAATTTAATCTTGTGAATGCAGCTCAGGTACCAGTTGTTTTGCCTGCGGATGCTTTACTTTGAATCAGCTTGTAGCAGCAACTGCTCTCAGGGAAACATTTATGCAGAATGTAAATGAAGCGCTTATCTGAAGGCATGGCTGCATGAGTTAACTTGTGCAAGGCAAGCCAAGCTCCAATTTGCATCATCAGCAACTCGCATGTGATCCAGCTTCAGTTAATGTGCAAGTGTGCTCATCTCGCATTGAAGGGTAAATTATTGGCTTGCATTTCTTGGAGGATAAAAGTAAATACATTGGTAAAGCAGAGTAGCTAATAAGGCATGAATAAACATGCGTATCTATCATGTAGTAATTTGTTCTGTAGCCATTACCTGGTGGTGCACAAGGCTGCGAAGCCAAGAAGATTTCATCCAACATGCATTTTTCTCGGTTTTTCTGTCTCTGTGCTGCCTTAGTTGTCAGTGAACTGAGTTGGGTTGGAATGAGACCTTTACGAGGGGTGGCAGAGAGAACAGCAGTACCGAAGCTCTCCTCAAATTGTTCTTCCTGCAGAAGAATAGCTTTTTAGCTGTGTTTTCAGAACATTAAGTATATATCAATGATTTTGAGCATCAGATATATCTAGTAAGAATTTCAGCATCTAAGTGCAGCAATTCATGTGCTTTTCTCCCGAGTCCTCAAATGTGCATCCTGTGTGAATTGTGTGACTTAATGCTTTTGCATCAAGTGACATGTCCAGTTGTACAGGGATGACATCCATGCTGCCAGCAAAAGAGTTGGTTTGGGGAGAAATTATTTCACAACCCACTTACAGCATTCTGAGTTCTCAGGAAATCAGAGTGTGGTGGCTGGAGAAAGCTCGCTGGTCACCTGACCAGAAGCTAATCTTGCCGTTTGTCAGCACTAATATTAAATAGAAAAGCTATTTTTAAAGTGCTTGTTGCCAGCGTGACTGCAAAATTAGAACAAGTAGGAGGGTTTGGTTTTTAGTAAAAAGGAAGTACGTTGGGCAAAATGCCACTTCAGCTTATCATAGGAAGTATATATAGCTCAAGAACGCTTATTCTCAGGCTTCTCTGTGGAGTGAGGTTCTTGATAGGAATAACTGGCTGGTAGTGTCTCAGTCCATGGGTAAATGCTATGCTGTGTGGAAGAAGCAGCTCTGAGCACACATTGCGCTGCAAAAGTTGAAGTTTGCTTTGCCGTTTTTCTAACATAGAAATATGTTGTGAATTATTCCATGTGCTGAACAGTGTCCCACAACGCTACAAGTCCAGGTAGCACTGCATTGATCGCTGAACTCTTGAACATAAGCAGCAGGCTTAATCACGACTTCAGATACAAATTTTGCTATACTTAAATGTCCTGATTTTGATGAAGCAGTGCTGTTCTTTACCCACACTCCTATCTTGTTGTTTCTTGAAATAGTTAAGTGCTTAATGAGATGTGAAAACAACTGACTGCCTTTAATTGAGTTGATCAGCAGGTGTTGGTTTTCTATAATGGTTTTCATTTCTGGCTTGTGTCCAGTTTTGAAGTTGTTAGATCTTGAATTTAAGCTTCTTAAATGTCAGATACTGTGAACATGAATGCAGATTTTTTCTCACCTGTATCGAGCAGTTTTAACTGGGCAGTGATGCTGTTCTTTTTAAGACTTAAAATCAGCGTTCGAAGTGATGTTAAAAGCTACTTTTGTTCCAGGTCTACCCATTGTCACCCATAAACTTCTGTGTTCTGCAGCTTAGTTAATGTTATGGGAAATAAGCATATATAATCAAATTAGCTTTTGCTGCCTTACATTCTGCAGCATCTTTGTTGTACCAAAATGAGATGTGGTGTTTCTAAGGAGGTTTTTTTTTCCAGGGAAGAAGAGTAATATAGCAAAAAGCCTTTTGACATGTTTTCTTTATTTTCCACGTTTTATGGCGTATCATCTTATTTCTGTAGCTGAATATTGAGTCTTTTTATTAGTTATTATTTATTAGCTGTTACTAGGATAGCTTATTTGTTAATTGTAGTTTTGGTGCAGTATGTGAGCATGTCTGTAAAGTTTAGTTGAGTATACAAAAATCGACGTAGGATTGTATAGTGTATCAAAAATCGTCTTGAGAGTGTCTTTGGGAGGGTAATTATAGAACTACCTTCTTCCTTTGAAGGGGCAATTGTTTGGAGATTTTCAGTGCTTTCCTCAGATGTATCTAATATTTTAATAGGAACTTCCACCAAGACTAAGCTGGGCCTAGAGCATGCCCCTCAAGACCTGGGCTCCAATCTACCGCTCCCTATTTGTCACTGTTACGCTTCTGGGACGTTGTTTCTCTAGTTGGTGGCTTCCTTTGCACATACACACAGACGCATGGTGCTTGTAGACAGAACAGAGGTATTGATATTCCCAGCTCTGTACCTTGATTGTAGCTGCTGGTAGAAACTGGCAATTTGTCTTGTGTGATCTAAAAGCAGTGATTTCCAGTTGTCTTCTGAACAGAAAATGCTAGCTTGGTTACTGCATATAGAGCTGGCATCATTTACATCAGTGAGCCTATAAGCAGTAAATTGTAGGGGTTGTTTTAAGGCTACAAATCCTTGTCTTGCATGGGTGCCTTAGAAACTTATGCTACTCATTCACTGCGTGGTTGCTCTAGGTGTATAAATTCAAGGAGACAGGATTTCAAGTCCATCACTCTTCAGTGCTTCTCTATCAGCTATTTTAGGTAATTTTATGCTCAGAGTAACAGTTATTTCTGGGTCTGATGCTTCAGTTGCTGTGGAAAGATGTTAAATAACATGGATTTGTCTTCTGCTGTAAAGTGAATATTTCTCCCCCTTTTCTCTTAATCTTTGTCCAGAACATTTCCCTTTCACAGGGACCTCTATTCATATTGCAGAAGTTCAGAAGTTTCACATGGTTGTTTGTGGTGATGCTGATTAACCTGAAGCAGCTAAATGTGTTTGTTGCCTATTTGCAATAATTCTCTTCTTCTTCTTCTAGGATATCAACATCTGAGAAATGAATAAATTACGGCAAAGCTTTAGGAGAAAGAAAGATGTCTATGTGCCGGAGGCCAGTAGGCCTCATCAGTGGCAGACCGATGAAGAAGGCGTTCGTACTGGCAAGTGCAGCTTTCCTGTTAAGGTAAGAATTTCGGCCTTTCTTTTGGGTATCCATGAGGTACTTTTCCCATGAATTATCATTTGGGTTTTTTTGGCAAGCAAGAGCCAGAAGGATGCTTCATTACACATTGACCTATTTTACGGTCAGCCTTCATTGCAAAGGATGTGGCTTTTTTTTTAAAGCCAGATGAATCATCTTAACAAATGCCTTGGAAAGTCATTGTCTGATGTATCCTACGTTATTATTTAGTTGAAATAAATCATGTAGCTAGGAGTAATAGGAGTACTAGGAGTAATAAAGTTTGTCTTCATTTCTCTGGAAGAGCAGAAATGATACGTCTCGTGGATTGCATGGGAAAAGTACAAGATTCTGTCAGTTAAAATGAAGTTACAGATACGGTTTTATTTGTAAGATAAGCGGTGGATTATACTTGAAAAGTATAACTCCTCCCTTTGGATAATTGAAAATATTGTAAAGAAATGCCCTGGTTTCCTGCCAGTGCTTGAGGTATAAGCACTTAAAATTTTGAATCTCTTCTGTTAGTTTTTTGGTATGTTACAGGTTATTCATGAGTGGGAAATCAAACTTGCCTTTATCAATTCCTTGAACTCATTTGAAATTCTCAATACTTTAAGTGCATTTTTTCCTTCTCCCACCTTTTCCAAGAAATAGCACTTTTATTGTTTATTTTATAATATTCAATGTGAAGAAGAAGAAGTAAGGAAGGAATGTAAGGTGTCTTGCTGCATCTGCTCAGCTTGTATTCAGAAACTCTCTTCCTGATAGCATGCTAATTCTCTTTCTACAGTAGATTGTTAACAGCTTAAATAAACATCATCTGTTAATTGTTAGTTTTCCATACCTGTGCATGAGGAAAACACTGTAGGTGGTTTTGACACTTGAAAATCTTTTATTGCTTGCATAATAATAATGTACAGTTATTAAACAGGAGGTGTTGCTAGATGGAACTCTTGAAGTTAGCTGTGAAATATTTTTGTAAAGCTTTGGGTATGTGCAGGTGCTTCATAAAGGTGGAATAACTTTGATGCTATGTTCATGTCCTATTTTATCTTGTATACAGTTGCTTGTATGTGCTTCTAACATATTCTCTGGGATATACAATGTACAGGGTAACTTTCTAGTTTGTTATGGTTGCCTGCCTGCTCATTTATCTCTGTCTTACGTTAGTTTTCTGCTAGAATGAAGGAATTGTAATCTAATACTAAAGAGAGAAGATGGTATTTTGCCAGAGCTTTGAAATTGAGTAACTGCTTTGTGGAAGCTTGAACTTAGATTAGGCTTTTCAAAATGTTAATGCTGTATGGGAGAGAACAGAATTGTGAGCTTGGGGATCATCGTTTCAATAGCTTCACAGTAGACTACAGTCTTAGACATAAGTGCTAGATCTAAAATATTAAACTCTTAATATTTAGGCATTTAGTTTAACTTGAAGTATTTTCAGTCCTTGACGGAGCATAAAGGATGTGAACCACTTTAAAAACTGACTTTTGTGTTGGTTTTCCTCTATAAACTCTTGGTCAGGACTTGCACTTACAATGACAAATGCTTCCTGTATTTAAATGAAGCATTCGTCTATTCTGGGCACATGCACCCAAAGTTGAAAAAGGTTTTGGACCATTCAGTGGTGAAAAGGCTTAGAGATGGATGAGTCGTTGCATCCTGTCCTCAGATTGGAACTTCTTTAGCCCTATTTGCCTGCTTTGTATTAGAATTCACTGAGTTAATTAGGTCGCTGGAAAACAACTCTGAAGTAAATGCATCTTTATTTGTGTTTCATGATTCCGTCAGAATGTTTGATGCTTGTATTTAACGATTTTGTATTTAAATGGAAGCTTAAAATCAGAACCATTCAACACTGAGGTGCTTCTTAAAATTCAGTTTGAGTCTGTCTTCCAAACTTCTGAGTCTTGAGATGGGCAGTCGTGGAAACTGTTTATGGGGCTTGAGATGCAAAGTGGGTGTTAGCTGGTGTTTTGTAGATACAGACAGGAAGTACGGCATTGTGAGTGAACAAGATAAACCAGATGTAGAGTCAGAGGTTTAGTGGGTGGTACTGCATTTTGCTCACAAAAAGAATGGAACTTTGTGCTATTGAAGGAGAGTATCCTGTTACAGAGTTCTTGGGTATTATTCAGAAGTGTACGTATTCCTGGAAAAGTGGGCTGTTGCTTGTGTCTTTAAATATCTGATGGAGTGTCTTTTCTTCCTGATGTTCCTCAATGGAGCAGAGTAAAATGAGATATCGTACTAAGAATAGTCAACTAATAGGAGTGCGTTCTGAAATATAGTAAAAAAAAGAAAACCTTTTTTTTTTTTTTTTTGTAATTCCCTATTTAGCATTCCAGCATGGTGCTGTAGTTGCCTGTAGCTTCTCAACCACAGTTTAATGTGTGTCTGTGGGGATTAATCTGTCCTTATTCTTTATGTTCTGCCTTGCCCGCGCTCCCTAAAAATTATCTGTCCCAGTTCTTAAAAGCTCAGAACTTAGCTGAGTAGCAAGATGAAAGTCTGACTTCTGAAGCAATGTCTGAGGCTTTAGCTGGTGAAGGCCCAAGAAGTGTTAACAAATATTTTGTAGCTGTCTTTAAGGTTTTCTGCATGAAAGGACAGAACAGAGAAGTTCTGGAATAGAAGCCTTGGTCAGGGGTTTGTTTCTTATGATGACCGCTAACTTATTTAGGTAGGATTTTTATTTTTTATTTTATTTTGAGAAAGAAGGCTAGTGCAAACTAACTGGGGAATGCTTGCTCTTAGTTTCTCCTGTAAAAGAGATCATGAAAGTTTGATGTGAGAAAGATATATCACCCTCTTAAAATAGCGTTAAGTTGGTGTGTTTAACTTCTTGCCTTCAGGCATTTTTTTTGGCTCAGACTTGGGGTGTTTGTGGAGTGTTAGCACAGATTTATCCTTTTTTAGATTTTAGAGAGCATGTGGAGCCACTTTGAAAGTCGCGTTGCAAATAGGATTTCTTTTTGCCTCCAGGCTCTGTTCTGTTAGTGTTGGACAGGACTTCAGGAGCTGTTCATTCATTGTGCCTTGAGGATGCTGTACTGCAAACAAGTTTGAGGTTACTAAGTTGTTTTACATTGGTACTTCTCTTGGAAGTTCCTCCTGTGCTGCATCCACAGTGGATCCTGGCTGTTAATTACAGTCTGCAAGCGTGGTAGTGGGCTTTGAGCAGCTCTGTTACATCTATTGTACAACTGCATTTTGATAAAGTGCTCTACAGAAAGTATTGGCAAAATCCTGTGGCGTTGTTGCTGTAAAACTCAGGGAGGTAGATTTGATGCAAAGTTTGTTCTCTTCAGTGCTCTTTCTCATAAGTTGAGAGTGTGATCTGAGATCACACTGTTACTTCTAGGTACTGACACTTCGTTTTTACAATCTGCGTTTATCCACTGCTTTCAGATTGTCTGTGTTGCATGCAACAAGCTGCTGATCATGTTTTCTCAGTTGTCCAAGTGTGTGTAGGACCTTACAGCCCTTGTCTCTATCTGGAACCTAACCACTCCTGAGGAGGTAATCTGACACATTCAAAACAGCACCTTGGAACAGCTAGTGACCTGCTTGCTCTGCTCTTTCATCTGTCCTCTTTTGAATCAGCTGAAGTTGCATTGAGAAAAGAGCCTTTGTACTAGAATGTGAAATGAATGGTTTTCTGCACACTACTGCATCAGCAGAGAGACAGGTGCATGTCTGTCAGCAAAGGTACAAAAGGGTGTTAGAGTTGTATTTAGACAAAGGTAGCTTGCAGACTTCTACTACCCCATTACACAGTCATTTTAGGGCTGTCCTGACTCTTGTGGTGCAGAGACGTGATAGACAGACTGCATGTTTTTTAGGTATACTCAGAGCCATGTCTTTATGAAGTGTGGAACTGCTAAAACTGCTGATAAATCTGTACACAAACATATTTTCAGAGGTGACAGTCATCTTCCTCTCTTAGCAACTGGAAAAGTTACTACTTTGTTTCAGTAGTGAAGCTTCTGGAGGGGGGGGAACTGTGCCAGATAGATATAATGTGTAAGGGATTTAGTTATTTATAACTATTCAGAAGATGGTTCTAATAGGCGTTAATTTTGGTACATTTTTATACAGTCTTTATAAATCATAATTGTCAAAAAAGAAGTGCACTGACGAACCCATTTTGAAACTTGTGTTCTTGCTGCAGACACTACCTCACTGAGAGCATGCAGCTGTTCTATGTTTTAATGACTAAAATATTTGACACTAGGGCTTCTTTTGTCTGAAATGCCTTTTCAGATGTCCCTCTGGGTACGTAGTTTTTGTCCGTACTGATAATCTGTAGAGTAACTGGCCTGTTAAATTTGTATCAGAAAATAAAGGTCACTTTGCTCTACTTAAGGGAACTAAACAAAACATTTTCAAAGTTCTTGGTAGCTCTAAGCAGACAGACATGTCAGAACATCTGCAGCTGATTCCTCCTACCCATGTTTCTGAAGGATGCAACAACAACTAGATATAGTTGTGAGTGGTTGAATTAGTTCTATTCTGTCACTCCCAGGTTTCTGGGGGTCTGTCTCTTTTGACTTTAATTAAATGTTGCCTATCACCTGCATGTGTGTTTGTGTGTATTTCAGTCCACTTATTCCAAATGGAAGACTAAAGTTATCAATGAAAAAAGTCCTTGGGGAGGAGTAATGTACCACATCTGTGACCCCGGGTTTGAATGTATGATATCATGTGAATTAGCCTTTCCACTGAGTCTGGATTTTCTCTGGTAGTGTTGACAAATAAAAGCCGTTTGGATACAGTTGTACAGTTGTTATGTTAGTTCTTGCACATTTCAGATCAGCACTCTTCAACTGTTTCCTTTCTTTCCCTTGCTTTGATGGGGGATGTTTGGAAGGCCATGTATTGCATTGTGTGAATATAAATTGATATATTAATTATAATTAAAAATATATATATATTAAGAAATGCAGAAAAGAGAGTAGCTATCTCTGAAGTTTGTAGGATATCACCACTGGGACTTGTGAGTGCCAGCTCATGTCTCTGGGATCCCTATGAGTGAGCAGTGGCATGTATAATTAGCATGTACGTGGCCCACCAGAGACTAGGCCATTGCCTGCCCCTTTGCTGCCCGCTTTCATGCTATTTGTAGTAGCCAAGTTGTCCTCTTTAGTTTTGGAATTTACATATTGCACCTTATTGTTTAGTATCTCATATATAATTATTTATTTATTTTTGTGGTGGTTGTTTTTAGTTGGTTTATAAACATAATTTGCATGCCATTCTGCTCTTCCAGATTGGAAAGGCTGGAAATCAGCGTAGGTGATGACTGTTATTTTGTGTTACTAAATGTACTTCTAGTTGTTTGAAATCATAATAGCTGTGAAGGATTTTAGCAGCATGTTGATGCTGAAGTGCCCTTAAGTTAGGCATGTGGTATTTTTGACTGTGAAATCTTGAGAGGCTTGAACAGTCCTTGGGAACTATGTTAAGCATTTCTGAGACGTTAGAGTGGCAAATCTGCTGCTTTCTGAAACGTTGCAGAGCCTTACACATGAAACAAATCCCTACCTCTTAAGGAACGAATTGGTGTCAGCAATGAACGGTAACCATTCCTGTGGAATGCTAGCCCAGCAGCAAGCAAATGCAAGATTGAAACTCCTGCAGCATTTAAGATCACAGGAAGAAGACGACTAATTGTGACAGAAGGTGTGTGCGCAACAGGAGGTTACTTTAAATAGAGTCCTATGTAACTTTGTCATGATTAAGGGAGTGTGATTCAATCCTTAAACTTTTTACATTTTGAAGAACCTTTCAGTTTTGTCTGAATAGCTTGCAAACAAGAAGTTTTAAATGAAGCTTCTTACTTTAAAAACCCTTTTGTCTTTGACGAAGGTCAGATTGTTACATTGTTTAATAAACTACAAGTCGTTTCATAGATATGAGTATTCATGCCTACAGCCAAAAAAAGATGTAGATGCCCTTGTAGAAGTTTATTTTTAAATGTAATTTAGGTATTGGAAATAAATATATATATATACTTATATAGGCATTGTACTCTTTAATTTTTTCCTAAACTAGAAAGTGTCATAAATTGAAACAATTTTTTGCAGAA
This sequence comes from Excalfactoria chinensis, assembly GCF_039878825.1. Taxonomy (NCBI): domain Eukaryota; kingdom Metazoa; phylum Chordata; class Aves; order Galliformes; family Phasianidae; genus Excalfactoria; species Excalfactoria chinensis. The sequence continues at coordinate 31,912,845 of NC_092829.1, read as the reverse complement.
CTGGAATGAAAGTTACAGTGTGCATCTGTGCACTGTGTTTATAAAACCACTATCAACACTTGATAGTCTTTTTTTCTTTTTCCACATGAGAGCAAGTAGCTGAAAACCCCAGTCTGACAGAGCATGCATGAAGGTGAAAAGGGGTCAGGTGGGGTAGTGACTGTAAGGTCACCAAGGAAAAGTTAGGATAGATGTTCACAGTAACTCAGCAAATCAACCCCCCCTTTCTAACTGTATGGCAGTTAGAAGCTATAGGATAGGTGGCATTACCCTATTGATCTCCAGTTACAGAAATGATGTAATAGTACCAGGCTGCCTTTTCTGGTGTAGATGTGAAAGCAGATCCTGCCTTGAGGCAAGTGCTGTCCTACATAACCTCCAAGTTCCTCCTCAGCTGCGTTTTAGGGATTTGTGAGACTATGGAGAGCAGAGCATTCCCATGTCCACATTGAACTTCGTTACTTTACTTTCAGGAGTCTGAAGTTGTTTTTTATTCCCTCTGCATTGTTTCTTTTCACACCAGTGAATACAGTATGAGAATCAGTAAGTGATATGCAGAGCATGACTCACGGATGGGTGTGATGTGCGGTCACACCAAGACGCTGTAACAGCATGTGTTTGAGGAAGAGGGTAACAAATCAATGAGACACCTTTCTATTCTGGTGATATAGGGCAGTGAAGAAGTTGGACCCTAAGGAAATGTAACGGATCGTAATTAACCTGTAGTTTTGATTAAGGAGAATTTAAGTTTGTCTACTAACGATTATATATAAAGAGTTTTTGTCACTGTACTTCTACAGTTGTTTGAAACAGATGTTTGCTTACTAATAAATTAAAAAGCAGCAACATGAATTTGAATATGTAAATCTTAGAGGTCAGTGGAAATGTATCTTAGCTTCTAGGCACATCCAGGCTTCTTGGGTTTAAGCTTGTGTCTAGTAACAAGACAGAGTTTCACCATGAAGCTGTGGAATTCAGGATTTGATTCTTGAGCAGTACCTTTTCTAGAAGCCTATCTACTCATGCAGATTCCAAGTATTCACTCTTACAAATCGGGATATTATTTTAGCAGTAGAGCAGTATTTACACATAGACAAGTGGGAATGTCGCTGTGTCTAGGAAAAGTATCAAGGAAATGGTGGTTTCCTGCTCTCTGGCAGTTAGCTTGCTAGCGCAGGACACCTTGGCCAAGACTTCTGGTAAGCTCTTCTCTTGTGTCTGTCTAGTTTAAAATGTAATCTGAAAAGCCTAATCTGTTACTGTAAATAGAACAGTCCAAGTGAACATCTGCTGATACAGAGAAAATTTCGGTAATTTGTTTATCTGCCTCTGTTTGGAAGAGAGGCTGTAACAGCACATTACTGTGTTCCAGTAACTGAAAATGATGGAAGGAGTTCTGGGGAAGGTCCTTCCTTTGGGCCGGCAGCTGTTGAGTCAGTGCTGTTGAACTCGGCTTCTTTAAAAACAGAGATAGCTAAGTATTTGTGAAAGGAAACAAAGATGATGAAGGTAGTATTTCTTGTACTAGGACACAATTGGCAGAGTGATTTCATTGCTGCCCAGCAATATTACTGCCATAAAACATCAGCCCATGGTGTTTTATTAGGAACGCTTTCAAAAGTGTGTGTTTGGGGAAGGCAGTGAGACAGTTTCACCAAACATAGTCTGACTTTAAATGAAATCAGAAAAAGCTTAAAATACTGAAAAAGAATGAAGTTTTTCAGGTTCCACATGCATTTTGCTTTGTGCCAGTTTGACTTCTTTCTGTGTTGATTGCTTTGGAGTGTGTGACTGAAGGGTGATACTGAATGCCTCAGGAGATGTTCTATCTGTGAAGACAAAGTTTGTTGCCTTGAGGTAGAGAGTTTCTTATATTACCTGCTGTACCATCGTATAATCTTTTTCTCTGAAAATGCTAAAATAAGCAATACCTTTCTTTAAAAATGTTTGTTAAGGGGCTCCCCAACAATTCTTGAAGGAATTTTCTTCTATTTGGAACTTTTATTTTGTGATCATCTTTATGTGGACTCTGCCCTAAAGGATTTTGCTCTTTCTGTCAAAGCAGTGTTGGCTGATTTCTGGTATAGTGGTTAAATCTCTCGCAGAACATCTTATGGCTGAGAACTGCTGATGTTGTGGCTATCGCTAAGTGGTTGCTATGGAAATTAAGTAGGAACGCATTCAATATTAATACTGCATTCCCGTTATCCCGCTTCCATGATGGAAATATGCTTGCTTTCTCCAGTCATGTTAAGTTGCGTGACTCTTGTGATGAGGATCTCTCTTTGCAGGTAGGCTTACAGCTCTGTGAAGTCTCCAGCCACCACGGTGTGCCTTATACAGTTTTGTGTTATTCTGTGTCCCAGTCACTGCATTTCTTTGTGGTGCCGTGCCTGGATGGATTTGTTAGAGGTTTTGTGTTATGTGTGGCCTGTCTCTGCCCAGGCACTCTGCATTACGATTCTTCTCCTTTCGTTTGAACGGGAGATTTCTTTCGAGATATTGAAGAGTTGTGTGTAGAAGCGTGGGTTGTGTGTATCTGCTTTTTAAAGTGGTTTCTGTGCAATTTCTTTGACATGGCAGAACATCAGAATTTGTTTTTTTGTCGAAGAGAAGCTAAACACCAGAGTTCTTAATCTGATTAGCAGCTGTATTTCTCTTATTCTATTAAATGTTGAAATTCTGTTCTTAACGTGCTGTGATAATAGCAAGTAGAGCTGATGCTTCAAATTTAAGGTTAGGTAGTGATATAATTCCAATGTAATGCTTCTCATTAAAAATGTAAGCTGGGAAGGCATCAGTCTATAGCAGAGCTGGTTGCCAAGTATCTTGAAGAAATACTTGGGCCTTTGTTTATTACTGGCTAGAGGCTGGACAAGTAGAAGTTGTGTAGCACTGCTTCAGTACAGAGGCAGGTATGTCTACCTTTAACTTGATGGGGGAGGAAGGATTTCAGAAATAAACCTGAAGACATGGAAAAGAACTTGCTGCTTAGGGGAGATTTAAGTTGATGTGGCAAAAAGAGCGGACAGGAGTGTTCTCGCCATGCAGCTGACAGTTAGTTTTAATAGAAAGAAACCTGAAGATGTTTGGACACAGAGGGAACTTGAACTTAAAAAAAATAAATCAAAAAACTGTCCAAACGATGTTCAGGAAGATTTGTGAAACTGCCCATATCGTGTACGAGGGCAGGTTCTTGCGAGCTGTGAGCAGCTAGCTTCTGCAATAGTGGTGTACTGGGAAGAATAAGTTTTTTGATGAAGGGCTTTAAGTGCAAAGTGTAAATGCAAACAAAGCACCTTTTGTACTCATCATAAAGTAGTATTGTGTGGCAGCATAATTTCTTTTATAATTCAGAATTGATTGATGCTCAGTGAGGTCTGGGGATTGTACCCTTTTGCTGTGGGTAGATGCACTTGATATGTGCAATAATGTCCCCATTCATTGGAGTGGTAGCGGTATTGAAAACTGCAGCTAAACTTGCTGTCTCTAGCAGTAGTGGCATGACTGATTGCCGAAAGTCGGAGCATGTGACTGAATAGGGGTTTGGCAGCACATGGGGAAGCAGTTGTCTGGTCTGGAGTGCGACAAGAGGCAATATTTACCCTGCTCCATTTTTCCCTTTTCCAAGTAAAAGGCAGGTTGCCAAGTACAGGGGCTGAATGGTTTGGATCTTCAATTTGGGGGCATTTTGCCTACACTTGGGTTGAAGAGGTGTGCCTATAGCTCTGTAAGTCAAGAAGTTGTACTTAGTAGTAATGAAAGCTAGATGGCTCGTTCCACACATGTATCTTTGTTTACCTGCCTTCTCTAGACCTCAGCCTGGTTCCTCTTTATATTATCCTTCTCTTTCAGCTGACAAACTTTCTTGGTCTTCCAAAACTGAAATTTTCTCACGCTAGATTCACAATATTTCTGTGTCTCTGGAACTTCCAGCGTAGACATGGCAGAAGTACAGATGTATTCCTGATGGGTGTGCATGCGAATGTGTGCTTCTGGACACAATAGTAAACGTGTTTTCAGTTGTTACTGTTTGTGTAGTTTTAGGATTAAATTAGGATGAATTCTCCCCTTAGTGTTATGGGGAAATGAACATCTTGTGCAAGTGTTCAGAAAGTTCAGCTAATGGAATACAGTCATTGTTTTGGCAACTCTGGTATTCAGTTTTAGGGCTTCAGCCACCAAGAGCTCACTTTGGAAAAGCTGTAAGATGTTGGATCTTCATTATTTACCATCTAGCTTCTATGCAGTGCATTTTTCAACCTGTTCTGTGGCTGTTTGGGGTGGTTTAAGTGAAATTCTTTCAGAATTGTTCCATCCGGAGTTACTCTATTTTAAAAATATCACATAGTGAGACTTAATGTTAAAGCCCCCAATCATTTGAGGTCTTCTAAGTCTCAGCTGTTTAATGATAAGAACATTGGTATGTTGACAGCCTTTTCTAGGCATATTGCCTTGCATTGAAAACCCTCACCTTAAACCAAAATAACAGCATGCCTTTCAATTTGCTATTAAATCTTTAAACAGTCTTTCTGAGTGTGTCCATTAAGCTGAATCTCCTGTTATTCTGGTAGAGCACTTAAAAATGGAACGAAATCTCTTTGAGCTAATTAGACTTGGTATCCTAATTATTGAAACAAATGCTGGGAGAATGTTCTGTGGTAGTATAGGACATCTCCATCGATAATTAAATCTCACTTTACTGCTTAATCATGCCACAAATATTGATTCTGATGTTTTAAGACCCTTTCTTTCCTCTCTAGCTACTCCAGAATGAATAGTGACTTGCATGCAGTCTTATAATGTCATGTAAATCAGGGTAAATGTCTTTTAAGTTTTGTAGTAAGAAGTCAGAGAGCTTTTATCTAATAGTTTCCATGGCTTTCTTCAAGAACTGAGCGCTTTGAGTAAGGATATGAATGTTTCTAAGAGAACGTTTCCTTCCCCTATCAAAAAGAAGCATGATTGGGAAAGGCAGGGGGGGAAATGGAAAGGACAACAAGCTTCTATTTTTCCATTATATAAAACGCAAGTATCCAGTATTTTTTGAATTGCTTCCTCTGTGGCCTAATGTTATTCTGGGTCATGTTGTTAATTTAAAAAGCTTTGCAACTCTTGATTTCAGTTTGGATGGTTTTAAGCACTCTGTGGTAATAAATATGCAGAAAGCGTGTTGTTTTTAAAGCTGTTACAATTCTTACCTTCCTATTCTTGTTCCTGCAGTACTTGGGACATGTCGAGGTGGATGAATCCAGAGGGATGCATATCTGTGAAGATGCTGTGAAGAGACTGAAATCTGTATGTATGCTTGTTTTGTGAAAAAGCTGCCTTTGGGGTTGTGAGTGTTACTGCAGAAGGTCCGTTGGGCAGCAGTGCTCCAGCTGAAGCCTGAACTTTTGACCCACTTTAGGAGAACAGTTGGCTGGTGTGAGAGTACTGCTGTGGCCAGGGGGACGTGCTAATTTGATGATGAGAGGGAGAGAGTTACAACTGTTCTTTCTACTGGCAGAAACTATTTGCAAAACAAATGTGTAAAAATCCTCTGTGACCTTTCAGACTAAGTTGGTACCCATATGGGCTTCAACCATTGTTTTTTAACAGGTCTTTCTCCCTTTCTCTCTTTCTCTCTCTCTCCCTCTCTCTCTTCCTCTCCCTTTGTTGCCTGCCACTTCAATAGTGACTTAATTCACCTCTATTATACAAAATATTATTTGATTTAGGCTGCTTTTTTTTTTTTTCCTAATGCACTGCAACATTGTAGTCATGCATGAAATAATCTGGCTTGCATCTGCTCGAAGTGGCCTGCCTGAAGACTGCCTAATTCTGGTATGTCATGAAGTGGGCTGTTCTTAGTTTGGCTTCTGTGAACGTTTGCTCCTGTAAATGGCACTCGTTCAAAGCTCTTGGTATTCCTACGGCTCATTTCAAGGTCTTGTCATCTCTTCCCTGTAGAAAGTCAGTGGTCAATCTATTAGAATCTGAGGCTAGAACAGCACTGAAGAGGAGGAAGAGAGGATGTTAGAATTTGAAGTCTGATTGAAGATGGAGAACTGCTGTCCTTTGCCTCGCTTCTCATGTCCTAGCTATATATAGTCTTCAGTAATGCCTTTACCACAAGAAATTCTTGTATCCTTCTAGCTTAGCCAAAATTACTGGAAGTAAATCAAACACTTCTATTGAATCTTTGCTAACTTAAGATATCTTTGTCTGGATATGATTTTCTTTTTTTTCCTCCTCACCAAATGTGAGAACTAAAATATCTGCTGAATAAACCTGTTCTTCCTAGCACACAACAGAAAACTATAGGTTATCTTCCTTCTGTTGTGCTGTAAAGTTTGTGAAGTGCTTTACTGCTCTGATTAAAATCAAGTCTTTTCATTCTTTTCTCTCTCAGCCAGTGTCTAGCAACCTGTTCAAGCCGCATCCCATCTGTTCCCATTCAGTCCAGCAGTGATTGGTGACAGATTTTTATTAAAAAGGACCACACAGAATGTAAATTAGTTTTTGTTCTATGGATTTAGTTTATGTAGCTAAAAATGCAAGTACTGACCACGTAATGAATTGCACCCATTTTTGTCCTGTTCTGGTTTTCATTGTATCAGGATACTTTCTGTTAGTACACCAAATAATGTTCCAGTATCTCCTTTTTGCAGCTTGTCTCTTCGGCTTCTCTGGGGAGCTGTGCTGTGAAGTATTTGCTCTCTAGGCTTTTTATAAACTTTCAGCCAATTAAGCCTAGCTAAGCTTATAAATGATGAGACCCAGTAAAAACGTAGCACCCAATTTCCAATGGATTCCACATAAAGCTAGGATTGTGATTCTTGATCATCTGAGTTACTGATTGACATGTAAGGCATCGAACTTTTACAGCACGTTCCCTGGAAGTAACTAACTGAATTTCTCTGTCTGTGCTTTATGATTATCTGAAATTCTGAACAGCATCACCTTGTTGCCCATTCTCATAAATGCAGCATTTTTTTTTAGATGATTTTTATTTCTGCTGTTTGAAATTTTTTGTGTTTATGTGCAAAGTGGACACAGGTTTCTGTCTTGGCATTTCTGCTTGCGTTATCTCGTGTGTCAGTGCTGGAAATGGAGGAGCGGATATGGGATTCTTCTGGGCCCCAAGAGGAATATTCAGATTACTGAAACTGCTTTGTGCACTTGAGCTGTTAGACACCATCAGACCCAGGCTTCACCTGAAGCCGCTTGTTGCGATTCAAACCTTGTCCCCATTCTCAGATCCCCACCGCATGTGTGTGGGTTTTAAACCAGGAGCGTTTCCTTAGGATTCTCCCATTTCTGAAAGCTCTTTTCTGTACAACATATTCTCTTAACAAGGAAGAGCCATGCCACTCGATGTTGTTTCAGCATGCAGGGAATGAGATAAGAAAGTAATTTGCTTCCTTGGTTGTCTGTTCCTTTCACAGTGCTTGGTTATTTCAGTGGGCTTTCTCTTGGCCTTGAAAGAACTTGAAAGAGTTTGAGGTGCAGTGCTCAAACAGAAAGAGCAGCTTTATGAAAGTTGAACTTCTTTTTTCGTACAGCTGAACTACATATGAGTGTATGTGGCCTGTTTTAATCTTCATTTTCTTGGCAGGCATTGTATAGTTCTTATGAGTCCAGGCTATGAGTAAATAGTTCAGTTATCTTAGATGCAGAATTGTTGACATGCTTCTAAAACTAAGTTCTCTCTGTCTTTTACTTATTTCAGTAGATACGTTTTCCTCTTAATTCTTATTCTCCAGCAGTTGGCTGTTTATTTGGGGAACTGAAATACGATGGTCTGTTTTTGTTTTTGTTTTTTTAGGGTTGACTATTGGACTTTAAAACCTCTTAAGATTTGTCAATAAAAATACAAAACTTGACCTTCATTGTAGGGATATCTTAATTTCTGCTTTACAAAGAAATGATGCAGTCAAATTCTTTTACCTCTTTATTGTGGGGAAATATCCTTCCAGGTCCTTTATTATCTGCTGGCTTAATATGCCACAATCATTTTTGAGCACATCTTGCAGAACTTAAAACAAATGATGGTAAACCTTTTGTTCAGGGATTGTTTAATTGACAGCTGAATAAAAGAAGCCATTTTTTAGCTAGAGAGCCATTTTCAAGCTCTGGAATTGATTCAGGACAACACTGTAACGTGCAGGTTATGATTTTTCTTGTGATGACTGAAGAGAATCTGATGTCCCTATTTTCTGTCTGATGATATGGTGCAGCAGTTGCATGGATGGATCAGAAACTGGTGTGTTCAGGTATCACTATCTGTTATAGAAGTGTTACCAAAGGAGCATACGTTTTTCCCTTAGCAGGGTTATATTACTAACTTCGGATCCTCAGATTTGGATAAAAGCATTGAAAGGGTTCTCCAAAACCATTTCCATGAGTTAGTGTTATTTAGTGCAGACTGGAAAGCAGCTTTCTGAGGACCCTGTAAGGTAGCTTTGTAACCATATTTAACTCAGGTATGGGGAAATGGTATAAAGACAAAATTATACTCTCGTATCGTGTTTTGATTTTTTAAATCAGTTTTAGTGTGTAGTGTTGGTTTCTAACTTGCCACTTCTTGTTTTAAATGATGCATTTGTTTTAATATATGTTCTTGTTTTAGCAGGTAAAGAGACATAATTTAATATTTTAAAACATGCATTAGTTATCTCTAAACTACATTAACTTAGTGTTGTTTAAAATCCATTTTGCATGATGCCTTTCCATTAACATTTCTAGCTTATTAAAAACCACAGATCTTGTTTAACAAGCATTTTGCTAAGAGCAAAATTAACCATCACCTAAAAATGAGGTAGCTTCTGGTGTATCTCCTTTAGCTTTTGCTATCTTTAAGAGGCTGTTTTTAGTGTAATGCAACAGTCATTGCTCAACTTGGCAGCAGCATCCAGCCCCTTCTCATTATGTGCACAACGCTGTGATTAATCCATTAGTTCCCCTCCCAGTGTTCAGCATATCTTGTCCAAATACATGACCGTTCTTGCTGCTAAAAGCTATTAAGCCTTTCAGCTGTCTGCACGTAGAGATGTTCTTATATAGTGCCTGGGTTGACGTAAATATCTTATAGATACTTGTTGAAAAGCTCTGTGGAAGGACATTGAGCAGAGAGAAGCACTCAGTAGCAAAAGCCAGGAAATGCAGAGTCGAGATTGACACTCCCTTCTTAGCTTTGCTTCCTGGCTTTTGTTGGTTTGCGTCAGAACCATAGCTTTGTTTTAAATAGAACCTTGTATATCAATCAATTCTGGAGGCACTGCCCCAGGATATTTGCAATAATATTTTTGATATAGCATTGTTATCAGCGTGGTGGTACTTTGGGGCCAGTGGCTCTCAGAAACCCTTACTTAGTCTCATGGGGATTCTCCATAATCTGTTACTGCTGTACTTGCAAGTTAAATTGGAAAGATAACAAGAGCGGGGATATGCTTCAAAGCCAGCTTCCTTCAGGTACTGAGCAGCATGTAGTTGTGCATGCAGGACATCGGGGCCCAGGAAATATCCTCACATCAGATCAGGCAGATCTTGCAGTTTCCTTTTCACAACCTGGTAACAAAACAAAGCCAGTAAAAGTGGCATGCAAATATGCTTTAAACTGTGTTCTGCTTTTGTGTTAACATGAATTGGGCAATCAGTATAATCACTTCCAAGCTGAAGACATTTGGGAACTTGCAGTTCAGCTTTTTGTGCCTCTGCCTTGGTCTGATTTCTCCCTCTCAGAGGTGACTTTAAAGGGGATCTTGTTCAATCTATTAATCCAGCATTGTAGGATGAATATTTAGTAGTCATATATTGTGGAAGAGGAAGAGATCTCAGTTGTGGTTTAGTTTAGGTCAGAGGAAATTCCTTGCTGGCCAAAGGTTGTATAAGATGCAAAAGAAGAGTAGCACATAAGCCAAAACAGTAAATAAATAGAATAAAATGAAGCACAGAATCCTGCATTATGCCAACTGCCGTATGTTCTTCAGTGTATGGAGCACTTGCTTTGGGAAAAAAACGGTCAATGCAGAGCAAATTTGACTGTGACTCTGAAGTTGGAACTTTGCATTTCACGCCCGTACACTATTTTAATTGTTCAGCCACCACGTCTGCTGCCAAGTTTGGTTTATAACCTAACTAAAGGGGACTAAACGAGGGAGAGTGACAATGAAGTAACCACTTTGCATGAAATTGGGGCCAAGGTTCTCTTCTTTCCACCAATTTCAGGGCAGTAGCTTATTAGAATTGTGTGTGCCCTTTGATCTGCATTTTCATGGGATTATTTTCACATTTGCCTGTCGCACCTTCTCATGGATAACTCTACAAACCCCTTCCTTTCCCTCCAAACCCTATTCTTGTGTGTGCTTGTTGGTTTGAAACCCTGGGACATTTTAGCTACCTTCAGTAATAGCGCTCGACTTGTCCCCCCTGTTCCTCCAGGAAAGGAAGTTCTTCAAAGGCTTCTTTGGAAAAGTAAGTTTAATGCCTCATTTGTGCTTGCACTATAAGGAGTTACATCCCTGGTATAGCACTGCTGTAAAATCAGGGCGTTGAGAATCCCTTAATCTATTTCAGAATATTTACTTCTAAAATCCATTTCTTCCCAGACTTGGAAATCTATGGATTAAATAAAGAATATGGTTAAAAAGGTGACCTGAAACAGAAACCGAACTTCATATGGACTGTGTCAGAAATGCAGCGTTCCAGAATGATTTGGTCTTCCTGAAAAAAATGTGACTTTTTATTTTGTTCCCTTTAAATCCCTTAAACTTGTGCCAGCCGACATCACGTAGACAAACACCTATGGAACAGTTGGGGTCTGTGCTTGTAAGCACTGCTGGATTGTTGGCCACCTTGCACCACAAGCTTGCCCAACTGTTAGTGTGGGGAGAAGGCAGTGAGCCTACGCCTACCATCTCCTAAACCTTTCTTTTTTGAGCATGGTCCGGATTCAAAGGTACATGAAGATGAGACCAGGCATTTACCTGCTATTTGTTTTTCTAATTGCAGTTCTCTTGTATAGGAGAAAGCTTTTCTGCTCGCTGTTGCTCTTGTTTTCCTGAGGACAGTGTTGCAAAAGGAAGCAATTGTTTGTCCTTACTAAGTGCTGTACTGGAGACTGGATTGGGGTGGGTTTTGTTGTTGTTTTTCATTCCTGCTGTCTGCATCTCCATAAGACAGTGTTGGTCAACCTCTAAGAAAACCTCCTTTGCTTCCCATCTGTTGACTGCTTCTGCATTTAAAATTCCTGTAAAACCCTTCCTATGGAATAAATTTAAGATGCTGCTTTTCAGGGATCTTGTTACATGCTGAATCTTGGTTTAAATAGAAACTAACAAGTTTGTAACTTGCATCACAGAATCTTTCAGAGCAGATGATTTTCTGGTCACACATTTGTCTTGGCTTTACTTAAGGAGTAAATGAAGCTTTTTCAGCTGCACCTGTGTCACTTCACACTCACATTGTAGTGCATGTCGTAGAGGAGCAGCTATTTCCCCAGTTCAACTTTCTTCCCGTGATGTTGGAAAGCTCACCAGTGAGGTGAGTGTAGTAATAGTGAAGAAAGAAGCTCTTTTTGTAGGGTCAAAATGCTGTACGTAGGGGATCTGCCAGATTAATCACATCATTCCTATGTATAAATGAATTAAAGGCCGGAATCTACAAAGGTTGGAGTGAAACGTGTTATTTGCTGTGCAATATTCTAAGTGTTTCTTGGAATTTGTTTAAAGCCAACAGGAAAGACCCACCTCAACCTAATCAAAATGATATGTTAGTTTTCTTTTTCCTTATTGGCGTTCATCTATGCCTGTAGGAAGGGCACTCGGGCAGAATGAGGCACATTTGGAGTATTTCTGTGCTAGTGCTTGCAGCATGAGGAACAGTCAAGAGAAGCTAGAAGCCTTCGGTCTTTCCCAGAGTGAAATGACAGTGACAGGGATAGGCAGGGCAGGCAGAGTGGGGTGCTGTGTGTGAGGGAAGGGCCGGGCTGTACAGAGCTCACAGCTGACAGTGAGTTGTCCCAGGTTTCCAAAAGTGCAAGAAAGAAGACTCTGGAAATTACAGCTCTGTCAGTGTCAGTCGAGTGCCTGGCAAAATGTTGGAAGTTATTGTTTGAGGAGTTACTGAAAAACACCTCAAGGACAGTGCAGTCATTGGTCACAGCTAACACGAATTCATGAAGGGAAAGGTCTGTTTAATGAACTCTTATCTCCTTTTTATGACAACATCACCCACCCAGCTGACCAAAGGAAGCTCGTTAATGTAATTTTTCTGGATTTCAGCATTGCTTCTTGTTTCTTACAGTGTCATTCTGGACAAAATGTCCAACATACATCTAGATAAAATGTAATGCAGTGGGTGAACTGTTGGCTGACAGGTTGGATTCATAGGGTTATAGTAAACAGAGTTGCATCAGACTGTCAGCCGGTCAGTTGTGGAGATCCTCAGGGCTCCATTTTAGGGCTGATTCTCTTTGATGTTCTTATCAATGACTTTGGATATAGGATTTGAAGATATACTAAGGAGGCTTGCAGGTAGCACTTAACTGGGGAGAACTGATGACTCCTTCAAGGGCAGAGAGATCTTGACATATTAGAGGACTGAGCAGTCACCAACCTTATGAAGTACAAGCAGGTCCTGGATTCTGCACCTGGGATGAGGCAACCCTGGCTGCGTGTAGAACTTGGCAGACTAGGGGCTGAAGAGTGGCTCTTTGGAAAGGATTCTGAGGGTTCTGGCTGATGACAAGTTGAATGTGGGTCAGTAGCACGCCCTGGTAGCCAAAGATGGTGAAGGATCTATAGAGAAAGCTGTATGAGAGGAAGCTGATGTCCTTTGGTTTGCTCAGCCCAGAGCAGAAGAGCTGAGGGGAGCCCTCATGGCAGCCTGCAGCTCCTTGCAGGGAGTGGAAGGGCAGTGCTGAGCTCTGCTGTCTGATGACAGCAACAGGGCCTGAGGGAATGGAGCTGTGTCAGAGAAGGGGCATCTGGCAGATGGGGACAGGTTCTGCACTGGAGGGTGGTCAGGTGTGGAACAGAATCCCAAGGGCAGTGGGCACGGCCCTGAGCTGCTGCAGTTCAAGGAGTGTTTGGACAGCACTCTGAGAAGCAGGGTTTGAATTTTGGTTGGTCCCACGTGGAGCCAGGAGTTGGATTCAGTGACACTTCTGGTTTCCTTCCACTGCAGATGTTCTGAGCTTCCATGGTATACCAGCTACCCCGTTACATTTGCACAGCTTTTTAATGAACTGCAATACTTTGTTTCAGCCTTGTAGTTTTGCTTTCCTTTTTATTATCATGTTTTGCTGAAAAAGACTTGCTTCTGCTTCAGCCAGCAAAGGTTTGCTAGTTAGCACTGAGAGTACTGCAATCCATGGTATTTAAATGCCCCTGCAATGTTTGTAATTTCTCCCTGGATATCTTGTTTTGGGGTTAATGTATCATTCCAGACCAGAGTTGTTTTAACTTGCTACTTGTTTTCAGCTTGTTTTCACTGTCTGTCTAGACAGGTTTGCGTCTTTCCCTGTTCGTTTTTTCTTTTTCCTCCCCTAGAAAGGTAAATCTGACTTATTTGTGTCAGGAAATGTTCTAGTGCTTAGTCACGGCCTGACATTGAAAATGCTTCAGCTTCAAGTAAAAACGAGATGTCTGTTGCTAGCTCCAGGTTAGGCTTTTGCTGGTTTATGTTGTTTACGGAATGCAACTGAATCAACTGCCTTTTTGAGCAGCTCTGCATATTTTAATACTAAGCCTTTTGTGTGTTAATGAATAGTAGTACAGGTCTTTCTCATCTTTTGCTTCTATCAGATGCGTGTATTTCTCATTCTCTGAGAAGAAGATTATGTTCTTGTACGTCTCAGGCTCCAGATACATCTTACAGTTGTTTGTAATGCCCTGAAAAGAGTAAAAGAGGCAGATACTGAGAAACCTGCAATCAGCTGAAAGACTGGAAACAATTCAGAAGTATTTAAAAGTGCAGTGTTATGCAACATTCATTCTGTTGGGCTGCCTTTAAACCTTTACTTTCCACCTTTTGGTACAGTTGTTACATAATTCCATGTTGCCATCACTTCTAAAGGCCCGGTCAGCAGGACCAGCACTGTTGCTCAGAAGAGATGTATTTCAGCTTCAATCAACTTCATTTTCTTTTCTGTGATGCCTGTGTTGAGGACACCTGCTTTTGTCTGAGCGGTTTCCCATGTGTTTTGTTTTCAGCCTTGCCTTCTGTTCTCCAGGGTGCCTCACCTGCCCTCCAGGAGGCTTCTGAGGACTCTGAAATGAGTCAGGAGAACAAGTGTTGTGCTGGAGCAGATTACCAGCCTCCTAGAAAGTGCTAAGAAGTGCTTTCTGTCACGGCTGATTCACACCGACAAATCGGGCTCCTGGGAGTCGGTGCCATGAGTGGCTCCCCTCCAGCAGTGTCGTCATCCAAGAACTCTTGAACGTGAAGACAAGCTACTGATAGAGAAGTCTGGAGGAGTCCCTAAGTAGTAGAATTTAAGACCACTCTATTGCAGTGGATGCCATCAATTTGCTTTAAGTGTTTTTTGTTTGAAGTCACTTCTGTCTGCCAGACACTGTGATCCTGCATCGGAGATCGCTTTGTATGCAGTAATTTTACTGTCCGCTGTATGTCAGGAGTGAAAATGGATTCTACTTCCTAATCACGATATACTTGGCAATACCCAACCTATAGTAGAGTAGTGTGTTGATTTGTGTAGCTGATATGGACTTATTTGGTGACATTATGTCTGTTGTGGGGATAGATAAAATGAGGATTCGAGAGATAAAAGAATTGTATGTTTCCCAATGGAAGTAGCCATGAGTTTGGGATACAGACTGTAAGAACTTACATATTCTGAGCATTACATCCATAATAAATCTAGAAGTAAGGACTGGGAGATAGCTGTGTTTTGTTTTGCTCTTAGAGTAGCAAACTTGTATTAGGTTATCGTAGAATCATAGAATTACTCAGGTTGGAAAAGACCTCAAAGATCATCAAGTCCAACTGCAGCCTAACCATAGTACCCTAATTCTAACGACCCTCTGCTAAATCATATCTCTGAGCACCACATCCAAACGGCTCTTAAACACATCCAGGGATGGCGACTCAACCACCATTCCAGTGTTTAACTACCCTTTCTGTAAAGAAGTGTTTCCTCAAATCCAACCTAAACTTACCTTGGCACAACTTGAGGCCATTTCTCCCCATCCTGTCACTTGTCACCAGTGAGAAGAGACTGCCCCGCTCTCACTGTAAACACCTTTCAGGTACTGGAAGACGGTGATAAGGTCTCCCCTCAGCCTCCTTTTCCCCAGACTAAACAGCCCCAGCTTCCTTAGCCTCTTCTCATAGGGCTGATTTTCCAAGTCCTTCACAAGCCTCATTGCCCTTCTCTGGACCTGCTCCAGTACCTCCATGTCCTTTTTGTGCTGAGGTGCCCAAAACTGGACACAGTACTCAAGGTGAGGCCTCACCAAAGCTGAGTACAGGGGCAGGATGACTTCCTTAGTCCTGTGCAACACACCATTCCTAATACAAGCCAGGATGCCATTGGCTTTCTTGGCCATCTGGGCACACTGCTGGCTCATATTCAGCCAACTGTCCATCAGTACACCAAGGTCCCTTCCCATCATGAAGCTTTCTCATAAAAATCTTACTTGAGGAAGCTGACTTGTCCAGTGGGATATTCAGCTCTTCAGCCTTTTATTTTTGCTCCGAGGTTCTGTGGTTTAAAATATCAGATGAGAACCAGCTCTGCTGAACTTCAGCACTGCTTTACAAAGTACCAACCTGAGTTAAACCCACGCTGATTAATACAAACTTCAGGAACCAGTCAACATTTGACTACAGAAACAAGGTTGTTGTGGTTTGCTGGAAAAAGAAACGTCCTAGATTCTATAATGATAGTCTAAAGCAAGCAGCTACCCACAGGTGTTGCCTTCTCTTCATTTTCCTTATTTGCTTGAAGTGAAGGTTTTAAGACTGCTAGTGGCTTTTAAGAAACTGGCACTCCTTCAGAATGTTCGAGACAAATCTCTCCAAGCCAGCTCTTGCTGGGATTGATAGGGATTTCTAGGCCGTGAAAGCTAAGTGGGCATTGAGAAGATAGAATGTATTTTGTGTGCATTCATATTTACTTCCTTTTAAGACCAAAACAAGCAGCTTTTAAATGCTGCAGTATTTTTTAATGCACATGACAGTAACTTTGAGTCCATCTTCCTATGTGAAGAATGCTTTTTCCATTAGGCATTCCAGAAGGTTTTTCTTCAGTCCTTCAGGGATATTGAACAGGCTGGATGGGTTCCTACAAACTTGCTTCCGCCAGCGCTTCAGTAGCTTGCTTTCATACTGTGCTTATTTTTGTTCTCTTCTCCTTTACTCGCTGTTCTGTACAAGTCAGTGCTGTTCTCTGGTCTCACCAAGCATTCTGAGAGTGCTCTGGTTGTCATCGCTGCTTCAGAAATTGGGACAGATAGTTCCTCCCCCAAAACCAGCACAAGTGCTGCCAGGCTGGTTTTCTTCACGCTTTCTGACTTCTCTGAGAGTGAAACTGATGTGATACAGCAGGTGGCTTATCAGTCCGAGATAAAAAATACACTTCATCCTTACAATGTTAAAAGCAGAGTTGCTAATTTGGAACACGCAGTAGCTTATGCCAGAATGTGTCCTTGCTCAGATACTTGCCATATGAATATAAATTATATACATCTGTACCGAGTTATTAAAAATGAAATGCAGTCCTTGCACAAAGCCATGAGCTGATACACCCCACTCCACCTCCCATCTTTTGTTGCCTACAGCAGCCGCAAAGTGTGTGAACACCGTGCTTCTGCAAAGCTGTGGGGAGAGTAGCCTCTGAGGTAAAAGTACAGGAGTCTGAGGAGTACATTAGAAATAGTGTGTTGGGTTGTCTTGTGGTAGTACTCGTAAAATTATGGTGATGTTGCACCTGTTTTGTTTGATTGGTTTTATTTCAGAAGAATATTGTCTTGTGTGCATACTGTTTTCTGCAACCCTCCTTTGAAAAGCAAACAGCTCAGAAAGAACCTGCAGTTGACATGGCTCCCAGAGCCTTCCTGTGTTTCCCACTTTTGCTGACCCTCAGCTCGTGGCAGCTGAAAGGTTCCACAGTCTCATCTTGGAGGAAAGCCATGGCGCTCCCCTGCTGCTGCACTCTGCTGCACAGTGCTTGTCAAGCTACAGTCGAATGGTTAACGTATCGTATTCGTCTGCCTCTCTTCCAGTGTGGGGCATTTTGCTCTTAGCAGATCTGTAGGATGTGTTTAGATGGTCAGTCTTAGCGTTAAGCCTGTAACGCCATAACCAATGACTTCTGGGTGCTTTTAACACTGGTTTAAGGTGATGCCATGATTCTGCCACGTGACTATTGGGGCTGAGGGTGGTGAGGGTGGTGGAAATACCAGGTAAGAATTTTCTTGCATTTAAACTTGTGCTCAGGAAGCTACCTGGGGTGTAACTCCTTATGAATCAGTGTTATCTGACTCTTTGGTGGAATTCTTCACCCACTTGGTCAGTCTTGAATTCTTTACTGTACATGGATGCACACCCTATTTATGACTCTACCTGTTCTGTGCCCTCTCCCCATGCCCATGATATGCTCTCTCTGGAATACTGGCTTTGGCTTGGTTCTCTGAGTGTTTTGCAACTTGGATTGAGATATCTGGCTTTGGGCACCTTACTGAACGTGGACTTCATCTACGCTTCATGTTGTGATTCTTGGAAAGGGGGAATGGGTGCAGTGTGACGCTGTTAACAGAAAGCGGGTGGGTTTTGTTCTTATTTCTTTTTTCTTTCTTTTCTGAAAGACTGGGAAGAAGGCGGTTAAAGCGGTTCTGTGGGTATCGGCGGACGGACTCCGAGTTGTCGATGAGAAAACAAAGGTTAGATTTCCATTAACTAAAGTTCAGAGTTTCTCTATAATAAAACACATGTCCTAATTTTAACCAGACTCAAATCTCTATCTTAATGTAAATGTTGGTATCTGGAAGAAAGATTTAAGCATCTAGTTGGTTTAATCATTTCTTCCTTGGAAAACGTATGTATGCTTATTTCTCTTTATTAATGCCACAGTACTTGATAAACTGAGACAGGTTAGCATGAGTGTGGGGCTGCCTTTGGTCCATTTGCCAGAAGAGCCATCGTTTCCCAACAAGTTCTGCTGACGTTGAAGTCGCAGCGTCCCCTTGACTTTTGTCCTGCATGACTGCAGAGGGATGCAAGAGTAGCACATGGGAAAACTGACATTAATCGGTGTGGATTCCAGTGCATCCAAATCCCAGAATGGGTCTGAATGAATGAAAGCTGGCTTCCAAAAACATGGCAGAGGGAATACAAAGAAGGTCATTTCCCTTAAACATCTTAAAATTCCTTCAAACTTAAGATGAGCAGCTGCTGGGTATCAGGTTCTGTAATTGGAAGCTGTTGGTCTCAAATGGAAGGCAGGTGTATTCCTGGCTTCCTTCTGGGCTGTTTTACAATGTTTTATTGTGAAATAGCGCAGTGCGTAGGTAAAAGCAAACAGTTTGTGTGTTCAGCTGGATGTGGGCAATTAGAAGTGAGAGCTTAATGCTTATCTCTATAACATTACCTGCATTTTAGAAGATGCCACAGCTAGCAGAACAGTTTTTAGTGTAATTACATAAAATGAATTTATCTTCATGTGACCTAATGCTTATCTTGTTGACCTAAAAATTGATTTCTGCACGCCAGCACTGAGGAGCAGGTACAGAAAATGTCCCTCTGCAGTGTGGTAGCGTGATGAATAACTGCTGTGGGGGTCGGCACCTCCAGGGCTGTTGTTGGGGCGTGCTTTGTCAGCGCTGAAGTTGCCCTCCATAAGAATTCAGTATTTAATACACGCATTAAGCTGCAGGTGAATTCAGTCTGCTGGTTGCACTAAAAAGGCTAATATGTATATGCTTGCACATGTAGAAATGCATTGAACGTGCATTATTGAATCATACATACATATGATTCAACATACATACATACATACACTAAAATGAATTGTAATAACTTTCGCAGACCGTAGAGGTATGGAAAGGAATGGTGCTTAAAAAGGGAATGTGATGTTGCCTCCTGGTGGTCGAACACAGCAGCACAGGTGCCAAGGAGCAGACACCAATTGAAACATATTCCGAAAAACATCAGGGGAAGGAAAGTGCAGAGGGCAGTGCAGTTATTGAACTGTACCGCCTCCTTTTTAGGAGCACCTCTCCCACCGTCTGTAGAGACAGATTGGGGTGTTTGATAGCACCAGCGCCACTGGTGCTTTTCTATTCCATCTTTGCATCGCTTGGTGCCACGCGAGCTCTTTCTTTTTTGTGCAGCAGCTGCTAAGTGTCTTCACACGAGCAGACTTCTTCACAATAAAGATTCTTTGATTGCTAGACTGCAGTGAAAATAAAACCCACATTCCCTTTTTCACCACGCTAAGTCCATAGTCTAGAGCAGAGATGTTCGGGATTGCTCGTGGCCCTGAATTCGGAACTGGCCGCCTTGTCTGGCTTCTGCCAGGGATGGCTGGTGGAAGGTGGCGGCTGTTCTTTTTGTTTCACACTGGGAATGGTTTCTGAATGGCAAATGGACTTGGTAGAGAATTGCAGCCAAATCAGCTTTTCTTCTTTGTAGCACGGTGCATCCTGCAGAATGATTTGTGCATTTGTTTCTCCACGTTTCCTCACGTTTTTTTCTCTTTCTTTTCTTTTTCGGTTGCCTGGAATGGATTCTTTCCCCCCCAGGACCTCATAGTTGATCAGACAATAGAGAAGGTTTCTTTCTGCGCGCCAGACAGGAACTTTGACCGGGCGTTTTCATACATCTGCCGAGACGGCACCACCAGGCGCTGGATATGCCACTGCTTCATGGCTGTGAAGGACACGGTGAGTGCCTTGCGAGGGCTGCCCAGCTCCTCTTGCTTCCACCTGGGAGTTACGCTGAGAAAATGTAACTACACAGAACACTGCGGTGCGCTTAAACTTCAGCTAAAATACTCCTCCTTCCATAAAAACTACCTTAGTTCTAGTTCTGTATGTCGGAATTATTTGCCATCCCTCTCTGCTGTCTCCTTGTGCAGAGAAGCAGTGCGCAGTGTGGTGTGTAAGTGGAATGCAGTCAGCCTCTGATATGGGTAGCAGAAGGGAACCACTCTTCTAAGAATAGACAGAAGATATTCTCATCTGAAAACGTATACAGCCAAAAACTGGAACAGCAGTGACAGTTTTTCCAGGATAAGATCATAGCGAATAGGGTATGAATAGCAGGCTGGGTATGAATGTAGCCTCTTGTATGCAAATGCTGTCTTGAATGGAAAGTCATCTGAGTGCTGAGGGATGGAGCTAGAATGAATTACATCAGGATCCTGTTTGCTTCTAAATGTTAAAGATATTTTTGCAGTGGAAGGTTTGTAATCATGTCTTTTCTGTCGGCCTTGCTTTGTCGACCTAAGTCATGTAACTCCCTGATCCAGCCTTCTCCCCTTGTGGCTTTTTGTTGAATCCTGCCTATGTATTACACAATGCAAATCCATTGAGATAACTGCATGTAGCTGTGTGTTCAAAGCAATCACATTTGTTAATTGATCGTGTTTCCTTAAAGAGAAACAGTGATGTTGAGCATTCCCATTTAAACTCATGTCAGAGCTGCGTTCTGCTGTTTGCGGGTCAGTTCATTTACCAGTGATAACAGATGAGTTGAGCTGCTGTAATAATAGCACTTGTGACTCAGCTGCAGCCTCCAGATGAGCTGGAGTGCCAGACTTCCTCTGACTTGAACTTCACTTCCTCAGTGCAGTCACTGGGCAGTGGATCCTTTTGACCTCACTGGCTGATAGTGGAAGTGCCTTCTGGAGGGCACTCAGTACTGATTTGTGCGTTTGGTCAGAGCCATTAAGAGCCATTAGTTGGCAGCTCTGCTTTTAAATTTCACATTTGCACACAACGGTAACTGCCTTCCTGTGTGCTCTCTTCCATTTGAGAATAGCACTGTTCTATCCCTTGGGATTTAAACCTAAGATGGCTCCACAAGCACTTTCTTCCTGCACAAATGCATCCAGAGAAGAGGAGGGAGCAGTGCCAGTGCGTTATCACATTGCTATCGTAGTAGCAGTTAAGCTAAACAGATGGACAGTCTTTCATTTCTGGACGGCCTTCATGCTTGTACAGTGATAGTTGTGACCCTTTATGTGTCAGGTTTAGTTTTAGAGCTATACAAAGAGGCCAATTACAGTAGTTCTTTTTAATGTCTTAATTAGAGTCCTCTTGTAAAGGTGTTATCGGTTTGCAGTGCTTGAAGTACAGGGACGCTTCTGTTCCAGTCACCGTATGATGCAGTGTTGTCTTGTGCAGGGGGAAAGGCTGAGTCATGCCGTGGGCTGTGCGTTCGCAGCGTGCCTGGAGCGAAAGCAGAAGCGAGAGAAGGAGTGCGGAGTCACTGCCACCTTTGATGCCAGCAGAACCACATTCACTAGAGAGGGGTCATTCAGGGTCACTACAGCTACTGAACAAGCAGAAAGAGAGGAAGTTATGAGACAGATGCCGGATGCTAAAGGTAAGGGGTGCAACTTACACCATCATCCACAGTGAGCAGAATCAGCACTGGGATTGAAGTGGAGCTCCAGCAGGGATTGCAGCTTAACATCCGTCCAGAATTCCCTCTCTTGAACCTTGTCACATACAAATCATATTGCCAGGTGCCTGTCGCTTTGCAAGATGAAAAATGCTCCCAGATTCTTATATATATATATGCTTATAGGGTATTTTTCCCTTAAGAAAAAGTACAAGGGGGCTTTATGCGTGAAAGCAGCTGGACAGAGCTGCTCCTGCTCTGCTGCGTCAGCCTGCTTGATGGTAGGGAACATCACGGGCACCACAGTAAAACAAAAGGCCTTATTAGAAACACGTTACTAAAAATGTCAGCAGACTGCCAGACTCAAGCAGTCCTTTCTGTAACCCAAAGACTATTGTAAATGAACAGAAAATTGAGTGTTTTTCTTACAAAGCAGTGCAGTTTTCTTTTGATTTTTAAGGCGGGTGATGGAGTTTACATACAGGTACGTTGCAGGAGGGAAGAGGAGGGCAATCGGTGTGCTTGCTAACAATTGAAAAACCAACAGCAACCACCTGAAGGCACCTTGTATTCAGAAATGGTAACTGGCCGATTGGTGAGGAGTGGCTTTTACTGCTTGGCCGTTTAAAACTTGGAAGTGTTCTCAAATTCAGTTGAAAGTGGAACTTCTTACCTGGTTTTGTTACCAGAGATAGCATTGTACAGCTAGCAAAAAGATAAGCGTTACAGATATTACCCACAGCTCTCCTCACAGCAACGTTGGGCTTTTCTTTCAGAGTCCCACAGCAAGTTTTGTACCGCCACTCTTGTAAAACTTTAATCTCCGTTTTCATCATCCATCTGCTTGTTCCCATACGTTAGTTTTAGAATGTGTTAAATGAAGCTTAAACACGGCGCCTTTGTTACTTGAGGGCATGAGTCAAAGTCTTGACTCAATGAAGGTGTGTGAAATCCTTTCCAAGAAAGACTGATTAGAAAAGTTTCACTTGAACGAGCAGCTGCAGCTCCTGGGTACTGAAGCTTGCAAGACAACATAATTAGTTCCTCTGATGGTTCCAGCTCCTCAAAGATGCCTACTGTGAGCCTTCTTTTTCCTGACTAGCAGTTATTTTGTTGATGCATCAACCAAAAAATAGTCCCTGTTTTTAGTATGAAGTTTGGAAAGTCTTCAGGATGCGGCTGGTGCCCGGCAAGGCCTGTCAGCTCAGGGTCAGGCCCTGCCTTGCAGCACGCTTCCATCTCTGCAGTGCTTTCCCTGGAGTTGCTGGGGAGCTGCTGCTTGAGCACTGAATGCTGCCTAACCTGTTAAGCGCACGCTCTGTCCTGCTGGAGCCTGTGTGGGCTGTTTGGCTGCTGCTTCTGCAGGAATGGGGAGAAGGGGGAGAACTTTTAAAGGAGGTCCAGAAGCCGTTCTGTTCCCTGCAGCTGCTCAGCTGTACCGCACTCATTAACTGTGAACAGTCAGTAGTAGTAGTTTGGCCTTGATCTGTTTTTATAGTTATGTGGGAGGCAAAGTAAAGGTCTCAGACACACAGCACACTTTTCAGTCTTAATCATAAATGAATTGCGGGTGTTTCCAGAGCAGTGTTCTCAGGAACTGCAAGAAAAGCTACATACATATAAGGCCATCATTTCTATGAGGCAGCTGGCCTTCACAAGCTGCGCTCTGGGGGCTGGGTGTATGTAAAGTGGTGTGTGTGGTGAAGACTACGAAAGGAGAAAGAAAAGATTTTTCTGCAGTGGTGTTAGAAACCTTTTTGCCAGAAGAGTACTGGCTGTGCAGTTTTTCCTTACAGAACACACAGGAGTAAGGGGCAGGCAGCTGAAAAAACACTGCTTTACTCTTCTAACCTCACCCTGTTTCCTCCGACAGCTGAAACAGAAGTGAAGACAGCAGCACCAGGTGCTGCCCCAGCTACTACTGCTCCCTCTCCTGGCTCACCAGCTTCTCCTACTGCTGAAGTCACTGCCTCTGTGGAGAAGGAAATGAGCAACCCCCACGCTATCCCTCGGAGGCACGCCCCTATAGAACAGCTTGCCAGGCAAGGCTCTTTCAGGGGCTTCCCCGCCCTTAGTCAAAAGATGTCTCCTTTTAAGCGCCAGCTGTCCTTGCGAATAAATGAACTGCCTTCAACAGTGCAAAGGAAGACAGATTTCCCCATGAAAAACTCAGGTAAAGCCAAATGGTGAAACATTACCTTAAGTTGCCTCTTCCTCCTTTCCTTGTCTGTGACTTCCAATAATGCAGCAAATTCTTCTTCCCTCCCCACGTGAATTATTTCTGACAAGCTTACATCAGCAGGTCAGCAAATTTCTACTTCTGGAATATGCAAGAATTTCAAATGCAGTATTGATAAGCAGAAGATAATCAGCTGTAATAATTGAAGTGTGCAGGAACAAGTGGTGCTGTATCAGTAGGTTCCGCTCTTCCCTCTGAGCCACTGATCCAGGCCCTCTGCTTAATGCAAGGGCATCTAGAGAGTCAAACCTTGTCAAGGTTTTGCAGTGTGGGATCACTTGACATTTTTCTGCAGTCTGTGCTTCTGCCCTTCTGAATTCTTCTGTTTGAGAGGAATGAAGCTGCTTTTCAGCTTTGGTTAAAGGAAACGTTACTGTTTGGGCAGTACAACTGCCTGTGTCAGTAGTGAGCGGTACGGTTTTCAGATGGCAGAGTTGTGGTTTTGTAGTCATCCCAAAGTAAACATCTGGGCCGATGAGTACCTTGCATATCATTCTAGGATGCCTTGAGCTACGTTATCCTGCACAACAGCTGTACTCTCAGTTGGCAGCAGAGCAAGCTTTAGGATTCTGAGTTTTAAAATTCAAATCTGTGTGGCAAGAAAGAAAACAGCAGCAATACGTAATCTGATTGAGCTTATGGTGCTTGTTTGGTGACCTGTGCTTTAAAACCAGCACGGAGTTATCAGTGTAACACTAACAGTGCTCTGCATGCTGGTGTGTAGCTCTTGTTGTGCTGCAGGGGCTGTGTTGGAATATTCCTCAATCAGTTACTGGGAATGCTCCCTCCTTACATTTTCCATATTGTCCTTGCCATATCCAGCCACTCTATTGTATTTATACTGTGTCTGTTTAATTATGCCTGCCCAAGTCAGTTCACTGCAGCGAGGAACTGGTGATCAGTACTTTGGAAGAGCAGTGCAAATGGAAATAATGAGCAGCTCTGGTCGCTCAGTAGTCTTACTCCAAGCAGTGCTTTATCTGCACTGTGCTGATGCTTGCCTTACAGCTGGGCCTCCATTTCACTCCAGCAAACAGCTTTTGTTTTTCATAATTTTAACATGGGCGTTGGGGCTTTCAGCTGCCACTGACCTGCAGTTAGCAACGTTCTGACTCCAGGCTTAACTTGCTGCTCTGTAGAGCTGGCAACACGTTTATCCTTCATCTGGTTCCTGTGGAAGTGCCTTGTTGGAAGAGCTGAACCTATCCAAACTATTTTCATTTCTCAAAATGCCAAATCCTTCATGTTTTTAGCACTTAATACAGAAAGATTTACAACTCTTAAAGCTATAGGAAAACCTTTTCTGAAATGAACATTCTCTTGCACTACCACAGAGAAGCGGCAATAACCGACTTGAAGCCTGGAACACTGGCCCTCTTGACTAAGTCACTAAAGGCTTCATGTTCGTTGTTACTGTCAGGTCTTCTATACCCGATTTAAAAGCCAAGCCATAAAAGCTGTCGTACACATCTGCAGTAGGAACGCCTAAGAGAGAAATATATTTCAGTTTCTGTGTGCCGTAGGCGTCATTTAACCAGTCTTGTTGGCATTGCAGTCCCAGAGGTGGAAGGGGAAGCGGACAGCATTAGTGCCCTGTGCTCACAGATCACCAGTGCGTTCAGCACGCCGTCGGAGGACCCTTTCTCTTCAGCGCCCATGACGAAACCTGTGACGGTGGTTGCCCCCCAGTCTCCTGCCTTTCAAGGTCTGTGATTTCTTTGCTTGCTGTGGTTGTGCTGGATGAGGCTTGAGTGCACATAATGTTGCTTTCCGGTGACATGTGGCCTTAATGTCTTGTGTAAGCCTTGTGTCAGTATTTTGGGATAATGCATCTTGTTTTGTTCATCCCGTCTGTTTAGTTTTTATGTGGTTTTGTTTTTAACAAGCTCACACACCTACCACACGATGGTTGCCTGTAAAAGGGACTGGCTTTGAGGTCGTGGCTGTTTTAGCCAGTCTGCCTCCTGGGCTGTAAAGATCTGAGCAGTGGTGTCACAGGAACCAAATCCTGCATGGGAAGGAGCCTTTGTGCCACCTGATTACCATTTTTCACACAAACTCCTGAGTAAGATGCGGAGGTGCCAACTGTAGCGCTCTCGGTAGCGCTAACCTTCACTCCACTGATGCAGTTTTATGCAAATAGTGTGGAAAAGAACCTCTCCTTGTTAAATGCAGTGATTATTTTGCATCCCAAATCTGGTGTTCTTTGGAATCTAAATTTAATCGTGCTGTAACTTCCTTCTGGTGAGCCATCCCTCTTTGCTATAAAAGCCCAACAAATTTAACGTTGGTTATCAGCGCTGACAATCTCATCAACTAAATAAAAATCCACCATCCCACAGCTGTTAACAAGAGTTGGCTCGGTGAGATGGAATTCATGTGCATCATCAACTGTCAGTCCAGGTTGGCTAATTTACGCAAACTGCTGTCATGTGGAAGTGTTCGAAGTTGTTGGATGTTAATGGTTATGACATTGCCCACTAATACTCCAGTCATGTGCATGCCTTGCATGAATTAATTGCACTGATGTTGTCTGCTCCCATTTTAGTTAATGGCACTGCCTCAGCCTTCTGTGTGCTTGCTGCTAAACCATCCCAAGCTGCTGTAGTGTCCACAGCTATGCCAGTTCGTGAAACCAATCCCTGGGCTCATGCTCCTGCTGCTAATACTGGAGCTGCAGCCATGGTCTCTGGTAAGACTGGAAGTAGATCCTGTGCATTGCTATGAGAGCTTGGATCAAAAGCGTAATTGAGCTCCTGAGCCGCCTGTCTGTGCCACTTGGTGAAAAGGGGAAGGAACAGGAACAAAAGCCGGAAGTAGCAGCCTTTTGCATAAACAGATGGAGGGAAGCTATGAGCTCGTAGGTTCTGGGTCTATAAGGTAGATGGTTTCTTATTTTGGCAGTGTTTTAGAAGAGCCGATGCTTTAAAAGGAAGCTCTTTTCACTAAAATAGTGCGTGTTTGAGGATGAAGGGATCTGTACATGTATGCCAGGTGGGTTTTGTGCATTGTTTCCAGTCAGAGATGAAGTAAGTTTGGTACTTATAAGCTTTAGAAATTAATTTCTTGTGTTTATTAAGTTTTAGTTTGAGCCTCCAGTTGTCCTTGTCCCATCCAGTGTAAAAACAACAGAGAACTGAGAGAGTTTTACCTAGCTGCGACAGTTAGGCTGAAGGAAGAGAGTTCTGAGCAGTTCTCCACTTCCTCAAAACACTGAATAACTGTTTTTCTCCTCGCATTGAAAAGCTGGTGAGGTCCTATAGGAAGGAATGAGAGTTTAAAAACCACAGGGAGAAAGAAGACTGTAGCGTTCAGCCAATGGAGGATGGTTTTGAAAGGGGGAGAGCAGTACACTGGATGCAAAAGGGCACTACAGCTATTAGTAGTGGTCTCAGCTGTGGAGGGAAGAGGCCTGGCTGCTGTTGAGCATCCTCCGGTCTGTCTCCCTGATAAAAGGGTGAGGAACAGAACCACTGATTACTTCCCTGTGCTTTCCTCCCCAGGCACTGAATGGAACAGCAGCACTCCAGGCACAGCCTCGCCAAGTCTCTTCCAAGGAAATCACAGACGTACTCCCTCGGAGGCAGACCGCTGGTTGGAAGAGGTCTCAAAGACTGTCCGTGCCCAGCAGCAGCCAGCGCCAGCCGCACAGCCGCCACTGCAGCCCCCTCCAGCCGCTTCCCAGGCAGCAGCTGCCTACCCCGTGAGCACCTTCATTGCGCCTCAGCCTGTGCCGGTTGGCGTGGTACCGCCCATGCAGCCGCCCTTTATTCCGGCTCAGCCCTACGCCGTAGCAAATGGGATGACCTACGCGGCAGCCCCAAGCGTACCTGTGGTGGGAATCACGCCTTCCCAGATGGTAGCCAACGTCTTTGGCACGGCGAGCCACACTCCGGCCGCCCATCCGCACCAGTCCCCCAGCCTCGTCAAACAGCAGACGTTCCCTCAGTACGAGGCTGGCAGCGCTACAGCCAGCCCTTTCTTCAATCCGCCTGCGCAGCACAATGGCTCTGCAGCTTTCAATGGCGTTGATGGTGGCAAGTGGGCTGCAGAGGACAAGCACCCCCAGCCTCCTCCCGCGGCCGCTCCGCAGGTAGACCCGTTTGAAGCACAGTGGGCAGCACTGGAGAGCAAGGCAAAGCAGCGCACGAATCCCTCCCCGACCAACCCCTTCTCGAGTGATTTACAGAAGACATTTGAGATTGAACTTTAAGCGGCCCCGTAGGTGGGTGGATAACTTGTACATTAGGCTAGAGGGATAAAGGGAGCAGAGGAGACTGTTTCTCATCCGTTTGCTTTGATAATCCCAAAGGTCCCTTCGAATGAAAATGGGTTAGAAAGAGGGAGCAATGATGGGGAAGGATATAAATGTACACAGAATTTCACACGCAGTTCTCAAAATGAACCCTGGAGCCACCTCGGTCTGCGTTCCCTCTTCACTTGGAAAGCTGGAAGTTACACAGCAGAGCCGGGCGCCCGGTCCTGCAGAAGCATCATGTATCTCAGAAAGGACGGCAGATCTCATACCTGCGACCTTCCGAGGCCCCGTGAGTCCTGGATGTTCCCCCTCAGGGAAAAAGCAGGGTTGGGGTGGGGGAAGTAAGGAGGGAGGTTGTCACCTGCTTAGCAGAAACCAGGTATGTGGAAAAAGTTGAGCTTCCATTTTGAGTAACAAAGTGAATATTATATGTAAAGACTAAAGTAAAGCCAAAATCTTTATTTTTATGCATTTAGAATATTTTAAATAGTGGATATTAAAAGATGTATGAGTTGTAAGTAATCTTGCCAAAGGTTTAAAAAAAAAGAAGGGGGGGTGAATGTAAGAAATTGTACATAAGATTGATTTATCTCCAATTCTTATTGTAAGTAACGCCGGGGGGTGGAAAAAGGGGCTCTAGCTTGTTCTTGTACCTGTTCATTGTAAGTAGCATATTGCAACAACAATCACAACCAGTAAGTCATTATGTTGTAGTTTTAAATAATGAAAATTAAGGAACAGTATTGTCATGGTCTGAAAACCATGGGGAAAATTAACTGTTTTTTTATTGGAATCAAGCTACATATTATATATATAGTACATCGGTTTTTTCTTTCATGTATTGCTGCAGTTCTCTT
This sequence comes from Excalfactoria chinensis, assembly GCF_039878825.1. Taxonomy (NCBI): domain Eukaryota; kingdom Metazoa; phylum Chordata; class Aves; order Galliformes; family Phasianidae; genus Excalfactoria; species Excalfactoria chinensis. Next base: position 31,883,918 of record NC_092829.1, on the reverse strand, counting down.
GTCTTAATCTATCGGTTCTAACACTACTGTGACAAACTTACTGTAACCATATCTAACGTCCCGGGGCTGCCCAGGAACCCATTTTCTGTTTGTCTGTCAGTAGATCTTAGAGGGTTTTTTTTTAACTTTTGTTTTTATTTTTTTGGCGGATTGTGAAACCTTGTGGTAAGGCTGCAGCTGCTCCAGGTTCTGCCTCTGGTGACTTGTGGAATCCATCTCATTTTAACTTTACTTTTAAACTTTGGCCTTACAAGCAAATGTAAGTTATATATATTTGTACTGATGATTTATAATCTGCTTTAACAGAAATAAATGTTGGTGGTAGAAGCACCGTCTGTGAAAGCTTTATTTCCCCTCTCCCCATTTGATTTTCAGGCTTTGCCCTTCTGTTTTGTACCCCACGTTATGTTACCTGGAACTTTAATACGGAATGTGCAAATATCCATTTGACCTGTAGCTATTTAGAGCTATAAAGATAAAAGGAGGGTTTTATGGAAAAAAGCGGTTTCTGGGTTTGCAATGCTGAATTTTCTAACGTTGAATGTTTACAAAGATGAAAACACAAACATTCCAAAAGAGGTGAAAGGAATACTCACTTGGGTTTTCTTTTCCTTTGCTATTAAAAGGAGTGAGGGTCCTAAGAGCTGCCTGGGATGACACCGTATTTTCACTCCTTTCTGTTCTCCCAGGAAGCTGATACCCATCCTGTCAGTGTGGTTGGTTCTTACTGCACGCTTATGTGCATGAAGTAGTGGTAGACACATTAAAAAATACTAAGTCAGACTTTGAACCTGAAAGGAGAGAAACGCTGCCTTGCATTGGCCCTAGCATTTAGGCCTGCCAGCAGTTTCCATTTCCAGGCAGGTTCTTTCTTACCTTAAGCATTCCTGTGTGGAGCACAGCACCAACAGTAATCCCCAGCACACTCTATGGTATTGGAGTTGGTATCTGTGCTTATTTGCTAGCTTTCTGAAGGTTAAATACTTAGTCATATATGCTTAGATATCTAATGCTTATAATGCTGTGCTGTACGCGATTGGATTTGTGGGTTTTGTGTCTATTTTTTCTTCTTCCTTTCTCCTACCAGTTCCTCAGTCTGTCAGAGCAGCACCCAGAGATCAGATGGAAATAAATAGCTACACCCTTCCTCTACCTGGGAGATGAAGGGGATAGAGATGACCTTCCTATGATGATTTGTTTAGAGAAGAAAACCGCTGTCTTGATTCTCAAATCAAATACAAGCATTTGCTCAGGAGGTTACGTGATACTACTCAGAAGAAAATTCTCTGCTTCCAAATAGGAAAATACAAACTGCTTTAGTTAACTGTTAGAGCCACAGCATGTATTTAAAGCAACGAACCGCCTTCAGATCCCATCCTTATTACCATGGTTACACATCTGAAAGGAGGTCAGGGAATAAATGAGAGAGAAAAAAAACAACAAAGTACCTTCAGTGTTAAAGTCCAGTCTGTCAGAACACAGGTGCCCACTACAGCTCTCACCAGGTTGGAGACAGAGCTCCCTGACCGTGCTGTGTCTGATCATACGGCCTAAATGAAAGCCGACTGCACATACTATTAGGAAACAGGGCCCCTGACACAAAGAAAGGGATGATATTACAGAAATGATGGCTTATTCTTGGAGAAAGGCATCTGAAATAGGCACCATCCACTTGAAACCACCCTCCTGGGGGGGCTCACAGCCCCTTGCTGCCCTCTGTGTCCGCCACATGGGACTGGAACTTACACAGCCTCTCATCAGTGCATGGTCTCAAAATGCAGAGTGATACCACATTGTAAAACATCCTGTACTAAAAAAGTGCCATTCTGCAGATTTATGTACAAACACAGAATTTACCTCAGTGGTTTGGTCCTTAAATAGTCAATGAGCACAACTTCACAACCCTAACTGTAATGTTCTGTGACTTACAGCAGAGGAAGTTTTTCCTAATTACCAAATTAAAAGTCTTTTGCTGCAAAATGAGGCTGTCTTTTCTAGCACAATCTATCACTGACCTCCATTTAAAAATAAAAGAAAAAAAAGAGCTTTTAAGCTGTCTGCAACCTCTTGCTCCTTTACTGGATTGCTTTTAGACAGTTCGGTTTGTTCACATCTTAAAGCACCATGTTCAGTACTGAAGCCACACCTGTGCCAAAGGGAGGGCAAGCATTAGGTTGGTAATTCTTATTTTTAGATGCAGCTGAACAGATTTACTGGATTTACTGATTTAGAGTTCAACCAGCTTTAGGCTGCCAAGCGTGGGGATTTACACCCACATATCATTGCTGCCCTGAGTGCAGGTTCTGGACTGAAGGAGAGTGGTGTGATCACAGTCCAGAATTAGCTTCCTTCCATAGAAGCCTTAAATTAGAGAAGCAGAAGTAGGAAAAAAGACATCTAAAAACAACACACTAGAAAAAAGCTGTCGCAAAAAACCAGTCCTTACTACCCACCTGCAAACATCAACATCAGCACTACACATCAGGAGACCGGCAAGGAAGTACATCCATACATCCAGTGAGTGGTGCTAATTAATACCAGCGATCGACCCAAGACTCAGAAGGTAGCGCAGAAAGAGGTTTTACAGGGCTAATGCTATGGAGAAACAATACCCAGGCTGTAGAAAAAACGGTTTTGCTGGAAGGTCTAATTCTGTTTTGAGATACTGAAGATGCCACGTGCCTTTGCTGGGTCAACAAAGCACCCCCCACTTACCATTCTCCACACATGCACATCAGAATCCCTGGGGATTTCTCTTTCAGTACCTCACGCATGCTAGCTGCCACTGTGCTCTGTGTTAGTCTGGACAGGAGGGATGCTTTTTAGCTGTAACTGCTTTGCCTCTGTATCTGGAAATCCCTATTTGTTAGCACATAACAGCAAGAATCAGCCCAGGCCACATGCAGACCCAGGTGTTTCTGGAGTTTACTGACAACACAGAAGATCACTGAGAAATTTATTCTAGCAAGACAAGTGTCCCTACACCTATATATGTGTGCATTTACTCTCCTCTCCAAGCTGATACCCAGTACAGTGCTACCAAGAGCCCGTATTTGCATTAAATTCAACAGCGTGGTTCTGGCTCTGGAAAAACCAAATGAACTTCATATTACTTCCCCAAGATTTTTAATCTGCATCATTTCTGAACATGCTATAGTGTTATTATGTTAACGATCCCTACCATTCAGAAAGGGCTAAACATATTCTTCCATTTTGTCCAAAGCTTTATGCAGTGTTGCTTCTGCATTCTAATCCAGAGCTGAATACATTCAAGTGGAAACCAAACTGACCCAAAGATAAATTCTACTTAGGAGCACTGGAATAAAACAGGTACAGTACATAGCTGCAGTAGGTGACATCACAGCTGCGTCCCTAGAGCTGGTAATCTTACAGGACCTGAATGCTAATTTGACATGTATCAAGCTGTTTGTCATGGCCAGATTCCTTTGCATTTAGAGGGAATGTGCTCCTCAGTCATTTAGAGAGGGCATTCCCAGTGCTACCTCCTGTGAAAAGCAGCAGCTACCATTATGTGGAGACATGGATGAGTTACTGCAAGGCATACGGGGGTCAGAGGAAAGAAGTTTGCAATAAACCTGAGGATGGTGGTTCTGCCACCTCTTGGCAATTATACCCTACACCATTAAATCCGCCCCCTTGAGCGTTCAAGCAGGGCAGAGCTCCCACAACAGTTTCATGCAGTAGAAGGACAGAGTTCAAAATTCCTGCCTTGTCACCTGTTGTTCCACGGGGCCTTGGCTGTGTCTGTCACCCACTGCGACGAGGAGGGCTGGTGTGTGGTTGGTAGCGGGAGCAGCTGGCGCAGCAGAAGCTGGCGTAGTACTCGTTACCACAGAGCTGGGCCTGCACAATCAGGCCACAGTTGGCAAGGTGCGGCTGGTCCACACATTCTCTGCTCAGGTCCGCAACGTGATTCACAGTTGCTGCAGCCAAGTAAAAGGTAAAGCCAGCTGAAAACACTGCTAGGGCTTGTCCCCAGGTTTATTTTCCCTCCCCAAAACCACAGTGGGTCCCTGTTTTCTCCATCCTTCCAGTTCTAAGGGGCATTGTTTAATTACATTCCAAATCAAGGACCAGAAAGAGAAACTGACAACTAATTTAGATAAAGAAAGAGAAGGCAGTTTCTGGGACTGATTCCCAGTGCCTTAGTGGGGGGCCGTTTCCACCACTCTGCTCTCACACCCACCCAAGAGGCTCCTGCTGCTCCCCGAAGCCTGGGACTGGTGGTGGATGGGTGCACAACATGCAGAAGTGGGGAGGACAAATTGTACTCACTGCTGGGCCTGCTCCTCAACACTTTCACCTCCGTGCTGGCACTGACAGAGTTGCTGCTGCTGTAGGCGCTGCATGTGTAGGATCCCTCGTCAGCCAACTGAACGTTGCTTATGGTCAGGCTTCCATCCTGGGAGAGGTGGATGTGGTGGCCATCTGCCCGCACTGGGACTCCATTTCTGTAGTGAAAAATGTTTTGTACCACTGTTCCCATTCTGGTAAATAAAGTAACTAAACTCTGTACAATTTGGAAACTGATGCTCCATGAAAGGGGTCGGTTAGTACCAATTCAGCACAAAGGAAGAAGTCTTCTTTCACCATAACCTGCCTCTACAATTATGTAGGAATATGAACCTGAGCAAATCTACATCCATTAGTCCACTGCCTCCGTGGGAGGTAGCGAGCTGTGTGCTCTGTATGTGGACTTTGTCCTTTCCAGTATGACACATTTTTGAGGTTTGAGGAACTAAAAGAAAAGCCACAGTGCCTTTCCCTCTCTCCAGGTTGTGGTCTGGCAGTCTTGTTTGGTTGGCACTGGTAGCTTATGCACACTGCTTGATGAACATATGGGGTAGTAAGTAGTGAGCAATGCAACCTTTTTCCCTTAAAAGCCTGTTTAAAAAAAAACGTTAAAATATCAGCAAGATCGTAACCGTTCTGTTCTTCCTGGAATACTCCGTGCATGGCAAGAAAACTGCCTGAACCATGAACTTCTTAGTTACCAAGGAAAGTAAACTTTGTTCACTGAGAAGAGCTTCATTCATAGTCTGATACTTCAATCACTTTGTTGACTCAAATACCAAACTTACATACGGAAGAATAGCTCTCTTTGTGAGACGGCTCACTTCATTCCAACCCCTCGGACCAGAGGGATTGAAACAATTGCCAATCCATGTCTATGGATCCTTCGCAAGAAAGCTCCAAAATGGAACTGATTATTTTCAAATGCAAAAAAAAAACCAACCAACCCCACACCAAACACACTACGTGCTTGGACATATTTGGTTTAACTATTAAAACGGCATGAGGAGAAGACAACTTCTCCCTTACTGTTACCAAAACACTGAATTGCCATTCACTTCCATCTGCCAATAAAGAGAGAGAACTGTCACATCGTGAAGCTAATAGGTGCTGTTATTGTTGGGGCTAAAATGTTCACTAGGGTTAGTCACAGAAAGTTTTCTAAAGACCAACCATAAGTCATCCACTGGTTACTCACTTTTGGTATTTTGTTGTCATTAGCTTGCTAGCGTGGAGCTCCTCTGAGCTCAGACAAGTCTTATCTTAAAGTTTGCCTTCCTGCTCATTTGACTGAAATGCAAACTTGGTGACCACTGCCCACACAGACTTTGCTGAGGATTTAGGTTAACCATCAGGTGGATTAGGAAAGGTTAGATGATGCCAGGTAGAGCTGTGAGCCACAGCTCTCTCCCTTGCCTAGTAGGCATCCTGCATTACTGCTTGGAGGAGAGTGATGAGGTTCAAGAACAGGCCAGACAGAAGTTTCACCTTGCTTTTGCTCACCTTGACCACCTTATATTCACATTGTTGCCAGTCACTGTGCAATGAAGTTGAGCAGTTTCTCCTTCAGATACTTTGATGCTTGGCAGAAGACCAGTAATCCTCAGCCCTCCTAAACCAGAAGGTAAACAGTTACTATCAAGAATACAATGCTAGGCTACCCCTGGTAGCAGAAGCTTCTAGGCCTTGAACCAGCATGTTTGGAACTACTGCAGCTATTGCTAAAGGAAACGTCTTATTTCCTAAGGGCTCTAGCCCAAGCCAGGGCAAGAAATGAGGTTTCAAAGGGTTTGTTTGTTTGTTTGTTTTTACCCTAGTTAGACAAAAGTACACTGCACAAAGAACTGCCTCTTTATTGCCTCCTGCTACTTCCACACCTGTTCCACATAAGAAATGAAAACCAAGAGACACTCTCATGCTAGCAGTCCCACCTCAGCTCTCTAGAGCACCGTGACCTACTACGTACATGAGATTACCATTGGGAAAATCAACTCACTCTTCCCTTACCCATAAGCTGCCCGTCAAACATTAGGTGTGAGGTAAAGAGGCACGGCCAGAGGAGAAACCCAGTCTGCCCCACCCTTCCTGTTCCACACTCCTGTGCACAGCCATGCAACACTGCTATACCCTCCTGGTACCTAGAGGTCGGAGCAGGACCTGGCGCTGATCCTGGTCACGTCCATTCGAGGCGATGCAGGTAAAGAAGCCGGCGTCCTCAGAGCTAACCCGGCTGATCACCAGGGCCCCATCTGACTGCTGTCTGTGTCTGAAAGACAAAACCAGAGACCTCCTCAGATTGTGTTTGAGCCATGATATGATTCCAGCCACCAGAAATGAATCTGAGCTTTATGCACAACTTCGCAGTAACACTAAGCAAAGGTATAGCAGCAGCTCAGTTCAATCCACAACACAGCCTCTGGTCTGTAGACTCTGTATCACAGCTGTTCAAATGAGAACTTAAAGCCCAGCTCCAGCCTGTGACTGAAGCTAGGGCAGTAGGACAGCATTGTCTGGCCCTGACAAATAAAACCACCACAAAGCAGAACAGGCCCTATCTGCATTGGCCAGCACCAGTGTTCCCTTAGAATGAGGGTCTCCTCCCCACAGCCTGCTGCGGGAATAGTAAAGCCAGCTGGGAACTCACCTGGGAGGGGAGAGGGGCTGCCCATCTTTCTGCCACTCAATGGTAAGAGCTGGAGATGCTTCCACTGTGCAGGGCAGTCTGACTCTCTCCCCGACCTTGGCCTCCACTACCGAGGGCTCGCTTTTGTCCATTCTCAACCTGCAATGTTGACAAACACAGCAAACCATGCAGCAACATCCTTGTTCAGTGTCTGATCTTCAGCACAGGGCCTTCTTAATCACAAGCCTTGTTTTTTGCCTCCAATGGAAAAGGGCAGTCTCCGTGCTCCCATCAGAATTTGCCATTAACATTCACTCTCTTCAGAAAAAAACAGCCTCTATCAAATTCTGCTACAGATCAGCACAGCTTGGTGCTACACTCCTGACTGACAACTTAACCCTTCAGAGACAGCAACTCAGAGCATCTCTGTTACTTATAACATCCCTCAGGCTAAAACCCTAAGGAAGTGTCAGCAACACAAAGATACAGCAGATGGCCCAAAGCCCTGGACAACAAGGCTCCAAGTAAGCTCCCCTCAAGGTGCAGAGAGCAAATACTTTCTTGGGGTGTGAAGAGTCCACTGCAATCACCAGCCCAATTGCATGCAAGGGCATCCAGTGCACACTGCAGAAAGGCTGGGCATTGGCTCTCACACCATCCATCCTCTTGTGCTCTTTGCTCTCTTTTGACTGCAGATAAATACCATTTCAGAAGGGAACTAAACCACGATGTTCCCGGAGTCAAAGAAAACATCATCTCCCCCACCCCCATTCTCTGACCTGAATTCTTGATCTCAAAAAACAAAACCAAAGAGCCTTAATTCAGTGCTTTTATAATTCAATGAAACACTTCTTTCTGCATTTAGGCAGAAGCAGCTAACGGGGTTGATGGGGATTCAGCAAATTGGCTGGGTTTTAGGCTGTGAACTCAAAAGAAGAGAGAGATCAGATCATAGTCCCATTTAGTCTAGTGCCTCAGTGTTCTGCATTTAAAGTGAAAACAACTTTTAACCTTTTATTTCTGCAAAGCCTAGAAACAACCAGAGAAATATGCAAGAAACTACAAAGTATGCCAAGTGGTACATGAGAAGATAGCTTGGAGTCAAACTGTTTTGTTCACAAAATACTTAAAACAAACAGGCAGGGGCTAAGGTATCTGAAGGGTTGTTTTGTTATTTATTTTGTATGTACATATGTCTATTTGGTAGTAGTTAAGCAGTTTCCTCTTGCTTTGCTTTTTTCCAGGATGGGTTTCTCTTTCTGACTACACTAACTTGAACAGCTAAGTTCCCCTGGCATTTTTGTATTTGTTTGAACCTGGATGCTTTGTTGTCAGCCTCCCTGGACACATTTGTTCAGGATATGCTTCTTCCAAGGGACACTTGGGAGAACAGCAGACAGCTTGCAACTGGGATTTTTGCCTGATCCTATTGTCAGCAGTTCAGTATCCCTCGCCTCCCAACCATGCCCAGAACAGCTGACCCAGGACCTTTCCAATCTTCAGTTTTTCTACATGAAGAGATGCCATATGGTTCATCAGCTGGGCACGGTGGACAAACTGTTGCTGTATGTGAACTTACCTATATGTGAATTGCTGATGCACAGAGGAACCGGCTGCCTGTATAACCTTCCTGCCTCTGGGTAGCTCTCGGTGTTGCTGATTTTCCTTGTGAAGGACCTGACCTCTCTCACCCTCTTCCAGAACAGCACTCTGGTACTCTATTCAAAATAAAATGCCATATGTGAATAAAAAGACCGTTCTTACTGTGACCTCTTGCACAGGGCTTTCTGTGAGCTTGGGAGAGCTCGCTGAACTGCAGCCAAAGAGCCCTTCAGCCATCTGTTTTCTGACTGACTGGTGCAGTAAGCCTGTGCTGCCGACTAATGAGAGTCACAGACCTGCAGGCAAGCAATTTTAGACTCTTTTATCTCCTCTGTTATTGAACATGTTGCAGTATTCCTTAGGCCATGCTGCCTTCTGCCCTGTATGCCATTGCTGTGACAAGGTACATCTCAGAGACTTAAGGCCACCAAGAGTTGCTTACTGGTCCATTTTTTTTGACTGATCTTTTGTATTTTTCTGGATTTTCTTCTTAAATATGGCATGTTTTTTGAATCAGGGAGTAATTTGTTACCTGGATGATCCTGTTTGGTCAAAACAAAAATGCATCAGCATGAACAGCTATGCAAACCAGTCACACCATATTGTGAGACAGAGAGTACAGGAAGCCTCTTTTCTGAAGCCTCCTGTCTGGGCCCAGGTGGCAGCTGATGGCTCTCAGAGAAGACAACATGCTTGCTACACTGGAAATGGTACAAGTTACAGATGGGCAACAATTCCAGGTAAGGGGTAGCACTGCAGGTGGGAAGTGCTTCAGGGTAAGGACTTTATTATAGTGTAACACCAGAAGAAGCCCTGCTACCCCCACACCCTTGGCTCTTGTACTGCAGAGATCAGCTGATGTAACTTGCCCCGGGAACAGCACTGCTATGGGGTAAAGGTAATGCTGCTTGCATAGTGTGGCAGCAGAGGAATTTTGCCCCTGTTGTCAGTATCTGCTATTGAGCAGCGCTGAGCTACTTCTTTGGTAGTGGAAGTTTTAAGATTTAAGTGGAAGACAAATTACCTGTGATCTGTAACTGAATCTGCCGCCGTCTCTCTGTCCTCCCATCAGAAATGAGGCACGTGTAAGTCCCAGCATCCTCCAGCTTGACATGGCTGATAACTAAAGAGCTGTCAGACTGGTAGGTGTGCCTGCAACAGGAGCAGGAACCAATTACCTCTGCCTGGCCAAGGACAGCAACTGGTCGAGGCAGAGCAACCCTTCCTGCTGATGTTACATAAACATCCACCATGCAGTGCCCTCCCCAGCTTAATAAAAAACAAAACCCTGTTGACCACAGCAGGGTCACAGGCAGGGGAAACAACTGCAATAGAAAGGGGGTCAGGAACAGAGAGGCATGGGAAAACAGGGAACTGCTTTCAACGATCCTCTCCCATGAGAAGGCAAACTGCTCTTCCAGGCAGGAGCCTGAGCCCCAGCACTCATTTGCAAACAGAAAAGCAGAACTGAGCTTTTATTAACAACTGTGATTTTCATAACAAAAACTGACTCTCTGAATCCAAGCTGTTGCAGGAAACAGACCTCCCATGAAAAACAGACTTTAAAAATAATTTTAAAAGCATTGCATCTTAGATGGCAGTGCCAGAAACTTCCAGCCAGGGGAACTCTTGACTTACTTGGCCACAGGCTTCATCCTGGACTAATTAAGTAGTGTCTCAGGAAAAATCCTGCACAAACAACATTCTTCTGCATAACTGCCCACATGTTGGTTCCTACTGGTTTTGGGGCAGCACCCATTCTGTCCCATAATGCTATCTGGTGCCTCAACACAGTTTTGCAGAGTATACCTATTTCTGCTGTTTATAGATCAGGTGGATAGCTCATTTTCAGAAGTGTTCCTAGGTTAATACACGGGCTTGTTTATTTATTAATTCTTTTTATCCTCTCCAAAGAATTTTACCAATCGGATTAAAAAGAAAGTGGGCAAATGTCACGGAGTTCTCTCTAGAGCTCACTCCGTGACAGCGCGAACAAACCCGGGGAGAGAAGGAACAAAGTGCCTCCCCTCTCTAACAGCACGGTGCGGCGCGGCCCGGCCACGTGCCCTCCGAGAGAGGGGGAGATTGAGAATGGGGCTAGGAGGGAAAAAATGAAAAAAAAGAACGATCTGAGAACGAACGGCAGTTTAATGAACCCAGTAACACTAAACAACAACGAGAGAGCTTCAACAAGGAGAAAACCAAGTCTAAATCTCACCGGCGGGCGGTGGGAGAAGGGAAGTTCCAACCACGCTGCCTCCTCGCAGGGAATCGGAGGAAACCCCGTCCCCTTCCCGACCTCCCCTCCGGTGCCGCCCCCTCCCCCCATGCCCATTTAGGGCAGTCCACAGAAAAGAAGAAAAAAAAAAAAAAAAAAGAAAAATCTTGTCTCCTTGACTCCTATTATCCCACATGATGCTCTGATGTGGAATAGCAACACCAACCAACTTACAAAACCATAACAGCAAGCATATTTGGCACTCTGCTCAGCAAGGACTATGAAGTGCCCTGTAATGAAGAGAGCTGAGCTCACCTGTCAGAGGAGACTGGCTGGCCATCCTTCATCCACTCCACCCTGGAGAAGGGAGACATGCTTGCCTTGCAGACCAGTTGGATGTTTTGTCCCGTGACTGCTGTCACAAGAGAGGGCTTGGCTTCCTCCAGAATGGCTCTGAAAGAGAAAGGGATTCCAGGGACCTCTCAGCTGCATTTCCCTTCTCAGGGTCTTCCAATGTGACTATGGACAGCCAAAGTGTAAAGCAGGACCAGCTGCCCACTTAGCTCTGAGCAGAGGCAGCATGTAACACAGCAAGTCTTCTCTTATATGGCAAAACACTGTGACACTGTCTAGATCCTGACCCAAACTGCATTTTAGAGACTTCCCCAGAACAACCCACTGCTTCTCCATTCAGCACTGAGATAAAGGCTGCAAAGCCAGAGTCAGCTACATCTACCAGTCAGAACAGGCAAAGCACCTACGGATTTTCATTTACAGCATTGCCTCTCAAACAAGGGCCCCAGCATCCTGCAGTCTTTTCACATTACTTCCAGTGCTGTCAGAGCATAATGACAGTGCAAGGAATGAGAAACCAGTTAACTCCAAGGTCTGGATAATATGATTTACCAAAGCCAATATATAGCCAATCTGTTACAGGGTCAGCTGGGCTGGGCCTACATTTCTACTGCAGAGGGAGCTGCACGGATGCTTCACAATGAGCAGGCTGAAATGACCAACAAATAAAATAAAATCACCTGTGCAGTTTCTGTGTTGGGAAGGAATCTGCAGACACCTGGTGCCCAAAGCCTTCTGTCATGGAAGCATCTGTTCCAGAAGCCTTACGCCACTGCTTGCCTTCATGTGGCAGCACCTGCTGGCCACTGCTGCTCTGCTTTTGAGAGGGCCCAGGCACTGCTGTTTCCCCTGTCGAGTGCAGCTGGCTCGGGCTTTTCAATCTGCTTTGCTGGGTGCCCCATTGCTGGCTCTCCATCACACCAGACCTTTGCAAAGTCTCTGGCAGCACCTGCCTTCTCCGGTAGTTCTCTCCATGTCTGTTCTGTGTGAGGTGTGAAGCTCCATAAGCTCTTCCTTCTTGGCCGTGACTCACAGACTCTCTTGGCAGGGGCTGCTGCTTACCCTGTGCAGTGCCCATATGAAAGCGAGAGCCAGTGTCCTGCTGTTGCAGAGCTCCTGTGCCAGAAGAGGGCTGGTGCTCTGAGGGACTAATCCCCACAGAGCTATGACACACTCTCATGCATTCCTCCTCCGAGGCAAAGCTGTTTTTATTGCCATGGCAGCCGCCGTACCAAAACCGGTTGCACTTGCCAACAACAGTCACAAAGTACCAGCGAGTGGTCCAGTTTGCACAGGGGCCGTGAGCACTGGGCAGCAGGCACATGACAGGATATGCTGCCAAAAAGAACAGAACAGAAGGGCACGTGAGGGTCATGAAACACAAAGGTCTGAGTGCTTCAAGCCACCTGCCTAAATGATGGGCCTTGCAGGCAGAGTGTTGGTGGAAAGGCAGGACACCTGAGTTTTGCACCCAGCTCTGTTTTGAAATAGGACAGCTATTCTGATGTTTTCCTCCATCTTAGTTTTCCCACTAGCAGAGAGAGAAGCCACCTCAGACATTTCTGAGGCCAGATACTTATGGTCTTTCCAGGGAATTCTGCAGCTATAAGGTTGGTCTTAGGGCTTCTTCCACTAGGGGCATGTGGCCATCATTTGCACATTTCCAGCCCACAAACAAGTGGATTAGACCCAGTTGTGAAGATTCATGCATTACAGAATACTCCTGCAAGTGAACAGGAGCATGGCCAAAGGTGTCTGCAAGCTTTCTTCTGTGCTCTGAGTCACAAGTATCAGAGTCACACACTGACAAATACTGATGCAAGGCTTGGACTGAGAGGCCCTTTGCTAAGCTGTGGCAGAGCAGAGAGGACAGGCAGACCTTTCCCTTTCCCCAGGGCAGTCTCACAGGGCTGGTGACCACGCAATCCCTATGCTCCAGCAAAAGGGGAAAGCAATGCAGCAGCAACCTGCCTGCAGAGGATACAGCTGGGAACTACAGGAGCAGAGATGCATTTACCCAGCACCTCTAGCATCCTTGTGGTATAGGAAGCACTGTCCCCATTGATCTCTGCTGATTGAAAGCTTCCACAGAGCCCTACACAGCAGCTCCATCCTTAGCTGTAGGTCTTATTCCACCCCTGCCCAAATGGGGCTGTCTGAAGGCAGAGCATGGCTCCAGTTCCTCCAGAAAAGGGCCTACTTCACCTAAGCCCAGGTAATGAATTTGAAGAACAAAGCTATACCAGGTTGCCTTCCCAGGGTGAAAGAGGCCCCTATGCACTGACAGAGATGACTCACAGTTCTGTTCAAACAAAAGAGGAGAATAAGAACTTCTGTGGTAGCTAACTGAGCCACTTAACAGCTTTCCTGCATTCCTTCTCTCTAAACTGGAGAAGTATGGATTTGCAGGATGGGCTGTTCAGTGGATTAAGAATTAGCTGGCTCATCACAGCCAAAGGGTTGTGAGCAATGATTCTATGTCTAGGTGGAGGCCGGTCATATCGCTGCTCTTCAACATCTTCATCATGACATAGATGACGGAATTGAGTGCAATTTTGCAAGTTTGCAGATGACACCAAGCTAAGCAGTGCAGTCAATACAGTAGGGGGAAGGAAAGTCATCCAGAGGGACCTGGACAGGCTGGAATAGCGAGACCATGAGAACCTAATGAGGTTTGACAAGGTCAAGTGCAAGCTGCTGCACTTGGGCTGGGGCAATCCCAGTTGCTGATACAAACTGGGGGAAGATCTCCTTGAGGGTAACCTGGCAGAGAAGGACTTAGGGGTCCTGGTAGAGAAGAAGCTGGACATGAGCCAGCAATGTGCACATGCAGCCTGGAGGGCCAACCATGTTCTGGGCTGCATTAAAAAAGGGGTGGCCAGCAGGGAGAAGGATGCAACTGTCGCCCTCTACTCAGCTCTTGTGAGGCCCCATCTGGAGTACTGTGTCCAGGCCTGGGGCCCCCTGCACAACAAAGACATGGAGCTCTTGGGACAGGTCCAGAGAAGGGCTAGAGCACCTCTCCTGTGAGGAAAGGTTGAGGTAACTGGGCTTGTTTAGCTTGGAAAATAGATGGCTCTGAGGAGACCTCATAGTGGCCTTCCAGTACTTGAAAGGAGGATATAAACAGGAGGGGATACGACTGTTTATATGAGTGGATAGTGATAGGACAAGGGGGAATGGTTATAAACTAAGACTTAGGAGGTTTAGGTTAGATATTAGGAGGAAGTTTTTCACATAAAGGGTGATAACATGCAGCAACAGGTTACCCAAGGAGGTTGTGGATGCCCCATCCCCAGAGGCATTCAAGGAAAGGCTGGATGGGGCTCTGGGCAGCCTGGTCTAGCGGTTGGCGACCCTGCACATAGCAGGGGGGGCTGAAACTAGATGATCATTGTGGTTGTTTTCAACCCGGGCCATTCCCTTTAGCCTTCCCTATGCAGCCATGAGGCAGAATTTGTTTTCAAGGAGACCATTCATTACAATTTCCAGAGAACAGAACTTCTACACAGGAAGTTTCCAGATGGTACTGATTTCTGTGTGACTCCTCTTATGTTTCTAACCAAACAAGTCAAAGCACCACTTACGGTAGTTGGGCCTATTGAGACATCCTTCCCCTTCAGGACCTGAAGCCGAAGCGACATTGTCAAAACAGCAGCCGTACACTGAACTGCGGCACTCACCAGAGGGGTACTGCTGGGACAAAGCTTGGCTTGCCTTAGAGACAGGAATTGAAAGCCAAAAGTTATCATGCATACATGAGGGCAGTAGCACATGCAAAGCACCGTGTCCAAGCTGTTGGCTGCAGGAGGCCAGCTGCTAGAGGAATCACTGCTCATTTGTTTGCCTCCTAGAGGCTTTCATGCTGGCAAGGGCTGGGAAACTTGGCTGTTAGCCATGAAGTCAGTGCTGCACTTCTCTGCAAAATACACTTAGCCAGCCCAGTAGCAGATCAGATTTTTCAAATGGCCCCACCAGATACCCCAAGATATTTGAGACAAATTTCTCCCCTAAATATTTTATTCTCAACCTGCACAGATGACATACAAGGACAATTGTTAGTGGCAATATTTTTCTGTATTTTTTTTTTTCTCCCAGAAATTGGATGGCAAGTTTCTGACAGACAGAAATTTCAATATTCAGGATTATTCAACCAGTTCTACACAGGATGCTTCTCTTCTTCTCAGACAATTCCCAACCACTCCCTTACAGAGGATCACAAGTGGATGCCCCATACTGAACAGGAATGGAGTACACGGAAGGGCCTCATGCCATACATGGAGTATTGGTCCTCCAGCATTACTGGGATGACGAAGTACAATAGAAACACTGAGTCATCTGGGTCAAAACTGTATCTCCACATGTAATGGACAGCTAAAGCCCAAAGGATTTTTGTACTTACTGTTGGAACAGCTGCAGCAGGCTGACTTCTTCTCATATGAACATCACTGTCATACTGTGGGCATCCCATGTTGTTTGGACCTCGGGCAGCTGATACTCCATCAGGACAGCATCCATACCTACAGGCAGAAGGCAGAAAGGCTGCAGCAAAATCTGACCTGCTTGGTTCAGCAAGCACAGGCGGTAAATTCTAGTAAGCCTCCAGGAAATGCAGTGCCTCCCTGCTCAGGCCCATCTACTCACAGCTACCTGTTTTGGTGACAGGTGTTGAAGGAACAACCTCTCCCCAGAGGGCCTGAAGCTGGAGTGTGTCCATCTGGACAGCAGCCATGTGGGGTCTGATAACAGTTCTGAGATCCAGTTCCTGCAGTGGGGTACTGAGTGATGCTGAGCTGATGATAATTTGATGATCGTGACTGGGATTCCCAGCGAACAGGCAACAAGTTGATGCCATAGTCCTCAGTGGAGTTGATGTGGTGATTCCCAGAGCTGCTGTGGACTGTGGAGCTCCCAGGGAGCAACCTTCCATCACCAAAATCTGTGGAGATAACTCCTTACAGCATGTAGATGAGGGTCTGTTCTCTTTACCCGCTCAAAGCTACAAGGCAAGCTTCTCTGTATCAAGGTTTCACCTGAATCTGCATCTTCTGGCCCTCCCTTCTGAAACTGGTTGCTCTGAGGCTCTTCTGCTCATTGCCCTAAGCATTCATCCTGCTGATCCGTAAGAAATCACCTGTCACATTGCTTTTGTTCTCCTGTAGTAGGATTCACAAACCTTTTTTCTATCTATGATCTCCTTTAGGCAGCATTTTTCTCATCCAGCACTTATGTCATACTGCCAGAACCTGGGATATCTGTACAGCCTGCTACATACATGGACTTGCATGTAGTTCTCTATTGGTGTAAAGAATCTATAATTTATCCCTGACTCCAAGAGTTCTGGAAGTCCATGAAAAGAACAAGAGAAAGGGAGAAAAGAAGGATCCTTCTCCCCACCATACCCTGTCCAAAGCCCACCATTACAAAAACCCAAACAAACAATATTCTGAACCTGTGGGAGGGCTGTTTGGGTTGTAACGCGTCAGCAAGGACTGTCGACTGATATCATATCCCATAGTGTCCTGCATACTGGGAACCTCTGCAAAGAGAAAGATATACAATATAAGTGCAGCTAGTCCAACTATATTCAAATAATTGCAAACACATTAGATAAATAAAAGGAGATTAAGGTTGACAAAAATGTGTTTGTTCTCCAGGAACAGCTGCTGATCAGCAATTTGATTCAATGGATTGGCAGGACACTACCTGCAACAGGTAGGCAGATAGAAGTCACCATTTCAGCTTTGGCATGAAGACTAAATACAGACAGCAGGTAAAATCTCCAAGCAGTTTACAGCTGGTCCACAAGGGGATGAGAGTTGGCTATAGTTTCTAACTACTGAGCCTCTCCAGGGTGTTAGTCCTTAGCTCTGTGAACTGTGGGTTCAGTCTGTAATACAGACTGGGACAGAGTCAGGCAAAACACTGAATTCATAATGGACACACAGCAATATCGCTCTCAAATCCATTACATGTACTTCAAACAGCACAGGTACTGGGACTCTGAAGATGCTACGGTTGTAGGTGCAAAAGCATAGGATGGAGACAGGTAAGCAGGGAGCTGAGAGCACAAGCTTTTGCAGAGACTTGGCAATTTCTTACTTCTAAGCAGACACAACTTAGAAAAACTTGGGTGTCTAACAAATCAACTCACGCTGTGGCAGGTAGCAAGGCTGCACGTTGCAGCTACCCAGGGTGGCTGGCTTCTGTGGTTGGATAGTTTTACATATATCAGCACTGTAGAATTTGGAGTCACCATCAGCACAGATAACTTGTCGCGTCCGGATGCCTGAATTGCAGCTCTTTGAACACTTGAGAACAGAGACAAGACAAGTGAGCAGGAACCAGAGTCAGAATGCAGAAACAACGCAGACCAGGAGCATGGAACAGCTGTGATTAGCTGCAGGCCAAGCACAGCTTCCTCCACCAAGATAAAGCAAACAACAGTCCAGCTGGATTCATCTGAACAGATATGCTCCTAATCATTTTGCCAAATGTTGCACCCAGATCTGAAGCATTAGGTTCCAAACTATGCTTACTCTCTAACATCTAGATTTGCTGCTCTGCCAAGGACAGTTGTATGGCAAGGAGCTGGAATAAGCAGCAGCAGGAGTGAACTGTTCCAGCCTGGCCTGAAAGTACCTCAGCACTACAAGGATCCACCAGTAGTTAAAGGATCAGTTTTGATCTCTGAATTAACAAATAACAGGTAGCACTTTAAAACAGGAAAGCAAATGGATAGCTTTCTTGT
Organism: Excalfactoria chinensis; assembly: GCF_039878825.1. Lineage (NCBI taxonomy): Eukaryota > Metazoa > Chordata > Aves > Galliformes > Phasianidae > Excalfactoria > Excalfactoria chinensis. Next base: position 31,866,056 of record NC_092829.1, on the reverse strand, counting down.
AGGCAGCTAACTGGAGTTCCTTTCACTGGAAGCCATGAATGAAGAGAAATCAACGAGCAGCAACTCTGGGCAGAGAGGGCAGTGGAGAGGATGAGATCCAACTTGTTCACAGAAAGTTTTAAGACACTGGAAGAGTATTCCTTTCTTGTGTTCTGATTCAAGTAGGAGCACTGGAAAGCCTGAGGCCAGGAAAGATCAGATTAATGTATGCAGCTTTCTTAGCTGTTACTAAAACTCAGCTACACCACACAAAGAACCAGAAGCAACATGTTTTAAGCTGGTCTCCTTAGCATGGAAGAAAAACAAGTGTGCTTGAAAGTCACGTGGTAGATTGGATCTCCCCCATCTCCTCCCCCGGGTATGTTTCCCAGGCTGAAAACAGCCTGTCTCCCTCCATCAAGGGAGGCAAGATTAATCCAGCTGAAGAACAGTTTATCTGAACAGTTACAAAAACATAGTTTATATCATTTCACCAAACATGATGACCAGTTCTGAAGCCTGAAGCTCTAGACCATATTCAGTCCAGGAGCTGCTTTGCCTTTCACAGTACTGGAGCAAATAAATGAGAATAAGCAGCAGGAGTGGATCGTTTCAGTTTATTGGCTGCATTTTGCTGCTGTCACAGAAACTATAGTCTCCCCCCTCCAAGAAGGATTTATTTTTATAGCAGCTGCAAACAAAGCAGGCAACAGATTAACTGGAGCATTACTAGTGCCAGTTACAATGCAACTGTGAGCCAAGGGACTGGTAATGAAGCAGTACATGCTTTCCTATTCAGCCAATTGCGGGCTGCGCTGATTAAAGCTTGTTTGCAAGGAACACAGCAATATAATCAATTATTTCCGATGCATGAAAGCATGATGCTTACCAGGCCCCAGTCTCCAACATGCCAGCCAACTTCTTGGATGCAGTTCTCCTTAAGGCACGGCTGGGTGGCTGGTGGCTTTGGCTCCATTAAACAAGCGAAGTCCTGAGCCTGAGAGCCCTGCTGTGTTCTGCAGGTGACAGTCCGGGTCTGGACACCTTCCCCACAGCTGGCTGAGCACTGTGAAACAAGGCACAACAGTGAAAAGAAACCATCTACTTTACACTTGCCTTTCCAGGCTGTGGTACCAAGGCAGAGTATAATTTTAAGAATTTCTCAAACAAGCAACCAACATTAAAACTATCTTCTTGGATGGGAATGAGCAGAGTAGTTGTTTGTGCTGCAGAAGAGAAATTATGGCATGTTTCTCTTGCTTTCTAACAAAAAAGACAAGGAGAATGAATGATTTTGGAAAAAAAAAAAAAATCCCAGTAGTACAGAATACACTCAGAACAGGATGTTCGAAAATGGCAGGAGATACCCCCGAACTAGCGATTATCCTAATTAAAACCAGCTCAAGGGAAGATAAGATAAGATAAGATAAGAGAGAAGGTTCTTATATTTTTCAAGTCTTTTTCCTGAAGACCTCATGCTCCACTTCATGGTGTCGAGCTGTGAGACATCATCTTTCTATGCGTGTAAATGGCCTTTTGCAATCCTCTGTTAAATTCACAGTGATTTTGTCTGGAACCCAGCTCAGTTCTCCAGGAATTACCAAAGTCTACTACATAAGAGATGACCTGAGAGCTGTCTGAGCTACTTTGAGCTTCCCAGCAGAGTTTCTGCTACTTGTTTACCAGAGTGACCTTTTATCTCCAATAACACATAGGTGAAGCACAGTCATTTTTTTTTGTAACCCCAGAATGAATCACTTAGGGATCAATTTGCAAGAACACGTCACTTAGTGCTTTGTGCCTTTCCTAAATAGTGCTCTCATTCCACAACCCTAAATTATCTCAGTATTCACACTCCACATCTCGTGAGAGTGCAAAAACAACAACAAAAAAACCCTTACAGTCCTGCTTATCATGCCTCAAATTTGCAATTCATGATACTGCTGCATCACTCAGACAAATATCACAAGACTGTAAACCAAATTTCGCAAGCATACAACACGCTTCTTTCCAAAGAAGAAAATTCACTCTTGCTTTAGGGACTGAGTAGATGCAGTTCAATGATATGCGCTACCTTTACTTCCTATGACTTTCAAACATAAGATGCCTTCTAAATGCCTGGCTGGCAGTGCTGAGTACATGTAGTTTGGAGGATAAATGCACACTGCAGCTGTCCAGAGAAGCCTTACACTGATACACAGCAGCAGGTCACCAGCAGTTCAATAGCATCTTGCTTACCGATTGTTGTGATTTAGCACTGCCATTGAGGGGCTAGTAGTGCTAGGGCAGCAATACACATGAAAATAAGCAGCAGAAGTGGGAGCCATGAGCTCCTGTTTTGCACAAGATTAGCTGCAGGACAGCAGCTCTTAGCCTGCCCCCCCAACCTCCACCAGGCCTGGCTCAGAAACTGACAGTGGCAAGGTCTGGTAGATCTGATGAAAATACAGGGGAGAGAGCATGTGGTGAAAGGAACAGGAATACATTTATCAAAAGGCATAGATGCTATTTGGAGAACTTCTATAGAGGACTGCAGGGACAAGTATTATTATACATCTGCACCTTGCCATGGAAACACACACCTTATACAGTCCGAGAAGGTGCCTGGCTTTTCACCCTTAAGCTTTGGCAGACCCTCCTTCAGTGGATGCCATGTGGCAGTTGCTTCTCACACAAACTCACCTCTGACCAGGGCCCCGTGCTCCAGGTTGCACACTGTCTCCTGTTGCAGGGCTGACTGCTGTGAGGCTGCTGTGCAAAGGCCATACACTCAGCGTTGTCCACAACACCTTGGGAATTCTGACCATCAAATGCTACACAGTAAACAGAGCGAGTCTGGGTGCCTCCACCACAGGTAGCTGAGCAGGGTCCCCACTCCCCTGTTTTCCACCTGCAGGTCACAGAATCAAGCAAACAAATAATGGCCCAACTGAATTGACCAGAGGCACAGAGGTCAGTGTCATGTCTGTGTTGCAGTCAGACAAGGAAAACATCTCTTTGCAGAACAGAATCAGAGCCAAGTTCCTATTTCACCAAGCGCTGCCTAGTTTGATTGGCAATGCAAAGCATGAGTCCTACTCCAGAGGCAAATCCCCAGCTACAAAACACTTGTTACTCTGGAGATGCAGAACTCTCCCTGAGGGGAAGATTTATTTCCATGGCTTTTGGTTTCCTAACACCTGCTAAAATATTATGCCTGGAATGAAAACTAGAGAGGAATTAAAACAAAAAACAAAAACAAAACAACAAACAAAAAATAAACAAAGAAGAGAAAAATGTCCAGATCAGCCAAAAGTAGCTCACATAAACTTAACAATCCATCATGTTCCAGTCACCATCCAAAGCAGAAGATGTCACCAAACTGAAATCTCAACCTGCCTGCAAACTATGCCCAACTTTCCTAGAAGCACTTACGAAGTTTTAACTGCCATACCAATAGAAAGATGGTTTATTCCTCTCATTGGCTGGATTATCTAACAGAAGCACACAAAAGTAAAAAAAAAAAAATCCTTCAAACTGATTTTGCATTTAGTTGATGAAGCTGTCACAGAAATTTATGTCCTTGCTAGCAGAAGGGAAAACATGCAGAACACAGTTGCAGTGGATGGTAGAATCATGGTAGAATCCTTCCCTCATCCGTTCCTGTGTCTCGGTGTTGCCCATGCAGCTGGGAGGACAGTTTGCATGGCCTGACTTCAGGGATTTCAGACTCCAGCATGGGGTGGGAGCAGTTGAAAAGCACTGGTGATGGGGGAGGGGTGGTGCATCATGGTGATCTACTACCTCCCTCTTTCAGACATATAAGCCCCAGCCAGGAAGTAATTTTCTCCCCTACCTTCCCAGTTGCTTCCCCTGGACTGCCCTCATTACTGAGTTTCAGCCAGCCAATTCACATTCATACCCTATCAGAAACTCCACAGCAGACTCAGCCAAGAGAAGACATGTTCATTTCCTTACAATACTTCTTTCTGCTATTAAAGAAGCAGGTAGCCTAAAACAGAATACAGTTTACCACTAAGTAAGATATTCCCTTTGGAAAGTGAACAATTACAGCAAACTGGAACCACTTAGAGCAGTGCGGCTGCCGTGCTCAAAACAAATTAATTGATGGAGCTTTTACAAAAGTTCCAGAGGGTATAAAAACAGGAGTATTTTGCCTCCTGTGAAGAAAGCATGAAGTTTTAGAAAGGTTGTATCAACTGGATGGACTCAACTACAGATTCCTTCAACTGCAGTCAAGACATCTCTGACACTTGTTTCATGTCCTTTGTATGGAAAGATTAATCATAACAATGGGACCACTAAGAGGCAAGTCCCGTGCTATTAGCAGTCTGCTGGGAACAGTTGTTTTGATTTTATTATACTTTACTTCTCAGTGGACATTCTAAGTGTTGTATCTGTGACAACCTTGCACTCAGTATGTAATTTTCTACCTGATACAGAACCAGGACGAAGAAAGAAGAGCTTTTGAGGAACTTTGAGGTTTTTGCTCTGGCACTCTGGAGTCCTGGTCAATGATTCAATAGACCTAGTCCATCACATTCTCTTTTCCTGTTTCTTATCTTGATTAACCAAACAGAAATCTTACAAAACATGCCTCCACCACTCTAGTCTTAAGTAACAACTACCAAGCCAAAAAAGCTATGAAGAAACTGTCTCCTCCTCAACTCCATACCAGTCAAGTTACTGCAGCAGCACTCAAAACCACCTAAGCAAAGCTGCCAGCCAGCACCCTCCACCATCATTTTCATTGGCAAGAATCAAAAGCAAAGCACTGCTACCATCAGTGTCAAAGGAAAGACCCCAAGGCCCCACAGACTCCAGTGGGCAACTAGACGGAGAGCAGAAGATAGCAGCTGCCTTCCTGTTGTCTCCTCATTGTTACCTCTTAATCTCAGAGTTCCGTGCTCCACCGTGGCTCCAGGCTCGTGGCGGAGAGATGTAAGAAGTCCTTTACACACAGAACAAAGATTTTAAACAACTTAAAGCAAATAGCTATGGGTTACCACAAATTCAGAAATGTTCCCAGTTTTCCAGGTACTCCCTGGCCCACAAGAGTACTCTCAAAGGTCTCCACTATACCAATCAGAAACACAGTAAGATGTGCAGTTAAGGCTCTGGTTACAGTTCTGGATGCTTATAAGAGACAATTTAAGCAAGTTGCAAGGCTGTGTAATCAAGGGACAAGGGGGAAATAGTTGATTAAATGGGTCTGAAAAAAACAGAAAAGGGGAAGATTCCACAATTCATCAATTTCAAAGAACAAGGACTCTGAGAATGAAGAAATGACAAAATTAGACCAGCTCAGATCTACTCTTCTTTTTTGGCAGGCTCCAGTTGAAAAGAACAAAAACCACAGACTCTCTTCTGTCTGTATGGGCTAGAAGACTATCTTCCACAATTATGCTAGAAAGAAAATGTAATTGATCTATGAAATAAACATAGGACATATCAAGTCCATTCCTTGTGCACATAAAAACACTTGTCATGTAGTTATCAACCCCAACTTTGTCTTGGGCTTTCCCTAGGAAGTGAAAGATTTTCTTGGAAAGCATAGTGCACTGTTTTCCTGGCTCTGAAAGCACCTCAGGAGGAAGACAGAGCTCAAAAGCGGAAAGGAATTCTTACCGTTTTGTTTGGGGACAAGTCTGATGGCCACATGTCCGGTTGTTGTCTGGTTGTGGTTTGTTCCTGCACATATAGTCTGGATAAATTTCATTGTCTATGGTACAAAACACCAAACGGGATTGGAAGCCTGAAGGTGAAACAAGAAAGTATACTGATCAGCGTAGGGTACCCAGGACAATGCACTGGTATTTGAAATGCACTGATGTTGCTAAGACAAGATTCTAAAGTGGTACTGAATCCACACCTGCAACTCATCAACCTGGCAGAATCAGGTACAGCTCTGTGATGACACCCCCTGGAATCTGACAGTCTCCCTGTTCAGAGAAATGGAATCTTACAGGCAATAGTAGAGGTATACAATCCATACAATCCAGTTTTGTAGAACAGGTCAGCCTTGAAAGTGGTTTTAAGTGTTTGAAAAGGCATGTAGAGGACATTAAGAACTGAGGTAGAACAAAATAAAATGCATCCCTACAATCCAAGATCCAAGTAACAATTCTGAGGACTAAGACATGTGTATGGGAAATTGGTAATCACAGCCTGAACCTCTGATTAATCAGCTGAGGCAAGTGTCGGGTCAGCTGTGGGAGCACAGGTGAGAGTAATTTAGCTGTGCTCCCAGAAGGGGTGGAGCTTGACTCCACCTCCTCTAGACCTCATTTAAGGACTGACCACCACTAAGGCAGCATCTCTTGGAGACTACTTCAGCGTTTCTCAGCAAAGGCATCCATATCGGTGAGTCTTTCCTTATAAATAACCTTTTGAATATCTGTTACCATCTTTGTATCATTCCACCTTATAGATGTGTAAGATTAGACAGGACAATGCAAGGAGCACAGTCCTCTTGTGATTCTATATGCGACTCTCCCTTGAGAAAACCTTAATTGCTACCAGCAGATATTTGTGTTGTCTTCCAGCAGGAGACTGCTAAGAAGCAGCTGCAGAGGCAGCACACTGTGTCTTCATGGTGTGGATATAAACCTTGAACCATGTTGCCAGAGACCAGGTCTTGCCCCCTTACCTCCTCCACACTCAGAGCTGCACTCGCTCCAGGAACTGTAGCTCCAGCTGTAACCTGAGGTCTGTCTGTGCGTAGGCAGGTAGTATTCATACTGTATTCCTGGGTTTGGCTCCTGACTGATGAGCTATGAGAGCATAGGATAAAGTCATGAAAATAGCAGCAGCGCTTCTTCCCTTCACAGCATTTCCCCACTGTGCCTGAAACTTGGAGCTCACTTGGTCCCTCCAGTTCAAAGAGGTCTTTTTCTCTAAGCTGTATTTTCTCCTTGCTTTCTCTGATTATGTAGGGAGTATCATTGTTCAGAAAAGGGTGCATCCATCTCTCTCATAGGTAGAAAATCTACCTGGTCTATTACAGTAATACATTGACGTGGTCTACAGTACACTATAATATGCAGTACCCTCAAGCCTGTTCCTGGCCAAACCCATTCTGTGAGGACTCATCTCAAAGTTAGAGCTCAAAGGAATACATCAGGCCTCGCTCTGCTCCTTTTTGGGCCTCAGAACCACAGCGTAACACTGTGTTTTCTGCAAGAAAAACACTGTGGTCTAGATTAAGGGCCTACAGCTTAGCAAGATTCCTGGAGGTCCAGCTATCCTTCAAGAGTACTTCCCATCTGGTCTCCACCAATGCACTCCCACTGCACAAAATGAGGACTGCTATGCAAAACAAGACAGTATTGATGGGAGCAAGCATGACCACTTACCTCAATGACTAAGGGCTCTGTAGTGGGACCCCTGGCATGGAGGAGCTCTGGGGCCAGATCACCTTCTGAGCCACGATCATAGTGCATAACTGTGCTAGCTATGTGTAGTGTTCGGCTGAAGTCAATTGTCCAATGCCCATTCAGATAATAATCCCCTTGCACATTCTTGACAGCTGGATAAACGCACATGCCAGAGAAAAGGCAATACATTAACATTTATGGCATGAAACCTGGTTCTAGCTACTGCAAGACAGCGTTTGTTCTAGACTTTCAAGGTACTGGCAACCCACAGAGTTTGTAGTGTCATCATTTGAGCATCATCTCTTTGCAGAGAAAACACTTATATGCTGCATAGCCAAATTCCTCAAGCTTATCCCTGTCCTGACTTCACCGTTTTCAGTGAAAATGAGGTAAATCTGAAGCCCAAAGTTGAGCATCACTAATACTTCAAAGATACTCAGTATTCAGATCCTGACTTTCAAAGAGTTTTTCCCTCTGGCAGATCAAGCTATCAAGGCAAACCTCCCAAATCCTAGTGTACCTGAAAACCAAAATTTAATGCAGTGGCTGGAACTGACTGAAACACACATGCTCCTATCAGTCTTACCCATAAAGTTCCTGCTGGGCATAACCTCCTTGATTTGGATGCTGGTGGCTCCCACAGGGATGATGAAAATTTGATTGTACCCTGAAGAAAAATGAAGGGGATTATCCAGTATCTATCTGTTGATAGTACATAGTCACATCTGTGCATAAATTTTTCTTCTAATTTCATTGGTATCTGAACAACTGGATTAGCTTTATGATGGTGGCACTAAGCATTTCAGTTGTCATTTTATCTGTTCTCTGAATAGCTTCACCAAAAACTCCCCAGATGTCAGTCCATGCGCATACAGTTGCAACCACACACCTCAGAAAATTAAGCACATGCAAAGTCATTTTTATTTTTTTTTTAGATTTTAAAATCTAGGATTTCAGTAACTGGTAAATTGGGTCTTGACTAAGACTTGATCACAGCACAATTGCCTTGAAATGACTCAAAACTGGCCAAATGCAGGAGATTCAGTTCCATTTATAGCCTTGCAGAAATTCTAGTAGGGCTTACAAGACATTGCATATGGGGATAGTCTTATGAAAATGGTATAGAGCTATATTCACATTGCACAATTACAGCACCTGTTAGAGACTGAACAGGGAGAGACACCAGCAGCATTTAAAGTACATTTGACTCTTTGGAGACTGAGGAAATGATTCTCTGGGTAAAACAGTCAATACATTTTCTGATGCTGAAGTGCCACATTAGTTTTAACCTTCCCCTTTCCACCTGCCTGAACTATACAGATCATCTGTACCTCTGGGGAGGTTGGGCACATCAAAAGTGCCCTTCACATCATAGCAGGTGCTATTATCTCCTCCACACTGCAGGCACTTGTCCTCCTTCTTAGTAGATTCTAGTATGTTATCACAGCCAACAGCCTGTCAGGGCACAATGAATAATATGAATAAACCATAATGACAAAGAAAAAGAAAGACAAAATGGCTAAATGATGGACTGTTCTTATGACAAAACCTGAATCTAGGGAGTGTGGTATAAATATAAATCAGAAGGTAGGAAAGCTGTTGTCAAGAGGACAGAACTGACCTCTTCCCTTTCACTTCCAGAGACAGGGAGATAAATGCTGTTGATATCCTCCTCAGCATCTCAGAAACTGAATGAATCCATTTTTTAGATGTTTGATTACAAGGGAACAACCTGGAAGACTAATAGATGCAATGGCAGAGAAAGGAAGCAACAGGATGACTCACTTGACAAACTCCTTCTACACAGATATCTCGCTTGCCAGGTTCACAAGTAGTCCCATCTATCACAGTTTCCTTGTGTCTGTAGTAGAAGTTTTCTCCCTTTGGAATACAGTTTAACTCACACTTATTGGGTGCTGGTAGGAGAGAAAAAAAACAAAACAACAAATAGTGTGTAACATGGCTAATAGCTTGCTAATGCATCAGAGTCCTGGTTTTAGATCACAGAAGCAGAAAGAGGAGTGAACTGATATTAAGTGGCAGACATCGAGCAAATTTCTGGGTCACAAACTTCCTGGGAAAGCCTCACTGTATGCATCCTTTTCCACAGGAACCCTGATTGGTGGATATTAGAGAGGTCATGTTGGCCCATGGGGATATTTGGTTGATCCTTAGTAGAACTCTTCTTACGCCCCATGCAGTGAGTACAAAGCTTTTTGGAAAGATAACAAGTGTTGGTACAGAACACAAGAAAGCTGTTATTTTAACAGACATCAAGCCACTGGGAATGACAGCAAAGATCAGAGTGAGGGACTCTCATTCCTAAACCTGTCTTCTGAAGCAGTTTCTCAAGAAAGTGTGGGCCAATTGCAAATATCTCATGTTTTCTAAAGGACTTATACAGCAGAGCTGCAGCTTCTTTAATACTTTATGATCTAGCTACAGCCAGTTCCAGTTTTCTTCAGCAATGTTCCTGAAAGAACAGCTGTTACAAGAGACAATAATGTACTGCTGCTGTGGTAGGTGTCTCTTTGCACATATATTCAGCATCTTCATGTCAGCAATGCTTTGCTACTAACAAAAAGATTATTTCCATGCCCCAAACCCTCTTGCTACTACAGTTACGGAAATATCTACTGTAAGAATACAGTCTATAACATTATTTTTAATGATGTCACTCCAAACATATAACTTTAAAACATACTGTTGATAGTCAGAGACGAAGAGTAACTCTACTTTGCAAGACTTATTATTACCTCCATAATATGGAAGCCACTTGTATTTCTTTCCTTGAAATTCTGTCCCATCAAACTCTGCACACTGCTCTGCCCGGAAATCTCTGGAGCCTTCTGGGCAGCTCTGTTTGGAGGAGAAAACATTTTCACCAGGCCATCAGGAAAAGGAGGGGAATGTGCAGCTAAAAACCATTCCTCCTGACTCACACATAAAATCTTAGGATAAATTCTTGTCTGGGATCAATATTCTTTTTAAGAGGTACCACTGATGAACAGGATTCATCAGTAATGCCAGAGAAAGAATCTAACAATAGCATGTTACTTCTGAACATGAATGATTTGTCTCAGGAAAAGAAGCAACAGAAAAGCAAAAAAAAAAAAACAAAAACCAAACCCAACAGAGTACAAACACTGTACTCTACCTGAATATTGCATGAGCGATAGTTTCGAGTTGGTCCAATGCAACTGGAAGCACTTTCTGTCCTGGAAGATCGAAAAAAAACATTAAGCTGTCTGAACACAGGAAAAAAAATCATCTCATGGAAGATATCCCAAATAACCTTCACAAAGAGCATATAATATTTACACAGTCTACTGAAGCAGCAAAATAATGAAAAAGCACTTTTTCTTACTAAGGGAAGTTTGCATTTTACAGTGCTATTTTCTGCTACAGACTGTGATCTGTCATAAATGAAACATAAAATAAGAACAATTACAGGATAGTGAAAACATAATGCTGAAGAGCTAAGTAATGGAAGCAGAGCTTTTTGTCCTTTGTCCACTAGCACATAGTTGACGTATCCTTACCAGACCTAGATGCATATTCCGAGAAAGACAGCAGTGACTAATTCAGAATAGGTAAGCACATCACTTAATGTGCTATTTATATGCACTCTAAGCCCATTCCTAGGGAGAGCTAAAGATGCCCATGAAGAGTGTGCAACACTGGTTCCAGTCAAATGTTTTCAGCTGAGAATTATGGAGAATAACAGCCACGGAGTATATTTATCTGAAAAGTCAACAAAAATCTAACATCTCAGCACTTCTAAAATGGAGAGACAAGTCCCCAGGAATTCTAAGCAGGCATCAAGACATGAGTGTATACCACGACAGGCAGACTTCAAAGATGATCTTTCTTTAATCATGGTGAGGTGGTTTCTTTCCCCTCCACATTGAAGCTGAAGGTTTGTTCTTTTTTTTCTCTCCTTTTCTTGCTTTTCATGCAACAGGTCCTCTCAGGGTCATAATTCCCAAGTATACTTCTAGTCATTGTCATCACTAATCTAACTAGAGATGTCACTGCATTACCATTGCTTGAGCCTCCTCCACTCCTGTACCACACACTGAGGCAATTTATCTTCCTAGAAATCAAAATCATAAGCCTGAGAAAATCTTGGCATAGTCACTGTCTCCTAAGAAGCAAGCAAATGCTCCAAATCCCCCAGGTCTCCCACACTAGACCTGATTGAATAGGTGCTGCCATGCCAGTCACCTCATTGTACAGCCTCAGATCTCAAAGAGAGATCACTGTATTCAAGCATAGGAGTCAAAGCAAAGACATGTTAAAGATAGTCTTCTTGAAAAGAGCAGTGATGAGACTAAAGCTAAGGACTGTGTCAAAGTGAACTTAGATGACTTTTTCCTATGGAATCATGACATTTTGGTTCTGAATGGATACTAAACATACATGCAGGAGCTTGGTAGCAGAAGAATACATTTAAAGAAAGAAAAATAGGTTAGACCTCACCTTTGGAAGTAGCAGCGCCGTTGCCGAACACTGACTCCGCCACCACAGCTCCGACTGCACTTGCCCCATTCACCCCAGCTTCCCCAAACACCAGCCTGCCGCTTCATCCTCTGGCCCTGTAAATAACACAAAACACAAACATATCAAACAGACATAAGGAAAACAACAAACATACTCAATGAAAATGAAACAGAATACCTATCTGTTCTCTTGCAAAATAGACTGTGTTGCTGCCTTGTATGAAATGTAGCAGAGAAAAATAAATCAGAGAATCCAAACTTCTAGTAACTAGCAGTAGTAGACACGCAGCAGCTCCAACTTCATAATCCCAGTACTTTGAAACAATCATTTGAAAGATAACAACTCCCTCTCAGCAAGGCAGTAGAAACAAACAGTTAATTTAGGAGCTGTGAGCACTGTCACTCTAGACCAGATAAACACAACGCCTTAACTCTGTTCAAATAGCATGCAGTGAGACTGGTAAACTTCAGTAGGTCCAGGCTGCTCTTGCACAATGAGAAGCAGCTCCTTGTGAGAGCTGAGTACTGCAAGCAGGCACCACTTCACGATGTCATTATCTATTTGCAGTTGTAGTGCAGTTTCACTAGTTGCTGGTTCAAGCAGGCCAACACCAACTTGGCTAATTCAGATTAAGGCTGTTATTTTGGTGTGTAATTACAATGCATTATAGAAAACAAAAGGTTAAAAAAAAAAAAAAAAAGAGAGAGAGAGAGAGAGACAGTCCAATTCTCTTCACCCACACACCCACATTGTGTTCCAAATCTACATAACCTCTGGGTCTGGCTCCCAGCCTATCCTCTAGACTCACAGAGCCACTTTTGTTACTAGATTACTTCACCTCACAGCCTCACCCTGCACATCTCCCTGCTTGTGTTCTGTTACCATCCCTTCCTGTTATCCCTCCTGCATTCTCATGTAAATTACTCCCTGATGATCAGCCAGCTGACTTAGTTGTAAGAGTTTTCTACTGGAGTGGAGGAACATGCTAGAGATGGAGAAATTCACTATTGCAGGGATATTACCCCACTCAATTCATACCTTGCACCCACAGAGGGTTGCTTTCCAGAGCCTGTAGGCTCCACACTTCTTGAATGTATTTTTCACTTCAGTTAATCATTTTCTCCTAAGACATACAAATCTCTGCTAGAAATAGGAGCTATCCTAATAAATTATCCAATGAATTCAACTTGGGCAAGATGCATGAGTTAATCCTACCTTGTCATGTAAACACTTTTTGTAATTTTATGCACATACTCCCTGCCTGATGGCAAGTTCTTGAGTTATAGTCTTGTTTTTCTTCCTCTTGGCTACTTTTACGAAGTAATTCCCTGCTACAGACAGAGCAACATATTCAGAGATATCTTACCATATTTATGCTATTGCTACGACCATAACCCACACCTATCATTCTCCACAGTCATTCTATTTTCTCCTTGCCTCTACTGTTTTAATGCGAAGCACATTTTTCTTGGCCTGTGCTATTTGATTTTCTTCATGTAAGTTTTTGTGCATTTCTTTCTAACACCTCTGCAAGCAAAATCCTTCAGGACAAGTTTTCTAGTTCAGACTAACTCTGTTTGCCTTCTCTCTGCTCAGTCAATGGCACTACCCAGGTTACAGCCACTTCCACATATTTTCTGTCTGCCAAATCAATGTCTCTCTGACCCCTTACCAAACCTAGCTACCATTGTTCTGTTCCAAATATTCAGCTCAGTGTTTGTCTTTGGCATTCTCATTTGCCTTTCCGGGAGTAATCCCATCAATAGAGTTTAGCATTCAGAAAAGTGACTTATTTCCCCAAGTGCTTCTTTCAGGCACCTAATTCTGCCCCCTTACTCCCAAAAGAATGAAACACTTTACCAATCTAATTCTCTGCAGTCTTATTCCTCTATATCAGCTGACTGATTTAGGAGCAGTATTAGCTCACCCTGGAAACAAGGAATCTTTCAGTCAACATAAGGGTGAAGAAAACATGTAGATAAAAATCCAAAGGGGGAGCATTTGAAAGTCAGATTACTGGAAGGCAATTAGGACAGAAAACCCTTCCCTGACACACACACCAACATGATAAATATTCCAATATGCCTCATACAGAAGTAGCATTCTCTATTCCTTCTACAGAGAGCAAAATCTGCAGGGATTCTTTGTTAGAAGGCTTATACATCTGTGGAGTGCAGGAACAATCATTTTCTCAGTATCACTCCATTTATGTACACCCCAAAAGGAGTGTCAGACAGAAGAATCCTTCCAAAGCTGTATGGTAATAGAATATAGAATATATATATATCCTTCCAAAGCTGTATGGTGATAGAATATAGAAAATATATTTTTTATATTCTATATAAAATATAGAAATATTTTAATACGAACCCAACTTCCTCATATGTCAGTGACTGCATGCATGCATGCACAAATATAAATAACATAGTAAATAAGGAATCTATTATTATATAATCTGATAACAAGATGTTTTAAGATGCTATCAGCTAATTTCTGTACCCAAAAGCCTCTTTATGCTGTGCTCTGACTCCAGAATGCTTTTATCTATTGTCAGCCAGAATGACTAAATCCCAGGCCCCACTGGACTCTGGAGCTAAAGGCCTTAAAATTTAATCATTGCTATTAATTCAATTGGTTACATTCCCCCCTCCCCCGCTTAAGTTTAGCATGCATACAAGAATGTAAATCCTCTATCTGCAGTAAGTATATATTTTAATGTTTCAGGAGAAGCCAGAGAAAATATACAACCATCTGACTTCCGAAAACTCCAGTGAGGACAGACAGTTAATGCCTAGCTTTTCTATCTCATTTTATTGCCTGTTAAAACAATGGAAATGTTTATCTTCAGGCAACAGTGATGAAGAAAACACGATGCTGGAACCACATGTTCACGGGTAAGCAAGCTGTAGTGGTCCAAAAGTTTAGAAGGACATTTTTATGGACAGTGCATTGCTTTCATGAATTTCTTAATAGAACAAATAGAAGACCTATGCCTCTGAATCGCTACAGCTGCAGTCTTTGTCTTTAAAGAGAATTTTAGTATGTATCTTACTGCATGTGTCTGATAACTCTGGAAAATGGCACTAGATAGTATAATACATATCATATAATATATATTTTTACATATGAAACGTTCTGGAAAAGCAGCTATGAATGATACTTGACTCAGAAAGCCTGAAAGTGCTGTTGGTATGTGGGAACAACTTAAAGAGGGCCCTTGAAACACTTTTCAATCAGTTAGATGAGATGGATAGGGAACTATGAGCAGGCAGAGAGAGTGCATCCCAGATGTGCACTATAGGGATGCAATGATCTACAAAGTTCATATAACTTAATATGGATTATGAGTCAACATAAGTATTTTCCTAATGTCTTGACACAACTCCAATATTAGTAATAAGCTATGAAAGCAAACATGCATTTACTACAAAGTCCAAAGAGAACAGTGAAGATTTGCAATCACAGGTTCAAACAAACTAAATTCTGGTCAAAATCTTCCATCTAGTGTTTCCCTACTCATTGGGCATCTTTGATGGCCTACTCAACCTTAATTATTCCATGACTCTTTATGCTGCCTTTCCAAATAGGCAAGCAGCCATAAAATAACACATTATACAGCTCCAACAATCATGATCAGTTTTGGACAAGACTACTGCTCAATTTTAGCTCAGCAGGTCACGTATCTTTGTTCCACTGAGCTGCAAATGAAAGATCTTTCTGGTTGCTGAAAAGTTGTTATTTTGACTTTGGAAACTACATCATGCAGTTAAGAGATTCCATTTAGACCCAGAAACATCTCATTGCCAACATCGAGACTGGTGGGAAACTGATGCTGTAAGTTTACATTGGAAATTTGTTACATAGGAAGTATGAACAATTGTTCACAACTCTGAACATTTGTTACCTGCTGAATTTAGATACAACTTCCAATGATAACTTGAGTAACGCGAAGTTGAATCCCCAGATGTAAATGTCATTTTATACAGCATTTCTCTGGTGTAAAACTACAGCAAAAATCAGAGTGTCTCTCTTTAATCTTTCACAGTATTTCTCAAGTAAATAACACTACATTACTGTTGCTTGATAAAAAACAGCTTCCTGGGGTCTATATTTTCTGAAATAAGGTTTATCTTAACACACCTTGAATTATAGCCTCACTGTTGAAACATCTGTGAAATAAAGGTGAAAACAGAAGAAAGCTATCACCACAGCCATTTATTCAATAATGGTTTCATTACCAAAGATTGGGCTAATAGAAGACTGTGGAAAAATGTAGCTTTACTAAGTCTGAGTAATAATTGCCTAGAAAAAGTTAATTTCTTAAAGAAAGATTAATGAGGTAGACAAAAAAAAAAAAAAGAGAAGAAAAAAAAAAAAGAGTTGTCAAGGTGCCAGGAGGACTGGCTGCTCCATGGGAGCTGGGGTGCAGTGGCAGGATCTCCCAGGGGCAGCAGAGCAAGGCTGGACTTTAAAGCCAGACCTGTCTCATGGCCATCCCCAGGCATTGAGTACCTCCTTGGGGGTTGGGAACAGGCCTGCTATAGTGCTACTGTTGTGGGGCTGACAAGTCTGAGGGCCCAAATGGCATCCCAGGCTCTGGGAAAGGTGGAAGGAGACTGGTCAGGGCCTGTAAAGCCTAGCAATGCCATCGAGGCTCTGAATAACAGTACACCTGGTACGTACACTAAAACCACATGCTCTTCAGGATGTGAGCTATTTCTTTCTCCCTTCTACGTTCAGAAGACCTGCTCTGGACTACAGCGATGACCACTTAAAATATTTCCATGCAGCTAAGCCCTGCATGATGTGGCATTGTTCACACCTAGCTGTCGGGGGGCTGAGAACATTCAGTATATCTCCGACATTTATAATGCAGTTTTATGCTGTTATTCCAAGAGATGCATTTTCAAGATAAATCCATCTGTAACCAGCTATGCTATTAGCCTAAAATGCAACAAAAAATATAGGCAAATGAATCAGAAGTACATGAACAAAGCATTTTTTATAATTCCCTCTTAACCATTGATCTTGGCTCAGACACAGCAGGCTTGCAAAGAGCTTTGAAGGTGAAGAATGCCAAGTACCATTTTTATGAATAATGAATAAGCAATCAAAGAACTGCATTTGAACAAACCCAGGAAAAAAAAAAGAATGAGAGAGAACAAGATGGTGACAGCAGCAAGTGAAACACAAAATGATACAGAAGAGGAGAGCAAGCAGCTTATTAAGATAAACTGTTTCTCAAAGAGAAGAAAAAAACAAGAAAAAAAAAAAAAAAACAAGTAAAAAAAAAAACCACCATTAGTTGGAATGGCTTGAGGTTTTCACTCACTGTGTCCATCTTCCATTCTCTTCTACCACTCTAACCCTGGTGTGTTAGCATATCCTCTCTAACAAACCCACTAAAATCCATCCATTTCCCTAAAAGTTCAGCTCCTTTAGATACTTTAGGTTCTTCCTAGAGTACTTAGCCTAGTCCCTTACAGTTCCCAATTCATTTCCATATTCCCTATGTTTACCTCCCTCAGCACACCTCACTCTTTCTATCCCATTATGGGCTCTAGCACAATATAGCTGTCTCTTTTCACATCCCCTGTTTTTCTGTCAGCTAGACAGAGTGTAGCACCTGCCTCACCTAGCACAGAACTGGGTAGGTGCTGCCTCACTGCACTAACTACTGGCTAGTGGGCAGAGCAGGCAATAGCTACTATTCAGAAAAGGAAAGCCTTCCTGAGGCTCTGGGTGGCCAGGAACTGACTAGAGTATAAGAGCAAGCTAAAAAGACACAGCCACTGCAGAGATGTTAAATTAATTACTGAAATCCCTGAAGAAGAAACAAGAGACATTCAGCTCCACAAAGAAGAGGATTGTGAGAACATTTTATGACCACGGACTTATTTTGGAAAAGTGGTCAAAACAAACAGAATGAAGTCACTAGAAATTGTTTATCCAAGTGACCTAACAGGAACTCAAAGGTTGAAACAGACAAACGATCACATACTGGCAAACAGTTCTTTCAGCTAAAACTGCTTCAGTATGTCATTATTGAGAAGTGGAAAGTCTGACACCAATTTACAAATGGGTCCCCGGAGAACCCAAAGAATTTCACACCCACATACTATAAAATTGGCATCTACTGCGTAAATTAATAGAAACTATAACAAAGAACAAAATTAGCAGCTACCTGCATAAATACATTTGGGGAAGAGTAAACTAGGCTTCTTTAAAAACAAGTCCTTCTAAGGCTATTGCAGTTCTTTGAGATATTTGTAAATATATCAACAAAGGTAATCTGTCTGATACATTCAGACTACCAAAAAGGTTTGTACAAAATCCTTCACCTAAAGCTCTGAAGGAAGCTAAGAAGCCACAAGGAAAATC
Source organism: Excalfactoria chinensis (assembly GCF_039878825.1). Taxonomy (NCBI): domain Eukaryota; kingdom Metazoa; phylum Chordata; class Aves; order Galliformes; family Phasianidae; genus Excalfactoria; species Excalfactoria chinensis. The sequence continues at coordinate 31,847,817 of NC_092829.1, read as the reverse complement.
CTTGCATGGATAATAAGCAGGTGGCCAGAAGTCAAAAGCAAATGTAGAAGTGAAATCTCCATTCACTGCAAAAACTGACATTAGCAGCAGCTGTAAGGAGCCTGAACTGCTCAACACATTCAGAAGTTACACCATAAACACGGAAATAAGAAAGATGAATGATAAGTGTAATAAAAAACTGAGAACTAGAGACAGACTGCAAAGAACTACAGAAAGACATTATAGGATGAGTGAAAGGTTAGTACAATGAAAACTGCGATTCCATGTACATAAATTAAGCGATGCACAGGGGAAAAAAAAAGATAAACCCAATCCTAACAAATACAATGATGACACATGATGTAATCACTAAACAGCAGAATCTTGGTTTTGACAGATGTTGTGCCATTAGAGGTCTAGGTTGCTTCAAGGAGGCAATGAACAAATTTAGGGAAGAGAAACAGAGATGACTCTAGCCTAAAGAGTTCATAAACCACACGTGACTAGACAGTGGAAGCATATTGAGGAAAACTGTACATATGTATCAATCTTCAAATAGATTTTTCTAGACATCTGCTTATGATGTAGCTGGAATCAGAATATATGGCAAAAAAAGCCTTTGGTTCGACACAGTATGCTATGGGGAATCACCACAGCAGAATGCCTCAGTGCTGTTGGATCTTCCCATCTTTTCATAGCTTGTACAGATCCAGTATGTTAGGGAAGCAGAAATAAAGTGGTGGCCAAGCAGAACCTTTTTCCTTCATTCAGCATGCCTTCAAGAGGAGCTACTGACTACATGCAGAGGACAGTCTAATGCTAAAGAGAAATGTCAGCATTTGTATTTGTATATAGGGTGTTTCAGACATTTCCATTCCAAAATATCACCAGGCTGCAGATAGGCAGGCAAGCAGATAAACTGAATAAAGTATATTCTGCCTGTGGTTCTTTCAACACAAAGCATAATCTTCTATAAGATGCAAGACAGAAAGATCTTATTTAAGCATATTTCCAACTCAAAAAGTCTATGACAACTAACAAACTCGGCTTGATTACTGGCCTCTTGTCCCTGATCTTCAAAGAAGCCTACAAAGCACTTGCAAATACTGAATATAGGAACAGAATTTCCTAATTGCTTGAGAGATTAAAAGTTATGGACTCATTAATTTTAGTGGCATATTTATAATTCCTCACAACTCTCACTAAACACTTATCTCCAGGTGATAATTACCTCTTCCCATCCACCCCTCTTCTGTTCCTTAATATCTAATAAACGTACCACTTCTTCCTTTACTAAGACTTTCCATCTACTTGGCAGGTCACCCTTTACCTCAGATAGCCCAGCTCATTAATATAATTGAAGTAAAATTCAGAGAAACTGCTCTCAAACTTCATTTACTTCAGAAAAGTCCCATTTTTCCCTCAGAAAGGAAGAGGAACCCAAGTTCCTAACAACTGTGTTCCTTTTCTGACAATACTGAATTGCTTTAGTATAATTATTACATCCCCCCTTAAAACCTAAACCATACAACTTCTCTCTTTCGTGTAGTCTTAGAGGTTTAAATCAGCTAACCAAAGATTCATTTGTCTTCCTTCCAGTGTCAGTTCTCTAAAGCTTTGAAGCGGGATATAGCAATTACTGCTTTGCAGACAACAACTCCCAAGCCAAAGGCACTACCAGAATTTTCTTGTTTAACTGTCGCATTAGACTTTTCTTAATGTACCACAGTAGGCCTGATGACTTCAACCACTTAGTTCTTTTGGAAATACTTCCTACAAGTATCTTTAAATTCTTGCAAAGGTATTCAGAAGAGCCTTTACTTACTGAAAATCCAGGAGGCAGCATCACTGCTAGCAGGAACAGAAGGAACAAGTTCTTCATCTGTGTCTGTGGGAACACAGGGATTACTGATCAGAACTGCTTGCTTCTTTGCTACTTGTATGGTGACAAAGCTTAGATACTATGCAGAAAAAAAGTGAGGTGGAACTAAAAATCAAGATGAGAGAAGAAAAGCAGTTTTATCACTACGCTCCCTGGAGTGATGAAGGTAACTGCAAAGACTGAAATTACCTTGCACAGAAAGCCAGAGTGTAATTACCAAGTACAAATATTTCCCTGAACTTTCCTCTGGTATTATGAGAACACCATCCTCAGGCACAATGGAAGATGCATGCTGCTGCATGTCTGCCCTCCCACCCTTTTACACATACACATGATAAAACACTAAGATTGTAACGACTTCAACCAACCCAAGGTAAGAATTTCCACAGTTAACATTTCTGTGCCCTATAGTCATCCTGTGTGGCTTGATGAAGCTTCATGCCCCTCGTGTGATCTTGCATGTTTAAAATCCTACAGTTTGTCATAGACAACTATAACTTGATTTAACCATCTGTAGTTGCAGTCCCTCTGCAGAGCTTGGAGGGAGATTAGGGTCACACAGACTATGAAGACAGGATACAACTAGTTGTTCCACATTAAAAAAAAAACATAACAAAACAAACAAACAACAACAACAACAACAAAATCAAGGTATTATGCTAATTTGGGACCTCAGCATTATACTGGTGCATTGCCTCTTGATATTTTATCCTTCCTCCTGTGAGTTGCAGAAACCAAACCCACACCAACCACCATTCACCAGAGTTTACAGCTGTGAAAAATGGCACTTTGCTCACTAGATACTTCTTACTCTTTATGGCCCCTTTCTCAGGACCTGCTGACTGAGCCCAGAAAGAAGAGATTCACTAGATGCCCCTAGCATAGTTTTTATCTAGACCAAGTTTCTATCAAATTTGGGGAAGGGAAAGGAAAAGCCTTCTATTTACAATGTATTTAAAAAAAAATTTAAAAAAAAGGCAAAAATGACACTTTTTAATATTACAATGTCATATTTTGTTCCTTTAACCCGACCTATTAAATACAGACAAAATGTAAACAGATATCATGATTTTATTGCTATAAAATCATAACACCATATCAAAAACAAAATGAAACACGCTTGATACAGCATTTGGATCTTTCAAGTAACTTTATAGTGGGCAACTATATTTCTTGTAGTGCTACGCCTCACTGAATTCACTCTGCTCATTACAGCTCCATAAATCCATATGTAACATGAATGTTTACGTTTCCAAATTCAGAGTGGTGAGGATGAAAAGCTTGTTCTCTAGTATTTTTCCTTTGGAGCACTGAAATTAAGTGCTGGAAACCCAGCTGGACCATACTCTTTGCGTAAAATATCAGGGAACTGCAAAGGAAATGTAATGAGAAAATAAGCTTCTGTCACTATATTCTGAATGCCAATCATATGATTCCTAAGAAAATGAAGCTTTTGGAGCTTTTTATATGAATAGACTTTCATTCACTTTGGATTAGATTTCTTAAGAAACTGAGAAAAGACTTTGTAGCCTCTACTGCACATATGAACTATTTATTCTCTTTCAATTAAAATCAAAGGAAAAAATTATCTAGAGCTGCCCTCCTCAGCAGGTTAAATACACTCTGGGTGCAGTTGAGGCCAAAAGCTAGATCTGTGTCATAGCCCAACCTAACAATGACATTTTGATAGACAGGACAGCTGTGAGAGACTTAGAAATAATAGAATCATAAAACAGCTTTGAGTAGAAAGGACTTAAAGATCAGCTAGTTCCAATCCCCTGCTTTGGGCAGGGTTGCCAACTACTAGATCAGGTTGCTCAGGGTGCCCTCCAACTCAGGCTTAAACATTTCCAAGGGATGGGGTAGAACAACACTTTTTCCTACAAGTCACACACACAAAAACATCAAAGCTCTTCTGAAGCAGCTTATAATGTCCTTACATCACTGGCAAAAAGGCATTGTAAGAACAACATTTTTATTTATTTTTATTTTTTTTAAAGGTATTGATGTCAAACAGAGATAATTGAGACTGCTCAGCTTCTTACTGTCCAGAGAAAAATCTCTCTTCCCCAGCATTCCTCTCTCATAACTTCCACTACTTGCACTTCTCAGGTTCACATGAACAGCTGTAGGAATCGCATCCATTGCTATAGCAGCTAATTAGCACTGCTGCTAATGCACTGACCGCTCCTGAATGTGAACCTAGAGGGAGGTAAGAAGCTGGGCCAAAACCATGATGCTCCTGGAGAGAAGGCTAGGGAAGCAGCTCAGCCAGCAGCCAGTACCCAAGAGCACCTTGAGGGTTTTAGCCAGACAGGGTAAAAACATTCTATGAGCAGACAACCAGAAACAAACATATCAAACATATGAGACAATCCCTAGCAAAAAGCGGCAGGTTATAGCTCTCATGCTCCCTTGTATATTTGTGCCATTGCATGAGCATGGAAATTGCTTTCATATGTCTAACATCTGGCCCAAATTTAGCATTAAAAAGTTTAGGCCATTCAGCCCTATTAAACTAATCAAGAGATTCCAGGAAAAACAGTCAGAAGGAGGAGCGGGGACTTTTTTAGCCCATTAAATGCTCCACTGCAAGACAAATCTTGTGGCCGATTCTCTGAGCTTCAACAAACTTGTTATTTTGAAAGCTTCCTCAGATGTTGTATTCACCACTGATCCTTTTAGCCTTAATTCCAACTGGAAATTACACAGATGGGACCTGTGAATCTGACTGAAACCTTCAAGAAAAAATGGTCAAGTTATGCAGTTATGCTTCTGGATTTAACGGCTCTTTTATTCCTTGCAGGACCTGAGATACGGCAACATATGTTATTCTGTTTGTTTTGCCATTCTTCTCACCAAAGCCTGGGTGTGCGGGGGAAGGAAAGAAAAGGACAGTGTTTCACAGTGCTTTCACTTGTGACAACAGCAGCTGCTGCATTCTGTTCCTCCTGCCCTTCTTTAATTCTTTTCAATGCTCCCCATCTACGTTTTCCCACTGTTAGAACAGCATCTCCACCCCCCTTTCATTCAGAAATAGTAGCAGGGCCTGAGGGGAAATCATGACTATACAGCCCAGATATGGAACATCTGCTGGAAAACTAACAAGGAAGGATTCCTGCCACAGTGCTAAAATCTGAAGTTACATCAGTAAGAGGGAGTATGAAAATCAACTCACAATAAGTAAGGAGCAACCAGGATCTTCAACCAGAACTAGAGGCGGGCCCAACTGAAATCTCTGTTCAATGTAGCAGAAGAGATTCAAGTTTTCTAGCCACTGCATCTGCTATTAACTGCTCAGGTTATATGAGTAAAAGGCATGAACTGGTGACTGGTTCCAGCTATCCCTAAGCTTAGTCAAAAAAGGGTATGTCCATAGCTGGACTATGAAGCTCTTTTCTCCAACAGGGGCCAACCCAAATCTGATTAAGACTGGAGAAGTTTGACCTTGGAATTGAATTTAGCAACTAAGAAATTTACTTCTGTTCCAAAACAATAAGGATCAGATTATATTAAAAAAAAAAAAAGTCAAATTTTTACAGAGGTATTTTATTTTTATCACCAATACAGATTTATTAATTCACTCTGAATACTTGCTAGGAGTTAAAGAAAGCAATCCTGTAGAGATGTACTTTCAGCAATAGTATTCATTTTAATTTTTCAGCTGAGTAACTCTAAAAATTTACCTTGTTAAGTTAAAAAGTTAAGAAAAACATGCTAATGAGCACAGCAGCAGAGCACCAGCTGAATAACAGTAACATATGAGCTTCTTCTAGAATGCTGTATCAACAGCCTTTCAACTCAGCTTTCCGCCTGATTCATAACACGCACAAAACCTGAACTGGAGCACTGCTTAACACTGCTGACTCTGAAGTCCTCTGCAAAAACACTGCCAGTATATAGCAACATCAAATTCAGCAACATCTGCGGAAGCTATAGAAGACCATCTCATACAGTTCTATACAGCAATCACACAAAACATAAGCTGAAAAACCATTGCGTAAAAGAGCAAGATTAGACTGTAACACACTGAAAGCCTAAGAAGAAACCACACCATACCCTAGCAGGGGTTGGGGAAGAAGTTGATCTGCTTCCTTCCCAATATCCATGTTGCAGGAGATGATATAGTGCTTAATGAGGACAGCTATCTTTCTACATATTAATAGCAACCGTGATTCAATTTTCTGCATCCAGCCTTCCACTATTGAGTTTGCAGTTAGAAATTCATTATGAGAAGATAGGACTCTGCCTTCTATTCAGTAGTCTCACTGTTCTTAGTTGTTAATTAATTGTGTGAGCATGTAGGGATAAAGATAAGAGCATGCAGACTGCTTTAGACAGTAAATATTGCAACAAACAGTCATGCGCTGCATAGAGAAGATGCATGACAAGGATATCATGTCCCAAACATTAACAATTGAAGAGGAATGGCTAACAACCTTCTAGGTCAATTACTGCCCTCAGTAGCACAGTCTTCACATAAATGAATTATTTAGCCTGATCTGAAATATTACCTGATGCTGAGCTCTACTGCTAGCATGCCAGCTGGCTCAGATTAACCCTTCCCAATTCAAAATTTGAAGAAACCTTTAGAAAAATAAGGGATGCTGGAGAACAACTTCCAATTTCATTTAACTTCGTTTCATCCTAAACATAAATTGTGGTAATTCTGATCTGTGCAAAAGGTTAAAAAAAAATAAATACAAAAGTGAGTGCTATCTTAAAAGGAAACGTTAAAATAAAAAATACAAATTATTTTGCGTCTTTGCAAGATCTACATCTCTTCTTTGACATTCAACAGTGTACTCACTAAACACTCACGTGTTTCATTTGGTGACTAACAACAACGTTGGTAGAAAACTAAAAATATTTACCCTGACTCTCAGGCACATTTCAACTGCTGCTACCTCCACATCTAAAATAACCACTTAAAATTAAAAAAAAAGGTTAAGTTTTACCTGCATATAGGTGCAAATATGCCAAGCACAACCAACTAGTGTGGGTACATCTATTCCCTAAGCAACTACCCTTTCAGACTACGATGCTGACATACCCTTGGTGACATGAAGCTGGAAATCCCTCAGAGAAATCAGTGGGTTCATTTGCATTGCTATGCAACAGAATGCTGATTAACACAAGTAGAAACAAAAGACAGGGAAAAATAAGAATTAAAAAAAAAAAAAAAAAAAGAAAGAAAAAAAATCAAACACAACTTTCAGCTAACTTAGGAGGCAGAACCTCAGCTAGTGGAAATAGGGCCAGAGTCTCTAAGGACACCAGCCAAACATCTTTCATCTGTCACTAAAAATTAACTTCATAATAAAGATCTTAGGAGAGTGTGATTGCACGGCAGCGCCTGGAGAGATCTGAAAGGAAGCACGTGCTTAACTGTGTGATCACAGCAAACTTAAGTGGGATCTAAATATAGATTGGCTTCTTGCTCTAAAACTCTTTTGTCCCACAGGTGCCAGAAGCAAAACCTTTAGTTACTTCTTTAAGAGTTAAGCAGAGAAATACACAATCTTCTGACAGTACTTATTTCCACACATCGCATCTGTGTGTCAGGAAAGCTTGAGCTTGTTACTGTGCAGGGAAGCATAAACATTTGTTTTGTACAGAGACTAAGTCTTTAATGTTGAAGTGTCTCCTCACACATCTAGTAACTTTCGTTAGTCATCATCAAAGAAAATATATTGGACCACAACAAATCCCATTTCAAAATCCAGTATTAAAGTTAAAAGAAAATAAGACAGTGAAACTGCATTCAGAAGACTATCCTTACCAGTGAGATAAGTTTTTTTGACAAGTCCATCCTACCATGGGCATAACTGCAAATGACTGTTCTAGATCAGATAAATCATCTGTCAGTCATCCAAATGTCTGGTCTTTGTAGTTATGATGGGTACACCAAGGAGTTTATTCCCAGTTCTAATGCTTCTCAAAGACCTAAAAGGAAACCAACTTACTTCTTCAGTCCTTCACTCAGTATCGGAATACCAGTAGAAGAACAATTCCTCCTTGTATCAGCTAAGGACAAGGCTCTAATACCAATCACGAGAACACCTCTAATTATATCCGATGTATTCCAGGTGCTGTTCTTATACAAAAATAGCATATCTCACCCTCTTACCAAAAGAAGAAAAAAAAAAGCTTTTCTTTTTCTGTTCCTGTGTACTGGTGAGTCACAAAGTGCATAAACGCTAATAGAGTGTTGACCATTTTATGATATCATGAAAGACCTTCCTCTGAACAATGGGAAAGCCATTTGGCAGCCTAAGCCCTACCTGTTACAGGCCACAGAACATTAGCTTGTCTTATTTATATCACAGTCAGAAGGACATCTCAATCAAGACTGGACACACACACACACACACACATATTATTATTTTTGCAGGTTCCCTATTTTCTAAAGAAACTTAAGTGTTCATTTAAAAAAGATTTGCTCGTAACCAAGCTTGCAACCATTTTTCTTGGTAGTACCAACAAAATACCTTTTTCCCCTGTTTCCTAAATCTTTTCAGCACGTTCACATTGACTCCAACCAAATCTTGGTGACAACTTTGTAATCCCTTAAGTAACAAGATATTTTACCAAGCAAGATCAGAGGAAGATCTCCATCCCTAAAACAGAGATACAGGATTTGCATCAGAAGATTATCACTTACAGAAGATCAGCAGCTCAGATAATTCATTCTACAACTATGATTGCTTCCTTCTCCTTAAAATTTAAGCAAATTAAAGCACACGCAGAGAAAGAGTAGCAAAGAGAAACCTACACCTTTTCTCAAACATCCCTTCAAATCATTTGTCAAAATCCTTTCCTCCAAAGCTCCATTCAGACCAGACAGATCACTAGGGATTTAGAAAATGCATATACTACAGAGTGACTACCCCAAAACACAGCATTTCCCTAAACCATCAAGTGTTTACACTCATGAAACAAAACATTTCTAAAGCAAACAGCTCTGAGGTGCCAGGATGCTCTCTGGTGTGTGGGAACCCCAAAGTACACTTGAAGTCTAAATTATCTCACACAGAATAAAGAAAATACACTAAAAGCAAAACTTCTGAAGACCTCAAGTTTACTTTATGCTTTAAATTTTTGCATTTTATTAATCAATCATTAAGTTCACTAACCTCAATAAACACTAGTTCCAGCTAGTAACATTCCAAAGATACACAGTACTACCTACTTCTGTTGCACATCACACGCTTCCCTTCACTCCTTTTAACATCAGAGTTTATAGTCCTAAAAGTCCAAGGGTGAGGCTGCCCAACACACCTAGCTGTGTAGCACACCAGCTCATCAACAAGGTGCACCTGGGAAAGGATGGCTTTTCACAGCTGCTCCATTTACAGACCCTGGAAAACACTCTGGCATTAGAGAAGATAATGGTGACCAGGAGAAAAACATACAAGTTGCAAGCAAGCTTGCAGAAAACCTGGTGAAGGGCAATTGTAAGTGCAATACAGAAGGCATAAGAGAAATTCCTAAGGCTTGTAAAGATCCAAAAGTAATAAATAAGGTGTTCTTTAGGATCCCTGTAGACAGACTTAACAAAACTTAAAATCTCCTTGATCTCTTGTACTAAGATTAGTTATTTCTAGCAACAGGAACTCCATTCAAGATCATTAACTTTATCAAAGCTTTGAAACTTAGTTATTAAGCAAATGTCTCTCCACCCAACCTCCCACAAGGAACACCAAGACATCAGACTGATCTACCGCCCTACCATGTTGCCACCAGTTTGTTACCATCTCTTTGACAGCGCTGTTCCCTTAAGCAGCTTCTTGGCCTTCCTCATGTATCAGACCTCCTTCATACTGAGAATCCATCCTCCAAACCATCCTTTTCACAAGCAGGTTTCCTGATTCAAGCACTATTTATTGTTCAGCTGGGATCAGACCCCAAAATGGATCCTGCCTCACACAGCTGAAAGCAACGCAGACTGAACAGGAGACACTCCCTCCCCCCTGCTAGAACATTAACAGAAGCAGCTGAGCACTCCAGGGATAGTGGTCATCAGACTTAAGAGTCCTAACACCTGGGCAGGGTTTTTTATTTCTACCAGCAAAAAGTATATTTCTCCAGTCAGTACCCCTGCTACGTGTGCCACGGTTTCTGTGTTGTTTTTCTTGGTGATGCACATGCATCTGATCCTTCCACCTTTTTGTTTCTCCTCACTCACAGTGTCAGGAACAGTTTTGATTACATTAAGTTATAGTGTAATTAACTGCGAGGGAAAGGGATTAATGTTCACCAGCCACATTAAGTGTTTTCTTCCCTCCCTGCCAGGAAATCCAATTTTGCAGTGCATACAATCTGGTAACTCCACTCTCCTGCGTTCTTCAAACTGAAGGAAAACAACAGTGGAAAACCAAAGAGAACTTAATACAAACAAACAAACAAAAATAACAGCACAAAAAGGAAACAGATGTCCAGGTGGAAGAATAAGGAGACAGCCCAGGACACAAAGACAACTCTTACCTTCTGCATGTACCTGTAAAAGGTGAGTGCAAAAGCTGGAGGCACTGACACCACTCTGTAGCCAAGCAGCAAAAAAACACTTTCCTATCGTTCAGGTTCAAACAGTGGCTTCTAACCCGCTCTTTTCTCCAGCTTCTGTTTGGTTGCTAAGCCTTACAACACAGGAAAAGGAGAATTGGGTTTCATTTAACCCCCTCAGCCTCCAAGTTTCTTCACAAGAGTTTTCTTTTGCTTAGAAAGGACAGAGTTCTAAGCATGCATACACACATGCAAAACTCTAGCTCCTGTAGTCTGTGTGCGAGCACACACATTGGCTCTAAATTATGTCTTAAGTTACTGAAGGGGTGGAGCCCTTTATAAGTAGTTGTGTTTTAGCTGTAGGCAACATATCAAAAGTGAAACAGATCACTTTGGTATTCCATTTAGTAAGTTCCTAACTCTAAACCAAAATTATTTCCTTTAGAGCTAAAGCTTGCACAGTTCAGAGATAATTTTTTGACCAAATAAAGTGTGGACTTAGATACAATTACCAGCTAGCTCTGGCTATAAGCAGAGTTAATCAGATCCCTGAGACTTGAAAATACTACTACTTTGGATACAGATACGAATTTAACCGAATACAATGGCAGCTCAGGTTTCTCTATTTTCACCTGAAACAAATATCACGCAATTTAGATGCCCTCTTAAAATTCCCAAGAAGGAATAATTTAGCAGTAGAAAAGCTGTTGAGGGAACACAAATATAGTTGGATGCATTACAAGGAAAACTTGTGTTGTTAATCATGTGGATACTGGGGAAGTCATTGCGTAACAACTTAAACGATGCTGTTGTTTTATCTAGAAAACAGATCCTTTTTCCCACTATTGATTCTATCCCCTGCTAAGCATAAAATACTGAAATACAAAGATCACTGATCTATAAAAATAGGTTCTGGATCAGCAACTATAACAGCTGTCAGCATTTTCACTCTACTTAAAAAAAATAGTATGAAATAGTATCTTCAAGATTATGACAACAGCTTTAAAACTTAAGTTTGGGTTCTTTTTGTTTGCCTTCCAGTTTGAGAGCCCTTCTTCATCAGTAGTTTATTTGAAACTGTGAGGAACAAAACCCTACTTTCAAAAGGAAAGCTGAATCTTCTGCTTTCAGGTAACTCCATGTACTGGATCTGCAAGGAAGACATCAAACTATGCAGTGAAATATCCAGAGCTGGCACTGCTGGTCTCTTGTTGGCTACATTACTGCTTTACCCGATAAGAAGAGACAATAACCTTGACAATTGCTGACATGTTTACACAGCACATAGCTCCAAACTGAAGCTTCCAACAATGGCATAAATGCTCCAGGTGACACAGAACCACAAATATTACAGCAAGCGATTTTATTCAAAGGCTACAGCTGCTTTAATCCCTGTTGGTTAATCCCTGTCTGGCAACTAGCTACAAAAGGTACATAGCCCTCAAATTCTACAGTTACATATCCCACATGGGGCAGAGTTCAAATGAAAGTTACATCTTTTCCACATGCAAAAACAATCCTGTACTTTCTTGTCCAAGCTAGCTCTGACACAATAAACAAAGTCTACAGGACAAACTAACAGGAAAACCAACACAAAATGTCACCACCTCCACCAACAAGCAGGGGAATCTCAAAGTTTTAAAGATACAACAAACTCCAGTGCTGATGCATGACTATCTATGTTCCCCTTGTAAGAAACAATACTGGAACACTGTTAATGTCTAAGAATATAGGGATAATTATTGTTGCCATTTAGAAACAATTTTTTCTTGGGCCAAGCTGCAGACCTTTCTTTCTTTCAGAAAGATGTTCTCTCAGCCTACCCTTTTTCTTCACCTACCTTGTACTCTCAACTGGCCAGTGGCTACTGCCATCCTGCCAGCTGTCATGATTATATCCTAGGCTTAATGATATTTGATCCTCCACAAATAAAAGCCTGAATGCCAGGTCTTACACAAATAAACCACACTTGCAGATCAGTTTAAAGATTTTGGCTTGTATAACTTGAAAGAACTGAAACTGAATCCTAAAGATTCAAAAGCTAATAGAACAAAACACAATTCCAGATGAGTTAATAAAAACCTGAGTCTTAAAGTTTCTTCTCACAGCAGTCAGACTCTTAATGATTTTTTGGAAATACCAAGCACAGTAACCTACTTGTGGTTCTCATGTTTTTGCTGACAGTTTAAGCTACAAAGGAGTTCAGAAACAGGGAAAATACTACTGCCTGTGTTGGAATCTAGCCAGAATACATCCAGAAACAGTTGTGCCTACTGCATTAAAGCAGACACTGCGCAAACACATCTAGATTTATTTTAACCCCATAAAGCCTTAATAGATAACCTGCTAAGATGTTGAAATAAACCAAGAGGTGACCAGACTTTTACTACAACTAAGCAGCGCAAAACACTGATGAAAATCCTTTTATTAACATAAGAAATTAAGAAGTATGCTCATACTTCCTAGTTCCAGCAGGGACATGACAAGATCAGATGCCATTAATGTGAGATTCAAAACGAAGGCCAGTTCTTGCTGGGAAAAGGACAACACAGTATGAAGTAAACAAATCTTTGCCCTGTAGTTCTAAAGAATGTTTTGTGTTTGTGTCTTTTCTCTGTCAGCAAGAACATTATCCTCATACTGCAATTATTTTCATCACCTACCATTTAGTGAAAGCATGATAATCCACTTATTCAAGACCATTCTTGTCTCTTGGTAAGACAACTACAATTCACTATGGAGTGAGTACATTCAGGACCTGAGGCATTTCTCTCTTGCCACCAGCTCTATCCAGTGTCTGGCCTGGAAGCAATGGCATCTAGGTGTCACATATGAGATCATCAAAAAGAAAAAATCAAGATGAGTGCATATTAAATGGGTACTGCTGAACAAGATATCACTTTTAAAGTTCTCAATTAAGTGCTTTTGTTAAGAAGCAGGCATTCTCTACAGAAGCTTCAATGCTGGTATTTCAACAGTTACATGGACAGAGGTCTGCAGCATAACTTCCATTCTCAGGTATCTCATGACTTGCTGGGCAAAATATTTTTCCAGTTACATTAATGCCCAGTTTCGTAGATACCTGCAGTAGCCTACGTAAAGGAAATCAACAGCCATTTCTATACTTCAGCCTAGTACTTTAGAGCACAAAATTCAGGCATATCTCCAAATCCTTCAGAGCACATGTTAACACTGAACTGTAATGTAACATTCCAGGTAAATGTGCTGATGACTGAATGACATGGGAAAAAAACAAGTGCCTCTGGGATGTCAAACTAAGTCCACTGCTATCAGGTACACTAAAGCACATAATTCCTTCTATCAGATGTGCAATGGTCTGAAAACTGCACTTTTTTTTTTTTTTTTTTTTTTTTTTTTTTTTTTTTTTTTTTTTTTTGCATGCTATTGATTCTCTTTTTAAAGATAAGGCAGAATAATAAAATTTGATTAAATCTGAACTTTTCTTCAAATTTGGATAAAGTACTGATAACTCAGTTCTTCTCAGACTCCCACTCAACATCACAGGTCAGGCATGCCATTTAACCCCCTGCATTACAGTCTCTCATCATATGGAATTAAAACCTTTCTTAATCCCTCAGGAAAACAGGTTTGCTCTCCTGTGCTGGAAAGCCTGTTGCAAGGCTGCACACCAATCAGCTCTTTACAATGTAACTGCATCAAAGGCTTCTGCACTCTTGTAATAACTCATGTACTCCTCTCTCCCTCCTCCATGCAGGAACTCTTTGAAGACTTTGTAGAATATCTGATCTAATCTATCTTCTGTAAAGGCACTGTTACTAGCACAGTAATTTTTTATTATTTTTTTTATTTATTTATTTTTTGCAGTTTGCCAGTGCTGAGTTCCAGAATAGTACATGAGTAAATTGTAGTAAGACACATGGAGAACAGGCTCCAGTGTTCATAAGGTTATTGGTTCACAACTCTGAATGCTCTAATCCAGGACTTTGAGAACTGCAAACAGGCAACTGGGCACAAACAGACCTAAACTTCTGAAAGAGTCACCTTCTATACTGTCTTCAAATTCCCCCGTGATTTTCAATCTAGAGGATTAAACTGCAGCTGCTGACCTTAACAAATTCTTCAGGAGATACTGTACTTCTGAAATCTGGAGATCTTTCCAAAGGCAGAATTTCATGAAGCACTGATATGTAAGGAAATAAGTATCACATAGGGTTCTTTCACTTCTTTCATGGAGGAGTGTTAGAGCTGTGATTTGTGAAGTTTTGGGGACTTGTAGGTGACTCCTAGGTTTTCCTTACATTTTCATGGCTGCACAGAAGCAGTTCACTTTTGCTTGCTCTAAGGTTCAGTATGCAAGCACTCCCCAGCGAGTTTGTGCTCTTCTTTGTTTATACACTCAAAAATCCCAGGATACATCTAGCTATTGCTTTCAATTCAGCAACACGGTTTCTTGTTCAGTGTGAGCTACCAGCCAAGGATTCCTATCCATCAGCCTGTGTGTTCATGGGCATCAGTTAATTCCCTCCCGTTCACCCAAGCACACTCACACTCAGTGTCCAAAGAAGAGGTTTCCTGTAATTAAAGTATAAGCTTCATTCCTATCCAACCTTCCTTCTTGGGTACTTCCATTTAATACAGCCCAGAACAGTGAAAACAGTAATCAATATTTTGCTATAATCTGCTCCAAGAATAGACCAATTCACAGACACATGGTCTGATTGGGTCTCTTTCTCTTACACTCTTCTGGGCAACTAAGCCAATTACTGTGCTCTGCTCTCCAAGACAGACTTCAAATAAATTGGCTTTTTGTATTCAAAGAATTAGATACCTCTCTTCATCCCTTTCCAAGATGAAGGAAATGGTAAGCCTGTCACTTTGCATTTATCTTGACTCTCTTCCAAATCAGGCAAAACTTCTATTCAGATCGTCTATTTATGCCAACTTTCTGAACAAACTGATGTGCTACACACACACAAATACACACACACACACGCATGCACACACAATTTCAGCTCCTCATCCTTAGGCCATTTAAAGAATAATAGCACACACAGATAGTGCTGGTATTCAAAAAGCAATAACAACTTCCAAGTGCTGTGACTAATTCCAGAAAAACATTGTTTTGAAAGGCACTCCAAAATACTGCATCTCAGGATCCAAGCAAAGGCACCGATCCATTGCTACACAAATGTTTGCATATAAAAACAGAGGGCCGGCACATGATAGACTTAGGTTGATTTGAAATCAGTCCAACTATTCCCAGGTTTAACCAGTGTAAGCTAAACCAGGACATAACTGCATCTGTTGGAAAGGTAGAGGGAGCTATATTAATTTTTTCTAACACTGGACATTGTGTCCAGTTTTTCCAAAGTCTTATCTCATATCCTAGGATATTTACAAAAAAATCACAGCTTTCCTTAAAATTAGACACTTGGAATACTAATTACTAAGAAACTTAAGGCTCCTGCAATCCCATTTTCTTTTTCTGCATCATGGATTTAAATATTACGTAGGGTGAATTTGGCAGCCACACAGAGAATCTCATTTAGAAAGATTAACCTGGGATCACAGAGAGATCTGGAGGGCCTCCATTAGTCTATTCCTTGCTGCAGAGCATTTACACTAGAATAACTGCTTTTAGCAAGCATGTGCACACACTCAGAAATAATGTATATATGCATTAAATGAGGCAATACCTTACCCAGAACAGACGGTTCCTCAGCTGTTTGTTTTCTTTTTATTGTTGATTTTACATTTTAATTATATATAAAAAGTAGAAGGAAGCACAGGTGGTAAGCAGATTTGGGATAGAAAATTAATTCCCAGAGAAAACAGTTTTAGTTTTTATACAAACAAATACAGAGATTAATTATTTTTTTGTTTCCCAAGCTGTTACTGGTAAGCAAGTAGCAAAGAGTCAAGGCCGGTCATTTATATTCAGATTAGATTTGAAAACAAAAAGGACAGACTCCAATCTCCCAAATGTTTTCTAGATATTCCAATCTGCTTCACCCAAAAAAAGCAAAAATAAAAGTTTAGAGCATACAAATGTAATAAAACATGTTGTCAAAGCTCCTATTTACAGTGATTCACAAAGCTGTTCCCATTGATGTCCCAGTACTTTGATTGCCAAACAAACAACAGCCCTCTACTTGGAAGGCCTGAACCACAGCTCCGTCAAATTAATCTGAAGATCTTGATTTTCAAAGGCTTTGGATCAGGCCCAAACTGAAGTGGCAGAGAACAGAGCAGAGAAAGAACAACAACTATCTAATTATAGGCCCAATCTTGGTGTTTTATAATCAGTGACGAAATGACAATTATTTTCACTAGTGCTGGACTGAGTCCTAAGAGGTCTTGCTAAACTGTTCTGCCCTTGCCTGAAGCTCTCTGAAATAAACAAGGCAGACAGGCTTCACTTTCCCCTTGGTGATGTCTGCCTGCTCTCAGTATGATTAGTCTTCCCCCACCCCAGCACACTGTGCCGATATTCCTGATAAAACACAGACTCCAAGTCCCTCAGAAACAGATAACAGCATCCCTGCTTCTCACAAATTTCAGCCCTTGTTACAGGAGGGAGCTTGCCTGGCAGTGACAACAATAAAGCAAAGCTCTGAAGGGAAGAAGGAAGCTGACAACAATCCTCCTGGAACTATTCCAGCTCTTCTCTGTTTACATATCCAAGCTTTTTCTCTCAGTAATCTCTCCAGACTCCCCTCAGAGATCTCCTGCTATTCACTGTGCAGCCAGAAGTCACCTGCTCTTAGCTGGACTTGGCACTGACTACACCAAATGCCATTTAGGAGAGACAGGAGAGAGAAAAGTTGAAAGCAAAACTTCTGAAAAGCAATTCCCACCCCCACACCCCACATACATTTATCCTTCTAACCTCCAGTCCACTTATACATATTACTTCTGCTTAAGGAAAGTAATTTCAGTGCCAAAACATGCTCTTAGTTTAAAAAAGTGTTATATTCAGCACAGATATAACTCTAGCATGGTGAACATGGAGTCATTAAGATTTAGCTCTATTGAAATGGAAATTGAGACAGAAACGTTTCTAGTTTTTTACTTCACTTTGGAATTGTAAGAAGACAAGAATGACTGCAACAGTATTAAAAGATCCTCTGGACCAACATGCCCTTGATAGCAAGTACTTGGAAGTTTGAGGCACAATGCTGGTTCCCACTGGTGCCCTTCAGTGTCAGGCAGTGAGGAAGCTGACACCCATCTAAGGACAGCATCACAGTCTGGCTGTGCACAGAAAAAAGCTAGCAATGAAACAGAGCAACAGGGGCTGTCAAGACGATGATCCTTCCCTCTGTCTTGACAAAGTCTCACAGCACAATTCTCTCCAGTGGCTCAAGGCAGAGACAGTTCTTTTCCGGGATTCTGTCCTTGTGCAACCCCCACAGGGCATGAGAAGGTGCCCAGATCCTGGCAGCCATTGCTGTATGCCTGTGGCTCAGATTTCTGACAAGGGATTCTGGAATAAGATTTCCCTCCCAGCATAATGAGGCATTTAGTCATTAACAAAAGAGCCTTCTGGGGCAGAACTCCAGCTGCATCTCAGATCTTGCCTCCACAAAGAAATTTCTTTTTCCAGCACACAGGTTTAGTCAGAGGAGGAAAGGAAAGAGTAGCTTTAAAATACCAATCCAGGGATTTTTGGTTGCAGCAGTTGAAGGTTTCTCTTTATTCTTAGAGCAGGTTCCTTCTTTTTCCTACTGCTTCACAGCTGCCGGTTGAGCTTCTGTGCTTGTCGCTCCTTTGCCTCAAACGCAAACTTGGTGTCCTGCAACTGGGCAATAGCCTCCTTGGCTTCCTTCAGGTCCTGACAGATGTGCTCATACTTCTCTGTCAGCTCCTTGTTCTCTCGGCGCAGCTCCTGTACCACCTGGTTCACCTCCTCTGTCTGCTTGGTGCAGTGGATCTTGAGCTGCTCTACCTCAGAGAGCATGATCTCCATATTCTTGACCAGTGACTCTAGTTTCTCCTTTGACATGGTGTCAGGATCAGTTCTATTCAGTCGTCCTAACCCAAACCCAAAAGGGATAAAGAGAGCAACCCTGTGTAACATGCACCAGGAAGCCTAATACTGACAGTCTTGTGGTCTTTTTATACTCCCTTCTGCTCATCCTCCTCCCTTCTCTTTCCTTTCCCAAAGTGTCTCTAATCTTCTTTGCTTGGTTAATCTACTTATTTTTACTGCACTGTAGAAGGGCTGACAACCCCACAGCAACATATGTGCTGTGCAGCAAAAGCCAGAGCAATAATGAGACTCTATGCAGTCTGCCATAGAAAAACAGCTTTCATCTGAAGAATTCTCTTGGGAGGCCCATTAAAGTACAAAGAAAAGTCTTCAAGTCAGACACCTACTCCTGTCCTGCAAATCCAGTCCCAAGAGTAGAGCCAGTCTTTCATCTTAGATATATTGTGGTAAGCAATCTTACAGCAATAGAAGCCAAGTGTAGGCAAAGAAGAGAATCAGTGTCAGTTTCTTTGCCTCTCTCCTAATCCTAACGTTTGGGTGAGATGAAAGGTACAAAACAATCATCCCTTTTTAAAATTATTTTTAATTTTTTTTCTCCAGAAGAAGCTCTATCCAACAACTAACACCACAACAGCCTGTGCCCCATCTTTTATTGAAGGAGTTCACAAACTTTAGTCCCCTGGTTATCACAATCAGCGGCTACCACAGTTGCCATCATCATCATCAGGAGCTGGGCCAAAGTACCACTTGAAAGTGGCTTGTGCATAAAGGCTAGAGATTATAACCTCTGGTTCCATTCCTCTCAAAGTCACTTCAGCTTTACCTGTGACACTGGCTCAGAGGTGACGTACCACATGACCTACACCGAAGGGCTTTCCAAAATGCTCCCAAAACATAGCCAGGTGCTGCCTGAACACATAAGAATTTCGTCCAGGACATACATGCTACCCTCAATGGTCTCAAACTGTTGTTGAACACTACTGTGAACCTGTGAGACTCAGGACTGAGGCATGAGTCTGAAAATACACTGATTACTCATACCATGCCAGGCAGCAGGATGATCCCAGCAGCCATAAGGTATTGAGAGAGTCTGGCTGATCTTCTAAAGTTTGACACGGACTGTTTTATGCATTCATAAATCTGATGTAACAGTATTATCCTGGAGAAATTAATACAGTTGAAAAAGTGTTATTGTGTGTGGCTCTCCAAGAAAGAACCTATGCAATTAAACACCGATTGCTTGGTTAGAGGGCATAGATCACAGCAAAGACAAGAAAAGTGGCTTTCCCTTGGATTACTCGCAAAGTAAGGCCAAATGAGTATCTCTCTCCTTCTTCCCCACAACAGGAACTCCAGGCTAAGCCTACATACCCATAGAAATGCAGTTCAGTTTGCCATATATTACACACGTGGATCTGCCCTAACCACACAGAAGTTACAGTTAAGTGTACAATATTGCATGAGGATCTTTATTCCTGCCTACTGTTCTGCAGCCAGCTCCCTTATAAAAGATCGTTAGGTAGGATTCTGTAGCCCCATCACATACATCCAATGGGAGAGAATACACATTTTACACGCATAGCTTCTAGAAATACCTTTTTCCTCCAGTCTTTGACCTTTAACTAAAAGATTTCATTTTTTCTACTATGGAGAGGTTCAGATGCTTCATCTCACAATTCAATCCCCTCTTCTCCCCTTTCTAGGCTCAAAGAAATGAAACTTTTTCTTCCGGGAATTTTACATCTCCCTCAGCACTGGATGAAAGCACTGCTGGACACTAGCCAGCTCTGACAGTGTTCAAAGGCCTAGGACTTCTCACAGCTGGAGGTTAGAAAGTCACTCACAAAGACAGCCATCCTATTGCCTCTCACACAAGTGCACCAGTGGGCCCCTCTCCTGCTGGCAGATGGAACGTTTTGCACTGCACTTTTAAATGAGTAGAAAGAGTGACATCCTTCAGATGAAAAGAGTGGGAGAATCTAAACATAATTAGAATATGTCCTAAAGTCCTTGAAGAAACATTTGCACTGGCTGTCAGCCCAGATCCCACGTGATGCACATGGCACTGGAATAGGCTGGAACACATTGCAATGTAACAAAACAGCAGGTCTTCATTAGCGAGGAATCTTCCCTGTCTAAACAACTGTACACAAGGCACCTAAGCATTTGAAATCAAACAGAATTACAACGATGCATAAAGGGAGTGCCATAGAGGTAACTCACTCGGATATTAGTAATTGATATGCCACCTCTCACTGTACTGTTCCCAAAATTAGTTAAGTTGCCTTGGATACAGACAGAATCTTGGCAAGAGAACTGGGTAAGAGACGCTACTAAAATAGCAATGTAACACGAAAACAAGGAGTAACATGACCTAAGCTTCTGATGATGGGAGATGAGAATTATTAGGGTTAGTTTGATTCAGAATCTTTTTCAATTAAGTAAAGTGTAGGAATTAAAAACACACTTGTTTAAATGCATGTTTAAATTGTAATTGCAGAATGATGCAAAAATCAAGCTAGAGGAAAACAATAATGAAAATCTAACACAAGCTGTAGGTTTTTTTTGAGTGTGTGTTTTGTTGTTTGCTTGTTTTTTTACCTTCAGTCAATGCTGGACTCTACTCTTGTAGAAGAACTGGAGACAGAGGTAAACAGCAAGGGTGGACTCATCTGAGAAAAATGCAGAACAACATACCTGGGAAAGACAATTCAAACCACAAGAATTCAATGCACAATGACACGTAGCAAACAGCAGAGCTAGGGGCAGAGGGAAAATAACCAGACTGGCAGACAGGAATTTATGATATAACACAGCAGGGGAAAATTAAGCACTGTTAGGCTCTACTATGTAGAGACACTGCACCCTAAAGGGACGAGGTACCTTCAGCATCTCCCTCCCTTCATCCCACTGGAGGAGGAAAATAATTTTTTAATCTGGATATCTCAGTATTAGGGCTTAAAAATAAGTTTGAAACTGAGACAATGACAGATGCTGACTTAAAAAAATCAGTACAATCTAGGAAGCAGGTTTAGGGAAAAGGAATTAAAACCTAGTGGCAAGATATTTCAAGGACAGTTATCACAGCATCACAGTATCGTGCGAGTTGGAAGGGACCTTAGAGAAGGTCCCTTATGCCCTGGTCCCTTCATATTCTAGGGAAGACATCTCAGCTGGAAGGATGCTTCTATAATAATTAATGGCCTGACTCTGTATTCGGCACTCTAAAAACACCAGTGATTTCTATGCACTCAGGCAAACTGTGCCAGTCTGGTTATTTCAGAGTTATGTGAAATCAGGAAAACTTGCTGTTCAAATTCTTGCTATAGCATAGACTACTAAATTTAGAAACAACATTCCTAAAAACTATTATCCTGCCCTTACATGTTTTTCCCTATAATTCCCACATGCACATGGATCTGAGATACAAAAAAGCTGGAAAGGCAGAGACAATCAAGAGCAAAACAAGGTATCAATGATTGGGAATACCCACTCCTACTATTGTGAATAGCAGGAAAATTGTAGGAAGCATTGGTAAAAGTGAAATTTCTGGTGCTTTCCCACAAGGACTGGGGGCTATCACATCTGACTGCAATACCATACCCAACTATGATGATTTTAGCACTAGAAGCATGCGAGAGTATGAGGCTGCCAAACTGAGCATGGTTCATGTGAGACATAAGTCTTCTTCACAAGTCTCTGGGACAAGAGAATCAATCATTCCTATTACCCAGAGGCACACACAAGCCAGAAATGCAGGTTTCTATCATGATCCTATGTCTGAGAGACTCCCAGGAGGAGACACAAAAAACACATCCTTTAAACATCAGTTTGAAAGCAGACTGCATACAATCCATTTTCCAGATATACTGAGAACATTTGTAGAATAAATCAGTTACCTATCTGACTCTCTCTAGGGTTTTCTCAGCAACACAAGGAGGACAATTCACTAACATAGATTTTTACATAGGAATAAAAAACAAAATGCTAACTGCAACTAAAAAGGCTTCTAAATTACTGGTTGGGCTGACACAGGCCCCCACCCAGTATAAACCCCAAGGAATAAGAAATACAGCTACAAACCAACGCCTTATCTTCTCAGGCATATGCTATCTGTTTCTAGTTTCACCAGAGAACTGTAGCAGGAGATAGCAATGTACTGTCTCATAGCAGCTGTTTTAAGCTTAGCATCCCCAGCTAGTAATGATCAGTATTTTAACAATTTGTATGAACACGTTCAGCGTATCTAGCTCTAGTGATAGTGTTAGAGCTCTCAGTACTGTTTTCTCATGCAGCCTTTTCATTTATCCCTAGCTTATCCCCAGCGATGTCTCTCACAGCCAGTGTAGTATGCATAAGCTCTGTGCTTCTCCAGCTAGGAAGTCCATTTGGGTAAATGCATTACGCAAACAAACTCATTACAAGATTAAGCATAAAGAGCTCTCACCTCTATAATTATAGTAAAACCATTTGAAGAAAAAAAAATACAACACTAAAGACCAAGTAACACCTGGAAGCACTGACCATTTGACCATTCCTCTAAGAGAATGGGAGACGTTTGTATTTAGCTGTTCAATTTGTTTCCAAGAAAAGAAAAATACTGTGTCAAAACACTCCACTGATATAACAATGATCTCATACCATGGAGCTTACGCACAGTTGATAAAATCTGCTCATATTAATGCATGAAATTCATTTAAGCAACTATCATAAGTATTAATCATATCTCGCACTATTTGGCAGAGGTTGAGTTTAGCTTGGTGTAAAATTATGTGATTTGTAAGTTTTAAAATACTGCTCTAAAAGGATAATCATACGAAATTCTGTCCAAGATGCCTGACAAAAATTAAAATAGGATGTCTCAACATTACAATTGTCTATGGAAAAGATATTCTGAATATATAGGTACTTCTCCCATTCAATCACCACTGAGATCAAAACATTTAATTTAGCTTAATAAGGATTAGTAAAGAAAAACTGATACCTTTAGCAGAGTTATCCCCAAATTGTCACATCTGAGAAATCAGCTTGGTAGCGTACCAGTGACAGATTGCTTTTATAAACTGAAGGGAACCTTACTCTACTAGCCTTTTTACCACCCTAAGAGGAGGAAGAAAATGTTCTCATGCCTAAAAAGTACTGAAGTTTTTTGGGGTAAAAAAAATTCCACGTTGGGTGAGAATGTTGAAATCTTCAGGTTAAATAAAATCTGAATTATTAGTTTTTAAAATGTTAAGAATTATTTAAAATAAATGCTTTATTCAGAGCATCAAATTGGAAAGATTCCAAAGGCCCTCTACAGAGTTCTGCTGGGAAGACATTCTCCATTCCACCCCATGAATCTTCTAACAAGGACACTACATACTGAGCAAGCCAGCCTTCTTACTCAGACGCTGCAAAGCCACTGGAGAGGGGTATATGGGTATGGTGCCTTACAAGAGGCTTGGAGAAGCCCTATTCACAAAGAAGAAAATGAAACCCACTTGTAATCTTCAGCATACATTATCTCTGTGGAGGCCAGTGCTGACCTCTATATGCCTCAGATCTTCACAATGAAAGCATATGCGGCACCTCTCAAAAACTGATCTCCAGTCACTCTTACGGCTATCCTAATCCACAGATCAAAGCAAACAGTACACTGCCAGTGACTGTGCTCAGCCAGCTCTGAGGAGGCCAGGGAAGCAGGCATGGAAGAAAAGGTTGAGGAGTGCATGGGGCCTGGCAGAGTCTGAAAGTGGTGGCTTGGGCAAGGGACCACTAAGGTCCAACTGAGAGAATTTCACTCCGTCATGCTCCTTGGCTTGTGCCACAGTTGGGAAGTGGTCACTGTTCTCTCTCCAGTGTCTGATGCCAACACTGTGAAAAGAAGGGGAAAGAGAAAGGAACCATCTTCTCTTATCTCTCAATGTGGATGGTGCCCAGGCAGCCTAAACAAATGGATCAGTGGTAGTACCAATCATCAAACAAAACTCACCAAATGGATATATGGTTATTCCAAAATGATGAAACTACAGCGGCATTTCAGTCAAGAGGGTATTGCAGAGTGTCTGTAGTATCTGGCTCTCCTCCTTCTAATGCCAGCAATTCATCCACATACACAAAGACCTGAGTAGCAGTCAATGGTTTGTCTATTACATATCTCCATGTTATGATGAACTATGGGCTGCTGAAAATGAGGGGAAAGAACAAAATTCTATTACCCGGAACAAAAATTTCTTGGAGGGAAAAGTACCTATTATTTTATGTTGGCAAATAAATAACTAAACTTGTAAACATTCTTTTATTTATTCAGCCATGTAATTTGTACTAAAGACTGAAGGTCCATCTAGTCAAAATATGTAGACTTCAGGAAAGCAAACAAAAGTCCTCAAATTGCTGCCATTATTCAGTACATGTGAAACAAAATACTGGCATAAGCAAAACAAGCGTAGCACTTCTCATTTTAGGAGGGGAGTTTATGTAACCCAGTACTGCAGCCAGACTACACTTAATAAATTAGCAACAGAACATTTTTCAGTATTTACTGAGAAATTTGATCCGGTGAGAAGGAAGGTCTCTTTTAGTTCTGGATGCATATAAACAATCCCTTACTTCATCTGTTCTTTCAAATGCAAAATTCTGTTACAATGATTATTTTGATCTGACATTTAAATTCTCACCACCTACCTAAACTGATAAAGTTGAAGAAGTTGTCCATTTTCCACACATTTCTCTTGACATCACTAGTTGCACATTTAAGAATAAGTCAGTTTATATGATCCAAATACTTCAAGGAACTTTTAATTGCACAAACTTTTCAAAGACTACAGACTTTACAGCAGTATTCAAAAGATTCAGCACTGTTTATGACACCTCAGGAACTCTAAGGAATGGAAGCATCGAGGATGAAAGAACTTCTTCAAAAAGAAGGTTTTTAAACTATGAGGGATCAATGACATTGGCAGCTTTTGCTCAAAATGACCTAGGAACAGTTTCATTTAACCATGCCAACATACTGACAGTGTCAATACAGTGCAAAGAATGGAGGCCAGCTTTCCAGGTGATAGTCCTCCTACTAACTTGTAGTGAGATCTGCTCCTCAGCAAATCATAATTGAATGCTATTGAAGTAGACAAAATCATTAAACTTTCTGGTGACAAGTAGCATCTCTGTCAGTGCTGTATTCCTAGTTCTCTGTCACAGAAACAGCCTTGACAATCTTTAAGTAGATTAAGTACAAAACAGCTTCATCTCCAGAGGAAGTGGGATTAAGAGGTTTACTGCTACTATGACAACAGCCAGGTTCTTAAAATAGTTTTGAAACCTAAGCAGTGACTGGGAATGTATACGTCTCCCCTGTAGGAATCATCATGTACTAAATGCAGTCTTCCAAAAGGAAATCATATTTTATAACAGCCCACTATTTTTAAACATGTGCTTTTATCATGCTGTTTAATCTCTTGTTGTGAGCACTAAAAATAGCGGTAAAAAAGGCACTGTGCTGCCACGTGGCTGTGATTACAGTTTTAGAAGTGATTATTGCTATAGATACCAGGACAGATATTGCTCTCTTACCTCTCCTCCAAGATAGTATGCATTTCGTGTTTTTCTTGTCCTGACAGTAACCAAGCTCCTTACTAAACAGCATGCATCAGGGACCAGCCATTCCACATGCTCAGTGCTGCCAGACAGCAGCCATTTCTGATCTAAGAAATCACCCCCTTGACATCCATAGGTATTCCACTGCATCTCACTTGGAATTAGCTCCTCAGAGGTAACGGATACAGAATTTGCTCACTTGCAAACAGTTTGTGCCTAGGGCATAATTCTGATAACCTGAGGGTAACAGGATGGCCTCCATTTGAGTATACTATTCAATCAGTAATTAGCATTTTCTTGTTGAGTATGGCTAAATAAACAATTGATTCAATCATAGATGCAACTACTGCATATTATGAATGTTTAGTTGAGCTCTGAGGCATTCCCCAAGCATGATCATGTTGACTTGTACAATTAAAACGGTAAGTAGTACAATGCTTAATTCCAATTACAGCACCACTCAGATCAAAGCATGTAACCCTTATCTGAAATTACCGAAATCAGAAAATTATTATGAACACAGAAGCTGATTCATTACTCTAGTCAATGTAGATTAAAGCATATTTTAAAACAAAGAAAAAGTAAGTCTAATCCAATTACACTGGTGCCAAGCTGAAATCATCTTCCTGCAGCGAATGGAATTTATTTATTTATTTTTAAGAGGGCCAAATTCAAACTCAGGAAGCAATAGACTGTTTCCTTATTGCAGAGTTGTTAGCTCCAGTCAATGAAGGGTGATTCTTTTCTCTCTGCAGTTCACAAATTCCTGATGTTTACAGGCCAGAACTGGCCCTTAAGTAATATTTCAAATGCAATCTCTAGGTAATTAAAAAACACTTGGTAGTGACTACTCAGACCAAGCTGTACTCTCTGTGCAAGCTAATACTGTCAATCACATAAACTCCTCTACCTATTCCTAAAAGATTATATTAAAAAATGTAATGGAGTAAGAAAACAAATTGGTAATTAAATTAGAAAATTGGAATCATATCTCAAACTTAAGAACTGAACTTCAGTAAGATAAATCCACATTTTGGCACTGCTATCAACTGCTATCAACTGCAGCTGCACCCTTCAAGCCCCATGGTTGTAGAATTTACAGTAACTAAAGGAAGAAACCTCTTAAAAACAATGAATTTTTTTAAACTTGAATTCAGGGTTTACCTGTTTGTTAAAACAATGCACTCAACAAAGCCAGCTCCAGCAGCAAGTTGTTCCATTTTGAGTGCTCACTCTGTTTCCTGAGGAAACAATCTACAAAGCGCAGATTTTTACTGAATACTTTTCTTCATAGTTTGAAAAAATCTCAAGCTTCCTTTTTATATTTATGATGTAACAGTTGCACTCATGACAGATTAATCACAATTACTGGTTTTGTTCTTGTTATGACACAGTGGAAATTTTATGTTTATGCAGAATCACAGACTTGTTTAGGGTCTGAGCATCTCCACAGAGATTCCACAACAGCAATAGGTTATCCGTTTCAGTGTTTGTTCACACTCCCAGTAAAAACGTATTTTCTTATGCTGAGATCGAATTTCCTGCTTTTTAACTTGTTACAACTGCATCTTGTCTGTGAATGCTATTGAGAAGTCTCACCCTCTTGTCTTCATTCCCTCCCATCAGGAGTTCATATGTACCAGTAAGATCTTCCTGAGCCTTCTCTTCTCCAGACAAAACAGTCCCAACATTCAAGGCTCTCTTTATATTAAATATATACAGTTCCCTTAACCACTTTTGTGGCCTTGCATTGGATTTCCTCCATTAAGCCTTCTTTGTACTTAAAAGCTCAGGACTGGACACACTGCACTAGATTTGGTCCAACCACTGCAGTGCAGACAGGAAAAATCAACTCTACTGACATGTCCTCACAGTGCCACCCCCAGAATACCATTAGTTTCCTTTGCCATAAGGGTGCATTGTTAGCTTATAAGGTCCCTTCCTCCAAGCTGTTTTCCAGCTGGTCATGTCCTAGCAGGTACTGATGTCAAGGGTTACTCCTCTTAAGGTGCAGACTGGTCTGTAGCTCCCTAAGTATTTCTTCTTGCTCTTGTTGAAGATATGAGATATATTTGCTTCCTTCCACTCTTCAGGAACTGTCTCCAGCAGTCAAGATAATTCAAAGACAACTGAGAATGATCTTGCAGTGACACTAGCCAGCTTCCTCAGCATTCACGTGTGCAACCTGTCCAGTCTTCAGTCACCTGGTCCTCCTCCATCACCTTCTTCCAGGTAACCGCTCTGGTCTCAGTGGCGTGGAATTCTTTACGGCCAGTCTTATCAATATAGACTGAGGCAAATAAGGCACCAACATGGCTATCTCCACATCATTTGTCACAAATTCCCTAGCCCTATTCATCTTGGTATGCATCTCTCTTTTTCAGGTCTTCCTTTTGCTGTTAAACGGTTGGAGAATCATTGTTGCCCTTTCGAATTCTTCCCATATTCATCTCAATTTGCCATGGTTTTCTTATCCTATTCCTAGAAGATCAGACAGCAATTCTGTTCTCCTCCTGGGTCATCTGCCTCTGCTTTCACCTCCTATACACATCCTTTTTATGTCTGAGTTCAGTTATGACTTGCTTTTCCACACAGGCCTCCCGCTGCCTGTGCTTGATTTTCTGTATGTCAGAATGGATTTGTCTTATGGTCTTCCATACCAACCTTCCATGCAGAGACAAGGTAATCCCCTAAAGAAACATCTTCAACAGCAGACAGCCCACTGGGACAAACTTTGTAGTGACTACTTCTCCAAAACAAAACTAAAAAAGCTTGTAATGTACAGGACCTTTTCCTATCACAGCTACATGAAGTCAGAACCAAAATGACAATACAGTTTATGAAGCTTTTTATGTGAACAAGCCACATATTTTTTCCTAGGTAACAGTGAACTTCATTGTGAAAGGCTGTGTTTGGATATAACCTCACATAGCTTTTATAGTGCCTTAGATATAATTGGCAGTTGCTTTTGCAACAGGTTTTGATCAACTGTTTAACTTGAAAGATATCATTTAGAACCAAGTATTTCTACAGAAATCAGTTTTAAGAAGCAATCTACTGGAAAATAAATAAGCTACAAATGTGTACTAAAACAATAATCTTACTCATTAAATAGCTACTACGTTTAGGCCTCTAACAGCATTAAATGATGGCTTTAAAATACAAGATAAGTCAAGATCCATGCAGTTTTTATTTTAATAATTAAACAAATACAGGAAATTTTGCAGTAATCTATCAAAAATGTATCTTATTAAGAACCAGAAAGGTGTTTAAAAAACATTCACATTCAATTCAGATTATGTATAAACCAGTGTTTGTAAAAATGAAAACAGCAAATGCTTTGAGTGTAAAAGAACTCCATTCTAGTTCATGTTTCAGCATTTCCAATGACCAAGTTACCACCAAGATGCAATCACAGTGCAGACATGTTCCACAGTCTATTATTATACTCATATGAATAGCATAATTGACAAAAGTAATACTTTTTTTTTTTTAAATAAAGCATTTTCAGAATTTTCTTCATACAGTACCGTCCACCCAAAGTTCACTGTCCAGCATACTTAACTCTTCACTGTAGTAATGGCAGAACAGTCGTTATCTACAGGTCCAGAGTGCATACAAGTACAGATACGTATCTACATATCCAAGAAGCACTGGTCTCCTATGCCTGACAAAGCCAGAATCTATGCTGCACGCTTAGGAGATGTGCCATTTTCAGTAAAGCACAGCCCTTGAATATTTGGCTTAAAGTCATTATAGTTATCTGTTCAGTCAAGAACTGTTCCGAATGTGTTGCAATATACAAATGTGTACCTTCCAGACTCACCTCACATACATCTCATGAATTTGAGTGTCATATTAATAGCCATCCATAGATATGACAGCATCATACACCTTTGCTATAACAGTTCCTGGGGATCTCTCATCTTTTTGCTCCAGATTAAATCCTCAATGCTAAAAAGAGAAATCAAAGTGGCTGTTTTTAGGCAAATCTGCAATTTGATAGTGCTATGTTTTTTCATGTATTTATTTGCAGTAGCTTTGCTGAAGAAGTAGACTAATCACTAATTTAAGCTGAAGAGGGAGAGAAAACTATCAAGATAATCAGTTTCAAAGTACCAATACTGAAAGAAGTCACAGCAGGTACCAGTTAAGTCTGCTTGGAGCACAAAATAGATGCATCTAGCTACTGTGGTTAAACAATAGGTCTTTCAGAGCTACAGTCCAATGTGCTGCAATTACCCAACTAATTAAATAATAGCAAACAACTCTTTCAAAAATGCAGATTAAATATCAGAACTCTTTCAGTTAAGCCAAGCTAACCAAGTTGAAATGGCTCACAATTCCAATTTAGATAGGTGCATGAAGACAAAAGAGAGAAAAGTGATACAACTTTCACACTAACAACTCAAACAACTCAAATGTGAACAAACTCTTCTTAACTGCACCTTATGGACTCAAGTTCTGAGATCATCTTTAGTTTCAAATCTCATTTGGAACGCAATGTACCATGCTTCAGCATAAGGGGACAAATACAAAAATTTCAAATAGTTTTTGACATTTCTTTTTTGAAAATGTATGTAAGGCTCAGTAATAAGCCATGTATTGTAACATATATATTGGTCTAGGCTTGAAAATCAGATTTCCTTCCTGAATTCAAGATTCAAATGCATAAACTTAAACAACAGTTTCTGTTACTATGTATTTTATAGTCTCCAGCACTGTAACATAAGACCAGCTCAGAAATTAAGAATTTGGAATAGCAGAAACAGCTCTAGGAGCAGTAAGACTGGAATTTAGTGTTCAAAGATTCTTTGCATTAAACATCTATCACTCTTCCTCAGGTTGTACATCTAAAATCCATTCAAGTATGTGGAAAGGCTTCTGTGTATTTCTATGGATTCTAAAGCATCTCTTAATGGAGTCAATACTCCAATGGTATATATTTAAAACAGTAAAAACAAATAATAAGGATGACTGCTGATTTTCAGTAACAACTCTTAACTGAGACTTGGCTCAGATATGCAAACAGATGCTAACAGTGCTAACTCTTAGCAAACCAGTTCTGTACAACAAAGCAATAGTTAGGATCCCCAATAAAATACACAAGGGAAATTTTCTTAGATATAATGCTCAGGAAGAGAACAAGTTACAATCACATAAAAAGCCTTTCCGATTCTTCCAAGTGAAAAAAAGCCTGTTTTAAGATAGGCTTAATTTCAGCAAAATATGGAAAATGACTTAAGCTAGAAAACACAAGCAAGTTTGCCTTGAAAAGTCAATGTAAGGAATTTTCATATTGTTATTTTATTAATGCTATCCAAGATGAATCAGCACACAAATGAGATGAATAAAAGTACTTTAGACAAGACAATACACTTTACGCTAACGCTGCAGTTAGCAACTCATACTGGAAAAGACATGTTTCCAAAGATGATCAAAGAAAGTAAATCTTTCTTGGTTTTAAAGTAGATTTATACATCACTGTCCTTCTTCCCTTACTTGGGAAATGGTTGGTGAGCATCTGTGGTGTTTCAGTCCTTTGAATCTATAGGCACTGACACAAAGCCCCAAGAAAAAGGGGCAAAAAGAGTTTGTGTCGGGATTTTAGCAGTTGTCCTACCTGGCAAGGACTCCAGTATCACAATGCAAGTAAAACAGAATGACCATCAAGAGTATCCAAAAAATAAAACAATTAATTTCATACAGATCTCATCTCCAAGCAATTATGAATGAGTTCTTTCAAATGAAGAACAAAATAGAATTTAGAAGTCTGAAGGTTAGATTCAATGCTTTTTCTTCTAAGATGTTCAAAATCTTCTATCTTCTTTTCAGTGATTTTGAGTCATCTTTCATTTGTCCAATCTTCTTTTCCACATAGGAGAGGTAATTAAATTGAAGAGGGCCACAGATATTCTTCCTTCATAACATTAAATAACATCTCAAGTAACTTAAGTATCCTTAGGAAAAAAAAAATTCCCTGTTCAACCTTGTTCTCAGATGGTTGAATGACCAACATTCAGGTCAAGAGAACTATAAAGCACATTTTTTTTTTTCTTTAAAGAGAAAAATTTTAGCGAAACATTACAAGTGTTACTGATAGCACTTTGGCCTCTAGATCTGGTAAGCTCAGCTCCATCTGGAACTGTTGTGAATGTCTACATATTTCATGAAAATTTAAATAGAACAAACATATAAACAACAATCCAGTCTCGGCTGTTAGTGGC
Organism: Excalfactoria chinensis; assembly: GCF_039878825.1. Classification (NCBI taxonomy): domain Eukaryota; kingdom Metazoa; phylum Chordata; class Aves; order Galliformes; family Phasianidae; genus Excalfactoria; species Excalfactoria chinensis. The sequence goes on along the minus strand of NC_092829.1, from coordinate 31,815,671 downwards.
TACTCTCAAGAGCAGAGGTTGAAGTGATGATCTAGCAAAATGATTTGCAAGAGCACAAACAATAAATCCTAAAATTGCCTTTCAGTGTAGTTTACCAACCTTTAAGAATCCTACATCCAAATTAGGATTTTGTGAACACTTCTGCCATATAATTCAGTCCAAGTTCAAATAGCTACATAAACTGAAGCAGGTGTACAGAAGGTGCACTCCATGCTTGAGAATACAAAGAAAACCCAGAATAGGCTCCACTTCCAGTGTGGGGGGAAAAAAAAAAGTTCAAATGTACTAAACCAAGCACACCTGGGCACAGAGGCTATGAACTGGTGGAGCACTCTTAGAACACAACAGTATTTTCTCCTTTTGTTGAATTGCTACTAAGTTCTTCTCCCCTTACACAAAGCAGAGTCAGGATCAGCTGTCAATGAATCACTGCTGAAGAAGTTTGAGTTGGCTTAGAGGGACAAGTTCCAGGTGATTTGTCAGCTTCCTCTGTCAACAGGAAGGAAGTCCTGAGCACCCTTAATGCTTTGAAAAAATCAACCTGTGGTAGAGATCACATTGCTGGTGGAAGCATTAGCCATTTACACACAGGTGGTCCTTGCCACAGATATGTATATCAGATTACCTCTGATACGACAACACCCGGTTTAGACCGGTCATCAGGAAGAAACCACTTTTGCACAAGAAAATTCATGTGGTGCCCAGCAGCACTTGTCTCAGAAAAATAACAAAAAACTGGAGGAAGTTGTAATGATTCAGGCTTAGAATCTTGAGTATTAAACTTCAGTTTCACTTGAGAACTGAGGGAAAGATGTTTCTCCTCCTCCGATTTGCTACAAATACAAATATACATAAAATATCAGCAACAAGCGTGCTAGATATAAAACTGATGGAATGCTAGCTGGTCCATAAAGGGCTGCACCAAGTTATCTGTAGCAAAGTAAAAAACTAGCCCAAAAGTAATGGAGATTGGAAGAGCTGGTAAGGCCTTCTTAAAGATGGCAAGAAGCAGAAGTGTAAGGCACAGACCCTGAGGAGAAAAAATAAAAATAAAAAAAAACAGGGAGAGATTAGAGAACTCTGACATGCAAAACCTCACAGAAATACAATCAAATTTCATAACTTCCTAAACTAAAAGGTCTAAGTGACAGATGTACAATCAATGCAAATCACAGCTGAACTCCTCGTTAGTTTGTAGTCAAGTCACCAAATAAACAAATTCCAACTGAAAAAAAATAACAGTTATGACTTCATCCCTGATGGGAATAAGAAACTATCATTAACATCTTGCTACATCATACTTACAATTAATATGGCTACAAAACATGCTAAAGTTGTATTCCAATCCCCGCTTGCCGTTGCAGAGGCTTTGCCAACCAGGACACTGTAGAAAATGAAGTCTCCTAAACCTAGCTTTACTCCTCCTGCAAAAGTGAATATATAAGTGAATATATGGCAGAATTAAGCGTCAAACAATGTACTAATATCAAGTATCTGTAATTGTCAAGGAATAAGACATTTACATTAAGTATCAATACGATTTACTAAAAAGAGCACTTTTTTTTTCAAAACCAGTACTACTCGAATCAAATGATAAAGAAAAACTCTAGTGAAACAAGGTGGCTGAGGAACATTACACTACTTAATCAGTTCATCTTGTAATGATATTTTTTCTGTATTCCTAGCCTACTGTAAATACAATTGCAGTATATACAAACGCAGATTATTTTATTATAGTTTGTGGGGTTCTTTTTCCCACTTTTGGTTGTTGTGTCATGATCCCTCAGCAGAACATGTTAGCATAATTAAATAAAATAAAAACTGATCATGGGAGGGGGAAAGCAACTGAGTCACTTGCAGATTATGTTTTATTTGCCAGTTAGAAATCTACGTACAGCACAATATTCTGATGCCTTGTCAGTTTTCCTACAGAATTCTTACCAAGGTTGTTCTACAAAGCACTTGTGTATAATTGCAGAGCCTAACAAAGCCAAAAAGTGGACATATTTAGTCCAAGATGAGTTAACATCTTTTATTTTGAAATTGTAATTGCCACCATATCAGCAACTCTGGAAGCACAATATTCAATTACATCTGTAAATAAAAGAATAATAATTTCCTGAATGTCACTTCAGTTTCTGAGCTTTCAGTCCAAGTTATTAAGCCAGTGAGGCCAAACATTAGTTCACCAGCTGTTTTTGCTTGGCCTATGAGTTGCTCTGTCACCTGATCACAGTCCAGCCCCAAACTTACTCCTCAGAGTACTGCAAAGAACTCAGATCACCAAAACAGAGGCCTGATTGACCATTTTGTGGGGAGGGGGGGAAATATGCTAAATATGGCACTACCACCTGAGATGATCCGCTCATTAGTCACACAGGTCCTTATTTATTCAGATATCTGCACTTCTAATACTAGATTAAATTCCAACTGAAAATCAAGAGTCTGCTCTATTAGATATCTGAATATTGATACCATTTGTTCTCCAAAGATACTGCAGCTCAGCAGAGTGATGGAGGAAATAATCAGGTCCATTGTGATCTGAATTCATTCCAGTCCCCAATCAGGTTTTTAAACACTGCTTTTTCCGAGTAGATTAAAGTTGCTTAATCTTAAAGTTAAAAAAGTTAAGGATAGTACTTACAGTACTAAAATTCCAAAGAGGTGATTCATTGCAGAACATTGCATGAGAGAGACAGAAGCTAATACAATGGAGTGTATAATGTCTAAAAGCAACTTTACATTGCTTTTTGATTATGCTGTTTAAGTTTTCAGTCTGTGTACAGCATGGAAGATCAGTTTGGCCAATAACCTCACTTCTGCAGCAAAAACATGTTATTTCTGCAAAGCATGACCATACTGACTATAAGCAAGAAGAGCTCTTCAGCCTGCTATTAGCTCACAGCATATCATCTCAGTCACAATGAATAAAATAAACTAGCTTCAGACTAAGTCTTTCAGAAACAGTATTCCATACTCACGTTCTTCAGGGTCTTCACTGGTTTGAGAGTTACTAGGTAGAGCCTGAACAGCAGCACGTGATTCAGGCGTTGATTCAATGGGTCCTATCCTATTGTCTCTTTGTTGCTGCCACTCCTGGCTAAAGCCACCGTCATCTGCTTCAGCATCTTCATTCTGAGGCTGGTTTGCCGGAGCTCAAAGGAAGAAAGGCATTTCAAATCTTTTTTTTTTTTGTTTTAAATGCATCTTGTAACTCATAATGCTCTCTCCACATAAAACATCATAGAAGAGTGATGGGAAAAAAGATATTTCATAAGATTTAGCAACATCTAATATTAGAACACACCATTACAAGAGATTCTCATGATTTTAAACACTTTTAAACACTCTGGAGTCAACATGCACTCTGCAGTCGCTGCATCTAAAAGCTGCACCCAAGTTCTAGTACTTTGATATAACAGACTGGAAGTCCTGTGGTGACCTAATTCAATGATCATAATACTCTAGTCAGTGTAGAATTGACAGTTTAATCTTCCAGTGAAACAGAAAACATTACTGAAAATTACATACTACATATCAAACTCAGAAATTCTCTTGAGATATTTGAGTAAACAAGTTCTGTTTTTAAACACTAATTGCATGGCATTTCTGTTTCATACCAATATACATATGAGTTAGCATATGCTAGATTAACCAAGTTGACAACCAATTGAGCTCAGTAAATAGTTGTCTACTGAGAGTTGTATCATCACCAATATCCTGTGTTCCAGAATAATGAGTGTAAGAACAGTCATTGCACAATAACTGAGGAATTTTTTCAGTCTTAATTAATTCATTGTTCCTAATAAGGCTTCTGCTTTTCCACTCTTCTACAATAGTCTAAACACTTAGAAAGCTAAAAACCACGTATCCATAAACACATACAAAATGACAACTATAAAAGCTTGTCAAAGAAAAACTCACCTTGTTTATCGTAAGTGGAGTTTTTAGAAGCTTTCCGTTGGCCTTCTGGATCTTCCTCAGCCATGTTCACTAGCCACACCATTGTTGCTATTAAAAACAAACAGTACAGCTAATAATATCTTGTAATGCATGCAATTTTGAGCTGGTGTTGGCATCAACCCATTATTTTTTCTACCATTTTGGTATAACTATCTTTTTCATGAGGCAATTCCACTCTCATTAAATCACAGTAATATCTGGAACACAACCAGTACCAACTACAACATGCATTTGCAGAATTTGATGAACACAAGTTTTATTCTTACTAAATGCTGAAAAAAAATGGCAGCATTATGTCTATATATCAGGTCTACTCTGAAAGTATGAATCAATGACTGCTTTACTTTTTTTCCATTAATTGGCTCTTCCAACCGCAAGTGAAAAGTTCTACAAAGACTGGTAGAAAGGTAACTTGAAATCAGAAGCTGCCTCTACAATGTTAATTGTTCTGTGTTCCCTCCCACCACTAAGAATTCTCCAATCTTGAGACAAATAAATGCTGTCACACTTCAATGGCACATTTTATATACCAGGCATATTTTATATGCCATTTCTCATCATTAACGTTTACTCCCACAAAAAAGAAAAATATGTAAGTATGAGTACTATCAGTAAAACATAGTAAGAGTGAAAGATAAAGAAGTCCCTCCCACTTTCTCCACTGTATTCTTGTCCCCTAGGTAGCCAGTGTGGAGGTTACCACGCAACACACTTCCTGCACCACGACACACTTTTTTTCAGCACCAGGAGAGTAATTTATGATTAACACATTTCATTATTATCCGTGTGATTCTAACTAGAAACGCGGAACATAAGTAATTATATGAGACAGCTTTACTCACATTAATTTACAATAATACCTGGAACACAACTGGTACCAGCTACAAGTTTTATTCTTGTGGATACCAAAATTATCAGCTGATTGATACTCAGATCATAACACCAACTTGTGCCCTGTAGGTTTTTTTTTTCCACTACTGATAGCAGAAACAACATATTAAAAGTCAAGCCTTGCAAAAAACACTTTTGCCAATGAATTTCTCCATGTCAATCTCAGCCTTTTCTTTTAGCAACACATAGGATATTTAAGCACAGGAAGTTGACAAATACTTTCTGAAGAAGTGATACCTCCTTTTGAATTGCTTGATTCATGGCCTAATTACATATTACTTTGGTGTATTACCATTTTTCTTTCCTGTTCCTACTTTGTAAGAATAAAACATGCTGTTTTTTATTCTGAAAATCTGAAGATGCTTCACGTTTTTGAGTAAAAAGCAAAAGGAAAACTGAGCCCCAGATGAACTGACTGGGAATTCCAGCTGTAAAGAACATGTTAAAACAAAGAAAAAAGAGTAAATCATTTCAGCTCAGTGTGTGATTTTAAGTTTGAAGTATTTAATAAAATCTGAGGACTGCTCTGAAAGTAATATCTACTATTTTTATTATGTTGGCCTATGACATCAGAAGCAGATGGTGACATGGCAGTAGAGGTTGAACATTCCCATCAATATTCCAATACATTTTGTTGGTGTGACAGAAGGTAGCAGAGGGGCTGTCTGAGTACATGGCATCTGACATGGAAGTACATATGAAGCAAAGGTGTATCAGTGAATTCCTCCATGCAGAAATAATTGCACTCATTGACATTCGCTGACACTTGCTGAACATTTACGGAGACCAGACAGTGGATGTGAGCACAATGAGGCAGTGAGTGGTGCATTTCATCACTAGTGATAGCAACAGCAGTTCTGGTGCAATATATATATATATTTATTCTTTTCCAAGCATGGCATACAGGCTCTTGTTTGTCGCTAGTGAAAATGCATAGCTAATGGTGGCGACTACACTGAAAAACAGTTTTTGTAGCTGAGAATTTGCTCTATCAAATAGTACTACTGTGCTTTTTTAACTGTTGTAGTCTCCACAAAAATCAAGATGAGGTATTACTTTTGGAATGATCTACATATACTTACAGGAGTAAATAAGTGCTGGGAAGAGCGTTTCATTCCTCTCCTGAGCTGTTTCAACTAACATACGAAGAGGACCTTTAGGACATAAGACAGCAACCAAATCTGGAAGGAAGAGTAAACAACTAACATCAATGCAGACATACTTTTAAGAAGTGTTTTGTTTTGAAGTAAAACAATTACAGAGACTGGCAATGAAGTAAAATGCCACCACATGTCGATGAACATCAACTTCTGAGAGAGGCAGTCAGTGAAGTCAGCACCTCACAGAAAGTTATTTTTTGCCTTGAACTGACACTTACAAGACTGTCTAAGCACACATACATCACTGCAGGCCACTGTTATTTTTCAGGCCCCTATTTCATTTTCATTTGCTTCACCCTTCCTAGCTGCATGGCAAAATGCTACAAATGTAAGAACATGCTCCTAGTTTCTTGTCTTGCACACATGTAATGCATGGAGACCAGCTAGACAAAGATCATCATATAAAACTTAAAGTGGTAAAATAGTTTAGTTGGTCCTGTTCATACCCTCTAGGTATGTTGACGTTTTTTAAGTAGTTGATCTTTCCCTTAAGTACTAAGTCGTTCTCTGGCTAACTGAAACCCAGAAGCAATACTACAGACATTTAGTTTGATGTTCCATCACTTGCAGTTCCCCATGAGCTTGGATAGGTTCAATAAGCCTGAGGGTTTTTTTTTTTTTTCCATCTGTTTCTTGTTTTTTGTTTGTTTGTTTCTGAAGCCATAGCTTTAGCAGACCACAAAACAGTGAACTACTGTTCTTCGGGACAAATTTAAAAACACCCTATTGTGGAACTTCCATTGCTTCCCAGAGTTTACAGATAAAAAGTCAATGAAAGAAAGAGCAAGTATTTTAGTTTCTAAGAACATAAAACTTTACAATATTGGCTTCAGAAATATTAAGTAATGCTCAAAACTATTATTTATGTGCTGCTTATTTTTTGATTATCAAAAGCTTTCTCTGTAAAAGTCAAGATAGTTCACCAACTTTAAGAAAGCATACAACAGCCATTCTCACAACTTCATCACTTTAATCATTGGTTTAGATAAATCTTACACTAACGGTATCAAAAGAACAGTTTATTAATATTCTCTGGTTTAAAATCTATTTTCCGTATGATTGTGATATATGAATTAATTATAAAATATGACATTTCTCACCTAACATGTTATGCAACTGCAAACACCACCGTATATCTATGTTGATTTGCAAGTTGAAAGCAAATAATTCTCAAAAACTCTGATTCAGTTAACATCTCTGAAATACCCAGGTTTGCTCTCTATTACTAAAGCCCTTTGTCAACCCCAGCGTAATGCTAAAAGAAATTTTAAGACAACAGGTAAATATACAATTTTTATGGATTAGAAATGATCGCTTAATTATTTCCATTTAAAGAAGGAAAGAAGTGCAAATGTGAAAAAGAAAAAGTAGGATTATAAAGCTTTGCAGGAAGAAAAAACTGTGAAGTATTCAAAGCACACGTTGTGAGAAAAAGAAAACAAAACAGCTTTTTTCCAGTATCCAGTGCCCTCTAAAGATTTATGAAAAAACTACATCAAGGTATCTCTATTTCCAGTCTCCACTCTGAAAATGCTTAATGTTCAATAATTCAAATTAATTTTCTTTTTCCTTAAAAATCATGAAAACAGTAAAATATATCCTCCTGTAAGTAAAATGACTTTGAACAATGAAAACTGCCTTGAATCCTTCCTTGATTCTTCATTTTCTTAGATACGGATCACAGAGTGGTTCCTGTCTCTGTAAACATGAGTTACATGTAGGCTGGGCAGATCTACACTTATACAGTGCTACATCCAAACTAGAAACTCCTAAATACTGAATATACAATCATTTCCAAGGATTCTGGGTAAAATGAGAAACAGAAAACCACTTTCACAGAAAAGAACAATATGACAACATAGGTCTCTTATCTCCTCCTTTCTTGAATTACTTAAATTCTAACCTCTCTTCCTCTCCAAAGGATTTACAAAGTTCAGAAGACATGAAGGAAGATGGCATCACACAGTCACACAAAGCCGTTAGCTGCAGGGTACTTATCTTAGTTTAGATAATGACTTTATTTCTGTAGTCTGTAATCTCCTTACCCACTAGTTTGGATGAGTTTGGATGATCTCTTCCCTGCCTCTCTGCCTCCCCCCCCCTAGTTCTTTCTTAAGGCATAGTCAGACAAAGGGAAAATGAAAAATTAGGAAATAGAAGAAATTCCTTCTATAGTTTCTGTTACAATGGCTTGCCCCAGTTCTTACCGTACACTGAAATCACAGCCAGGATAAGCCACGCAGTCCATTCAGGAAGATACTTAATGAACACCAACGCCATGAGAGCACTTATCATAATGAGATATGCCTGCTGAAGCCGAAGTGGGCCCTTCCAATGAATACAAATCATTCCCACAACACCAAAGTTCCAGATGATGAGTGCCACTGTAATGTAGTCCATGGCAACGTTATACGTCTTGAAAACCTCACTAAAAAAATAAAGAAAAGGAAAAAAAAGACTATAGACTACATTTGCTTAAAACAATGGAAACAAGTCTTCTGGTTTTTTGTTTTTCTCTTTTCCTTTTTTTTTTTTTTTTTTTTTAAATCATCTTCCTACTCAATGTAATAACACAAATGTCAAGTAGTATTTCCAGTTAGTACTTAATGAGAAACTACTCTTCACAAAGGGGACATTTTTACCAGTGTTTACTCAATTCAAATTATTTCACCCTTCCACAAATTTTCATCCACATTCACTTTTGAGTCAAACCAGAAATGGGCAGGAGAGACATTACTAATAAACAGACACTTTGATCATGCTGGTGATTTTTTAAAAATAAGGATTTGGGAGGTTACAATGAATCTTTAAAGGCACACAAAGACATAAAGAGCTACTCTTCAGTCATATGCTTATGAGAAATCAAATAATCAGAAATTGTAACAGTATAAGCTAATGTGAGTTATGTAACTGTCCTACTGATCAGTAGGACAGGAGTAGCATACTTTAAGATGCATTAAAATCCATTGATCTCTCTATGAAGCTATATATTAAAATCAAAAATTTTGCTGCACTAGCAGTAGATTATTTGGTATCATTCTTGTTAAGATTCAGGGGCTAGTTTGAAAATACTACGTGAAAAACAATACGTCATGATGCTTTTGTTCACTTACCCAAGGTAGATGAAAGAAAAAAAGAAAAGCAGCAAAAGAGAAGAAATGATAAGCCAACCGTGGATCACCTGGAAAAATACATACCAAATTTTTTTTAGGTTTGGTATTTTTAAGATAATAGCTACTTAAAAATGCTTTTAACTCTACCTTCCCTTTTGATTAAAGCAGGAAAATGATATTCAGATCTCTCTTTGCTTTTACATTGATCCTACACACAAAATTGAGTCTCAATTTACATTCATTAATCTTAAGCATTTTCTGATGTTTCAGCAGAGGTTCTAAACAATGCAAAGTACTTCCTGTATATGTGAAGGTTACCTTGATAACAACAGCATTCTAACAGAGCAGAAACATCCCTCACTAACAAAAATGGGAAAAAATGATTAATTTTTGCGCTATTAAAATGCTTGTCCTCATTCTGAGTCATTTTCATAATTCAGCTATAGAATTAAATGCTAAAACTCAGAAAACCTTCAGTGTTTATGTGTTTATCTGCCAGAATTGTAATTTCACTGATGATGACCATATTAGGATTTCTATATACCACTTATTTGTACACACAATCCCTTAATATGATATAGCAGCAGATACACAAAACCAACCACTAAAAAAACCAAACACAACAGTTCTGTTTAGTATTGGAGGGAAAGCACAAGGATTTGAACTTGCAAATAATATCAGCTCAGACTCTGCACTGAAGAAAAAGCATAATAGTCTTCTATATTGTTGTGCAACTTAAAAATGAAGATCAGTGAGCCCAAAGGTGCACAGAACATGAAAACTGAAGACTGATGGATATCTGAAACAGAATCCAGCTTTCTAACAACTTGCATCTAACTACTCATCTGACAGCAACTTTATTTTTCCATAAAATTAGTTGAAAACATTTGGGAAAAAAAAAAAAAAAAGTAAAAACTAGCTGAGACATTTCTCTCATTAACTTGTCCTCTATTTACAGGTCTTCAATTATCTCACCACCTAAGAGAATACTGCAATAGGAACATTTCATTCTAGTACTGTAAAATGCTAAAAATATCAAACTCCAAGGCCACGGTTCAGCAAACATTTACACACTTATGCATAACTACCGTCAACGGTACAAATGAAGATAGTCATCACAATTGACTTAGGTTGGCATTTTATGAACAGGTTTATGTTTCATTCTTAGTTTGCACCACATTTGTGCACACACATTTTCTAAATCACTGGAAAAATCACTGTTATGAAAAGAGGATGAAGTATTTCCTACGAAAAGTTTCAGTTACCATTTTGCAAACAGCACATCACAACGGCTTTACTGTCTTCTAATTAAAGAATTTTCATTTTTCATTTGACAATGGCTCTAACACTGTTGGTTGTTGGTGCAGAGCCAGCTGCCTGCTACAACTTGAAGAAAACTAAGGACTGAAGAATGAACAACAGCCAGATAATAGTTAGGCAGACCAGCACAGAATGCAGATAATAAAATGGGATAAAAATTAAAGCTAATCAAATACAATCACTGAGGAAGATATTTTTTCTGGTTAGACTTAGGAGCTCTAACTGGGATCATGCTTATCTTTCCATGTAGAGGAATAACACAGGATGCAAACAGCAATAAAGCTCCTTTCTTCAAAGGAGTTTTCAGATGAAGCCTTGAAGATAAGCAAATTATCACTACCAGTTGGAGGCCTAACATTCCTTCATTACAAGATAAAATTCCTCATAATACACAACACATTCTACATACAGAACTGCACATAAATAAAATTGCACAGGTAACTCCATTTTACAGCATTCTCATATAGCAGCATAGAAATACTCTGTTAGCAATCAAATAAAAATGTAATGGCTTATACAAATGTAATGGTCTATTTCAATTAGTATAAAATACACAGAAAACTTCTGTTGTCTAATCAGACTAATTTTTAAGTACAATAATATATTTTGTAATGAGAATGTCCAGTGCTTCCTAAGGTCAAGAGCGAAGCCAGAAGCGTGAAAAGCTTAGTAAAAACAAACTGGAGAGATCAGCAGCAGAGAAGTGAGGGGCAGTTAAGGAACCGAATAAATTGAAGCAAAGCTGTGTGCCAGTGCATGGATCACATAGCCAGTACTACAATTCTTAACCTGATTAATTGCATACTGGGAAATTCTGTTATGCCAAGCTTTGCCAAATGGGTCATTAAGACCAAAAGACAACCACAAATTTTCATTAACACCTCTCAGGCAGGTGACATTGCAGTTATTTACGCTAAGCCTGGACTTGCCTAAATCACATCATTATTTGATTGAAGTGTTTCACAGAAGAGCCTTTGAGTCTTTACATTTACTATAAGGATATCACCCTACATGTACAGCCATGCACATATCAGTCCTGGAAGGTTTGTATACCGAGGGCAGGCTGGGGTAGAGGAGATCCCTTAAAGAGTCCCAGAATTCTTCAAGAGCTTTCATGTTTCAGGTCTGCGCTTAGTACTTCTTGAGTACAAGAAGATTCCAGTACGTTCAACAGGAGTAAGAAACAATTCCCAACCTAATTCTAGCTGATAAAACAAACCAGCAGTGCTAATACTGGGTCACTAACTCCTCATTCTGTGAAAGAAAGAGAAGTCACAAAATTTTGAAACACTGAAAATCCCTGCATTTACTTTTCCTCACTCACCCTTGAAAACCTTTCATTGATTTCATCCTTGATAATCTGTACTAATAAAACCAGCACAGTTAGTCAAGTAAATTACACTCACCTTGTAGCACCTATATTTATAAAGCACAACCAGGAGTATGGTCATGACAATGATGACACTGATCATGATTGCAGCGTTGAGAATTGAATTCAGGGCCCTCTGTCCAATGGTATCTGTCTCTTCTGTGAAGGGAGTGTAGATACTACAACAACAAGGAGTCAATTGAAACACCACTGTATACTCCACAAATGTTTCTGATACACAGCGCCAACACAAAACAAAATTGAGGCAATCTTTAAATTCAAAGCTGTGCAAGTATTTTCTGCTTAGCCAACATGTGAAAGGCAACATAGTATATTCTTCCTTAGAAGACTTGCCTTTCTTATATTCTTAGACTACTGCCACAAAGCTTTTCAGCTTTGTAAAACAGACAACGAAAAAAGCAGAAATCCATGTTGCTTAATGAAATTACTCACAGGCTATGAATCATTACTATTAGTGCAGCTAGACCTTTATAAGCACACCATCTAGTGGATTTACAGTGAAGTATCTCCCAATGACAACAACAAAACAGTGCATGAGCACTCAGCTCTTACAGAAACGAGCTGGGAAGAAAAACAACACTTAATTACTTGACAGGAAAAAAATAAAATACTTACCATAAATAAAATCCCAAGAAAAATATTTTTTGATTAACAACTTTCTTTCAACAAAAGACCAAGTTCTTTTTCACTATCATTTTGTGACATTCTTATAGTGTATAAACATTTCAAAGCTAAATGAACTTTGAATAATCTTGTCTAAACGTTTTGCTGGGAAACATTTAGATCGATTTGCTGCAGGTTCTGACCAGCCCAGTGCTCTTCCATTGCCTCATTCAGCTACATTATTATTATTATTTTTTTAATATTAATATTTTGAAGAAAATATTATGTTCAGGAAATCTTCAATGAAAGTTTCCATAACTGCAACAGTAGTGAAGCTTAGAATACTATCCTCCTCTTGTATTTGAATTTCCGTCTCAAACATTACAGACATACCAGTATTTGGCATATAAGGCACTTCACTTAAATGAGTACTAGTAGTTCTCCTTCCCAAAAGCTTTGTATTCTAGCAGAGTATGGCTGAAATTGCTTTGGCTACAGACTGAGTTTATTTTATGAATACCATAGAGCACAGCTTTAAAATAGGGACCAAGATATCCTGAGTGGTCACCAGACAGCCAACAAACGTCCATCCATGATGGAGAGTTTGATTTCTAGAAGTAATAAAATAAAATTATCTTTGGGCTGGTGAAAGGGAAAATGGAGACAAGAGGAAGCACACTGTTGCAACTACAGTCCTGAAGAAATGGAAATCAGAAAAAATTATCTGAGAGAGTCCATTGAAAAGACAGAGAATAAACTGATACATACAGCTGTCCATCCTTGCGCGTATAAAAGCTGACAGACTTGATGGTTGCAACAACGACCACCATGCAAAGTGTGACAGGTACAAACAACATAATCACATGCTTTGCCCCATATTTCAGTGTCAGCTCCTCATCTTCTTCTTCGTCCTGATCCACCACTTGCTGAATGTTGTTCTGTGGCTGCCCATTGGTCTCAGACCCAGGATTGTCGTTTCTTCGGCGCTCACTATTATCATGGCGGCGTCTTTCACTGTTATCATTCTGCAATATATAAAACACAGTTTTATCAGAAACTATCCATAATAATATTCCCATGTATTAAGCTAAAGACGGAAAATGTGTTAAGTGACATTTACTGTCAAAAACAAGATCTAAACCAGAGTAACTAGTTGTTTCACATTTATACTAAAAAAAAGAACAGCAGCTGATAGTAATTCTGGTTGCATCTAATAGTCCATAACATCTTTTCTTCAAATTGAAGGACTAAATGAAATAGATCCTTTTGTCCAAACTACAGCTGATACAAAGGTACACGACAGCAGATTACTCACAGCTGACAACAATTCATTGTATCTGCTTCCAGTAATAATGCCAGAAACATTTATTATCCTTATTCCATGAAACTCCCAAGAAAATTAATACTTTCCTTGCCGTGTAGCTCTCACTAAAGTACATCAACTACAAGATATTAAAATGAGTTTTGCAAGGTATTGCATTCATGCATCCTTAGCAAGAACAACACAGAAACAGTGATTGAACTCAGATAAATTCTTATTTCTTTATACTGAGATTTGATCAGAAAGTTTTAGCATAATGATGAAGATTCTTCTCCTTTCCCAAGGATATTACTGATAAATTCCTTTGCTTGCATTGAGGAAATTCTGCCACCCTTGTGTCAATAAATACAAAAGAGCCTCCAAGCCTTCCTGATTATGCTGATTCAGATGCAAGGACAGACACTTCCCACATCATCCTTGGAGAAATTAAGATCAACCAGAAGCAAAAACATAATTCGGGAACTCATAAGGAATTCAGAGTTAAAATACTGTCTATGAGTAAATAATCAAGCCTGCATTCTTTAACAAGGGTTCATTTAGAATGTTATGTTGTGTGCACACAGAACAAAGTAGAAGAGCAAGCTACATTTCACCTGTTCTGGGATACAGAGAATCTTTTAATGTTTACCCATCACTCTAAACAAAACTCTAAAATTCACCAGCTTATACAGACTAGCCTTTTTTTTCCACCCCATCTGTTATCATCTGTAGCTGATGCTGTACTGTTCCAATTTCTGCCATGTAAGAGGCTTCACACAAATGAGATGTAATACTGGTTCCTTAAAAAGTGAGTCTTAAAACTTCAGAATTACTTCCTTTACAAACAGTTCAGTGTCAGTAAGTGTACTAGAGAAGCTCAGTATGAAAAAAGTACAGCAAACTAAAGAGAGATATGTGTTGCAATGCCTTAAAAATAGAATTAAGTAAAATTGGTCTAGACATAGAATAAGGCACTGAATACAACCTAATGCATTTCTATTTAAGATCCGTTATACAAGTAATTATTTTCCTTAATCACACAATGTTTAAGTTCCATTACTTGTTCCTAACAGCATTCACTGAAGCTTTTTTGATAAAGTATTATGTATTCTGAGGAGTCCTCATACAGAATTGTCTCAGTTTCACTCGTATCAACGATGTTAAACATGCAGTCAGAAACTGATAGCGTGACTTCAAAAACACTTAAGTGATCAAGGAGTAAAAGTCCCCGGACTTTGAATTGCAAACACTGACAAAGCAAAAATCCTGGTTGAAGCTTTACAGTTTCCCTAATTCAAGACAAAGCAACTTCCACAAAACTTTGCACAGTAGAAATACATACCAAATGCCTGTCTATTTGTTGTTGTTGTTGTGTATGTGTGGTATTCACAGGATCAAGCTAAGCACTTCAAGTAGTATCCTCTAAGAAAATTTGCTTTTTTTTATTTTTCAAAGAAGAAACTGAGTATAAGAAAACAAAACAACTAAAAAGTAAAATTAAAGGGCAACCAGATTTTTTTAAACTCAGCTTTTAGCCTAAAATTAAATTTCATATCATCAACTTAATGCATACCTTAAGAAAAATTTCAGACTCAAGATTATTTCTTACTAAATTAAAAGATTCATTATAAACCATGTGGTATTTTGTGTGAGGTTCTTATGCACATTAGCACAACTAGAAACAGGAATACTGGAGAAAACAAATAAGTGTAACATTTAGTGGTTGTGAAGCTTCGACTGTTCAGCAGACTGCCTACACCTGAACCTCCTTCTGTAAAGATCATAGCTCGAATCTAACATTTTTCACTTTCATTGTGAAAGTGCTCCATTTCTCTCAGTCTACAACATGAAAACATTAAGATTACCACTGCTAAACCGCCTAAGATGACCACAAGTAACTACACTGAAGAGGATCAGAGATTTTGAACACAAGTAAAGCAGAATTAGTATTTAGATTTATGCATACCTGTAGAATATGTTGCTCTTTCTCTGTGGTAGCAGCAGTTCTGTGTGAGGGAGTACCTAGCCCTGTCTTAGGCACAGAAACATAGAAACTAAAATAAAAATCTACAGTTTGCAATGCAAACTTAAAAACTGCCGAAGGGAAAGCCTGATCGACTACACATTACTATACCACTACCAAAAATCTGCAGAAATTAACTCAAAGGAAAACTGAAGAAAGTGGACCAGTGTGTGCCATTCTGTTCCCTACACTAGTGAGGGACAAAGACACAATGAAAAAATGTCTTCACGCATTAAAACATAGTCCATAAAAATCTGAGCAGAATTAAAAGAGATATTGTAAGTTATTATTTGAGCTAATCTCTCACTCATCAAACTGGAGAAAAGTTGTACTTTCTGTCTAATGAACTAAAGCATTACTAAACATGACATGCATGTGCCCCTCTGCTTAAAAGAACGAAGTGCACTGATATCCTACCTGATCGGTATTAAACAGAGCAGAGGCCATGGACTCCTGCTGAAGTGCGAGCAAAGGAACAGACTCTTCACTTTCCTCAGACATAGTTAAAAGTGAAAATTCTGAAGCTAAAAAGTCAGTAACACCTGTTGTAATACCGTAAGCAAACGTAAGTTATGAACTACGCGCTTTCAGGTGAATAAACAACATCAAAAGCAAATGATCGGTTTTTTTTCCTATCAGGAAAATAGTTAATAGCAAACCCAGATCAATGCCCCTGAACCAACAGATAGAAAGCTTGCATATTTGATAACATATTTTTGTTCCTTGAATCTTAATTTATACATTGGTAGCAGATCCTCTTGCCTGACAGTAGGCATAGAGTTCTTTAATTCTCACATTCACCATTTAAGTTTAAAGGTGTCATACAGTGACAGACACTGAAGCCTAGGCTGAACTCCTAGCGTGTAACTAAAAGGGGATGGCAGGTGCTAACCTGGACATTTCTCACACTGACTGTTAGCCAACAGAAGCTAGGGATACTGAGGGAAGAAATTATTTCTGCACTCACATACAAAAACAGTGCAGATTGATGCAGGGGAGAAAAATTGCTGTACCTAAGTATTGAAGCCACACCTTCAGTTACACTTAATAAATACGGAGAAAAGAAAGCACAGGCTGTACTTATTGATCAGTATAGCCTGGCAGTGAGAAGTAAATAAAAATATCAGTCCCCACTGCAGGGAAGGAGTACCAAGAAGCATTCTGTAAGGACAGTGAGCCCAGAGCTAATGACAGAATTCTGCCTTTTCACCGAGCCAGAAATACTCAATAAATGTTCATCTCCCACCTGTCAAAGATGAAACTAAACTTTTTTCCTTCCCTCTGAAGGATAAGCAAAACCCATGAAACAGGACAGTTTCCACTTTCCTATATTAGTAAGAGTTTCTACAATCAGCAAGGTCTTAAATCATTGTAACTTCTTAATTTCAACACGAATTTTCAAGGGTTCTACATGTTTACAGCACAATGTTGCTCTGAGAAATAAACACAACAGTTTCTATTTAACGTGTTGGACTGCACGGAGAAATTAGAACAAAGATCAAAATACTGTCTTGAATCACTGCCATAAACATGGCTAGGAGTGACTTAATTGCAGAGTATTTCTTTGTCATAAAGAGCTGCAGCAGGAACAAAGAACTGAGTGTAACAAATCCACCAGCCTGAAAACCACACCCATGTGGATCATCAAGATTTGGCTCTACTGTACAATAGTTTTGGCAATAATTGCACAATTACGCCTTTCAAAGCAATGATTTATAAGTTAAAGGTTTGAGTTTTTACCCAGTCCAGCCCTCAAGAACTCTTAGAATACCCTGACAGTTATTTCAAATTAAGCCAATACAGCGTTGTTCCTTCTGCACTGGAGTAGTTCTTCAACAATAACAATGGCAAAACTCAGGTCCTGAAGCTCTACTACGCTAAAATTAACTATTATAACTGAAACTTCTGAATTGAGCAGATCAGGGCCAGAGCTCAATCCATCTCACCACCTGGAAGTCAAAGTTTGCTATGAGAACATCCCATGCCATTTTTTATTTTTCTAGAGGGTCTGGTCACTCCAGAATCACTTAAAACTGGGAGAAGACTATATGTGTATAAAAGTGAGTTTAGGACATCAGAAAATTCAGAGTAATTCTTTCAGCACTGCTAATCACAACAGTCAGGCAGAGAAAATAACCCCCAATGAATACATTTCCACAGTTCTGAACTGTATGTTCATCCACACTGATTAATCCTCCTAATTGAATTGCTACCAGGTGATAAAATCGTTTGTTACATACAGTGTTGCTGAGGTGGTTATCAGGGAAGTTTTCTGTCAGCTGCCCATGCTGAAACTGGGGTAAATGCGCAGACAGTTCTGTCATTGAGGCTGTCCTCTGGGAACCACTTATTTCTACGCAAAACAGATCTTGATGCTGAAAGGAAAAAGATGTGTGAGAAAACTCTTTTCTTTTATCACCAAATTCACCATCCCCTCTTTAGCCCAATTCTTAGAGCTCACACAGACCAAAGATAACTATTTTCTCTCTTTACAGCGGTACCAAACTGTAGCATATCTTTTCAGGCAGGTCGTAACAGGGATTTTCCAGAACAAAAATAAGAGTATCTGGGTGTTATCAAATTAGTTCATCAACCACGGAAGTAAATCAGCCGCAAACTAAATATTCAAACAGTTCTCCATTCTATCTTGTGCAATAAAAGAGAAGTACTGTATACTTGCTCAAAGCGTTATTGGCATGCTTTCACCTCAGAGTACAATTGATGCCAGTTCTTCATTTTTGGATTACTGCTAAGCTCAACCATCAGTAAACTTCAAGCAAGGATGATCTGATCTGATTTAACTCGATCATTTAAAATCTGAACGTAAGACATTTCCTACTGTAGTACTCAAAAAGCAATCAAGAGCCACATAAAAAACAGTATTTCAGCTGAGCATCATGAACTCGCATGCATAAGCCTAGTGGTAGGTTTCAAGTATTAGCTAAGTGGACCTGAAAGTTCCCTATGCTTTTAAAACTTAATATATCCTTACATTAAAAATAAAAATAAAACTGCATGTTAATACTTTAATAAGAAATCGTGAATAAATAGAACTAGACAGCTGTTCCATAACAAAAGAAAATAAACAAATATAGTAAAACATGGTAGCAGAGTGATGTATTTCAGAAAAAACACAATTTTAAGAACAGTGGGTAGGTCTGGATAAGTCACAGGTTTGGCTGCAAAAAACACAGTGAACGGAATTAACAGCCACTGCTGCTAACAGGGAAGTGCCAGCTCCCACTTGCACCACAAGCCACTCTTGCTCTCCAGTCTTTTTCTAGTACATTTAACTCACTGCAATGGAGGAAAACAAAGCCAGGGAAAGACAACTACAGTATTTTTCTGCTTTTATAGTACATTTATAGGCAGTGTTTGGAGGGATCTAGAAACATTTATAGAAGGATGACATCTGGGTGCTGTACGAAGCAAGGCCTCTCACTTTCGGCAGCAGCAAGCCACAAAACAGCACCTTACTTAAATGGACATTCAGTTGAGCTTCATAAGCACAAAGATGCAGAAGGCGTTTCTTCACATACAAAATAAATCAGCACCTCACAAGACCAGTTCACAATGGTTGCCAAATTCTGCAAGGATGCAGATTACATGGGAGGGCCATTAGAATGCAACATCAATTCAACAGTCTAGTGGGAACATCAAACCATTTGGAAAGCCAATACAGCAATCACCCGGAGAATGGTTCTATTCTGTACTTGCAATTGAAAGCAAAGCATGCCTAGTTTAAAATGCAATGAAATGTAAGACTAGATGAAAATAAATAGGCATTGCATTGCTTCTACTTTCCAAGTCTTTGCTCTAATTCTTCAGAATATAAACGCTGCTGTTGCAAACCTCAGTGCCAGTGCCACTACAAATTGCTTATGTTTTTATTTCCAAATGTGGATTATCAACATGAGATTTTTTACACAGCATCGTGTCAAAACTCTGAACTACATAAAAACAATAACAATAATAGGAAAAAAACAACAAAGAACACCCTCACAGAGTCCCACTTAAAGGCCAGTACAGACGGAAACCACCTCAAACCCACCGAACATGGATCCAGCTACCGAGGAGCAGAGAAAAAGCGATGGTAGGAGGGGGTGGTGCCAGGAGCGATAGCAGAGGGTGAACAGCACTAAGAGGCCCCAGAAGCCAACCTTTGTTAGAGAAAGTTCTTTTCAAAGCTCAGGAAAACATCTTCAGGGCATCATCAAAGATCATTTTATTTTTCTAAATGAATGCTCCCAAGCTGGAAACTTAACTGCAAATGAATGAAACCTGGAAATACATCAGGTGCAAGCAGAAACAAATTCTGTTTTTGCCTGCTTAACCTGAAAAAGACTTAGCAAAACTTTCTGTTTCCTAAATAAACTACTAGAAAACACCTGTTTCAAAAACAACAATAACAAAACTTGCTCGTTCCTTTTGCCTTTCATACATCGTGGCGTTTGTGCATTATTTGCAGCCATAATAACGGGCCGCAACGTGCAGGGAGGCTTTAGAGCCTTTTCTCGAGCCAGAAGGGAACGTAGAGTCAACACCGAGCGGGCGCGGTGCGGCCGTTAACCCACACTGCGCCTCACACAGCAACAGGTGCCTGCAACGCCGCAGCGCTCCGGCCCGACCCGGCCGCACAGTGCAGCTGAGGCGAGAAAGCAGCGCTCCCGGAGTCCGGCTGTGCCTCAGCGCGCACCCCCCACACCCGCCCCGCCCGGGGAGCGGCCTGGGACCCCGCCCCAGCTGGATGGCGCAGGTTGCTCACAAACACCGGCGCCGGTGCCGCCAGCCCGGCCGGTCCCTGGCGGCCCACTCCTACCTCCTTGGGGGCCCCGCAGAGCGACCCCGGCCCGGCTCCGTACGCGCAATCCGCCCGCAGCGCTCTGCTACCCGCACGCCGGCTCGAGCGGCCCGCGGGAAGATGCGACCCTCCCCGCCCCGACTCCCCGGCTCGCCCTCAGAGAGTGGCGCACCTGGCGCTGCCCCAGCCCGGCCCCACACCGACCTGCCCGGAACCGCTCCGCGGGATCGGCCACCGGCTCCTCAACGCCCGCAACCCGGCCTCACTCGCTTCCGGCCCAGGCCCCGCCTGGGCCGCGACCTCACTTCCGACGGTGGCGGCGGGGCCGGAGTACGGCCTTCGGGTCCCGGCGGGACGGAGCGGCCGGCTCTCCTCAGCGCTGCGCGAGGCGGGAGGAGGCGGGAACGTACACGCGCGGGGGCGCGAGGTGCGGGGGATGGAGTTGAGCTGCAGGGCGCGAGGTGGGTTTCCAGCAGCACAGACCAGCAGCGTCAACTGCGCCCGGCGCTTCCCTACCGATACTGACACCGCTTGCTTGGACCTGTGGTGAAATGCCCCATAGCAGCACCTTAGCCTGGCTGCACAGGCTGTAATCTGCATTATGAGATCCTGTGCTCCTGCCAAAGAAAACGTAACGAATACTGAAGTGACGCTGGTGGCACAGCTTCCAGCTTTAAGCGTAACCAACTCCTGATATACTTACCTAGCACTGCCCTTAATAAAAGCATAAAACGCAATGTTTTTCTAAGAGAAATACTGGTAATAAAAAATAGAAAACTAAACAATGTTAGTGGCCTTCTCTGGCCCACAGTTGGACCATTACGGTGTCTGCTACTTTAGTGCAGAGATGACAGGAAGCCCTAAATGAGAAGCACTGAAAGACTACATGAACATGCAAATACTGTAACAAAAAAGTCTAAAATTAACAAGAATATAAAAATAGGTCATTCTCAGTAATTAATTTTATCTGTGGTTTCTACGCTTCTCTCCAGTGCCCTATAATGGAAACAGTATTTCGATTACATGATTTGGGAACATGTTCCCAACAGTACCGAGTTAAAGGGGCTCACCCAAGACGCAGGCAGGTTAAGGGGAAAAGCCCAGCTCCACAATGAAGCCTAGATCAGTGCCATGTACATCCAGCTCTTCTAGGGATACACTGCTACTCTTCCTCTACGCACAACCAGAAATACTTCATTTATATCATGGAATGTATTGTGGCATATGCAGCCATATGTGCCCCAACCCTGGAAGGGCTCAAGGTCAGGTTGGATGGGCCTTGGGCAGCCTGATCTGGTGGGTGGCAGCCCTGCCCACTGCACAGGGTTGGGACTGGGTGGGCCTTAAGGCCCCTTCCAACCTAAACTCTTCTATGATTCTCTGACATTGTACCCAATACAGTAATCATTCCTACTTCCTCCCACTACAGACAGCAAATCTCAATTACCTGGATAGTTAACATTCCAGCTTAAGTACTAGATCTTCCTCATGCAGATGCTGCCTTCAGTCTCCTTAGAGTGTACAAGCTTGCATCCATTCCACAAATAATGTAATAGACAAATATAGAACTTTAATGTAGGGTAAAGGAAAATAAGCTGACATTTCACAACTAGAAATCTTATTTAAGTATCTCAAGAAGGCATGATGCAATCTGTCTCATGGTAGCATTACGGGGCATTTGTTGTATTTTGCTTGTTTAAATACCATTGACAGAATGCTGTGTTAGCAGAACAAAAAGCACTCATGAAGTTCACCTCTCCTCTGTACTTCCTAGGAACAGGGCAAGTTCTGAACTTGAATTTGGAGAACTAGGGGAGGAAGGGGGAGCTGGAGCATGGGAGCCTCACACAAATTGAAGCACAACGTAATGGTAACATCTGAGCATTACACTTCAAGTTGAGAAAAGCACGTAGCGTATAACATGACAGGGATGTGAAAGAACGCACAGGGATCACATCTGCATTTGCAGGACTCTAAGGACCTCACAGAAACGAGGTAGAAATTTAGAAAACCCCAACACCCTCATTAGTGAGCGCGTGTTGATTCACCGATTCAGAAAGCAGTGTTTAAAAAAACCCCAAAATCGCACGCTGCACAAGACTCCAATGTCAGTCCTCAAATCAAATATATACATTTTTAATATTTGAAATATTTACATGGTGGAACCTTTACACGATCCCATTTGTTAAGAACAGTGTTTTCAAGTCTCCTCTCCAGATACAAAGAACTAGTAACTCAAGGTCACAGTTATGTCTTCTGAACAGGTCAACCTGTATCCTTCAGTTAAATACAATATAGAGATATCGGAACACCTTTACTTAATTTGTTTGCTATTAAGAATTTCATTTAAAAATTAAAAGTGTTTTTGAGACAGTTTGCTCCCTGGAACACAGTCCTGCAATCAAAACAGTTCATAGCACATTATTGATTTGTCTTCTTACCTGGGTATGAGATAAAAAAAAAATGCAGTTTACAGTACATCTCATCATTTATATCACATCAGCCTATTTATAAAAATCCATACAAACAAGGCAGTAAAATACAACCCTCTTTTTGTGGACAACAGACTGCTTACAGTAGAAAACAAAAGTCGGGGCTAGTTTTAACAGTGTGGATAAAAACAAGACTTCAGTTTTGTTTGAAAACTTACAGGGTTTGGTTTTTGTCAGCTGCTACACTCAGTTACAACTCTGAAGCTTCCCAAGCACGTGTGTTTTCTTTTCTCATTACACTCTAAAAAAAGTTCTTAATAATAAATATCATAAAGTTAAAAAAAAAAATCAATTACTTTGGAGATAAGGGACTACAGAGAAGTGACAAAAATGAAATCAAGGAGAAGATATACAAGGCTTTTAAAAAAATTAACAGCGCTCATTGAGGTCCTGTGCTTGTTTTAACTGAGCAAATTAAAAGCTTCCTGCAATTTGCACTTCCTAGGAAAAAACAGAGCATCTGCAGAAAAATCAGCTTCCAGCTTTATTGGTAGCTAAATGGACAATGATACACCAACACCAGGAATGGCGCATGTCAGAACCAGAAGTCTGAGCAAACTCCCTTTCCAGAATTAGTAAGGAGACCAGAAAACACACAAAACTGTTCTGTGGAAGCAGCTCTAACCACTTAAATTAAATTTTAACCTGTAACTGAGAATAGTTCCATATTAAGTGCAAATATTTTGCAAAAGAGGGTTTTTTTGTTTTGTTTTGTTTTTTGTTTTTAATATTTACAAGAATCAAAGTAACATAAGATTACCAGAGAGCGTGTACAGTAGCTGCAGCTTATAAAACATACCGGTAATTGTACCTGGTGAATTATAAAGAGAACCAATGCAGGATTTCAGATGGCTAACTGAGAAGGGTAGAAGGGGCCTCTAAGCAGAGGACAAAAAAAAATAATTCACATTTTCTACATTAAAAAAAAACGAAACATGTCTCAAGTCTCTGAGAACAGAGAAGATTTGAAGTCCTTGGATGATGGGGGGGAAAAATAAAGCAAAAATTGAAATGGAACCCTAGAAGCAAGGAGAGTGCTTTATTTCACTAGACCAATCTTCTTGGCTTCTGTCTCGTATATCAACAACCTCCACATTTTGACTATGAAAACTTCAGCTTCTTCATCTAGTACCTGTAGGAAACACACATTTTATACATTATTTTTTAGGTTAGGGATTCTAGTAATGATGATTAATTCTAGTAGACATATCACAATCTGCAGCCAGATGAAAGATCACTTAACACCCAATTCCAATGCAGTGGAGGTGATAAAATCGATGCTAACGCTCTGAGTGAAGCGCTGGATAAACTTTCAGGGATTTTGTCCATCCTGCACTTCCCACCTGATTTGACCTTACACACTAATACTCACTAATTAGGAACAGACTCACCATAGAACAAATCAGAAAATGTAGTTACAAAAGAGTAAAGAGAAGTTAACACTTCTGGTACAGTTCTGTTATTGTCAAGTCTTACCTCTACTGCTAGGGACAGAATCTTTCTTCTAAATTTCCAAATACAAAGAGTTTCCCAGCAGAGATCACTATTTTCCACCATAACTAGAATGTCACATCTGTGCTAGCATAAACTGTTTAATCAAAACAGCTTTCATGTCTACCTACAGTATAAAAATTCTGTGAACACCAAATAGTTCTGTTACTGACTCCTACTAATTCACACAATTGACTACTAGCTTCTGTGCAATGCAGAATTTACATCAGTTACACAATTTCTGCTTACCATGGCAACGTCATCCAGTATGCTCTGTGGTGAACTGTGAGCCATAACCTGAAAGAAATAAACGTTTTTGGTCTGAAAACTCGAAGTAAACCATATGAATGGCTTTGGGGGGGGGGGGAAAGAATTGCTACTTCCTAAGAATTTTTAATACTTTGCACAGACAAAAATGTTTCCAATTCATTAGTTTCTTGCATTAACCGGAGCAAAATTTAAAATTTCATTAGATTTAATTACAGCAAGTGCAAGTTTATGGCTTGTTACTGAGGAACAAGTTCTAGCAAGCTCCAAAGATTCAACACAATCTATATTTGCTGGCTATTTGGCACCTTTGGTAAACTCCTCTTCCTTCAACAATGAATTCCTACTGGAAGAATGAAGCAAAATTTGCTCCATCATTCTAGTGCAGTTTTCATTCTTGAAAAGATTTTAATTTTCTAGAATTATAAAGCTATCCTTCAAAATTATAAAAAGATATTCTTTACATTTCTTTTAAATATAACTTAGCATGACAAATATTTTCTGTTTTTCACTATTAATCACTCATGCCATAAAACAATCACTCAATTTGCTTTATGCAGTAGCCCTTCAGATTGTTAAGAGTTGGAAGGGACCACAAAGGCCACCTAATCCAACCCTCCTGCAATCAACAGGGACATGCACAGCTAGATAAGGCCATGCAGGGCCTTATCTTGCCTCATTTTTAAAGTCTCCAGGGATGGGGTATTAACCACATCACTGGGCAACCTGTTCCGCTGCCTTACCACACTCACTGTAGAAGATATTTTTTCTCACATCTAACCTAAATCTAATCTACACTTGTCCTGTCAATCCACAGATCCTGCTAGAGCCCAACCCCTTCATTCCTGTAGCAACCCTTCAGACACTGGAAAGGCCACTATCAGGTCATCTCATAAGCTCTCTCTTCCCCAGGTTGAAGAGCTCCAGTTCTCTCAGCCTGTCCTTGCACGAGATGTGTTTCACTCCACAGATAGTTTTTGTGGTCCTTCTCTGGGTGCACTCCAACAGGTCCACATCTCTCCTGTATGAGGATTCCACACAGTACTCCAGGAGAGGCCTCACCAGTGCAGAGTAAAGGGGCAGGATCACCTCCCTTGACCTGCTGGCTAAACTTCTTCTGATAAAGCCCAGGATATGGTTGGCTTTCTGAGCTGTGAGAGCACACTGCTGGCTCATGTCCAGCTTCACACCCACCAGTACCCCCAGGTCTTCTTCAGCAGGGCTGCACTCAATCCTTTCATCCCCCCCAGCTTGTACTAGTAATGGGGGCTGCCTTGACCCAAGGAGCAAGATTTTGGATTTGGTTCTGTCAAATCTCATGAGGTTTGTCTGGGCCCAACTGCTCAAAAGCCTGTCCAGGTCCCTCTGAATGGCATCCTGTCCCTCTGGTGTGTCAACTATACCACACAGCTTGGTGTCATCAAACATGTTGAGGATGCACTCAACTCCAATGTCAATGTCACTGATTAAGTTATTAAAGAGTATTGTTCCCAGCATCAAACCCTGTGGGACACCACTCATCATCAGTCTCCATCCAGACATTGAAACGCTGACCAACACTCTCCGGACTCAATCCTGCATCCAGTAAAACATAAGCTGAGGGAAGTCTTTAAGAATATACTGTGAAAGCAGAATCTAATTTGATGAAATAATCTAAGCGGAGTTTAGGTCAAACAAGTAACACATGAATGAAAGGAATGGGAGAATGTCTTCTAGTGCTCAGTCTAATACCTTGGTATTTGTCTACAATCAAAGAAATAACAGTAACTAAGAAGCTTTCTTAAGAAGTTAATTTAAAACTCATATGATGCCAGCCTATCATCTTCCCCTGAATCCATATACATCCTACTCTGTAAACTTAAAAATGTTCATGGCAAATTAAATGTTTATCTGAAATCAAATGGTAAAATTATCAAGTACAACAGCTGCTTTTGTAAACTGCTCACTTCAGATGGCTTCACGGAGTAGAGCGCTAAACATGAATGTCTAGTATGTACAAACTGAACTTAATCATTCAAGGAGGTAACTTGTAAAAACAGTGTACATACAAACCTGAAGTACATCGATCATCTCTGCCCACCAATATTATAAATTACAGAGAAGGTAAGAACAGACTGCCTTCAAACAACAGATACTCCTACTATTCCTGCAGCTTTAATAGGCAATAAAATCCAGACTTTGAAAAAGACCTAGAAGATACTAACCTTAGAACAAACAAAGTCAACTAGCGTAGCTTCTTCTTCACCAATATATTCTATTATTTTCTTGTTGATCCACGGTCTGATCCGACGTTCCATTAGTGTCTGAAAGAAAAATCACCATTATTCCCATAAACTTTAATCACCCTGAAAAATTACTGTCAGAAAGCTGCTGTTTTGGGTATTCTGGCTACCTCAGTGAAACATGAAAGCTCCAAAAGTAAATTTCTCCTATTTTATTGGCTCACAGTGTCAGAGGCGATGTTGGTGGTACAGCAGTAGAGGTTGAACCTTCCCACCAGTATACTGTTCTACAGCGTTGACGTGCAATAGATTACATCAGAGGGGAAGTCTGGCAAAATGGCATAGGATGTGAAAGTACATGCAGTGCAAAGATACGGAACTGAATCCCTCCAGGAGAAAAAATCTATACCCAATAATACTTGCTGAACATTCTTGTAGACCGTGTCAGCTAATATAGATTTTTATTATTATTTTCCTAAACAAGAACAGCATGCAGGCTGTTGTTCATCACCAGTGTAAAATGCAAATCCAGTGGTGATGACTACGTTGAAGAACAGTGTATTGTAGCTGAGAATTTGTTATATCAAATAGTGTTCTAATGCTCTTTGTTCTGCTGTTTCTACAGAAATAAATAGGAGGCATTACTTTCAGAGCAACCTACAAATAATTAGGTATCAACTGAGAGCACTCAGTGATTTGGGCATCAGTATTTCTGACAGCTATTTAGAAACTTTTTTTTTTTTTTAAACAAGGCTTTCCATTTACAATATTACTAGAAAACTCAAGAGAGTTATCAATTCAGGAGACCAAACAAAAGTAAGCAGTCACCCTTCAGAATAAGAACTAGACATGGGAAAGAAATACAATACTTAAGTTCAATTCCATTTAATAGTGCTGCTTCAAGCCACCGAGGTACTAGGAATGCTACACCTCTATTCAATTCCAAGGTCTGTTTAGAAAAATCAGGCTTTCAGAGCATGGTTAAGAAATCAACTTACCGAATCCACAATTGACCAGTCAAGAGGATATGCAAAGAGCTCTGGTTTTGCTGTGGGAATCTTCTCAATGAGACTCTTAATATGTTTGCGTTTTTCCTCTGTATTAACACTGCCTTTGATGTTGCTTTTATCTTCATCTCCATAATCCAGGGGGACAAGTTTCCTTTTCCGGGGCACATCATCACTGTCTTCATCATCGAATTTATTGAAAACACTATCCACAGCAAGCTTCTTCCTTTTTACAGCATTGGGCTGATTAGGACTATTACAGGCACCTACAAACCATAGGACAGAATCACATATTCATGAACTGCAATTAAACCTAATTTGCTCTTCACACATTTTTTGATGAATATCAGTTTGTGTTATATAATGCCAAATCTCAAAATTTGCTATTAAAATGTCTGGTTCAAACTGAGCTTCTTCAAGGTTCCAGAAAAACAGGCAGCTCTCCACTCCTACTCTAAAGCCAATTAGCATCCCTTACTGAGAGAGGGAGAAAATAACATGAGTTCAAACCTTGGCAGTGGCAAAACAAAGTGAAAATTAACTATGAATCCAATTGTAGGAAAAACATTAAATTTGTAAGACTAATAGCACACAGTTGCTTTTCACTCATGTTGTAACATTAGTATGAGATCAACCTACAGTCTTAGTATAGTTCAAAATAATAAACAAACAAACTCCCTTGAAAACAAATGTCGTTAGTTCTGCTACTCTCAACAGAAATGTTTTGTTTTTTTCAACACTAGGAAATTGCTAAAGAGCTAAGGAACTCTATCCTCATGCTCCAACTGCAATTGTTACCAATTCATTGTACTACTTTAATGGGGGGAAAAAAGCCCTCATTTCCAGTTTCCTTGTTTTGAAAGGGTCTTGGTGAATAAATATGTTAATTAAGTCTTAGATAATTCTCATATACTTACATTAATGAAAAGCAGCAAAGAGCTTTACAAGAGACACTTAGAAACCTTCAAAGTAAAATAACTGATCTCAGCTTAGAGCATTCTTAAAATATTAATCCTTTAGGATGACTAGACTTCTCAGCTCTACATTTCAGAAGAGAGATCTATGTATTTCATATGCAGAGCATATGGACAACAACACTTGACAGAACACGTCGAAACGTACAATATATAGAAAACTTTGTGGCTGGTCATCTTGCCATATTTTTATTTCATTGCAAACCCATTTCACCATTAACATAAAACTGTAAACTCACCTAGTTTGAGGCTAAGTCCTATTTTGGGCCGATGTTCCTCTGGCTGTTGCTGATCAGGTGAATTTTCATGGGGGATAATAATGCCACAGGGAGATTCATCACCAGGTGTGTTAGGGGTTGCATTTCCACTAGCAGAAGAAACAGACGGGGCAGAACTAATTGGTCGTAATGTTGGTTTAAGGCAGGGCTTTTGCTCAGGCTCTTCCTCTTCTTCCTCTGGTTCTTCTCTTTTTTCTTCTTTTTCTGCTTTTTCCTCCTCTTCTTCCTCAGACTCCGGCTCCTGTTTGATTTGTGGCTGCCTACGGCGCTCAGCCTCCTGCTCCATCTACAATGAAACAATTAGCAAATAAGCTCTCTAAAAACAGCACTGTTAAAAAAAAAATACACATTAGTTAAGAATTAAACATACATCTACTGTCATTTTATTGAGAATTACTGGATAATCTAGTTTTCTAACTCCATCTAGAGAGGCATCTGAAGCAATCTTTCACTTGTAGTCTTACTGCTTGCTTGAATTTATTTATTTTTAAGAAAAAGTGAATAGATAAAGTATTAGTCATTCAATTGTTAGCTTACTAAACACAATATCACTTAAGATGAGCAGAGTATCAAGATTTTTTTCTTTCTGTTGGACTAACATCTACTTACCCTCTGGAGTTCCGCATCTGGATCTGGGTGTCCTTCTGCCAGAAGGCGCTGCCTGATTTCTTCTAATTCTTCCTTCTCTCTCTTCCTATCCCGCTCATCTGCTTCCATCTCTTTCTCTCGATCTCGGAGTCTCTTCTGAAGAGCACTACCCCTACAAAAAGTACAAAACTTGTACTTTAAAAGAACATCCCAATTATAACCTTGTACGACAACACAAGAAGTACCTGATATTGATGTACTGCACTTAATAAACTAGAGCATAAAAGCACATTTTGTCCCCAACTTTTTTTAAACAGAGAAAACAAAATCCCTATGTACAGTTGTAATTATACAAAGGCAAGGTAGATGGTCAGCCAGAGGTTATATAGGAAAGACTCACCAACGTTGAGCCTCACAGTCAAGATACTCGCCAATGTTAAGGCTCGCTGTAGAAACTCCACACAGGAGCGATCTGAGTAATTCTATGATCTCCAGAAAGAGATACTGCCCTAGTGGTGGTCAGCCCTTAAATGGGACCTAGGAGAGGTGGAGTCAAACTCCACATCTTCTGGGAGTACAGCTGAATTACCTTCACCTGTGCTCTTGCAGTTGACTAATCACTTGCCTCAGATGGTTAATCAGAGGTTCAGGCTGTGATTAACAGTTTCTCTTAACACATATAGTATAGAATTTGCCTCCCATTACATTAAACAGAGAATGAGACTGCTGATCTCTCCAGGAAAATAACCAAATTTTACAGAGCTGTACACAACAAGAACCAGTTCTGATATCTTAGTCTGATGCAAGTTTTAGCTAGTCCCAAACTGAAGGATCTTTCTCATCCCTAGTATGCTTGTTCTTGATACAATTTGCAGCTTCCTTGTAGTGAACTATTTAGAAATAAGTTTCATCCTGTCTTCTTGCCTGCTCTAACATTATTTTGTACTTACAATGACCCGTGCTGTGCTTGACTTCAAAGTTAAGCAGCAGGAAGGAATAGCTACTCCCAAGCACTAGCAAACAGCACTTAGGGACTTTGCCTTTTCCCTCTGGCACTTAAACGATGCTGAAATAATTTGGATACTTATATGACTGTTACTTCACCACTTAAATCACCTATATGTGAAACTCCATGAACCTCTGCCAACAAACCCCACAATTTTGTTAAAATGGTTGGTGAATATTTTCTTGCTTGGGATCAACACAAACACACACCTGTAGTATTTTGGATCATCTCTGTCATCATCGTAATCTTCTAAGAATTCTTTTAACCGCTTAGCTTCTTTTGCCTGCAAGACATCAAGGCATAAACAGTATTATTTCTGGTTTAAAATCTAGTAACATTTTTAGCAAGTAAATGCTTAAAAAAAAAGAGGAAAAATATTAAACTATTAAACTGCGGAAACTGCGGAAGCATCCACCTTCTAAAGCTGAGGTTTCAGATGATATTTCCAGGTGTTATACTGGCAACTGGCTTTAGTACATCAGTTGTGAAGTTACCACAAAAATTTATCAGTGCTTAGCTATTACATACATGTAAGAAGAATAGCTCAGGCATGTGAGAAGGCTGGAAGCAAAAATGCTGCTCTAGTTCCATTGGTATAATACAGAAAAGACAGATTTTGAAGAAATCTCATGAAAAATACAGGTTACAGAGAGAGTTGTGCACAATGGTCAAACCGTAGTGCTTTTACAGCTGCCTACTCCTCAGTGTCTTATCTTCACAAGATCAAGGCACTGAATTGCTCAGGACTCTCAATAGTAGTCCTTCTATTTGACATCTTTTTAACTCAAATTTTTGGATATGTGTGTATACAAAATAAAAGCACTGAAGCTGCATGAAGATAGCAGGAGAACGTTTCCTTTCTGAGTGGGACACAAAGAACAAGGGGAAAAAAATTACAGGTAAAGCTAAGCCTTACCATTTCCCTCCTTCTTTCTTCTTCTCTTTCAGCCTCTTTTTCATATTCTCGACTTTTCTTCCTCTCTCTGATTTCCCAGTTTTTAAGACGCTACAACAGAAGGAAAAACATACAATCCAGTCTCAAGCAAATTAAAAGCAGAACTACTTTTAAGATAGTTCATATTATTGTTTAGAAACACATCAGAATTAAGTAAAATTAGTTATAGTTTAAGACTCTGGAACAAAGAATCCAATGTTGTTCTGACTGAAATACTCTTCCCCAATTCATGCTGTCAAAAGATTTAAAGTGTATTTAGAAAAGGGGAGACAGAAGGAATGGCATATTTTGCAGAAAAACAGTTACTAGGACCCAGAAGTAATTTTTATTTTCAAGGAATCTTAGAAATTCCAACCTACCTCTTGATATGCAGCTTCCTTTTCCCGCAGTTTCCTCTCTAACTTTCGGCGTTCATAGGCATCTTCTTCATCTTCCTCTCGGTCTCTCTTTTTATCCTTTTCTCGTTCTCGTTCCCGTTCTCGTTCCCGTTCCCTTTCCCGTTCCCTTTCACGCTCTCGCTCTCTTTCCCGTTCTCTTTCCCTGTCTCTGCTTTTTTCTCTGAAGGAAGCAAGAAGTCCAAATGTAAGTACAGAGCCCTTCTTGTCCATTCAATGAAATGATGTACATTTAAGTGTATAATGATCTACTTACACCATCTTGCAAGTTGTCTTTCTTGTGCAATTATACAGGATGATTAGCCAATACAGCAGTGGACATAAATCAGGACTTTGAGATAAATAGTTCTTGAATATATGTAAGTAGTTGTTTGAGCACTGCAACTATTTAATAGGAATATCTACAGAAGTTAAGCGTAAGCACACAGCAACTCATTTATCAGGTTACATTTGCAGTTCTCTATGAACAAGTGACAGCTAAAAATGCCACAAAAAAAAAAGTATGCTTAATAAACACTTCACATGTTCACAGCTTACAGATATTATAAGCCCCATTTACATGAAAATGTGAAGTGTAACTGCTATTTTCTCCTAAGGGGAAGATGAAAATGGTAGCACCTAGAGACTCACATAATGAGTCATAGTTTAAAACTGGAAAAGGAATTCCCTTGTTTTAAAAAAAAAAAAAATCCATATATGCAAGGAAGATGAAAACTATTTACGGCACAGAATGGTGAAAACATCAGAGAACTTCAAGGACAAACAAAATTACGCATGAAAAAATGATGACTCTTGATCAAGCCTGTTTACTTAAGACACAGTTGGTGGCTTGCTGCATATTACACTCCTTATGTTTCTATGTTATGCAGGAAATCAAGTACTCTTCTGATTAGTATAAATATAATCTTTAATATTTCAATTTCCCTTTTTTCATTCATTCATTCAAAAGGACCATCCTTATTTTGAATGGCAGCTTCTGTGCTGAATTACAGTCTCAGCAAAAAACACTGGAAGTAATGGAAACAGATAGCAACCTCAAGAGTACTACCTTGATCTGCTCCGATCCTTGTTGCGATCTGAACTTCTTTCACGATCTCTGTCCCGATCTCTGTCTCGATCTCGGTCTCTGTCCCGGTCTTTAGTTCGGTCACGATCCCTATCTCGTTCCCGTTCACGCTCCCGTTCCTTTTCCTTCTCTCGTTCACGCTCCCGTTCCCTTTCTCTTTCACGCTCCCTCCTTTCTCGTTCACGCTCCCGTTCCCTTTCTCTTTCTCTGCGTTCTTTTTCAATTTCCTGTCTTTCTTTCTCCTTTTTGCCTTTTTCCTCCTCCAGTTTCTAAAAACCAACAAGAGAACTTACATAGTTAATTTTGTAGTTATACGAACTGGATATTCCCGACGCAACACACAAGGCAGGTAATGGAAATACCAAAACCGCCACTGATTTTAAAATATTAAGGAGGGTTTGGTGGGTATTTTTTGAAACTCATAAGTATGAAATCAAAATGCAGCAATCACAAGACTAGATTTCGTGCAAAAGCATAGATCTACACAGACCAGCAATCTCCAACCTTAGCAGAGCAGGGCTGGCCTCAAATAAGCTGACTAAACTGCACGTATGCAGTGCATTGCCAGTCATGATTCAAGTGGGCCACAGATTCCATTGGTCCTATAAGCCACTTGGGTACAAGCAGAGTGAACTTCTAGCTGACAAAATTTAATCCTGTTCAACAAGGAATATATTTGAGTGGAATGCTTACTGGGACACTGTTTCGCAAGAAGTCTTGGCAGACCGAAACAACCCTATATGAAAAGTTGGGTAAAGAAATTTTTTCCACTTACACATTGTGCATGTGGTTTAACAGTGTAGAGAGAGCTGCAACCTTTCACCTCCCTAAAAAAAAATATCTAACAGTTCATTGGTAAAAATTGGACTCTACAGAATGGAATCCTTAACTTCCACCACTGCAAGATGGAGAGAGTTAAAAAATAAAAAGGTTGGAAATAGCTCTTTTGAAACACAGAAACTAAAGGGTTACCTGCTACAGTTTTACTAAAAATTGTGCAAAATTGCCATTTTTAAAATTTCACTTAGAAACAGTTCCTATGACCAGAATTCCTATAAGACAATAGAAAATACATCAACAGAATGATAGATAAATCCATCCTTGGAAGCAATTGTTATGTGTTAACTTACAGATGCTGTGCTAGGACATGGACCGCCAACACTGGATTAACCTTGCCTACAAGCTATGTTTCTGGGAGGAAGAGCAAGTACACGGTTCACAAATATACCAAATAACAACCAAGTACACCAAATTTCAACCTGACAGATGCCAGAATACTTTTTTTTTTTTGAAAAAATATTGAGCAGAATAAACACGTTTATCCCCTTTGGCTCCACGTTTACCATCACTGAAATGAAATTAAAATCTGGAACAATCAAACAGCATTCTGTTTTTGTT
This sequence comes from Excalfactoria chinensis, assembly GCF_039878825.1. Taxonomy (NCBI): domain Eukaryota; kingdom Metazoa; phylum Chordata; class Aves; order Galliformes; family Phasianidae; genus Excalfactoria; species Excalfactoria chinensis. Next base: position 31,780,968 of record NC_092829.1, on the reverse strand, counting down.
TTTTTTCTTTTCTTTTAAACAAAGCATGTAAGACAACTTTAAAAAGCAATCTTACCTGATAAATGATCTTCTGCCATAGGCACGGGGACCAAAGAACCAACAAAAGATTACAGAAATAAAGCTAATTCACTAGTGATTAATGTATCCAGTGAAACTACTCTGCATCGATAGCACAGTACAGGCAAACCAATATTGGATACATTAAAATCACAAAAGGAAAAAGGGACTAAAAATGGTAGGAAAAAGGTAGAAAACTGGTATGAAAAACAAAACTTGGATTCTACAAGATACATGGGGCTGAAAATCAATTTCTGAAGGACCATACTTTACAGAAGCTTTACAGTACTAAACCTCAGCCTAGTCAGATGATAAACTAAGCTGCCAACTTCTAAAAATCCAACTTACCTCAAATTTCATATACTTTTAAAAATGTTTATATACTGAAGTGGTTGATACTTACAGGTTATCTTAGATGTTCCAATAGAAATTTCTTTTGCAGAACTGCTTTTTTGCCACTCAGACTTAGTGGTGAAAAACATTCTCATGTGTTTGGTTTTGTTTTTTGTTTTTTTTAAACAATGTTTACGCATGTGCAAATGCACAGCCTTATAAATGAAAGCCCATTATTTAGGTCCGCTTCCTTAAAATCCAATTGAAAAAAAATAAATCAGCCTACTTCACAATCTAAATCTGACCTCAACTTCTATCAGCCGAAACAAGAGGATCTGAAAGGGTAATGGGATGGGAACAGTATCTGATATACTGAAGTAATGAACAGAAATGAACAGGTAGAAAAATTATAAATCTTACCTTGAGCTCTCTTCAGACTCGTCCGTGCTGTAAATGGACGCCCCCTGCAATCCTGATACCCTGACAGTCTATGGTTATTGTTTTATAAACTCATACCAAAAACATGCAAAGGTTCACTGTGCTCACTAACCAGCTGCTAAAAATTCAACAGCCCCTTTTAAAGGTATCCAATATATACAGTGACTATTTTCAGTTTGATGTTAAGTAACAAGAACAGCCCCCCTACAATAAAGATTAAAGGCAGAATACGCCCAAAAGCTTCTGGAACAATGAAGCACTTTTTGTTTGCTCTTGTTTTTGTTAAGCATATTACTTGTTTGTATCTTAAGAACAATGGCTTGTTGGGGCTTGGAATTGAACACAGTTCTACTGAAGTTCCACTGTGAATCAGTTTCATGCTGAATTGCTGAGCTTCTCCAGATGATTTCTTCTGGAATTTTTCCCCCTCATTTCCACCTTTAACAACTTTGATCAAGTGAAAAACCAAACACATACATGTCTAACAATGTGTAGTCACTCACATTTGTACAGATTAAGTTGCACAAAAACACAGTACCATCTTTAGTAACTACACAAGTAAAGCTGAGTAGCATGGGCATATTTCACATTGATGTAGCTTCAACATTTTCATTAATGTTGATTACAGGATATTTTGAGACATGAACGTGGGCTCAAAAGGAATGTGCTGCTATCCCCCTAAACCAAGGGCCTTTCCAGTTTCATAGGGGAAAAATAATATCAACTTCAAGCTAAACATTAAAACAAGAACATGACATGCATAGCTGTGCTTTATGATATATAAGTTTCATTTTACTAAGCAGAAACATTCACAGATGCAATAGCATTAATGGAAACTTCCTTAAGTGAGAGCTAAGGTGGGATTTAATGTACACCAACATTTCCAAGCCAGTTACCCCTTTGCATATTTTTCTGAGGGGGCATCCATAAGTATAATAAAAAACAGAAGCTCATACTTACATCCTATTCCATGTTACTTTCCAAGCTGTGAGTTTCATCTTGCATTAGTCACCATATGATCTCTATCATAATGGTGGGGGTCAATGAATAGATTAGCTTTATGGGAATTTACAGTTCTTCCATGCATCTAAAGTTTGGTAAGTCTGGTAACCACTGACCTAGTTTTAATCTTTCCCCCACTTTTAACTTAGAACTATTAAAATAAAAGACTTAAATTTAATTCAATTTTCAACTCTTCGTAAAATCTTGGATTATGTTATAAATCTACCTACAGAAACACACTCAAGTGTATGTCTTACACTTCAGCCCCATTTAGCCTTTAGCTATAAACATCTCGACTTAATGTTTGTGAAGAAACTTAAGCTGCCTTTATTCATGTTAAAGTGAGAAGACTGAAAAATAATCAGTAGCAATCAAAAGCCTTAGCATAAAGATGTCAAGTGCCACTTTAACGTGGTAATTGTCTTTTTTTTGACTGGTCAAGAGTTACATGTATATTAAACCTAACATAAGCATCATTTTAAGTGATACTGCAATGTACTGCTACATTTTATAATAGTGTCTTTTTGGATTTTGAAAAATTCTAATTTGTATTAAGCGCAAAAACAAGAATACTACCTTGTGTGTGTCTCTGAATTTACTGATCTCTCTTGATATCAGGTCTCTTTTGTCTTCCTCCATTTCTATAGCATTTATATCCTCCTAAAAAACAAGGGGGACAGGAGGAGAAGCATTAAGAGCTGTTTGTACAGACATAGGAGAACAAGAGAAAAGCTGAAGGTTAGAATTTTTCAACCAGTCTTGTAAGAGATAAATAAAGTCCTTCTGCAGTACCAAACCTGACAGTCTGATGTTAATGAGTGAAAAAAAAATAAAAATAAAAAAATCAGATGGACAAGAGTCACAAATCTGGCAACTAGCAGTAAACACAGTCATTGTCAAAGCCTACAATGTAAACGAACCTTGGTGATGAGTGGATAAGGTATCAGTGGGGCCACTGGAAATCTGCGGAAAATCTGCGGAAAAATCCACGGAGATTTTTTTTTTTAAAAATAGATTGCATACTACTCTGAAAAACAATGTTTTGTATGTTTGTACTACAAAGCAATATCGTATTGCTGTGATCTCATTTCTTGATTCAACAAAATTACAGAAGAACCTCGCTAATTCTCCCTTCTCTGAACTACTTCAGTAGACAGTGATGTCTCATATTATTAAGACTTCACTGAATCATCACGTATACTACAGGACATTAGTATGCTATGAAAACGTCATGAACAAGACTAAGCTACACTTGCCAATACAATCAGTATATTTGTGGTGCACGAGTTTGATTTACTCGCTAATTCGCAAAATTTGATAAGTTGCACCTACTAACTAGTAGTGCGAATTAGCGAGGTTCCCCCGTGCTCAAAATTGAAAAACAGATTCCACTCACTCTCAGTTCCCCACACACATTTTTCAACTCCCCCATATCAGACATGCCTTCATCCCTTCATCCACAGGAACTAACACCAGACTCAGTTTCTAACATCAGTGGGAGCTTGCTTCGCCCCCATGCCCTCCAGGGCACAAAAGCCCCAAAGCTAGCAAGCTAGCAAGCTTCCCCACCCCCCACACATACATATCTGCATCCATCTTCCCTTTCCCACCAGAACACAATCCTCCTCTCTCTTCTCTTTCATGGCCTAGAGACCAATGAGCTAGGACCATCTCTTTACTCCCACTTCTATCAGCACAGGCCAATGATGGCAACTTCAAGTTTCCTTTCCTTCTTCCCAATATGGGAGGAATGATGGGATGAAATTTCAACCCACAAGAACTACGAGCATATTTTATCCACTTGACTAGCTCAGATTGGTCAAATTTTACATCACAGAAAACTAGCAGAATGTCTTTCTGTCCCAGTGACATACTCAGCACTCATCTCTCAAGACTGATGGCTACTACCTGTCCTTATTCATCACCATATAAATGCACTCACAGGACAATTTACATTTCAACAATGCATCTAACAAAAAACATAGCTGATACCATTAGACAGTGACTCATTTGTTCATTCTCATCCAAGAAAGCATCTTCTCCCAAAGGAAGGGAGAGAAAAGAAAGACAAATTCTCAGCTCAGCACTCTTACGCCTTAGGTTAGCCATGGCTAATAATGTTATGGGGAAGATACGTTCACTCCCTGAGGGAGATGTTACTTCTTGCACCACACTTAAACCCCATAAATATCTGAAACTGCATTATTGACTTTGGAATAGGTACTTTACAGAAGACTTAAGTGCATAAAAATCTTGGTCAAACAATTTTCCAATCTTTCATATTAGGTGCAGAATGGCAAGCGTAAATCTCCATTTTCCCATGGTTAGAAATTTGGCTGGAAAAGCTAAGTCTGAGTTTGTTCATTCTTAATCCCTCTTCTCCAGAGTTTGTTTTAAACCATAAAAAGGTCATTCACAGAAGCAGGTCTAAACCAGAACATTCATTCCTGCTTAACAATTTTTTTGCATTACACAATATAGTAAAACCAGCTGATAAATTCCAGCCAAATTGACACATGCGTGTAAAAGTGATTTTGCAAAGTAGGAAGATTATAATACGCCTTTCATCCCTGAAGGATCCTTCCAAAATTTGTGAGGCACTCACATATGTGGCTAATGAAGTTCATCCACATGTGGAGAAACAGCTGCAATCAAGTTGGATCACAGTCCACTAAAATAATGCATACTATAAGCAAAGAGAAATTTGTCAAAAACTACCAGAGCAAATCCCTACCATTACAGAAGTGCCCTGGCATTATTCACTGGAAATGGCAAAGTATGCAGAAAGTTTTTAGACGTTTTTAAAGTTCTCATGTGAAAAGCCTACATGCACATACAGTTTAAACTGCACTCAATTCAGTATTTCCACCTTCAGAGGGATGAAAGGTCAATTCAAACCTGCCCAGATTCAAAGCTGTTGTTCCAAGAAGTTTAGATGTTTAGATCCCTAAACCATCCTGAAAGGATAGTTTCTATAACTGACTAGTTTTCAGCATAAAACATGAAACTGCTGCTGACATCAATGCTTGTTGATCTGGTTTCTCATCATGAGCTTAGGTTAAAAGCGTTTGCACAAGGTTTGGCCATTATATAAAGCTGAGTTGAAGAAAAATCTGCTTTGTCCAAAATCAAAACACATACGTCCTCCTTCTTTTCCTTTTTCTTCTTCCTGGGGTGAGAGTCAGATTCCTGGGAGGGGGCATTGAGCTCGCTGGAATATTCTCGTATTAAGACATCAATGGCCCCTTTAATTATCTGATCTCTTCTCTTTGTTTCCTCATCCAGTGCTTCATCATCATCATTTGTAGTCTCTGGTCTGGAATTCTGAGGAAAAAGGCCAAAGTAACAGAAATCAACAAATTGAGAATAATATTAGTGTTATTTTAAAAGTTCACCTTCCATCATCATTAATACATATACATATTAATGTATATAGCTTTTACTAAAACAACCCCCAAGCAGTAACCAACTGCTTTATTTTTACTCAGATCTTCTCACACTAGCAGTAATAAAGGGAACACAGTTTTACTTGTGGAATGACAGCTAAGAGCAGACATAGGATTGCAAAATAAAACCCAGATAGTGAGTGACTAAAGCAGAAGAGCACACACAGAAAGGCGATCATTATAGCTCCACTCATGGTTAAAAGCTTCTGCTCCATTTCCTTCACAACCTTTAAGCTGTTTCAGAATCAGTTCCTCAATGCCTACTGAGCTGCCATGCAATATAAGTATCTATAACTTTAAAGTTGCAACTTATTAAAGGAGAATGATATGAAACTGCCCCCAAGCCCACAGGAGCTCATGGAACATAAAATTCATTAATTGTACAAAAGCTTCACTGATGTTTTAAACCCAATAGTATTACAAGTGATGCTAAGAGGAAAGAAAAGTCTGAATGGAAGAGGGCAAATAAATCTTTATCTGTGCTCACAGTTAATGGATTACTTCATTTAAAACTCACCACGTTAGTAGTTTGCTTTACAGAGCATCTACTGCATTTATTACTGTACACTAGGTACATAGTCAAAAGCATCTAGAGTTTCAGGTGATGACTATGCCTCTATTCTCATCAAAAAAGAAAATAACTGTCATTAAAAGGAAGTCCTTTCGTGTTTGCAATTCATTTTACATACCTTTATTAGCAAACCTAAACCTCCTAAAAACTGATTTTCTAATGTGATTAATAGTTCCCTGAACAAGAGCCTATTCAATTTCATTTCATAGAAAGTAATTGTTTTAAATCTAAATATCTTAAGGCATCTATGGTACTTTAAGACAGTTACAGAGCAAGCTCAACAACTTGTGACACAAGATGCTATGAAATAAGATTGATTTTAACACACAAACTTGACAGATGACTGCTCACTGCCTGATACCTGCATCATTTACTGAATCATGAACCTCTTTCCTTTTCATTAATTTGTTCCAGAAGATTTGTCAATAAAAGGAAAAGAACAGAGTTACTCTGCCAGAATTTGCAAACTAACAGATCTGGAGTTTATAAACTTAAGAACTATTAAACAAAACTGAAGCAACAGAATCACATGCTACAGCTAAACTCTAGAATTAATTTTTAGTTGATTCCATAGATGCAGTTGTATTTTATAAATAAGTGTGAACAGATTAAACTTCAGTTGTGATGAACAATACGCCCTAACAGCCAAAGGGGCCAACCATATCCTGAGGGGCACCAGGCACAGTACAGCTAGCTGGTCAAAGGTAGGGACTGTACCAGTTTAATCAGCATTTGTACAGTCTCACCTTGAGTACTGTGTGTACTTTCGGGCTACTGTACATAAGATATTTAAAAAACAGTACAGTGTGTCCAAGGGATGGAAACAAATGTGGTGAAACAATTGCAGGACATCACCAAGGAGGCTCAAACTGAAGACACTTGGTTAGTTCAACTTACAGAAGCCTAATAGATGACCTCACTGCTGTCTATATTTTCCTCATGAGGGGGAGCAAAGAGGGAGGTGCTCATCTGTGCATTTGTGACTGGACAAAAGAGAATGGCCTAAAGCTCCATCAGGGAAAATTCCGATTGGATCATAAAACACAAAGAATTTTTTAATGGAGAGGGTGAAAGGCACTGGAACAACCTCCCAAGGCAAGTGTTCATGACTCCAAGGTTCTCAGTCTCAAATAAGCATTTGGACAGTGCTTGCAGATACACAATTTAACTCTTAGGTTGCCCTGTGCAGAGTCAGGAGTTGGACTCAGTCCTCATAAGTCCCTTCTATCTCAGGATATTTTATGATTCCGTGACTGTAGAAGTTTAACAAAGCTAACTTGTACATAAGTGTGTTTGTGTTAATCTAGAATGCTCTGTAAGTTAACCTAAAAGGGGTAATAAATCTTAAATAGCTCTAAGTGGGTTAATGCAATCATTTGTAGTAAACATGGTAAAAGTTTTCAAGAGTACTTGTGAATTAAGAGCTTCCACTTCATTTCCTTTCATTGCATCTTCAGACTCATTAATTCGATTCTGGCAAAATCCTAAAGTGAATTAGTGGCAGAGAAAAGAAAAGAAACTAGGAGACTGGTTCACAGTCTGATCTAAAAAGCACATCACATTGCTCTCCTGACAAAATAATATAAGTCATATATTATATACGCACCCCATTAGAGGCCTTTTTCTTTGCTTTCCATTCATCTAGCTGAGCCTTTGTCTTTGCATCAACTTTTACTAGTAGCTTCTTCTCTCCTATCTGGAGGTCATGGAGTAGTCTCAGTGCCCGTAGTGTGGATTCTGGTTCTTTGTATTCACAAAATCCAAAGGCTGAAATAGATGATTAAAATGAGAAGTGAACATGTTAAAGCTCTTCTGGTACAAACAAATATGTTTTGAATCAAACTTTGAATGTAGATACTTCTTTATTTAAAGCAAACACACAAAAAAAAAACCAACCAGGAAAATAACTGCATTAATGTTTGATATAAGGAGTAGCCCGGTAAATAAAGCCAAAGCAACACACAACACTGTAGTTTGTAAAGCATTTAAAATGATCTTAGCTAACAAATGTAACCTATATAAAGAGGTGTCTCATATTTACAACTGTCTGAAGATTGATAACATCAATCAAGAGTACAGCATTAATCTAGAGTATTTCACAACAGTTATGGAAAGTTGTGAGGGGAAAAGAACATTGTGAATATTAAATCATGTATCAGAAAGATCAGAAAACAATTACTATATAATTATATTATTATAATATTAAATTATAAGAAATATTAGAAGAATATACAAAAACATTAACAGTAAAGAATAACCATAATTATTTCATATATCCAATGGACAAAGATTATAGGAAAAAAAAATAAATCAATATAATCTGGGGATAGGAAAGAATGAAAAACTTTAAATCAGGAAAACCTCCTTAACAGTTAAAGACAATACACAGTAATGGAAGTGACTACCAATGGTGCTGCAAATCCATTTCCCTGCAAGTTAAGTCCAGGCTGGTAGCTATCTTCAGAAATGGTCTATAAACACAGGATGTAGCCTCATAACAGAAAAGTGAACATTTGTCCCCTCAAATACAGTTTTGCATTTTTAATCTTTTTCAATTTTGTTTTTTTCTCTGTGTTAATTTCAAGGACAAAATACAAACAGTGTATCGGGATGCATTTTAACAGTTAAATTCTGTATTCATTATCTTGAAACATTAAGTATTAAAATAACACTGCCAAACATTTCATAATCTGCCAAGTAATAGAAACATTATTTTGATCAGAGATTTTGAAAAGCATGAACATTACCTTGAAGTTTTCCAGATGCCCCTTGCACTCTCTTCCAACTCAAAACCAAGCCACATTTCTGCATTAAAGATAAATAACATTTGAGCATTATTTTGTATGAAACATTACAAAAGATGTTGCACACAAAGATAAGTGAAAAGAATAAGCTCTGCTAAAAACCAGCTGCATCTATATTCACTGACATACACAGCTAAAAAAAATTACCCTTCCCTTATTTACTGACTGTAAGGTCAAAGCCACTGGACTGCCGATCCAGTGAGTAGGACCAACCCTGCTTTTAGTTTCAGTTCCACTACTTGGAAGATCACAACTTTATTTATTAGCCAGGGAATAACAATAACAAGCAGCCCACTATACTTACTGCTAGAAGCTGCCGTATGAGCATGTCCGAGGCCTTCTCAGAAATGTTGCCTACAAAAACAGTGGTAGTGGGACCGCTATTTTCATCATTTTCTTTGTTCTTTAAGCCAGGGTGATCTTTCCTCACTCCTAAGTGTTTTCCAACCATAGACACTGTGGTAGGAACTAATACCTAGGAAAGAGGAGGAGAGAACATAAAATAAAGCACCTCTGCTGGTTGTTTTTTTTCCCCTTATATTTAAATTTTTAAAGACTAAGTAGGATAGACATTAAGTTCAACATTCATTCAATGATTTAATTTACGGAGTGAGTAAATAAACATTTCACGTTTCGATATCCATTCAACATCAAGAGAATGTCATTTTCTGATAGAGAGAAAAAAGGTGTACCTGAACATGGCTACTGAAGGTCTCACGGCAAGCATGCAGTAATATTAAACATCATTTGTTTTACAAATTACTCATTTGTGACATATGAGTCATGGGAAGTTGAAGCACTGCACCTAACAGTGTGCTAGATGCTTAAAAAAAACAACAACCTGCAAGCGCAAATTACTCTGACTTAAATCTTAAAAGGCTTCACTGGACGTATGACAGGTCTTAAAAGCTTTCAGAGCAAATAAACACTACTCATTTAGTTGGTCAGTACACAGCCCTTAGTCATTTGCCTTCAGTTAAGGAGCAACTACTTGTAAAGCAAACTGTACAGAGACAGACAAGAATGTTTGTTCCAATTTGCTGCACCTCTCCTTCCACTTAAGAAGAAAGATTAGACGGTTCTCCTCTCAAAACTTCTTCTAAATGTGTCAGATTTAATAATGTTATCAGGAAAGTGAATAATGTATTTGTTCCAGCATTATTCCCGTAAACACCACTGGTTACCACAAACATATCTTTCCATAACAGATAACACAAACTATCAAAAGAATAAATTGGTATTTTGAGGAGATTTCTTATGCAAAATCACTAAAATGCTAATTAACCTACATGTCAATAAGTGGCTTTTATACTTTAATTAGCATAATTGAAATAAATATTAAACATTTCCTTCCACAGTATGTCTTTTAATGAGATAGTTCAGAAGACAAAAATAACTGTTGAAATCTACTCGTGAAACTCATCCCAATGCAATACTTACAGTTGGAGCAGGAGCCATAATGCCCATTGGCACAGGAATCATAGGGGTCCCTGAGGAAGACAATACAGAACATTAATCTGTCTAGTTAAGATTACTGATAAACACAGATGAATTGCTCTCAGTCATGATTACTAAACAAGACAGCAATTTAGATGACAACACTCCGTTTCACCCTATGCACCCTTCCACTCAGCCACCTTTTATTTCTTAGATTCCATCATCTATTTCTTCCATCACTCAATTCTTTCTTCCTCAGATCCTCCATTTAAATCATCCCTATTCTTCCAAACCCTTCAGAGAATCTGCTCTCCGTTTTAATGCACCACATCACGTCTCAGACTAGAAGAACCACCCCCAGAGTCTGGTAGTGCAGTTGTAACAAACTGATGTGCCTAGTGCTCAGCAGAACCCAATAAAATCTAATAAGATGTTGGACGCCATCAGTAAACATACTGATGATCAAGACCATGGGCATCATTTTGCTGCTCTATAAAAACTCAGTGTATCTGTATCCTGACTAATATCTACAGACTCAGTCTGCAATGCAAAAAGAACATGCAGACTCATAAGAGCAACTACATGACTGGAGTTTTGAAGCAGCTTCTTGGCAAGGAAAGAATTTACACTCTGAAATACTCCAAATGCAAATGCTTGCATGGAGCATGATGAAAAAGACCAAAAAATGCCATTTGCCAAATGCTCACATCACAATTCAGGAGGACGGGTGGTTTAACAACAGACATAATAAGGAAGTAGCACTTTTACACAGCTGGTAATGCACTGCTGGAACTTGGAACAAGAGGTAACAGTTGAGACAGTATCAACATGTTCAAAAGGCATAAAAATGTTCAAGAATGGTTGAGATCAGAAGCAGATATAGGAAGTGCAAAAGATGACACTAACATCCTTAACTTATCAGTTGTGGAAACTTCAGTTTTAGACAGGAAAAGCTGATGTGCACACACACATCTAAATATCATCTATTCCCACAAACAAAATATCAGGCCATATGGACTGCTGATGTGACCTCACAGAACATTTCTTATATTCAGAAAGACATTTGAGTTTTATATCCTACTCGTACCTGATTTTCGCAGAAAATGAGAGATACTAAATCATCTCCCTTTTGAGTCATTCACATTTCAAGATGGAAATGCAAGTTCTTATTTCTACCTGTCATCTTTCTAAGCAAAGCAAAACACTCTTCCCACCTTCATTCTTGCACAAGCACACTGTTCTAGGAGACTTCTTTTTATAGGTTAGATAATTACATATTTTCTTTTTTTGCTGAACACCTGGTTAAACCTATTTTAATTGTAATTCTACACATGAAATAACTTTAGAGTAGAATTCCAAAAAGTCACTGTGGCATATTCAATTCTACTCATACACTTATGCTGAGAAATTAAGCCTATATCTTTTTTTCCCTCCCTACCTCTCCCTGTCCAGACTCCAGACACCGTTATCTATACTGACAACATATAGGAAAAAATAAGTGGTTCCAGATCCATAATTTAAAGTCTCAACACACACACTAAAAAAGGAAAAACTGACCTTAAAGATAAAAAAAGGAAGAAAAAAAGGGAATTATTTCTGGGAAAATTGTAAGGAATGAGCAACACAACTAAGATAGCAAGATGTGTGGAAGGAAGTATGTAAAAAGAGAATGCAAAGAAATGATATTGCTGAGATAGACTTATAAAAAAAAAGAGAACACAATGTAAGAAGGTGAAGCTTCTCTGAAAGTTACTCCTGTATTCTCACACCGTGCGTATTTGGCACGGATAAGTGTTTCCAAAAGCTACTACAACAGCTTATTTGAAAGTAATCAAAATCTGTATACTGCCAAGAAAGTGACTCTTGAAATACCTAACAAAAATGACAGTCTAGCTTCAGACTTAAACAAAAGGACAACAGAACTGGTACTGTGTCTAACAGATTGATTTCTGGTCAGAAGTAAGCAGACAGTGACAGACCAAACAGAGTTTGTGCACTTGACGTGTTGTGACTCAATTGCAATGAACACAAATCAGTGTTACTGCAGTACACTTAAACCCAGTAACTCCTGGAAAATAGCAGCTTATAACAAAAAGGAATCTCTTTCCGCAACAGCATCATACACTAAGAACTTACCAGGAGGCACAGGTGGAGGAAAACCAGGAAACTGTGGAGGTGGAATCCCAGGGGGGAGAGTTGGGATTCCCATTGGAGGGCGATTCAAATGAGGTGGGAAAGACATTCTTACAGAAGCAATCTGTCAAAAGGATAGAAAAGGAAAACTGTATTAGCTCCCAAAGATAAATCACAAAAGCAGACAAAATGATACATATCTAATGACTTTCAAGCTTTATACAGACATTCACCTACAAATTAGAACATTTTTAACAATCAGCTGGGGAAACGTTTTCTTTGTAATACAAGTATTCCTTACCAATGAAAAACAGCACTAAAAAAACCCACCATAACCATTATGTGGCTCATCATATCAATGTTTTACAAAGAACATGAACTAAACAGCATTTAATAGCATGCATGTTGTTTCTTTAAAATGAAGGTTTTCTTCTTTGCAGTATGTGAAAGCAGAAGCAAACTTGGAATACCCTCTTCAGTAAAGCAAGTGGTTCTCCAGAACAAGAAATGATCACATAATACAACCATAGCACAATTTCAGACAGAGAAGTGGGGAACCCTCATGTACAGCACTGACAGGAATTGAAGATAACCACACAGACAGTGGAGAAAACCCCAGTGTCTAGAATGGAGGCAGTTAAACACTTGGAAGAAGGTCCTCTGATCTATTTTCAGCTTCCCAGCTCATAGACCTTCTAGACCCATCAGAGGGAGCTGAGGGTCAATGCACTATCATAGAGAATAGAAGATTTAACATCATTTTCCTACTCAGACAGTTATTCTTATGTAGATATTACTGACACCACCCAATAGGGCTCAAGATCACCCAAAACTAATGCTCTTGCTTTTAGTATTTTACCAGCAACCTTACATAGTTAAGTCTCGGCTCTCACTCTGTAGTACCAAACGGAGCTCTGGCTACCAGCACCCACTGCAGGTCACACAGTTTGAATCTCTGGGCCCTTTAAATCTTTTAACACTTGTTAAAACACACAAAATTACTGAGCAGTAACTCGTCATACCTATATTTTCTTATGAGTACATAGGTACATACATACCATGCTGAGGAAGCACTGAAGCTTCAAACACCCTGGATCACATAGATAGAAGTCACAAAGACTATCAGATAAGAGCCCAGTGAGCTTCCCACGTACATATCTATGTTTCCTAAAAGACTAAGCAGTACTGTAGGCTGCAGTGCAGTTTTTTTTTCCAAACAGGCAAATGCAAGTCAGAACCATGACAGAAGGCCTTGAGAGCAAGAATTACAACAAATAAAATTTGGATAACTAAAACAGATCTGTAGATAGGATGATGCATACCCGGTTTCCTATCACTGGACACAAAACAGGAGGTGAGCTTGCTGGATACAAATGTGACTTCCACACCTGTGAAAGAGCAAGTACCTAATGACAATCCTAAATAGCAGAAGTAAGAGCTAATATCAGTACTTTATCATAATAGCAGATGCAATTTAAAGAGCTCAAAATGAAGACAACCCTGTAGCAAAACCTCACTCCCAAAGAGCCCATAAACAGCCACGAGGGACAAGGGCATACAGCCTACTGGAGAGGATTTAAGAGAAGCCTAGATGTACTTGGCAGTATCTTTGGAACTCCAGAAATTATTTGAGTACAAGAGCTCAAGTGTGACCCCATAGCACAATTCACCTGAAGATACTGCATCGGTCACAAGAGGTTCATGATGACTGCATTCACTAATTGGCCCCAAAGAGCATTCATCCACATCTCACCAAGAGAAAAGATACACTCCTTTTACACAAGGTCTCTAGGATGGCATGAGAAACAAGATAACAAATCTTTCCTCCACCAGTTTAATGATGATTATTTCATACAATGTAAAAACAGAAAGCCTTTTTGCTCTTTATAATGGATACACTTAAATAACTATCGCTTGTCACTCCTGATTTCTTGAAGTGAACCTGCAAAAAACAGCAGCAAAGATGTACTGCCAATGTATTTTATTTGGAAGAACACTGTTTATAGAATGAAGAGTTTACACAACAACAGACTCTCCTCTAAAATGCGAAGCCTGGATGATATGGAACAGTCTAGAACTTCCTTATTATTCATCTTTGTATGAAACTAGGCAAAAACTCAAAGCAGCTTTGAAACAGGATGCCAGAGTAATTATCTTGTGGGTCTGATGTTCCATAGTGGCTACAGTAGAGTTATGTAATTTGAGGTCCACAGGACATAAAGGAGAGGTCTGTTAAACAAAAAAAAAAAGTGGGAATTTTCCAAGCTGCCAGTAGGTGCAACCTCTTCTTGTTCTAAAAAGCACTTTACTTAAGGCACCACTTTAGGGAAGTATAAAAAAGCCTAGGGATTAAGAAGTGAAACAGTCCTGTGAATTAAAAAATGTTGAAACATACTGAGCTTAATGGACATCTCACATGCACACAGACAGAGGGCATTTCCTTCAAGTTTTTTTTCTGAAATCAAAAAGCAAAATGCCAGCAGACAAGTTATCATTACTCCACAAAAGTAACAAAGCAGCAAGCAGAGATCAAATTTAATCTTTAAAAGTCATCTAGTCAGATGGATGTGAAACATACAATTATCTGCAGCATTTCATTTTACTTTGAAGCACTCTTTCTCCCAATATCTGTATGGTTCTCTTGACAACATCTAGTAAGCCATTCTGCTCCTGCCTTAAATCTTGCATGATCCACTGCTAGCACCTCTGCTGTCTGGGACACTGGATATCAACAGCAAATAAAATCTTGGTCCCTTTCCTGCTACTGTATGTAAATACTAATGTGAAACCAGCTAACAAAACAGCAAGCGCTACACAAGCACAGCTACAATGCTCCAGGTTCAGCTTTAGTCTAAAGGGAGTTTAGCTGCTTTCATTCAGTGATCTTCCAGTTACTAAGTCCTGAAGGAACCAAATGTTGACAGCAGTCCACTGCACCAACCTTCTGAAATTCACAGAGTGCAGAAATACCCTCACGGCCCAAAGGTCTGGTAAAACCCTCTGAGACATATTAACTCCGAGTGTTATGCCCATGAGGCCTGAGCTCTTCTGGCCAGCCACATGCATGCTCTGAGGCACACAATGAAATGAGTGTGCAGGGCAGAGAACTGGGCATATGCTGGGCTCCTGTACAAGGCCACACAGAACTCAGAGGTACCGTGAAATGAGAGTCACCATCATTCAGGTACTGTTGCCCCCATGCATTATCTTTAACTCCTAAATTTCCCAGTAAGAGGAGAGTAACCACAAGTAGACCACATTGCAAACATTATTTTTTTAAAAATAGAGCATTCTTTTAATGTATTTCTGGTTTCCTCTATTTTTTTTGGTAAGTGGGTGAAAAAAATACGTCATATGCTGAACACAGTTTATTGAAAGACACTGGCAACTACTGTATTTGGAAGTGGCAGCTGTACCACCTGCTCAGCAGCATCTTAATTCCACCCAGCACACAATTCACCTCCCTAGTGTTTATAACTGTGTTAACACATCGTCACTTTCATTGAAGACCCTGTGAAATATTCTCATTGTTTTCTGAAGTCGTTCCCCATAGAACAGACAGTTATAATACTTACTGTTCAGCTACCAACTAAACAAAGCTAGAATCAACCACAGAAATCCCAAAGTCATAAAGCAAAGCTAAAATTAATGCACTTTAAGAATAAATACGATATCATAACAGCAGCAATAGCACAGCTGGATCCAACTTGATTTCAGCTTCTCTGATTACAATTTGTCACCAACACTTCCCAATGCAATCCTTCTGCATCGCAAGTAAAGCAATATTTACCCCAAATCATACCGAGATGTTGCACAGCCTAACCCCTCAAGTAAGGGGGCAGCAAACAAAAAACACGTTTAAAGAAATTTCAACAAAGTCCAGCTTTGATTACAATCTTAACTTTCAGACGATTAAGAGCCGTGACAACATCCACACTTATTGCACAACACCGTGCTATGCAGTAACACCCTGAGTCACAAAGGCATTTGATCCCAAAGTTTCGCTGTAATGTTCCTATACTGTTTTTTTCCATTGTTTCCTCTGTGTTGTTGCCTGCATGTAATTTTACAACACAATATTTCACATATTTTCTGCCAGGACGGGTGCAGCTCAGCAGCTCAAACGCTTTCAAAAACAACTGGAGAAAACACACACAACAAACCCGTCTACTGAAGTCATTACTTCCAGACAGGCTTCTAACATCAGTCTTCACTGATGGTGAGTGGACTTTTAAGACTCTCCACTATAAAAATAACTCCAAAATAAAAATAATCTTTAACAGTTTGCCACTCACTGGAAATACAGCCTATATTAATGCATCTCAAAAAGTGCGTAGGCCCCTAAAAATAAAGGCTCTTTTCCTTCAGACTATCAGAGCCTTTCAGTGATGATTCCCAACACATCCCTATAAAGCTTTACAGCTTTCTCCAAAATTACCTTGAGGCAAAGTGATACATCAGTGGAAAACATGACTGACATGTCAAAAGAGAAAACAGATTTTCTAACAGTATTTCTTTCCAAACAAAACTAGTATTTGCTTTAGCCTGCGCACTGATCTAGATGATCTAGAAAGATTTCAGTCATAAGTAAGTTGCAACCCAAATTACTGTAAAATACCAACTGAAAAAAGCAATTTGCTTACCTGAGCCAAACCCTCAGTCTGAAAGCTCCTTACCCAGAGCTCTACTAATCACACCAACAGAATTTTAACACCTTGGATTTCATTTTTAATTCTGTGCTCATATTAAGCTCTTGTCAGTAAAATAAATGGCCTTCCATCTTAACTTTGCTATCGACTCTTCCCAAAAGACAAACAAGGCTGGGACACTGCTAAATGTAAGGGAACGTCAAGAGACAGAAGTGAGAAACGTGAAGCACTGCGTGCAAAGCAGCTCCTCCCAAGGAGAAGGAAGAAACCAGCCTGTGCTTCCCTACTCAAGCTGTTCTGGGCCACCTTCAGTAAATGCTGATGCAATAGTAGTAGCAATACTTTGCTACTTCACGAATAAATAAAGATTTGTGCGCAGTCATTTTAAGTAGAACAGACCAAGAACGACACAAGCTTAAGACTCCATTTCCTGTAAGGCCACGTAAGATCTGTTGTCATGAAGAAAGAAAAAAACAACAAAAAAACTGAACTAGTTGTGATCAGGATGTCGCTAGTCCGTGTTTTAATAAATAAACCAAAAACTGAAACACACACGAACAAAACAGTCAAAACAAGTTTTTCCTCAGACAGAAAAAGATCTTTCCCCTTTAGAAGGGCGGAAAAAATAATAATGATTAAAAAAAAAAGACATGCTATAGAACGTGCCTATCCGCATAACACAGGTGGTACTCACGGGGCTCAGCCCGATTGTCTGGAATACAGGCTTACACGTGCCGTGAGATGACCGCCGCGGACCGCGCTCGGGACGTTACCCTCCGTGCCGAGACACTGCCTTAAAGCGCTTCCTCGCAGGAAGCGGTACCGACGAATGAAGCCCCAGTGGGCCGGCGAGGCCAGGAGCGGGCCAGGGGCAGCTGCAGCGGCCACCGCCGCGGGCTCATTCCCTCTTGGCTTCGTCTCCTCTCGCCTTCCGCCGTACCGACCCGTGCCGCGCCGGCGGTCCCTCCGCGGCCGCAGGGGACGGAAGGGCCCACACGCCGCCTGGGCGGGAGGGGAAGCGAAGGGCCCCGCCGCCGCCCCGTGAGCGCCTCCCCGAGGCCGTTCTCATTCCCCACCTCGGCGCCAGACCCGCGCCGCCTTCCCGCCGAGAAGCGATCGAGGTCCGAAGAGCAGGAGGGCGACGCAGCGGCGCGAGCCCGGCCCGGCCCCAGAGGCGCCTCCTCCCAGCG
Source organism: Excalfactoria chinensis (assembly GCF_039878825.1). Classification (NCBI taxonomy): domain Eukaryota; kingdom Metazoa; phylum Chordata; class Aves; order Galliformes; family Phasianidae; genus Excalfactoria; species Excalfactoria chinensis. The sequence continues at coordinate 31,762,908 of NC_092829.1, read as the reverse complement.
GGCGGCCGAAGCACCGCCGCCACCTTCCCACCCCCCTTCCGGCCGCCGCGGCCCCGTGTCGCTCACCCTTCCTCGCCGCGGGGCGGGAGCCGCGTCCGGAGCGCCGCCGCGGCCCCTCCGAGAGGCGCAGGCCCGGGATGGCGCGGGGGAAAGCCGCTAGGCCGCCGGAGATCGGGCTGGAGGGCCCGAGGCGCCGCTAGGCCGCGAACACACCGCGCCGAGCCGCCTCCGCCGCGCTGCGCGGGGTCATGTGACCCGCCCCTTCCGGCAGCGGCCCGACGTGCACCGCGCCTCTCTACCATAGAGATGGGTTTGCCAGAGCGCCCCCTCCATCTGCGCCTAGATAGCGAGGCGCCCAACCGCAGAACGGCGGTGGCTAGAAGGTCGGCGTGAGGGTAACGGAGTCTGTGCCGCCGCCATCTTTGCTGGGGGCAGGCGCCGCGGCAGCCTGACCTAGCGTGGAGCTCCGCCATCTTGAGGTCAGACAGCGGCGTTTCGAGGCCCCGGGAGCTTTCGCCGGCGGGAGCCGCCATTTGCGAGCTGCCGCGCTCGGCTGTGAGCGGGATGTGACGGCGGTCGTGCCGGCTGGACCCGCGAGCGCGGCTGTGAGGGAACGCGAGTTTTGGGTTCGTTACAGTGCAGCCAGCGTTAGGGGCCTGCAAAGGAAAGCAGCCCTACGTCGGCTTAAGGATGTATGGAAGGCAGGACCTCACCTGAAAAGATTTATAACTAGCAAAAAGAGCGGGTGCCTTAGGGTGCGGTGTGCGCAGTAAAAAGAAAAAAAGAAAGAAAGAAAAGCCTCTGCGCTGTGTGGCAAGTTGTCCTGTCTGGGGACTGCTGCTGCTGCTTTCCCTCACCTACATCCAGACTGCATTAAGAAACATTGTACACCTCCCCTCCAGATCATTTCAGGGTGCAACTGCTGACGGCAAGGTGACTGCGCATGGGAACAGCACGCAGCTGTGAACAGAAGAAAAGCAGTCTGGAGGGTGATTGCAAAATGGGTCACAACATCAACCCCTGTGAACATTTGGATTGGTTATGGAAAAAGTCCTGTTATCTACATGGCATGTGTTCCCGCTGCACGTATATACCATAACATGAAGGATACTCAAAGGAACATGTAATGACAAACCATCCCATCCACCCACAGTGGAAAGAAAACCACAGAAATTGCTGACTTCAGTACCAAGGAGATGGAATCTACCCAACGGATTTCATACCTGCTACTGAGCAGCCAACAGCTGAGCTGAAACAGGTACCTCTCAGTACCTTGCTTTACAAGCCTTCGTGTGCAAGGGCAGAGATCTCAGCTTTACAAAGTACTTAAAGATTCAACAAAATTCCTTCCTCTCTGGGAATAGCGCCTTTGCTCTATTAAGTACAGCTCATACATATGTCCTACGTATGTCTGAGACAATAGCTTTCATCATATGGATATTCATTCGTTGTTGTTTAGCTGGAGAAAGTCACCAATGTGCATTTACTTGTACAAATCATCAGCTTTTGCCTCCAATACCCTTTGTAATCAGTGAAGCATCCAATAAAAATAATTACTTCCAGATTTGTATTCTTTCTACTCCTGGATTTCAGAATTTTCTTTGCTATCCTTTTACCTTTCAGTTGTGAAACCGAGATGCCATACTCCAGTTACTGATCGCAGTTCACTTGATTCCCTTAGTTACTGCTGACTATTTTTAAGTCAGTCAAAAAGGTCCAGTACAGGGCTTCGAAGATTTCAACTGAAAATAAATAGAAACTATTTATGTCTGCAGATTGTTTTGTATTTCAGGTGTAAGAAATCATTCTAAACATAGCAGGAGGTATCTCAGAGTAAAAAGGTCAGATTGTTCCTCAGCTGTGCTTCGTTTAAAGTATTTTATGGGTGCACAACTCCAAAATTAGCAGGTAAAAAAGACTCACTCCAGTGGTGATGTGCTGGTGTAGGAGTACAGGCTTTGGGATTTGGGATCGTTACTGCCTGTCTGTTTAAGGGACAGCCAAAAGCCTGACTGTGGCAGAGGAACACAGCCTGGGCCACGTACAGAAATAGTGCATAGACTTCCTATTCCAGGCAGAGTAGTGCTGCACTTTTGGTAAGGGAGAAGTAGAGAAAAAATGGGGGCAGAACGTTTAGGCTTTGTACAGAAAGTATGCCATGTAGAAACTGGGCCTAGGCATTAAAATACTGTTAAAGGTGTAGCAAGTTTATTTGTGCAATTATTATGATTATTTTTTGGTATTGTAAATAAGCGTAGCCTTTAATTGTACTTTCATTAATACCACAAAGCTAATGATTATGTTTTGTTTTCCCTTCCTCATACCATTAAATCTCTCACTATGAAGTCTAAGCACTTTGAGGAGGATCTATTAGATGTCGAACTCATTGATTTGGCTCCTTGGCTTTCCATAGTGCTGTGACATTCAAGTTTCTTTTTCCTTTGTATTAAATATATGCACAATCTTTACATTTTTCATTTACAGTTTTCACTCTGAAGATGTTTGGCTTGTGACAGTTTATTCCTACAGACATCAGTATATTCAGTTCATTTTTCTGATTAATCTTTTATGCAAAATACTGATTATAAACGTATCACTGTAACAGTAGGAGGGAGATTAGGGAAAATGAACATTGTGCCAATCTTAGAATCATAGAAGCATTCAGGTTGGAAGAGGCCATCAAGTCCAATCCCATCCCCACCATGCCCCCCAACCACATCGCTCAGTGCCACGCTGCATATTTCTTCAACTCCTCTAGGGGCAGTGACTGCATCACCTCTCTAGGCAGCCCGTTCCTGCCTTCATCATCGCTGAACCGCTCAGAAGAGCAATAGATACACTCTCTATATGCCTAGTGATGCAGAAGGGCATAGGAAGGTCTTGGCTACTAGTGGTGTTAGCACTGGATGTGCTGTGAGTTTCATGAAATGGTAGTACTTCACCTCACAAAAGGTGTAGTCACTGTCACTGCTGTTAACATAGATATCCAGTTATGTAATTAACTCATTCTATGAATAATTTGTATCCAGCCGAACCACTGGACCAAGTAGCAGAGCAATTTCTAGCTGCCTTTCTATGGATACTGATGCATCAGCTTGCTGAAGTGAAGCCACAGATCCTCCTCCAATGAGCACCCATTAGTATTTCAGCCAGCCACAGTCTATCTGAGAGGAGGAAGAGCAAGCGCTGTTCCTTGTCAGGCTTTCCTTGAACACGCACATAAAGCAGAACAGAACGCGGGGGCAGCGTCTCCGTCCCGCGGACAAGATGGCGGTCGGGGCGGCCCGGCACTACAACTCCCAACAGGCGCCGCGCCTCGGCGCACCCCGTGAGGCCGAGCCTCAGACTACAGCTCCCGGCGTGCCCGCCGCCGCTTCCCGTCTGTGCGGTGAGCAACAAGCCCGAGGATCCCCGCGATCAGCTGATCCCGCTGACAACAGCGGAGCGGGCACAGGGCGGTGGCGGCGGGTGCCCCGGTCCTGCCCTCCCTGCCCCGCCAGGCGCCTCGCCTGCATGCTCGGGGCCCGCCCCGGCCGCCGGGGGAGGAGAAGCGGGCTCCCCGAGGCAGCCCAGGCGGGGCGGAGGAAGCAGCGGCCGGGAGCCGACTCCTCGGTCACTGGGTGCCGGGGGAGGAAGGGGAAGGCGGGCGGCCGCGGAACTGTAAACAATAGCCCGGCTCGCGACGCCCCGGTCGCGGTCGCCTTTGTTCGCGACGCAGCTCCCGGCAGCGCTCCGACATCTCTCCGCGCTGCTCCGGCCGCGGCCAGAGGTAGGTGCTGGGCGCACCGCCGTTACGCAACGGGGCCGCCGGCTTCGCACCGCCCGGCCGGCGCCGCCCCGGAGCCGCGGGTAGAGAAAGAGGCCAGGCCCCGGAGCGCGGTGCGCACAGACAAAGGCGACGGGCGCGTCTCCGGGGGCCGGGAGGCAGCGGGGGAGGGGGCCGGAGGGGGCCGGAGGGAGGGAGAAGCCTCCTGGAATCCTGAGAGCGGGGCTGCTCGTCACCGCCGGGGCTGGCAGAGCGCGTCGGGAAATTTCCGGTGAATAAATAAATACCCTGAACTCTGAAGGAGGAGCTTAGCTCGGGGTGAAAGCAAAGAATTTTCTAGTATTGACACAACGCCGTGTGTACATATATACGTAGTGACGTATTTCTAATGCCTTTCTTTCTTTTGCATTACTAATGTCTCCGTTTGCTCTTTGCTTTAGGGAAATCCTTGCCTTCACCTGCCCAGGGGCACCGGGCTGGTTTTGTCCTATCACTGATGGAGTGAAAGAACAGGTGCCAGCATTTGGGTATAAACAACAAATTAAACCAACTGCATGTTTTCAGCCTAGGTGGGAGAAGAAGAACTTCACCTGTGCCTCAGAGGGCTCCCAGGGAGGCAAGTTGATGTATGAATCTTACAGAAACATCTCTTAGTTACTTAGAATTAAGTACGGACAGAATTCCTGTTGTGTTTCTTTCACCTGTGAAAAATACTGAATTTGCAAGTGATTTTTCACAGTATCATTATTTAAAGCACAACTAGGAAGGAAAATTACTGCTGTAAAGAAATCTGAAGATGAGTGCCCACACACAGACTGCAGAGAAGGGCCAGAACACAGCCCTCCTCTGCCAGGAGAGCTACGTTTGCAGTGGGACAGATGAAGCCGTCTTTGAGTGTGACGAGTGCAGGAGCCTGCAGTGCCAGCGCTGCGAAGAGGAGCTGCACCAGCCGGAAAGGCTGCGGAACCACGAACGGACCCGCATAAGGCCTGGCCATGTTCCTTACTGTGACTCCTGCAAAGGTGCCAATGGGAACATCATGCACGCCAGCATGACGGGATCGAGACAGATAGCAGCGGTGAGGTGCCAGGTGTGCAAAATCAACCTCTGCGTAGAGTGTCAGAAGAGAACACATGCTGGGGGGAACAGGAGGAAGCACCCTGTCACTGTGTACCATGCTGGCAAAGCCCAGGAGCAGGAAGAGGAGGAGATGGATGAGGAGACCAGGAGAAGGAAGATGGCTGAGAAAGTTGTGAGTTTCCTCTTGGTGGATGAAACTGAGGAGATTCAGGTAAGAGCTACTGTAGCCTGTTTGACAGGTGAGATCCATTGGTTTGTATTTTTGTCTGATGCCTTAGGGAGATGAGGGATTAATGCCTGAAGTGTTACTGGCAGCAACAGTAACAAATTGAGAATGGCTGGTTCCCGGCACAGGATGAGTGTCTTGGGTCAAAGAGACCCAGTGCCTAAGACAAACCTTGCTCACTGGTTTCTTGAAAGGCAAGTTCATGAAGACCTCTTGGTAAATGAAGCTGGTGAGAGAATTGACTGCATCCGGCCACATGCAACTAAGATAAGTACTCTACATGTGAGGTGTTTATTATTCCTGAACAAAACTGAGTGGAGAGGATTACAGTAGGTACCCTGCAAATGGGAGTGCTGGCAGCATGTGTGACATATGACAAGGAGTGGGTACTGTACCAAGCAGCACTGTGAATTTGTGTTATACCTCATTCAGGAGACACTGGAATGTGTACTCTCCTGATGGCTGTACCTATGCCCTAATTTAACACATTCATTCTGCCAGTCATAAAAAAAGTGGTATATTAAGGCTTAAGGGAGGAAAGAATGATGGTGTCTGTGGACTGGATGATTGAGTTTCAGGTGTAGAAGCAATCCTAAGTGTGTGCTTCCTCTAAGCACTCGTACATTTTCATATAATGTGTGGCAGGTGCAACTATCTCAAGGTGCAGGTTTTTCATTGTTCTTCATCTAGCTTCTAGAGCAAGGTTTAAAATGCCCTAGAACAGGGCTGTCCTGGAAGTCTCACAAGCTGTGGTTGCTTCTGGTTGTACTGTTTTAAGTTATTTTTATACTCATGAATCTGTAAGCCTTACTGGGGCAGACCTTTGACTGCCTCTTGCAAGCAAGTGCTTTACTATTTAAATGTCGTGCAATAAAGCCAGCTTCCTTATTGGAACTGTAGTGGTCCTTTATAAGGTGTTAACAAGTTGATGAGAACAGGGTTGAAAAAGCTCTCTGAAAATGATCTTGCTTCTTATTGAGGTCTGGAGTCAATTCTTCCATCTTGAGCAAAAAAACAAAGCCATAATAACCTGAAATGTGGAAATTCAGAATTTGAGGTTATGCAGCTTTATAAGCTTGGGCAAAAAGGAGAAGGCTTTATCAGAATTATGGAGTATCTTCAACTATCTATCTACTATTCTATCTTCAACTGTCCTCTGACCTTTGGAACTTGAAGTTTGTTAGGAAATTGGAGAGGAAATTGCTTATTTGCTGTTCAATGCGCAATTGGCTATGTAAGTGCTCATGGCTAGTCCTACAAAATTAGGCAGAACAGGTTCTCCTGCTAAATGCAACAGATTAAGATACTTGCTGGTGAACCCTACTTGAAAGTAGCACAATTATGTGGAAACATAGGGCTAAGAGATTTCTTACTTACCTTGTGAAACTTGGAGCTCTTCAGCTTAAGAAGTTGTGTCCTATCTGGTAGTTCCTCTCTGCTTCTAGGAGCTGGTTGTTCTGAAACTTGAGATTGAACTTGAAACACTGTTTACAGTGTGTCAGCAACAACAGTTTCGATTCCAGAAGCAGTGTAACTCATCCATAAGAAGTAAATTAGTTTGGCTGAGAGGTAGAGATTCTTAGCTTGGTCTCAGCACAGCACTGATTCAGCTATCATCGTTCTGAGGTCTGCATAATTGTGCCATGTTGCATAGATATGCTAACCTGTTCAGGGCTACCTTTGAGCTTTTTGCACTTTTCAGACATAACTGTAAGCTCAAAAAGCTGAGGAGTTCTTGGGCTTGTTTCAAATCCACTTCAAGGTGGGAAAGGACCCATTTGAAACCATTGTTTGTGCAGCTGTAGTTTGGAGAAAACTGACTAGTTTAAGCTCATCCCTGTGAAGTGCAGGCTGCTTTGTGATATTTGTATCACAGCGCTGTATCCGAGTGCCTCAAAAAGAGATTTATTATCTCATGTTAAGGAAGTGCTTCTGAAGGTTCAATCCAAGCTCATTCTGCAAGTCTGTGGAAGAACCAGAGAGAGGCTGTTCCTCCTGGAGTTCAACTGCTGCTGTCGTACACACCACACAGCACTATGTCTTGTGACTGAGTCCCCAGCCATCTTGGCTTATACTACAGATATTTCCTTTCTTTTTTCTAGAACTGGAAAAAAAAAACACAAAACAACAAAACTAACACTCTTGTCCATATTTTACAAACTGGCTTTTTTTTTTTTTTTTGCAGCTTGGACCCCATTCTTGGTCTTTTTCCTTGGGCTATATTATAGTTTTGCGGTTTCTTTTTGCACAATATTAAATTTCTGGCCTTGTCACATATCTGAAGTTGACACTTCAATCAATTTGTTCTTGATAACTGCAGCATCTGTTTGTTAATTGTTTTGGACACATTCTATCTTCCATGTTTATTTCTACTCAGAGTGATACTGTGCGGGCTGTTTCCTCCATCAATTGCTTTGATCTTTTTCACTGCTCTCATTACATCTGCATCTCATTCTTTTTTGCTATGTTAGAACAAACACCAAATCTGTGCCTACTTTTCTTATAAGTGTAAATCACCCAAATGAGTCTGCTGCTCTGGTTAGGTGTCAGCTTTCATTTCTTGCCTCAAACTTGCTGAATTTTCAAACAAACTCCATTTTCTGATCACCAGGGCAGCCCCTTGCACGTGGGAGGCACTACTCTAAAGAACTTAGAGAATCGCTTAATTGATCACATTTTAAAATGTTATTTACTTTTATTGGTAAGGAACAACGCAACAAAATGCAACAATGAATTCATGACTGAGGTTGGAATCTTCAGCTTGAGCCATGATACTTTCGTACTGCTTCTCAAGCTTTTAAACTGGTCTTTGTTTCTTCCTTGTACTTAATGCATATGTAGTTTCTGGAATAGCAGCCATTTCTGCTTGGTCTTTATACAGTGTGTTTGCTGTAGGGTGGAGAGTTAATGTGTTGGTTGTACAGTGAGCTCTTTGCTGCTACTTCTGAGGCAAGGGAGAAGGAATACTTAACAAGGCATAACAACAACTTGATAGCTTTATCTTGGGGAACAGATGTCAAGAGCTACCACAGGATCAGAACTTCGTTGTAGTGCCATTGGTGGCTTCTGCTATAACACTGTGTCCAAAGCTATAATTGAGGATGTGTAGTTTGTGCAAATGGCAAAAAGTCTTTCATCAACTACAGCAGACAAGGAAAATGCTTGACTGTTACCAGTCTACCTTGGAGTTACTGATACTTGACTGGAAACTCTCTCTATTACAAGGAATTATCCATTCTCTCAGTTTCAAAGAAAATAAAATGAATTGACTTTGTAACCTGTCTTATCAAGGAGGCAGGAAGAAAATAGTCTTTTTTTCACCTGAAGCTTGCCACCGTACACAAATAACATCCCCAGTAGTATAATGTTATATGGGACCACACATTTATTTCTGGATCTGCATTGTGATATCCACTCTGATCTGAGTTTCTTCAGTTAGCAGGGCTTTCTCTTTTCTTCTCCCTCCCCATCCCCTCCATAAACAGCTGCATTTCTTAGATGCAGCCTCATTTCTGAGTTCTTTTTATTCTGGCTAGTAGGGTTAGACACTTAAAGGATTAAGCTCTTTCCCTCAGCAAATACTGAGCAGGATCTATCTGACGCTCTGCAGACAGTTTAGATGACAAAATGAGCCACAGCCTTTATTTAAATACAAAGCATTTAGTACTATAACCAACTTCTAAGAGTGTAACAGTCCATACTCTTCCTCTGTGTCACCTCTTGTTAGAAAGCTGTGTGTACTGAATGATAGCTCCACAGGGCTGTTACCTGCTTTGCTGTTGTTGCACCTGCTGCAAACTTGATGAAAGCACTATTGTATTTTTCTCCTTACTTGAGCCTGGCCAAACCCGAGAGATGAGACATTGGAGAGTCACTAGGAACTGCGCTTTCTAGTGAAGTGGTTTTTGTGTGTCAGTACAAGCTGGTTTATGTCAGAATTTAAGTTTTGTTGCTTTCCTTTGTAGTAAAAACAAACAAACAAAACCAACCTACAAACCCACTTTCTAATACATACTACTAGTTTCCATGACAGTCTTGCAGTTTTGCTCAACTTGTTGGGGGAATGTTGGTTTTGTTTTTGTTTTTTTACTGTCTCCTGTGAGTTTCTTGGGATTTTAGTCCATATCCTGTAGCCTGAAGAGTCACAGCTGGTGTATTTACCATAAATACAAAAGAGGAAGAAGAAATGTTGAAGGATTTATATTTTTTAGGTCAATGTGATCTGCTGGATCAGAACTTGTAATTTCTGTTCCTGATCCTGTTGTTCTATTGATGAATTCCTCCTGTTTGCACTTCAGGGAGCTTTTCTTGCACAAGTGCTTTTGGGATTTTTTCCCATCCTGCTGTGCTACCAGTTTTGCAGTTCCATCTTCTACAGTTCAGTGCATTAGTTTTCTGTGCTCAAAACAAAGCAGCAGGATGAACTACTTTGCAATAGGAGATTGGGAGCACTCTTTCTTCCGCAGACATACAACAGTATTTTGAAGAGTGTTTTTAGAAGGAAGGAGAAGAGTCATTCATTCAACAAATGCACACCTCCTTTAAGATAAGGGATCTGGTAGTGTATTCTCCTCCAGCCCCTCTACCACTTCAATTTTCTGTGCCATCTTGCTTTGTACAAGCCGCTGGGACACAAGTATTAGTATAGTAGTGTACCTTTTACTTTTGTTTTGGGTTATTATTACCTTGCTTTGGGATCACATAAAGGCAGGTGTTCACATTCCCTCAACTTGTCCATCAAAACACCCTGCACTTGGGAAAATAACTAAAGTAACTACTCTGAAAAGTGAAATTGTAATGTAAGTAAGCTTCTGAATGCCCCTTGTAACAGAGACAGTGGTATCACAGTGTCCATATGGGTAATCATGCTTCGCATTTAGCAAAGCTAATTGTTATGCCTGGAACTCACTGACTTGCTGTCTTCTGGGCATATCTTTTCAACTGGATGTGCCTCTGCTGCTACAGCTATGACACGAGGATGGTAACTGTGTGACCAAATGAACATCTGGACAGAACTAAAAGAGTACTTAGTGAACAGGATAATGATCTCTACTGCTTTGTTTACAGTTCTCTGTAAGAGTTTAATGACACTCTTGAAATAACATTATTACTGCAGCAGTTGCATTTACATTGAAGTCTATTAATTTTGAGATCTCCTAAAAGGAAGAGGGGAGAAAATGTAGGTTTTCGGATTGCAAATAGATAACAGGCTTTTGTACAGTCATCTGCCTTCAGATGGTTTTTGACTCATTTGTCATCTACAATGGTGGAATATCTGCTAAAAACAATATTTCAGTCAACATTGCCTCTTAGGTTATAGAGGGCTCCAATAAAATTAAATTACCTCCCATCCACTCGTAGTAGTTGTTTTTATTTTATTCCCTCCCCACCCACCAAATGTATCCTGTCTTAAAGTCCTTGAAATAGCCTATCTCCTCCGTTAGGTTTGATAGGCAAGTTTTAACTCTTTCCTAAAAGAGACAATGATAAGAGTCCTGTAACTGATAGACAAGGGCTTCACCAAGGGAAAACCTCTGCCCTTTGCATGGACCTGTAGGTCACACTGAGGCTTGTTCTGTTTGTTTCAAGACAAACCCGTGCATGTCACTGAATCTAGTTCCAGAGCTGTGGGAAAGAACAGGATAGTTTTTGTCTGAAAAGGATTTTCATTTCAGCAACAGTGTTTTCATGGATGAGTACAGAGCCTAACAGAACAAATCTCAGCAGGACCCATGGCTGCTACTGGAGTCAAGACAAAATTGGGTACAAAAAAAATTCTGCTTAGAATTCAGTTTTAAGTGCTTTCTTACATTGAAGCCAGACCTGTACCCAGTGTAGAGAATGAGATCCAAAACTGTATGCAACTGAGGACTGTTGGAATCTCACCTTAAATCCTCAGGGTTTGTCAGTCCCCTTCTTTGATCTTCCTTCTTTTCATCCAGTATTGGGTCATGTGGAGTTTGGTCCTGAGGCTGTGTAGGACTGTGATCTTGAAAATGCTGGTATCTGCTGTTCTCTCGACAATCAAGGAGATTACTGAAAATAATGATGATAACTGTATTTAAGAGTCTCCTGGGTGATATAATATTGCATTATAATTAATCTGTAATAAATATAAATAATAATTTATTCCCAATTGCAATATTTTAACTACCGATGTGACATGCAATTTAAGACCTTTCCTTGGGAAGTTTTATAGTCTTTCTACTCTGCTTTTTGTTTTCAACAAACTCTTGGGGAAATATGTGTGTTTTACAGGCATATTTCTCTATCTAATATGCTTATGCAGTTGAATTACAGATTTTAAGTTAAACATGGAAGGTCTGATGGCATAAATGATGTTTCCATAGGAAGCCATGAGGAAGAAAAGAAAAGGGCAGGAAACTAGAGTTCCTTGGGCTTAAAGGTCAGTCTTAATTCTTCCTGAGTACCTGCCTGCAGCCAAGTTCCTCTTTCTTGTTTAGAAGCCCTCTAACTGCTGAGTGGGAGTAATGGCTTCCTGAGGTCCCTTCCAGCTTGAATTAGTCTATAGTGTTCCAGGTTTTGAATTAAGATAGTCTAAGGTTCCTCTCATCCATCTGTGTTGTTATGGATTTCATAATTGAGAGCTTTTCTTCTTCACGAGGAGCCACCCAGTGTTTTTTCTCACTTGGTAGCAAGAAACGTTAGGGAATATCAACTAAGGTTTCTTCTGGGACCAAAGTGGGTTGTTTCCAGCAGCTTTTCTTATTGTCTGTTTGCAAGATCCTCTGAAGAGATGTGGATTTTGGAGGCAGCACTATGATGTGTTGCCAGTTATCCCTCTCAGATTTGCCTCGTAGGCTATAGCTAGATGAAGATGTTTGTTTTACAGATTTCTCTTGTTTTCTTTACGTCTGAAATTGTGGTGTAGTGACCTGACAGTAAGACCTCGAGCTCTAGGCATGCACTTAAATTTTTGTTTGTCAACTACTGTGTCATCATGGCACAGCTGTAGTTTTGTGCATCGCTTCCATGAATATCAGCCAACATTTGTAAGTAGTTTTAAGTGGAGAAAACTGGTTAAAAATGTCAGATTCACTTAATGTGTTTTGCTCAAAGGCAGAGCTAAAGTTGTGTGAGTACAGGTCATTGGAAACTCCAATGTACTTAATGTGTTCTGTTCCTAAGCTTTAATTTGTTATTGTTTGAATAGTGTTATTTCCAAGAAATTTCTGGCCAGGAATCTAATCTGTTCTTGTTTCTAGACTTTTCTTAAACAATTCTAATTTTATTATGTCTTGGAACTAGGAAACGTGTTTTGTTAGGTATAATGCATCTCAGAGTATGAATGACAAGGGGGGTTGAGATCTAAATGCATTCCACCACAGTGCAGTGTGAGGTTTTTGCATCCTCTTTAGGACTCTAAAGCTTTCATGTTTTTCCTCCTGAAAGCCTTCGCTTTCAGTTTGACTTGACTTTGGAGTAACTGGCTGAATGACAGTTGTGAAAGAAATGTGGCCCAACCTGGAAAATAAGGCTGACCAAGGTTCTAACCTGGTCATATACAATGGTATAAAACCTCCTCTTTCTAGAAGTTAATCTTTTCTTTTTGAGATCCATAACAGAAGTGTAAATGAGTGTCTGACACTGGAAATGACAGAATGACCTTTAGGGAAATAGAAAAGGAATCGGAGAGAGATGACTCATCTTAGGTAGATGTACAAAGTTTTCATTCTTGCTTGTCATTGCTATGGAATTTAAGGAAGCTCTCATATTTATGCACTGCTGTTCGTGTCAGATGTGGAGCTCTTGGGTAGCAGGAGAGTGTATGTAGCAATGGAAGCGTTAGTCCATTGCATGTGCAGCAGAAGGTGGTATCAAGCAAAGTTCTTTAGAGATGGGGGAGGAAAAATGAAGAAATAGGACTGGAGCCCCATGTGCTTCAACACACATGTTGCATCCATCCTGTCTTTAACGGTCTTAAAGAAACTGTGCAGAGGTTGCAAAGGGCTTTGACAACCCATATAGGGTAGGCTTACTGGTTTTGCATCAGATGTGAGCGTCCAGATGCAACCACTTCTCAGGAAGGTCTCAGAGCTGATAAAGTGTATGGGAAAGCACCCTTTTCTTGTCTAATTCTTTCTCAGCTGTTACTAAGACCCATGAGAGTATAGGATGAGCTGCACTTCAGTGTATTTGTGTGCTCCTAGGTGATGTCTGAATTACTCCCAAGTTCTGTCCTGAGATGAAGTCAGCTGATTGTTGATCTGGAATCAACTCTTCTCTGCCTCAGCAATCCAACTCTTCTTCCTGCATTAAGTTGCCCTGGCAGGGACCATTGTTAAAGCAGGCTGAACAGAAGGTATTGTACAGATTTGCATTAGATTGGCCTGGGACAATCTCAGATATAGTGGAGTTTGTGCAAGGTGTCTCACGTTTCTCACTGATGGGAATGCTTTACAGATTACCCTTATCCCTGTGGCCCCAATGGTCCTTTTTCACTCTCCCTATCTGGTACCAGCATAATAACCAGTGCTGACTAGACAACCTTAGGTGTTGCCCTGCCTGTGCTTAAACTGATTGGAGAAGACTGATGCTTCCTTGTGCCATTCAAAGAGTGAATTACCAGAGCAATTAGGTTTGATCAGACACTGGCAAAAAGCCTGCCACCCTTATGGTGAGAAGTTTGGAAGGCAGGAGATCCAGATTATGTTGCTTTTGATCATATTCCTCCTTGCTTACGTGCATCGATCATTTTTATATAGTCAAATACATAGTGATTGTTTTTTGGAGCTATCCCATGAATCAAGAACTTGCTTTTATCCACAGCGGCATCTCCAGAGGTACTGATTGAAACTGAATCTGTCATCTCAGCTATCATAATGATAATGAACCAATAATCACAGCTACCAAAAAAGCAGACCCTCTCTTACGCGTATAAATTTTGAGTGTCTTGATGGTCTCCCACGGATACAAGAAAAGATTCTAATGAAAGCATTTTCAGTTCTTTATTTGCTTGTCTTCTGCACACTGTCAGGCTGCCTTGAATGCTTTGAGCCAGTGAATAGCTACTGTGGCCCCATGGTCTGCTGTTTGTTTGTTTGTTTTTTCTGAACACAGTTCCTAACCACAGCCTGGTGCACTGGCTAGTTTGTGGTTTTCTTTCAAAGTATGGACGTGATGGAGTTGACCAGAGGCTGGATGAGCTTAAAACTCATCTAATGATCCAAGGATAAACTTACAGGAAGAAACTATTCTTTACCTCATGGCCTATGTGGCTCTGGTATCATGAGACTTGCTAGGACTGCTTGCTCAGGAGGTGGAGGACAGGTAGCCAAGGAGCCTCCAGCCACCAAGTCAGTCTGAAAGGCACAGAAGCCCTGTGTCTTCTGGCTGCCTTGGGTTCCTTGAGATGAGGATCGAGATGGTGGAGATGCATTCAAATCCTTCTCAAAGTGTCTGTCATGCCTTTCCCTGTCACATAGCATGTGGAGTAAAAACTTGTTGGAAGATGGAAAATCAAGTGACAAGCAACTGTAACTAGAAACACGAAATCTTTGATAGCCAAGGCAGGACTCTGTGAAGAAAACAGGAGTTTCCCATATAGAGCCCTGACTTGTTTCATTGCCGAGTTTATCTTTTCCTGTTGCTCTGATATCTGAACAGAAAAGATCCTACTCTCTGTTGTAAATACCTCTATGCTTGTCATGGGGAGAGTTGTTTTTGCTCTATGGTTTTTATTTTTTTATGAAAACTCAATACAGTAAATTATGAAATGGTTTATCATGGTGTTGTGAAACACTTGTAAAAGCCAGTTTGGCCTTCTTCAGTCACCTGGCTTCAGGGCACTACTTTGTTGCTTCTTTCATTTTCTTTTCTGTCACACGAGGCTCTGCCAGCTGGAGAGCCTCTAAGAGGCTGTGCTTGGCAAGCCAGGGGAGGCAGTTGTCTGACAGCCTGCTGCTGTGGGAGGGATGAAGCGTGGCTGAACAAAGGGAAGAGCTTTTTTTCCTTGAACAGGTGCTCAGACACCGAATGGTGCTAGTTAAGGTGGCAAAAGCATTTACCTGCTTTGCACTTCAGTTCAGAGGCTTGCCAGGAGACCAGTGCTGCTGGAAGTGTCTATCATGCTCCAGGTAAATGCTGTGGCAGGCTTGGCAGTAGGTTTTTGCTCTTATGTCTAAAAAGAGACCACCTCAGGGAGCTTGGTGGCATTATAGTAGAGGCATGTAATTACAGCAAGACATCACCTTCAAAACAGCAACTTGATGAAACAACCTACATCCCATTGACGTGTATGTGTTACAAAGCTGCTTTCTAGTATTTTGCTTTTGAATTCTCAGTGCTTCGTAAACTTGAGACAATCTGAACACGAAGTAATCGCTCATTAATCTTAGGAATCCTGGAACCAGCTATGCTGTCTGCTCCAATTGCATAGCTATAACATTTCTTTTTTGTTGATATTGTTGTTTTCTTTTGAAGGTAAGGAATGAGGAAGACTTTATTAAGAAACTGGACTGTAGTCCTGACCAGCATCTAAAGGTAGTGTCCATCTTTGGGAACACAGGGGATGGCAAGTCTCACACCCTTAACCACGCTTTCTTCTATGGCCGGGAAGTCTTCAAGACATCTCCAGCCCAAGAGTCCTGCACGGTCGGAGTCTGGGCAGCCTATGACCCTGTCCGCAAAGTGGTGGTAATTGATACAGAGGGCCTCCTGGGGGCCACCGTGAACCTCAGCCAGAGAACACGGCTGCTGCTGAAGGTCCTGGCCATCTCTGACCTTGTCATCTACCGTACTCGTGCTGACAGGCTCCACAATGATCTCTTCAAATTCCTTGGTGATGCCTCAGAGGCTTATTTAAAACATTTTACCAAGGAGCTAAAAGCTACCACAGCCCGGTGTGGCCTAGATGTTCCTCTGTCAACTTTGGGTCCAGGTGTCATCATCTTCCATGAGACTGTGTACACCAAGCTACTGGGCTCTGGTAAGTAGGCAGTAAAAAGTGATTAACTGATGTACTAGATGCTATCAATAGATTACCAGGTTGCATTGAATATTCTGTGCTCTTCACTACCATGTAGAAGATGTGGTTTGAGTTTTGCTCTGAGTAGTTCTAGTCTGTGAGCCAGGCTGTGGCAACAGCAGTGTTCCATGATGGTGGACTATCCTAGATCAGCTAGAATAATCCTCTTAGCCAGCTGGGCGTTGGCATTGAATAGTCATGATGGGAGTTCTGCCAGCCTTGGGAGGGGTCATAATGCCCGATCCTGAGTGTGGGTAATATGTCAGGCAAAGGTGAAAATTGACAGCTGGGGTTTTGGTGGGGAAATGGAGGAGCCTGATGCAAAAAAAAAAAAAAAAAAGGGTGGGTTGGGGAGGGAAGGCAATACAAAAAGCCAGAATATATGTAGGTACTAGGAAGAGAAACAATAGTGAAACTGATGAGTATCAATACTTGCAGTACCTTCAACCTATGCTTTTAAATTCCATGAACCAGAGTGATTCTGAGGTTAGTATGAGGTTGGGACTGAGATTGTGGTAGTGTGGAGTTGATGGTTTGACACCATTTTCTCTCTGTGTATATTTGGTATGGACAAAGCAGCAGGACAGGCACAATATTATTCCTATCACTTTCAATGTTCTTTACCAGTGCTTTTAACTTGTGTTTTACTGGATAATGCATATTTTGATTGTTTGTTTCATTTGCATGTCTGAGTGAAATACCTCAAACGTGTCAAGGCAGATCTTGTTTTTGGCTATGCAGGGATTTCAGCTTCTTCTCCTGGGCCCACTTCTTCCCTATTTCAAAAGATACGATGAAACCTTTCTTCATTCCTTCTGTCCATTCCTGATTCTTTGAGCAAAGGCCATTATGAACTGGCTTGCAGTAAGACTCAGTTCTGCCACCTGTGAACATCTGGGAGTCTTCTGTCGTGTAATACCACAGTAGCTCCCTGCTGGCCCATACTGTCATTTTGACCTTTCTAACTGATGAGATCTTGAGCTATTGGAACTTGAAATTTCATATACTGATTATCCAAGAACCTTTTAAATTATCTTTAACTTACCTGCCATGGCAGTTCCTTTTGTTATGTAGCAATTTACTTATTAGCAATGGAGAATTTCATATAGTTGTTGAAATTTGCCATTTCATCAGGTCAGATTCAGTGACTCACAGTAATCACTGCTCCTGTGTGAAAAGTCAGGAGTGGAAAAAAAAGAAATGGTTTCATGATTACTCTGATTATGGTAGGAATAGGAAAGAAGACTTGTAATATGTGGATTTGCAACAAGCTGCAACCATCCGTCTTGACAGGTAATTGTGAGATGAGCGTGTTTATGGTTTCAGGACAGGGGAGAAGAGACCAGTGTTCTTCTGAACTGTACAGCAGGTGCTTGACAGCAGGCAGAAGATGGTGGTCAGCTCTATGAGGTCTGAACCGCTGTGGCAGATTATAAAGCATTCCACCTCATACCAAGGTGGAGACTCAGTCTTCCTTGCTCATATAAGGTTCATGTCCTCCACTTATCAGGTGCAAGGGCTTGCTATACTAAGTTACGGTCTGGTGAGAAGAGCTAGCAAGTGTGCTGATGTGGACTTGTGTTATATCAAGTTAGAAGTTGATTCTGTGTTTCCAAATCTAGATGTTCCAGTTTTACCTGTGGATTTACAGTCTCTGTGAAGCCTCATCTTAGAATCTAAAACTGCATATCAGAAAAGAGTCTGCTTTTGGAAACAGTTTTTGTTTTTCTTTCTCTACTTGTAAAATGTGTGATAGCTACATTCCAGATGCATTAGAAAAAATAATTAGGAGAGCTAGTGCAGTGTTGCATATGAAAACACTATGCAATTTAAATGTTATGTGTATTTTAACCATCAGTTGTTTATATACTTCCTGATGCTTTTAAATACAGATCATCCTTCTGAAGTTCCTGAGAAGCTCATTCAAGATCGGTTTCGGAAGCTAAGCTGTTTTCCTGAGGCTTTCAGCTCAATCCATTACAAGGGAACAAGGACATACAATCCTCCAACAGATTTCTCTGGACTTAGACGAGCTGTGGAGCAGCAGCTGGAGAACAACACAACTCGGTCACCTAGACAGCCTGGTGTTATCTACAAAGCATTAAAGGCAAGTCCGCTGGTTGGGAGATCAGTTCATCATGATCTTTATTCCTGTCACTGTTGCTGGTAATTGTTAGTTGCAGCTAATAAAGCTAGAGTAAGTGAACCAGTGTCATAGAATGGCAGATATCCGGAAATAAAGCAAGTTTTTGAAGGTAGTGATTTTGTGTAGCAACCAAATTAGTTAGATAACTTTTACTTTAATATAGCAAACAATAACAATGAAAACAGCCAACAAAAAACAAGAACCACCCACCACAAGTGAGGCCCTGTGGTGTCAAGAAAAATCCAAAGCAAAAGCAAAAAAGTAAGCTGGGAAGAAACTTACTGGAGAAGAAGAAACAACGGGTACTGTGAGTGGTGAGCACATAATGACAGTGATTTACGAACAGGAGGCCCAGAAGGAATTATTGGTGAAATCCCTCAACACAAGGGGAGAGAATGCAAATAACTTAGAGGTAGTTAATGGTTTGCAAAACATAACATTGAGAACAGTATAACTCAAGGGCTAGGAGGTGAAAAAGAGGAAGGAGATGTGTTAGTAGCTAGGAAACCAGATAGGATTAAGCCAAAGGTTGTATCGTTTCAGAATGCAGCATCAGATCAGAAGGCTGGTGAAAAGGAATTGGTGGAGTGAGCAGCTGGCGATTTGCTTAGAAGGCTCACTTTGCCAGAATGAAGGAGGGATTTTCATGTCTTAAAAGTTTGCAGTTTGGCCTACAGATTTCCCCATACGCTGCCTGATTGGCAGCATACTTTTATTGGCCTGGAAAAGCATCCCTGCTAGCCAAGGATGGGGACACTGGAAGCACATCTGCAGAAGGTGACAGTGTTGGTGGCCTTTTGGCCACTGAAACAGATGATTCCAACTGTGTGGTATTTGAGTTAGCTGAAATGCAGAAGGAAGCATCAGGTTAGCATATACACAATTCCTTGTGTAGCAGACAGGCTGCAGGGGGAAAAGCAGCTGGAATGGTTAATAAACTGGAATTTCTAAGAACTAAATGCAATAATCAAGGTAGTAAGTATCAGATACAGCTGCCAGTATACCTCAGTATGTGTTCGTTAAGATGGTTGCTGTGTTCACATCACTATTGAATACAAATTAACATTTTTGCTTCTTGAGGGCATAGGGTTTGCTAGGTGTCTTTGTCCATCTCCTGTAACTTTTGAATACTTTGGCCAGTATTAGTCAAGCTTGAAGGAGATCTTAATGGTAATTTCCTTGAAGTTTTGTGAAATCAGAAAATAATTGCTTTGTCAGTGCTTACATGTCTACTTGTTTTTGTCATAAGACCCCAAAAAACTGAAGACGTTTTATCTGCCAATGCTAAGGACTGGTGCTCCCAAGAAAAGGGACAAATCCCTTTGTCTTGCTTTTGTAGTTTTACCAGCTTAGGGAAGAACAACTATTCAAACAGCCAGAGGAAAAATTAAGGCAGCAGTTTGAGCTGAAGGACAGAGAACATTTTCTCATGTTCTGTTTTCTAACATGTACACAAATCTTCAAAGTCTCCTTTAAGTTTCTGCAATACTGGCCCCTCTTAGTTAGAGGCAACAGACTAAAGCTGAAATGCAGGGCTTCACCTGAACATCAGGAAACATGTTTTCACTGTGAGGTTGACCAGAGACTGTGGAGTCTCCTCCTTGAAGATGTTCAAAAGCTGCCTGGACACAGTCCTGGCTACTCTGTTCTGGATGGCCCTGCCGTCCATGTTTAATAGGATGACCTTTAGAGGTCTCTCCCAACTTCAACCAGTGAGTGTTTTAGAAGCATTCAGCTTATTTTAATACAAGCACAAAATAGTCTCTCTTGCTCGGTTTCTGATTTTTGTCTTAGTTTCCAGGTTAGCAAGACAGAATTTGTTAGTTTTATGCTGCCTCTCTGCCTCTGCTTCCAGAAGAATCGCCCATCCTTTTGCTAGGGAAAAATTTTTGTAAGATGTTTGTATTGCTCTCAGTTCGTTCCAGTTTCATCCATTTTTCTCTGCTTCACAGGCTCTAAGTGACCGGTTTAGTGGGGAAATCCCTGATGACCAGATGGCTCATAGCTCTTTCTTTCCAGATGAATATTTCACATGTTCCTCTGTGTGTCTCAGCTGTGGGTAAGTGGATGACAAACGCACCCTCATTCTTCTAGAAAATACTGCTGCACTGGTCACAGGAAATTTGTATTCTTCTGCTGTAGATGTTTTGACAACTATATCTGATAATAGATAGTACTTTGAGACAGAATTCTTCTGAGAGTAGACACATGTTAACTGGATGGCTGTTATTGCTGTGTCCCAGCTTCATATGATATGTGGCCTTTGCCTACTCTATTTTTGTGTATTGCTACAGACCTCTTCTGCCCATATCCTTTCCACAGTTGGTTCATGAGTAACTTGACTGAGAACTGCACGCAGGGCTTAGAAAGAAAGAATGTCTAAGGAAATCCCCTGACACCTTCTACGGTGATTTCTTTTTTTATTAAATAAACAATATTAAAGCACACATACAGGACTAGACTGTGATTATTTCCAAGAAGAGCCCCAGCTTTGGCTTGTAGCCCTGTGGAAAAAGCCTGGAGACTGAGACAGCAAAAGTTTTGAGTCTGCAAAGTACTATAGCAGTACGATGTTACTGTGGCTGAAGAAGAGTTCTCTCTCTAATATACTGTAGTGCTACGTTCATGTTCTTTTATGTTTGTTAGAGAATTCCTAGCAGCTCTTACGAAAGGCTGCAGTGCTAATGTTATTCTGGCCAATTTCCAAGATTGGTTTGTCCTACTTAAATTTTCTGTGAAATTTAAATTGGGTCCAGTGATCATTTTCTGCACTAAATTGTTGTGTGATGTTGCTTTGTACTGTGAAACAGCTACTACAGCTACTTCCAAACAGCCTGCCTTTCAGTGATAGGTATGTGACAGTGCTGCTTTATGTACAGTTATTGGGGTTAGAACACCTATACAAATGCAGGACAGTAACATAAATGAACAATTAGTGACATCTGTCCTGTATCTAACAATATCAGTTCATGGGTTGCTCTTGTATTCTCAGGTGTGGCTGTAAAAAGAGCATGAACCACACAAAGGAAGGAGTCCCTCATGAATCCAAAAGTCGATGCAGATACTCTCACCAGTATGACAACAGAGTCTATACTTGCAAGGTGAGTAGAGACAGCAACAGGGTCTGAAGAACAGAGAATGAGAGGGGTGCCTCAATGAATGAGGAACATCACAGGCATAGGCCTGTTTTCTTGTATTACTTTGAATGGGAGAGTTGCCATAACTTTGACAAGAAAAGTTAATTCCTGCTGAACTTGTATTTTTTGCATAGAGATCATCACCATTACGAGTAACTGTCACCTTGCTAGCTACACTGAGAGCCCACCTGCAAAACATGGGTGATATTAACCTTCTATGCACTGAATGCAGTTATTCTCTTTAATTGCTTACACCCATTGCTTGGTACTAGTTAATTTTTCTATGGGATGTGTGCAGGATAAAGAAGATTTTCAGCCATCATCATAGTTTTCAGTACAGTAGAGATAGCTACAGATGTAATAACTGATAGTGGTGTCTTCCATAGGTTTTAATGAGCGGCCTCTTTCTTATGGAGACCACTGTAAGCCACTTGCATACTTTTTGTGGCAAAACAGCTGCAATACCTGCTGTCTGGGATTCCTAAGAATGCAGTTTTAATTGATCCTTTGTGTTATAGGCCTGTTATGAACGAGGAATGGAGGTTAGTGTGGTGCCAAAAACCTCTGCTTCCACTGACTCACCTTGGCTTGGCCTTGCCAAATATGCTTGGTCAGGGTGAGTACTGCAGTTAAGATATCTCTGCTGCCTGTTGCTTCTACTCTGCCTAGTGCCCTGGACTTTCAGTATCTCACTGAGATCACCCACCTTCCTTTAAATCCTTTTCTGCAGATACGTGATTGAGTGCCCTAACTGTGGAGTGGTGTACCGCAGCCGGCAGTACTGGTTTGGCAACCAAGATCCTGTAAATACTGTGGTGAGGACAGAAATTGAGCATGTCTGGCCAGGGGTAAGTCTTGTTGCTGGATATTCTGTATCTAGCATGTATGGTGGTTATTCTGTACTCTGGAGAAAGTGGCTCAATGCTCAGTAGAGCAGGTCCCTTAGAGCAGGTCTCTTGTCTCTGTGTTTAGAAGAACCTTTGCAAGGGACTTCTCATTTTTTTCAGCTGTCTAAAACTGGTACGTCAACCATTTCATGAATGCTTTGTGTGAATATTACACCACTACAACTGTGTTTCGAAGTGGAGCTGGTGAATTTTTATCATGCCTGCTCTCCAGTGTAATGGCAGCAGTGGGTTGTGGAGCCATTTGCCTTTGAAAAATCATGTTTCCCTGACTTTATTCTCAAATTAATGCCTGCTTTATTCCAGACGGATGGCTTTCTGAAAGACAACAACAATGCAGCCCAGCGTTTATTGGATGGGATGAATTTCATGGCACAATCAGTATCTGAACTTAGCCTGGGACCCACAAAAGCTGTGACCTCCTGGTTGACAGACCAGATTGCCCCAGCTTACTGGAGACCTAACTCTCAGATCCTGGTAAATAGCAGCTGCTGTACTTTCATACTGTGGAGGAAAGCTTTGCACAGCTATATTTTTTTCCTTACCTTTTTGCATTTTGTATATTCCAAATACTTCTTGTTTTACTGCACCAAGCCCTTGTCCTACTGTTTTGGAAAAACTGAATTGCTATCAACTTTTCCCATTCTTGACTTAGCTAGAGGAAGAATGAACAGAGATTCTGCCCAGCCCTGCCATATAAACAGTTCTCTCTCTTGCTCTTGTTACCTCTTCTCTCAGCAATATCACCATTTAAACATCCTAGCTAGCATGAACTTGCTTTTAGAAGCAAAGAATCAATATCTTAAATCTTGCCTTTGTGGTTGATGGTACTATGTTTTCTAAGTGCAGAGATTTAACTCTGGTTTCATACCAGTTGCACAGTTCTGGACCCAGTGATTGAACTAGAAAGGGATTCTCTGCGTCTTAAAGGAAATGGTTAACTACCTCAGTGATAAAAGCCTTCTGAATTCTTACAACCTACTGAGACCTAGTACCCACCATTCAGCCCTACGTGATGTGGCAGTAATTATTTGTGGTTGTATACTGAAGGGATCATAGCAACCTATTGGCTTATCTGCTCTATATACGCCTATCCAATCCACTTCCTTGAGGTCAAGATATGGGGACTGATATCACACAAGTCTTAAGTGTAACTGTATTTATCACAATTTCAATCTGAGTAATGCCATCCTGGGATTCTGCTCTTAATTTTTCTGCTATGAGACCCTTATGGAAGATCAAGCTAACGTTTTTTCTTTCTACGTTGTCCTGATCAGAGTTGTAATAAGTGCAACACGCCTTTTAAAGATAATGACACTAAACATCACTGCCGGGCCTGTGGAGAGGGCTTCTGTGATGGCTGTTCTTCCAAGACCCGTCCTGTGCCTGAGCGAGGCTGGGGACCAGCACCAGTGCGCGTGTGTGACAACTGCTATGAAAACAGGGGCATCCAGTTAGGTAATTTTGAGTTGACTGTGACAGAATTATCCCTGGGTAATGGTCTGAAGTCTTTATCCTTGGCTCCTGGATCACAGTTCTCACTGGGTGTGAACAGCGCAGTTCAAGTTGGATTTGGCTTAGTTTTTAGCATTGAAGCCCAAGAGCTTGATGACTTTTGGCAGGAAGAGGACCTTTGCAACAAGTTACCAGATATTTTACTCACTGGTTGAGTTACTTTCTAATTGGATCTTTGCTTCCTTTTCCTAGCACCTGTTGATGGTGCAGAGTTGACATCAGAGCTGGTTCAGTAGTCTGTGTTCTGTACTTTTTTCCTGAAATAAAAGTGAAAACTCTGCAATCAAAGATTGGGGATTTAGGTGATAGAGACTGAGGAGAGATCCCAAGCTCTCTCTTGGGTTTGCTGCTTTTGGGTTTTTGCAGTGCAAATGAATTGAAATTTGGCAGAAGGTGTGCTGGAAATAGATGCTGAGCCCTTTATTCTTGTGCCATGCAGATGTGGCTGAGCTGCCTTCAGATGAAGAAGGGGGGACGCTTATTGCCAGGAAGGTGGGGGAAGCTGTGCAGAACACTCTTGGAGCAGTGGTGACAGCCATGGACATTCCCTTAGGTGAGCTCTGCTCTCTTTTGATAAATCTTATGTCTAATTGATTTCACAAGGTAAAACTTCAGACTAAACTTCAAGATATTGTATGACACACTGGCACCTCCACCATGATACCACTGTTGGTTGAGACTTCTAGAGCTGATATTTCTCCTTGATTTCTGGCATGCTTTTTCTGAAGTCGGTACCTTTTCTTTTCTCCCTGTAGTTCCAACCTGTGTGTATGAACTGCAAATAATTCATGCTACCCTGATGCATCTCTGCAGTGACCTACCACTCAGTTCCCTAAGGACTGGCCAATTAGGAAGCATTTTATCAGGCTTGGTTTTATTCCAGAGATGCAGAATGCCCTCAAGTGTGTTCATGGAAACTGCTGTCATTTGGTACTTCTGCTGGGGGGTTGAGAATTGAGCTGTGCAAACTTGTAATGATGAAAATATGATCAGTAATGTACTAAGGTCATCACTAAAGATCACGGTGAGAGTTTGCTGCTCTTTCATGTGCTGGGTAGCAGTTCAGGTATGTCATCAAACATCTTTCATCTGAATCTTCCGTTGTTGGAGTTTCCTCCTACTCACTGCCCATATCATCACTTTGTTACTTTGCCTACAGTGTGAACCACCATCAGCTGTGTGGGCTGATCGTTGGCTAACTCAATGAAAGGAAGAGTAAATATCTTCCTCAGTTTAGATAGTACGTGTGTTTCTGAATGTTTGGCTGGATGACTATTTTCTTGGCCACAGTCGAAACTGAAGTTAGGAAAAAGCAACTGTCTCAACTTCTGAAAGAGTGTGAGTAAGGAAAGATTGCCAGAACTGAAGGAAAAACAGTCTGTTCCTTTGAGGAGGGGCGGAATTACCCATTTGGGCTGTTCTGTCCATCTGTTACACTGAGGTAATGTCAGTAGATCTTATTCCCCTTAATGGCAACGTTCTGACTTGCAGTGTGTAAAGATATCCACCTTTGGCAGAGAAGGTATGGAGGTGTTCTTCATACGCTTATTTACACAAGTTTTCTCCCTCTGCCACTTCCTCCATAGGTCTGGTAAAAGATGCTGCCCGACCTGCATACTGGGTACCAGACCATGAAATCCTGCACTGCCACAACTGCCGGAAGGAATTCAGCATCAAGCTCTCCAAACACCACTGTCGGGCCTGTGGCCAGGGATTCTGTGATGAGTGCTCACATGACCGCAGAGCGGTTCCTTCTCGTGGATGGGATCACCCAGTCCGAGTCTGCTTTAACTGCAATAAAAAGCCTGGTGACCTTTAACCCCAGGCTCATCTCCAGATCTCTGCAATTCCTTATGTTCTCAGGGTTACAAATGAAAATATTTGGTCTCCCTTTCACTTCTTAACCTGTTGCAGCCAGAGTGCATGTTTCCAGTCTCTGGCCTCCTCTCATGTATTATATCCATCTTGGAATGCTGGGAATGAACTTCAGTTCAGCCGTTAGGTTTTAATTTGAGATTAACTGGGGAAGGGAAGGAGCTCCCTTGTAAATGAGCAAACCAAAATCCAGTATATTTTATTCCAATTTAACTATATATATCTATATATATATATGAATAATTTAGCATAATAAGAATGCAGTTGGCTAACGAAGCTTTGAGTATTCCTAGTTCAAATGATGGATGATGGTGTTCCTTGCTATGTTGGATCAGACGCGCAGCCTTCTGATTCTTCTTCTGGAATGTCGTACTGATCGTGATGCCATGTGAGGAAGGCTTGGACTCTGTGCTGCCAGGAAATCACAGGCATCTCCAATGCTGATGGTATGAATTACACCTGGTAATTCAGGCAGCCCTGCATCTGGATGTGCCATGCTCCTGGCTGTTCATTAGGAAGTTTGTTTGGACTATGATATGAACAGTGGTCTTGCAGTGCAAGAGGTATCAAGTTGAATGACCCTCTGGTAGAGACCAGTAGAGCTTTCAAAGGTAAAGCAACTCATATAGCACAAGGCAAAGCATTCTAAGTTCGCTATTTTGATTTCAGTACCAGATCAAAAGGTAGCAGGGTTTGGCTCTCCCTGGTAATGTTCTCATATACTCAGGTTGTGGTCTTTTTTTTTTTTCAGGTTTGCCAGCTTGTTGCAATTAAGTTTTGTACAGAGCAGAACAAGAGAACAAGTTGTGTAGGCAATTCTGAGACAAGAGGTTTGCTTTGCTTGGGTTGTGATTTTTCTTTTTTTCTTTTTCCCCCTCACTTTTGAAGAAGATCTCTGATTCTGTGGAACTTCTGGGTTCTCAGAGATGGTTGTATAAAACTGCACAGATCTGACATCTTGTTTTTTAATAATAATATGAGCTTATGAATCCACCTGAAAAATGGGAACCTTTCTTTTTGCTCCTAGCAACTGGCTCTCACTGGACTTCATTCTTTTATTAAAGGACCGCATTGAATTCACTGATTTTTTTTATTTTATTATTTTTTTTTATTATCAAAACCACCACTTAACCTAATTAATGCTGTCTTGTACTGTGGATTAGTGGTTCCAGTTATAAAAGTAAGAGACCAT
The DNA here is from genome assembly GCF_039878825.1 of Excalfactoria chinensis. Classification (NCBI taxonomy): domain Eukaryota; kingdom Metazoa; phylum Chordata; class Aves; order Galliformes; family Phasianidae; genus Excalfactoria; species Excalfactoria chinensis. The sequence goes on along the minus strand of NC_092829.1, from coordinate 31,736,079 downwards.
TGTGGATTGAACTGCCTAAAATTCTTTGTTGTTGGCTTACATAGTCAAGAATACTTCTACCACAGGAGACTTGTCTCTTCTTGGAGTGGCTGGAGTTTGATGCAGTGTCCTGAAACTGTGGTATTTTTTCCCCAGCTTCGTATTACTAAATGTGCTCTTCTGTAGATGAGTGCCCAACACCCTGTTTTAGGCCTGTATTATTAAATTAACTGCTATAAAAAGACTTTATCTTCTGAACAAGCATTCTGACTTTTTCCTTGTAAGAAGTAGTTCTCACTTGTCTCTGAAAGAATGTACAGAGTTTTTGCCCCTTCGTGACTACATCCAGCCTGCGCATGGAAGTAGACTTGAAGACTTCCAGGACACCTTCTGTACTGACCAAGTTTGCTGGGGACTATCTAACATTTTAATAAGCAAACTCTGCCATAAACTGACAGATGCCCAAGGGAGGGCACGAGTAGGTAGAAATCCTCTCTTTAAAACACATTCTGCACATCCAGCATAATTCTGTGCTTCAAAGTCGTCTTATTATTTTAATAGGCGAGCAATGTGTTCTTGGTTTGTAGGCTGTGCCCTGTGTGCTATTTATGCATGAGCCTTTACTATCATGTTAATGCACAAAGAAAGCAGCCATGACATTCCTTGTATAAAATTGTTGGCATCTGTTTCAACATCTTGTCTGCTTTTGTTTTTCCATGTCACGAACAGATTTACTGCCGAGTCCAAGAGGAAATATTGTCTAAACATTTTTAGTATATATGCTACCTTAGTGATTTAGCAGCCTGACGAATACATTTTTGATCAGTTATCCTGAAGCTGAATCTTTTATACTGTTGCTCAATGAATCGAAAATGTTTTTGCTGTGTTTAACCTGCAGCAGGCTGAATTATTGAGAGGATTGTCTGGACCTTTGTTTCTCAAAATTAGGGGGAAAATATCTGTGAGATTTAAGTTCTCTGCAGTTTTCTGCAGACAAGAGCTCTTCCTTACTCTGCTTGTATTGGGTGCTGCAAGTAAACAGAGCAAAGAATATGGCTATTAAATGAATTAACTATTTAAAGGGGATAGATGCATGTTTTAATAGAGCCTAACCCTATGAGGTATTAATATGTTACGATTATCAGGATTCTATAAGCAAAAGGACTCTAAGTGGTGTCTTTGGACAGCAAGCTCCACAGGAAGCTTAAAGTCAGTATATCTGGGGTGGTGTGGGGACCACTGAAGTATTTAGCAGAGAAGCATCTTGTGCTTGGAGTGGCCCTTCTGAAGACAAAAGTTAATGGTAGCAGTAGAAATACTTGACAGTTGTATTCATGAACTACTGGGAAGCTTTGCTTGTGGAGGTATTGGGAGTGCCTAACCACAGCGAGTCTTTGCAAAATGGCTGCATTTGACAGCAGCCTTTTTGGAGCATTGCAAAAGCCCAGACGTTTCATAATGCCATTTCTGTGTAACGAGACAGGTCTGATACTTCAGTGTAACTCCTGTGCAAGATGTGAAGACTGCAAATTAGGCTGAGCAAGATATGCAACTGAGGAATTAAATCTAATGCTGAATGATAAGATCTTGTTTAGTTACAAGGGTAGGGATGGGAAAGCGGGTTGTTATCCAGGAAATTTCCACAAGATCATTGTGCATTTCACCAAAGATGAATTAACAACTTACCATCAAATTCCCACCAGAGAGGATGGTAATGTGTCATTTGGATCGAATGGAGTTCACTGCAATGTTTGTATGTCAGTAGCTAAAATGAATAAGCTCTACTGGGAAGATAATGAATTCAATTGGCCTGGGATGTGGCACGATAAAAGCATGTTCTGAGTTACAGAATGATTAGACAGTATGATGTAAACCTTTTGCCAGAAAAATGATGTCAGATTGGTTATTGATAGATCAAACATCATCTGCACCTCTTCAGATTAGAAAATGCTCTAAAAAAAACAAAAAAAGTCTATTGAAATAAGAATCATGCAAATTAAATGATGTGCAAAACACTCCTGAAAGCACTCCCAAGTGAAAAACTAAGCACTGCAAAACAGGACAGGATTTCTAGAGGGAGAAATGTCTGATGCGATTACTCTGATGGATTTGTTTCCATTCTATGTCAATTCAGCTCCAAGATTCACCTTCAAACAGGTGGTGTGTTTCTGTCTCTTGGGAAGCAGATATGTGAGCTTCATACAGATGTGCATGTTTTCAGTTAGAGTATCCACCTGAAAGCTTTGATCCAAACCTGGCTTACAGGCATAGCAGGTGTACCTGAGAACTGCAGCAAGGAAGCTGGCTGGATGGCAGAGCTGTGACATGTAGCTGTTCCTGGGGTCTTGCACAAGAAAAAATACTTCTGTCTTTCACCCTTCTATAATGATTTTCTGTTGTATTTCCTGTTCATTCATCCTCCTGACTGGTTCCTCGCAGGTGAGGTTGCACTTATGCTCCCCGTTGTGTCACCTGGGAATTGGACCTTTGGTTGTGTTCTGGTAAATGTGATGATATCACTGGCTTTTGATGTCAGCAGTAGCTTTTGTTGAAATGAGCGCTCATCATGTTAGGTATGCCTGGCATTTATGCTGGCTGTCTGTCTGCTGTGGCTGTGCTGAGACGTTCCCCTCATTGATCTGGGGAGTCTGCACTTGAACGTTGCAGGACTCTGCTTTCCCACCTGCTGATACAGACTTTTTCTCCTTTTGCTTCCAGTGTAACCATCCGTAGCAGATTTATGTACTACAGTCTTAGATTTTGCAGCCTCTTGTTTTTGTATTCTGTTGTCAACTGATGTTTTCAGTTGATACGATGTCACATGTTGAGGCTTTGTCCTTGCATTTAATTTATCACTTATGGCTGTAATAGGATTTGGCACTAACAGATCTGCCTTTGCCAGTAATTTGAGAACAGAGAGTGATTTGGACAAGCGATCGAGCCGTCTGTTTTTTGTTCCCTATTGCTTTAGCTGAGCACTTTTTCTTGGTAAAGCAATGTCAACACGTATATTCTGTCAGCACAGCATGTAGCTGTGTATGTCATAGAGGATTTTTGTTCGCAGCGCAGGCAGATCAACAATGAAATCATGGCAATGCCAAAATAAATAGAACTTACTATGAGGGCTTTCAAAACCAGCAGTGTGCTGCGATAATCGGAAAGCTAAATGTGGTATCAGAATGATAGAACTGCAGGTAGGAAAGGCACTGTTTGAACAAGAAAAGGCCAAGTGATCTTGATTATTTTTTCATACTTCACCTATGATGTTTTCTCTGCTTTGTGCCATGGCTTCTGTTTTTGAAACATGAAGCTCGCTGTAGAATGCTTTAAGCTGTCTGCTCCATCATCTTTCAGCCCCTAGCTGCTCTCTCCAGAATCCTGTGTCTTGAAAGTTCTTTTGGGTTGATGCTATTTGTTTCAGCTCAGAGAGAGTGCGTGCAGGCAGTTACCAGCAGCTCAAGATTTGGGGACACAACCTCATTTGTCTGCTAACATAACTTTTCTGGAAGGAACTGTAAAGGGCAGCTCGAGACTGTGCACACATTCTGGTGTAAATTCCCATCTCCTTGCAAGAAATGTTTTATTTTCTGGTGCTATTAGAATAGGTCACAGTTCAGTTCAACATATAGAAATGTCAGAGTAGAATTTTTATTGATAAATTGCTTAATTTAGCCTTTTAATTTTGGCTTTAATCAGAACAGCAGAGGAGGGATGGCCATGAAGCCACATATTTCAGTGAATTGGGGACACCAGGAAGATAATCCCTTACTACTGCCCAGAAGACCCAAAAGTGAATGCCCTCCCTGCTTTTGCACTTAACTCAGAGAAGTGGAAGTGTTTCTACCTGTTAGATCTAAGCTTACTGTATGTGACCTACAGGGTTTTTAAAGGGTGGAGATAAATGACAACAGAAGCATGCTGTGTGTATGGAAAAACAAGGCTAAGAGTCTGTGGCTTCTAAAACAATCATGGTGATGAGGGGCTGGCAATCTGCAAGCTTTTATCATTTCTTAAAGTACTACACTGCAATGGAACAGGAAGGAATGGCATGGCAAGGCTGTTGTCCATGTCATACTTCTGCTCTTACTGCAAAAAGGTGGCCCAGTTCCTCTTCATCTCTCATATCCTGGGGGACTCCAACTAGCAAAAAAACCCAACAACCTGCTGTTCTTTCTCTGAAGGGAGGAAACAAGGAAAATGCTGCTGCTCTTTCACCAAGGATGGACAGAGTACCTGGGTCCTGTCCTGCTTTAAACTGGAGAGGGAGTTCCCGTCAGAGAGGAACTGCAGTAAAGGGCTGTACGCAACAGATGGAAAGTAAAAAGGTTAGCTCAGCTGTGGAAAGTCAATAATGCCCTGTACTTTGGCTTGAGGGAGATGGCAAGCACAGCATGACCTTGGTTTTCTAGGCCTTGTATTTTCTGTAGGAGCCTGCTGGAACTTCACTGTGTGTGGTGCTGAGCCCTTGAACTGCATAAACAATCTGGTGTTTGGCTGAACACAGGTAACTAGGATGTATGAAGCAACAGTAGCTAGTTCAGGACATGAACATTCTTCAATAGCTGCTTTTGGTAAGTTTTCTAGAGGATGAGGTTTTTTTTCCCCTCCTAAGATGTAGCATATCTCCACTGAGTGCTCCTGGTGGCTGTGGGCTCTAGTGTGAGAAGCACAAAGATGCTCAGTGCTCAGGGATGTCAGTGTAGTTCTTTGTCAGCTCTGAAGGTTTTTCTCTATAACCTGTCAGTCAAGTGTGCTCCATGAGAAAAGCCTGGTTGTCCTCTCTGAGCTTTGCTACAGTGAGCAAAAAGGACCCAACAAATTGTGCCTGATGGATGAGACACACTACAGCTTAGCTTGGAGTGCAGGGTTGGCCTCTAAAGTTTTCTGCTAGATCTGGTGCTTGCAGAGAATCTGAGGCAAAGAAATAGGATATTCTGATACTGGAGCTGGAGAGAGGGTGGTGCAGGTTTATTTTTGTTAAGGTACCCTAGGGGACCAGCTACTCCTGTGTAATAAACAAACGGTTGATTTTAATACACCAACCGGAGCCTGCACGCTGCTTGCAGTTTGTTACTGAAGCCAAATTACCTCTCTTTTTATTCTGCTTCCCCTCTCGTTTCATGCTGTTCTTGCAGGCTTCATTAGAAGCACTGGCTGCAAAAGCATTGGTTGGGTAAAAAAAATGGGTTTGGAGGGACGTGTTCACGTTTGGTTCCTGGAAACAACAGAAAGCAAATGAGCATCTTTTTGTTTTGCTGGCTTTGGCTAAAAAGGAGCAAAGAAAATAAACTGTCTTTAGTTACATAAGGTGTCTTTCTGCCACAGCTCTTAGCCTGTGTTTCCCACAGTAACTGGACAGACATGATTATTGCAGGGTCTTGTTCTTGCAGAGCAGACCTTACTGGTGTTAAGAACACTGATGAGGTTAAATGCTATTTACACATTCTGGAATTAGTTCTTCTGAAGGGAGTTCATGATTATTGCGGTTTGCCGCTTGCAAATGTTTGAACTCCATATGTTTGCTAGCAAGAATATCAATATAGAGCACGTTACTGCCCAACTCTGAGTTGATTGTCAGATGCAAACATCTGGAGTTTGCAGTGGGATGGGGTTAGTTACGGTTCTGTTTTCTGAACAGGTGCTTAGTTGCAGCATATGTTATTAACTGAGCCAGTGCAAATACTTCTGAAACTTGTGCTGCATGTAGTAATTGCCATGCACGCAACAGAAAATGTCTCAAGTGATTGTAACAAGATAAGCTGCAGAATATGCTCTCAAACTGAAAAGCAAGGCAAGCCAGGAATTGGTGACCACACTAGACAAACTGGTCTCTTGCTTATCCAACACAGAACAACTGAGAAAAGCCCGCAAGTCAGTGTGAGGTGAGACTCATCATCTGATGAGAGCATGGGATGCTTAGCTTTATAAATGTGTTCCATAGAAAGAAGTGGCAGCACAGAGCATGCTGCAAGCGGTATCTGCTCCATGTTGTGAGGAAACAATAAAATGCTCTGCAGATAAACCAGATGTATCAGGAGAGCCATAGCTATCAAGAGAAGGGAAGCCGGCTGTTAACAGAATACAAGGAAAATTTAGAGGATTTTGAACATATGCTTGGGAAAGAAACTGTGTTGAGAGTTTGCTGGGATTTATCTTGCATCTTAAATACCCTAGCAACACATTTCTTGTAGAATGTATTCATGCTGCTCCCATGAGGCCAGTTTTCCTGCTATAACTTTTTGTCTTCTGTATTGACTCATGGGTGAGAAAGTATAAAGGGAAGGAGATAACTGCAGAAAAATGAAGCATATCGAGCAACAGGAGCTGCTGAGAGACAGTTTCCCAGAATAGTGTATTGCTTAGGCCCAAAGGTCATGTGAAGATGGGAGAACTGAACGTGGAGCCCTGCAGGACCCTTTATGGCACCTCTGTGTAATTCCCTTATCCAAGTTCACTTGAAAGGAGAAATGTATTGGAAACCAATGAGTGAACAAAAAAACGTAAAAACCTTCAGTCCAGGCTCAAGTTTGCACAGCATTTGCAAAGGGAATCTTCTTCTGTTAGACTTGTGCTGCAGAGCTACTTGAACTCGGTTCCTTTCTGGAGAAAGCCAAGCTGGAGACATTCATGAAGCGTGTTCAGTGAGCTCAGGTCACTAGCAGGACTGCAGAGGGGAGGGGTAGGCTGCAACACTAGGCGCACTTCAGTGCGTGCTTAGAAGGCTCACACCGCAAGCCAGTGCCTCATTCCTAACAGCTGTGGGTACTGTGCTTACACTGCAGCTTACACAGGCAGCCACTGGGGAAAAATCCATTTTTGTGACTGAACAGTTTGCTTAACTGCAAGTATTCCTTCTCCTCAGTTAGAGCTTAAGAGCTTTCCCTGTATATGCGCCAGTGTGAGGTGGAGTGGAAACGATGGCCCATCATGATGAAGGTGGTAGGGTGCAGTTCCTCCTTAAATAGGTTTCTCTGGCTAAAAGCTTTAGGTGAAGAATAATTTCTGCTGAGAAACACAAAAGCCAGATAACATTACACCATGCCTAGGATGGTGGTGAAGATTTTCCTTGAGTGCAGGCATAGGACTGCTTAGCCTGCTGTGGCAGAACAGCAGCTCTTTAGGGTAATGACATCATTATCCCTAATCTCTGCACGTGTGTAGGGTGCAGGTCCTCTCTTTCTTGCTTCTGTTTGAAACTGTTTCTGCCACTTGATGCCTTCCTGGCCTCCTTCTAGCATGCAGTTGACCCTACGTTTGCAAGAATCTGAGAGAGCACCAGTGACAGCCAACAAGATATTAATCAGCATTCAGCTTTTATTAACTAAATGCCTGAGATGTATACAGGAAGATTTGCCAAACCTGCTGACAGAAATTTGGAATTTCTCAAGTAAAGCAGATGCAAACGTGGCATGTAGTTTTATGTAACAGCATGGTGATGTGTGTAAACATTCTCAAGTCAGGTATAGGCTAGCAGCATTGTATACTGGGTCAGAAGAGAGTATCAGTGGTGTCAGTTATAGGAGAAGTGGTAAAGATCCTGTTTGACAGCCATGAGCAAGCCAGGAACACCCCGTCTACCTCCAAGTCTTGAAGAAAATACCACACTGGGAATAGCATCTTTGGAGGATGGGTGGGGAGAAGGAATGGTTCTAAGCAGGGAGGCATCTTGGAGACTCCAAATTCTGGTGTAGCAATCCTGACCAACTGGAAAGGAAGGACATCAGTGGTCAGCATCACAGCATCACACCAGGAATTATTTCTGTGGCTCTGCAAGATTTCCATCACAGTGGCTGAAGGGAGCATATGGGGGAAAAAACTTGACTGTTTCTACACACCTTACGGGTAAAGAGGAAAAAAATACGCATTTCCTATTAGGCAATAAAAGGCAGGGTAAGAGTGCTTTCCTTATTATCAAGCTCCTGAGCAAAACAAAGTGGAGAAAAACTCAGCTTTTAAAAATTATTGAATTATTCTCATTATTCCATCGCTTACTGAAAGATCCAGGGAGAAAAGATCTCTATGTTTAAAGTGACCTTAAGAAACCCAGCCAAAGTATGAAGATTTAGGGATTCTGGTTATGTTTTGTTTTTTACCAAAAAGGAAACATAAAAAAGTCAAACTGCAGCTGTGTATATTCATAAGCCCAAGTGACAGACGATTTACGGGGAGTTCTCCTTACAAGCTTTGGTCCATTGCCACATGTCAGCATCAAATAAACCTATATATATGGTCTTTAGTCTCAGTATAAAAATACTGCTTCAAGCATTCTGTTAATGCATTGCTTCTTTTGAAGTATTTTCTTCTCTATTCTTAAACCACACTGGGGAAAGAATAAAGGGACTTTGCAAACAAAGCAGTTGAGAGCACTACAGGAATGATTACAGTAGGTGTGCATCTATAACATCTTATTTTAGATTTAGTAGTTGATTACAGAACATCTAAAGGCAAATTTCTGCTCAATTTTAAAGAATTCCCAGCTTCACAACTTTCAACATCTGTACATGAGAAACACTCCTCCAGGATAAGAAAATCACTGCCATGCACTTATAAGTAGAGAAGAAAAAGTCAATGTACCTGCTGTAAGAAGTCCTTCCTCCTCATTTACATGCAAAGGGAGAATAGCGTATTCGTTGTGATGACCTTCATACTGTTTCACACACTTCACTGTTCTCAGATCCCACAGTTTTATCTGCCAGGTAAAGAAATTGTTCCAAAGAGCACGTTAACAGAGTAGAGATCGCTCAGCTGTTGGTAAATAACTGGATCTTAGTAGTGAGGAGTAATGACCCAAATGGGGAACTACCACCCAGTTCCACACTACTCTACAAAGAACCGGCATTCATCTTCAGGACTGGGGTAGGCACTCATTATTGCCCAGATACTAGAAATGACAGTATAGCCTAAAGATAATAAAGCCATACCTTTCCAGCCATATCTGATGCCATAAGGTAGTGTTCTGCCTCAAGGAGGCGAATCGATGTAACTGCTGAGTCATGGAAGAGACGAATTGCTTTCCAGTTCTGGCCCTTTCGGTTGCGTTGACGTACATCAATGCTGAAAATTTCACCTGAACGGCAGCCGTTGTACAGTGTTGGGGTCTGGAAGAAGCCAAAAGAAAGAGGTGTAATGTGTGACATGTGAAAGGATGTGCAAGTTCTGCAGAAGTTACTTAAGGTTTTGAGCTCTCTGGTGCATTTGTAGAATCATTAACGCAGGCATTAAGAACCAGAATTTTTAGTACAGCAGTTTTCAGCTAACTCATTAGCTCCATTCAAACCTCACATATTTACCTCTGCTGTAAAAGTTCAGCAAGGTTAGCAAGAACTTAGTCTAACATAACAGCAGAATAGGAACTGGAATTCTCATGTTCCAATTTGACCCCTCTCCTTAAGTCTTTGTTTACAAGTCAATTAGAATTTTATAGCCATTTTCTTCTCCTTGATGAAGACAATAAACTGAGTGTTAATGAAATCAGGTCATTTGGCAAAAACAAACCAATCCTACAGCGCGTGATTGCCATGCACTTTCTACTTCCATTATTTCCTTTTTATCTCTGAATATTTAACAAAAATTACTCTGCTGCCACAGTCTGAAATCAGTTATTTCTTTCATTGCTATTACACTGTGTGCCAGCATAGGACCATATCACCTCTGTTAAGGAACAATAGCTGTAGTCATAACCTTACAACATGATGAGTACTATCACACCAGTACAGAAAGACCACTAATATCAGTGCTCTGAAAAAGAAAAAAAAAAAAAGGTGTATGATTCTTTGTACCTGGGTAGCAAATTGTTGTGCCAAGACGTCGCTGCTCGTTCCAAATGTCTGTCGATGCCCTGTCACTACGTTGGTCACAAGAACTCGTCTTGTCAGGCCTAAGGGAGATGTAATGTTTGTTTAGTTACAATTTGAGTAGCAGGTGGGAAATTCATGCAAGAAGTCTTTACCAGAGATAAAAGTGGTTGCTAGCTTTGCAGATCACCTGTGCTGAAGCAGTTGTCCGCCTGTGGATTCAGGCACCAAGCACAGGACCAGGCCGTAGATATCTTGAAGCTGCACAGCATTCCAGGTCGATCTCCTAGAAGAAATGAACAACACATGGAACATTCATAAAATGTAAGGACAAGATAATTCAGAAAGCTTCTCTGGCTGTTATCTGGAACGTTGTAATTAGAAGCAGAGACAATGTTAATATCCCTGCGCTACTCAAGATGCAGGAAACAAAAGTGTATTTTCATGATTGTAAGCTTAGGACTTACGCTTTATCTGTCTATATCCACATTTGAGAGGCTGTTAAAATTCTTCAGAGCAGGAAAAAAAATAGAGAAAAATAACACTTGCACAAAGCAAGCCATTTTTGAAGACTTCAAAAGCTATAGACTGGCTAAAGCCTAACTTCTAAGTTCTGTTATAAGTTCTATAGACAGTGAAGACAGCGAATAATTGAAAAATAACCAACCACAATTTCCATGCAGGAAAGGAAAACAAAACAAAACAAAACAAAACAAAAGGACAGACTTGTATTGTCATTTCTTTTATTGATTCTACAACTGATTCTCCTGGGATGTCTCTGTTTATAACGCAGGTTTGAGTAAGTAACAGTACTCTAGATTTGATTGTTGCTTGTGTAGCTCTTGCACAAGGTCTACCAACTCACACGCTTAAAGTGCTCAGTTTTCATTTACTTTATGGCATGTCTGCCATGATCTTACAGATATCAGACAGAACTGGAGACACATCTAAAACCATGTTTCAGATGGGTTAAGTTCTATTTTGCTCACACTCTCTATTCAGCAATTTTCCCTCAAAACAAGAATTCAGGAGATTGCAGTAAGGCAAGACCCTTAGAAATATCTAAAACAGCCAATAGAAAATACCAGACAGAAGGACTTGAGCATAACTAGGGGCACCTGACTGGTACAGGCTTTAAAATATTCTACAGAGCACACTGGCCTAGTAGCCATCTGTCTTTAGTGACTTTTCAAGTTCCTGCTAGCTCTATGCATCATTCCCCCCACCCCTCCCTTTTTCCTTTCCCCCAAGGCTCCATAAATAAAATACCATCAAATAATTAAAATGGGTCCATACTCTTCTAGCACAGACACAGATTTGATCTATATAAACTTAACTGATCATGTCTGAATGGGACACCAGGTTAGACAACTGTACAGTATGTTCTGAAGGTATTAGCACAGCTGCTGCCCCCAAGAACATATAATATTTTTGTTCTATAAACATAGGATTTTCTAAATGAGTCATGCTTACATGCAACTAAGAATGATATTTAGTACTGTACAAGGAGCCATGGGGTGAGACTTTCACCAGCTTTCCACCTACGATCAATCTACTGAGCACACTTGAGAAGCTACTATGACAAAGTATCCTGCAATGACACTGGATAGCCTATAAGGAAATTCGAGTATTTCTTGGGTGCAGCTTCTGTGTGTTAGTTAAAGGCCAAGCTACTCAAATGAATAATCTCAAATGTTTACTTTCAAGTGAGGTGTTCTACTGCCAAAGTCAAGTACTACATCAGCAGCAGTTAAAAATAAACTTGAGCTTTGAATGCTGCTTGTTAATTAATTATCAAGGTAAGTTATTTAACGTTTGTTTCTTATTTTGCTCCAAACTTTCTGCATTTTTACAATAATACACCAGTCCCATCAACCACTGAAGTGTGTTCATGATTTGTACTCTTTGCATATCCTCTTTTTTTATCCAAAAAAACCCAGTGATGCCCTACCTGGGTTAGTGCTGCTGAACAATGATGCTGGAAGCAGACTGGCACAGCCTGGAGTTTCTGCAATTCCCATGAGACACAGCGTGCTGGAGTCAGTTAAGGAAAACAAAGATTTCTCCCTAAAATGGAAAAGGCTGCGTAGTGTTTATAGCTGGGAAGGGTAAGATGCTCTGACACAGCTGCTGCTCTCAATACTTTCCCCTCAGTAACATCTTCCAAGAATGTTATTGTGCTTTACACTTCACAATTATGTCCTTACACTTCCTTTCTTTCATAGGAATGAGCTAGAAAGAACTCCAATTTTAGTTTTTGTACTTTCACTACCAGAAAGATAAGGCTGAGAGAGATACTAAGCATCTTTCTATAGATAGGAAAAACCTGCAGGACCTACACGGATGATTCTTCTCATATTTACAAGCTGATAACACTGCACTGATATAGAACTGTTTTGCATGGAGATGAGTTGGAGAAAGAGGTACACATATTAAGGAATCAAGAGTCAATTTAGATTTCCTTAAATACTTCATAAAAATTATAGCAGGCATAAACTGGTTTTGAAAGCTGCTTTTCAGATTTGGTGGTCTAAATCTGTGACATGACTGGGGGAAAGCACTGAATAAGCTAACTGTCCTCAACTCCTAACCATCTCTAGGCAAGATGATGAATTCCTGCCACCTTCTGGATCAGCTCTGAATTGTGTAGCTTTTCCCCTAAGCCATGACACAGGTGTAAGCTTTTTTTCATTTTCTCTTTTACTAGCCACTTTTAATGGCACTTTAATAGCATTTCTGTTGCCGTCCATCTCCCACTTTTAAATCCCCTTTTGTTCCTCTCTACTGTGACTCTGCACTGTCCATTGCTGCTTCCTCTACTATACCATCAGCCTTCCTTTCCTTTCCTTTTGAGAAAAATCTGCAGAACGTATTCTCAAAGTTGCAGAGCACAATGCCAACAAATTCCTGCCATTTTCATCTTTCCCCAGTCAATACAAGGATGGTTTACAATAGAAACCAACCAAACCCACTTCAGCGTGTTCCACTTCTTAGAAGTTAGTTGCCATAAATATCTCTTTTTGTTGTTGCCCAATTAATTTCTAATCATTAGACCATTTTTGGTTTGGCATCTGCACTATTAATGGACCGGCAAGTTTCCAGGGCAGGCAAAGTAGTCTTTTGCCTTTTACTTAATGGGAACAATACTACATACATCTGTAACAGCACCACGCATCACCTGTCTCACAACATCCAGCAAATCCCAGCCTTTTTAGAATTCCCCTGTTTTCTAGAAAGCAAGAGTTCTACAGTAGCTACATAAAAGGTCTTGCTGAAAGTCAACTGCTCTGTACAGAACAGTCAAAACAGAACTGAAATTTTGCTTTTTTAAAAGGATATAAAACATGAGAGTCTGGATGAGTCAATGATGCCCAGCACACAGAATTCACCTTCAGACACAAGAAGACATAACTATTTTTGTAGACCTCTTGCTCAATTCATGAAAGGGTATTACCATGCAAAGATGACATGAAACTATGCAGTGGGCACACTTCCATATCCCATGAAATAGCACAGCAGTGACATACAGGTATTTTGTTTTAGCGTTATACCCCTCTTAGATGCACAAGAGAGAGGGCAGTATTGAGACATCTGTCCAGATATAGACTGAGGCATCAAGCATGTCCTGTTATTTAAAGGATCACCCTTAAAAGATCTGAGCATGAAGAGATTACCAAAGCCTGTTCTAAATATTCTTCATGTTCAGAAATAAATACACTTTTCCAAACTTAATTTTAAGAAAGAAGCATACAAATTTGTGTCTTTCTTAACACGGTTTTGACATCCATGGCTACGCACAACTCTGAAGTAAGCACTATCCTTGGAAGGTGGTATTTCAGCGTAGCCTTCAGTTACAATAGTAGCAAAGCATCCTAGAGAACTACTGCTGGTACTCGGACTATCAGAGATGAGTTTACTACAATTTTGTGCTTATCCAAATACAACACTGCTAGATTCTTCCATTCACTCCTACTAAACCCTTTCCCATGCCTCATGCTTTTCACCTGTGCCTCTCAAGCAATAGTGTTTGTGAATGTGACAACTGAAAGAAGCAGGAACAGAACACAGTACTTTGCGGTTTGTGAAGTAGAGGTTGTCATACATCTCCACAGTGAGAGACTCCTTCCCCAAACCACTGAGGTTGATGATGCCATATTTACATCCTCCATGCTCTACGTCATTCACAGTGAATATTCGTTCACAAGCAACATCTGCCTGTAAAACAGAAGCATTGTTGCACTTAGTGGAAACTTACTGAAAATAATGGCTTGAGGTGCCTAAAAGGAAGAAATGTATTAATTCTGATGCCTGTAACACCATCAACTTTCTATTCATCTTTAAAGCAGCTCTTTTTATGAATGCATAGAAAAAAATATCAGTAAGAAAATGTTTAATCCTTAACCAACGATACATACTCTTTCCAATTATAGCAGACACTTGCTCTGGTTAATTATTAAGCACAGACTGGTATCAGTAGAGGACTCAATGAAAGAAAGAAATCTTATAAAAAGTGAATATGGAATTCTTCTACTCTGCACAACTAGGAAATTCTCCTTGTGTTGGATCAAATCACAACAAAATGATGGTGCTGTATTCAACTTTTCTTTTGTGACAATAGGTTTCCAGCTCCCTTTTGGCTTCAGACACCTATGCAGTGCTCTGTTTCACTCTCCTGCAGATCTTTCTACATGGAAAAATGGAAGCTATTTGCTCCAGTGATCTTTCCTGTATACACACTGCAACCAAGTCCAGTAGAAATTGCCTTTATAGCATAAGATGTGAAATCATTACGGTTGATTATACAGAATCTCTAGACCACAGGGTGGTTAATCCCCAAATTCCCCTGTCATTTTCCTAATTTTCCTATTCAAAAAGGCACCACGGTAATTATCCACTTGATTCCTGTTTATTCCCCATAGAATATGCTGGTCAGCTCCAAAAATCACTTACATATCCATCTTTTCATCATTTTCCTCTCCAGGAAAGGAACAGTTTCTTCCTACCTGTTAAAAACTACTTAGCTCATATTTTGGGAACTGACACAAAGGGGACAATGCATATTTGAAAGCAAAATTTGAGGTTTGGTTAAAATTTTCACTGAAGACAGGCTCTTTTTAACCTGAAGATTTATCAGTCCTCTTAACATACCACAATTATTTTAAAATTGTTGGTTCCAGCAACGGAGGAATCTGGACTGTGAATTTCTATCTTCCTCCTCTGCATGCAGTTCACTTTTAGTTCATGGACCAGCCTGTAAAAGCAGTTGGGGAGGGAGGAGAGAAAGAACTTGGGTAAGCCTAGGTTAAATGCCAATGAAAAAAATTCTGGATAAGAAAGCCAGAACTGCTTCTTAATCACAGAAAACAAAATGCCTGCAAAATAGCATGCTACAATTTTGCTTATATATCCCACAAAACTGCATAGCATCTTCCACATTCATGGTATTTCATCTCATCATTGAGACCCCACACAAACCTTCAGTAGCAGGAACATAGCAAGCCACTAACTTGCTTTGTACATTGTTGTTGAATCTGAACACAGAGACTCTAACCCAGGGGGAAATGACCCTGTCAGCCCAAGAACATTAAAGAAATGCTACACTGTATTCAAACAGAACAATGTAGCAAACAACCACACACTGAAAGAAATGGGAAGTTTTAAACCCCAATCACCCGAGACAGGGAAGCATCTTTCACATTTGAATTCTCACCACTCTAAAAAATCGATTATTAAAAAATACTGCTTTTTTGTCAGAATAAATAACGTTACTCTCTCCTTAGCGGAAGAGTGAGAATTGCAAACAAAACAAACAGAACTGACAGCAATGGTTGTACTGACAGCAGAACTCAATACAGCAAACAGAAAACAAATCATTGTACCTGCAATAACTTGTGGAGCTGAGCAAACCCAGCTGCCTTTTCTGTAACAGCACAGACGAGTTCAGTCCAGCCCTTGTTGTTTTCTGGAATAGGATGAAAATGTACTCAGTTATTTGCTTGTGTATGATTCAAACATGGCCATGGGTCTTGGATGTTTAGGATATTTGGGTAACTTTTTCCTCTAGCCTATGTGTAATAATGTTTCAGGTCTACAAAGCACATTCAAGCACCCTCTCCCTGGTCTGCTTAAGTACAGATAGCTCTTGTTTTTGCTTGACGCCATCAATAGTACCACCCTGCGGTGTGAAATCGCTTTCACTCTAACACACTAAATCTGATCACATAGCAAGACTATTACTGCATGACTGCTGTTAACTGCATGTCTTACAGCACTGTGAAACAACTTTTCCATTCATCCTTTTTTAAGATTTCATGTGAAATCTTTAAGATTTCATAAATACTAGGGAGAGCAAAGGATAGAGAGTAGTGTAGAATTATAAACTAACAAATCTTTTCCTCAGGGTTTGGGCATACAAATGTACAGAAAACCTGCAACAGAAGTCTGACTTTGTCAGTTCAAAGCAGGGATTTGAAACCAGGTCCCCCAATATCATGACTCAAGTATAACTGTTAGACAACTTGCTATTCTGAGAGTTTGTCCCTTTACAAGATTTTTTTTGTGTTTGCTCAGTGACCTGCTTTCCTTCTCGTGTGAAACAACCAAACAAGAGACTTCAAGAGCTATAAATTCTCAGCAAAAAGAAATTTCTGTTCCTTCAGACAGCTTATGGGATTGTATCATAGGAAATAGCTGAAGGACTTCAGCTCATCATCTGCCCCAAGACAGAGCACACTTAAATGCTAATTACAGTCTTTTTCAGAACATACCCTCCTTTGTTGTTCTTCCTCTTCTAAGAGTCTCAGTCTTTTACTCTCCATCGCCTTGTACTGAATGCTCTCCTTGGTGAGTGGGTTGTAGTTATTATGTCCAGACAGGAGGCGAAAATAGCGGTTTTTTTCTGGATCATAGTAAAATCCCGGCAGTTCTTAAGAAAGTGACAAAACAGAAACAAAAAAGCAAAATCAGACAGACAGCCAACTTTATTTATTTACTACACTTCGACATCCTACATCATAACAGGAATGTGTCACACAGCTCAAAGTTTGCCCCCTGGTGGTCTCATGGATGCTACACAGACTGGGAACAGATGGCATCCACTTAAAGCAAAAAGTTTGTAGTTTGCAACTGCAATGCTGTTACACAGATACAGAAGGGATGCTACCGCTGACCAGAGTGAATTTCACACAGATTTCACACTTCAGAGAAGCAGAAAGGAGAGGTTTTGCTGTGTAACAAAAATGACCTTTCTTTATGCATCAATCACAAGGGGCTGCTCCAGGTTATGTCTACTTTTAAGGCAGTCCCAAGCAAACAAGACAACTAAGTACCACCCAAGCCAAATACAAAGCAATTCCCTGCCCAGAACAAACCACTTCTTCACCACTACCAATGAAAGATCTTGATATAAGCTAGAGTACAATTAGACAACATACAGGGGCTCCCCCCGAAGAGGATCTGAGTATAGAATCATTTAGCTTTAGTGCTTCAGTGCTCAGGTAAATTCACACAGACAGGCAAAATAACAGTATGCCGTCTCAAGATAAAGAATTTTACTTCAGAAAAGGTGAATATTAATGTCTTCAAGAACTTTTATTTAAACCCTTATCTACTACTACAAATTGCATTTGAGGCTACTTGCAATTCAGCTCACTGTCATCATCTCTTATGTTTCAGCCTGGCAACAAACAACCAAGTTGCATTTGCTCAACAAAAGCATACAGTTAGGGACTGTTATCAGCAAGGTAGATTAAATCACACTGCTTTAGTACATGGAATCAGCTCACACATCAATACATGTTTTGGATTATACGTATTATTTCCTAACAGGCTCACAAACTCTTGATCAAGAAAAGAGTGATATACTCTGGCTTTGACTGTCGCTAAGAGGTTACAGTGCCAGCAGTGTTTCAGGACTCTCCTACTGTGGAGACACACATGTTCCCACAGGCTCAGCTTTTCCTAGCGATGTTTAATGAATCAGAAAACCAGAATGCAAATGGGACATTATCTTCAGGAGCACTGCTACTGTATCAAGTCTGGTTCTGCCAGATGACTCCCTAATAATGAATGAACAGGTCACTTAACCAGATCTTCCGTCTTACAGATGACAAATATACTGAAAGCATAGAAATGCATTTGTTTGTTTTTTTTTCCCCAAAGTGGTAGATAAATATGTCCTTTAAAAGGCTGGATAATTCAATCTACATTACACATATATTGTATGTGCTGTCTTATTTTATTCAATGTTTTTATTGAAGTATGTATTTTATAACATCTTCAATGCAGATACAAAAGAACAAAATTATTATTCTTCCCCAAATACTGATTTTAAGAGAGAGAAATGTTTCTTTTCGGTTTATACCAGCTTGGCTAAGCACACAAGTTTTCATGTAAAAGATGGAATTCTGGGCCCACAAGTACATCTTGTCCTGCTTTCCAGATTTTCCCTTACTACATATTTTTTGATCACCTTTTCAGATACTATTTTTCTCTGTAAACTTTCTTGCTTATGTTCATCCTCTTACCACCATACTATTATCAGGCCCACTACTATGTTTTTCATACAGTCAACACACAGATGCTGATTTCTGACCTGCAAATGGCATCTCTTACCTGGTACTGCAGAGTTCTGTGTTGAACTGGAAGAAGAAGGATTTCCACTGCAGCTGGGACCTGGATTCACTGGGCTTTGTGCTTCCTCCTCTTCCGGCCTAAAAAAATTAGTACTGCCTTCAAGACAGACTCACAGTTGTCCTACACTTCTCTTCCACAAAGTCTCTTTAGAACAGTTTGTTAGTCACATTAAGACAGCACTATTTTTCAGGTCTGTGATAAGCACATTCTGTATATCACCGTACACTAACCAATGGAAAAGGAACAGTAAAAGTATTCAGCTTAAAAACTTCTCATGAACACTAATGATAATAGGCTTAACTATTGCTAAAACATTAGAGAGAGTTACTGATCCTGTATGTCTCTAACTCTATTCAGAAATAGATGAATTCTGGACATGTTACCGTGACTCCTGCTTAAAAAAAGAAGCCCATCTTGATAATTCTTTACAGCTTAAAGTAAATGAAAAAAGCATGGGTAGAACAGCGATGACAGGTCAAAAACATTTTGCCATTGCCTTCATGACAGGAAGTCCACTGATGAGGCTCAGAAACACGTAAGCCAAACAAAACCTTAAGGAACACTTCAAGACAGAAAAATCTCTACTTTTGTAATAAATGCCACAGTAAAGAGGGTAGTTGCACCTTTCACCTTTTAGAAGCCGTTTAAACAGGCACATTAAGCACTGATGAGTAAAACTCTTCTGACTCACCTGTACAACGCCCACCTTTTAAGAAAGGTAACCCTAAAAGTGTCAGGCCAAAATGTTTTTCACGAGTCAGACATTATTGGAAACAAGATGAGTACAGAATTCAACTTCTCAAACCAGCTCTACTGCTGTTCAGCTACTCACGTGTGAATTTTTTAAAGAACTTAATCTCCAGGGGATAAAAAATACACCCGCCCCAAGCTCGTTAATAAAGTACACTTCTACATTTGCTGAATTAGGGGACATTTTCACTTTTAACCTTTTACCCAACCGGAGCTAAAGCAGCCACTCGTACGTGTGCATCTCTTTCTCTAAAGCGGTGAGCAAGCGATACATTTCCGGAAAGCTACGCGCTCCCACCGCCAGTACCCAACAAAAGTACCGTCCTCCAGGACAGCCCGCCCCGGTCCGGCCCGGCCCACACTCGCCTGTCGCAGCAGTGCCTGCCATTGGGTCTCTGGCGCCGAGGGGGGCGGTGGCAGCGCCTGCGGTAGCCCCACCCTCGCTTCTCTTTGCTTCCCCCGTGGCTTCTCCCCATTTCTGTCCGTAAGCCAAAGGCCGGTCCGTACTTCAGAGCTGTGCGCCTGGAAGGGCCCGGCCGCAGCCCCCTCAATCCTGCGAGAGGACAGAAACGCTGACACAGCCCGGGCGGCGCCGCATCTCCCATCGGGCAGGGCAGGGCAGGGCAGCGCCGCGGGCCCTGACGGGAACACGCTACGGCGTGCACGCTACGCACAGCTCCCGCGAGCACCGAGTCACCGCCCGCTGCGTCCCCACATGGCGCGCACGTCCACCGCCGCTGCGCTGAGCACGACCGCGGAGGCGGCTCCGAGCTCTCCCGCACAACGCGCTCGGGAGAGCGGGACAGAACGCGGGGGCTGCCGGCGGCCTGCTGCCTCCCGCCCAGGCCCTGACGCCACTCCGCCGGGCCTCAGCCGGAGGGGCCTCCTGGCAGCCGGCGGGCGGAGGCCCTCACCCGCGGCTCCGCGAGGGTCGGGTCGCACGAGCCGTGCCCCGAAGCGGGGCCGCGGCCAACCGCCCCCCGCCGCCCCTCACCGACATCGCTCCTCACCGCTTCCACCCGAGCGCCACAGCTCGACTCGACACGCGCGTCTGATTGGCCCTCGCCTATTACCTGCCGCTTGATGGACGGCTCCCTCAGCGAATAGCCAGGCCGTCGCCTGACACCCGCCTCTCGCGCGGAGGGGCGGGGACACAGAGGCAGTTGGGCGGGAAAGGCGTATAAAAGCCGCTCGGCGGGCTGAGGGGGCGCTCAGCTGGCGGAGCTGCTGGGAGTGTTTGCGGGGTGGTTTTGTGTCCCGTAGTGTATCTGTGGGGACCTCCTAACGCTGAAATATTGTTTGGGGCCTTTTTCTGATCGTCAGATCTGATCTGTGTTATTAAGACCTCTTTTTTTTAATTAAACCATTGCCTAAAAGGTTTTTCTGATCTGTTACCTGAATGCTTATTCCTGCAATTTGATTCACTGCTGCTTTTTCCTCTGCCTTTTGTGGATATAGACAACAATTTATTCCCTTTATCTCTACAACTATATATTGTGCTTGGAAATCGATGATGGTGTCCCACTAAAGTCTCTAGATTAAACAGTAGCTAAAGATTCCTTTGGGTATTACAGATGGCAACTTCTAGGTTCAATCATTCTTGCTTACTCTTGTATCCTTGTGGTGGGGAGCACATGCTTCAGTAAGTGGAATATGCACAGGGCCCCATGAACTGGTTGTAAAGCAAAATCAAAAGCAGGAGACTAACAGCACAACTTAGCCTTAGTTTAATTCCAGTGAAATAAGAGCAGTTATATTAAGATCCTATGTAACCTTGCATGCTTTGTACCTTAGGAGCTGCAGTGCCTTGCAGTGACACCATGCAGAGCTTTAGATGTTTTTGCTTATAGAAGTTGCTGCTTGACTTTATTTTGGTTTTAAGAATATTCTGTTGTCCCACAGGGATGCTCTGCTGTTGGTGCTGAAAATCATTTTGGGGATCTCCTGCATCAGGTCGTGAAGGAAGGAACAAGCTGCTGTACCATTCAAGGATTTTAACATGATGAATTACTGCAGTTTTTATAAGTACTAATCGCTTGCTGCATTTAGTTTTAAATTGCTCCCAGAGCAGTTTTGATGGCCTTTGAAGTGCAGATCTGCCAGGGTCTGCTTGGTGGCGTACAAATAAGGAAGAAGGTCTAATCAGGCCCACCAGAGAGCAGCAGTGCACTTAGACAAAGCTGCTCTCTCTCAGCTCTGAGGGGTATTTCGTTAAGACCTCTATTGTAGCAAGTATTGAATTTCTATAAAAATCAATGTAAGAAGCAGAAGTACACCATGAAATCCCTTTGCAATGCTGCTTAGGGTGTATTTATTTGTATTTATAACTCTTAAGGTCCAGGGGTACTGGTGTTCCTTTATGCAAAACTTAAAGCCCTACTTTTGAATTACATAGTTGCTTGGGAATATTTAACTGAAAGACATTTAAGTCCAATTATACTTTTAATTACTTTAGTGGAGGGATTTCATGACTTTTGGCTTAACAAGGTGATCTATTGTAGATTATGCAAGCATAAGTAGTTACCAACAAATTATGTTGGCAGAAATTGAGCTGTGGTATTATAGTTCCCATGATATAGGCCAGCATGCTCCAGGAGATGGTCTCTGGTAAAAGCCCATCTCTGAGATGTCATCTTCACTTGTCATCTTTCTCCTGTGGAAGGAACAAGTGAGTGGGCTGTGTTTGCTACCTCAGCAGCTGCAAATCACTTGTGTGTCTGCACAGCCCAGTGCAGAGCTGTGTTGCTGCTGCTGCCACTTGGAGCTGCTCAGAGGAGGTGGGAGGGAAAAAAAAAACTAACAACCCAATTCTTTTTGATCTGTAAGGGGATGGTTTCAGGGAGACTTTGTCATGTGCAAGGATTTACTGCTGTAGCTTCTAGAGGTATTAGAGCTCAAGAATGCAAGGTAAATGATATGGTATGTTGTACTTATGTACGAAAGCTGTTTTTAGAGGATGAGGATAGTCTATGATATTATGGAAAAAGATTTCCTGAAAGCCCCTTGTATGGTAACTGTTGAGTCACGGCCTGAACCACTGATTGAGCACCTGGGGAAAGGACCCTGGGAACACAGGTGAAGGCCTGGAAGGGGTGGAGCCTGGCTGCTCCTCTCTTAGACCCCATTTAAGGGCTGACTGCCACTGGGGAAGGATCACTTTCTGGAGATCCATCACTTGTGGAGATTCTGTTGCAGGCCCAGATCTTCTGAGATAGGTGAGCACTTTTTCTTTTGTAACATCCTCCTGTTGTGCTGGTCCCTTTGCCATTACACCACTAATTCCAACGAATTGCTTTTGTTTCACTTAGTCAAAGTCAAGTGATCGGATTGATATTTCTACATAATTAATTTTTAGGGTGAAAATAAATCTAAGTTTAGGAATTCAAAAGATAAGGGTCTCTGCCGTGATAGTTGCTCATTTTGTTATGCATGTGTAGATTTGTTTGAAATCTCCCTGGGAAGCTAAGCTGTAATTAAGACTCTGGTGTTAAATATCACATGGGTTACTGTGTATATCTTCAAGTTGCTCCTGTTGGCTCTAAAATCATGTTAAAAAAGCTCTTTCTCTCTGGACAAAAGAAGGCTTTACTTAGCTGTTTTGGTTCGGACTTACTGTTCCTGTGATGTAACACAGGCTTATGCGCATCAGTCATCTTTTGTCAGTCTCTGTTGCAGAAATAGCTGTGCTTTAGTGCTGTTTTTCTTTCAGAATAGTATGCTGTCTCTCAGATGGCAGAGTGTTAGATATCTGTGAAGCCCTTTTGAACACTTTTGATGTTTTAGCTAAATGTCTTAAATATAGCTTATCTGCATTTTGATCGGTTACCTAACATCTTAAAATGTGCCTTGCTGTTTTTGGATGTCTGTCATTGTTCTTTGTGGGTTCAATTCAAGAATTATTTAATGATGTGGCAATATTCACCTCTTCTGCAGGAGGCGGTGATATGTGTAAATTATATGTGTATATACACATGAACATACCTCAATCTACAAAATCAGGAATTCCATACTACCCTTTTTGTATGCGTAGAAAGAATGCTATTTTGAAGACCTGGGAACTGCCAGTGGTTTTCAGGACAGAAGTGCCTGCTCTGCCTTGTTTCCTCTGGTGATGTAGATCTCTTATTTGTGACTTCAAAACAATAACTGGCCTCTTTGTGAAGAATTTGTGGTTGTTTTTTTTTTTCCTTTGGGAAATGTGGTTTTGGTGCAAGATCACATTTGCAGATGGTAAAATAATTTGTCAAGCAGGTAAAGATGGTAACAAAGTTTTATACTGCTGGGACACCAAACTGGCACTGGACCTTTTATTCCTTGCAGAGATGATGTAGAGTATCATGTTCTGACAGTCTGGTCTTTGAAGAAACTTGTCTTTAGTACTGCTGTCCTGTATCTTTGTAGGGGATACATTAGGAGTCGGTGTTGGAAGGTTATGTTCACGGTATAAATAATACCATTGTTAGAGTAGTAGCGTCTAACAGCTTTTTCACTTTTTCCAGGCTCATTGGTTCAGTTTTCAGGTGTCTAATACACAAAGTGCTTGCAATTACAAGTCTGGTTTTTAGCTTTGTATTTAAAAAATGCCAGTGACAAGAACTAGTCAGAATCTACAAGGAAGTATCTTCTTTTTGGGGGGTCAAAATCTTGTGTGCTGCTTCATTTTCTCCCTTGTCTGCTTTGGACATGAGATTGTAATATTGCACAAAGAGATGCGAACTGTTTTGCTTTACGCATCGATAGTGGATGTCAGGTCTCTGACAGCTGATTTCCCACTGAAGGAAAAATTGGTGACATAAACCACAGGAATCATCTCTTTAGTGTAATTTTTAAAAATATTAAATACACAGGCTTTGGACAGATGTGGAGACCCTGATAATGCAGGGAAAAACCCTTCTCCAAAAATGTTGATGTAGAAACCTGCTTCACTTGCAGAAAGCAATACTTAATCTTTGAAGTTGATAGCAACTTAACTAAAAACATAGTATCACAAAGGTGCTTCATTTCTCAAAGTCTGTATCCTGCTCGCATTCAAAGAAAGGTAATTTGTAAGACTTGTGTGCAGGAAGCATTATAATCATGTGAGTGTGGTTCTTAGAAATGCGCAGTAAATGGACAGTACTGTCTTGGAGCATGAGCTAGCTCAATTACCTTAAATACATCCCACACTGTAGATGTACCATCTTATAAAAGTACTGTTTGAATGGTGCAAGATCTACTTGCTTTGTCTCTCACTCCACCTCACTTCTCTTGTTTTTGAAGACATGTAGTGGAATTTCTTGCTTCAAGTTGCCTTTTTTTTAAAGAAAAGCTAATGGGTAATGAGAGATTTATGAGGTAAGAATTCCTGCAGGCAATCCTCAGGGGAAACAGGGCAGGAGGACAAAGCTCAGTGCAGTGTATGCAGATCAGTGTGGGAGGTTTCCTGTTTCTCACATGTAAAGTAGCAAGAGTAAGTTTCTTTTGAGGTCTTTCAGGAGTACATCCTGAAGGAAGAAAGGTGGGAGGAGGGAAGGTTACCACGGGTAAGCAATTTCCATATCTATACATTTTGTAGAGGGTATCTGTGGGTTCTTTGATTTGTTTGGTGGCAGGGAGAGGGGTTTAGAAGGAACTAAAAGATCAATCTGCAGGTCCTAGTCTCATAATTGTAGTACAAAACTTCTACTCATGTCTTGCTTACTATTTATATACTTTTTTAATATTCTGGATGCTTCTAGAGCTATCACTGTGGTCTCAGTCTGAGATTTCATTCTTAGATCGCTGTGCCTCATATACACTGGTGTCTGACTTTGGTGTTGCCTTCAGTTTGTTCCATGTCTCATAAAGTTCCATACATACTCTGCTCTGTGGAACCTTTCCTGATCTGCAGATTGCTTTGCTTCTGAGCACTGCTTAGGAGCTGGGAACAAAGAACTATAGTCAGTGCTAATTACTGATGTGGGCATCAGCATGTAGATCTCAATGAATATGCCTACTGCAGGAGACTGCCCCTGGGAATGGCAGTGTGGGATCTGTCCCATATCTACAAACTAAAAAAAAACCACATCTCTCTGTGCCTTTGTCACCTCTACTGTGCCTGGGGAAAAACCTGTAATAAAAAGGTATTGTAGACCAAAACATATAACAAATTATTTCTAGGGATTTGATAAATCACTGAAGTAAAATGCATATTGGGGTAATCTCTTATTCTTAGCTGTATTTTGTAAGAAGTCCTTCAAAAATCTAAAGGCAATTGAAACTGCACGTCTGCTTTGTGGAACTGAAGTGGTAATGTTTCGCCTACAAGATGTAATTTATCAGTTTGAAGTCCAAAGAAGCCATGAGAAAGACCAAACCAAAACAAGCCAACAAAGCAATCAAAGAGCTCTAGCTCTTAGCTTAATTGGATAGAAATTGAAAGAGGAGGTAGGATATAGAAGATGTTTTATAGGCTTGGTTGAGCTATCATTTTCCTGAGCAAGGCATTTTCTAATTGGGAGCTGGAAAGCTCTGTGGGACACAAGGAAGGAATAGCCAAAGTAACTGGCTGTAGAGCAGTACACGTTGCCTTCTATAACCTTGTGGGAAATAAGAAGGATGACAGAGCACTCTGTATAAAATGATGGAAAGCTTCCATGAAGAGGCTACCAGACCATGGGGTTTAAGCTACATTAATTATCCAACAAGATGTAATTGTTTGTGTTTTGTTTTCTATTCCCCCTTCCTGGACAGTAACTGAGTGTAGGTTGACTCAGCATTTACCTGCTTTCTTAAAAACACATGCCCGCTTTCCTAAAGCTAACAGGCAGTGCTATTATATCACCTGGTAAAGCGTACTCACCTTGAATACTGAACATATTCTATCACTTCAGTTCAGAATGCCAGGCCTCAAAGAAAAGAAAAATACAATGTGTGTATGTAAGGTCAAGGTCTAGGACAACTTCTGAGGAAAAAACGTAACTTAAAAGGGAGGAAGTATTGTATGATGGTAAGTCAGCTAAGTAAAACTGCTTCAGTTCATTCTGGATAAAATTTAAATAGCAAATGAGTGTCCTTGTGCAGTGCAGATCTGTGTATAGGCTGTGTCCAACAAAGAAGTGCTGCTGACCTGTAGAGGTTGTCTTCTAAAAATTGCTGAAAACCTCCAAAGCAAAAAAGGGCAAAGATGGCTCCTGCTGAGTTGGGTCGTGTGGGAATAAGAACGTTCAGTTCCCAACAAGCTTCCGCGTGAGTAGGCTGGAACCTCTCAGGGAGACCTTCTTGAAAACTTCAGTGTCCTTTCATTTGGTAGGACCTTGCTTTTAGGGCAGAGCATGGGAAAAAATCCATTGCTTCTAAATTCCCAATTTCACTGCTGATGAAATAACGTGGAATGCACTAGAAATGTGAATGTCTGATATTAAATGGGTGCAGCCTTTCTGAATTAGTGCAAAATGGTTTGATGCAATGAGAGAGTTTCACGGGGAAGAGGTTATTAAGTGGCCCTGATTTCTTTCTCACTGTTGCTGGTAGTTACAAGCAGTGCTACAGGAACTGGAAATGATGTTATTAAAAGTCTTGTATGCAGCACAGCCACAAAGGATGTGGCTGTGCCTAATGAGGGCAAGAGCTTGGGACTTGCAGTTAAAAATAATTTATTCAGGCTTAGTTATTGCTGTGGAATCTGGGGTCTGCGCTGCTGCTGGCCCGTGTTGAGCTGCAATATACAAAGTGTAGAACAGAAGAAACACTGATCTCCAAATGCTTGGTGAATGTGTGCCACAGATAGGTCCAATTAGTTGTGGTATAGTAGATTTAATCTGAGGATATAAGCAATGCCATAAAGAGATTGTCTTATCTAAGCTGTTCTAGCTTTAACATATTAGATGTATCTTACCCATTAGGGTGAATGAACTCATAAATGTTCCAGTTTAAAGTTGCCTTCTTAGTACTTTGTAAAACATTATTGGTTTACAAAACCATGTTTCCTCCTTCATTTCCTATATTCAGATTTGTGACCAGCATTTATGCTGGGCTTGTGTGAAAACTTTGTCATGATGGCACCAGTGGAGGGGCTGCAAGTCAGCACCAATTGCTCTGGCTCCAGAAGCAGCAGCAGTAGTGCTGTACTGGCATGGAGCAGTGCCTGAGGCAATAAATCCTGTTTGATGGCCCAGCAGTTCCTTTCTTGTACGGAGTTGGGTGTAGTTTTGTTCACCTGTAAAGCCTACAGTAAGCACGGTGCTTGGTTAGTACAGTTTGCTGTGGTAATTTGGTCCAACTCGCTCAAAAGAGCTGCAGACAGCTCCAGATTAACTGTGTCATGGTGTAGTTAGCAGGTAGGCAAGGCTGGCCATGGAGTATAAAGGCACACCCTGACGGATCTGATGCAAAGCCTATTTAAGTCTGTCGAGTTATTTTTATGGAATTTAGATTAGGTGCTAAACCCTGGAAAGGCATTTAAAAGATCCTTACAGAATAACTTTGGAATTTCCTGAGAGAGATGCAAAGTGCACCTCTTTTGGGTCATCTTGCTGAGTCAATATGAAGCCATTGACTTTGAATATCAAAACAACTTATATCCAAAAACCATAACATACTTATAAGTATTATGGGTCAGATGTGTAATGTGACTACCTGAGTTAATCTGAAGAACGACTCAAGTGCAGTCTTGTTATTTTGGGGTGTAGTAACTTGGCTGTGCCCTTTAATGTTCCTGATTTTAATGGATAAATTATGAGACTGCTTATTTGGCTTTTCCATTGCATTTTGTTTCAGCCTGCCACCATGCTTTCTTTCCTGTAGGAGGCTCTTCGTGTGCACTCTGTATGTGGACAACAGTCTGGATTAGTTACTGCCCCTATATATTTTTTTCAGGCTATTTCATTCTACCCTGTCACTCATCTGTGGTGTGATGGGTTGGGTGGGTTGAGTGGATGAAGGGGAACCTGCTCTGTATGTGTGTGACAGCATTACTGTCCTGCCCAGATTCCTAAATGTTTGAGAGTAATGCCAGGTGCGTTCACAAAATGCCACTGACAAATCTTTTCAAGACTGCATCCTTTTTGCATAGTGATCCTTCAGGCTCAGCTTCAGCAAAAGTTGGGCTAAATGGAAGGCTTTGAGATGCTGAGGCTGCTGAATGCTTTCTTCTGGAGACAATGGCTTGGGCTTAGTGTTGTGTTTATCCTTTGTCCTCAGGGGAAAATGTTTCTGTAGTCTGATTTATTTATTTTCCAGCTCTAAGGAAACACCTATCCATAACAAGCTTGAAACTTACTTTCAGTTTGACAGATGGAAGCAATACCATAATGCATGTGCTTTTGGAATAGGAAGTATCTGATACTGAAATCCAAAGTTTGCAATTGTCAAGGATTTCTACTGGCTGCTATCATTTATATATATATATATAGAGAGAGAGAGAGAGAGAGAGCTCTATATGTATATATAGCTCTCTCTATATATATATATATCTTCTTTTGGAGCATAACAAACTGCATAGTGACCCATTCTCATCATTATGAAACAAACGTTTAAATACTTTAAGTGGCATCTTTGTGATGTAAGACGTTAACTAAATAAATGTCTCATGCGCTTCTTTGGCTCTGTAGGCTGCGGTTAACAAGTCTCGTGTTATTTGACAGACACACACAGTAAATGTGAGCCCAGGTACTTCCTTAAAGAATCATTGTGTGGCAAAGAAATACTGAACTTCTGGAGTGTTTTCTAATCTTTCACCTGATTATTTTCCTGACTAAAAATTTTGGCATGAAGGCACTACTCTGTGTAGGTGTTCCTCTGATCCTTCTGTTTTGTTCTTCACCAGAAGCATCATCATCATCCCTGTGAATTCCAAGCTGGCTGCTGCATGAATAATTAGAATCCTGCAAACAGAACTATGGTTTCAAGTGAGCGGAGCAAAAGCAGATAAAACGCTTCAAAAATTGGCTTCCAGGAAGCATCTCTATGCTAATAAAGCAAATGGAGAAGACAGACAAATAATGCTGTGTATATAGCACTATTTTTAAGTTGTTTTTTGGGTGTAATTTGATGGTGTCCCAAGGCTTCCAGCCTGACTTCAAAGGTTAAATGAGTCTTGGTAGGTCTGTGTTCATGCCTGCATGTGCATGCCCAAGTGCTGCAGAGGGACTGTGTGTGTGTTTGCGTGTTTGTGTGTGTTTGCAAGTGTACAAAGGATGGTCAAAATAAAAGTCCTGGGATGTAACCTCTCTGTCCTTGCACAGAGCTGTGTACCTGGTGTTCTGGGAGAAGCAGGATGGCACATGGCAGTCCATCACAGCTGGGTGTAGGTGTGCATGTATGTGTATGATATTTAGAAATAGTGGTAGAGTTGCAAGTTTAAGCCCTCAAAAAATAGAAGAAGCGAGACAAAAGATTTTCTTCAGGGTTTTAGTTCAGCTCCTTATGGGGATTGCATTATAATGTAACTTTCAGTTGCAGAGCCGAGTGCTTTCTCCCCTTCTCTCTGCCCTGGTTCCGTGGCACGGTAGGAGAGGGAAGCGTGGGACAGTGCTGGGCCTCTCCCCCTACTGCCTGGTGAAATGATTTCTGGATGAGCAACTGTGACTGCAACATCAGCTGCACTCCTGAGGAATCTGGTTGCTACAACAGGTTTCTGCTGGTGCTTTTCAGTAACTTAGTACGCAGTCAGGGGTGATTTTTCTCCATGGGAGCATTGCAAAGACACATCTGTATTACCACATGCACAGAGTTCTGGATTTCAAAACCACGAAGGCATACAGCCACTCAAACTTGATGTTAAGTTTTCTTTTATAACATCTTGATTGCCCTTGCTGCTGGAAATGCTTATGAGTGCCTGTTTCCAAAACCTTCAAAAGCACTTTATGTCCCCTTTGGAAACAAAACAAATCAAGTCCAAAGCAAACCCCAGTGCCACAAACTTCTCTAAGGAAGAAACCTTCTGATTCAGGAATTGAGTAGTAGGAAGCTTATGCGGCTTTAGAGATGTGGAAGTGCTGACGGTGCTGTTTAGGATCGGTGTGCCTGTGTCACGTATCGTAAGGAAGGTAACGTTCAGCCGTGGGGGAATGTTTCTTGCGAGTGTGTGTGCATTATTGCATGAAGAAACTTGCTTATAAGCAGACAAACGCAAAGTAATCTCTTTGCCTGTGTATTCGGAAGCACGGTGTACCCGCAGCGCTCGCAAGGGCGCTTTGTTGAGTGAGGGCTGCCTCTGAAACGTCCCTCGCTGGGCGTCTCGCAGGGAGGACGCGCTGCCTCTGCTGGTGCCACGAGCCGCCACCGGGGGGCGCCACAGTGCTGGGCGCTGTCCGCTGCACGCCCAGGTGAGCGCGGCCGCGGGGCGGTCCGGGGTTCCCCCGGCGATTTCGTTCTCCTCCGGCTTTCGTGCTGCGCTCCCGCTTGGGGTGCAGCTGGGAGGTGGCAGGCGAGTCGAGCGACTGTTAGGTGATAGTAACAGAAGTACGTGCACGTTGTTGTTAGCTTTTCTGGTTTCTTTCAGTATTATTATTATTATTTTCATTCACACTATGCTTTCATAATTATATAGGCCAGACCTTGTGCTTTTGAGCATAAACGCCAATTTTGGGCTCACTCCATCTAGATCTATTCTTTGGCTTTGGACAGTGCTGGTTTCTCTCTGGGCTGACTCTGCACAGATTTCAAGCATGACGTGTATACATTTCAAAAACTTCCATATAAGTGCGGATGAGATTCTGCTTTACTTCTCACCACTGCACATGCAGAACAAATCTGCCTGAGCAGCAGTATGAGCTGCTTTGATTGTGACAGCATTGGCCAATGCTTCTTCCTCTTGAAGCCAAACTTGGCAGAACCAAGCCTTAAGGTTAGAATTACGTCTTTCAAATGGGAACAAAATCTGACTGGCAGAGTTCTAGTTTGTTTGTTTTTAAAGTCTGTAACCTAGACATTCAGCGTTAAGGAGGCTAAAACTAGGTCCCTCAACCCAATGGCTCTCCAAGTTACCTGATATGAAGCACCAGGTATAGTGACCTGAGTGGGGTTTACGCTGTGTTCATCTTGGCTTATGCAGCTGTATCGCAGCATGTACAAATACTTCACGTTACTTTCTAGAGGTGTCCTATAGTTATGTGCTCTTTGTTCCAGTGACTCTGCACTGACTATACGCTCTTACTCTGATTCTAGATCCTTTCTGCCAAATAGATTTTATCAGCCATTGCTTCCTAAATCTCTGTTCCTGTTTCATCCCAACACTATCAACCTTGAATCATATGATTGTTCTGAGTTGGAAAGGACTTTCAAATGTCATCTAGTCCAACTCCCCTGCAGTGAACAGGGATGTCTACAGCTTTATCAGGTTGCTGTTCATTGTGTTGCTTCTCTTCCTAGGTATTTTTTTTCCTGTGTGGTATTTAATAGTATAGCTCCCCTTTAGCAAATGCAACATCTCAGTGGCTGTGCAGACAAATGTGGCGGTTCCTTGCTGAAACAGTTCTCTTGTTATGACTTTTCTGAAAACCACCTAGATATTCCATAACCCTTTAAGCTGAGGAGTTAGTGTACCTGTGTAAAGATACAGCCTGCAAACAAAACTTTTGCAGTGGGTTAGAGAGCCTATATATTTGGGAATGGGCTGGGCTGGAATTTAAATACACAATAATTGCAAAATTAATGCTTTTTTTTCCCAGCATTCTTGGTGTTATGCTTACAAGTGGGGCAGGCTTGAATGTCCTCAGCTCTCCAGTTTGGGATACAGCCCAGTTTTGGAATATAACATGCTTATGTTTGTATCTGGACTACAAGTGGGATTCTCATGTTCAATAATCAGAAGGAGGGAGTGTGAGTGAGGGAAACAGCTGCATGTCTCTGGCACTGCACTTTGCACGCTGACCCTTGTTGTGTAACCTCAGTGCTCCAGAAGTTTGAATCCATTTCAGGAGGTGGGCATTTATTTAGCTGGGAAAAGCGTTAGCCAGTGAATTATTCCAAGTGTATAAATAGAGTAAGGGAATCCATCGCTTTTCTGATACGAGAGTGATCTTAAGCAATAAGCACCTCTCACCCACAGTGAATGCATGTGTATTTCAGACCATTCTGTGTTGTCTTTCTCCTTCTCCCTAAAGGGATTTCGCCAATGGCTCTGTCTAGAAGGATGGTGAGAGTGGATGGCTATGATTGCTAAGAAAAATTATTGCTATGTAGGGAGAGAAAATGCTTTAATAAAAAGAGCTTGGAGAAGATCTAGCCAGTGTCTAGGAGAGAGTAAGAAGCTATTGCAGGGCCAAAGGGGAGTGGCAAAGAATGGAGGATAGTTGTACTTTCTGGTACCATTTCTGAAGGATTGTACAGTGGGTGAGAATCAGTCCTGAGGCTCTATTTTTTGGCTGTTGGCTTCATTTAGTTCCTGGAAGCTGAATTCCCACTGCTTGTGTTTGGTAGCAAGATGCTGTGCCTGCAGGAGCCAGACAGGGAGAATCTTCCCTAAGAAAATAATTTAGTAAAGTATTCTACTTTGTGAAAGCTGGAGCATTGCAGCAGCAGCTGTAATATTGTTCCTTGTAAATGTTTTTACTCTAAGACAATTGTTCTAATGCCTTTAGATCGTATTTCATGAGGGCTTTAGCTGTAGACACCAGATGGGAGGGAGCATTTTGCTGTGTGTGAGATGGACAAACCCTTCGGGTTTTTCAAGTAAGTGTGGAATTCAGCACATGGAAGGCACTGACCTTAGAAGGTGACCAGTCTAATTCCTAATTCTACAAAGTTCTGTTCTGTCTGAAAACTGTAGTGCTCAATTACTCTCAAAAATGATAAGATACCAAACAGTCTAAATGTTACAAGGTATCTTTGAGGTACCTTCAGGTATGTCTGAGAGATTTTTTCCTTTCCTTTTTTCCTTTTTTCCTTTTTTCCTTTTTTCCCTTTTTCCCTTTTTCCCTTTTTCCCTTTTTTCCTTTTTTTCCTTTTTTTCCTTTTTTTCCTTTTTTTCCTTTTTTTCCTTTTTTTCCTTTTTTTCCTTTTTTTCCTTTTTTCCTTTTTTCCTTTTTTCCTTTTTTCCTTTTTTCCTTTTTTCCTTTTTTCCTTTTTTCCTTTTTTCCTTTTTTCCTTTTTTCCTTTTTTCCTTTTTTCCTTTTTATGTTGAAGGTAATGGTGATTTTTTCAGAATTAGATGCTGGGATGCTCCCGGCTGATTGACCTTTAAAACAAAAAAAGACTGTGGAAGAAATAGCAAGGAATGGCACTTGGATTTTCTGCACGTGGCACAGCTGGCTTTGTGAGCTTCATGTGATGGTGTGTTTAGGCTACTGTTTGACTCTCAGCACTTGGTTAGCAATCCTTTCTATCCCACCTGCCTGAGATCTGGAGATGGATTAAATAATATTGTATATGTGAGTAATACTTGTAGCAAAGTATTGGCACACCAGGTAACAGGCTTTAGACTCTATAACCTACTCGAGCGCACTGCTAACTGCTATTAACTATTATTTTTTTAGAGTAACACTTGTCTAAGCTTACATTTGTAGGTATTGATATAAATCAGAAACAATGACACTGATGAAATTAGTAGTTCTATATATGCAGTATACATGAGGATGAGAGTCTGGCTTGTGTGTGTATATACATACAGGCACACAAACAGACAGGCTTTCTTGGAGTTGCACAAGGACTCTACAGGATAGTCCTAGAAATTGTCTAACAAGCAGCGCCAGTAGTAGCAAAAATGTGGGCCTTGCATCAAGACCATCCTATCAGCCACTTTCTTTGCTTAGAATTCCTTAGTAATCTGATGTTGTTCTTAGCTGCTTTCTGTTGAGGCAGCACTGTAACAGAATCAATAAAGACCTGATGCCTCTAGCAAAAGATTGAGCTTTTGTAGAGAAACTGACATACTGGCTTAGATGTGCTACAGAAATGGATGGGGACAGGAGCTGCAAGGCAGAGCTTTCTGTTGCAGGAGGGCCTCTCTATTAGCAGGTGTCCTTGACATCAAAGCTCTTCCACCCCTGTTTAATACACCCCAAACAACAACAGAACATTGCACTCCCAACGAATAGCTCCCACCCTTATCTGTTTCTATGTAAAAGATTTTAGCAAAACAGCTATCTCTGTGTAGGAGTATCAGTAAAATTCTGAAGGATGTACTTCTGGTCTGAGAGCCTGTTTGGATTAGGGAAATATGTACCAATTTAGCTTCACAGGTACAAGCTGTTGAGGAGACTTAGGCAGGAAAATCAGGACTGGCTTCTCTATGGCTTTGTGACTTTAAGTGCAGTTACTTTAATAAATTCCTAGGATCTATGTTGTGTTATCCCAGTACCTCATGTCCACCAAGATTTCCATGAACCTGCCAGCTTTAAAGACAGGCTTGACCTAAACTGGTATTTAAGCAGGTCAGGCAGTGCCTTTCTGTTGTTTCCCTCATCTACCAAAATAAAGTTAGATGGGAAACATCAAAACAACTTTGGGACACTTTTAAAGCTCCTTCTATTTAGCAGGTTTTAAAAGAGAACTAAACCACAAGCATCTAATTTCCCCCCTACTTATTTTCCTTTGGTGTTTGGCCAATCAATGCAATAAAATGAGCTTAATGCCTTCTTACCCCCTCACTAGTTTTAAACTGCTGTTGACACCTATTATTTTCCTTTCCACCTTCACCTACACATCAGGTTTTATTTCTCTTATCCTGAACTTTTACACGTGGAAAGATATTTTGAGTTATATGGCGGCAAGGTTTCAGTCTTCCTTTTGTACCCAAATTATTTTGGAAGTAAGGGAACAAAAAAAAAGAAGGGAAGGAAAGAAAAAGTAAAGTTACAACACAGTAATTATTTTGTATTTCCATGGAAGAGAGGCTGACAGCACTGATGGTTTTTTCAAATACTGACAATAAATACCTGATAAATATTAATTAAAAATGTTGTAAGGTGAGAAAATTTCAGATTAAGTTTAATTTTCAGTGTAGTGTAACTTCTTTATGTGCTGCAACAGTAACCTGTTTTATCCTTCTTCCAATAGCATCTGTTCCCTTAGCTCTGTAAGATCTGAAATACATTTAAAAAACAAGAAAATAAATCCAAATACTGAAAGAAAATGGGTTGTTGTTCCCAAGCTGTGTCTGCACAGCTCAATTCTGCCTACAGTTTGAATAAATATAAGAAACCTCCACGGTGGAGTCACCGGATAAGTCATAGTCAGATATTCATTCCTTTATGTGAGCTGGTCCCATCAATAATGAGGTAAAGGTGCAGCTCTTCCAATCAAGTGCTAAATACCAAGTTAACGCCCTTTGAGCCAATCTGGCAATTAGTTTTTCCTTTGAGTTGTTAACTTTTCTTTTTCAGGTAGAGTTCCATTGTGGTTCATTATGCTCGATCCAAACGTTAAACCTGTCCGTGAACCATACTAACTATAGTGTGTCCTCGGTGCTTATGAGAAAGGAGACAGAGCACAGAATTAAAACTTTGGGAAGTCAGAAGGAGGCCTGCAATGAAGCTAGCCCTGAGGTTTCAAAAAGCTGTTTCTGCAGCTATGGAGGGGAATTTTAAGAAAGCAAGAATAAAAAATAAAACTGGAGGCCACCTTTCAAGAATGCGGTTCCCAAAGTTACAAAGAATGAATCATTGGCGCCGATTTTTATGCTGTGTAGCTCCGTAGTTATCTTTGTTATGCTGACTGTGTCAGATTGTTGGTGATGTGTCTGCAGAGGGCTGCTGTTGAGTCTGTAACATTGACACCCTGATACCGTCCTCTCCTCTTTCAGCTAACTCAACTATTGGGAAAGATCAAAGAAAAGGAGGAGGAGGGCTGACAAGAACCAGTGTATGAGATGCCTGCAAAGCTTTAAATAAATAAAAGGGAGTTAAGACTTAGAATCTGTTGCAGGGTATCTGTGAATGTGGGGCCCTGTTTTGCTGTAACAAATTAAGTCCTCTCTCACAGAGCACGCTATCATGCTTGTATCTTTGTGAATCCCATCCTTTGAATATGAATATGTTTGAGCAAAGCACGGTTGTATATTACTAGGCATATCTGGAAATATTAAAGCTAAAAAAACCCCTGTGGCTTCTGGTAGACTACCAACTGCTTCTTTTGTTTCCCTGCATAGCAAAATTAGATTAGTGGCTTTCAGTGTTAGTATGTAGTTTGTTTCACTTTCCAATTCACAAGAGTTGAGGAATGTGTAAGCAAGAGCCTAACCTTGCCTCCCTCCAGAAAAAGAACAACTCTTCATGAAAACTCAAGATAAAAGGGAAAATAGGAGACAATGAGTGGAGGGCAAAACTTTCACAGCAAAAGGTCCTCAGCTTAAAATAAGGCTCTGTGTGGTGAGCAGGAATGTTTTTGGCCCCTCTCAGGGGGGTCAAATTTGTATTATGGAAATAGTAAAAACATTTGAGATAGGGGGTAGTTCAGGACAGCTGCAGTATGATCTCTAAGATGTGACGCTTCCAGTGCAGTGGAAAGGATCCTGTTCTTCTCCTACTTAGTTCTATGTGCTGGGAGGTGAGGATGTGGACTGTGCCTTCTGAAGCTCTGCTTGCTCCAGTCCCACAGGATCAGAGTGCTTTGGACATCGCGCTAATGTCAGAGATCGTACTGTGCTATGTCAAAACCTGCCTTCCATTTTTAATGGTGAGAGTTGTCTCTCCAAGCAGTTAGCAACCATTCATTAAAAAGAAACATTATTTTCCTTTAACACTAAATGTCTTTACATTTCCTTGAAGCCTCGTTGGGCTGTTTTTGGTAGGTTTGAATCAAACTATCAGAAGTTAAATGGGAGTGTAACAACCATGAAGTTGGAACTCAGTGGGTATGGAAGTGAGGTATTTCAGATGCGTGGGGCTTGAATTGATGCTCATGCATGGTTTAGATCCACATTAACGCTATTGATTAGTGAGTTACAGTAGCCCAAAACCTTAGTTTGTGAATGATCAATTGATGATGGAGTGCTGTGTGTATGTGAATATGGAGCTCTCTGTGGTATGGTTTGTTATTAATAACATTTTGTAACGGTTCTGTTACTTTCAACTAGTAAATCAGTGAATAAGTTACGTAGGTCACTGTGGTGATTGTGCTGTCAGTCAGTGCTCTGTGCCTTCTTTACAGCTAAACCAGTAAACTAAATGCTGTTCAGTTATCCATGAAACGTGCTATAGGAAAGCTAGGTGTGAACAAGATTGAATGTCTCCATCTGCACTGGTGGAACAGGCTCTGATGTGGCCACTCTGCACTTGGCCTGCTGGGACCCCTCTGAGCAGGGTGGCTCTGACGTGCTCCTCTGGCTGGTAGCTGTGGTGGTTATCAGCGCTTGCTGTGCCTGCTAGTGGCTGATATAGGCCCAGTGTCCACATGGCAGGAGCAGCAAGGGAAGGAGGGGTGTTGCAGGAGCAGGAGAAAGCTGCTCTCCATGCAGAGTGTGCCAAGATCCCTGTGCCTGCAGAGCAAGAATGGATCAGAGGGGCTCAATACACTTCTGAAAATGACCCCAAACAGGTTTGTTTTAATTCTCTGAAAGCATCACCGTTTTGTATTACGGTATCTCAGGACTTCCTAGAGCACAGCCGGATGTTGGTGCCTTCCCTCAGCAGCCCAGTGCTGCCTCCAGTTCTGCAGTACTGTGTGGTTTTGGGCTGTTTCTTTTCACAAGAAGCAAAGGAGTAGTTATCCCTCACATAGGTATTTGCCCATCCTGGGGTAAATGATAACACTTGGATCATTTTTGTCGCCGGGTGATTAGCACAACAGTGCATCAAACCAGAAATCTTTGTGGCAGTGGGACTTGATTCAGGTCACTGGTCGAGGGTCACCAGTTCAGCTGCATTCAGAGCCATTCATTTTTGTGCAGCATGCACAGCAACGTGTGCTTGTGAGAACTCGGCAGTTTGTGGTTAGCTTTTCCTGTGAACAGTGTGAGTACTGAACAGGGGTTTCTGCAGTTACAGTCAATGTCACCTGGACCACTACTATACCATATAATATAATGTAATATGATAATGGAAACGTTCTTGAAGATTGCTTCCCAGAACCGTGGTTAGGATACATCTCGGCAGCCTGGCAACTCTCCAGCTGACAGGAAGCTTACTTCTCCTGTAACCAAGTGGCTCGGATGGGGGAGAGGGTTCCCTCTGGGAGCACATGGTGGGCAGGCTGCAGCAGGCGGTGCTATGGGAAAGGGGACCAGAGGCACGCTAAAGAAGGCTTAATCTCTGGCAAACCTGCTGAATCCTGCATGAATGGGAAAGTGATGCATTGCTCTTTCCCCTTATCTGTATGTAATGATTTCTGTACCTCTCTGTTGTTCATCTCTCAGCCTTTGCTGCCCACACATTAGAAAGTTTTATTTTGACAAACAGTTGGGAGAGCTTTAGGTTTTTCTGCCCTCGCAAAGCTCATCCCATGAGCTCAGCAATTGCTGTTTTCTCTGTTACACCTGAACATCCCTCAAACATTTACTTCCGTTCTTTCATTAAGTTGTGGATCAGACTAGCTCTGTAGGCTCCTATCTTGCTCCTGCGATGGGAATGATTTAACTGCCCGTGGTTGAGTTTCCTTCAGTTTTATGAATGCGAGGAGAGGAGAGGCAGGCGTTGTCCTTGTTTCTGGATAGACGGAGGTGCCCGAAGGGAAGGGAGTCCTTCGGGAGAGACGGGTGCAGCAGGGCGAGGCGAGGAGAGAGAGCTCCCGGTTCGGACCGTGCCCGTTTCACGCGGCGTAACCGCATCCATTCCGGCGATTTACTCCGAGTATCGCGGCGGTCCGGCCCGCGGCTTCCTTCGGGCGCTCGGCCGCGCTTCTCAATTCCTCGCGAGCACCTCGGAGTAGCGGCAGGTGGCCGCGGGCTCCCGGGACGCGTCCCCGCCGCCGTCCCTCGCTGCCATGGCCGGCCCGTCCCGGGAGCGGACGGGGCGTGGCGTGGCGTGCAGCGCCGCCGGGCGTTATGTAAGGGCTCGGGCCGCGGACACCCGACGCGGGAGGGAAATTCCTGGGGGGGGGGGGGGAAAGCGGCTCCGCCGAGCGCCGGCGGCTCCCGGGGGACGGGCGGGCGGCGGTACCGCCCCGGCGGGAGGGCGCCGGGCGGGGCGGTGCCCCCGGGGGCGGCCCCTGGCAGGAGACGCCCGGCCGCGTGCCCCGCGCGGGCGCTGCCCCTTTAAGGGCCGCTCGCCGCCCCGCTCCACAGGCAGGGAGCGACCTCTGGGCTTTGACAGCTCCCCTAATAACTAGCAGCGCTCCGGCTCCGCCCCCGGCGCCCGATTGGGCGGCGGGCCGGCACGACCCGCGCCGATTGGCTGGCCGCTTCCCCTGAGCGAACCTTTAGAACTCCGAGACACAATATTCTGTTACATTGTAGCAAAATGGCGACTGTCATTCACAACCCCCTGAAAGCGTAAGTAGGGCTCAGACCCGCACGCGCTCCGCGTGGTTCCGCTACGAGAAAGGGCGCCCGCCCGCCGCGCCCGGCCCCGGATCCCCGCCTCCGCGCGCGGCCCCGGCTCGGCGGCTCCGGGCGGGCGGCGCGTCCTGCGGCCCCGGGCGGCGCGCACCTGGCGGCGTCCCGCGGGGTCCGGCGGCGGCCGGGGCGGGGCGGGCGGCGGGGAGCTCCGCGCCGCGAGGGAGCGGGGTGCGGCGCGGGGCAGCGGCGCCGCGGCCGCCGTGCGCGCGGAAGGCTCCGTCGCTCCGAGCGCCGGGGACTCGGTGCCTCTCGCGGCTCGGGAGCGGGCGCCGGGGGAGGGAGGGCGCCTCGGCCGCCGCCGCCACCCGGGTCCCCGTCCTAAGAGGGACGCGGGAGCGCCCGCCGTCCCTCCGGCTCTCCTCTTGCGTTTCCCTTCGGTTACGGCGCGCGCGGCTAATCCCGGGGCATTAGGGACAGCGCGATCCGGCGCCGCGTAACCTCCCGCGGGAGAGTTCTGCCTCCCGGGGCAGCGCTCCCGCGGACGGAGCGCAGCGCGGACACCTGGCGGCGGCGCTTCCACGCGCGGAACGGAGTCCGGAGCCGAAGTGAGCGCTGCGGGACGGCTCCGCTTCCTTTTCTTCTGTTTCTTTTTTTTTGTGTTTGTTTTTGACTCGCGTCCCTCCGGCTGGAGTTGGAAAACCGCTCCGAGGTGGTTCCAGGGGCTCCTGCCGCCGTCTCTCCGCAGTCTGCAGGGAGGATGAGCCTCGGGCAGCGGAAAGGTGCTGACACCTTTGCCGGCTCTCCCGCTCCGTCCTGGCAGAAAACCTTCGCTTTCATTTCGCGTGCGCTCCGCAGCGCCCACACGGCCGCGGGCAGCGGCAGTGCAGGTGCCCCGCGCTCCTTTAAGGGGATCCCGGGGCTCAGCATCCGCCGCCTCCGCCGCCGTTCTCGGGACCCGCGCCGCCCGCAGCAACTTGTCGCACTGACGCCCCGGGCGCTCCGTCCCGCTTGCAGTTCTCGCCCGGCTTCCGGAGCCGCTCTCAGCGGACGGCGCTCCTCTGGAGTCCCGGGTGGCGAGAGCGGGCTGCCCCGGCCCCGCCAGGCTGAGCCGGGAGGGCAGCGGCGGGCTCGGCTCCTCTCGAGCGGCGTGGGAGAGCGCGAACAATGGGCAGCTCCTCTCCCTGGCTGCCCAAGTGCTGTGCTGAGCGGGGGAAGCGGGACCGGCGCGGAGTGCCCGGCACCACCTGCATTTATTTAATTGAGAAGTTGTTTAATAAAACATTTTATAATTTTCACTCATTCTTTAAAGTTGCCGGTGGGGAAACAATACGCGCGTAAATAAATTATGCACGGGATAAATTAGGACAAAAGCGGTAGGACGCATAATAGGGGAAAGGACGTAGCGCACAACGTTTTATCCTCGTGTGTCCTCCCTGACAATGAAAGGGAGCCGAATGACATTTGCATTTATCTGCGTTTTGATTGTATCTGAAAACCCACAAACGCCCCCTACAGAAACTGCCCGCACAAAGGTTTCGCTCCGAGCCGGGGACAATGTCGGGACCGAGACATCCCGGCTCAGGTGTCCGCAGCTCCGGCTGTGCCGCGCGTCTACGGGTGCCCAGAGCTCAGTTTCTCCCCGGCACTTGGACACATGTGTAGCCTCGTTCGTGCTGTGCTGCTCTCGGGATAACGTTCTCCCGTGTACCTGAGCGTCCCTGGGAACGCGCTGCACGGAATAGTGCGGTGCGTGCGGTCCCCCGGCTGTGATGGGCGCTCCCACGTTCAGCTCGCCTCTCTCTCTGCCTCTTTTCTCACTTGCTGGTTCTCTTCGGGGGCTTTCATCCCTCTGCTCTTATCCCCCTCGCTGCCTCTGGCAGTCTGGTCAGCCCGACGCAACCGCCTGCTATCTTTGCCATCCAGCACCTTGCTTACCTACGCGGTGCTCCGAGGCAAAAACGGCAGAGATGTGAGTGTAGCAGATCTGTGAGGAAAGGGCAGCAGGTGTCTGGATAAACACAGAGTTCTTTGCCTGCAGAAAAGGCAGCACTCGGTGTGCTGATGGGCAGCAGTGGGCTAGAAATGCTGGATTCATTGTTGTGTACCTATCTCTGTTTTTTCTTTCCATCTTCTCCTTTGGATATCTTAATGCGGAGATGTTTGAGTGGGGCAGCAGAAGGAACAAATGCAATGAAGTGGTATTCTGAATGATTTAAAGTGTCAGTCAGAAATCTCAGTGGGCTTTGTAAACATTAATTAATTAAACCTCTCATCACCCCTGTGAGGAAGGGATTATTGCCTTTGTTTTGTGGATGACTAAACTAGGACAAAGTGGTTAAGAAACTTTCTGAATTGAAGATCAAGTCTAAAGCACAGCAGTGCAGCTTCCAGCCTTAGCAGCTAGCCACATTTCCTCCACTCCTGCCTCACTAGCAATGTGCATACGGTACCATAATGTATTTAATGTAATTAAGATCTTGTAATTTACAGAGCTTGATCTAGAAGTGGAGCTGATTTCCTCCACCCTTTCTCAGTCTGTACTCCCACAGCTGACTTTTATTTCAGATTGTCAGTTAAATGCACTCCCTGGAGCACTCGCTCAGCTGCTGCTGCTGTCTTTTCGGCACGATGTCGCCCCGCTGCAGCTCTGCCCCAATGCACACAGAAGGAGCTGCTGCTGGCTATGTCCCAGTGTCACAGTGCGGTGCTCTCCTTCCTTCGGCT
Organism: Excalfactoria chinensis; assembly: GCF_039878825.1. Taxonomy (NCBI): domain Eukaryota; kingdom Metazoa; phylum Chordata; class Aves; order Galliformes; family Phasianidae; genus Excalfactoria; species Excalfactoria chinensis. The sequence goes on along the minus strand of NC_092829.1, from coordinate 31,693,866 downwards.
CTGCCAGGCCATGGGATGGAGACTAACCCATCCTTGGCTGGCTGTGCTGTTGGACAGCCCTGATGTGCTTGGGGAGGTTTATTCCCAGCCAGGTGGTTGGGAACCAGCTTGAGGCAGCCTGCTGAGCGCAGCGCTGGAGCTGACCTTACAAACCCTCCCGGCCTTGTCTGTAGCTGCTCTGCCACAAGCACGTGGCAGTGGTCAGTTTTCCAGTTGCTGTACCGGTAGGTTAGAATCGCTCTGACAGGCGGCTCTGACCCTGGTGGACCACTGGCCTTCCGTGTTATGATGGGTTCTGTGGCATGTGGCACCAGTGGAAAAAGGTCTGTGCTCACCTCCTTGCTTAGTGTCAGCAGCAGGCCAGCATAGGTGTTTGGGCCCTGTGTGACACCAGTGTTTTGTGTTAGCCTGGGCTCAACTTCAAGCTTGGGACACAGAACTGGAAATTTCCATACCCTCTTACCCACTCCTGAAACAACCCTATAGTGTGGTTATGTGCTGATGGAGACAACTCATTCATTTATTTATTTATTTATTTATTGTGTGGATGTTGTTGCATAAGCATCTGGTTGCTAATTCTTAATAACAAAGTATGATGTGCAGTGCTTCTTCCAGCAGGTGGAAGCAAAAAGATAGATGGACAGTTAGGTTGCCAGTTCAGCATTTGCAAGTGATGTGAAGGTGATTTTAATGTGGCTTTGCAGAAGGGAGCATTCTTCTGCTTGACAGAACAGGGTTGTTGGATGCATTAAATCGTGTACCAAAAATCTCTACAATGTGGCTCTGAAGTCTCTTAAAAACATAAATGAGCCCCAGCATGACACATTTCAAGCCAAGACTGCTACCCACATGAACACTCTTTTCTGTATCCCAGCACCACTCTTCAGGGAAAATGATGGATGAATGTTTTTGTATTAATGCGGGGAAACATGAGCTTAAGAACAAAGTTGTAGGGGGTGGGAGGGGGAGGAGAGAAGCCAAATCCTGAAGACCTGAGGATGCGCTGCTCTGAATGAAGGGAGCCAGATGAGTGCGTTACTAGTTACAGTGTTTATCTGGCCATACGAGTAACTTGTGTGTGAGTGGCTGTTGTAGTGCTTTTGAGAAGTTGTTCCGCTAGTGAGAATGAATGGAGCTTGTGACATAAAACTCTCACTGGAAAAAAAAATAATAAAAGATTTAAAAAATACGTGGTGTGTGAAAGCAATACTGAGCTATCTGGGATGAGCTACAAAGTTCCAAAGATAGGTGTTTCTTGATGGTAATACTGAAGTACGTGTCCCGAGGTCTGGGTTCACAGTGCCCAATAGGTTCAGTCCCCAGTGGGTGAATGGGAATGGCATGCTGGGCTGTGCAGGGGGGCAGTTCAGGAAGTGAAATGGGGTTCTGTCCAAGTGCTGGTGGACTCCAGGGAAGGTAATGGGGCACATCCAGTGTGTAGCCTCATGGAAATACACTTCTTCCTCTGCTTTCCTCAAACTGGAGGCATGGCTTCCTGGGGCTGCTTTGTCTATCTTGTTGGCTGTGCCTCTGCTGTCTAAAAAGGAAATGTTCCAGATTCTTAGAATTACCGTGCGCTGAGGCTGGTGTTTTCTCACCCTGCTTTCTCTTTCAGGTTGAAGATGAATTTCTTTGCTTGGCACCTCAATTTTACAATCTAGGAATTCATTGTGGGCTCATCTTTGAGCTTTCTGTGTGTGATGTTGCCTTGTGTAAGAACAATTCCTATGCTGTTTATACCTGAGGACTTGTTGGAGTAGGACGAATGTGCTCTGGGAGCTGATGCTCTTTCTCTTGGCCAAACAGAGCCCTGACCTGGGGATCCCCAGGCTCAGGTGGCACATTGCCCCAGGAAGAGGCAGTGCTACATCCGGTCCAGACTGGGGCTGCATTGGGGTGCATGGTGCATTTGCATTGGGCACAGACTATGATTTGCTGATTAATCCTTTCATGCAGGTTCCAGTTTTATCTTTGGTTTGTTTCTTTTAAGGTGATCAGTTTTAAAGGGATGTCATTAATGCAATCCTGGATAAAGCATACTTATAAAATGCCCATTTGAATGTTTTTTGAGGGGAAGTGCTTCTTTCTTCTCTTTAAAAACTCTTGTGGAAGAAGCCCCAATACACTGGACCAGTATGTGAAAGGCAGAAAGTGATTTTTCTGTCAAAAGAAAGAAGAAAGCTCTCTGCTGCTTTTTAAGTGTCTAAACCAAGTTATGTGCAACAAATAGCTGAAGTAACTGCCTCAATACTGAATGTTTAAAATTCTTATTTATCTTTAATGACCTAAACTATTAGAAGTATGAGCCTCCTATACTCTTTTTTTTTTCTTCCCATTGTTATATATGGTTTATTTCCCAGCAGAGTGTATTTTAACCACAGATTCCCAGCAGATGTTTCAGAGAAGAATAATGCGGTATCTCGGCGGCTGCTGGCCAATATCCCTCTCGCCCCCATCTCCTCCAGCATGGGACTAGTGAGGCTGTGTCAGCATGTGGCTCAGCTTTCAGTTTACCTGCCCTGCTGGGTGCGGTTTGAGCTGCAGCCACACGGAAGGTTTCTCTGGCACCCTGGTGCTCTTGAGGGAGGCTCTGCTGGGAGCCACCTGAGCAGCGTGAGTGGGGCAGGGATGGGTGTCGATGAGTGTGCACTGAGGTGGCTGTGATCAGCATGCATGAGCTTGCCAAGTCCTGAGTCATTAATTTGGCGTTCTGCTGAGCTGTAGCTGGGAGAGAGTCCCCTGCTCAGATGCTGATGGGGATGCTGATTCCATCAGTGTTGTTCTGCTGGGGAGGAAGGCTGGAAGTGACACCTAGGGTCTCAGTCCCCTAAGGCAGAATGGAGCCAGCCTGGCTGAGGATCACCTCTCCATTCACGCAACACTGTGCACCGTATCAGGCTTTGACATCTGATAACACTGTCCTTGCTTTCTGCTAATATGAATAAATCAGTATATAATGCCAACTGTAATGAAGTAATGTACATAAATACATGAAAGAAGGGAACTCTACATAATTTAGTTTATCCCCCCTTGTTTCTTGCCAGACCCCTCATCATTTTGGCTCTTTTATGTGTTATAAAGAGTGCTCTGGTTGGGCAATGACTAAGTTATTTGGGCTCCCGATTTCTTTGGTTAAGAATGAATTCTCAACAAACATGTGGCTTTAATGGCTTCTGCTTTGTAGGGCTTCAAAATCTAAATCTGTCAGATGGTGCAAAGAAAATCAGGTGCATAGCAGAGAAATAAGGCTGCGTCCTGAGCTGGTTAATGCCAGCCTGCCCTACCGCATCAGCTGGCACTGCTGATGTGATCTGATCAGATGCGGGCATGCTACTCCTGCCAAAACACAAAGCACAGTGCTTATGCTGCTTTTCTGCTTGGAGTTGGCTTCATGCTAGCCACAGGAAGATAGATTATGCCTGTTGGAATAAAATTACCTCTTCAAAGTATTCTGAGTGTTTTTTTACACGTTTTGGAAGAGTAAGTGAGCATCAGTTCAGTGCATTGTGTCATACAGCTGTGAAATGTTGGGTCTGGTTCTAGCAATTCTGCAGTTTGTAGTGTTTGTAGCCTCACGGCTCCACAGCCCAACATCTGATTAGTCAGAGATGGGGGAAAAATTGAAATGAATGGAGCTGTATTCCAGATAGCAATGATGTAAATGGAGGTTCAGAAAGCTGTTTTACTGCTAATCTCATTTGGTCTTGACCACAAATAAAAGCTGCATCATACTTGAAGTTACTGTTCTATGAGTTCTGTGATATCAGAATCAGAAATGTATCAGAACGATATCAGAGATATCAGAGCCCACTCAGATCTATCTACAAGCTTACCCTGGTGACACACACACACACACACACACACACACACACACGCATATATATATATATATATATATAATTTTAAAGAAGGGTTTGGAAAATGGTAGGTTTCTGTGTTTTCTATGGGCTCCTTTTCCTTTCAGCTTTTAGTTCATTAATGTATACCTGTTGGTGTAAAATATGGAACAGACTGGGATCATAGCTCTGAGGTCAGCATTTTTTATAGCTGGCCTAGTGCAGGCTAGCAGCCAGGAGTGATGCGCTGGATAAGGGCTGGTGATGGGAAGACTCTGCAGTGAGCTCTTTCTCTACAGGTGTGGTTCAATTGCAGCACTCTTACTGCTTCCTGAAATCTGACTGATGCCCAGACATTACCTTTCAGAGGCGCTTCTCCAAAAAGGGACATGACCTCTGTCAGTTGTGGTTATGAAGTCCCCAGTGATCGAATTGCACGTGAGTGAGTGTGATGTTAACACTCCTTCAGGTATGATGGGGCCCCAAAGACTTCTCCCTTCTTTCTGTTCTCCACGCTAATACAAATGGATAGGAACTTCAGCAGTTAGCTGGTCATGAGCTGATAGCAAACAGGCATTCAAGAGGTTGAAATCTAACAAAAAAATGTTGATGGGGAAATATGTGGAAAACCCTTCTCAATTTCACGTCACCAGCTGTGATTCATTGTTGCTGATAAGCTCAGCTAGATGTTTTATCTTTCCTTAGCTTTCCTCTCCCCTGCCTCTCAACCTCTTTCCCCCATTGACCTCTACAGCAGAGTCCTAGCTGTTGATTTATCAGGGCAGGCTAGCTCAGCACTGTGTGGAGATTGCTTTTAATTAACTCTCTTCGTTTTTTCCAACCTTCAGGGAGCAGCAACCCTTTAATGATTTTAATATTTTATCTGGATTTATATCCACCTTAGGTGTTGTTTGTTGCTCTGCTTCCTCACGTGTTCTTCCTGAGCCATTTTCCAAAATGAAATGTTTGTTTCAGGTCCCTCATATAGAGTGAGCTGGCATGTTTTTAATGGCTTCTGAACTGGGAGGATGGCTCCCTGTGACCAATTGTGGTGTTTGGAGGAGGGTGGGGAGTTGGAGGTGATGCATTTTGGTGCTGTCCTGAAGCAAGGCTCCCTCCAGAGCTGTGCCTCACTGTGCATGGAGCGGCAGCTTTGTTCCTTGGTGGCGGTGTGGCAGATGAGAGCCTGCCAAATTAAACCTGAATCCTCATTGGTTTTTGTGGTCAGAGTTGTGAGTTTATTCTTACAGTCAGGTATGACTCTCAGGCTGAGCAAAGCACATGGTAATGTAATGACCTGTTGCTAAAATGTCGTTAACTTCCTGTGCATGAATATAGGTCAAAAGGAGATTCCTTATTTACCAGAAAAAGACTTTTTTTGCCGACTATGAATAGTTTTGCCAAGTGAGATTTCTTCAGGCTGATCATAAAACAGGTAGACAAAACTTATTCCACCTATATTTTTTCCTTCTTATGAGAAGAGGCTGAGGGAACTGGGATTATTTAGCATGGAGAAGAGGAGGCTCAGGGGAGACCTTAATGTTATGGAGTACAGTGACCAGAAAGGAGGTTGTAGTGTGGTGGGGATTGGCCTCTTCTCCCGGGTAACAGCAACAAGACTAGAGGGAATGGCCTCAAACTGCACTGGGGGGTTCAGGATGGATATATGGAAAAACTTCTTCTCAGAAAGAGTGGTCAGACTCTGGCATAGGCTGCCCAGGGAGGTGGTGGAGTCACCATCCCTGGAGGTGTTCAGGAAATGTGCAGGTGTAACACTGAGGGACATGGTTATCAGGCATGGTGGTGATGGGTCAATAGTTGGACTAGATGACATTAGTGGTCTTTTCCAACCTTAACGATTCTATGATACTATGAATTAGAAAAAATGTTATTTTTAATCTCAAGAATGTGGCCATTTCATTCTAGAGCAGGATAACACTTAATAGTCATACTCAAAGTAAACATCATAATCCCTTTTGTGGGATTTTTTTCTCAGTTCTTCTCATGGAAGGAATGGCATAACTAAATGACTTGGTTAGTGTCACACCATCAGCTGCTGACATTTGGAGGTTTAGAAGTCTTGTTTTTTCGCTTTGAGCATTGAGTGTTAGGCAGTATATGAATGATATGAATGAAGTGAAAGGGAATCCTTCCTGCTTAGCAGGTCCTTGGTCCAGCTGATATCAGGAATAGTGTGGAAGTAAACTAAGACTGTCTGCCTGTTTCTGATAGGAAGAATTAACTGAGGAATGCCATGAAACAGTCCTTAATGAGAGTGCTTATGGGCTGATGGGGTGCAAAAATTCTACCACCAAAACGAAAGGAATTACACTAAGTGGTAAGTGGTTAAAAATATATCCCCCCTGCATTTAAAAATATCCATGCTTCATACCAGATAGCCTGTTCAGTATAATTAATGCATTGAATCCATAGACACTGATGTGAGAACAGTGACTCAATTTATTTTACAAGGCTACTTTTAAGTATGTAGAAGTGGAAGCTACTCGTAAGTATGTAGAGTGTGTTTGTCCAAATGGTAAAAGAAGTTGAGAAGTTCCCAAATCTAGTCCTCTGACGGAGGAAAATGTCTCTGATGCGCTAGATGAGAGGAATATGATGCTGGGTGTTGCTTATAAAAAACTGGTGGTGCAGCACTTTGTCAGGTCACGTATGTCATCTGGCCTTTGGTTTGTGTTTGTGTCCTTCCTATCTTCCTCTGCAGTACGCTTTAATTTAACCAAGTAATTATTTGGGTATATTTTTCCCATGTTGTTGCTGTGATTCCACAGTAACTAACTCCTTATCTGACTAGATTGCAAATGTATCTGGTTCAGGTGTTCATTTTGCTGAGCCGAACTGAAAGAAAATTCCCTTCTCCTCTATTATCAGCTTTCTAGTTTTGTTTCCCTAACTAACCACAAAACCCAAGGGCTATCAGAGGCTGGCTCTCCTGAGAATGTCTTCTGAATACTGCACTGCTGAACGCACACAACCCATAAAGTCGAGGCCGGTCTGGCCCTTACAAGGCAGCCTGTTTCTCAGCCTGCTGTCACCAGCAACCCTGCATCCCTTGGAGGGGAGGAGGAGGAACAGATGAAGGGTGAATGCTCTGCCTTTGGGAAAGTTTTTGACCTAAAAATGGATTGAAATTCCAGCCGAATGGTTCCTTCCCTTGGTAACAGAATTGCACGCCTGGGCTCTGAGCTCTTTGCATTAATTCCATCTCTGCTAAACTTTACCAGTCAATTAACCATGTCCATCTCCTGCTCCAGCAGCCACATGTGCCTTTTCTGCAGCAGTAGGGTTTTGGAGCAGTAGCTCCCTGTAGCCTTTGCTGCGGCAGTTTTCCTCTGGCAGCTTCCCTCAAGCGTGGTTATCAATTAGGACCTGTCAGGGTTTTCCTGCCGATGCATCTGTTTTCAGGACTGCAGGACTTTGACCTTTTGCTGTTGTCTTTATAAATACTACTTTTTTTCCAAGAGGGGCCAGCTCAAATGCTGAGTGTTACATCTTTAAACTCATACAAAGGCTTCATGAAAATTTCAGTCTTGGTCTGAGGTGATTCTGGTAAACCTGGATATTTCTTTCGGTTTCTGACATTTTACTTCCCTTGGGTTTTGGTTTTGTTTGTCAGAAAGGGCTCATTATGCTGACCAGTACTTCCAGTGTTGGGCTGCAAGAATCACCCAGAGCTTAGAGCTCTCCTTTGTGCAGTTGGCAAGCAGGATGGGACAGGAGAGTGCTGGGTTCCTACAAGCTAATGTCTAGGAGGCGCTCATTGATGAGCTCTGATGCAGGCTTTCTTCAGAGGGAATTCTGCACTCCTCTCTGCAGCTGGAAGAGTGGCTTTGCACTGGCACTGGTGAGCTCTTGGCAAATGCATAAGGGACCACAGCAGTAGCTTGGACATGCATGTTGTACTACCATCAAAACTTGAGTTGGGCTACAGTGTCTATTAAAACAAGATTCTGTACTTAATATCTTGCCTTGAGTGCATGGATGTTCCTGGTTAGTGATCAGATATCTATGTAGGTTATTCTGAAAGTAATGTCTCCTGTTTGTTTCCATGGAAACTACAACAACTACAAAAAGCACAATAACACTGTTTGATAGAGTAGATTTGTAGCTACTAAACACTATTTTTCAATGTAGTCACCACCATTAGCCAATTTGCATAGATGAGCTGATGGTAAAATGTTCTTCATTTCACATTGTGACAGCTGTGTACGGCTTTCTGGTACATGGCTTGTCTTTCACATCACTGTCGCCACTGCTGAAACCCACCACCTCACTGTATTCATATCCACTGTTTGATCTCCATAAAAGTTCAGCAAATGTCAGTGAATGTCAATGGGTGCAATTTTTTTCTGCACGGATAAATCCGGTGACACACCCTTGCTTTGTATGCACTTCCATGTCAGACACCACTTTGTCAGACTGCTCCTCTGCTGTTGCCTGTCACATGGCAACAAAATGTAATGGAATATTGGTGAGAAGGTTCAGCCTCTACTGCCATACCACCAGCATCCATCTCTGATGTTGTAGGCCAACATAATAAAATAGGAGGCATAACTTTCAGAGCAGTCCTCATATATCACAAAAGCTGCCATCTGATTTGGCACTAATTGGTTCCTATGTGGGTACTTCGAGACAAGAAGACAAAGACCAAATTGGCCACAGAGGCTCAATTAAGAGAAGGGAAGGTTTCAAAGAAGGTTCCTGGGTCTTATGTCCAGTCCCCTGGTACCATGTCAGATAATCCCTTTCATAAACTGAAAAGTCCTTGTCTTAAATCCCCACTTGGACTGTTTGTTCCCATTACTCCTCTTGGGATGGTTCCAGAACCCACTTCTCTAGTGGCTGGAAATAGCATTTTAATCCTTAGCCTAGCCCTACTTGTGACCAGTTTATACCCATTTGTTCTGGTGCCAGAATGGAGTTGTTAGTCTAAATAGTGTTACTCCATCCACGTCTTCCTCTCCACTATCGGGAATTTGTATGACACCGTTATGAGTCCTCTCGTCTTTGTTCTGATGAAGAAACCATCTATGCTATCTTTTACTTTCCTTTATTCACCAAAGTATTTATTGCCTTTACCTTCTCTACTCAGCTTGGATTACTCCCACTTATCTTTCTTGAATATGAGTAGGCAGAACTGTACTCACTATTTCTTCCAGATGCCCTCTACAATAACTTTAATTTCACCTCTCCTGGCAACACTTTGATCTTGTATTTGTTATTGTATCATGTTGGTTGTTCACAGTCATCCCGTGACAGATGTAATGCCAGCCTGTGATATTCTTCACGTTTCTTCTGTCCCTTTTCAGCTGTTGTTGAGGAGATGATCTCCATGGTGTCTGCTGATTTTTTTTTACTATATTAATTCCTCCTTATTCTTGCCTGATATTCTTAACTTCCTCAATATCCCTCCAGCTTGGGTAGTCAGCACACATGCTTCTTGTGCCAAGGTCATTAGCAGAAACAGTGAAAAAGATCAGTCTGCAGACCAGTTTTTTTTGTGGAAATCCATAAATAACTTTCCACTTACTGTCTCTGGTAGGACTTAAGTCCTGTCTACTCTTCTTTTTCTAGTTCTACAGTCATATAATCATTCTTGTACTACTTTTTGTCTTCCTATTTTTGGTAATTTTTCATGTTTCTTGTTTTTAATTTTGCACTTAAAAAAACCTGATATGAATAAACTCAGGCCCCGTAAACCTTACTGCAAAAATTTGTAAAGTTTTAGAGCAAAAATATTTTGTTTTGCTTTCTGAACTTCAGCAACATAGTATTAACCATGATTTACAGTATCTGCTTAAAGAACTTGCTAGTAGATGTGTGATTTCACGTTCCAGTTCTCAAGCAGAGAAGCAGGGATGTTCAGTATTTGTGCCTTCACTGCAAGACTGCGGCTTCCACCTCGGGCATCCTCAGGCACAATTTTTCTTTAGCTCTTGGCTTGTTCCTATGTTATGTTTTATCTGTGTACCATTCTCACTGCAGAACAGCTGAAATTTCTTTAATCACTTGTGTTTTGATGTCTGAAGAATATTACTGTTTCTCAATAGCTTTCTCAAGTTCCAGCTCTTGACTTTGGCATTTCTCCCTTTATCACTCTACATCTGACCTTTAAGATCCACTTTTTTCCTTGTATTACTATGGTTTTCTGTTCCTGAAGGGTGTCTGCTTAATTCTCATGTCCTTTTCCAACGTAATTATTCAGCCAGTAACTTCTCCAGTCTTTCCAAAACAGTTTCAAACAAAGTTTTGCATTTTTGTCTTAAAGAAATTCTCCAAGTTCTGCTTTGTTACTCTCACGCTTAAAGAGAAGGTGAGAAGCACTCAAGAACAGGTCCAGAGCACTTCGTGATGGTGGTGGGAAGTGTACTATTTTGTACCTGTTCTTTCGACTGCTGAAGTCTAAGGCCGTGTTGATTTAGGGCAAGCAGGGGCAATTATATTTAGTGTTAGGATATCTCACTGAATTAGTTTGTGGCTTTTAAGAGTTCAGCAGTGTAAAACCACGCTGCTTCTTTCATCAGAGTTGCAACCACTGTGTAAAAATCCAGATTAACAACGTGAAGTCATTTTATCTTAAACTACTTTGTACAGTGTTTTTTTTTTTTTTTTGTTTTTTTTTTTTCTTTCCTGATGTTATTGATCTTATTTGGAGAAAATGGTGTCTATGCAGAATATATTTATATGCTTATATATGTGTATAATATAGAAAAGAAAGAATGTGTTTACAGGTGGTGTTTAGGAAAACATGATATTGTTTGTTAGTCAATGTCTTGGCGTTTTAAGCATTTCCATGTACTTCTTACTTATTTACAGCAGGATGCGATTCAACTCTTTCCTATTGATTACTTTCAAAAATTTATAAGTAGAGATTTTTAAATCTTTATTTTATTTTATGAGGGAGGGCTCTGGGAACTTTTACAATATTACAGCACTCTTTGGATCAATGCATGTCCCAGCAATCCCTTGCGTAAGTGACCTAAAATCGTGTGATCAAACCTCTTCTCCCCTCCCCATCCCTAGAGAGATATTTGTAATTAGATAAAATGAGGACAGAATATGCATAAGTATCTGTTATGCTGGGATTCCTGCCCAGAAAGGAAACTAATGGCCTGAGCTGGTCATAATCTTGTGCACCCTGTATGCTATTGACAAGGCTATGGCTTGAGAATGTTGGGAGTTCAGAAGAAGATTTTGGCTGCTGTCGAGTGGTAACCTTTCTAAATTGACTGTTTTCCAAAACAAATGGAATTACGCATCCTCTATTTTACTCAGTGTTCATTGTCGGGGACGTTTTGCTTGTAAGGGAGGGCCTGATTCTCCGATCTCATGCTTTATGCAATGGAAGCGAGTGTGAATTACTGCTGCTGTGGTTTGGAAGTGTTTCGTGTTCACTTTGCCCAGATGTAAATGACCACATGAAGTGAAAGACAGAGGAGATGTGGGCCTGGAATTGTTGCTGGGTATTTTTTTCCATTTCATCTAGCAATTACTGCTCGTCTCCACTTCTTCAGCAGAAAGGACTGTGGTGTTCTGGGAGTGAGTTCTCTCTCTCTCCCAGCTCCGACTGAAGAGCCTCTGAAGCCTCTATGCCAGGTTGTCTTCTCCTGAGATACTGCACCATATGAGAGGATCAGATAGGTGGCACTTTAGAAGTCTGGAGGCTGCTTTTTGTATTATTGCAGTTCTCTTCTTCCTCTCAGTGCCTTTGGTAGGTGTCAGCTCACCCCTCACAAACTTGTAGTTTTTCAATGCTCTGTTAGATTTGTGTTTTTGTCTTGTGGCTTGGCAACAGTGAAACACAAACCCTGGGCTCTTACAGATCTGTCAGTCTTCCACGGCTACCCCAGCCATTGGCAAATCCACTGATGAAAAGCGAAAGCTGTACTTGAACAGACAGGCTGTGTCTCTTGCTTTGCCTCAGCATCCTTGGGGTAGATGTCAGGGAAGGTAACGGAAATATTGAGAGAAGGGGGCAAGGTCGTGTCAGAAGTTTGTTGTGCATGTTCACAAGGAAGGTATCTACCCAGTATTTCTACTGCTCTGCCCACTGCAGCTAAATCTGCAGCCAAGGCTTTGCTGAAATATGACTCTTATTTTTATTCCTTCCTCCCCCCCCCCCCCCCCCCCTTTTTTTTTTTTCCTAGTGATTATGTCTGGTTTGGCATCTTTTTGAACTGAGGAAGGTTGATTTGTTCACCCTCACCACTTGTAGTAATATGCAGTGGAAGATTTGGGGTGAACCTCTGTTTTCTTGTGCATATGAGAGAGCAGGAGCTTCTTTGGCCGGTGTGGAATGTGTTGTTTCAAGGCATTGAATGTGGAAAAAAACCCGTTGGCTTCATACAGACTATGGGTTTTGTTTGTACTCAGTCAGTGTGAATTCACTGAAGTCCAAAATGTTGTGCCAGTATGAGAGATAAATCAAGTTTGTGTTATTTCAAGACAGCCTAGCTACCTTTCCCTTTAACTTCTCAGAATCTTCCCACCCTGTAGGATATTCAGCAACACCCTGTGCTTAGAATGTGTGAGCAAATGTTGACATTAGCTGCCACCTATGAGATCCTTAGCAGAAGTCTATAGCTTAACACGCAGGACGGGCAGCAAGATGACTTCTTAGTAATGGGGATGGATCTGAACAAAATCCTGGAGCTCAGCACTTCTTGTGAGCTTCCAAGATTGAACCTGGATCTGAAGTAAAATGTCTTTAATGGACAGGATCCAAACACCCACATGCTTTGGCAGAGCTCAGATCCAAATTTTGTCTACCTAAAGAATCAAGGTTCTGTTTTCATGTAGATTCTTTTACTAGTGAGAAGCGAGGGAAGGGATAAAACAGAAAATATGACACATTGGCAAAATTGTTTTTCAATACTGTTTTTCAAAGTTTTTTCCATGAGGCATCAGCAGCTCTTAAAAATTGCAGGGAGAGAGTACAGTTGTCAATGAGCCAGAACGGTTAAATGCTTTTAAATATTTGAGTTGGGTTATTCCTTCACCTTTCTTTCTCACAAACACGTCTGGTAAAACTCCAGTAATGAAAACACTTGCTTGGAGGGAAAAATAAAATCCTTTTCAGCAAGTAATGATGGTGACATTTTAATCATATCATAACAACACTGTTAGCAACGGTTTAGGTTTGGCATTGAACATATACACAACATTTGTTCTTTTATACACTATCAGTATTACATAGTAAAAATAGCACAATTGCAAAACCCATTCGCCACCCTTGTGCCAACTTTGTTCAGCTGACAGTTGCTGTTTGAACTTTTAAAGCAATGTTTCGTCCATATGTTAATACCAACTGCACCATTAATTCTCTCTGCTTTCAAATGATGCTCTATGCCCTACAACCACACACGGTATTTACTTCCCAGTCTGGGATACCTGTGAGACCGTATCCGCTAGATAACCTGTGCTCACCCTGAGTAGCTCCGTACGTCGGGTTGGTAAAGAGCAGTATTAAGATAGCAGCTGAAGAAAGATCCCTGCTGCCTGTGCAGAAGTTTGTTATAGCCACTTAGCTTCACTGAGCCATTTCAGGATGGTGCTATTCAGAAATTTTCATCTTCCTAGTGGGAGATGTGGAGCTATTCTACAGTGTTTTGGATGCTGTGTGTTCTCTCTGGTTATTTGCTGCCTGTGATGGATGCTGGTTGTATAATTCTCACTTCAGCTTAATAGCTGGCTTTTGATTTTCAAAAAGAAACAAAATCACAGGGGTAAACCAAGGCTGAGAGCATCCACCTGTAAATGAACATGGTAAGTGGTGCTATGTGGTAACAGGTTGAAGTCTCCACTTGGATCACACTGAACCGGTTCTGGTTTAACAAAAGGTAGAACTTGCCCTAGATCAAATGGTGCTCCCTGAGGTAGCTACTAGCAGAGAGCTGGCTGATACATGGATATACTTGCTACTGCACCATCTCACAATGCTGTAATTCAGCTTGAGTGGGTACATATAGATCTTATTTCAAAGCCTTTAGAATTCTGCCTCATTCTAATGTTAAGATAAAATCACACTTTATTTTAGGAAGGTTGTCATTGTTTTCTGTATTTACTTCTGTCATGGTTTCTCAAGGATAGGAGAGAAGCATCAAGTTGGTAAGAGTGAATCAATATGCAAGAGTTTGTATGTAGACTAGAACTTGATCCCAGAGTGGGCAATTGATGGAATGTCACACTGGAGAAGACATCCCAGGGGATATGCTTGCAGCTAAGAAGTGCCATTTACCTATGAGCTACGGAGTGGTTTTGTTTTCTGAGAGGCCTCTTTGGAATTTTGCTCAGTGTTTCCTCTTACATATTTATGAACATGATACTACAGTGAACTTGATTGTCATGACTGATACCAGACCCATGCTTATAAAATTGCATGAAAATCCTTATTTGTTCCAAGATGCTATTAAGGTTGTTAGACCTTAGTTTAGCTGGAGATTGTTTGAAGAGTGATGAAAGTTACTCCATAATAAAATTGTAGCTCCACAGTGCTTGTGCGAGACATTTGTTTTTCTGATTTAAACTGGCAGCGCATTCAAACAGCAATACGGGTATCACTGCTCTGGTTGCAGCGGTGCTTGCTGGATGTAGATGCCTGTGCTCTGCAGAGACTTGGTGCTTTCTGGTGCAATGGGTAACTCTTCTGGTGCCTTTCTCTTCAAGGGTAAGGGGCCCATGCCAGTTCTAGTCTGGTTATGAGGAACGAAGAAGTAGGAAGAGCAGGAATAGAGAACTGGGGGGAAGAATGAGGTGTGCTTCTCCTTTTCCTACTGGGAGGGTAGGAAGCGGGGAAATTGTGTCTGCATCTGGGGATCACAGCTCCCTTCCAACAGTATCTGCTTGTACTCTGCAGCCAACTTAATGCTCAGCCTGGTTTCCAAACGCCTTTGATAACATTCTTTTCTAGAAGCTTCTAAAGAAATTAAACTGCCCTGGAAATTCCTCTGGTATTAAAGTAGTTGGTTAAAAACCTGGAAACACAGGCTAAGAACAACTGATCATTTCTCTCAGGTCACCTGTGGATGCCCAGCTGGGTCAGTAAGTGGGCCTGTGCTGTGTGGTATTTGCAAATAGTCTGGGAAGTAAAGTGGACCGAGAGGCAGAAAACTTAGCAGCTAATTGCTAATTTTATTGTATATATACTAATATATGATATATACTAATTATAATAATTATATTCCAGGTTGGAATAACATAAGGTCACTACAAAGTAGTGAGGAAGGACCACAAGAACCTGAAACATTGGACTAATTAAAATGGCTGATGATGTTCAGTTTAGATAAATGTAAATTAATGCAAGTGGGGAAAAACAATCTCAAATTAACATACATACCAATGGAGACAGAACTAGTTACTGACACCAAAATGAAAGGTTTTGGAGTTATAATAGATAGTTTCACCAATGTATGAGCTTTGTGCTCAACGGCTGGGGAAAATAATAAGGTAATAAGAAAAAAAAGGAAGAAATAAGGGAAGATGGTCTGAGTGTTTGGAGTTATTATTTACAAGAACGAAGATGTCATTACTATGACACTGTATGAACCCAAGCTTTGCTGAGTGTAAAACAGTGTGAGCAGTTTGGTGTCCTCACATTGAAAAGGGTACAAAACCTCAAAGATGTGCTTAGAAGAAAACAAGGACGATGAAAAGGAACAACTTCCCTATGAGGAGCTATTACTTTAATTTGGGTTTTTCAGTCTGTTCAAAGATTTCTGAGGGTTATATGAAAGAAGCATCATGGAAGAAACAAATGGGATGAATATTCACTTTCTCCTGAAGCTGGAAGTTAGGACATCAAATGAGGTCACAAGAGGCTGGTAAAAGATGCACTGACAGGGATGCCTTTTCACAAAATATTAAATAAAGCTGCGAAACTCTTTGCGATGGGATGTATGGGGTGTTACTGTTAACCTAGGTCCAAAAAGTGTCAGTTTCACAGACGGAAAAGCCTTCAAGAGCTATTGAATACCAGATGTCTGAATTGCATTTTGCTGGAGGTTGAGAGACTGTGTCACTGTATTTTCTGCAGAATATTATTCTATCCTGTCAGTATTTTGTACACTTCCTTAGGGATTCCTTATTGGCTGAAGTTTGAGACAGGATCTTGGGTTAGGTGGACCTTTGGTCTGACCTGGTGTGGTCATTCTTATGTTTCAAGGGCTCTGGCAGTCCTATAGTACTTAGCAGTGTTGCAAGAAAGGCCTCGAGAAATTTCAAAGTAAAAGACCCAGAAATGCAAGACAGAATTATGATTACTGGTTAAATAACCCGAGCTTTATTTTGTTCTTTGCAACGTTTGCTCCTTCTTGTCAACCCTAGGGGGAAATTTGTGTGCCAGTTCACCCAGGTCTTGCAACAACCTGAGACAACCTGTTTATTAAACATACACTTTGGCTGCTATACAGAGGAAATGGCATGATCCCGACTTGTAATGCAGAGACTTGCATTTGGTTTCTGCCTACACCGTTGACTTTCTGTATAATTCTAGCCAAGTCCTGTACATTATTGTCCCTGTGCAAACAGATAAAACCCTCTGTATCTCTTATTGAAACGCAGCTTGAGATTAATGGTTGTAAAGTGCTAAGTAAGTGCTAAAAGTTGTGTGTGCATGCAAAGTTTGTTTGATGCTGATTTGCATAATGGAATTGCAGTTAAGGAATTTACTGTCTCCCCTGGCTGTTCACTGGCCTCTAATTTAGACCAGGTAAGGAGTGAAAACTATGTTCTGGAGGAAAAATTCTGAATTCATTCTACACTTATTATTTCTTCACTTCCTTAAGAACATGTGCTGTCAGGGTTAACACCTGGGAAATCTTCAGTAGTCTGAATTTTCTAGAAGAAGCATTATTTATAATCCTGCCTGTCCTGTTGCACTTTCTTCTTGTTTTGGTGCTTCTCCTAGGTTGTTTATGGGATGAATTTCTAGTCATGTCTCAGATTTGCAGTCATAGGTGACCTTTGCTCTTCCGTGTGGCTTTTTCTGCTCCTGTGACCATTTGCAGACATGTCATGTAAGTTATTATTTGTAATGAAAGGCAGCAGATGGCACTTTCACGCAAGACTGTTGTCTTCTCCTTGTGCTCTGCAGTTGCATACCTGAATCCTGATGAGAAGATGAAGAGATGCTTCGTTCGAAATTAAACATATCAAAGGCCCTGAAATTTGCTTTGGCACTTGCTGCTGAGATAGGTGGTACCAGATTTCATAGAGACATAGAAAAAATTCTTGGCATCCAGCTCTTGTGTCCTGGGTAACTGCTTCTTCCTTAAACCGAGTTTCAGTGAAGAGGTGTGTAGCCTGTGCTCCCTGTCTACTCTTCCTAATCTTCTCTGCATGTACTATGAAGCTGCAATGGAAGCTTTTTCCTCCTTTGAATGAACTAAAATCTGTCAAGGAGCTGACTGGATTCTACTCGATTTCTGAATTTCTGGGAAATGGTTTGGTTCCTGGTTCTGTCTGCTATTAGGTCTGATTGCTATGGACCTTATGCTTCTCTGGTACAGCTGGGGCATACAGATATTCTAGCTCTGCCTTCTTTTTCCATCTCATAGCTCTATGCCTTTCCTGTTTCTAGGGTAGGAAGCCTTCTCTTCTCCTTCCCACTGGGGATCCTCCACAGGAGAGCTGTCTATGCAAGAGTGGCTGCTGCTCTAGGTTGACAGAATGATTAACAATTGTATATTAGGCCCTTGATCAGGCACCTCTAGATGTTTCGAGGATATTGCATACATCTCATAGAAGGAATGAAAACATCCATCCTTCTTAGTCCCTTAGCAAGGTATTAAACCACCTCTCAATAGTCAGCAGGAAGCTCCAGGGTGCTGCTTTTATATATCATAACTTGAGTCCTTAAACATCAATCACATTTTTGAGGGCTCTTTGGAGGTAAAACACAAACATTGGCAGCACAACCAAGAAGACCTATGTCACCGCTTTTGCTACATAGATATGGGCACTTGGATTTCATCAGTTCCCTTTCAAAGCTGTTATGGGTCCAGAAGTGTGGAAGAGGACCCAATTTTGTGCAGGCTGTCTCTGAGTTTCACTAACAAATTTCCAGACACATTTCATATTAAAAAGCTAGTACTGTGTTGTTCCTATGGAAAACCTTCCTGCAGCAAAGGAAATTAGCAGCTCCTGTTAACGTGTCTGGTCAGTGTTCACAAGTGGAATAATTCCATAGGGCATCAGGGTGGTCACAATATGAAAGCAATTCTCCATCCCAAATGTGAAGGCAAAAGCAATGTTATTACTTCTTTATATTATTGTGTGTTTCCAACACTCCCTGGTAGGTCTACAGGACAACCTCAGATGTCCACTAGGAATAAATGTATGGACTGAGAGGAGAGTAATAGAAGGAGAAATGGCATCTACCAGACAGGACTGTCTGCAGGGGTGATCTGCAGAGCCACACTGAGACATGTGGCATGGAACAGATGCCACAGGGAGCAGTGTTAGCTGGAATTCCCTAAATGCCGTTCTCCTCCCCCAGTAAACCCTGCCTGCCTGGAGATAAAGCTCAAGTGAATTCTGCCACTGCTCCAGATATAAGACTGCAACAGGAAGCTTCCCAGATTTAGTGCAACACCTTCTCCCACAGGTTTTGTTTCATTCATGCAGCTCATCTTGGAATTTGTTTCCACTGATACTGTAAACCTCTTGTGTGCCAGTTATAGATGCTTTTTGATTTGGGTAAAAACAATTATTTGAACAACAGCTGTCCGTCTTGATTCTATATACAGAGTTTACCTCTAAGCTCCAAGGCCACCATGCCCTTTTGTTCTTTGCATAAGTGTAAAGTGATACCTAAACACAGCTTAGCAAACAGTTATTCTATACAGTGCAAACAGGTACTCTGGGCAAAGGGCACTCACCCCAGCTAGGGCTGTAGTGATGATGCTCAGCGGTGGTCCCGTTGTAGGCTTTCCTTCTTAACCTGGCTACTTCTGGTCACCTGTGTACAGTGCACTGTTTCTCTGTCTGCCCTGTAGCAAAAGGTATCCAGTTTTGAGGTACTGTAACTGATTTAAAAAGCACCACCATGTGCACTAGAAAGCTCCCAGTCTATTTTAAAATACACCGCTTTTTGAGCTAAGTTCTGAGAGGTGTATTGAAAACTTGGAGTGAGTGTGAAAATGTAGTAAATATATTATACTAAAATAGAAAATTTCCAATTCAGTATTGGTATTTCAGCCTATGGGAGTATTGTACTTTAGTTTCATTTTGTGCCTTCCTCTGTATGTAATCTCAGTTCTGGTTTTAGCTACAGACACCCAAAGGGTATAGAAAATCTTTAAACTGTCTTCTGGCAGTTTTGAGATAGTTGATAACACTGTCAAAGTGTTAGCTGCAGTTTAATCCTTATTTTCAAGGGGCCTAGAGACATTCTACCAGGGTGACTTGCCACTTGTCCAAACTCAATGTCAGTTTTTGCTGATTTGATCTTATTTTTAGTAGAAGAAAGTAGAAAGATTTCTAGTTGTTAGGCTATTCTATTTTTTTAACTTTTGGAAACGCCAAAGTGAGATGGGGGATGCTAAGCAAGCTACCTAACAAAGTGAAGTGATGAGTTACCACCGATGAAGCAGGCTAAGAGGTCAGAACTGGGAGAAAAATGTAAAGAAAATGTGTGTGTGAGTGTGTGCATACATGTATAAGTTGCTTCACTTTGAAAGCAAAGCAGAGTAAAGGAGTGCAGATACAAAGGTGTCTGATCCTAAAGGTTTGTCGCATTTTAATTTAAAGAAACTTGTATTCCTATGGGACAGAAGAGGATGTATGCAGTTTCTTTCCTTGCTATAATTGTAGTTTCCCCGTAATTATAATAGAGAATCAATAGGAAACATGGTAGAGGCATAGCAAAGTAGGAAGAGAGATTTTTGTGGAACAGAAGGGAAATGAAGAAAGGAAAAGAGAGACTGTGACACAAATGGAAAACATTTCTTTTAGTATTTGTAAAAATTAATATTAACTAGAAATCAGTATTCTAGGTAGCTTCCACTAGACTGTCAACTCATTGCATTAACTGTGCAGTCTCTGACCCAAAGATCTTGCAGCTGGCAATTACAGCTGGTCCTTTTCACTGCTAAGAAGCAAAATGGGCACCCAAAGGCAAATGAAAGCTATGAGAGTAGCTGGTTACCTGTGGAGCTCCTTGGAGGAGAGAGGAGCTTGTGGGGCCTGATGTAACATCCTTGGGTATCATGGTGGAAGTTTGCTTGAGGAGAGGACTCAAGTCTGTGAGAAATCAGCAAGGCCTACTTTCCAGCCCCAGGTGAAAAAGTGATAAGGGGAAGTTTGGGAAGGACTGCAGAGAGAGTGCACTCATGGCAAGAAGGCAAATACAGCCTCAGCTGTGAACGCCAAAACTGGTGACAATTGTGTTTCTGTTCCTGAGGGCAGGTGTGAGATGGAGACCCCTTGCTGTGTTTGAGTTTTTAGAATCTACACCACTTTGGTGATCTAATAACTCTTCCTCCCTCTGCTAATGGAAATTCCTTTCTCTCCAGTCTCCTCCCAGTGCAACGTGGAGGTGGCAAATGAGGTAGCAGTGGCCTTGCTGAAAAGGGCAGGAGGCAGTGTCAGTGATGCCTCTGCACCAGCGCATTGATGTGAAAAAAGAATTGCACAACTGTCACATTGAAGTTTGTGGGTTACTGTTCTGGGAGGAAGCAGAAGCAAGGATCCTTTTCCTCTGGCTCATAGACTTAACCCTTGGCTTGCTAAGCAGGATTTGTCATGCCAGATCAGACCTCTTATCTGCCTTATTCAGAATCCTATTCCGGCAACATCTTTCAAAGCTGGATTTTCTGCATCTTGTAAGAGTCTACAGTAGAAACTTGTATCAGGACAACCCAACCACTCAGGCTGAAGAGACCCAGTACTGCCATCAGAGGTGCTGTTTGCTTTTGAGAGATTCCCACTCCAGTATTGTTTCCCCTTCCACACACTACCTTTTCTTGGAATCTGTAGGGTCTGAGAAACATAATCCCATTATTTGTGAATACATTGCTTGTGGGTATGGAATGGATTCTGCTTCCACTGAATTTGGCAAAGAGGCCTCCAGGCCTGTGAGGGTAAATCTCTCTGAGCCTGCCTTACGTGCAAGTGGTTAAACTGACCTGAGCCTCTCTCCTCCCTCCTTGCTCTCCTCTGACAGAATTTAGAAGAAGTTCTAACAGCTTTTGTGTGACCCGAAAGGACTTAGTCATAACTGTTCCACAACAGCTCTCAACATATAACATTGCCAAGTGCATCAGTTTCCCACCTTTACTGTCCATTCATCTGTGCAGCAGTAATTTGAGTAGTTTCTTCTGTTTTTCTTCTTCTTCTTCCCCCCTCCTCCCATCCCCATCTTCTTCTGAATTGACCAGTATAAATGTGGACTTGTTAACCGAGCCTCAACTTTTGTTGTGTTTTGCTATGTGGCAGTTTGCTCACAAAAAGAGCGTGTAAAGTCTTTCAGTTTGAAACCTGCAATGTTTCGATCAGGTGTTAACAACACCACAAGCGGTGCTGAGGGCTTAGACTGGTCTCAGGCCCTACTTGGCATATAAAATATAGGCTTAAGAATCAACCCTTCATGTTGTCCTGAATAACTGTTTCATTCTTGCTCTCTCATTTTTGCGACAGTGAGTAGCAAACACACTCTTCATAGACCTGAGACAAAGGGATACAAAAGCCCAGCCCAGAATTCACAAGTGCATAAAAGTAGAACACACTCCTCACACTGTTCGCCTTCAAGGGTGGAGAATAAAAGTAGTTCAGTGGCAGGAAAACTTATAGAAGTTCAGCATTTGCTGTAGGTGTTGCACTGTCGTAAGGGCATTCCCATCCAGTGATGGACTGTAGGGGTGCTTGTCTATTCTGCCCAAAAAGCATACAAGAGAATGCTACGTAGTTTCTTGTAGAAATATGTAGCTAACTTTACCACCCTGTTTTGTTCGGTCCTCAGGAGAGGGCTCCAAAACTGGCACAGGCGTTTTGTTTAATGCCAGGATGGTTCTGCATGACAAATGTGCTGCAGATTCCTGCCTCTACTGCTCCTGGCCTAACATACCTCCTTAAGAAAGGAACCACAGCCTGCTCTATATGTGCTTCTGGTCATTACCAATTTGTCTGTCTTACAGTCTCAGCTTAAATACTGCTGGGAGTTTCACGACATGCACTTGAAGCTGTGAGTGGGAGAGAAGTTTCATGAAAGGAGTTCTATTTGAAGTAACTGTGCTGAGGAATTTTCTGGAGCCAGTGAAAAGACTTACCAGGCTTTATACTGAATCCAGTGCATGCTGGTCAGGATTTTGCATGCTTAATCACCACTGTGTGGCTGTGTGTGTAGTGCAGAAATACTCAGGAAGGTGTGCAATTATGATACACCTCACTGTCCACTCTCGATGCGTTGAATTAAGGCGCACAGAACAGCAGCTCACATCTTCAAAGCAGTGCACCAGTTCTAATACAGGAAATTCCTGTGATGGGTCCAAGTGATGTTATTCACATTTTTAAAATTAGAGAACTGAAAGAGAGAGAGAAGGATGAAGTCACAAGCTTGGGATTTTAGGAAGATTTAAATAACATTTAGGAGTTGCTGGCTTTTGTGCTTGTGTTAAGCATGACAAAACATTCCTGTCTGGATATTATTGATAGAATACTAGTATATTTTTAATATATAAAAGAATATATAGTGTGTGTGTGCTTATTACAATTCCTCACAACTGTCAGTCTTCTTGGAGATACAGGTCTGTAAGAGCTCATGTGTTCACCATACATGACATCTACCTGCATCATTTCATCCGGCTTTCTGCTGCAGGCAGCTGCTCCCCCGTGACGTGTAACCTAGGACTGTGGTAGTTTGAAAGTGGTACTATTGATGATTCGTCTCTTCAGTTTCTTTTAAATAATACTGAATGGAAGAAACAACAAAAATAACTTTAGACTGATTTCTCAGAACATATTTTTAATGTCATTAGGTGAGAGAAAACAGGGCATGTTCAGCCAGGGGAAGAAACAGCTTTGTGGGAAAATGAAGATAAGCTTTCTGATACTTGTGAAGAAGGCATCAGGGGGATGGAGCCAGGCTCTTTGCAGCACACATTTAAATAACACAGGAGCTTGATGGCAAGGCTTGCTGACAGATGTGTCCTGGAACTAGCAATGTGAAGGGCTTCTTTCAGCTCTCCTGGCTTTAAAGAAGGAAGCTCTTTCAGATGGCATGAGTAATTCCTACTAATGTGAAAGGAAGTTAGCTCAGTCTTTACCCCTTCTCTCTCCTTCCCATTGAAAGAGTTGCCTACAGTTCATGGATGTGGTGGACACAGGTCAGGGAAGGTCCTCATCATTCCTTTCTAGAGGACACAGATGTTTATTATAACCCATGTTGCTTCCAGTGACCATGGCTTGTGGTGTATGAAGCACACATTCTCAAGAGGTAATTTCTTTCCTAAGCTGTACTTCTCTGTAGGGTAAGAGAAAGATGTCTATGCCACATGTGTTTGGTGAATATATAATAGACTCTTGAGAGAGGCTTAATGGGAACACTAAGTAGAAAATAATAGAGTTCTTGCAAGTCTTATGTTTTTGGAACAGACTAATATTAATCTCTTAACACCCTTTTCCTTAGGATAAGGAACACATGCAGTATGTTTAACTTTGTTAGATTTTCTTTAGTCAGAAATGTAGACTTTACTTTTGTGGATTTATTGGCAGTAAGCTGTGTCAATAGAGCTACTCTAAGTGCATGCTGGAAGCAGTGGGTTTTGTGTGGGATAGAATGCTGTATTTCTCATTTCTGATCATTTATTCCAAAGTGCTGAGACTTGAGTCTGAAACATTTTTTCTTGGAAAAACTGTACTGTTTGGAGAAAAAAAAAGTAATCTAAGAAAAACATAATACCAGAAAAAGGTACAGCTACAGAGCAGCAGTGGTTGAGCTGGACACACTGTAGGTAGCAATGCAATGATAATGGTTGCATTTCTGTCAGAAACTCTTAATTTGAAAAGAACTTTATGAAGCCTTTACCACACCTCCCTTCACCTTCCTCTAAGTCACTTGTTGAACATGTTGCCTAACTGTTCTCATTTTCTGTGAAGACAAGGCTTTTAAACTGAAACAGAACCTCTGACCCTCTTACCTGACACTTGGTAAAGGTAGATAATGTGAGACTTTCCACTTATCACTGAACACCTGAAGCTGTAAGAGGATACTTCTTTGCTAGGCTGAGGCTCCAGAAAGCTTAGCAACCTGTCTTTCTTTCTTCTTGAACTCTGAGAATACCATTAGGACAGGAAAATTGAGGCTGAGATATAAGCACATAAAAGAAGAGTCTCCTTCCTCTTGTCTGTCTAGTCAAGTTGGGCAGGAATATCCTTTTGACAACTCAGATCATGTGTTTCCTGAAAACATTAATGAATTCTGCAAGCTGCCTGGAGAAACAAGCATGAGAATCATGCCTGGCAGTTAGATTTCAGGCATAATGAGTCAAAGCACCCAACATTTATCTGTTGTATCCTTAGTGTCCTTGGACAGGTTGTTTAGCTACTAAGCAACTCTTTTTCACTTCCTGTATAAGGAGAACAATAAATCTTGCATGCACTAAAGAAGCATTTTAAGGGTTACATGATGAGTGCTCATAAAAAGCCTTAAAAGGACTTACTGGGATCAATTGTAATTATCATGTATGCATCATGATTACTAGAGATTGCTTCTATGCGTGCACACGTATGCATGCAGCCGACTCAGGTACAGTCTGCTGAGGGCACCTCACCTATAGTGGATTTAAAAAATAATTTTTGGATTTAGGAGGTGGAGGAGAAGTCTTCTGTTAGTGGTAAACGACTTGCCTCAGTGGGATTTGCTGTTTACTGACACTGAATTTAGGCAAGGAGTGGGTGATGAAGGAAGAAAATAATCACACTTTCTTCTGTTTTGGTGGTTACAGGTCTTTCTTTTTCTACAGTGCATTTAGAGGCAAGATCTTACAAGACTCCCTCATCTTGTCTAAAAAGATCAAAGAAACATCATTCATTCAAAGGAATGAGAAGCTACTTTGTGCTCCACAACACCTTTAAGCCTATGGCTTTTCTCCAAGGGAGGTAATTCTCTGGTGTTTCTAGTGAAACGCCATGGCTGCTTGTTCACAGGAAACTGATTTGAAATGCTTCCCCCCAGTACTTCATAAATGCCATCCACACCATACGTGTAAGAGCAAATGACTGTCAAGGAGAGCTGTGCGGAGAAAGGTGAAGATGGATTTTGACTCTAGCTTTATGGTAGATGTTTAACAGAGATGCATAGACTTTGCTTCAGTTCAGTGGTATTACTGGAGAGAAAGATGAGAAGTAAAACAAACTGAAAAGTGTGGTTAAAGGTGGAGTCTTTTAGTAGGGCAGCTTTTTCCTTCTCTGGATTTCCCATATGTTCTGTATTTTCTTGCTTCTAACACCTTGAAGGGAAAACGCAAGCTGTCAATAGAACATTTTTTTAACTGGATTTTTTAGATAGCCACGTGTCTGTAATCAAGGAATGCCTGAGATCCATATAAATGCAATTCCTTCTAATTGAAGAGTTATCTTGAACCCTGCTTAAGTTGTCGCTTAAAAGCAGAATGCTTTGAGAACAACTTGTGAGTTGAGTAGAGGGAGCAGGGATTTTCCGGGGCAGTGATCTGAAAACTAGAGAAGATGGGGGAATTTTTTGACCAAAGTGAAGTATACCAAATCATCAGAATCAATCCAGTACATAGAACTCGGTTGATTTTTGATTAATTTTCTAAATGAAAGAGTTGATAGCGTTTTCCAGAAAACCAATGTAGCTTTATTCAATGTCAGTAGTTTTTAGTTTATTTCCTTTTACATGAAAATGACTTAATAATTCAAAAGACCCCAAAAGTTAAAATCAAAGTGAAGCACTGTATTCAATTAAAGACAATTTTTAAAACATATTGCCAGCTTATGCACATTTTTGAGATTTTAAGCTTTTGTGTTGTTGTGGAAGATGACAACAAATCTCTTCCAGAACACCATAGGTGAGATAATCATTTCCCAGTAGCATTAAATGAGAGATGGGAATCCAAGAAATTCTTATTTAGTTTGCTGAGCTGAACAAAACAGAAGCCTATATTACATGGCTATGACTACTGCTGCTTAGGCCCACATATAGGGGTACTTTTAACTCCAGCTGCAGTATTGCTATTTTTGAAGACTGTGTCATAGGCAGATCCTTTTTTCTCCAGAGGAAGGCAAACAATTGTGATTTAATTTTTTTAATAGTGCAGAGTGTTAGAAACTCTTCTATACCTGTGAAGGCTACAGCTGTGTAAATCATGTGGCTCTGGAGCTGAACTTTGATGAAGAGCACCACATTGCACTAAATGTTAAATCAAACCATGAGAACTGGTAAGATGGTGTAAATGAGTTGAGAAGCAGTGGCAGCTTCTAAGAATCTCAATAAAAGCATGATGGTCCCAGGTCCCTGCTTGTGGAACAAACCCAGTGCAATTAGCTGACTATGCAGCAGGTACATGGAAATGAACTCTTGCTTACAGAGTTCCATGAAGTTACAAAAAGAATATGATTCATGCAGACTCTACTAGCTGGATATTTTTTATTTCCTGTGATGATGACAAGCTATCTCAAACTGGAACAAAGTGAGGCATGTTTTGGTTTGCTAGAATATTCTTATCTTTCCATAACTTATTCACCTGGTTTGGAGGCTAGCTTATTTGTTTTTCTTCAGGAAAGGTGCCTGCTTTTGCCCAACTTTATGATGGGAAAATAAAAATGCAAGGAGGATGAGTGGCTAACAAAAGGTCATCCACCAAATTGATACTGTAGACCGTTCTGACTCATGGTCAGGCAAATGAGGGACAGCAGCATTTATCTTCTTCCTTTTCCTCATTCATTCCATCCAAACCAGTCCTCACTACAGTTAGGGATCTCTTGCTTAGATTCTGATGTTTTGTTCAAAACCCATCAGAATGGGTGCATTAATCCATGGGATGTTTCGTAGCATTTGTGATAGGCCTACTTCCAAACCCAAATGAACCCAAACTAGATTGAGAACAGAATATATAAGGGACAGGGGGTTGTAGGGAATCTCTAGTGGGCAGAGGTCTACCTTCAGCTAATTCATTTGTGAATCAACGGATCAGTTAAATCTTCATTAGGTGGTCTGGGCTCATAGTAGCTTTTCTGAAGTAAAGCCTTTGGGTATGCCTGAAGGACAGAGGAAGGACTTGTAAATGTCTTTATGGTAGCTCTTCTCTTCTCTTCTCTTCTCTTCTCTTCTCTTCTCTTCTCTTCTCTTCTCTTCTCTTCTCTTCTCTTCTCTTCTCTTCTCTTCTCTTCTCTTCTCTTCTCTTCTCTTCTTCGTTACCATTGTATGTGAACACAGTTAACCTCCTTTTCTAGTTGAGAAATTCTCTTAGAAACATACATACTCCATTATGTGCAACTTAGTTTAGAATGGCTGTTGAAGATGAGTCCCTCTGTGGAGGCTGCAGCAGGGACTGTTCATATCAAGCAAGTAATGTTTCTGTGCACCTCAGAAGCCATTTGGGTTTCTTCATACTGCTGTTGGAATGGCACCTGCCTGGCAGCTGTAAGGGCCTGCTCCCTTCCTCCTTCAGCTAGGTTGCTGTTTGTGTTTTCAGTTGGGCAGATCAAGCAGTATCCAGTTTTATCTACTGAGCTTTATCTCCTGTCATGAAAATCAATTCTCCCTTTTCTCTTTGAGAACAGACTATTTCCCACTGAAATACCTCATGCCTTTCTCTCTTAACATTCTTTAACTTGCTTATGTTTTGACCAGGTGGTTTGTTATATTACCACATATGGTTTGTACAGCTGGGCCTCTGGAGAGGAAGAACATCCCTTCCCCCCAACCTGCAGTTTATCTGTCTTTTCTCCACCTCTTCTTCCTTCTCTCTTCCCTACCCCCCACACCGGAAAAAGAAATCAACTAATCAACCGTTGCATCTATTAAAATATTAGTCTGTGGGATGCTACATGCAAGAGCAAATCCTACAGAAACTTCTTGCACCTGCAGGGGAAATGTTCCATATACGGTATGGAGACTGGCAGAGTCTTGATTCAGAATAAAATTTAAATGATTCTGGTCGTTTTGCCACATCCTGTTTCTCTCATTTATGCATGCACTATTTTGATAACCAGCAAATAGTTCTCAGCTTGCTGGAGCTAAAGATAGCCTTGAATTGTAGTGCTGCTATCTTGCTCCTGTAGAAGTGCTTGGGTTCTCCCTCCTGCAGAGACTGGGGCCAGCCTTGAAAACTGGGGCCTGCCCCAGGTTTCCTTTTAGCATTTATTTAAGTTTAGCGTGATTTCAAAACGGCTTTTGAAGTGTTTCGGAGTAACCCAAACTTGACTGCTGGTACAGTTTTGTTCTCTGGTTAGTTAAAATGACTGGTGTCACCTCCCTTTTCATTTGTCTTTTAAGTTGAGGTCCTTTGTTTTGTGTGTGATATGAAGTAGCAGAGAGAAAAACAGTTGGTATGCTTCAATTTCCTGACTCTGCCCGAGGGCCTTTCCTTGTTAACTTGGTTTCTAGCATTAGGGTTTTTTGGCATGCAAACCATTCTGTAGATCCCTTGGCTGATTTCGGCACATCTTATGTTTATATTCTTTTGTATTTCCCTCAGAGAATATGTGTTTCAATGCCAGAGAGAAAAGTCAATCTTAAGAGCACTGTCTGTGGCTATAGGAGCAATCTCTGTGTAGACTCGCTGACTGGCATGGCAGGCACTCCACTTTCATTACACTTCTTATTGCTGCCCTTGACTTCCGCTGCTCTCCCTGCAGCAATCCACGGTGTTTCAGAGTATTCCTTCAACCTGTGGCCATGCTGTTTTCTTCAAACTTTCTGCACATTCCAGCAGTAGTAGGATTTATAATTCAAAAACCTGGCTTGTAGAATTGGATAGAATTGTAGAATTTGATAGGTTCACTTGGCATAATAAGAAAATGCATTGAGGTCCACTACTTAAATATACTTTTATTTATTTGACTTATAAAATTGTTTGGTATATTCCATATTCTGCTCCTTTGTGTAATGATGTGTAACTGAAATGCTAAGTCACAGCCTGAACCAGCGACTCAGCACCTGGTAGAAGGCAGGGCTGACCCAGAGTAGCTCAGCTGCATGCAATGCAGCCAAGTGGCCAGAAGGGGTGGAGCTAGGATCCACCCCTTCCTGGACCATGTTAAAGGATTGGCAGTGGTAGGGGTATCTTGCTGGAGATCCCTGTCTACCTGAGGCCTTCTAAAAGTAAGCAGTTTTTGTTCTTTTGTTTCTGCATCCATGGCTGCTGTGTTTGGGCTTGTTCTTGTTTGCTGCACCCTAGGATTGTGCTGCTCTGCTATTATTGCTGTACTTTCCATTATGTTACACATTTACAGCATTACATGGTGCTATCTGCATTGGAAAGCATGATGCAATTTTACCTTTAGGTAATAAACCCATGCAGTGATCAAATCTGAGGGGAAATTGTCATGAAAACGTGTTTTTCTGCAGTGTTAGCTGAGTGTGGTGGTGAGTGGTACTTAAAATTTACCTTGATCTGATAACATGTCAATGCTGTGAATTTCTTTAATAGAGCTTTGCTTTGGAAAAGTGTTTTCCCAATGAAGAAAAGAGGTGGAAGATCACAAATTCAGTTGAATAATTGGCAGGAATTAGAATGGGAAATTGGTGTATTAAAGGTGCTCCCCTGCTGGAAAATTCCAGTCTGGATTCCATATGCTCTGCAGCTGATGTGCATACTCAAGTGCTTATGTGTATTGTTTGGAGCTGGTCTTTGTGGATATAGGCCTTCTCTGACACTGAGATCTAGTTAAAATTAGTATTTGATTACTCTCAGATTCAAAGAATGAGCAGGCTGCTATTTTGTGCAGTTCCACCAAACTTAGGGGAACAAAAAATATTCTTCCTGACTTCCTAGATTTTCTGGAGCTTCCCTATAACTTGCATTAAGCTGAATCAGATTCTGTGCTATGCGGGCTCCCGTGCCTCCTGAGAAAGGTAGAAAAGGTGTACATTTTGACTGGATGTTACAGAAAGACCTTCTGTAGGTTTATAACTTCAAGTTTTTTTTCCTTGTTCTGTTTTGGGATGTGAACACTCCTAGTACAGTACAGCCCTTCAAAACTGCAGACAAAAATATTTGGCAGCTAGATTCTCAATAGGGAAGAACATTGAAACTCTCATGTGGTAACTGGGACCCTGTTTTGAATAAACAATCATTATCATTACTTATTTGCTATCTGTATATAAGTAGTATCCAGAGTAACTAATTTAAGGCTGAATACACCTTCATCTAGCTAAACGCTTGTTCATCTCGCTTGATCAGCATCAAGGAACAAATCCTGCACATTTTACTTACGTGACTAATGCTACTAAAGCCAATGAGACTGCTCAGGTGAGCAATACCAGATTTTTGGTATGCCTTGCTCTCATCAGCAATCCTGGAACTGTTCAACTAAGCAAGACTAACGTTTGGCTCTGTGTGTGGAGAGTTGTCTTCAGTGTATTAAACAAAACGTGACCTTTACAGATTCTCCTTTTCTGTTGTAAATGTGAAATCTACGCTGTTTGGGGAACCTCTGTGTTAGTACTGCTGATTCCAAATAAAGTCATGGTGATGGGACCCTTAGTAGGAACTTGCTTTGCCAAATTCATAATGCAGCATTATGAGAAAATTAGCTCATTGGACCAGATCCACAAACTGTTGTAAATCTTGGTCACCTTATGGACTTTACTGGAAGTGTGCCAGCGTACACCAGGAAACAAATTGGATCATTCTCCTCCATTATGCTCTATCGCTATCATGTATATTTTCTTTTGTATTTATATGCAGCTGATGGTCTTTCTTCGAGGAAATTCTTTGCTTGCCTGTTTTCTTACTGCTGCTGCTGACCTTCTGTGAGCAACTTGCATGGCAGTGATGCGGGGTTACCATGTCTTGTTGCAATACCCACCCTGTCCCCTTCCCCCTCCCTGCTGAGTGGAGCAGATGGTGCCGATTCCCATGGAGACTCTTGGTGCAGCTGAGGTCTCTTTCCTGATGCCTCTGCTGTATCATGGGAAGTCCCCATGGTCTTTTTGGAGAAGAGAACACACAGCTGATTGATATCTTTTGTTTATGACTTCTAAGATTCTATTAGGATTACTTTTTATTTATTTATTTATTTTCCAACCCCCTGTTCTCTTCCACCTCCTCTTCCAATCTGTCCCAAAAATCTTTGGTCTGAAATTCCCTGCTCCTTGGGGAAAATTGCTTTTCATTACTGTTAATTGTATTACTTTGCATTCCTACAGATACCGACCCACCACATGCTTACTTTTGTAAACAATTATTTACATTTTTTTTTTTCAAGCAGGAATGCTGACTGTTCATATATGACAAGGATCAGTCTTGTTTTCTGTTTTAATTTAGGAGCATCATTTGCAATTTCTTATTAGCCACTTCTTTGGTGTTCCTTTCTGTAGCCTTTAGGCCTCCCCCTTTCTTGTATTATACAGCAGGGTGTTTGTTAAAAATCATCTTTGCTTCCACTGGGCTACCAGGGTATGCTGCTCACACCTCTCCCTGTGCTGGCTTCTGGTGTCCTTATCTGATTTGAACACCACATCCCTGTCTGTAATGTACTGAATTGCTCTCTCTTGACCCTTTTGATTTTTTCTGACCATATTGTTTGCTCTTTATAATTAGCTCAGTGGTTTTATATTGGTGAAATCTGGAAAAGAATGTCACCTCCAGTATTTTATTACCTTTGCTTTATTAGTTGTGCCAGCGTCGCTCCTAATTCAGCTTACTGTGTTGCTCCAGCATTCTCCTGCCATAGATGTCTCTGTGCATTTTCTTATATCGGATAAAGACATTTCCCCTGATGCCCTGCATTGTGCTACTCAACTTTCTTCCAAGTCACTCAAAAAAAACACTCCTTTTACACTAGCCATCCTTTGCTGTTCTCCACCCTTGTCTTTTTGTGCCAGATATGAAGCCAAATGCTGATGCCACTGAAGTCATTTGAAATGTTGCCATTTTGCCTCAGTGAGTTGAAGACTGCATTCACTGTCTAAAGATTCAAGTATTATGAATGGGGGGGAAGTGGGGAATGAAGTGACACAAGAAAAAGAGTCATTAAGCTCATTACACCCGCTGAACACATCCTGTGAGCACTCACTATTGTGGTATGTGTCCTCCTGTGCCACTGTTTTTGTCAGCCTCGCTGTGCTGTGCCTAATTTAGATTGTAAATGCCTCACATCAGACTCCTTCTGTTTAATTTCTCCTTAGCGTGGCATGCCCACCTATGGCGCTGTGTGTATATAGTAACTCAAGGAGAAGATGTAGTCTTCTGAAGGTCTTGCCCAGTTTAAGTGATAAAAAGAAAGCATTAAAAAAATCGCCCTTTTTGTTGTAACAAACGGGAAACCCCCAAGCAATGGTCAGAATCGCAGTGGAAAGTCACAGCTTCAGTAAATGACGGATATGCAGTGGCTGCAGCAAGGGGCAGAACAGAAGCCTGCTGAATGTTTTATTCATCAGCTTTATATCCTTGCCAGGCTGAGGGGTAGAAATCCTTAAAACCCTTTGTATTGGCAGATGTTTTCTTTTGAAAATAGGCACACAGAGGTGACCTACATAGGGTCTTCAGAAAATACTTGCCCTGGCTCAGTATTATGAGGCAAGAGGAGAAACAATTCCATGCGTCTTTTTATTTTTTTTCCCCTTACAGTCCAATGTACAGTCCCCTTAAATCCTGTCAGCCTCTCAGGTGAACCCTTAAGGCCTGGACTATCCCAGCTGTTATTTTGTAGAGAGCATTGGGCTTGGTCCAGGCAGCTCTAATGATGTGCTGAGTGGTGATTATGACTGAAATAAAATAGGCAAGATGCACTCTGTGCAGCTGGAGCTGGAGATGGGGAGCAAAGCGGGCTGTATATTGTGAGGAGCTCCATGACCCTGGGTCTACCCATTGCTTGCTAAAGTGCTCATGTCCTTGATTAGATATGGAGCAGTGCATTCAGGTTGGACCAGACTTTGATAGTGCCTGATGAGCAGTGGTACAATAGATTCAATTTTATTTTGTAGGTATCACAAATTAATTTCATTCTTACTGAAGTGACTGGCTAAACAAAGTCAATATTCCTTTTTGTGTGTGAGATTTTTTTTTTCTTTCCTTTCTTTCTTTGTGTAAGACTCACTTTAACATGTGATTCTCTTCTTGATCCTGAATTTTGCTGGTTCAGTCTTTACAACTTGCACAGTTCTCTTACTTTAGAGAGACCCTTTCATGTCATGTGGAAAGCCAATGGTGGTGTAGTGTGGGAGAGAGCTGCTCTGAGATCAGCTAGCAGTGAAGGTCTATCTGCCTTACTGTGTCTGTTCCTTTGATATTTGAACAGGGCACTTCTGTGCCTGTCTCTGCCACTCCTGAATTAGCCTGTCACTTCAGGCAAAACAAGCAAACAAAAAAATCAACAAAAACCACCCACAACCAAAAAAACTGGGACAGGAATATTATTCAGGAGTGGCTTTTCTAGATGACAAGGCTGACCGAGAAAATAGGTATTTAAGCAAAACATTTTGTGTTTACACAGTAACCATCAGTGAGTGCCTTGCATTCCTTAAAGAATCTACTTTCCAATTTTTTGCTAAGGCCAATGAAGGAGCATATCAGAGATAGTCCAATCAGTCCTTAATTTCTGCAGCTATCCTCATGTCCTACCTTTCCTGTGTTAGAATTCCTTCTCTGTCCCACTCTCAGGGAAGTTCCTTGGAGCAGAAACCTGTTCTTCAGTTTTTAGTGTGCTGTAGTTTGAGAAGTGATGGCGGAAAGCAATTCCATGCAGAAATCTCAGATAATCTCTCAGAAGCAAATGCTCATGAGAATAGTGGGGAAAGGAGACTGCAGGCAGAGACCTACAGCTGCGAGTCTCTTTGCCATGCACTATCTTCTAAGGATACTGCTGAAAGCATTGTATGGTTGATAGGGGATTTATGAACCTTTGCTTTATAGGATCACCTGTTCCTGAGAAACAGCTTCCCTTTCTGTCTTAGGACTTCCACTGAACAGAACATATCACAGGAGTAGAAAGCTAGACAGGGATGTATGGAATTTTTAGTGGG
Organism: Excalfactoria chinensis; assembly: GCF_039878825.1. Classification (NCBI taxonomy): domain Eukaryota; kingdom Metazoa; phylum Chordata; class Aves; order Galliformes; family Phasianidae; genus Excalfactoria; species Excalfactoria chinensis. Next base: position 31,659,864 of record NC_092829.1, on the reverse strand, counting down.
AGCCAATCACAAACTCCAGGACTTGTCTGAGCCTAGGGTAAGAAAATGGCTATTGTGGAAATGATCCCAAATGCAAAATATAGGCTTGGTTTTGTTCCTGTCACTTTTGAACAGTCAGTAGTTGATAACTGTTTTGTTTTGTTGTGCTTTGTTTTGCAACAGCCAAGAATTCATGTTCTCAAATACATAACTCTGTTACAGTGCTTTCTTATTTTTGTCCAATATAGCAAGCGCAATACCTCTGATACTCTGCAAAACAAGTACTGAGGTCTTAACAAGTAACTCTATTTTCTTCATGAGGTCACCTGCCACTTCAATTTCTCTACAACCCTTTTTTCCTCTTTGAAAATGTACCTAACAGTTATGTTTTGTGAGATTTTTTGTTTTGTTTCTTCAACACAGTTTTGTGTTCTAACAATATTAACCTATAGAATTCATCTCTGGTGTAACTCAGACTTCACAGAAACAAATTTGTCACTGAAAACCAAATCATGGATCAAAGATTTACAGTTAGAATCTCCCATGCCCTGTAGTCCTGTGGATGTTTTTCACATCAAAAGCAAGGTCTTCATTAGGATAAGTGAGATAACACACTTTATATTAAGCATATATGATACATTATATTAATGTGTCATAGTCCACAAGGACGTGCCTTCTTTTTTTTTTTTGGTGGGAGGATCATTGTAGCTGTCCATGAACCTTGTAGAGAAAATGTAATCATCAACATATAAACTTGCAGCATCTGATGGTACTCTAGCATTGAACAGGTGAAGTGTAACTCCACATCCACTCCTCACTTTTCCCACTGGTATGAAGAATAAAAGTTAAGTTCAGAAGCAATTGTACAAATTCTTAATGCACTCTACATCAGAAAAAGTCTTTGAAAGAATAACATGAGTTCAGATTTAATAAGCAATTTGAGCCTTTACTGGCATGGGAGCAACTTGGATAATAGATTTCTAGAAAGTGACTGTTTCCTTTTCTATTACTTTCACATTCCAGTCTGCAAAAAGGAGTAGAAAAGCTAAAATATAGTGAAAGTGCTCTGGTGGAATAGTGAGTCTCTACTGGGGCTTTCCTGTTATCCCAGAGGAGAACTATGTGCAAGTGGAATCTTAGCTTGGCTGTGCCAAACCAGTTAGCTTATGTCCGAACTGATTTGCTAGTGAGCTTCCAAGGTGGCTGGCTAGAGAATTGTAATGATGTTTCCTAAACAACTGAGTTCTGAAACAATGAGCTAGCTTTGTGTAACTGCCCCAAACTAAGACGCTTGAGATAAAGCTGTTTATTTTAACTCATGAAATTGTATAGACTAAGATTTCATTATGGATTTCCTATATAGGGCTTACTGAAGCAAGAGTACATGTACGTTATGAAATATTTATATGGTTTTAACATGGAAACATGTTGTCTCTTTCTGGCTGCACAAATTTTGGAGGAAGAAGATGGAAAAATACTGTGAGCTGGAGGCATTAAAGGGACTACCAGCACAAAACTTGCATTCAGTGGAAGACTGATGTTACACTTGACTTATACTTGTTTTTAACTTTTCAAATACATTTTTCTCATGTGTTCTGTATGAAGGATTTGAAAAACAGGGATGTCCAAGGGTAAGGAACAGTCAAAATTGCGGTGTAAGCAAACAGAAGCATTGGCTTTTTTTCTTGCAGTGTCTTCTTTAAAGTGACCTTCAGTATGACTTGTGTTAACAGGAGGTTAAAAAATCTTCTGATAAGACTGTAACTCTGGAGTTGGTCACATTCCTTTTACTGAAAGTGTTACTATAAGAGACCCTCAACTTTCTCATCCTGCTGCAAAAAGACCTGGTAATGCTGTGGGTGAACAGGAGGTGAACACTTTTGCCGGAAAGCTTGCAGCCTAGCATGAGCATTACAAAATCAGCACACAGTCCTCTTCCTTCTCCCCACAGGAATAAGCTGCTCTGCTCTTTTCACGAGGTCAAATTCTCTACTGAGTTTTAGTGGAGTATAATCTCTCCCTGATGTATATTTTGCCCGAATGTTAAATTCTATAGGATCTCCAACAATCGGTGTGTGTCAGGATCTCCACATCAGAGCTGATTTGGGCACTCACACGCTGTTCCATTAACATCAAGTTTGGGCTTCAGTTCAATAGTGACTCATTGAGGGCAGAGCATTGCTTCAGGAACTACCAGCTATGCACTCTGTACTTCCTGGGGTTTCAAACTAAGTCAGAGAAACACAGCTCTTCTTTGAAATATGGGTTCAATGAATACACAAGTCAGTGGTGTAAAGAGGGCAAATATCGAGGGCCCATAACCATACTGATGAGAAACATTTTACAATTGCAGTGCACCTCTGAAGATTCCAATGTTCAGCTTTGGAAGAGAGGGTCTTGTTCTGAAGACCCCTTTCTATGAGTGCCATTCATGAAATAGCCTCATTGGTGCTTGGTGATTGTATTCCATGCAGCACGGGCTGAGCTAGAAGGAGTAAAGGTCCTGTCTGTTTGTTTTAATGTATCACAGAAGATTGTTGAGGCTACCAAGAGCATTGGAGAGGAATATTTATTTATTTATAGATATGCTGTTTATATATCATAGCCTGATGAGAGGCCGGACTCATTACGCTTGAACCTAACATGTGACTATAGTTATCTGCCTCATGCTGAGTGGCTGTAGGCCAAGGCAGTACGTGGACATACTTGGAGCTACAGTTGTGCAGTGTCTCTCAGCTTGTCTTTGCCTCTCTTCTGAAAGTTAATATCCCTTTGGTGCGCCAGCTAAGTTTCTCTTTAGATCTCTCCTTAAAAATAAATAAGATTAGCTTTTAAAAAAAGAATTTAAACAGCAGTTCTCTTTGTTAGAGTTTATTTCAATTGGTAAAGGTGAGGGAATGCTTGCAAGGTGTTGACTTCTGGCTGGGAGGCTGGACATCAGGAGGGAAGCAGCAGACACTCCTGTGCTGTGGTGGCACTCAAGACATTTGACAAAGGCATTTCCCTTCACAGTTCTTTACTTGAGTCGTGTTCTACTTAGGTAGTGTCCACCGACTTTCACATTAATGGAATACACTGTTCATACAAGTTTCTTTCTGAATCACCGCTGTGAATTAGAATAATGGGATTCCTATAAAATCAAAGGAGAAGAAAGGGGGCAAAAAGTCAAAGGGGATGCATTTCTGCTTCTAAGCAGAGTGAAGATTCATTATTTTCTGCAATGTTGTATCTGATGTGAATAATACCAACAGAGTTATGCTTGCTGCTTATGAACTGTCCTTCTGAAAAGACAGGCCCTTTTGGCTGATAGGTTTTGTTGGGATATGCACGAGAGTTACTGCTCTCTGACAGAGTGGCTAATGAGCAGCAGAATATCTGTTGGGAAGGAATTTGTGTTGTTTCACTGAACACCATCCGTTTTCCTGCTTGGAAGCTCTTCTACTGGGACACCTTCACATTATCATTTATGTGAACAGGGAGCTACATTTGGACTTGCATCAAGTATAATCTTGTAATGAGAGAACCTATCCATGTGTTTTGTTATCCTTGTGTGTGAAAGTACTGTAGCAGAAATGCTAAGTCACAGCTTGAAGTAGTGATTAAGCACCTGGTAGAAGATAGGGCCAACCCAGGGTAGCTCAGATGTGTGTTATGCACCTGAGAACTGGAAGGGGTGGAGCCAGGATCCACCCCTTCCCAGACCTGATTTAAGGGTTGGCAGTGGATGCAAGGGTGTTTTGCTGGTGATCCCTGCCTACTGGAGGTCTTCCAGAGGTAAGTAGTTTTTCTTATTTTGTTTCTGCATCCATGGCTGCTGCATTTGGGCTTGTTCTCATTTGCTGTAGCCTAGCATTGTGCCACTCTGCTGTTATTGCTGTACTTTCCATCATATTATAGCATCACAGCATTAAAGTATGTTAACTACTTGTTTGCATTCCAAGCACAGAAACTATATGGTGTGGACTAAATGATGTATGGCTGGAAGTGTGGGATGAACAAATTAATGCCACTGCAAGAAGAAATAGCAGGAAAGTTGCACTTTGTGGCATCATGGAAAGCCTAGAATGGCAGACATAAAGATATTGAGCGATCTGTTCCTGGCAGAACTTTCTGGTCCTCTTCAGGGTTCATATGATCACAATTTGCAGCATGGATGGTCGTGACTTTGAAAGTGCTAACAGTAAAATGAGACTGGAATGACATAGTTGTGACTTTTGAGTGTGAGAGTGAACACCCTTAAGATATGCTGAAACAACAGACAACTCTTATAACATCCTTGCTTTGGTATCTTTCAAAATATGAAAAAAGCAACTGAATCAGTGAAGGAAGTGCAAGACTAGCTGACTGATGGCATAGTTCCGTAATGGTGTTTAAGCCAGTGCTGCAGTCTTGCAGTCTTTGACCTTGTGTCCCAGCACTGATGCTGCCTTTCCTTGTATGAGCCATGGAATAGTTCAGACCAGAGAACCAATCTGATTTTAAACATTTCTTTTAACATTGCTGTTTTACACTGAGTGACAATGCAAGAGCTTGCGCTGTCATAAGGGGAAAGCAGTGGGAACGACAGCAAGAGAAGTACAGAGGACATTTATTTTAAGGCCAGTGCTAACTACTGCTAGCTTAAAATGACTGTGGCACAGTGGCCATGTAGTGGGCAGGGAAGAAGATAATGTGTGTCTGGCTGATTGAAATAGTGCAGGTGTTGGAGCAAATGTAGCAGGTCCCGTTTGGAGAGGGTTTGTGTCCTCCCTGTGTCTTTAGCTTCTCTATCAGGACAAGTGCAGATAACTCCCTCGAGGGGCTCCTGTAGGGTTGGATTCAGTGAAGTCCTCAGGAGGTTTATAGAGATAGGCAGTGTTTGTAGATAGTAACCAGGTGGCTGTGCTGACCTAGAAAACTGGCAGCATTTACTCTTATCTGGGGCTGCACAAGTTTCCCAATGCAGTCCTCCCTTCAGGAATAGGAATCCTGGATTTGTCATGTGGGGTTCGTGCTGCACGTTCTGAATGATGGATCCTAGGACAAGGGCTGCATGCATTTTGGGGGGGGGGGGGGGGGAAACGACAGTGTGTGCGGGGAAAGAAGTGGTGTTTTGTCCTCAGTGGTGTCAGCTGGTTGCAAAGGTGTAGCTGTGTACGTTGCTGGGTGCTGACTTTCACTTTGACTCCTAACATAAGTAGATTATATCAGGTAGCATTTGCACGTGCATAGGAGAGGAGATCTAGCAGCCTCTCAGCTAGGAGAACAAGAGTGGGGTGTAGCATGAAAGGTCTTTAGGAATGAAGCTTTCTACTTACCTCATTGTTCCCAATTACATCTTTTGGGAATATCCCTTCAGGCCGTATCTATCATCCAGAAGAGGAAGAACAAACCACAGTGATAGTAGAAGAATTCCTCAGTGGTACTGAGGGATATGAAGAGGTGGTGTCCCCATTTAATACAGTGTCAAACTACTGTGACGTTAAGAAAGTGCACAGAAGGCTGGAGGAGGCTTGCCTCTCATTTGTCTGCTGAGTAGAGCTACAGGGAAACATCTTTCTGGTTACTCTAGGTTTTACCCTCAGAAGTTCACACATGCAATAATTCTGTTTACATCTGTTTCTGTTAATGCTCTCTCTCTCATTGGCCCCTTTACATCCCTTGGAACTTGCCAAGTTAAGAACAAAGGCAGAAGAAAACATAGGCAGAATGAAAAGAAGGCAGATTCTTCATTTTTCTTCCTTGTATTTCCAAAGCTACCTATCTGTTATTTACTATCGTAATATACTTATAGTTCAAAAACTGCTCTTGAACATAATGCTAACAGTCATAAACTAGCTTTCTCATGGAAGATTCTGTCTGTGCCTCTTTACTAGTCATAAAACAAATGCATATTTACCTTTCTGCGGTCAAGGCGACACTAACAACAGTGTTAAGCATGAAGTTGTGTTACTTCACAAAAAATATCCTTCACGTTGGTGTAACTTGAGAGAGCTGTGCTTTTGTGTCTCCCTCTTCTTCATTCTGGAGTTGTTCCCATCTTCCAGCATTATGCATGGTGAGTAGAAGAGGTGTAAAATATTTGGTGTATTTTTTTTTTACTTCTGTTTTTTTTTCCCTTGACTATATTTTTAGTGCTTTAATGTTCTGATTCTTAAAAGAACATTAAGTCATAGTTCTCACTCAGTACACCTTGCTACCGCTATTTCACAGTAGTTCTCAAGATGGCCTTATCTGAGAAAAAAAATTATTTTAGTATTTTCACCCCCAGTTTGTTAACCTGACAGCACTTAACAGCACTTACTCTAATGGCATTGTATGAGCAAGTTGTGTTAGTGCAGGAATGATAGCTGAGGAGGAAACACTGTGGAGTCCCTGAGAAGGAAGCTGGGAGCAGAAATGCAGGACATCCTGTACCAGGTGTCAGCCTCAGTGCTGCTGGAATCTCTGTGCCTTTCTCTGCTCTCAGCCAAAACTGCCTGGCCCCTGTCTTGGTAGGAATGCTGAGAATTTGGGCAGCACTTTGACCTGCAGGCTTTCCATACAGAGCCTGCAGTGCTCCTGGGTCAGCTTTCCCTCTGATTCTCATCTAATAATAATACATATATATTTATATCTATATCTATATGTATATAAAGAAAAAAAAAAGTGTGTGTATATAGGTATATGTATAGAAACAGAGTTATTTCTGCTGAAAGACTGGAAAGCCTAAGAATAAAACTACCAGACTGCTTTTGGCCAAAGCCAGAATGAGGACAAGAAGAAGGGAAGCTTTTACTTCTAGGAAATCAAAAAAACATTCAACAAAAAGCAGTCCTGTGCATCCACCTGGCAGGAACACACAAGTTTATTTTTGTCCTCAGAAGCAGTTTTTGGATCTCTGAAACATAACTCCTTGTTACGGCAAGTTTGAGGAGTTTGCCCAGTATCAGGCTGCTGAGGAATTTGCTTTGTTACATTTTGTCTCCTTCCTTCTGCTCCTCCTCGGGGAAGACATCTTTTAAAGCTCCCACCCCCTCCCAGAATACCATAGTAACTCACCAGCTTTGCCAGAAAATGCTTAGCACATTAGCGGGTTTAAGTGTCATAGTTGTAATCGCTCAGAAGGCCGCAGAGCTGCATAGATTTCATTCCAGCATCCTTTCCAGATGGTGGCTTTTTGACAGCACTCGGTGGGCAGCGTTACAAACTCATGAAGCCCATGGAACAGATGAAATATGAGTTGCCTTGCTGCATGGACAGGATAGCTGTGTGTGTGGATGTGGCAGAGGGAGGAGGGTTATGAGATCAGCTGGGTGTCTGTGGTGAGAGAAGTGTGAAATGGCAAGGGTAGGTTTTCTATTACATAGCATCCAAATAAAAATGGTTTTTATTATTGAGGTTTATCTGTTCTGGAGCACAAAAAGGATCAGTGCTGCCCTATCCAGCGTTCTGTAAACAAGCGGTATTTATTCCCTGTTGTTTTGGCTGCCTTGGATAATTTCTGTCTCCTGTAACTTATTTCTGTAATTGCCTGCATGCCAGATTCTGCTCTCAGCTGCAGGAGCCTAACACCCAAAATAATTTTTCCCATGTGAATAGTGTCCTGCAGCAACCTGGTGTAACTAAAGCAAGATTTGGTTGCTGTCTGAATTAACACCTTTGCACAAGAAGAGAGGCCCCCATGCTGCTAAACAGAGCCAGACAGCTGCTTATCTCTCCTGCAGATGTTCTCTTTGTTCCTTGATGTAAGGAGGCATGGTGGAGCACAGGAATGTGCCATATCCTTTCTGTTTCTTTCCCTTTTAGTTCAGGGCAGCCAAAAATGAGAGGGACCTAGGGACCCGTTAGCCCAGTGAATGGGGGAATGCTTAATAATCTCTTTTTTTTTTTTTTCTTTCTTTTTTTTTTTAATTTTTTTCCCTTGAGTATGGGATCTGACTTCTTGGCTGTGGCTGCAGACAGGGCTGATAAACACAGAAAGAACGTGTACCTCAGCTTCTCCCTCACCCCCCCTTTCCATCCCCCTGCCCTAAATTACCAAGCTGACAGCTTTTGGTTTGTAAGGACTTCTCTCAGAGCACCAGCTGGATTTGCACAGAGTCTCTTTCATGCTGCCTTGCAGGACTTTGCAGTGGGCTGGCTCAGAGCTGCTGCACCATTGCAAAGGTAGAGCTGGTGGGCAGCATTCTGCTTCTTCAGAACCAGCAGCCTAGTTCCAAGCTATTTCCAGCCTGTGATTTCTCTCCCTCAAGCAGAGTAAATTGTACTTTTTTCTAGGTGCAGAGCAGTCCCTTTTAGCTCCCCATGCCTTATGAGCTCAACAAGAGCTTAGATTCCTTCTTCTTGAAGGCAAGACATTGCCAATCATTGTCCTGCATTCATCAACGCTACACATGAATTCATCAGGAAACATCCTGCCCCTGTCCATAGCAGAAGCTTCTGGACCCACCTGGACTCAGCAACCACTTTGAGCTCCCTCACAAGGGTCAGGTGCTGCCTGCTGCATGATCAGAGGTGCCCTGCCTGGTATAGAGTGGGGTCTCCTGCATTCTTTTCTGACTTTCAGTACTTGTTGAGGTCCAAAGCCATTAGGGAGCAAATGGCCTGAAGTAGACTGATGCTGCTGGGTCCTGAGTAACTTTAATAACTGTTCAAATTGGCATTTCCTATCTGTAGGGTGCAGCCAGCTTGCAGCTCAGGGGTCATGTGTCTGACGAAGCTACAGGCATAGAAGCTTTGTGAGGAACGCAGCCTTGAGCACAGCTGTACACAGGTGATATGGCAAGATCCTACAGTGGCTCATCATTATTTTGCTAGTTTTTTTTTTTAATCTTTGCCAATCACCTGGAAACACAATGTACTGGAGTGGGTGGGCATGCTCTCTGAAGGGAATCTTTTCTATGGGTAGGAGCAGAGTCCACCTAGGTGAGCGCATGAAAAGGTGTTTTTCTGTTCATCTGCCTGTCTGCGTGCCTCCTACTGGGCAGTCTGTGGATGATGAGGCACAGTTGCTTACACTGGGTTGTCATAGTTACCTACACTTGGAAAAAGAATCAAGGAGGAACTTTCAGATTTTGTGGATTTATAGGCTTTTTGTTACTTTTAGGATGAGTGCAAAGTGTCTAATGCAACCTAGAATCTCTTAAAAACAAACAGAACAAGTAAAAACCCCCAGTTCTGAGTCTTCCTTCCAGCATTCCCCTGACGTTGCATAATGCTACAAATGCAAGCAGCATGTTTTAAGCAGGTGTAGAGTTGTGCCTCACTGCTTCCTGTGTTTCACTACCTGCTATCTGATTGGAATGAGGCTGCAGGTATTGACTGCCTGCGTGTGCTTGGGAACACTTGATTATACGTTCACTGAATTGCCAGCCCTTTACTGTCCTTTGTCCAGTGCTGGGGCTGTGTCTCCATTCACCTTTCCTGTTTCTCCTGTTTCAGCAGTGCTCTGGGCTGAGCTCCTTTGCATCACATCCACCATGCTGTCAAAGAGGATGTTACAGTGCTGGAACCAATTAAAGCATAAAACCAAGAAATGCATGAAAAGGGGAATTGTGTTTAAATAATCAAATCAAGGATAAGGAAAATCCATATAGACATGAAGAGAACATGAAATTCCCTCTTTGATGTTTTGTGCTGGGAATGTTTCAATCTCTTTTTAAAGCTCCTCCTCCACCTCCTTGCTTCTTGTGGGATTGTATCCAATATTCCAATGTTCATGTAATGCCTTGACTTTGCTATCATTCTTCTCGGGATAATTATAGGTTAGCATAATGTACCTATTGTTCTGTTTCACAAAGCAGCACTGTCATATGGATGGCAGGGGTGAGCTGGGGGGGGATCTTTGTGTGTTCTCCTACATCCATGCTATGTCTTTAATTTGTGTTCTTCCTTGTCTTTACATTTTTGCTTTTATTCCCCCCCCACACCCCTACTCCTGTAGTGAATGCTGTGCACTTTCCCTTCTTAAATGGTTGGCTTTGGTCTCTTTTTCCAGTTACACCAGTGCTGTTTTTCAGTTTTAGCTGAGTTCGTTCATATGATAGCAGGTTTGCCTTTCAGGTGAAAATAGCATGAAGGCTGAAGTAATGAGCTATCAGTATTTACAGAGAAAGCAGACAGATTATTCTTTCCAAAGCCTTATCAGCTGAGTGTCTTATATTGTCTTGCATGATTTTTCCTAGATTCAGAAAGAGGAAAAATCTCTTGCTGAGTCCAGAGCCTCCATTCTGCATTTGAGCCCTGCTGCACAAGGCACTGCACAAACAAGTACCAACAAAGTCCCTGCCTCTGAGTGCTCACACGTTTTTTCTCTAACAGCGTTTGTCTTTGCCCTCCAGGTGCAGGTGTGGGAGACTGCTGTTGAGTATTGTAAAGTGTTCTTGGTGCTGGGGCTTTTTTCTTTTTTTCTTTTTTTCTTTTCTTTTTTTTTTTTTTTTTTTTTTTTTTTTTTTTTAATTTGGTGGGCAGGATGTAGAATGTATCATTGGGTGCTTGAAAAATACAAAAGAAAGGCTGAAGAGAGCTAGTTAAATCTCCACTGTTGTACCCAGAAGATAAATGTTGGATCATAATTGGTTGAGAAGCTGTGTAATCAGTTGCTCAGTTTCTATTGTTGCCGCCTCCAAGATAAATAATATTCAGGGCTGGGGCTGTGTTTTAGCCAATGAGACTGTACAAGCAAATAGGTTCATCTTGATTAACTGCTGTTTATTTTACTGAAAAGTGCTTTTTGCCTTTGAGTCAAACGAGTGGTCTAGAGAGATGGTTCCTGACTAGTCCACCAAAAGAGAATGATGGTGAGGCATTTCTTTCTTTTCAGGACTTCACACAACTTCCTCCTCTTTGAATGTGGCTTTACCACAATGATGAAATGGGAAACCTCCAAACTATGGCAATTCTAAAAGCATTTTGTTGTGAGAGAGGAAATTACTGACTTCAGAAATTTGGATTACAAAGCCTCTGCTATCAGTCAGAACACCTTGTGTACCTAAGTCCTTCATTGCAAAGCACCTGCTGGAACAAGTGCTGCAGAGAAGGACCTGGGTGTCCTGGTAGACAACAGGTTGATCATGAGCCAGCAGTGTGCCCTTGTGGCAAAAAAGACCCATGGTATCCTGGGGTGTATTGAAAAGGGAGTAGTCAGCAGGTGGAGGATGATGATCCTTCCACTCTATTCTGCCCTGCTGAGGACATACCTGAAGTACTGTGTCCAGTTCTAGGCTTGTTAGTTCAGGAAAGATGAAACTTCTAGAGGGATTCCAGCAAGGGACTGTGAAGGTGCTGAGTGGCCTGAAGCATCTCCCTTACTAGGAAAGGCTGAGAGACCTGGTGATGTTCAGCCCAGGGAAGAGAAAGACTGAGAGGAGATCTTATCAATTCTTATAAATATCTAATGAGCAGGAGTTACGTGGATGGGGCCAGTCTCTTTTCAATGGAGCCTATGGGACAACAGGCACAAAATGGAGCTCAGGAGGTTCCATACAAACACAAAGAACTTCTTTACTTTGGGGGTGACAGAGCAGTGGAACAAGTGCCTGGAGAGTCTGTGGAGTATCCTTCTTTGGAGATAGGCATCCACGTAGGTCTTGAATATGTGTGCAACCTACCCTAGGGAACCTGCTTTAGCAGAGGGGTTGGGCTAGATAACCTCCAGGGGTTCCTTCCAACCCCTGTGGTTCTGTGTTATTCAAGTATGTGCAACTTTCCTCCTAGAAAATTGGACAAAAGCTTGCTCAGAGGTCAGGGCTTTCCCTTTTCTTCTGCAAAATTTGGGCTTCCTCTTGATCCTGATGCACAAAGCTAAAACACAGTTTTAATTTGAATGTTCCTTCTAAAATTCTTCGCATGAGTTCTGAGAAACAGTCTGGCAGGTTCATCCAACATTGTCCTTACTGGATTGTTCTGTGAAGCCAGTAAAATCTGCTCTGTCTTTGCACACCTATGTGGATTTGCAAGTCAGAAAAAGCATAGTGCCCATCCATGTGTATGGAGAAAAAAGGACTGGTGGATGAAAGTGGACTTCCTGCTGTGCTCCTATAGCATGCAAACTTCTTAAAACAAAAATTAATCTATTTTGTAGTGATAATTTGTAGAACTGTCTCCAAAACAAAAGAACTAACACAGATGCATGTTTTGGCAAGCTGCAAATATTAAGCAGCCAACCTTTCTCTCTGGTGTAACTCTATGGACTTCAAGGGAATTACAGTAGTGGCAGTGAGTTTTGCCTAAGATTCCTTGGACAAAAATGTATCTAGTGTCCTGAATAATGGCAAATGAGACTTGATGTTTTAGAAATGGGTGAGATCTTCTGCAGAAGTACAACATGCTGGGACACGTGTACATGTGTGAGTACATGTGTGAACATGCCTGGATTGTTTTATGGGGACATTCCCAGTGCTGGTGTATTTGTAAGCCAGCTCTGAATGTGAGGTATGTGCTGAAGAAGTTTAAGGATGCTTCTGCTTGCCTGTTGTAGTTCTCCTTTGCATCTTGAAGTAGAAATCGCAGGTTAAACCCAGTCAAATTCTGTAAATGATTGGCACTGTTGGACAGGACTCAGAAAAATCCAACCCTCTGGCTTAAGCATATTTACATACCACGGGTCATTACAAGTTGGTGCTTACCTTTGTATTCATTCCTATGTACTACATTTCAAAGCATGGATTTTGGTTTAGGTTTCTCTTTTAATATTTCTTCTATTTTCTAGGTAACTTTAAAAAAAAAAAAAAGTGATTTCCCCCATGGATCCTGACATCTGCTGCAGTCATTCTTACTTGCTCAAAAAGGACACCTAGAGAAGAAGAGGGAGCAGCCTGGCTGCAGCCTCTTGTTGTTTCTCTTCTATAGGCCCCTACCCCGCACCCTCCTGGGTCTGCAATCCACTAACTAGCTCCTCCTGACTCCAGCTGTCGTTTTTGCTTTTTATCTACTGCTCTCTCAAAGAGCCAAATGTCATCTCTTGTTGTTCCCTTAGCTGGGGTCAGAGGCTCCTTTATGTGCCTTACTCTGATCAAAGATTTTTAACTGGGAATGAGAGAGGTAATCAACTGCATGGCTAGGGAAGGAGAGAGATTAAATCTGAGAATTGCCACTGATTGCCCCACGTGAAGAACAGTGGCTAACAAAGCACATGCTATCATTATGCTCTTATGATTATTTTATTCCCTTAGTGACAGTAAAATGCTGTCTGTAGCAGAAAGGTAGGACAAGGTCCATCCTTGTTTTAGTCCTGTGGTTTTCAGTGGGGTGGAACTGGGAAAATCTAGGTTTACAGTGAAGAGCAACTCATTTTCAGACCCTCTCCCTTAGAGATTTCAAGAAAGGGAGAAAACAAATCAAATGTGTTTTTCTTTTAAGTTTAGTAGCCATTTTTGTTCAAATAGGTCAGCCATTTTTGTTTCCAAATCTTGACTCTAGCTATGGAGGAAGTAATTGATGGTGTGCTGGGATGCGACTTCTGTTGTATCCTGACACTTCCATTTAATCAGCATACTGTTTGAATAAAAGTAGGGGCAGGAGGGGTTCCCAGTGCTGCATCAGTCTCTGCTGATAGTTTGTTTTTTGGTTTATTGAAGGCAGAATCAAGCTCCAGGGACTGCAACAGATTGCAAACTGTTAAATTTCATAGCAAAACCCAAGAAGGAAAGCACTTAACAAATAGACTAAATGATGAGAATCACCTTTGGATTGATTAATTACTTTAATTTTAGTAGTCTAAACTGTCTCCTTCGATACGTTCCCTTTAAAGTCTTGTCAGTCCCTCTAAAATGCCTTCTGCTGTTACAGAGCTATAGGAAGAACAATACAAAGTGTCCTGATTCTCCTCTTGCACTGATGGAGGACAAAAGTACTCTGAAGAATCCAGGAACAGAGTCAGCCCTATTCTAGAAGATCACTTTCTTTGCAAAAGACAAACAGGCTGCATTTAGAGTTTGTTTGATTAAAGGAGGCCTGACTTAATGGGAAGGATGCACTGAGCTCAAATTGCCAGGTTTTGATGAGATCTGTGTTAGGGACTAGTACACTGGTATCATTCCAAATTTGTTCTGTACATGTTTTATAGTGGTTTTGTTAATGTTTTCAAAATGTGTTGCTTTCTTTCCAAGTCCAGCCCCAGGAACTACATGAAAATTTCATTTTGTTAACAGTAGTTTCTGGCTCTACTGGTTGATAAGGATTGGATGTAATCTATCAGTTCAGAAACATGACTTAACTCAAAATTGTTTAAGTGGTTTGGTTAGGAAATATAGTAGGCATTTGTAAAACTGCGATGCCAGGTGCGGGTGGAATATGGGAAGAAAGATGGGAATAGTAGGATAAAAGACTTCTCCACAATAAATCCAGCATTAAGCTTCTTGAACTTGAACTTCATCACCTTGCTTGTTTTCTTAGTTAAAATAGGAGATGTACCTGAATCTCAAGTCTAAGTTGGGACCCATTTGTAAAGGATTAAGTCAAATGCTAAGTTATGAAACTCCAGGATCTAGGAAGTTGTGGAGTCACACCTGACCTGAATTTTCTGTCTTCTGGTGTTTCAGTTCTAGCATTTATGTGGGCCTTTTTTTAATACATTATTGAGACCCAGTCATCTCATATATACAGTGATTTGGAGTAAAAAAAAAAATAAAATAAGAGGAGTTCACATCCCTGGGGATACTGGTCAGCTTCCTTTCTGGACTCTTTCCTTGCATTTCTCTGTAGCATGGATGTCCCAGGTGGTGACTCATCCCATCTCACAAATCCTTCCAAGTTGTGCATGCCCTAGAACACTGGTAAGGTCCTTGACCTTCTTTTTTCTCTCTCAGAAGGTTACAATACCTGAGATTTCCGATCCTTTGTTATTGTAGCTCTTACTATTGTATTTATTGAGTTTTAGAATATTGAAAGTTTGCGCTCATGTTTTTGTGGATCTCTGTGTGATTAATCTTTTTTACGTTGCTTCCTGGGGCTGCTGGGTCTTTCAGTTTGTCATTTCCAGTTCTATGGTGTTCAAAGTCACACAGTCCCTGCTACATGCTGTTCCATTTACCACTCCCTTTATACTCTTTGCTTGCCATCTTTCTTCCTGTATTCAAATTTCTCATTCCCAGTGGTACTGCTGTTTTGTTCACTGGGCGCTGCTATTAACAGCAGCATTGGACTGATTTGGATTGGCACCTGTCTTTTCAACCCATCAGGTTTTAAACAAATCCCTCAATGTTTAGGCAAATTCTTACACTGAGGCTATGGCTTCATTCTGCTTCTACCTCAAGCAGTCTTTTTCCTGAGCCAGAGTGCAGAACACTAGTGGAAATTAGCATGGAGTGCTCAGTGCATTCAAACTTAAATGCCAAGAAAATATGTGATCTTCATGTTTCTGAAGTTTCATGCTCAGGCCTTAAATCCAAACTACATTTAAAACATAATTTGGCTTAATTTACCTGTCACTGCACTACTGAACTGCAGTATCAAAAACACTGTAGCATTTTAGGAAAGTCAGGTTGTACTTTTTCTGCTTATGCTATTTTTTTTTTCCTGTGATGATGTTGTCCTCAAGCATATTGACAGTCGTAAACACATGGAAAGATTACTATAGTAGCCAGTTTGGTCCTTCAGGACTTAATATAAACATGTATTTCAGGTGTGTCTGTAACATGTAACCCTGAAAGAAACTGTGTGGAAACAAAGCTCTGTAGTTATTTTGTTGTTTTCAGAACACTAATAGCTCTCTAAAAATGTGGATATTGTTAGAACTGAATCTTCCTTCTGAAGAACTGCAAGTTCTAGGACTGTTCTCCAGTATTTTATCAGAGTTTTCTCTTTTATGCAGGTAGTTTAAAAACAAAAACAAAAACAACATACAAGCCAAAAGCATGTACTGCAAATGTTCTGAGCAGTGTCAGATTTTGGATATTAAAAACAACCTTGGAAACATGTCAACTTACAGTAAATTATAACCATGCCTACTCTCACTATTTTATCCAAGATGATACTGATTGAGGACATAAATGCCAGCTGTTTATCAGCTGGCTTCATACTGAAGGTTCTTTTTCCTTTACTTAATACATTTCTCCTCCTTCCCTCAAACTTTTGTCTTGTTAGACTAGGAGAAAGAGTACAAGTGAGTGCCATGTGTAGGTCATTCCAGAAGTAATTACTCCTATTTTTTTCTATGAAAACTTCAAAAGATACAAAGAGCAAAATTATGCTGTTTGATAGAGGTACAAAATACTGCTTTTCAACAGACACCACCATTAGCAAATTTGCATAGATTAATTGGTCAAGATGTTCTTCATGTCATGTTGTGGCAGCTGTGCACGGCCAACTGGAATGTGGCTTGTCTTTCATGTTGCTCTTGCCATTGCTGAAATGCACCACACACTACCTCACTCTGCTCATATCCATTGTTTGATCTCCATAAAAGTTCAGCAAATGTCAATTAATGTGTCAGTGGGTGCCATTTTTTTTCTGCATGAAGAAATTCATTGCCACACCTTTGCTTCATACGTACCTCCATGTCAGATGCCATTTGTTCAGTTTGCTCCTCTACTGTTGTCTGTTGCATGGCAACAAAGTGTAATGGAATATTGGCAGGAAGGTTCAGCCTATGCTGCGTGTCACCACTGTCTGCATCTGATGTCATGGGCCAACATAATCAAATATGAGGCATTACTTTTGGAGCAGCCTTCTATACTATCATGTAAGTGTATTATATGTTTTCCCTTGAACTACTTTTTGGCAAGAAATCACACGAAAAGCAAGGCAAGGGGTTTTCCAGCTCTTCATTGCCCCTACAACAGAAATGCCCTGTAAGTGATTGTCTCTGGCCGTGCAAATGTCATACAAACAGCAGGCACACTCTGTACTTAAAAAATGAATATTTCTGTAGCTCCTCCATAGTAAAAAGCTCAGTTTCAAGTCATGCGCTGCAGCTTTATGAACAAGAGTTTCTATGTAGCAGTGATTCACTTGTAAGTACATACAATCCATCTACATACAGATGTCACTATAGATTAGTGACAGTGGAACCTGAAGAGTTTGGTTCTGGAATGGACTCAGAGGAAGTGATATAATCACTCAGGTGTGGTAACCTGCTACTGTGCTGTGATGTGCTTTGTTGCTTCATCATTGTTGTAGCATGAGGATGATTGCTGTGTAGAACTCTGCAATTGTATTTTCTTCCTAACCCACTCTGACCACTGGTAAAATAAGTTGCTTCTCATCTTCCCGTCTGTCTTCTTCTCTCTCTTTTGCTGAGTCAAAGAGTAAAGAACTGCTCCTGTGTGCTCTGAAATAATGGCTAAGCCTTTTTGTAAGCTGAGAAATGAGGCTCTGATTAAGCATACGGATTCCTCCAGAATCCACATGTGGTGTTTTAAGGAGCTCAAGTAGAGCATTGCTGAACTATGCAATACATAAGATTTTTTTCTGACTTCTGGGAAAGTGTCCTGTGTTTCAATGGATCACACAGTGTTTTCTCATAATTCTCTTTATGCAGAGAACAATTCAGCATGCAATGGTCTTGTGTATGTTACACAGAAACTCCTCTGAACAAAGCATCTCTGAAGGGCTTTTCTTTCATAATTCTCATGGAAGATGAAGAGATTTTAAAGTATTCAATGCATATGGCTTCTGGTTCTCTTAAGGAGTGTGCATTTGGAGAAAAAGGAAATGGTGGTTATGCATGTGGTAGAGCCAGCAATGTGGCTGTCAGTCAGCAGCTCTTCAGCTAGCCGTAACTGAGAGCCCCCAGATAAGGGTAGAGGAGAGACTCACCTGACTGCTGTATGCACCACGAGGATGTATCTGAGACCTCAGAAATGGGAGACTTTCATACCCGCCATATATTGTGACCTTCTTGCAGATCTTTCCTCTTTCTTCCCTTCTCAACTCCTGCCAATGGATGGGCTCTTCTCTTCCTCTTCCATTGCTGTGAAGCTGTTTTCCTTCTCCTAGTGAATGCCAAGTGCTGTAGGCCACAGGCCTGAGGGGTGGGAAGCATATCTTGGATCTACCCCCGAGACAGAGCGGAGCCAACAAAATGGGTCTTTTTAAGTTGTGTGGTGACAAGTCTTTTTTTTCCCTTCCTTTTTCTTCCCAGAGGATAGCTGGGGAAGTTTGCTGTGCCAAATGCCTGGAATGGATTTTTTTTCTCCTCTTTTTCCCCCTTCAAAACAGAAAGAATACTTTATACTGTGAAATGTGTTAATTGGAGAACATAAATCCAAACCTACAGTACAACATTTCTGGACCTAGGCACCTATTGAAGTTTAATGAAGGAAGAACAGCTTTCTCTTGCCCTCCTCTGTTATGCTCTCCCTGTATCAGACTCTTTCTTGTGGTAGAGTCCTGTTTCAGATGAGAATGTGGGAATGCCAGTTAGGTTGTGTGCGTTGGCCCAAAGTTCTCTTCGGACTGAAAGCAATATGTGGCTCCTTTTGGCTAGTGCAGCCAGAGTGAGGCACAGACATTTTCCCAGGGCAAAGTTAGTTCTGCTGCTAGTGTAGGAAAAGGGATTCCTCTGGATACCTGTTAGAAGTGGCTGAAAGCCCTTTCAAGGCAAATCCATGTTGCAACAGGGATTTGATTGTCCACGTGCTCTGACTGTCTGTTCCTGAGTTGATGACAGGGTCCCACATAGGAAGATATATGGCTTTTTTTTCCCTTGTATCAGGCCTGATGTTCTGTCTGAACTTTGTGATGAAGTGTTTCTTTGTGATTACTGACTGGCTGAAGAGATGTCTCATTATGTCCAGAACAGAGAAAACAAGAGATTTTCTCCCTGTCCTAGCTATGGTGCTGGGAATAACTAAGCGCCAGTCAGCTTGTACAGGATGTAATGGAATCCCTTACAGAAAATCTAACATAAGAGGGCCCTGATCTCAGCATGAATGGGAGTGTGATAACCTACCGAGTGTAATAACCCATACTTTAGTTCATCTCAAATGGCTCTGGAGTGAGTGCCAGAAGTAAAAGCTTCTCTTTGGCACTGGTACTTTGGGAAGAAAAGCAAATCATATAGTGGAAGAAAGATAGTTTGGGAGAGTAACAGGAAAGAACTTAGAGAGCCCTGCAAATTCCAAAAGTTTATTAAAACAAATAGTGGCTTGCAGATAATAATGCTTCTCATGATGGTGCAAGACCTACGTTTATCCTTCATCTCTGGATAACACAGTGCTACTACAGGAGGTATTTTAACTTGCTCTAATATTGTACTGCTTTTGCTCACAAGCTCATAAATGTCTGTGGAGCATTGAGCATTAAAACTCCTTTATTCCTATCAACTTCACCAGCCCTTGCTGATGCAATACTAAAAGTATAGGAAAAACCTCTTTCTTCTACTTTGAGAGATGGGATGAAAGGCTAGAGGAGGTGGATGATGATTGCATGAGCAATGCAGGTCAGGTTACTGGTAGATTCCTCCCATAAGATAATTGAGAGGCCTCTGAAAGGTAATTATTGAAAAGCGTAAATTCCTGAGATAACCTGTCCAAGAAGAAATACTGACAGGAGCAGAGGCCGTGTGTTAAAGGCTAGCCATTACTCCAGGGCAATGGGCTAACCTCTGTGTCTTGTTTTTTTTCTGTAACCTCTCCTTGCTCTGACAGCTGACTCCCTCAATTCTTTCCCTTAGCGACTTGTCAGTCTGGTCCTGGTCCAGTTTATTTCCATGTCCAAATTCTTGTTCAGTCATTGTCTTTGACTGTCATTGCCACTGCTGTGTTCAGGTAAGTTTTACATCAAGTCTGGAAAAAAGAAAGTCTGCTTTTGTGAGCTGTCTTTTCCAGCTTTTGGTGTAGCAGAGCATCAGTTAGCATTCAGTGCTGATGTAGAATCAGCTTTGCCTCTGAATGAAGAAGATGGTTGGATTGCAGTTGGTGAAGGAAATCTTTTAGCGTGGGAAAAAAACAAATTGCAGAAGAAAAGGTGGCACAACACTGGGAAATAAGTAAAGGACTTTCTGTTTTCCTATGGCTTTGTTTTGCAAATTGGCTGCATCTCATCTGTAATGCAGAGATAATGATATCTACCCAGTTTGTATTTCTACTGGTTGATTGATTAATGACTGTTTCATGATGCCTCGATTACACTTCTGTGACCTACAGCTTTAACTATCCCAGTGCATTACATCCCAGTGGGAAAATGAAAGTAAAGCAGTGGCTCTGGCTAGTTCCAGATAGGAAGACACTGCAAACTGACCTGAACTTGCTTGCCCACATGCTTGTAAGACCTCATCCTAAGAGTGCAGTGATGCATGTGCTGTCTGCTCAGCTGTCATGTCTGTTCAGCAAGGCATTTGAGTATCTGCTGGACTTTGAATTGAAGTGGACCTGCGCATTCAATGGAGTGCTTTGCTGAATTGGGATCCAGTGCTTGAACTGGGACCAGATGCAGGGTGAGTCTTAGAATACACATGGAGATCTCTTGCCCCAGCGTGACTGGGATATGCATTAAACAAATGGTGTCTTAAGAAGATTGAAGCTACTAGGCAAGGAAAGTCAACGTATAGGGGAACATCTATCACATACTTGAATTTCTGAAAGCTTATTGTGGTGAGTGCTTTTTTTTTTAATTTTTTATTTTTTTTTTTATATCGGGCAGTTGCTTTTAGTTGCTATGTAAGTATCCGCACAAATGAGGACACCAGCATGTGGAATATGTTAAAACAACATGTCTTTTCGTAGTGACTTCTTTCTGCTTCCGTGGGAATTTGCTCAAAGCACAGAAGATCTTGTGCCTAGACCTTTCAGTTAGGTGAAGTATGCTCTGAATAGGTTGTGGCTGGACATGGTGATCTTTAAGGTCTTTTCCAACCTGAGCAATTCTATGATTCTTTTTGCTGAGGGAACTGTTGGATGATGTGCTGGAGGACTCAACACATCTGTTCCTTCTCTTCTATCTTAGCAGAGGAATTCCTGTAATCTGCCCTGCTTCCATTTGCAGGTAGAACTGGGGAAGGAGGTGAGAAATGAAAATATAATTTACAGTTCTCTTGTGAATTACACTATATTACCTGAGTTAAGTGCATCCCTGCAGTATGTTTATACAAGTAAGAGAATGATTGTTCCTATGAATTCAAGAGAAATAATAACTTAAAGAAACATAACCTTAATTATCTATGAACAGACGATATGATTTTCTATTGTAAGCATTTTTAAGGTGATGAATGGTTATTAACTGGATAGAGTAGATTTTTGTATTTTGTTCTATTTGTGTTCTATTTGTTGTACGTATGGTGATTGAGGAACTGAAAGTGCTGCCCACTCCAGTATATTAACATTATTTTTTAAAATCTTGACTTTTTCTAAGATTTTTTTTTCCAAGACAAAGTAGACCCTAATAATTATGTGATTTTATTCTGGTTCTGTATAAGTCTCTGTCTCCTTTCTACGTAAGTGATCATTTTCACCTGAGTAATATGGTTTGTTTCCCATATCAGGATTTCCTTTGCAACAGGGAGATATAAGGTTCCCACAGAAGAATTAGCTCACTAGTTGTTTCTAGCCAAAAGATTAAAAACAAAAAGTAGCTAAAAAAGTGAATGTAATTTCAGGTTGGTTTGTTTTTCTTTTTGATGGTAGGGAAGTTTGCTTGTGCCTGTCATTTGTGTACTAGATAGCTGTGCAAAATGTGAGGGAAATCCCAGCCTGGAAACTTCCAGGAGTGCTGACAAAGGTCCTTCAGAGCAGCACCTTACTTCAGAGAATTGACAGTTACGAGTGTGCAGCTAGAAATACAGACCTTCCTGCTCTTTCCTGACATCTCTGCCCGTGGATGCCTGATGAAGACACATGACTTCATGAAAGGAGATGCATGAAGAGAAATGCTGTTGTCATCTTAGCTGATGTCACTTGGGCAGATGATGTAATTGTGATGGTATGGAAAAACTTCCATTTTATATATGCTGTGTCTCCCTGGAGGGCTTTGCTGTCTGCGTGATGTAGCTCTAGCTAGTTCAATGGGCTTCTTCCCACTGTGAACAAACGTGTTGCTTACCCAGCTGGTTGTACTGCTGCAGACTTCCTCTGGTGCCAACTGGGGCTGTGGGAGCTTGCTCTCTGCATCCCCAGACATTGCCAGGTTCACTCAGAAACTGAGTGGCCATGCTGAAGTGGATCAGGGAACACTTGCACAATTATTGCTACTGGCAGAAAGTGCAGGAGTAGTAAGCTGTAGATGTGCAGTAAAAAGCAGCAGGGTAGGTGGGAAGGGGCATTGTTTTTATCCAGCACAGCTAGAACCAGAAGAGGATGCCTCTTCATGGCCTGAGAATCCTTTAGTACAGATAGTGCCTAAAGCAATCTGAAGGATTTATTAGGGAGGTAAGTGTTGGGCGTTACCCTGTTCTGCAGGTGAGCCATTAAAGCTGCCAAGGGATTCAATGCATAGTCATTTGCAGAACACTCACTTCCTGGCTCTCAGGAAACAGGCCAAGCAATAGATAGTGGGCTTTACTAATTTGTCTTTCTACTAGATGTAGGAATGCAAAGGATAGACCAAGTGTGGGAAATCACAATGGAGATCTGAATGAATGGGCTTTGTCTTGGACTTTGTTGGGCCCTAAGACCAACCATGAATTCACAAAGCTAAACAGATGTCTGGTGAGCCCAAATGCCAGCAGCATAAGATCTTTAATACACATATATATATTATACATGTATAATATATGTATAATATGTATATATATATATACACACACACGCCACTGCTTTAGTTTTTATCAGTTCATTCTTTTAGTAATTGGAGAGAATTTTTGACCTTTTGGGGGAAGGCTGGGACCAAGCTGAATTCTGACTACAGTCCTCAGATACAGAAAGAGGTCTAGGTTATTACCATTCTCACCTGCTGTTATTTTAATTGGATGATGCTGCATCTCTTTAAAACAGAAACCCTGGCCCGAGAAAGAATAGATGCTCTGAGATACCCCCAAGGAATCTGCCTCTGAGATTAACCTAATTGGTCACTCTGCTGAGTCTAATAGAGGTTGTATGCAATGTCTGACTCTGGAAATACCTTAGATGGTTTGCCATATGACATGGAAGCTGCTGCTATTATAACTCCATAAAAATGGAAGAAAACTATGAGGACAAGTGGACAAAATTACAACAAGAAACATAGTGAAGCCATTCACAGCCCTGTATATTTGAATAGGGCTGAGGAATTTATCTTCTGAAATGAGTAACCTGAGCACACTTTTTCTTGTACTGTACCTGTTGCATCTAGTCAATAACAGTGCATGTTAAATATTGGGCATAATGATCCAGTCTTTTTGTCCCAGAGAGCAGAATTGCCATAAACCTTGTGTGGGGCTGTGTGCAGCTTCAGGAGAAAACAAACACCTCCAGCTCTGATTCTTCTCCCTGAACAGAGATGGCAGCAGCCCATGACTCTAAAGCCAGATTTGGCCTGCAGGCTGTTGTGAGTGAAGTCCTCTGATGTACCATGCTCCTCTTGACAGTGTTAGCTTGTACTGATGTTTCTTTTTCTTTAAATGGAAATGTTGTACTTCCATGATACTGTGAGGATGGGGTAAATCAGATCATTTTCACCTAAGCTGTGAGCTCTGCCTTTTAATTCATTTTAATTCAGTAACAGATTTTTATTTATTTATTTATTCTTTTGCATGAGATATCTGTAGTTTCACACTGGATTAAGTTACAGTCTGAGACTGTTTTCAGAGTAGTGAATTCAGCTCACACAGTGAGGCCAGGTTCTCTGTTGAGATTCTGCTTCACCCCATGATTCAAGAAGTGAGAAGTCAGTAGATTCTGGCCATAACTTGCCACTAGGGATTTCTGCCCCACCAGGAGGAAGTCTGCTGATAAATACCAGACAAAAAGGATTCCTTTTCCTTCTACATCTCAGCAATGGACTGCTGCAAGGTGCTTGGAGGAGAATGCTGCAAAATCTCACTTTGTTTTTTCATTGATCAAGGATTGAACCTAGACTTGCAGCTCAGGGCATCTCTTTAACTCATGTAATGACTGGGCTGTGCCAGTGCTAATTCAGGAATGTGTGGTTGATTGTCTGATGGTTCCTGATCTCTTGCACCATGTAGTCTGTGCACCTGGCACAGTCTTTTTGAACAATTGCTTGACAGCTTTTCTGTTTTCACCTGGCTTTCAGTTCTCTCATAGAAAGCCATTAACTGTCCTTACAGATCTTAACGTGTGTTTGTCTGTAGAGCAGCTTGAGTCTGTGTCCTGCTTTTTGGTCTAATTTGTGTTTGTTTTTTTTTTAATCTGCTACTTAAACAATTCTGCTAGTACTGTTGTTTTTTTTCTCTGACCATGTGCTTGGGAAAGTTGTACAGGCTTCTTTATGAGCATCAGGTGCAATTGTCTGATACGTATAGGAATGAAACAGATGCATGAGCTCTGGCTCTTGGAGAGTTTAGGATAGGCAGGGATACATGTATGTTGGTCTTTATAAAACGGTCAAATTTACATTAAAATATGAAGGCCTGGGAAGTCTGAATCATTCTATGTCCCATCTGGAAATCCTGTTTTGCCTTAGCTCACATTCACACCTCTTACATCATTAGAGAATTTTGTTTAGTGACAGTGTCCACTGACCACTGTGAGAAAATGGAATCCACACATTCCTGTATTTTCTGCCTTGCTCTTGGAGTTCGTTATAGAATTTTGAACAATCTCTTATGCTTCACCTAACATCATTCAGGTCATTCTGTTCTTCTGCTGGATCTTGTTATCCTACATCTCTGAAACTGCGAGGTGTATGTGATCGTAGCATTTAGGTGCTGCCTAAATACTAGAAAATACAGAATCATTGATTCACAGTGTATGTGAGGTTGGTCCCAGCCAGTGCTGTTTAATATTTAATAATGGTCTGGTACCTTGTATATGCCATATTTTCTTCTTTCTTTAGATGGTTTTTTTACCATCTCGCAACATAATGTGAGCATGAGCAGAGAGCACAATTCTTTCTTCAGGGAAGATGCTCCAGGCTGTAAACTTGTGCTGTCTGAAGGCACTGCAGGAGACTGGTGGATTCTGTGCTCTGCCAAGCACAGACTTCCATTTGTATATGCTGTTGCAGGTCCAGAAAGAAGCAGCAGCTTTTCAAATGGCTTGAGTTTAGCCCACTGCACACTTTGCAAAAACAACAAAAACAGAACAAACAAAAAGCCATTATTTCTTGAATAAATTAGGAAAATGGATGAAATGCAGGCTGGGGAGTACTGATCTCTTAGGCTTGCTTAATGATTAAGTAGGCACCACGCTTTTGCAACTAGCTGCCTCTGTTGCTCATCTGGTTAAAGGCAGCAAATCATAGTAGCCTAGCCTGGATGTGAAAATGTGAGCATAGCCAGACCACCACCTGGAAACAGAATTATGCAGATGGGAGAGAGAGAGAGAAAAGAAGGTCCTTTTGATGATCAAGTCTATTAGATTGTCCACATTAGTCTGTCTTTGAATAGTAAGTGTTATTAGCTCACAGTTTTGCAATATTTACCACTTCCAGCCATCCTTGCTGCTCACTCTGTTACGGCTTCTACCTGTGCCAGTCACAACACCCTTGTTCTCAGCACTGGGAGGTTTTGGGACAGTGCCGAGTGAATTAGGGGGAAAAAGGATACATAAAACTGCGTGTCATCAACATAATATGGCTTATGTTGCTGCCCATATGACTTTTACTTATTCTCTGGAGGTTTTGTGTAGGTATTAAATAGAAGTGTTGGAATAATTGAACCCTCTGGCATTCTTCATTTCAAGGCTTATGGAGAGCAGCGGTGGCCTGACAGCAGCCTTGTGGGATCTGTTGGAAGGGTCACGTGCAGGCCTCAGCAGCACTTGCCAGGACGTGTGGTTGGTCAGTGGTACCTCATGGTCTGCTGTGTCAGTGGCAGCTGGTAGACTGGGTACTGTCTACATGACTCCCTTGTCCCTGCTTCTCTTTGTGAGGAGGTCTAGGACTGTGCTTGTGCTTTGTTTCCAGGCTAACTCATGAATGTCTCTGGAAGGAGAGTCTGGGTTATCTTCTGACACAGCACTGTATTGTTTGTTTCCCACCATGCTTCCCAGATCTTGTTAGAAAACCTGTGTTTCTTAAAATTTAAAAGGACAGTGACCTAATGAAAATCTCAGTGGCTGCTCCTCCATTCTATTGTGTCTCCTTTGCTAGAGACAGCCTGCTAAGCTGCGTAGGTCTGCTTCAGCCACACATCCCTGTGCCAGCATCCAAGTGCTGCTGGTGCTTCAAGAGCCTTTGAGTGTTTGCTTCACTTCCACTGCGCTTCTACTGCTCCAAGCCAGCTGTTTAGTTCTGGTATCACCCTTTCCCACCAAAATAGTGTCCCTATCTCGTACTGGAGAAAGACCCCTCTTGAAAATGGGTTGCTTACATACAGCTTTGCAGAAGATTTTAACAGCATAAGTTGTTCTTTTCCAATCAGGACATCTTTATTAGTCAGTGAGAAGCGGGTAATTTCAGTGTCCTGGGGCTGAAATGTAAATGCAGATCTTGCATGTATCCCAGCAGTGTCACCTCTGCCATTGGTCCACCCAGGGTTTCACTTGGCAGAAACCTGCAGGGTTTCACTTGTGGATTTGTTGTTGTTGTTGTGTTTTTTGTTTGTTTGTTTTTTTGCAGTGTGCTGAAAACTTCATTCTGTATTTCCAGTTGTGCTATATTGTGTGATTTGCATCCCTTGACCAGCAGTTATTTATGTCTGCTCCTTGATTTTTTTTTTCCCCCAACATTGTTGAAATCTATGTGTATGATGATGATTTTGTATTGCGAATATAAATCTAGACAAGTTAGTGTGACCTGTCTTTCTCTCTCAAAGGGAAGAATCGACCTTTGCAGTCAGTCACAGCACAGCACTGAGTCATACATACTTTTCATAAAAATAATACAGAAATTCCCCATAGTTTTTACAGGTATTTTTTGAGGAGATGAAGTGTAAGTCTTCCTTGGCAATACAACTTGGGAAAGCTAAGAAGCTTGTAACACCAGCTCATTAATCTTTCTGACATATAATAATACATATATAATACACTTTTCACTATTAATGTCTGTTTATTTTATTTATTTTTTTTCTATTAATGTGTTTCACTCAAACTCAGCTGATCTGTTTGGGTTCCATTTGAACTCCTATGCTCAACAGTCTTATTCCTGCCCTTGTCTATTCTCCAGTTCCACTGTAAATCTTCTGGGAGAGAGCTGAGTCTTATCACACCTCTGTGACTCTACAGTGACCAGCACAATAGGACCTTTCCTTTTCTGCCTCATTCCTAATAACACTTTCTACTTTTCCTGCATATCGTAGCATATACTCTGTTTGAACATGTAACACCGTGTTGAAAACAAAGGAAAAAATAACCATAAGTTCCTTCAAAATGTGAACTGAAGTTTAGAATGAGTGAGATTCACTGTAGTGAAAACTAATGGTGGAAAAAAAAAACCACAACAAAACAAGCAACTAAACATCCAGAAGTAGTTGCAGGGAGAAGCTGTTTTCCACAGGGATATGACTGTCATAGTGAAATACTGTTTCCTTACTTTCCAGTATTTGATTGTTTGTTCTTTTCATTTTAATTCCATTCAGAATTAAATTCAAGACAAAGCCTCAAGGGCACAGTACTTGAGTACTGGCTTTCCCAGTGAATAGATAGGGGGTGAGTTCTTGACCGTGCTCACTGTAGTGGAGCCAAGGCAAGCTTTCCTGAAGTACAGTGGTGACTTGAATGCTTCTCCTAGATTGTTATCTTTCTCTAAGGCGTGTATTTGTAACCCTTTAAAAATAAATGTGATGAAACAGTTAAGAGTACATCATTGTGTGAAGAATGAATTTGACACATTAACTTGGCAGCTTCTCTGGTCGTTAAACACACTGGGATCTCAAACCCCCTTTTCTCCCACTTAAAAAATCTGAAACGTAATCTTACACCCTACTTGATGGTGTCACTGAAAGCCAAATATTTATTGCTCAAAGATTTATAGTTACTTTCAGTTTTAGAAGATGGAAACTGCAGTCATCTCTGGCCAGGTGCTGTATCTGGGTTGCTGAGATGTATTGTTTTTGTTAGTAAGTGTGTGCCTTGTGAGGTGTATATTCTAATGAATGGAGTAGTTTTTAGCATAAAGAAACCTGTGCAGCAGTGACAGTTTGTTGTCATGAAGCTGTGCTCTTCCTTTTTCCTTGGGGCTTGTGAGCATCCCTGGTTTAATGTAGGGGAATCTGACTTAGCTCTGTGGAAGCTGAAGCATTTGTGGAAAGAGCTGTTAATCTTTGATCAGCCGGAGTCTCCTTGTTACTGATTTTGATTACACAAGTGTACAACTTTAATTACAGCTTTTAATAAGCTTTCATTTCTTCCTAGCTAAATTCTTTGTATAGTAGTGCAGCTTATCTTTTCTTCTTTCCTCTGCCCCCCTTCCCTTCTCTGCTGTCTTTAATGGGAAAATGGGGTTGAGGTCATTGTGGGTGATTCTGTGTCCAGAGGCATCCCTCTGCAATGTCCCTTCCCATAGTTCAGTTCTCTTGTGCAGGTAGGAGCTCTGTTTTTCAGCCCCTCTTAGACCAGTTGTTGCCTGGACTGGTAGTCACTGGTCAGGGACAGGGCTGCAAGATACTAGATTCAAACAAACATGTGCTGTGTGGAAAAGCTTAACAACCTTTGGAAAATCTATGTAGCCAAAAGGTGCATTGGCTCCTGGGTCTAATTCTTGCTTGTCGGGAACTGTCCTATTTTCTCCCTTCTGGATGTTTTGAAATGTAGCAGCTGAAGTCATTGCATCATGAATGGACATAGCAAAGATCAGCAAGATGGGCTCTGTGCCTGTCCGTGATGCTCGTTCCACATTGAAAGCTTTGGCATGCTGGTCTGTCTGCATCCATTAAAGAAGTGACCTGGTGGAAGACTTTTGGACTTGTAATTGTGAATTATTGAGATATGGCTTAAAACACAAGAAAATGCTCTTTTTCCCCACAAATCATATTTTGGCTTTGGAACTCGTTGCTCCACCACAGTTTAGGTGTGAAAAACAAAGGTGAGTTGAAGTCAATTGAGTACATAGGCAGAAGAAAGATTCATTAAATCTTTTAACATTATCCATAACTGAGTAACCTGAGATTTGGGAACTGGTTATCAGAAATGAGAAGGAGGAGCCAGAGATGTCTGCCTCTGTTTTTTGTTCTTCAGTAAGTTTCTGATATCAGCCCATGTCAACAAGAAAATACTACACTGTTACAGTCCATGGGGAAAGAGTACTGCTCCCATGAAAGTTATGAGGTGAAAATGACAAGTGACATAAAAAAGGAGTATCAGGCTGTCAGATACAGCAAAATAGTGATTTGCACCAATTTGGCATCTTAAAATGGCAGTTGTGCCTATAGAAGAGGGTAGCAGATAAACAACTAACAGAACAGCAAAGGGAGCCTCTTTTACCTTTGTGCGTGCATCCCTCCAGCTCCCTTGCTGTGTGTTATACTCTTTTTGCACGCTAATGAATGTTGGAGTCAGAGCAAGTTAAGCTGTATCTCATTCTGCTCCTATTTTCTAATGAACTTACCCCTGATGGGTAGCTTTCCTAGCTATTCATGTCACGACTGAATTTCACCTTGACAGTAGATCAAGAATGAGGTTCAGCAGTGTGGCCCACCTACTTTGCAGTGCTCCAGCATGACAGCTGCTTTGTGTCCTTAGGGTAGCTCTACTTTGATGCTTTTCCCTGTTTAGAACAATTTGGAGAGAGGATTTTGGTAATCTCCAGCAGGCAGAGTTTTCAAACCTTTCTCGGGGGAATATGAAGATTCGACAGAATTTTTGACCCAATATTTATGAAACAAGTGACATTGTCTATAGCATGGTTTTTCCCACTGCACTCCAGAACAAAGGATTTGCCATGCTGGATCATACCAGCTGCTATTGTAGCCTGCTGCTGTTGGTGCCTTAAACCCGACTGTGGAAAACTCTGGAATGGTAGAGAGAAAACTAGTGTAAGCATTGCAGACGTGGCTCAAGCTATTAACGTGTGTGTTTTCATGACTCTGAAACACACAATATGAGGACCGTGTCTTTTGCTCTTCTAGGTTCTTTGGACTAAGAAATGCTGGATTGAAGTTGTAAACCTGTCTGGCTTTTTGGTTGCACATAATAATAATACTGCAGGAGTTGCTATAGCACAAAATTGACTTGTCTGGTGTGCTGACTTGGCTGGACAAACTACAGGGGAAGAGAGACAATAGAATGAGGTCACTGCTGTGTACATGGTGCCTGGCCCTGGGTCGGGAGCCAGTGTGGTTATACCATGTGCTCATTCAGTAACTATGCCTGCTGAAAAGATCTGTGTCTGGTTTCCAAAGAGTATCATCCTTTGATGACAATTTCTGCATGATCTGCTTTGGTAGTGTATGGTGTCAGTCAGCTTTTCACATGTTCAGGGGAAGTTTTTCTGGTTGTCCATTTGAATAAGACAACCATATATGCCCCCTTTTTCCTAGCCTTGTTTAAGGGGAAGAGCAACCTTTTCTAATCTCTGCCCTGTCTCTTTTGGCAGGCTTGGGGACCAGTTCTACAAAGAAGCAATTGAGCACTGTCGCAGCTACAACTCTCGGCTGTGTGCTGAACGGAGCGTTCGCCTTCCCTTCCTGGACTCACAGACTGGGGTTGCTCAGAACAACTGCTACATCTGGATGGAGAAGCGGCACAGGGGACCAGGTTGGTAGCATTGTGTCTGCGTGTGCGTGCACATGTCTGGAGGTCTGGCCACTGAGCCCTCATGGGATTTAATTAATAGGAACTCAAACCTGCTACAGGCCACGCAGAGGAGAAACTGCCTAAACCTCTGTGCCTGCAGGGGATTTCCTTTGGTAACTGCAGAGAGCTGATCCTAATTATTCTCTCTCTACCC
Organism: Excalfactoria chinensis; assembly: GCF_039878825.1. Classification (NCBI taxonomy): domain Eukaryota; kingdom Metazoa; phylum Chordata; class Aves; order Galliformes; family Phasianidae; genus Excalfactoria; species Excalfactoria chinensis. The sequence goes on along the minus strand of NC_092829.1, from coordinate 31,629,063 downwards.
GAAGAAGTGCCTGACATGGTAGTTTCTAAGACTGTATCATTGTAGCTCTTCTAATGCTATTGATCCCAGTCTGTAGAAGGCACAATGCCCTGCTCTGTAAGCAGGATTGAAATTATGTTCAGGGTGGAGAAGCAGAGGTGAAAGTCTCAGGTGAATGCTGAATATAAGGGGTTGTATTAGGAAGTATGTACAGTGGAGGTGAAATACAGGAGAGCCCAGCTTCTGGAATTAGTGTTGTTCTGATGATTATAAATGTAAGTATAACTTCTGTTTTGGACAAGTTTGGATATCAGCTCTGGAGCCTCAGTTTCCTCAGCTGCAGAAAAAAATTGATATGCATCCTCAAAGACCTTTGGCTAAGTTCTCATCCAAAGGGGAAAAGACCACCATTATTTTAGTAGGCTTTGATCAGTCTTTCCTTCATTAGAGTAAGTCCATCTGAAATGCTTATGTTGAAAGCAGAGGACAATCACCAGTTCACAGGCTTGATGTTACTTAAACAGGACTCCTGTGAGAATTTTGAACCCAGAAACCCAGTGAGAATTTTGCTAGAGTGTGACTCAGTATCTGATCCACAGTTAGCATAGGCATGGATTTTCTGACAATACAGGAGTGGATTTGTATTCCCCCCCTTCTCCCCCCCTCAGTGAGTACTGGAGAATCCAGGCAGGAAGGAGTCAAGTGCGCACAGACACTGACCATGTGCACATATCCCTGTCAATTCCTATAAACCATACTGAAAAAAAGAAAAGAAAAAAATCCAGACCTGGAACTGTGTGTAGGTGCAGCCTGCTGTTACCTCCTCCACTGGCTAGCTTGCAGCAGCTGTAGCAGGAGGAACACAAACGATATTTGCCTCCCCTCCCATGAGCAGACTAGGAAAGCAATTGATGCCTCTGAAGAGTGCTTATCTGAAACACCTCCTAGGATAGGAAGGGACATATCTTTGTACTGCTTCTATTCCTAACAAACTCAAAATAGGCGTAGTGTGGTCTTGCAGTACCACCAGAAAACTGTAATAAAATGCAGCCACTTCTGTTGCAGGAGACAGCAGGTGTTTCACCAACATTAAATATATCCTAAGAATACTTCAACTGCCGAAACTACTCCAGTAATCTGAAAGGCTAGCTTTCCTTTTTTCTTTTTTTCTTTTTTTCTTTTTTTCTTTTTCTTTTTCTTTTTTGGCTAATCAGTTTGGCTGTGCATTTTCTGTTCTTGTAACATCAAGTTATGAGCAAGATGTTGTTTTTTAATCCCTGTGAACTCAGTAATAAACATGTATACATCCACTATATACACAAATGATGTCTTGGCAAGAGCACTTGCTACAAAGATAAGCAAACGTAGTCTTGTATGGGTCTCATTGGTGTCTCTGCATTTATGGAGGAAATCCTCCTAAAAGAGTTACAGCATCACTCCAGGAGCCAAGAGCTCTGTCACTGGCTCTCTGGACAACCTTTGGCAAATTCACTGTGCAAATCTTTTTGCTCACTTCTGGCACTGAACTTTCCTGTGGCTTCCCCTGCAAAAGAGTCAGTGGCTCCAGTGGGAACTAATGGTGGAACATCCCTCATAGAGAGTCTTAAGCGAATCAGGCTTTCTGCACTTGTTTCAGCCACCAAATCTGATGTCTTTGTTATTTTAAATTAGAATAATCAGTGCAAAATGAAGCAGCCCTCCTCCCCCATATTTGCTCTGCTCTTTCTTGATTTTTATTAGCCCATTTAGTGCTCCCTTGGGTCTCTTTGCATCATCTATTTCTTGTAGTATCGTTATGGTGGGTCAAAGCATCCTTGCTTAGTTTTAGCGTCCCTGTTTTCAGGCTATACACATTGTACTTATGCTCATACTGAACGTCTCCAAAAATTCTTTGCCAGCACACAAGATGGATGCTAAGGTGGCTATGTTCATTGCCATTTACTATCTGTAACCTGAAAAACTGTATAAAGACAAATGGCAAAGATCCAGGAACTATTTTCTTTTACAGAGAGTTTGAAAAACAGAGAGTTGGGATCTCAGTGTATTAACCCAGTTTCTCACTGTCTTCTTTGTTAAGGGAGTCAGAAAACTGCATTTCATGATAAACAGTTCAGGGTTAATTTCACACAATACTGCACATAACTCCCTCCCTCTTCTCTCTTCCTCCCCCAGCCTTTCACAGGAGCTTTGAGTTATGACTCTCCTACACTAATGAGATAAACAACATAACTCACTGCAGGTTCTGCTATTTCCTCTATAAGCAAATGGTTGGAACCTTCTCTGGTTGCCCTATAAGGCCCCAGAGGGAGATGCAGCTCAGCTACAACTAAAGACAAGACATGCATAAGTGTTATTTCTATATGCCCTGAAAGATCAGCTGTGCAGGGGCTAGATTCTGTTCAGAACAGAGCCTTTTATTATTGCTTCTCCTCTGTGTAAACAGTCGATGGTCCATGCTTCATGTGAGGCAGTATGGAGACAGATAGGTGCCAGGGCAGAGGATTGAAGATAGTATCTGATGAGTCTAAATCAAGATAAAGTTTGATATCTGTCTCTGTTCACTGGGTGGCTGTGCATTAATGAGCAAGGATATTGAAAAAAGGAATAGAGAGACCTGAACATCTCCAGAAATTCTCTGCCAGCCTTCTTGGTATCTGTCTTGTGTGCTGGATTCACTCTCATTTAGTATTCCTGACCTGAAATACTGTCTAAAGGCAAATGGAAACAAAAAGCTCCACAACCTTGGGTGCTGGTGTTGGGGGAACTTAGGAGCCTTTCTGCCACCTGGAGTGGGCTGCATTTCCCCTAGGGAGGAGAATTCTCCACTTTCATCTATTCAAGGATACCTGCTGTGTTTCTCATTGGCCTTTCATCGTTTGCAGTTGCCATTCGTTGTCTCGGCTGAGTCTAGAACTGTCCGTTCATATGTGAGTTCACAATAACTGAACCCATGTTAACAGATATTACCCCCAAACTCCAGTGGATCCTTGCTTTTCTCTGCCTGGGACAAATGCTCAAAGCTGTGGTGCCCACTTTATTCAAAGGACTCCTCTCTGGAGGTCTGTGCAATGGAAGGCTGATTCTATGTCCTGTTTCTTTAGTCTAACAACCCCACTTTCCAATGCTGTGAGCAAATTTTTTAACAGAACCTACTGTGAAAGGGTGAGGCATCTTGCCTCCACCTCTTTAATGACTCGCATCAGAGTGGCACAATCCACACCACCATAATAGCAATTGTTTGCAGTGGTTAATGTTTGCAAAGTGCCATGAAGAAGTGTGTCAAGCACTGTAGAAGTACTGGTTATTCACATTTTATTCTCAAACCAGTCACATGTGCCGCTCACCAAGATGCATCCTTCTTGTGTTGGGCATAATGCCTAGGAAGCTGTGCAGTGACAAAAGAGGGTGTGGAAAGCCCCAGGCATGCCCTGTGACCTGAGGCAGCCAGGACCTCTGTGAACATTCATTTTATCATTTGGCCATACCCAGGCAGTATGATGTAGATGTTCCATTTATGCACCAAGGCCAGGGAGCAGGTGGAAATCATTGAAGTCTGAACACTGTTGGCATTCCCAACAGCTCAACTATTTCAAGCCAAGGGCTTGCAGAACATGATTAGCCCATTCCCTTGAGGTGAGAAGGTGAATAAATTCGATGTGTTTGGTTTTTTTTTTTTGTTATCTGCATTTGGCTCAATGAATCAGTTTTGTTCCTGAGCTGATATGCTCTCCAGGCTGTTTCAGAGGGAATGTCAGAGAGCAAGCATTTCAGCCATCCTGCTGTTCTTGAGCTGTTTTGCTTTACTCGTGCTGCCTAAATGATGTCCAGCTGTTTACTGGTGGTACTATTTCAGATATGGTAACATTACTGCTGTCCTCTCTCTTATGTGGTCTTACTTGTTTTCTGGGGGCAGTGGGTTTGGAGCTTCATTTGTCCTCCGTAGCCCCTTCAAGACTAACAGCAGAAGGCAGAAGACTAAAAGCAGAAGTGGCAGACAGATTGGTCAGGGGAAGCAGGGGCGAGAACAACATTTTTCCAGCATTTCTGGATCTTGTTGGGTATCAAGGGTAACTGGGGCAGTAACTTGGCAGTGTGCTTTTGTGTTCTTAGTAGCAATGCATTCACAGGGCCCTGCTGCGTCCTGAATACACAAGAACAAAGCATAGCTTGAGGACTGGCTAAGGGATGCCTATCATGAGAGCCAGGGCAGCTCAGAGGCCAGCATCACCAAATGTGAATCAATGGAGCATGCAGTAATATAAACATTACTGCCATATTTCCTCCCTCATTCAGGACATGGGCACGAAGGTCTGCTTTTAAACAGAACTCCAGAATTTAAGTGAAAATACAGAATCCTAATAGCTAGATCTCGTGGATTTTTTGTTTCCTTCCACTCAGAAGACATTTTCTAAGCTGGTCTGCATACCAGGGCCTTATGATTTGTGTGTCGGAACTTCATCTCTTCTTTCCCAAGGCGCTTTCTCTGCCCATGGAGGAGGCATCACCCCATGACCCACGAGAGTCTGAAATTCTATTTACCCTGAAGGAATCACAAATTATTTATGTGCAGCTCTGGTTTCAGTGAGCTGAGTGAAGTGTATGAGTGAGACCTAGATTCTCTGTAGGCCTGATCCCTAGAGGTGCCAAGGAACCTCCGGAGTGCTGGATGCCTTGAGTGCATAGTTCTGCCTCACAATTTGCAGGACTGAATCCTCTGACAAGAGATGCTGAAAGGACAAGAGAAAAGATGCTAGAGACAGTGCTTTGTGGTTTTCAGGCTGAAATGTGATTATGTTTTATTTCTTGCCTTTAATTTTCAGGCCTGGCCCCAGGTCAGCTGTACACATACCCGGCACGTTGCTGGCGCAAAAAGAGGCGTTTGCATCCTCCCGAGGATTCCAGGCTGAAGCTGCTGGAAATTAAACCTGGTACGTATTTGTTTGCCTCTCTCTCTCTCCCGTGCTGCAGAGCAGCTGGCATACACGCAAACCTGGCATTTAGATCTTGGACTCCATCTTTGTTTCTCTCCATCCATTTCTCTTTGCATTTATTACACCTTAACTCAGTTTGCTGTAACAGTAACCACTAAACTCTGTACTTAACTCACACCTTGCAGAAATGTGCATGGTTTGTTCTGAAGGAAATGAGAGCTGATTTTACCTTCCATAGGAGTGAATTCTGGGCATCCACAGGTAAATGTATAGGGATGTGAAGGATCAATTTTTTGCTAATTCATGCCTCAATGTGTTATTAATACATAATCTTCCTCTGTCGTTTGCCAACTAGTCTTTGAGAAGACCACTGTGTGTGAAAAATGTTACACTTAAGAGATTTATCATAAAGGGACCAGGGGTGTGACCTGAAATCTATTTCCTGAAGCAGAAAATAAAAATTAGCAAGTATTTTTTATGTGGGGAAAATTATGCCACATTTGTATGTGTGTGTATGCCTATATGCGTACCTTAGTCCATTCTTCTTTCATTGTTATTGTCCTTGGTACTCTTCCCACACAATTAAGCTGTGTGAAGTGATGAATCTGGATGCTGAGCGAGTAACTGTAAAGCAGATGTGGAGGAGCTGCAGCTGTCAGGAAGAGAGTAGTGTTGTGCATTCTTCCCTGCAGATAGTAATAAAGGTTTGCTGTCTTTGGGTCAGCTGCTATGAGAAAGAGGGAGTGCACAGCTGTATGTGGTTTTTAAGAGGTGAGACAGTGCCAGTTTAAAAATTACAGAAGAAATCTCTAAAATGTAAATTAAGAATATCTTAAAATAAACCTGTTTGACAGAAAAAGGTGTCTGGGAACTGAGCTATACACTGCAGTACTGATAACTTTGCTTCTGTGCAGTGATGGATGAAAAGGAGGAAAGAAGAAGTAGATGGACAAGTTGTAAACCCAATAAAATCAGAGGCAAAATTCTTGTTGATATTAGTAGAAACAGACGTTTGACGACTCCCTACCTTCAAGCTGGCAGATGTGAGCAGGCAGTTGGATAAAAGGAAGAAGTGTCTGCAGCTGCTCTTTTGGGGTGCAGACCAAGGCTTAAAGCTCAGCCAGTAGACAGAACCAGACCTTGTAGCAAAGCCAGCCAAAAAGGCCAATTGAAATCAAGTCAGGTTACTCAGATGTCAGTGAAACTGAACTTGAGGAGGAAGAAGATGATGTTGGCCCATGGAAATCTCTACATCACTCTTTTTTTGATGTTGCAAACACTGTTTGCCTTTGTAATTTAGTAAGGCAAAGCAGTAGTGTGGAGTTAGATGCTTCTTTGTTTGCATTATGATTCTGTGCGGTACTCACTGAATGCCAAATTAGTGCATCCTACTTGCCACAGGGCATGAAAGGCAATTACCACAAAGTTATCAGATAAAGAGACCTCAGCATGTCTGCTTCTGTGTTGTTTTCCCTGTTATAAACGTCTCTTCTGCATCTCAGGAGCACTACTGCTGTTGCATTGCCACTGGCAGCCAAATAAGGCAAGTTATATTGCTCTGCCATTTAAATCTATTTTCCAACCAATTTCTATCTAGTGATTAACTTTCTTTATCAGTTACACCATGAAATAATTTCAGTCCATCTGTGCATATCTGGAATAGTCTCACTAGCCAAAATGGGATTTTTCCTTTCTTGAGTTTGAAAGTATATGACCTACAGAAAACACTGGAACTCCATTTAAAGGTAACTTTTGATGATTTTAGAACAAAAAAGGTTGTTTAATTTATTTGCAGCATGCATCATAGAAATGCTGTAGATTTTCTGAAGGGGATCACTGAAATAAAGTCTAGCTGAATCGAGGAATCTACCTTCTGCTGCCCTCTTTATTCCTCAGTTAAATGTTTGGTGACCATGTGGGGCACAGATATGGTGATTTATAATCCCTTAGAAGCACAGAGGTGATGCAGGACATATAAAATGAATTTGGAAGAAAACTGATTTAAATATTTCAGTTTCACTGTACCTCGGTTTTGGACATCCTCATCTTGACTTAGAGCTGTTCTCAGTAGTAGGTCACTGTTTGCCTTGCTTGTGCTGGGTTAATATGAAGTAGCTGATTTTTAGGATAGGAGACTGTTGAGTTGGTTATATGTTATATAATGTATGCAAGCAATGCAATTCTACGGCATCAGGTTAGGGCTAAGCCTTATTTTTCTTAAGTTTTACATTTGTAAAACATTTTTACATTTAAGAATTATTTTTCAGATGTACTTTTACTAAAAGTGCCACTGCAAAATTACAAAAGAGAATCTCAACTTCAAAAGTTTCTAATCTAGCTGTTAGAGGAAACAAAAGAGGATATGAATGCTTGTTTGGGCTTTGGGAGTGGTTCATTACAGAGATAAGTTGCATCTAGAAGTTCAAGAGTTCTGGATAATTTGGGAGATACAAAGACCTAGAATTCTTGTTTAACGCTCTAAGCATCCTCCATCCTACTCCAATAGCCTATCCAATAGATATGTGGTAGAAAGTATTGCCAAAGCTTACTTATGATAAAGGCCTCAATGACAATGCAGTCAATATTATTATCAGATCTTTATGAATAAGTATTCCTGACATTTAATTTCACATGAACTAATCTTTGTATTTCAGTAACAGATTCGTATCGTTGGAACCAAACATTATGCCTCAAGAGCAGCCAAGTTTTCATCATTGTAATGGATATGAAGTGTTGAAGTTATTAGGTGTTGATATGTTAGTGATACTCATGAAAGTAGGTCTCTGTCTCATTCTGTTCAACCAAGTATGGGCAAGCCTAGCTGCCTGCAAAACTGGGCAGTTGTATTTGCATGGCATTGGAACAGTGAGAGGACTGGAAGCAGGTTGTGCTCCCAAGCACGCTCCTTATCTGGCTGTTCTCCTGCCCAATAAGAGAGGAAGAGTAGAGCAGAGATCCTCTGTATGGTTGATGTGAGACTGTGGGAATGGGAGAGAGAAGAAAGTTGGACTGAGCTGCATAGCCTGTTATATTACAGGAAAGGGAGGAGAATTTCCAACTCTCCTACCATCAGCTTGAATTGCAAGTGCCACAAAGGCAAGCAGTTGAATTCTGGCCTTTAGTAATATCAGAGCAGCTGGAAAGATGAGGTTTTGAAATAGAAGAAAGGTTATGCCCTGATTACACCCAAGTACCTTTGAAATCTTAATTGCTCCCTGCCCAACGTGCTTAGTGGTTTTGTGGTACTGGGTGATAGCATGATTCTGTGTTGGGTCAGGTATCAACATTGTGAAACTGGTATTACCTACAGTAAACCCTGCTGACAGTTGGGTATTACACAAGATTTGCAGCTATGTAAATGAGAACAGACAGGATGCCTATGGCTGCAAACTCTGGAATTTAAATTGGTAGTGTCCCACTTCAGTTTTACAAGATGGCTAAATATAGATACATACGTACATGCACGCACACAGAACTGTTTAAGCATTTCACATGCTATACAAATGTAGAGAATATGGCTTTTTTGATTTTGAACTCTGAAAGGCAACAGAGAGGTCTTAGAGATGGCAACCTTCCCATTCATTTGGTGGCTGTGGAGTACAATATGTGTGTGCTGCTGCTCTGGTGAGACTGAGCTGTGTTAGGGTTCATCCTCTTACTTACCACTGGGTAGTGTGCTGTTCAGCTGAACTGCAGAAATAGCCATGTATTTATTTATTTATTTATTTTTCCCTGTTAACAACTCTGAAGTAGTAAAAATAAACAAAAATATTTTTCTTTTGCTATGATGGACCTTGTTCAAGGCAAGTATTGAGACCAGATTTTCAGACGGCCCTTGAACAATGCCTGATCTGTTGTCGTCTGACATATGGGAAACACCTCTGTGATTGTGAACAAATGAATGGATTCCTTACAGATAAGCTATTATCTATTCCAAGCATCTCAGCTTACCTTGTAGAGACTGCTTGACTGTAGAAGAAGGTACTATGTTTATCCTGGGAAGTGCCAAGTGCCCTCAGCTCTTGCAGATGATGTTCAGCATATCCATGGAGATCAGTGCTCTTTAAGGTGGAGCACTTCACTGAGATAACTGTGTTAAGCTGAAATTAAAAATCACAGGGCAGAATTAGCATTACTATCATTTATACGATAGCATCTAGAGACTCAAGCAACTTGTTAGACCACTATCCCGGGGATCATTTTGAAGTTGTCTTATACCATCTGCCACATTATAGCAGTTAATATGGTCTGAATATAAGATATACAAAGAAAGTCCTTCTATTTCAAATTGGAGAAACAAACTACAAAGAAAATAAATCACTTGTATGAAGGTCTAAACAGAAGTTTGTAGAACAGTTGGAAATTGAAACCAAGAACACAGAACTCAGTTCTCCTGAGTTCTCTTTTCCTTATTGATATGTCAGATACCCTCAAAAACATTAGAGCCTAGAAATAATTTGAAGCACTAATGAGAACTTCCTTTTAGCATTTTCTTAAGATGAGCCAATTAGTATTGACCAGTTTTATGTTTTTATTTCAATGCTTTTCTACACAGTCACTTGCTGGTTCTTGTTCAGTACTGCCAGACAGCAGTATTGTTTCCCTATGAGTTCTGTATGGAAATACACTTTTTTTTTTTTTTAACAAAAAGTTTTGCTGTTATGTAACATACGGAAACTTCTCTGTGATTAAGGGATAAATTTTGCTTGTGTTTTAAACTTTACCTACGGCCCCCTTTTAAAATCCATAAAGATTGACTTAGGATCAAAACTGGCAGGATATCTCTGGTGTCAAAGTAGAGTACTTCTGTGAAATTCAGATAAGATATTCCTGAAGGGGCCATAATATCAGAGGAACAATTGCTCAGACTTCGGACAGCTTTCTGCAGATCTGACTTTACCAAAGATACTTCTGTGGATAACTGTTTCACTACTGTTTTGTTTTAAAATATTACAGTTGTTTATTTTCTGTGGTTTTTGAAAACATTTTCTGTGATGTAATCAAAATTTGGGGCAGACGTGGCACAAACAGCCAGCAAATAGGTGCAGCTTTTATTCTCTGACAACTTGGTCTAGCTTCCTCACATAAGGCAGAGTTTCATTGCCTGTTACCAGATGCTGTGTCTTTTGCTGTCTTCCCTCCAAACTCTTGGGATTCAAATGTATTTGCAAATTTGCTTTATATTCAAGTATATTTGCATATGTAAGTACTTTGGCTTTTAACATTCTCCTGCCTGTCTTTTATAGTATACTCTTTAATACTTTAAGATATTGTGTGTTTTGGATTTTTCTTTTCCCCTTTTTGCATAGTAATTCCTGATTTCACCTGCTGGATATTTCATTGTGATAGGATTGGAAATGGGCTCTGCTTGTATCTGCTTCTGTATTCAGGCTTGCGCAGAAGCAGGTTGTGCTGCAGGGCCAGCAGAGGGAGCAATGAATAGTGTGCTTTTTGCAAGGACAAGGCCTGACTCTGGTCCACGTACACTGAAGTAGGTCAGGAGTCACTTCTGCAGAAATGAATGGAACTCGCTGCTCGTAAAACTAGGGTAGGAGAGTGACTGAGCCTACTGCATGAGTCAACATTTAACACATTTCTTCTCTGGCAGGAATAGGTTATTTTTAACTCTTATTTTTTTTTAGAAATGGGATTTGATTTTGGTAGGGGGTGCCAAAAAACAGTTTTGTGGTGTATTTATATCAAGTGTTTGGCAAAAATTGAGATGTCAAACAGCTCAACCTCACAGACTGTGGACAGTGGTGAGGTTCATGTTTGAAGGTGTTGCATAACTCACGTCAAAGAATTTTACTGTGCAGTTCCCACAGCTACCCAGTAGTTTTTTGTAGGAATAGAGTGGATCTCATTTTCAACTATACCCTTCAATATTTTTGGCACCTTGGGTAGAAGTAAAAATATATATAAATAAATACTTTTTATGGTAGAGATGGTGGATAAGCATCCGTTCTCATATGGTGTTACAGTGCATGTCTGCACAGTAGCTGTGCTGAATCCTCAGGTTGGATTAACATACCTATGTTTGTATCTCTTTGGGACATACTGAAGATTTACATTATGATATGTCTATCTTTTAATTAGGGCTAAAATAATAAATTTTAGCACGTGAGAAGGAACATTTATCAACTCTGTAGGAATCCTTCCTCAACAGCCCAGCTTTTCTTCTCATCATTTCTTTAGCAAATTGGGAACCTGACATGAAAATGGGTGGGGGAAATTCATTGTTTACCACCTCTAACTTCTACTTACACCAAAGTAAATATTGATTTCTGCTGGGTTGGGTTTTTTGTTTTTTGTTTTGACTTCTTATCCAGCAAAGTACCTGAGCACTGTCCTCAATTTAAGTAGGTGTTTATTCATCAGATAAGCCTGCAGCTTACAGATGAGTCCATCAATGCCACAGATAAAAACAGTAGGCTCCAATTCTCCACTAATCTTGCCTTCAGATTGTTCACAGCAGGATGTGGCACCATAGGAAAGAGCTACTGCTCTGTGACCTTTATGCATTGAGCTATGATTAAGGTTAGAAAAAATAACTTTTGTCACCAAGACAAAATACATCAATGTTGGACCTTCTTGTGCATCTGCTCCTTCCTTTTATACACACACATAACCAGGCTCTATTCCATCTCATCAGCCACCCTTTAATGCTTCCAACAGTTTGGACTTTTGGCAGTCTGAGTCTCTGGCCAGATAAAGTTTGTTCTCCTTTTCTTATGTGGCACCAAGAAAACCAGAGAACCTATCCTTTCCTGCATGTATTCACTGACATGGAATCATAGTGAGGAAATCCTGCAATGAAATTGCATTGGAGGTGCCAACCTCCTCATTTGAAGTTCTGCCAAACAACCCCATGCTTATATTGCCACTACACTGTACAGCGCAAAGGGCAGTGGAATATCTCTTTAATACCTCCTTTTCTCTCTGTTCTTCAGTGTTTCAAACTGAGGTCCTAAAAACATCTGTCTGATTTGTCTCTTTCAGAGAAGTGCCTAACAGTTAGCTAATAATTCTTTTTAAAGAGCTTGGGAGGAGCAGGGGAGGCCTTTAAATAAAAAGGAATGTCTGAATAAAGTCTACCACTTTCCAAGCCTTTAAAATGCCATTAATAAGCATTTTGGCCATCAGCATTTAGCCTTGCAAAGCTGGTGTGAAAGTGTACCAGTGCTGATGCAAAACCTGGCTGTATGTGTACTATGATTGCCAAGACAACAAGTAATTTGTTACACATCCATTTATACAAATAAATAGACTCAGTTTAGGTGAGTCGTTGCATCAGTTTCCATAAGGCTGGCTGAGCAGCTTAAACCTTAGAAAGTTACCTAAAGTTTTGTGCAGTGTAACTCTTCTTACTTCACTTTGGCCACTGGTAACTTGGCCTTCTGCCTTGTGTGACTGCCATGATTGAGGTAACTTCTGACTTTTCCTTTAGTTCATGTATTGTCCTTGCTAAGCATTGTCGTGTGCACTGAGATAGAAGCTCTTAGTCTAATTTAGCTCAGTAAGTTTAAGGATGAAATTGAATATATATTCCCTTCAAATGAGATTTCATGATTTTGCAGGTATAAAACAGGCTTGTTTCTAGAAAAGCAAGTAATATGCTATAAATAGTCCACTCAAGAAAACAAAAACATTGCTGCTGCTTCACTCTGCTGTTACCCTACAGGTTTACAGGATTAACTTGTGTAAATAGTTTCTCTTTCAGTTGCAGGATCTGGAACAGGTCACTGCAAGTATTTTATATGCACAATTTTATTGTGAGAACTGTGTTGGTTAGCTAAGATTGCTCACATGAATCACCTGGGTTTACTCTTGGTTCTTGTGTGGCTCAGCTAGTTTGCATAATTAGGAGAAAGCTGCTTGCAAAAGCCACTGGGCTTTGGAACCTCTCTGGATTTTGATCAAAAGCCTATTGAAGCCAGACCCCTCTGGCTCTAGCAGTTAGTGGTTAGGCTAAGGCAGAAGTAGCAACTAAATGAGATAAAGCCATTTTGGAAACTGTTAAATCTTTGTCTGAGTCTTGTCCCTGAAAATGAGAATGTAGACTGCACACAGTGACCCCATGCAAGGCTGTTGTGAGTTCAGAAGCCTGGCAGATGCTTGAAGGTGATTTTTCCACTGATGTGTAATCTCAGCTGTGTTTAATATATTTGTGAAAATAAAGTAAGGTGACTTTGGAGTCAGGCTATTTTGAAAATGACTTGGGGCAACTAGATTACTGTAGCAGGCCATTAAACTGAAGGAGTGAGTTGTGTGATGAACTTGGAGCCTCTGCAGTGTGACTGGTGTGAGGAAAGCTTGGAGGCAACTGAGATGATATTGGTTTGAGATACCTGAGACTGTTTGTGTGGGTGCTTATGTGTGGTCCTTTCTATGTTATCCAGTCCATTGTTTTGTTCTTCCACTGTTCTTGGCTACTCTGTGTTTGACCTACATTGGGCTGCTAAGAAGCATCTTTGTGAAGAGGTTTTTCAGTGTGTGCCGCCTAAGCTGCCAAAGCCTAACTGTGAATGCAAGGTCTCTAGGAGACATTATTCCTACTGGAGAGAGAAAATGCTGTGGGGTTTTCCCCATTACTATGAAATTAACATTAATGTCTTTACATAACCATTAGAATTATTTATTTCTGAAATAAATACCCCTTAATCTTAAAAGGGGGGAATTGTAGGTGAGCTTAGGATAAGATTATACTCTTTGAGAAAAGGTGGCTTTGAAAAAGCATGTCTTTGCTCTTTGAGCAGATGCTGGGGGCAAGACATGGGCTGCCAAAGCAGTCCTCTCTGGGTCTGCAGAAGAAAGAGCTGTGAGGACCTTGGGGAACTACTGCTACCAGTAGTTGAACTACTCTCCAGCTAAGTGGAGGGGCTGTGGGAAGCTGTCCTGTGGCAAGCTTGCAGCTAGAGCTGAACCTGAGCAGCTTTGCCAGCAAACCTCCTGGCACTTTGCCGGCCAGTACAAATTCCTTAAAAATAATAAGCTATGTTGGCAAAGGGACTTTTGTGAAACACAAGAATAGTTTAGATGCGTGTAATGGACACAAGATCCTATGAAATGTGTATCCTCTATTGAATACATAGCATCTATTTTATGTGTTTGTGTGAGTAATCCTTGGAGTTCTTTGGTAATCACATGAACAGGGCTTTATAGGATCAAGTCCCCACAGCTTAGTCTTCTAAGATGCCAATCTGTCTAACTCCAGATGAAGAAAGCACCTGAGCTTGGGCTTTAAGAACATGAGTGATCTTTTCATAATTAATGGGACTTGTCACATGCTTAAAATCAAATTTACATGTAGAAGAATTGTTTGGACCAGATTTGCAGGTTTGGTACTTGAGCATCTTGCAAGATAGAGCCCCATACTAGATTTATCTCTTAATAGAATGTGTGCACTGTTTTATGTAAGAAAGGACTTAAAAATAAACATCATAGAATGTCACTGCATTCAAAATATGACTTCTTAAAAAGTTTCCTTCAATTTTGTTGTTCTCCTGGCACGTAGCAAATTGAATTGTTTTGTAGTCTGAAGTATTATAAAAGTTCTAGCAGGTTCTGGTGTGTATATAAAGTGAAGAGCAATGAATGTTAATATAAAGTCCTGCGTGAGATCTTACAACCCAAGGTTTTCAGATTTGCTGAGAGTAGAATGAAGAGTGTGGTGGTGTCCTCTCTCTCATCCCTGCACCTTCCACCACCTTCCCCGGTGGATTTTTTGTCTATTATTCCCGTTCTGTGGGGACAATTGCTCCCTTGCAATTGTCAAGATATTAAGCATGTTTTTAGTGGATTTCAAATCTTTTCTGTATTCCATGTGTTTTGTATTTGATTGTCTAATAAATTGCAGATATCTTATGCCTGAGAATTCAGACACCACTGGCATTTGCTGTGGAGTCCATTCCCAGCAATAAACTCCTTGGTGGAGAGCGAGGGAGCTTATGCAGTGTACGTTTGGAGGAGCATGAAGTGCAGAACAGGTATATATGGCTTTTCTATGCAACACCTTCCAGACCAGAGATCTCACTGAGGTTGCCCTTTGAGCACGATTTCTCCTTAAACTAACAGGATGATTTAAGGCTGGGACCTTAGCTGCTGTAGGTGAATATAGTTCCATTAAAATCTATAGTGAGTGGCAATTTACATCAGCTAGAGCTGTGGTTCTTGATGTAGGAGAAAGAATGAAAACTTCACTTATGATGGACTTCTGAATGTGTGTAATTACCCTCGGGATGTATGGGATAGATTTCTTAGGAACACATATGGCCATGATTAAGAACCTATGCATGTCCTACAAAGCTGTAGAGAAAATTCTTTTATTGTTGGCCTAAAGTAAAAAGCATTGCATGAGGGAATAAAAAACAAGTTTTCAAAACTGAAGCATACAGTTAGTGCTAAAACTACACTGAAGCACTAAGCAAGTGGCTTGTTTCTTTGTATTTTTAAGAGACGCTGAATGCCTTTATATTGTCATGATTTGCTTTGTGAAATGTCAGTGAATCACGGTTACAGATATATACTACTGTGACAGAGTGAAGTTCATAGCTGTAGGAATTTCTGCAGTGATGTTGCATTTGTAAATGATGCTGTGGGTACATCTGCCATGTAATGCTCAATGCCTAAGTGAGATAGCAGCATGGCAGGAGAACTGGAAACACAGAGTCTGTATCTGTGAACAATGCTATAGACCAATACAGTATCGGCAAACAAAGATACTATTAACTAAATGGAAAGAGTCAGGATTAAGTGCTTTGTGCCTCTGAAGCTGCTATACTAGGGATAGCACTATAAATATACTTACAATATATTCTTCCGGGGAGCTTTCTTTTAATGTCTGAATAGGGAAAAAAAATAAAAAATAATAAAAAAAATAGCCCTCTGCTGAAGATAAAGCCTCAAGTACATCTGAACTCTCAGCAAGTGCTACAGATGGAACCAGAGTGCATCCAACTTTTTGTTTTGCCTTTCAATCCTGAATCTTAATTAGTTCCCTACTGCTTTAGTACATGCACAACATTCTAATAGTCATAAGGACCTATTCCAATCCATGTTGCCATTTCCACAATTCACTTTCATACCAGTAGTTCCCCAAATTCCTCCCCCCCCACCCTCCCCCCACCCCTCCCCATTTTAGGAATAGTGCAAGGAAAACTAAATAGCCAAGCATGTAGCTGTAGATTGATGAGGTTGTCACACCATTCTCTTCACCATTTTCTTCCACCCTGCACTGTTCTCTAATAGATGGATGATTGCTGGGGGGGAGAGAGTTAGTAAATCCCACAGCCAGATGTTCAGGGATGGACAGAGCGACCTTCTCCAGGAACCCAAAGGAATATAACTGTGTCCTTCTGAGGAATAAAGACACTCAGGTGCCTCTGGCTGCCTGTGTTTATCTCTCTTTTCAAAAGGAGCACGAATGGGCTCAGCGTGGCTGCAAGGATGGATGTTTCTCAGAGCATCGGGGAAATGACCAGTCATCCGTCTCTTCACTGTGGAGTCTGCCTGCAGCCATCAATCTTGTAGCCCAGCACGGCAGCTCCTTTGGCTTAGTTTGGCTCAATGTTAGATGAACAAAGGGAAATGAAAGCTGAGCAGGGGAAAGGAGAGGAGAGCAACTATTCTCTATTTCACTTTATTTTCCCTTGGTATGCTCTCTCTCCTACTCCCCCATTATCATCTATTCTTGCTGTATTTTGTATGCTGTGGAAAATGGCCCAAAATGTATGTTTTTAGGATCTAGGAGCTTTATAGCATTTTTTTGTTTGTTTGTTTGTTTGTTAGCAGAATGGAAAAAGGAGAGAAATATTTGGAAAGGGATAATTCAAGGCCCAGAGCCTTCATTTGTCGGAGTTTTCTGTGGCAGTTTTCAGAACAAGTCTGCCATAGCTTAGCTGCAATAGGCAAGGACAAGAAACACAATAGCTTTCCTCCATCTTATTTTCTTCGTTCGCCCTTCCTGATCCCTTCTTCAGTGCCACTTCAGTGTTTTCTGATGTGTGCTTCATCTCTCTACTCCCGTTCTGTTCAAAAAGAAAATGGAAGAGCTACGTTATGGGGCTATTTGGAAAACAGTATGTACCCAAGTATATGCCCAAGAGCCATGCTGGCAGCTCATGTCAGCAAACACTAGTTCACTTGAGCCTAGCCTGTCTGGTACAGCAGTGCTGGGGCTGTGTAAGTGTTGCACAAGCTGCCTAAGCTCATCCAGCACCTGTAGTTCATGCTGTGAAACTAGAGGTCGCGACAGTATCTTCATTGCAGTTGGTAGGCAACCTATCGTAATCAAAAACATTCAGATATGTCTGCTTATAAACAAAATGCTGAAGTAACTGACTCTAGTACTAAACTCAGATGGGCCGCATTTGTCTGAAATCCTAAGCTGTGTTCTACTCTGAACCAGACTGAAAAGAAAGAGGTATTTGAATTGACTGCCTATGCTGGATTCCCAGAGCTAGGGTCTGTTTTTTTTTCCTGCGGTGGGCTGTAATGTGGTTGCTTACTCTGTTTTCCCCTAAAATTCCTGCCTCTGGATATCATAACAGAATGTGTTTAGCTTACTTTATAGAAGGCTTATTTAGAGATAGTATTGCTCCTGCACTTCCCCTTTGTGGTGTTTGATTGACGTATTTAATAAATGCTTGATTACATTTACTTCTAATTTTCCTCACTAACCTCTATGATCTATGCATCAGGTCTGAAAGAGCCTGGCTCCCCTGCAGAACTGTTGTAGGAGATTTCTCTCTCCTACATTTATTGGAGGCAAAGAATTGAGATCTTCCAGGCGTGCTCAAAGCTTATTAGGAGATTCAAGGCCCAATGAAGCACTAAGAGCGAGCAAGGGAACTCTGTAAAAGCAGATATTGGACACAGAGACGTGTCTGAGGAGTCCTTACCTGCTTCCGACCCAAATATGCCATCTGGAGTGAACAGGCTTATGCCAAGATATGGAAAATTTATACTATCCTGGGTTTAAAGGACTGCTTTGCAGTTGTTGCTTTTATTTATTTATTTTCTTTCTTTCTCCTTTTTTTTTTTTTTTTTTTTTTTTCTTTTCTTTTTATTCTAAACAAAAAACATGAACTCTCAAGAAGAACATTTATTTAGTGAAAACCAGTTTCTCCTCCCCCACTCCTTGCTTGTGTAGGCTTTATAAGTGGGCACAAGACCTTTGTGAGTGGGAATATTCAGAGAGATCCTGTAGCCTTTCTTTCTTATTTTCTTTACAAATCAGATAGTGTCATTTTCTTAGTTGTGAATTTAATGGTACCTCTTTCAAATGAATGGTCAGATTTTCAGCTGCTACTCATTTTTCCTGCTTGCAATTTTTGAAAAAGACAAATCTTGTTCATGCTGTCATGAGACAGGCTACCCCAGATGGCACATTTGTGTCTCAGGATGCCCTCTGGCTGGCCTTTTGGCAGGCATTCCAGTGGCTCTGAAGGTCACCTTGTTTACACCTTGCCTTTTCCCCCTCCCTATTCAGAGTCTTGCTGAGCCTGCAGTCTGGGCTTCACCATCTGCATTTTCTCTGGTGCCATTAATCTTCCTGTTTACCATTCTGTTGTTAATTCTAGAGTTCACCTTTTTGTCTAAACATTTTATAGGCCTCTTGGAATTCCTTGCCTTTTTTTTTTTTTTTTTTTTTTTGTGGCAACTTATCTGAGCATCGCAGTGGATGATTTGCTTTGTTCTTTTCTATTACTGTAGAGATCCCTACTAGAATCTCATGTTATTTTTCTATTGGAAGTCTTCCTTCTTATAATAACATTCTTCAATTATGTATCTTGATCTGTTAGATTCGTCTAACCATATGAGTAAATATTGTCCTCGTTCTTTGGAAACCATGAATTGGCCACTGAGTGGAAGCAGTTCAGTGTTTTTCTTGGTTAGAAAAAACAAGTGTTTAAACCTGGTTTTGTGAGAACCTGGGAGAACGCCTTGTCTTTTTGGTGCATTTTATTTGAATGTCTAAATGCCTATGAATATTAAACAAGTCTACCAAATCCTAGAGGATAGATGAAACTATCTCCTCTTGACAGATAACAGCAACGCAGAGGGCACCTTTGTTAGGCTCGAGATCACATAGGAGGACAGCAGCAGTTACAAGGGTATTGTCTAAGATTGTTGTTTCCTATTCCTCGCTAAAATAATTGGTCACTGCTGTTGCCTTTCTGTTCTTCAGTGGTGTTTATGCAGGTTTGGCATTTTAGTGAGCTGTGGGTGCTGAATAAGCTCTGCTGGCACAAAGGCAGTACCAGGTCCAGGACACTTGTAGTCTAGCTGAGCAGCACTAATAAACCCTGCTGCATCCATGCTGATGCCTTTAAGCTTCTTGAGTGTCTCTGCCTGCTCCCTGGTACTTTGGGCTTTAGAAGGGCATCATTAACTGAGCTGCAGCATCCCATGAGCATATGGACTCAGGTAGAGCTGAGCTCTGCACTCAGGCAAATAACCCCCTGCAATCCGAAGTAGGAGAAAGCGCAGTGCAGGCTCCAAGGAATATTGCTGGACTCAGATTGGCTTTGGCAGCTTTATCAGCTCTGGTTTAATGCTGGCTCTGCTAGGCCCAGTCTGAATTAATTGGGATGCGCGTGCACTGCAGTTGAGAGATAACTGCATTACAGAGATTTATCTGCTACTAAAGGTATCCTCTCCACCATCCTTGATAAGGAAGAGGAGACGCTATGCAAAATGTCACAGAATTTGTAGCAAGGTTAAGGTATGGCTGTTCTTATGTATGGTTTATGTATGAGGCTAGATTCAGTGCTGTCACTTACAGAAATAGTAGTGTTGGTTGCAGCAGAGGCCCACTCTCTGTGTCTGCAGGGTGTGCATTGTGAGAGTGGCTGATAGCTCTCTTGGTAGTGGACAATAAATAGGTTCTGGTTCTTCTAATGGGTCAAAAGGCCAAAGATCCATCCATGTGAGTCTACCTATACAACTACTTGCAGATAGGTTGACCAAGTTGTTCAGTCACTCCATAATAGGCCAGAAGCGATATAAGGGTGGTGCAAAACCTGGAAGGATAGGTTATATACTCAGGAACTTTCTCTAAATTGCAGCAGTTATCCAGCCTCTGTCATCTGATACTGTCTACAATGTTTGTTTGTTCTTATTCTGCTGAAGTCCTGGCTTTGTCTGAGTCCATCTAGAGCACAAATACAAGAGCAACCGCGAACACAAGTGAGTGCTATAATAATGTTACTGAAAGGAAATATTCTTTTACAGTTTGAACCTCGAGGGTAGTTATTTGATCCAGCATTTAGTCTGATATTGTAATTTGGCAGTCTTTGAAAAGCAGGTACAGTATATTAAATGTGACAATGATTTATATGTTTGCTGAGAAATAAATCTGTAAAGAACTTCTAAGAGACAACCAACAAGAGGGCTGTTTTTTATTTTATTGTGAGATTTTATAGAGGCATTCTAGCCTGCCAAAGAAATACAGCTGCTTGTAAAGTCCACATTTTGATGATGGGTTAAACTAAACAATACTTAACCTTATGTTTGAGGGCCTCTGCTCTTTTTTGCAGTTTTATTTCTCCCTCCTGTTGTGTTGAAGTGCCCTGAGGCATATTTTAGCTAGGGATTGATAGAGGTTTTCCATTGGATCCTGATTTTAAAATTCAAAGCTGATTCTCTAATTTTTCTGCAGTTTATGCTCAGGCTGAAGAAGGTGTATGGCCTCCCTATATCACATCTTCCTCTGTCTTCTTCCACCTCTTTTCTTTCTGTCCCTGCCCCATTCCCCCAACCTTACCATGTGAGCAGTAGTTTTGAAGTAAGAGGTGCTGTGGATTTTTTATTCTCCCAGTGTTCCCTAGGTCACACCACAGTAATCTCTGAAATCCATTTTGAAGCAGTATAGAATCTCATGTTTTCAGCATGTTGCACCCTGTGGGTACAGAGCTGAGCTGAGCTCTGCCCCTGAAGAGAACTTTCACTAAATGAAGTCTTCCAAACTATTCTTTCCTCCCCAAATGACTGATATCTGAGGAAACAGGTACTTTTTTTCAAGTAGTCTTGCTTCTAAAACATATTTGTTTATTTTTCTACTTGACCAGATTCTCATTCTTACCCTGGCACTGTTTACCTTGTGATTGTAACAGCTCACATGAGGTTTGAAGGTGGAGTTAGAGGGAGAGTTGAAAGGGCTAAGGGAGCAGCCTTACAATCTCTTGTTCAGTCATGGATTTATTGTATCTGTCTTGGATTAAAAACAAAGCAAATTTGATGTTTGCAAGTGTCCAGGGGCGTTTGGCCTTAGCGACCCATCATGAGGAGCTGTGTCTGTAGCAGCCTAGTTTTAGGAAAGGGTGGAGTGTCTGGAGGTCCTGTTGGTCAGGGTTGGAGAGGACTGGAAGTATAGAGCTGACACTGTAAAGTTTGCTACAGATGGGTGCAGTGATGCTGGGAGAACAGACTGAGATGGTAAGAATCATGAAAAGCCAGGATTAGAGCATAAAAACACTGGCATCGAGCATCTGCACCTGGGCTAGCAGGTGATGGTGCAGTGAAAGTAAAGTTTTGGAGATCTGTAGGAGGAATGGAGATCAGTACTGTGCTGAGCTGGCAGTGACATGCTTAAGGGCAAAGCTTGCAGAGCCCTGTCTCTATAGAATGTACCTTGTTCTGGTCTCTGCTTTGAAAGCATCCATTCCAAGGACAGTAACAAATCGCTGTACTGGTCATGAATGTAACAAGCATGCAAACAAACATGCTGAGAAGAGTCTGGTTGTGTCCATACAGAAAAACTGCAAAATGCAGCTATTCAATGTAAAGCATTGTCTCCTCATTCTCTCTTAAGGGATTCCGTCTCCCCTGCCCCCACCCTTTGCACTCTAACGCTATATTTGTGCCTTGGAGATGTGGAGATGAGCATATGATGGATGGATGGATGCTGCTAGTCTGGGTTTTTCACCACCATTTCCCCTGGGGCACTCTGTCTGCTGGCAGAGAGCACCATCCCAAAAGATGGTATCTTTTGCAAACTCGACAGCTAACAGACAGCTTCTCTCTCTGCATATTTCCCAAAAGAAGAGCAGGCTTAATCTGGTTTTTATATGGCATATTTCATTATAATCTTTTTGACTTCCCATGTTCCCACTACACCATCATAAATAAAATGCTGGGGGTGGGAACAGTAGAGATGCTGAGGCTTCACACTCTTGTGACACTGATAGATTCTCATTTTAAACTGTCATGGGATTTAATTGCTTGCTGAGCCACTGTGCTGCACTTTCAAACACATCCTGCCACATCCTCTTAATGAGCTTAGTGGCTGCATTTGCTCAGCAGTAGTTCTGTTTGCTGTGAATTAGGTGGTTTTTTAGACCACCTATATGATTTTAAAGAGCCAGTGGTTCTTAAGGTAATATCTTTGGATATATCCATCTTAAACAGCACTTCATGGACTCCTAATATATCGTTTCCTCTGGCACTTTTTATGTTCCAAAGAAACAGCACCAAGAAACAAACACACAAAAAATCTATGTGCAAAGTCAGTGTTTGTCTAAGAGGGTTTTTGGAAGCCGGATTGCTTTGGTTTGCATAGTAGCTGTCTCTGGCATGATAGATCATGCTGGAACTCACCCAATAAGTATCTCTGTTCCCAATTAGAACTGGAAATGGAGCTGCTTAGGAGTGCAAAGAGATGATGGCTTGGGTGGCAGCTGCTACTGTGGAGATGGAAATGATCCATTGTAAAACAAATACATTATGCTGTATAGAAAAAGGAATGGTTGTTTTTATTTTATTTTTCAAAGAGACATTGAAAAGTTGCTTAGCTCCAATGCATCTCAAAGCAAATTTAACACATTTAAGGACAGGCATGGACTGCTATTTTGGTGAATCAAACTTGAAAAAAAACACCATTTTGTTGGATTTGTGGAAATGTGATTCTTTTGGACATGGCATCTCCATGGAAAACAGATATTGGAATAATGCTGACATGGATGCTTGCTCAGATCCTACCACTGCAGCCAGTGATCTTGATAAATAGAGAGGTTGTTGCACTGGGCCAGTAAGCAAAAATAACCATGTTAATATAATCATCAAATTGAACTCTGCCAAGTTAAGAAAGATAAATTTTAATTATCAGTAGACATACGTATTTGCATTGTACTATATGCACAATGTTTAGTTGTGACACCAATAATACCTTGGTTTATTTAAACAGAAAGAAGTTTTAAATGACATTTTTGCTTTCATTGATGGATTCTGTTGATATACTCTTTTATTTTGCTTAGTTCTGGCTTTCAGTGCATGGTATTCCCTGCATCTCCTATACTAACCAGATGCTATTGTATTTGCTATACTAATCAAAAGGGAATTTAACTACAGACTATCTTAAAATTGTTATATTAAAAAAGAGTAAGTTTTTAGCTACATGGCTTTTACTAGTAGTAACTACTTGTTATAAAGATTATGTTCTATGAAATTGCTATGTCTGAAGAAGAGCTTGTGATACAAACTAGGAGTTAGAACAGAAAGAATTTAGAACAATTAGTGAGTAGCAAATGTTATTACCTATATTTAAAGAGGATTTGGATGTGATTCAAGAATTTAAAGAGCCATAAATTCTACATGAACACTGGAGAAATTGATTGAAACTGTAATTAGGTGTAAGCAGTGAAGCACCTGGGAAATAATGATATAGGAGGTTCTGACTGACTTTTTTCCTCCCAAAGAAAAATCGTATCTCACTGCTCTTAAAATTCTCCACATGATTATGTAAAGGATTAGCAGATAAGGAGGTTGACAATTTACTTAGACTTTCTGAAGAACTTTGGTCCTCTCCAAAAATAAACAACGCATTATCTTGGATCAAAACTTTTAGAATAAAATATGAAACAAAGAATTTCACAGAAAAAAAAAAAGAAAAAAGCTAACAGCGGGTGCATCAAGGTTTGGTTTCTGTTCCAGTGTTGTGAAACTTAGCAGTGGAACACTTGGAAAGAGAGAGAGATTTAGTAGTTAAGTACAAAAATTTGTGCATAGTGCAAAGTTATTTGGAGCAATCATGGCCAGGGGAGGGAGGTTCCTGTCTGAGGGTCTCTTAGTGGGGATATCAATGTCCCTTGAGAATGGGCAGTGGGATGGATGTCTTAGTTTGCATTAGAAGTATTACCTGCTGGAAGTCCTGGTCCCTGTTACAGGATTTCTAATTCTGCCTATCATGCAGCCCTGGACGCTGTTGAGGCAGGTAGATACTCCTGAGAGAGAATGCTGTGGGCAATGTAAAGAACAGCTGAACGCATTTGTTTAAGTGGAGGATGTGACTTCATCTTAATATACTGGATGTGGTATTGGTCTATGTTGATGAGATTTCTGAAGAATGAGAAGAAATTCAGAAAGATCTGACGTGACAAAGTCACATGGAAAATCTCTCATGGCAGGGCAGTAAAAAAGTCCGTGACTGTTTGTCTTTGAAAGGAAAGAAGTGGACAGAAATGACAAAAAAGTTTGGTCAGGAACTTCTGTTTTCCTTATAGCAGGAACAAAGGGACAGACAATAAATAAAACAAAATGCTCCTTCTTTCAAACCGCATTTCAACTGTTGAACTCACTCTGGTAGGAAGGCATTGAGGACAAAAGTGCATCAAAAT
Organism: Excalfactoria chinensis; assembly: GCF_039878825.1. NCBI lineage: Eukaryota > Metazoa > Chordata > Aves > Galliformes > Phasianidae > Excalfactoria > Excalfactoria chinensis. The sequence goes on along the minus strand of NC_092829.1, from coordinate 31,604,540 downwards.
TCAGAAAAGGATGGGCTATTCTGTGTATTACCAAAGGAGCTAGATGTAGGATAACTGGAAGTGATACTGCATTTATCCCTCAGGTCAGACCTATTAGATAGCATTGAACTATTTGTCTAGGTTAACTGAACCATCTTTTAGATTTTTGGACACTTTTATCTCTGAGGATTCAATAAATGTTTTGGAAATATATTTTCCTGACTTCATTACTGTCTCCCTTTAGAGACTAGGCATCTTCCAGGAAAGACTGAATTCATTACAGAAACAGAATTCATTACAAAGGTATCTGTGGACCTTCATAGGTTCTTAAGCTGCAAACTTTACACTTCGGGTAAGATAGTTTGCCATTTCCCACTTTCTAGAGCTACTGAGGAATGAAAATTTCCCATAGAAGCTACTGGCAGAGAAGGAAATAAAAGAAATTGAATAGCTGTTAACTCAATGGGTAGGTAGGAGGCAACTGTCCTGAGTTTCTTTTCCCAGGGTTTCCTCTCTGCTATTTAGTTCTTAGATACTGAATATCTCCATCAATAAAGTGGGTATAAAAGTATTACCTTACGCTACTTTGTCAATGGGATGTTTAATAACTGGAAAATGCTATGAGACTTTTGGATGAAAATCTTTCTGGAGCGATTCTGCTGGAAAGTAGCATGCCTTTTAAAATCTCTTTTTTGACCTTAAAGCCTGCTTTTCCCCACAAATGTTCAATATTTCTGGAACAAACAGGAAGTAGTTTTACTTTCATATATGTTTTACTTCTCCCCCCCTTTTATTGCTCATTTCCTTTACTAATGCATTTGTTTGCTGGGTTTATCAGAGACAGGCACAGCTTTTTGTAGTGAAGACACATTTCTTACTGTTGCCCTTGAGCTTGCTTGAAGCTTCTTCTCTTGCTGAAAATTTGATTACCTGTTGGATTTGGCAGTCCTGCAAGGTTCACAATACAAAACATGTGCCCTTTTGTACCTAGGTACAGAACTTTGAAACCAGCCTAGCCCATGGCCAGATATGATTGTTGAGGTTCCTTAGTGACTTGAGGTTCAAGTGTTGTGACTTGCACATAACTCAAGTCTGAAGTCCTTTCTTTCTATTGAAATGTTTGGATTTAGAATCCAGAGGGAAGTAGCAGGAGTTCATAGATGGAATTTTGGTCTCTGTGCTTCTCCATTGACTTGTCTTTTCTCTAGGCCAAATAAAGGAGAAGTTAGAGAAGGTGGCATGGTAGGGGAGGGTGTGCAGAGCTTAATGCTAAAAACAGAGACCTGGTTGAATAGGCCTCCTTGTGATGAGAGGGGGTCAATAGAATTGATCCCCTCCCATTGTGTCGGTTGTCCTGGGAGTTTCCTCTGAAAATCCCAGTGGTTTGAATTTTCTGCATGGTTTGTACTCAGCCTCTCCCTCCATGAATAGAATAGCTTTTGCTGGAATTTTGCTGGATTTTCTGTGGTTATTGGCTGAACAGTGTTCTCTCACTTCAGAAAACTTGAGCAAGCATGTTCTGGAAGCACTGATCAGGGACCTTGAGTACTTGACTGGCTTAAAGGTCTTCACGTAAGGAGCAAACATATTCCTGGGACACAGTTGCCCCCAGGAAGCAGATTATAATTTACTGTCTCAGGTGGAAGTGTTCATTCATTACTTGGATTGCAGGAGTGATTTGGGGTTTTATAAACACACAAATTTATGTCCTATGGAGTTTACAACTCATGGTGATAGAAAAGCAGGCCAGCCTCAAGCAGATCGGGAAACACTATACAGACCTATAAGATGAAAAGTGAACAGAACTGTGAAATCAGGACACCAGATGCTGTTTTGTAAAACATCAATTCTATACGTTATTGCTTGATAAATCTATTGGCTAAGAGGAAGGAATTAATTTTAGAAAGGAGGGAGAACTTGAGAAATCCATGCTTTGGCATTGTCAGGTAAAGAGACATTTGGGATGTGTTCCTATAGGATTGCTCTGAATGAACACCTACACAAGTAGGGTAGAGGCCAAGATCTGCAAGGAAAATGTAATTCTTCCCTGAGTGTATTTTAACATCTTGCTAAAATTAACATGCTATATTTGCCTGTCTGATGTACTGTCTCATAATCTAGTGACAGAATTTTTAAGGGGATTTATGCTTTGTACCTTCACTTGCATGACACGTTGCATCAAGCTACCTTATGAACCCTCTTTATCATTTTAAGTCCCATGCCTCAGGCCTGCCCCTGAGCCACCTGTTAGTTTGTAATGCAGTGGCTGAGGTTCATCCAGCTACACGGGCTAGATTCTGCGCTTGTAACTGTTTGCTGGTGGTTCTTCATTTGCACAGTCCCATTTTGAACAAACTGAAAATTTTATCTAGTAAAAAAATGAAAGTCAATATTCAATGAAAATTCAAGGCAAAATTTCCATTTGGTTGTTTTGTTTGTTTTTGATTGGCCCCACTTACTAGGTTTCTACTTCCCTGTGTGTGGACCAAGCCCTTTTGTGAGAAAATGCTGCTTGTAGCTGTTCCATATCAACTCTGCCAGATGCTAAATTGCACGGAACTACTTCTCCACTTCAAAAGATCAGATCTTCATATTTGTTATTTCAGTGTCTTGGAAAGACTTGGTGTTGTTTTTTAATTGGAACATAGGGAGTTTACATTAGGGAAAAGTATTTTCCCCTTCCTTTTATTTCCTCTTGATGTATTATGGCTGGCCGCCTTGTCCTGCAAGCTAACGCAGCTCTTCAAAACAGATCAGATTTTCAGCAAGATAGAAATGAATCTCATAAGGGAATTCTTAGAGATTTGGAGAGCTCTCCTTCAAGATACAGGAAGCTGGAGGGTTTGTCAGTCTTCTGCTTGTTGGCTCTGTCCTTCTACTTGTGAGCTGCCAGGGGAGATACATGAAGTTGGTGTTTTTTGTTTTTCAGAAGTTGATCTGCCTCTGAAAAAAGATGGCTTCACGTCAGAAAGTACAACACTGGAAGCCTTGCTACGTGGAGAGGGAATAGATAAAAAGATGGACACTAAAGAGGAAGACCCTATACAAGAAATCCAGGTAAAGGAGATACCTGTGCCCTGACAGCGGTGCTGAGTTTTATGATTTGTCTCTAAGCATAGCAGATTTTGTCCTACTGCAGTGTAGTTCATTTGTTGATGGTTGTGTCATTCTACTGTCAAAATGTTGTCAAACCATTGTGTTACACTGTGATGCTCAAAATGAACTGAGGATCTCACTCTCTTCTTCTGTCACAAACATCTCAGTCACTTGACTGTGTTCTGCTCAGCTTATGTGCTGCAATTTACAGCAGTATGAGGCAACTGCATACAGAACAGACAAGTAGAGATGGTCCCAACCATAAACCAAATTTTAGTCTCAGATTTAGAATGAGTTTGAACATGGGTTTGAAGTCATATTTGCAGCAGTTGACTATAAATAATAATAATAATAAAGTAACACAGATAAAGGAGCACCATTAAAGAGGAAGCATTCCATGTATAGCTGGTATTTAACAGAGCAGAGGTTTCTGTCCTTCCATAAATTAGTATTGAATGTAGGTTTCTATCATTTGCTGCAGAAGACTTAAAATAACCTTTTGACCATGTATCAGAGAGGCTAAACTCTTTCTGCTGTGAATTCGTGTGATTATCCTGGCAGTGTCATAAAATTTGCACATGGTTACTTATGCTCTGTATCTTAAATTGATGCTGGAATGAAAAATGAAGAGAGTGGTTTGTAGCACTCCTTCTTAACTTCTCCTGCACAATATTATTAGTATAAGCTAGCTCCTTCTTGCCCCAAATACAATATGGTGTCAGCCTTCTCTCTTCTCTTCTCTTCTCTTCTCTTCTCTTCTCTTCTCTTCTCTTCTCTTCTCTTCTCTTCTCTTCTCTTCTCTTCTCTTCTCTTCTCTTCTCTTCTCTTCTCTTCTCTTCTCTTCTCTTCTCTTCTCTTCTCTTCTCTTCTCTTCTCTTCTCTTCTCTTCTCTTCTCTTCTCTTCTCTTCTCTTCTCTTCTCTTCTCTTCTCTTCTCTTCTCTTCTCTTCTCTTCTCTTCTCCTCTTTTTTTTTTTTTTTTGTGATAATTTAAGACGTGAAGCACAGTGAAAATATAGATTCATATCAGTAAGTTCTTATTTTCTTATTTTCTTGCATAGCACTAGTCTCTTCATGCACAATACATTCCAAGTGCTGTAGTTATTTAAGACCAAGTTATGTGTAATTGTGTGAATTTTAAAGAAATATTTAATGTATGTAGAACTGGAACTTTTTCGACTCTTCCACCTTCTAATGTGTAGTGGTCAAGTATTATGGGAAGTTAGATTTCATGATGGTCTAATCATATTAATAGCTTCCTGGGATTTAAATATAAAAGATGAAACCAGATGAAGAGTTGATCCTCTACTGTGTTCAGAGAACTATCTGTCATTTTAAAAAAGGCACTGTCCTATTATAGTCTTCAAAGTTTAGCTGATAAAATAAGAATAAACATGTATGGCTGGTCTTCCAAGCACAGCCTTTTTCTTTAAGTTTCTCTTCTGGTCTTTCCCACAAATTCAGAATTCAGTGCTTGAGATGTGTAGGAAGAACACTAAGCCACTGTGATTTGCTCCTATGTTCTTCCTATGTTGGCTCTCAAATGGCTGTTAACTGGAAGTGACAAAAATAGTAAAAGATTGAAGAAAAGCCATCCCATCAGTTTAAAGTCATGCATTTGAATGTGAAAACCTTGTAGTTTATGTGAATGGTGTCATGGCACCCACATAATGAATGACAAGAGTAGCTCCAGCTCCTATCATTATTTGCAACGGGGATGACAAAGGTTGAGTGGGGTTCCAGCACAGCATCTTTCCACATTAATGTTGTGATGGTTCATCTTGCCATCCTCTGTGCCATGTCCAGTTTGTACATATTTTGGCCTGGATTTCATTCTGTAGAGGTTATATAGGCTATATGGGACCTTTCAAAAGGTTCCTATATAACCTAGGCTCCTGAAATTCCCTGACACTGTTATTTGAGACAATGAATTGTTATTGTAATTTTCATTATTATTCCTATTAAATAATTAATTGAAGTAACTATTGTTCTCATCAGCCTCAATGAAGCCTGCACTTCCTCAGTATTCCTGGTGTAGGGAACTTGATTTGGCAGGGAGGTTGGACTCGATGATCTCTGGAGGTCCATTCCAACCCCTACGATTCTGTGATTCACATGTTGCAAATCCCTTTCTCCAGATTTCAGAGTTGTGCCAATGATGTAAGAACTGAAAGATGTTGCTTTCTAGATTTATTGAAAATGCTGGGATATATCTGGAGGAATTTTCTCTGTTTTTGCTTCCAAGAAGAAAAAAAATCCCCAGCAACTGATTTACATCTTGTTAAAGTGCACTGTCAACATTAGAGAAAAAGCCTCAAGAAACCAAATTCAAAAAGTCATGCAAACAGTTTCCAGAAAGAGCCTGCATTTGGGCACTGTACTACTTGTGTAGTCTTGGGATATCAGTGCTCAGTGCTGCCACTGCTGTTTTTTAGAGATCTTTATTCCTTAGGTGACTGCTACCAGTGGTGTTTTTTAATAAGAACTCCTTGAAGGACTGAGGGTGGAAGGGAAAGCAAATTTTGCTTTAGCAAAAAGAAATAGAGATTCTGGGATCTTATTTGGCATTATCTCATTAATCAAGTGTAATTTAATAACCCACAGTCTCTATGGTAAAGAGCAGTAGTTGTTTGTATGTGTCATCTTTTCTTCTAACCATTCCCATTTTATTGTTCAACCACAGAGGGTTTTAGAAAATGATGAAAATGCAGATGAAGTGAATGAAGAAGAGGATTTGGAAGAAGATATTCCAAAACGAAAGAACAGGCCAAGAGGACGGGTAGGTGCAACTGAATAGAAATGAAGGAATCAAGCTTCTGCTTTCTGGTGTATATTTTTAACACGTGTTGTATATGCAAAGTGTATATCAATGTAGGTAATTTTCAGTGATGCAGTCAGATTTTTTTATATATATATATATATATATACATATATACACACTTTATTTTTTGCAAATTATAATGTGAAGAGACTACACTAAGAGTAAAAATTTGAGATGAATCATTTATAGTGACATATTTATAATTTTTGTGTGTAATAATTATGGTGACATCCTGCTATTATGATGCTCTTATTCTAAAACAGCATTTACTAATTAAAAAAAAAGTAAAAAAAAAAAAAAGTATTAATATAAGTGACTTGAACTGCATTAATATGTTTTGCAGCTTTCTCCAAGGTAGCACTCTGTGGTTGACATTTTGGCCCTCTTGAACCCTTTGGCAAATCTTCCATTTGCTTATAATGGGCAATGTTATCCTTAGGGGAGTCTACGTCCCTTCTCTTACCTAAGACATCTTTTCACAATTTCAGCAGGGCGCCAGTTAAGTAATAAAGCCAATGTTTTAAAACTTGGAATCAGCGTTTTTAATTGTGGCCCCTGAAGCTAGGCATCTGAATAAAAATGAACATAATTCTCAGAAGTTTCAAGCATTTTCATCTCTCCTTGGTTCCAGTGGATGCTGCAGGGGCACAGGAGCTCTAAGAAATACCTTTTGATGTGTTTGCAGAAGTCAAGCAAGAAGGGCCACATTTTAGGCCAAATAAGCAGGATATAATAGCTTTTGAGTAAGAGAGGGACATGAAACCACATTGAATACTTACAATGTACTTATGCATCAAACCCTCTCTTTTGGTTTCTTCTGTTGTTGTATTGTTTCAGTTTTCTGCTCCTCTTTATTTTGGAGCTTAAATTCTTTAATATAAGATCAAAGCACTTTATTAACTGGATAAGTATATATTTCACCTTCCTTATTCTCAAAATCACCTGAACCAGTTTCTTTCTTTCTTTCTTTCTTAGCCAAAGACACCCACCTGGAAAAAAATTTTCCAGAAAAATGTAAGTTTCAGAAAATTTGTATGAACCAGTAACCAAAATGAGGACTTAGAGTTGATACACACACACAAGCTTGACTGTAGCTATTAACAAGTATTCGAGGCTAACAAGTATTTTCTAATAAGCTGCTCTCACGTAAATTGTGCATGTGGATTAGGGTAAGTGAAGGAGAGTGAACAGCTATAAAAGATAGCCTGCTCAAGAGTAGGGAGTTAACTGTATGCATATACTCCAGGCCTACACAAACACGGTCCTGAAGTTACTATGTGCAAGGCTCTACTCCTGTGTTTGGGAAACTGTTTGAGAATATCTGCTACTTTTTCACTCCTGCTGTAGGGAAAGGAGTTGGAGAGTAGGTGTCCTATTCATTTTAAACCATAGATTTACAACTTATTTCTGCCCTAGAACTGGCCCCCTATTAAGAACAGGAACAGCAGAATATCCTGCCTTTTCTGTTGCTAACTAACTCCTGCTCTGCTAGTGCCCTGGCTTCGTTTGGTGCAAAAAGAAGTTTGAAGAGTGCCAAATACTTTGAGCAATTTTTGTTTTTATTCGATGGCATCAATAGCCAAAGTAAAATGTGGTATGAATTAGGATTTCAAAATTAGGGCCAGATTCCTAGCTGTTGAAAACTGGTAAGCCTGAACTGAAGCCTGAATTACATCTGTTCACGGCTGTTTTGTTGTTGCTCTTCAAGCAACCTTCTCAAGTGTAAGCCTGACCCAGCGTAGGGAATTGGGACTGAGGATTTGAAATTAGGGGATATGAAACCTGGGCAGCACTTCGTTTCTGGGAAGGAGGTGGTCAGGGTATTTTTAGAGGATAGAAGAGTGGAAGGATATCTGTAGGAAACTAGATCCTGCAGAGTGTGGCCTTTGGGGATTCAGAGAAGGAGTGAGGGCTGGCAGCATCAATGAAGGATTAATGCGGCAGATCTACTGCTTTGGACATTCCAATGCCCCTTCCTTTTCCTACAGCATGATTTTATTTTTAATCCTTTACTCCTCCATCTGTCCCTCTGGCCACCCTCTCTGGTTGCTTCAGGACTGCTTCAAGGCTGCTGTGCCGTGGCTCCCAGGCCTCACATGTCTCATGGCTTGTGCTGTGTCCTGTCAGAAAAATGAAGGCAGTCATGGATGACTGAATTCAACAGACCAGAGTGCCGACAGCAAGCACGTGGCACACAGATGAAAGCCTCTGGTGCACAGCTGCTAAGTTTGCTACCCCCTCAAAACCGGCCCTGACATCATAGAACCATTAGGAAGGACACTGAAGGCTGAAGGAATGGATTGACAGGAGCTTTTTAGTATCTGTGGTAGACAGGAAAAATGTGATAGGAGCTAGGAAGAACAATTTGCTAGGAGACAGAAGAGGAATGCAACTGACCTGTACAGACTGCTTGCTCCTCAGCTGAATATCCCCTAAAACTTTTTCAAAGACATTGAGTGCATTTAGGAACCCAGCTCCCAGTAAAAGTCATTGACTTGAGAAATCCCCCTTTGTGTTCAGTGCATGAAAAAAGTAAACCTGACATGCAGTCATGACATGAATGCTGTACCCTTGCATTTCTGAGGAGAAGTGTTTGAAGGGAACGGATGGCTGCAGGACTAGTGAAACTCCAAGCAACAAACCTTAAATTGCCATCCTATTCTGAAAGGTGTCAATGTAAAAATGAAATGTCCTTACTCAACAGACCCTTTCTCAGTGTGTAGAATCAAAACTACTGATTAATAATAACAACAACAGAAAAGACTTTAAAGTTTATTCACAGCCCTGAAAAGCCAATGCAGCCTGGAAGGATAGGGAAATTGGGTCCTAATCCAGGTGCCAGAAGAAATATTTATTAAGAGATAATCAGTTGTGTCTGTGAAGACTCTCTGTTGAGCTGAAGGTTGTACAGGAGCTGCCAGAGACCTAAATTCAGCTTGCAGCACATTTTGCAGTAGTGATTGAAGAAAGAAACTTGCCTCAGATTGATTTCATAGCCCAGAGGGGATTTACAGAGCTGACAGTCAAAGAGAAAAATATCGTAGGCTAGTAAACTGATTTTTAATGTGATATGGTCAGTGAAGTAGCTTCCACCAAACAATTGTTGCTTTGAGTCTTTTTCCAGGTCATAACTGTTTTTCAGTTCACCCTTAGAAATCTCACTTTGCAAGTATGTTGATCTGTACAAAGTTCTTTGCAGAAGGCAGAGTTATGCTTGTCATATCTAATAGTACATACCCCATCCAGAGACCTGTGAATCCATGTCTTTCCTTCAGGACTGTGTAAAGAGTTAGATGTGAGAAATCCCAAGGAAATAACATGTGAAGTTTTTCTAAATCCCTGTTTTGATAGACCATGGTAAGGCTAGTGTAAAACTTCCTTTATGCTTCTCAAATAGTGCAGGTTCAGTACCAAATCCATAGAAGAGGGACAGAGATTATATGACTGCTTAATCTATAGGGAACTAATACTCTCAGAATTTCTACATCTTCTCTGGCTTTACTTGATGAAGCTTTCCTGTTTTCACATGCAAAAGTTTGAAGGGTTTGAGTCAACTGGCCTTGTCTAGGATGAGAGAAATCAACAAATTAATAAGAGGAGCAGCAAAAACCATTTTGTTGCTTTTAACCAGGAACAGGTTAGCTGACAGTATTTCCAAGGGGCTGCCTAGCCATCCACATGCAGAGTATTTCTTCACATGAAGATCAAGTCTTAAATTATTGCCATCTGTAGACAGCACATTAACATTAAGGAATTGAGGGCCTTGTCTCAGTTTCCAGTTGCACAAAACTATTCCCATTGAGAAGATATGAACCATCCCCTTGTTGGCATCTCAGCTGCGAAGGGTTATGAACAAGTGGCTTTGATGCTGAATTCCATTCTTCACCCTAGAGCTCAGGACAGAGCAGTGTGTGCTGTGTAGAAACAGAGGTTTTCAGTTTCTGGGACTGTCAACTGGCTATGTTGTAGGAACACAGAATTGCAAAGAGACCTTTCTGGGTAATTCCAGTTCTTTGCTGTTGCAGGTACCCATATTACCTAATCTTTTCCACTAACTGACTCAGTTTTATAGTTAGCCATAGTATCTTCGTCCCAATTAGAAGGCCCTTTCGAAACAGTGCTTTTCAGCTAGGAAACCAAACCAAACAATTCCTCACCACCTCCGAAAATATTAAAGGAGGTAATTTTACCTCTGCTTTATTTGAGTCCTGTTTTCTGGCTAGTTTGAAAGTTATGTTTATCCTTTACCACCAGTTCATCTATTCATTCATTCATTCATATTCAGTAAGAAAGGAATTTGAACTTTTTTAAAAAATGGAAGTGTAATGATACTTGTCTGAATACTTGCTGACAGTGACCTACTGCTAAGGATGAACTGTTTGGATTATCTGTGGAGAGGATCTCTACTGCGTTACAAGGTCCATTAACATAGTGCATATCTTAGGAGTTGAAGGGTCAAACCCACCCTTGATAAACCCGTGTGGAAGCCGAGGGTTTGTTTAGCTTATACTGCCATTTTTCATAGGAGGGTGAGGGGCACTTGGAGAATTTAGGGGCAGGAGAATAATGTTAACATTCCTCTTGTTCTTGCAGGCTCGGGGATCTGGAGGTGGCAGGAGACGAAATGATGCTGCCTCCCAAGATGATCATGACAAACCCTATGTTTGTGACAGTAAGTAGCACCTAGACAGCTGACTCCACTTCCAGCCTGGTCCTGCCAGCTCGGTGCACTCTGGGTTCATCTTTTCTTTTCCAGCAAAATATTCTGCTGCTCTCTGTCTTGCATGTTTGCCACCAGCTACTGCTGCTGCTCTTCGTATTTTTTTTCTTTTTTTTTGCATGAAGGAAGTAAAATAAAGTCCTCAGCAAGAATCCACTTCCCTTTGTGCTATAATAAATCACCTCTTTTATTTTCTTTCCCTTTTTCCTTCTCTTTTTCTGACTTCGAGGCTTTTTTTCCTTCCCCCGTGTGGGATTCACCCTGTATTTCTTTCCCTGTTCCAGACAGTTACAAACAACAGCATAACTCAAAAATGTCTGACAAAGGTATTTCACCCTTACATCACTTTACATACTTGGTGATTCCCTTCAGTCCTTTGGAAATCTCACTGGGCTAAATTTTGAAGGTCTTATTCTCATCTCTTATTTAAAAAGGACTCCAATGGCATCATCAGGAGTTGAGCCCTCCTAAGAAGGAAACACAATTAGAATGTTCTGTTTTGATACATACTCCCCTTGAATATAACCATGCTGTTTGACGTCTTTCAGTGGGACTGCAACTGAAGTAAGGCATTACCCAAAAAGGTGCCAGAGTCCTGTATGTGAAGGACTCCAATATTTAGTGCACAATGTATTTTTTTATTATCTACTTCTTGGTGCATTTCTTCTTATTACCTTCTTTTTTGCTTCACTATGTCATTTCTGGGAGAGGCTCTTACATTACCCATGTACTTTCAAGATTTCCCATCTTAAGGCCTGCTAAGAGTGTATGTGCAGTAACAATTTGTACTAGAGTGCCTTCTGTCATCATACAGGGCAACAACAACATAACAAAAATTAATAGAAGTAGGAGAATAACAGAAAGTCTTAACTTCTTTTGACCTAAAAGTTGGTGGTGGTTTTGAGGAAAATTAGAACATCCCTATCTCCACTACTTGTCAATCTTCGGGTATTTTCTGCTTATATTAAAAACATGCAGAAACATGGACATGTATTGTAAATGAAACCTATATCTCATATGGTCAAATAATCTTTCATAGTGAGACCAATTGACTGCACAGTACAGCAATGAACATGCTGGGTATATTGCTACAGCAAGGTAAATCTTCTTAGTGCTACCGGAGAGCCTTTGACATAAATGGCAGTGTCTGAACTGAAGAGGAAGAGCTCTTCATTGTTTGAAGAGCTGGGAGATTTCTACTGTGGTTAAATAGTTGTTCTTGCTTGTTTTGAAGAACTACAGTCTGTCTCCAAAGAACTATATAGGAGGCCACTCTGTATCTTGTTGATTTCCAGAGCTTTCTTCTGCTGGTATACACATAACTAACTATATTTACTACTTTTCTGGAAAATCCCTCTATAAATCCAAGGACACTTGTCAATAGTGCAGTTGTTCCAAGCATAATGTCTCTTTACTGTCTGATCTTGTTCTGCATTCGGAGAGAACTCACAACATGCATAGTAGTGATTTGCACTGAATAGATACAAATCTAAGCTTCCAAAGCAGGCGGCAGAAATCTGAGCTGAAGTCTCTGTTTTGGTACTTCATTGTAATGATGGAATTTTGCCTTGGCTTACATTTTGAAGCATAAATTTATACTTTGGTTTTGGAGGTTTAAACTTTCCTATTTCGTTTGGCTGCTACTTTTCATTTTTAAGAAACATGTAGTCAGAGGGTGAGTCACAAAGAGTTCTAGAATCCAGATTTTACATAGCAACTACTCCATTTTCTACTCTAGATAGCTGAGAATAGGGTTATGTATTAACAGAACCCATACCTGGTTGTGAAGCAGAAGAACTGTTGCAATTGCAGTGCCGTCATCCTGAAATGGAATACTGCCCATGCTTACTTTCTTTAGAACTATTACATATAATTCATTGTGAGTAATTGGCTTGTCAGTTTGAGGTTCCTCTTCTGCTTGGGTGATCACTGCACCAATAAATGGTTTCCTTAATCAATTTTTTTCTTTGAAATAATCTGCTAAATATGTTTATAGATAAATCTCAGCATGATCACAATAGTTTAGATGTCAGTTTGCAGTTCTTCGTGTAGAGATATTTTAGGCAGATATTTTTGTTTTATGTGGAAACATACAGGCAAGAAATAATTAGTTTGTTTCCTGTTTGGGAGAACATTATTCCTTCAGTCACATTATTGATATGTGTAATTACAATAATGGGTGGTCATTACTTTTTCTCTATATTCTTTAACTTACCTCCAGGTGGCTTTCTCTGTATGCTTTCTGGGATTTGAATTTGGAATGTGATCACCAAGAAGAAGATATAAGTGTATCTAAACCAAATTATTTTTGGTATTTAAATGTACGACCACAACAATGCACATGTTTTCATACTTGTGTGTTTGTATTTGTAGCAAATAAGTGTATATCACTAAGTTTCATCAGGAATGGAAAGGTTTTGTGGAACGTCTAGTCTATACCAGTAAAATGATGCAATAACTGCATCCAGCTAACGCTGTCCTTTGTATGTAAGACAGCAGTGTTAGTTCAGAAGTGGCCTACCATTGCTGGAAGAAGCATTCAGCTATACACAAAAGTGAATGCATATCCCAGTGTTAAAGGTGACCAGAAATTTGGAATCTCTGTACCGAGGGATCTTTTCAAAGCTCTCAAATTTTGTGTCATATGATGTTCTTAAGAAAAGGTGGAACCTCTGTTTAATTGTTTGCTTGTTTTGTGGAATTAAACTTCAGTTAATTTTATTGAATATCTACTGGATCAGAAGTTCAGAATGAATTATCTGGTCATTCAAAGCTGCTAACATAATCACGAAATTCTTTATTTCATTAAAATGGCAAGTGGAAAACTAGTTAGTCAGATTTTCACCAGCTGCACTGGACAGCATTGGGCCTTGGCCAATCTTAGGAAAAAAAACCTTGGGTAATAGAGGTGGCAGGAAAACCTGGTATGAGATGGGTATAGGCAGGAAATGGTACCACAGCAGAATGATCAGCTGTTGTATCAGAGCAGACCGAAATGTAGCCTGAATAATTGGGTAAAAGACAGAGCAGATGTTTGAATGGATAGTGAAAAGCAGGCTTGAGGAACAAAGCAAGATCTGTGGTGTCAGTCCAGAGAAGTTGAAGATACTCTACCACCGCTGTTTAAGATAAACTGGACATAGGATTTTAAAGGAGGAAGAGCATGAATGAATGTTACATACCTACATATGCAACAAGAATTGTGTAGTTGCCAAATGATGTACGGGGGGACTTTCATCCCACCAAGTCTTATAGTCAAAGAAAATCATTTTGCTATCTTCATATTTTGTGTTATGTTTTATTTATTTAGTGATGAGGGGCTGGGGGGAAGGGATGGGGAGCATATCTGAAGTTCTATCTGTAGATTTGTTTTCTGATTTAAAAGTTGCAGTCAGTTGTAGCACTAGAACTTCATGACTCTGAATGTCTACTTCCTTTGTGCTGAATCTCCACAAGTTACCAACTTTGCTGCTGCCCATCCTCATTTGCCCGCTTTCATTCTTCTCATTTTCTCCCTTGCCCGCTTCATCTCATTTCCCTATTGTGACTTACCAACACACATAATTACTTCCACCTTTGTTTTCTCTCTCTATCTAGGGAAATTTTCCCTGCCCATCTCTAAAAGAAGTTGCTCCTTTCTCTCTCTCTCTCTCTCTTTTTTTTTTTTTTTTCTTTTTTCCATTTACCTGCATATTCTTGTCTCCTTTTAGTTTTATTTCTGTATAAATTGCAATTTTAGAGTATGAACTTATGTTTGTATGATAATCTTTATTTACAGTTCCTCTGAGACTGAGATATGTATTCAGATCCATTCCTTCTCCAAAAATGAGAACTGACTGAAACCTTCTTATGATCCCTGCTGGATCAGTGGCTAATGCTGCCTTACATACATCTGGAGACACATATCCCTATGTTCTTTTGTCAAAGCTGGTTCTTTTGTAACAGATAAATAAATAAATAAATAGTTTCAGGTTTCTCTAGTTACTTAGAATGAATTTTCTCTGCTATCTCCTTTCTATGTCTAAAAACAGTTACTGTGGCTTCTTTCACCCGTGTTTTCTTCAGATCTTTTAATAAGCTTGTTTCTTTTCTCTGCAAGATCTTCAAAGGATCTTATTTAAATAGCAGTGGCCAGAACTAAGTAGAAGGCACTGCTCTGAGTATGAAGCAGCTCTGAAGAAAGATAAATGAAAGATACATTTACATGTCACTTATATCTACCTATAGAACTTGGATTTGTGCCAGTTGCTCTGTTATATATCTGCAAGAGGTACAGTGATGGCTGATCTCTTAGCTTATCTAGTAAACCCATTTGCAATGCAGGACACTCATCTCCAGTGCTATGCTTTCATGTTTCAGTGCCAGAGTTTTCACCTATGTCCACCACCTGAGTTTGTATTTAGTAGACCAATTGCTGTAACTTCTTGTTTCTTTGCTGATCCACCTATTTCTACTAAGTCTGAATATCTATCATCTTTAGTTTCCTCTTTATACTGCCCTCTACTGTTTATGCCATGTTTTACTGATGTTTTACTAGATGTCATGTTAATATTTACTAGTTATGTTACTGTTTGAAAGAATTTTTGATTGATAAAGCTTGCGTGATATATTTGTAATTACTATTCTGAGATTTTCTCCAAGAATCAGCTCTCTGCATGTTTGATTCTTTCATTCTCTATTCCACCCTCCAAATTAATTGTAAAAATAGAGGCAAGCATTGGGCCCAAAATGGACTCTTTCAGGTACTTGAAGATGCAGAAAAGTGCCTTGTGAAGTTTTCAAAAGATTAGGCTCCTAGTTCTCGCTGATTTCCACCGGAGGTAGGCTCTTAAACTGTTTCCTGTAAATATACCACTAAGTGCCTATCTGCTTGTATTGTGCCTGTAGATCGTATAAAACTTGGTCTCTTGGTGAACACTTTGAACTTGATGATGAGCTAATAATAATTATTCAGAACATAATTTTGTTTATGAAAAAGTTTGGCCATACATTCAAATCATTAGCATTTGAAACATTACTGTGATTTTTCTTGTGGGTTCATCAGCCGGCAGGGTATTGAAATTCCACAGCTCTAGGATTATTCTTTTCTTCTCCATTCCCTTTCTTCACTAAATGTATCACAGATTCTGCCAACAAATGCTGGAATTCTGCTGAGTTTCAATGTGAATTAAGGATCTCTCTCTCTAAGGTTCTTTTAGAAAGTTAATTGTTATGTTGTTCTAGCATGACTTGCCAAATGTAATTCTTTGAGGCCTACTCTTTAGGAACTATTTTCCTGTATGTGATCACAAAGTGACTCCTCTAGTAATTACCTTAATAACTTCACTCACCTTCTTTGTCTTCTCCTTGAAGTGGACTTGATCCTACTGTAGTCTTTTTAAAAATTAACTCATTGATTCTCTGAAAAGTTTGCTGGAATACCAAAGACTTGCAAGATAAATCCTGTTGTGGGCCGATTTTATGTTTTCTGAGACTTAATCTGTTGTCTTAATTCTCACTCATATTATGAACGAGTCAAACACTGCTACTGCTTGTTCTTAGAACAGACCTTCAGTTAAATGCCACAATGACAAGCTTATTTGAAAACACTTTGATTTCAGCATTATGCTTTTACATGCTTCTTATAAATCTCCATCATGGCTTCAGCTCCCCTTTAAACTTTAGCAGTGTAAGCCCTAAATAATCTCTTGGTATTATCCTTTCCAGTGAATCTCTAAGTAGTTAATAAGCAGTAAGATCTAGAATAAGATGGTTGTTCAGAAGAACCCAACAAGCAACTCTCCCACCATAGCTGCTGTATTTAGCATTCATTGACAACATTAACTCTAGAAAATCCAACATCAGACAGGAAAAAAGTCTCAAGTGGGACACATGGGAAGAGGGGAAATAGAACTGACTGTAACGATTGATTTTGCTCCTACAGTGTATTTCCTTTTTGCTTAGATTCTGCTAGCTATTTATGAAACATGGAAGTATATAGTGCTTGATATAGGCATTGTTGACAACCTGTATGTGTATTGCTTTGGAGTTCAGCATATTTGTGATCTTAATACAGAAGATAGCTTCTGGGACTTGTCCCTCTGGAGACACAGAAACAAAGACTATTTACTACCCTCAGAAACTACCCTAAATAACTGCTCTGGTAAAAGAGGTGTGTGGCATGACGGTGCTGATCAAAGAGGTACAAACATAATGCCTTTCCATACGTGGAGATCAAAATACATTGTGTTAACATCTGAGATCTCTAGATATGCAAAGAATGGACATAGATGTAACAGTGAAAATTACATCACCAAAACAGGGCAAGATAAGGAATGGGATTTGTTTGGAGCAGAGAGAATTGTGGGACAGGAAGCTAATTTTGAGGAATGGCTACCTGCTAGCAGTTAACTTTAGTTTAGTATATGACACAACTCAGTTGAGAATGAAGAACAGGAGGTGAAGGAGAAAAGTAAAGACAATGAAGGAGCTAGATTCAGTAAAAAAACTAAAAAGAAAGAAAAACGAAAAAAAAAAAAAAACACCCCGCTTATACTCCCTCAATTTCCTGTTTCCACTAAAAACATGGATTGTTTCCTTCTGTGTCATACTGGTGACAGATTGTGCAAAGTGTATGTGGAGAGCTGGCTGGAACATAGCTCACAGCCTGCCAAGGACCAAATGTGTAACAATTTCAAAATGACAGCAACACAGCTATTAAATATTTGATGAGGAAATCTTTTAAGTCATAGATTTCAAACCTCCTTTTAAAGAAGGGGAAGTATTTCATATTAATTTTACTCATAGAGAAGCATAAACAGATAGGAAATTTGCGTATCCAAAGAGCTACAGGCTGTTAAAGGCCAGATCTTAGAACAGAACTCTCTTTTATGAAATAGTCAATGCTTGTGATTAAACTGCCTGCAAATTATGTTTGTTTGTTTTTTTTTTTCTTTTTTTTCTTTTTTCCCATTACACAGTTGTGTAGTTTCTTCATTTCAGTCTTGGAAGGAATGTAAAGTCCTTCATAGGAGAGTGTCTGGTAACCTAATAAAATCTTTCTCATCTGTGCTGTTTGATCTGCACTGCCATGTTAGTGCTTACTTACTTAGCTTGTTTCTAAGGTGGCATTCACTTCAGGTTGTAGAAAATATGTCCTCTGAATGCAAGAGGAACTGGAGTGGGTTATGTTCTACAAACTCCTGCTGTTTTCATTGGGCTTGGCTACCTAATTAAAGCTGAAGTCAACTTCCCGGTGTTGAGATTCAGGATGAAATCTACCACATGCAAGGATGATGAGCCTACTCAGCATGGAAAATTAAAGATAAAACAGTCAAAGCCACTGAAAGAAAGGCAAGGCCACCCAGCAAAGTTTATGAAAGGCAACCTCTGTTACTATGTATGAGCTGTGTAGTGTTAGAACATAATCACTAGCATACATTTCTGACTGGGGGAACCAGTTCCCATTATGCTTTTGTCAGCTCAGAAAATGAGAAAGATGTGATGTGAGCATTGGTTTGGGTGCTGGAACTCATGAATTCTAATCCTGGTAATGACGAAAGATCACTGTGTGGGCAAGCCACTTAACCTCCCTGTGGTTCTCTTGTTTTAGAATTGAAATGAGTATTTCCCACTCAGGAATGTGGAGGAAGATTAATTAATGTTTGAAAAGCCAGTCTTGTAGTGGGAAGAGTTATATAAGAGCTAAGTGTTCATTAATGATCACCCTTTTATAGAAACTGCTTCTTAGAATGGTGATATGGTGGATGAATAAAATGTGCTGTATCTGAAAAATAAGAGGTAAAGAATTTGAGAAGGTTCCAATTTGTTGGAGAAACCATGAAGCTCAGGCTTAGCTTTTATTTTAGGTTTCAAACTATCACCGTAGCCAGTGACTCCTTTACTTGACTAATATCATGATAACCTTTTTCCCCTACAGAAGTCTAATTTGCTTGGGGAATAGGAAATCCCTGTAGTTTCTACTCATGTTTTAGAATCTTTCCATGACAGAACATGAATTTGAAAGGAGAAAACGTCTAGACATCCAGAAAAAAAGGCTGCTGGAAGCTGCAAATCTTTGGTCCTACAAAGGATCTGCTGAAACTTTGTAAACAGAACTCCTTTACCTCAGCGCTGCTTATAAATTCTTCCAAATTCCTTTTTAGCTAGGAACGTCCCAGCTTGCTGCCACCCTTGAAAGCTATCTCAAAGAATTTTGCCAGCAAGAAAGGCCCAGCTGCAGAATTACTACAGCCTTAGTTTATATTGATGTTTGCTGATTTTTCCTGTTGGGTTTATATATGTATATATATAAATATATACATATATGCATTTATTTATTTATTTATTTATTTGCTTGAGAAGGGAAAGTCAGAAAACCTATCTGATTTCCTTTGCCATCTTAAGCTCTGTGGCTGAAATCCCTATAGGATCTTGTAGGGAGTGAAGATAAGGCCACAACCTTGGGAGTTTCCTTCTGTGCATTGAGGGAGAAAGCTGTGTGAGACCTTTATTAAAGGATGCTTTGCTTTTGCAAGTTAACAGCTTATCTTGCTAGAATCACTGGGGCTAGAATTGTAGGTATGTTTTCATGTAGGCCTAAATTGAATGAAGCTGGGTCGAATTTTTAGAAATATTTAAATATATTTTATTCAAAATTAAAAAAATAAAAATAAAACAACAGCAAACATCAACACTGAAAATGGGAAACTGGACTGGGTTTTAGATATTATCTGTTTTTACAGCTAGGTTAGTAGTAATGTGAAATCAAGCAGAGTAAGAGCAAGGTACAGTTGGATAGCATATATCACATGGGTATTGATTTGATGCTCCCTCTCCTTTGTTAGTACATCACTGATCATCTGTCTGTGCTCTGAATATAAGTTAAACAGGGAAGTTTTTGAGTAGTATTAGGACTTCATAGCAAAAATATGATTATTAACTTCTATCTTCAAACACACAAATAAGGTGGTTAGAACAGGATACTAAGTGAAATGCTTCAAAAATCTGCTAGGAATGATAATCTCTCTCAATTCTAATAAATGTTATTACAGTTGCCTAATTAGAGAGAGTTATCCTTCTGTAATGATTTAAACAGTGAGAATTCTGTAGCTGTCTCTGGTTTGATGGAGACTTCTGAGTTACACTTTTCCAAATATTTGGAGGCTAAGTTACACAGAACTGTGGCTTCTTGTCAGCAGCTGTTTTACTGCTTGTCCTTTATTCTTCAGATGAGCAATAGGTCGTTCTGCTATCCAGAATCAAGTAGAAAAATACTGAGGAACATGGTCTAGTGGGAAATTTTAGTGGTAGGTAGATGGTTGGACTTGGATGTTCTTAGAGGTCTTTTCCAGCTTCGGTGATTGTATGATTCTGTGACTGCTACTAGAAGAAGGGAGACCAGACCGAGCTTGTGTCCTGAGGAAAGCATGCACCAAATACCAATATAACTGTTCAAAAAATCTGGCAGTACAGTTAGGTTTGCAGCACAGATGCTCGAAAGAATGGATGAACATATGCATCTGGGCATTTTAATCCTTCCCAGCTTCCCTTCGGCAGGAATTTTCATTTCTAAATCAAGTGAATTCGAAGACTAAAAACCACTCTGCTCGGGATGCATTGCATTGGGAAAAAAACCTCTGTTCTGTTAGAGTAACTACATGATCACCATTCTTGCAGAATGGAGAAAACTGGGATAAAAGCATCTAATCTTCCAATTCAGTCATTTTATTCATATCATGGGGTTGTATCACACGTTTATAATAAAACAAAGTATTTTCCTTAAGGGAGTTTAGAAATAAGGTGAAGAGACAGAGAGTGGAATCTGTTATCATGCTAGGCTTTGATTTACAATTTTCTATCCTTTGTTCTACACTGTGGAACATCAACTGACTTTTTCTGAGCAGCAGCAGAAATGGAGGTTTTACTTAGATGTGAATTATTGCAGTGAGTCTTTTTAATGTTCTTTCTTTTTGCTTGTTTGTTTGCTTCTTTTTAGAGTTTAATGACATTGATATAATTACTCAGTTGTCTGTGGAATAGGAAGTAAGTTGTATGCATTGCAGGATTCATCTCAGGTATCAAGTTGAGTGAAGATTTTAGGACTGGATGGTAACTTCCCTCTTGGAGATCTTTTGAAGAGGCATAACATAAAGACAGATTAGAGGCTGATGAGTTTTGTTTTATCTTCTGGCACACCTTCCTAGCAGGCTATGTGGGACAGAGTACTGGACACAACACTTACTCCTGAGTGAAATCCTTCAGGCTGATGAAGCTATGAAGCTGTAGTGACTGAATATGTAACTAGGAGAAAAAAACTGCAGGAAGGCCACTAAGCTTCTACCTTTGTTTATTGTCTTCTAAAATGGCAGTATCAAATACAGTTTGATAGATGAAATATCTGCATAAAAGGAAATGGACATTCAGAGGATGCTTTGAAGATAAAAAGAGAGAGAGAACTTCTAGAAACAGTAACATGAATTAAAATCTTTGTAGAAGCTCAATTTGTATATAATGAATTTGATGATGAAGTTTGCCCTTGCATTGAGTGTATACACTTTGTAGACCTTTCATCAGCCTGAATTGTTTATTCTTGTTCTTAATGCCTGTTGACTTAGTCTTAAAACAAACAAAAATTCAGAAGGAGGATTCCACATCATGTTTTATTCTATTTATTAGGATTCTGAATGTGAAGTTAACCTGGATGGGGAAGAATCACTACTACTATTCTTCTAGGAAGAAATTGTGGATGACTTCCATCTCCTTGTCTTGACTGGGAATTGTGAACAAAGCTATTTATTGCCTTTTTAAATAAAGCCTTTTGTAATTTTGTTTTCTTTTCCCAGAGATCAATAATCAAGAAAATAACGTCCTTTCTTCTTGGTCCAGTTCCCTTTGCTGTGCATTGTTTAGCGTCAACATCAGAGCTGGGGCATTTCATTTAATTTTATGTGCAATCTTGTTAGTAATCTCAGCAGAGAGGATTAGGGCTGTATGAGCTGCAGACTGGATGTTCATTTGTCTAGGCCAGCAGGAAGGGCTGCTGGCAGCATGGGAAGAGTGCTTATCTGGGGATATGGGGCAGCAGGGCTGCTGTCTGTCACCTTTCGCTGACACCCACTGGGAGCATTTCAGGCAGAAATGAGGAATGTGTGGTGCTACTGCCAGGGGAGGGGGGGTGCTGTTTAAAGAATGCTGTAATTGTTTCAGGTTGTCCTGATGTTCCCATTCTCTCTTCTCCTCCATCCTGTTTCCTTTCCTTCCAGTTTGTGGCAAGCGTTACAAGAACAGACCTGGGCTGAGCTACCACTATGCTCACACTCATCTTGCCAGTGAAGAAGGTGATGAAGCCCGGGAGCAGGAGACCCGCTCTTCTCCTGTCCACAGAAATGAAAACCACAAACGTGAGTAGTATTTTCCCTTTACCTTTGAGATCCTTTTCGGGGATGTTGCCTTCATCTGTTCTTTGCTTCGTGGAGGCTGGCTTGATTGCCTGGCTCCGTTGTGAGTGATTGGTACCTGGATACTTGGAGCTAATCAGCCGCAGCTCACACCAGTGCTGGCTCAGCTAGTCAGGAATTCATTTCAAACCCAGCATTATCTCTGCAGCAAGTCACTTTTCCATTACTGCTCCTGTGGGGAGGAGGTGTCAGGGAGAGGGGGGAAAAGAAGAGCTGCCCAACCCACCCATTGTCAAGCAACCTCCCAGTGGCAGTTAGTAGGGATGTCAAGGAAATGCACATTTCAGGGGGCTGTCTTTGTTTTGTCTTTGAATAAGACACCTTTATCCCTGCTTCAGATTTTTTGATATGAAATTCACAGTTTCTGTCCTCCTTATCCCCGCATTTCTTCCTCAAAAGCCTCATGCTCAACTTTACCAAAAGATACTTCTTAGTTACAGTTTTGGAAAATCTATGAAAAAATATCAGTTCTCCTCTGCAAGGAGTGCTGGAATGTGAGCTGAGTTACATGCCTAGATTTCCCACACCGGTGCAAGGCTGAAAGAAAAGAAATGCCTGAATGGCCATATTTGTCTATCCTTCCTCTGTTTCTTAGGCACAGTACAGGAGATTAAGGAGACTGTGCTGTGTACTAATTTTTCATAAGCCTGGCAAGTCTCTAAGCTGCTGTTTCTTAATTTTCCAGTGTGCAATACTATGGGATAGTTGCCTTTACCTTGGGATTTGTGTAGATACCTTTGTTCACTTTTGAAAAGTCCTTTCAAATCACAGTGTGAACTGTGTCATTTTTGTTCAGAGTAATGAACAATGCAAACAAAGCAATAAAATGCTTATGGGAAGGAATATCCAGGCAAACATGTTATAATGTGTTATGAAGAAGCGGAAGACGTATGGAACTAGGAAAACATTCTCTTTCAAGTCAGATAATTGATAATTGTCCCCAGGGATGGAGGGAGGGGGCTTCCCTCCTCCAAAGCATCTGCTGCTAGCCACTGTCTGAGCTTGAAGGGCCACTCCCACTTGGCAATCTCAGTATTTCTGTCACTTTTATGCCCTGCTTTTCAGTTATTCATGTGTTTGGTAGGTTCACAGGAAAGGTAATTTTGACTCCTCCAGCTGTTGATAAACTTGAGCTGTCAGTGCACTAAGAGCATCTCAGACAGGCTGAAAACTGCCAATGTTCAGCCAGTAGCTTTTGTTTACTTAGCATTTACATTATCTCTGAGTTTTGCAATTGTTGGCTTTAAAAAAATATATTATTATTTTTTATGCCTGCACTATTTAGTTAAAGCTATGTACCTGAGAAGTGTATTACAAGTCTTTATTGAGTTAATATTCATAATGGCCTTGCACAGATGCTCAGACAAAGAAAGGTAGTGTATTTTACCCTTCAGCTTGTCACAGAGGTCAAGGACAGTCTTAGTCCTTATCCTTCTGGTACTTAAGAATTTATTAAAGTTAGCAGGAAGAGGAGCTAGAAAAGCTGTGGAAAGGTTAGCAGGAATTAGCTCATGGAAGGAAAAGGAAGGGGTAAAACAGGAGCTACTCAGGCTTGTGTTCCCCCATAGCTTCTGTATATTGCATGTGCAGCAGACGGAATCTGCTAAAGCACAGATCCCAAAACAGGCAGAATTACAAAACCAGTGGGGTAAAATCCTCTGACATTCAGATTCCCAAGCAGAAAGAATCTGCTTAACAACCAAACAGGAGCCAGTGAGGTACAGGCAACAGCTATGTGAATGTGAAGATCACCCCTGGGGAAAGTCCCAGAGGCTGGAAGGTAACTCTCCCAAATGGTTTAGCTGTTGCAGTCGCTGTTTGTTCCTTTTTGCCTGTTTATTTGTTTACAGCCTTGAGCTCAGATCTTGCATCTTTGCTCTTTTACTTGGTGATATTTAATTTATGCTGCCATTTATCTTCCATGTGAATGCTAATTGTCCACATTGCTAATGTGCAGTCATTAAATGGTCCCTTTGTACAGGAGGATGGTGGGGGGCCAGAGCATCAGATCTTTCCTCTCCCCTAAGAACTGCTAGGCATGTGTTATGAATTAGATTTGACAGGTTTGCAGTATTGCAGGGCTTGGGCTTCAAGAATCCTCTCTGCATGGGCTTGGGGGAAAAGGGAGGGAGGAGGGGGGGATTTTAATCCAAACAGCTAATCCGCAACCTACTGAACAGGGGGACCAGAGATATGGTATAGAGCAGGATCTGGTTATTTGCTTAGCAGTGTGTCAGAGAGATATGAGCAGCCTGATTTAGCAGTGGCAAGGCAAATTCAAACCAGCCATTTGGAATTTGTCACGCTGTGGGAGGTGAGCATTGGGTCAGTGAAGTTCAGGCAGGCATGCATTTGCAGTGTGAACTTCCTTTGTACCTAAGTGTCTGCAGTAGCTTCTGTAGTCTCTGCTCATTGCAGTACCTGAAGTAATGGCAGCTTTGCTTATGCAGGAGTGAGCTTTTTGGAGTTCAGCTCCTACAAGATTCAGTTACTGATGCCCTGGCTGGAGCCAGCTCAAGATCTGATGGTTTCCTGCACACCCAAACTCATTTATCTTTACTCTTCTCCTCCTGCACAGACCAGTTTGGATAGTTAAGTAAATTATCCAAGGACTGGAAAAGAGATTTAGATAGGAATAACCTATCTGGAAATGATAGCCACTGAAGAGATGTGTATTAAAGAAGAGTTTATGTTTATTCCTTTGTTATCTCACTACAATACTCTCAGTACTCTTTCCAGCTGTGCTTTGCTGACTGTACAGCATCACAGGAGATAGTTCAACTGTATTCTCATGCTTTTGCCTTTCTTAAAGCACCTTGGCCTGAGCTTTGTTTGAGCTTTAGCTGCTTTGTATGTCTTAGCTAGCCCTTTGACACAGACATATAGTCTTTCCTCAGTGCTTAGTCTTGCCTTCACTTACACACCCATTTATCATTGACATGCTTTCTGATTTTTGGCATGAGTATGGACTTGTGAAAAAGAGATTATAGAACGCCTTTAAAAAAGTCAACTCCCCTTTTCCTCAAATCCACCAATAAAAAGAGATAACTCCACACCATTTTCAGCATTTTTTCTCCTGCCTTTTCCTCCATGTGTTGGCACTGACAGCGTGAGATCTGTGAGCTCAGGGTGCATCCAAGACTTCCACAAAACACCTGCTGTTTTATTCCATCTCACTCTATGGGTACAGGCCAGCTCTGGGGGCAGCTGGTGTTCACAAATTTGGAGACACTTCTGATATAGGAATCACACTAGACTTCTATCTATTGAACTGTATGTGTGAATGAGTGTGCTAGTATAAATGCACTTCCTTAATTCTCAGGAGAATAGGCTAGTCTGTCTACATGGAGAAAAACTGCCTCCCAGTTAAAGAAGAAGAATTTTCAGTGGCATTTTTGCTGTCTGAAGCATTGGTTAAAGGCAGCTGCTTAGTAAACAGCAACTGAACTTATGCCCACAAGCACTTTGGCCAATGATGATCCTAAATAAAGCACATTGTGCTGACTGTTGCAGGCCTAGCTGTCATGTGCAAGTTGAATCTTACCTGCAATAAGCTTAATTAACAAGAATCCAGTTCCGTGCACTCCTGTCACTCTGCAAGCTTGAGCATCTAACCTGGAAAACCACCTGTTTATGTTATTTTATGGTATTGGCCTGTTGTGCCCAGTTGCATTGCAGATTTTATGATGTGGATAAATCGCAACTGGAGAGACCAGCCAAAGTTGTTTGTGTACTCTAAGCATAATTGGATACCCAGTCTCCAGAGATAAAAAATTAATGTGCTAACCTCAGTTTGCCTTCAAGCTGTCCTCCAGCTCCCCCACACAGTCATCTTTGAAACATTTTTATTTCCATCCAGGCAGGGGGCTGGCCATGAATAAATGACGAGAGTCAGCCCCTCGGTTGGAGATGAGCTGTTTGTTCCTCTCCACAAGAAGCATCAATTTGAAAAGCTACATCAGGCCTACTTTTTTCCTGCCTCAGTGCTTATCCTTGCTGGGGCCATGATAGGAGCCACATCTGAATGCAAGGGTGCACCAGTGCCCACCTTGTGACAAGATACCCTGCAGCAGCAGGTGCCTTTTCAGTGAGAACATGCATATTGCCTTGATTTGACTTCTCATTAGTTTAATCTCTCTCTCTCTCTCTCTCTTTTTTTTTTTTTTTTTTTTTTTTCCTAGGGCTAGTTTTAATGAAGAAAAAAAGAATACTAAAAGACGTTGGAAATGAATAATGATTTCTACTCAAACTGTTTGCAGTTGTAAATTTCTCAGACTTTTAGTGCCTGTGTTCTGAGATGTTAAGATATTTAAAGTTTTGGAATACTGGGAAATTTCAAATTATCTAAAGGAAACCATAGAGAGCCTCTGGTTGGAGGGGTTTTTTTCTTTGTGTGTGTGTGTATGTGTTGTATTTTCATGTACTCCCTGGCCAGAACCTGCTATGTTTTAATGGTCAAATCTCAGAGAAGCACCTGTCAGTAATTTGTGGGAAAATATTTGCAATTTGACTAATTGAATGCCATGTGTTACTCCGATAACATCAGCTCTTGTGACAGAACAATATTATTTCTGTGTTTATATGTATATACTTTTCTTTTCTTGCCACCTCCATGCTTTTTTTTTTTTTTTTTTTTTTTTTTTTTTTTTGTCCTCAGTGTATATTTCAAACCAAGTAAGACCCAAAAGATTTGATACAATTTGAGCTTAGGTGCTCTGCCTTCTCACATTCCTCCAGTTAGCAATTTATAGTGCCAAAGCCTACAACAAATTCCAGTTGTATGAATGCTGAGGGCTGCTGCTAGCCTTGGCTCCATATTGGTTACTGTGACTCCTTGTATTCCCTGTGCTGACAGGAATGCTATATTTCAGTGGCCAGAGGCCAAATCTCAGGAGAGGAACCTCACAAAATCAGAAAATCTGTATTTTAACGTGTCAGATTCTTTTGTCTGCACTACTGTTCTTATCTCCTGCTGTTCTTGTGAGGCCCTGGAGAGTTAGATCATGGTCTATTCTCAGTGATTCACTGCGATCAATGGGATTTTGGCCCTTGTCTTAGGTGCTTCTGCATAAGATTTTCTGAGATCACTGCACTGACATTTGTATGAAGTACACTTTACAATGCAGGAACACTGACTCCCAGATCTCCAAGATCATAATAGCTCATGTCCCAGTTACTTGCTCTGCATCCCACTGCCCACCTGCCAACCCATTCCTTCATTGTTCAAGTTAGGGTCATATCAATTCCTGTAAGAGATGTGATCAATTGCTCTTCTTTCCCTCGCATTCAGAGGCTTTCTGTGACTCCTCCAGAATGGCTGCTTCTGGTAGCGCTCCCTTCTTGCAGCTTGTAGTGCTCCTTGGCTGTCTCTCTCCATGCACAGAGGATGTAGCAAAGGAGCCTGACAGAGTTGCTAAAATCTGTGTGAAGGTGATAGTTTCCTCTCTCCTCTCAGCGCCAACTAACCCAAAAAGGAGACCAAATCCAGTTGCTAGGGCGAACTGGCCGTATTTTTTATGAGTGGTTGGCAGCACCTCTTGCAGCAGCACAGCCTGCTTCTCTGGGTGCCAGTGAAAGACATGCTCATGCTGTGCAGTGGAGGGTGGTGTGGGGAGCCCAGGGTAGCAAGGTGTGGGGCTGTGCAGAGGGTTGAGCTTGGTGCTGGGAACAGAGCAGTAGCAGTTCGCAGTGTTCTACATCCAGGTTCATGCTCACTCCAAGCAGAAACTATGCGATTCAGTACTGTGCCTCATCAGCACAGCAGTGTCACCACCAGGTATCTCAGAAGCTATACTTCAAAAAAAACCCACGGTCTGAGTGCTGCTTCTCTTCCCTCTCTCCTAAATATCCGATTTTTTATTTTATTTTATTTTTTTACTTGTTGTAATACCTTGCTTGAGCCTGCCTATCCTCCACAGATGTGTTCTGAGCAGCAAATTAAGGGGCTGTGCCTCAATTCCTTACACTTGAGAGATGAAGTAATAACAGGTGGCAAGACCACAGGCAGGCCCAGCCTGGCACTGCGGTCGCCATGGAAACGGGCCAGACCTGTGAGGGATGAGTGTTGTCAGCAGTGGGGGAAGGCGAGCTGAGCACATGGGGCCACTTATGCCATAGGTTGGGACTATCTGTCACCAGGTCTTCCAAGGCACTCTGTGAAGGCAGGCACAGGCTCTTGGCCAGCATTTTGCTGCACAGGTGGCCAAATGGTGGACTTGTACTTTGGCAGTGAGATGAAGGGAGGTGTTGGAAATGAAAACGGCCCCACCCAGCCTCAGACAAAGAGTCTTGTAGAATTCATTAAAAAAAAAAGCAAATCCCCGCCCCTTTTTCTCTGTTTCAAAGTGCTCTGACTTGATTGAGGTCTGCACACGGGTTCCCATGGTCTCTGTTGTGCTCTGGAAATTTCTGTTACAGAGTAAATGGCCTTTTGAATTGAATTGAAACCTTCAATGGACCTTAATGGTTTTGGATCAGGCCCAGAAGAAAAAGGTAAGAGCTGGACAAAATGTGTTAGGAAAAATCCCTTTGGGAGTGCATTTATGTCTGATTGTAGCCAACTCATTGTAACCATTTAAATAAACAAAGTACAAGCCCCCTCCCCCCCTGAACCTGAGACACGTGCTCTGGTCCTCCTCTGCTGCCTTTCCAGACTTGTGAACAAGATATAAAGCAGATAAATGCTAGCAGACCTAGATGCACAGCTTACACCATGGCTAAGTATTATGCTGTAGTGCCTGTAAGTTGAAGAAATATCTGTGACTGTGATTTCCACCTCTAAGTGTTTTAGGGGTTGTAATCCAAATCACTATGATAACTTCACTTAAGAATTAGAAATTTGAGAAAATGCAAGGTTCTACTAATTTAACTTTTTGTCTGTTTGTATGAAAGGGTCACATTTTAAAGGAAACTCACATAAAGTATTTGTATTCTGAGTTTTCAGGTTAAAAACAGGCAATAATTGTTTCTTTTGAACTTGCTGTTTGTTCTAAGTATTGTCTTTAGCCATGAGAGCTAGAAACTGAGATTCTTACTGTTTTATGAGGCTCCAGAAGATGATGTTGAAAAGAAAAATCCTAATTCCTTGATATTATTTCACTACAAGCAGTTTTATTATTATTATTATTAAAGAGGGAAGATAACTTCCACATTCTTTGATTACTTTGGGAGAGAAAAAGGGAAGCTAGAATTCTGTTCAGAACCTCTGTGTTAAAAATCAAGAAAGCAGAGAAGTTATTTTATTTGAACTTATTGTTGACAGAATAGAAGGGAGGTATGCCGTCCAGAGGAATCGGGATGCGCTTGAAAAGGTGCTGCACTTGGGTTGAGACAGTCGCAGATATGAATGTTAGACTGGGAGAAGGACTCACTGAGACTGGCTCTGCAGTGAAGGACTTCAGGGTCCTGATGGACAAAAAGATTGCAGCCAGAAGGCCAACTGTATCCTGGGCTCAATAGAGGGGGTGGCCAGCAGGGAGAGGGAAGGGATTGTCCTCTTCTGTTCTGCCCTTATGAGACCCCTTCAGTAGTACTGTGTCCAAGTCTGAGGCCCCCAGTACAGGAAGGATGTGGAGCAGTTGGAGCAAGTCCAGAGGAGGGCCATAAAGATGATAAGAGGGCTGGAGCAGCTCTCATATGATGAAAGGTTAAGGAACTGGTATTGTTTAGCCTGGGGAAGAGAAGGCTTCAGGGAGACCTCATTGTTGTTTTCCAGTACTTGGAAGAAGCTTACAAGCAGAAGGGGGAACCAACTTTTTACATGGTATGATAGTGATAGGATAAGGGAGAATGGTTTTAATCTAAAAGAGGGGAGATTTAGGTTAGATGTTAGGCAGAAATTTTGTTACTCAGAGGGTGGTGAGGCACTGGCACAGACTGCCTAGAGATATTACAGACACCCCATTTCTGGAGGCCAGGTTGGATGGGTCCCTAGGTAGCCTGATCTGGTGGATAGAAGCTCTGCCCATGGAACTGTATGATCTTTAAGGTCCTCTCCAACCTAAGCCATTCTATGGTCATGTGATTATTTTAAATGTTTAAATTCAGTCAATTTGTTTAGCTCTTTAGGTTTTGTCTACAGAGCAACGTTACTATGTAATGTACTATAGAATTAATATACGGTACCTATTTTATAGGAGGACTCCTGTGAGTAATGTTACTGTATTTTAATAAGAAATTTATTCAGCTTTGCATGATATACTTTGAAATTCACTTGATTAGGCCAGGATGAAGAAACATATTTCAGTGTAAAAGCATTCCAAAGTTATTTGGAAATACTGGCTTCATTTTCAGACTCCTATCTTCACTTGAATCAGCTTTCAGGTAGTGAAACCATCGTCTGACCTGTGCAGATCTTCCTTAATGCATTTTTAAAAAGTATTTTAAAAAGCAGTATACTCCTTATTTGAGAGCAGATGTAGATAAAGACGGGGCCTTTGATGAAACAAGAAAGTGAGACCAAGTTGAAATGGCAAGAGGTACTGATTTAAGTACACCCCCCTATGAGAACACCTTAGCACAGGCAGTACTCCTCAAAGCTCCAGAAAGCTTTTGATCTGTTTTTGCAGTTTGTAATGTAAAAGAAAATCAGAGGAGTTTTGTGTAAGTTAGGACAAGACCATGGCTGTTTTTCAAAGCTTTACTTTAAAATGGTTTCTGATTCTCTGTGAGCATTTTTAGACAAAATCCTTGGCTACAGTGACACAATCAAAATGATTGAGCTAGCACACCTAGGTGAGTTACTTCTCATTAGCTGAGCCATCATGTGGCTTAAGCTAACACCTTCCACGTTGTGATTAATGTGTGAGAAAAGTGTATACCTAGTTAATTACAATGTCTCAAATGAAAAGTAGCAACACATTAGTCCCCAGTAATTTAATTGCTTTCACTTAGGCATCCATTCCCTTACTTATTTTGTGAGTAGTTTTATTGATTAAGAGGTGGAATTAGGGCTGAACTTCTGGTGTATGATATGCTTTTCATGAATATTGCACGTTATAGCTTTCCCTCTTTGCTTTCTTTCTTAATTCACTCATTTGAGAACAACAGTAAAATAGAACTTTAAACTTCTAGGACATGCACACACAAACTCACAAAACCAAGGAAAAAAAAAAAAACAAAACACCAAAAGAAAGCCAACATTTGAAAGTAAAAATTCTGCTTGCTTACTATCATCTGCAAGTCTCTTCATTCCCAAACCGTCTGTGATTTAACCTGGGGCTTAATTCACAGAACAGTACTGGTCAAGCTTGACTTAAGTTTCATTCCAGTTGTTACACCTGTTAGGATGAAAAAGCATCGGATAGGCTAGCATTGCCCGTACTGAATTATTTGGCTATGAAGATGCATTGTTTAAGATGACATTGATGTAACTTCAGAACTTCTAATCTGTATTGAGTGTTAAATCAATTATATGATTCTGCACCATGATAGTAGAATTCTTTCTTTATTATGGTGCTGGCGGACACCTTCAACGATTATTTCTATTTGTGGCCTCACCACAGAATTCTTGTGTGTTTTTTGAGGAAGCTAGTCAATCACTTTACTACCAGGCTTTCCAGCTGTAAAATCCAGCAGTGCTTCTTCACCATGAAGTTTAATTAGGGCCCAGTAAAAAGAATACTTCTGACTTCACTGAAGGTTAATACTGTGAGTTCTTAGTATCTGTAAAGCACTTTAAGGAATTCACACGAGAAGGGAGGTAATAAGGAACAAAAGAATCACTGGATGCTGGGCTTGCTGAGCTTGTGTTGCATACAACCACTCTGTAGATGCAGCAAAGTATAAAGAAATAATTACTTAACTTTTACAGAACGGGGTTGCTGTGGGGAAAAATAAATGTTAGGGAGATCTGCTATTTAAACAAAAAGAAAAAAAGAAAAAGAAAGAAAAAAAGAGTACAAGCAGCAACTTTATGACCATTTTGTTACAGCTCTTAAAATGAATCAATGTGCTAGGCTTCCACCTGGCTGCTGTTCTTTTTTGCTTATCTTGCATGCGTGTCTTAAATGCCTCTCTGCTAAACGGCAAAATACTAACCAAAGAGTGGGAGCTTATGTCTGTTCTTGGGAGAACTGAAGATCTTAACAGCACCATATCAGCGTAAAGCCCATTGTTTCTTAAATACATTAGGGACTTGGTGATTGTGTGGGAAGATAATGGCGTACGTGCAGTGTTAGGTTTTTTAATGATTTTTTTTTTTCCCTTATTTTCACCTTCCTTGCAGTCTTTCAGCTACCAATTTCCAAAAAAGCTCAGATAATCAACAGCTGGAAGTGAATGAATAAATAGATGCACCCAATCCAACAACCCATTGAACTCCGAGAAAAATTTAATTTTAAGTGTGTGTCTTGGAGTGCTACCAGAAGCCCTTTAAAATGTCATTGTTCTTTGGGGGAAGTTTGAATGCGGACAAAAAGACCATTAATAAAGGCTGTCAAAACATCTGTTAAAAATCTGCAAGTTACAAAATATGCATTAAAAAGATAATTAAATATAGATGGCACAGTTTAAAGGTCTTCATTTTTTTTCTGGTTTGTAGCAATCTATGCGGGGTAGGGTTAGGTCAGATATACCACTTGAATTTTTAAGTTAAAAAAGGAAAAACATAGACCATGCTGACCATTCCTCCCACTCCTCTGAACCTCTCCAAGCTCCTGGCTAGATAGGAATAAGAAGTTTTCTCTCTCTGGAGAGCAAAGGAGGAAAATGGCAGCTGTGAAGAAGGAAAAAAGCACTGATGTTCTGCTTAACCTGAGAATGCAAAATACATCTGCCAATATCTTCTTTCCAGGGGAACAGAATTCCCTTCTACTTAAGATCCACTGTGTGTTTGCTCCTTTATAGCTGTCCCTAGCTGGAAAATAAGAACCTCCCTCCTTTTTTTCTTGGCTGAAGTACAGCTTAGGCTTCCACCCTTGGTCAACTCTTTGCACCTGTGCTGGATGCTCACTTGGGCCGAACTTGCTGCCCTGCTCTCATTTCCTAGGCATGCACAGCCTACTGCAGGTAGTGTGACCCTGGGTCCGTCACTCAGAAGTGACTGCAACTATAAAGATTTATCAACATTTGAACTAACTTTGTGAATGAGAAGACTCTACAACTTTGAGATGTAATCTCTTCAAAAAGAAAGCTCAAGAAATAAAACCAGATAGGTTTCTGGGCTCCTGTGGTTTTGGAGTTTTGGGGAATGTGCTTTTCCTTTCTGAAATTGTACTTTGTGTGATTATGTTTATGGCTGCTGTCTGAAAAAACAGGCTTGGCTTACTGACAGCTCAGGTCTGATTCTGCATTAGGGATTGTTTATATACTTGTGTGTATTATGAATTCCCTGAACTGTTCAGGGATCTCTGGCAGCAGGTCCTGGTGAGGGACCAGACCAGCTGCATTGTAAAGGAAATGATGAAGTGCATTGCAAACAAAATAGCTAAAGCATACGGAGTACCTGAGATAGAGGTGATATACAGAATTGACTTTTTTGTTCTAACTGACAACGTTTTGTGTGGCAAACTCACCAATTTAACATCATATCAGTGTAAAGGGGGAAATGTCCAAACTGAATGCTCTTTAAGTAAATCTGATTTCTAACCTGACTGCAGCCCAGAAAGGACCAGATGGGGTCATCATTCCCAATAACTACTGTGACTTCTGCCTTGGAGGCTCCAATATGAACAAAAAAAGTGGCCGGCCTGAGGAACTTGTGTCGTGCTCAGACTGTGGGCGCTCTGGTAGGTGAATTCTTCTTGCAGCTTTCTTATATAAAAGTGTATTTGTATTTTGGTTTTTGCTCCTGAAGATTTTGAAGAAAGCCAGCACATTTGGGCGGGAATAGGATACAAGGTCTTACCTCTTATCTGTGTTTATGGAAAAGGATGATTGGGAAATTTTCTGTCCTGAAAACATTTTTGGATTCACAATTTTAATGAGATCTTATGAAATAATAAAATTTTAATGTATTTATTGACTTCTACAGACTTCGGTACATGTACTAGTTGTTCCTTAAACAGAAGGAGAAGACCCTAAAACAATATGAAAGAATGGGCTCTGTCTTAAATGCTGCAATTACAACTATAAATTACTTACAAGATCTATGAAAGTTGCATGACAAGCGTTTCCATTGATTACACATTTCATGCATTTTTTTTCATTTAAAAAAGAAAGAGGGAGGAAATTACAGGGTAGGGATGGGGGTAGCTGTCAAGAATTATCCTCTTACAAGATGACTATCATTAATTTTGTTTAAAGAAGTTTTTATTTCTCCATTTTCTTCCCTTCTCTCTTTTTAAATATAGGCAATTGTGTCTTTCTCATTCTGGATTGTCTTTATTTCTGGACTGTTGTTTTCTCCCTTCCTTTCTTTTTTTCTTTTTCTTTTTTATTTATTTATTTCTTTATTTATTTTACCCCAGCTGAACAGTTATTTATAGCTCACGTGAGAGATGTTGGAAATAGTAGAGGAAATGGAAGACCTTTAATAACTGCATATTCCAACTTAGGCCCAAATTTCCATTTGTGATATTTCTGGTCAGTGGTGATACTAGTGGTGATAAGAATTTCAAATGTAAATGCAGAAACAAAAGAGATCTTGAAACTCAGTATTGTTGCTACTTCTGTACCATGGTCACTGAAAGATGTTTGTTGTGTGATGGCTGAAGTGCAAAGTGAAGTGTTCTTGTACTGAACGAATGGCCTGCTCATACTCCCACTGATATTCATAGTAAGCCTTTAGTCAGATTCAGTAGGAGCAGGACTAGGCTCTCACTGGCAAATTGCCTTCTGCAGTTGTTGTGACCTCTGATGATGTTCTGAAGTGATACTGACTGGTTATCAGGGGACCAGTGGTGAACCTTTTGGTTTTCTCTAGAGGCATCCCAAAGAATGCTGCACAGACAGTAACATGGACCTTTTCGTGATATGTGTTTGCTTCTTAATACCTAAAGGGAAAAGCTCATGTGGTCTGTGGTGCCAACTTGGAAGATCATTCCCTTCCCCTTGTTTGCTGTAGTTCAATATAACTTATTTCAGCATTGTCCTGAGACTGCACAGTGAGACAGATCCATACTTTTTGCTACTTAAACATTGCTATGGTGATTATATCAGAATGAAACACAAATACATTAATTTTCTTGATGGCTTAGTGTGGTGGAACAAGTAGATCCGCATGTAACCTAAATTGTGCAAAATCAGTTCCATTAAATGCTATCCTTGTACAAATTCTGACCCACCCTGGGTCATTCAAAAGGGTCTGCAATGGTGTGACTGATGTGTGATGGAAGTGATTAAGGTACAACCACACACTAATCTGTAAACTAAAACAATGAAAACTCTTTGGTGGCCATCTTCCTCTTTCTTGATAATGGGGAATATTTTCATTATACTGAAAGAGAGGTCATGGAAATTATCTTGTTTCTTCCCTTCTCAAAGCCACTTAAATCACATATTTGTAAGGTGGTTCATCTACCAATTATTTTGTTAAATCCACTTTCGTTTTGTGAACAGGATTTAATTCTTCGTTTCTCAAGCAAAGTGGTTTACTTGACCATGCAGTTGTATGGCTGATTCCTGTAGCTGGAGTGGAGACCAAACAGTTGGTTACTTAATGTCATGTTGGTGCTTCCGAGTTAAAAAACAGCTGTCCCCTACAAACTGACATTCATTTTCTGGGGCACAAGAGACATCTTTCTCTCTGTCTTTCTTACAGAGAGATTCTGAAGGTTACTACTATTAATCTAATAACGTGTTTGATTGGGGTAGAAAATAAACCATAGTTTCACAGATTTCAGTATCTGACTTCTGTTTTCAAGAGTTCTTTTTGTTGTTATTGTTGTTACTGCTGTTGATGTTCTATGTGGAGAATTTCCTGTTCCATATTGAAAGTTGGATTAACATACTCTTGCACTTTTCAGTATTTCCTATGACAGATCCACTTCTCTTCTTAGTTGATTTAGTTGTTGAATATTGTTTATTGTTGAATATTGTTTATTGTGGGTGGTGCTGGTATTTTTGAAGGAGATGCCATGAAACCAGAACAGAAGTATTTATTTAGCTTACTTTTGCTTAGTCTTCAAAATGTATGTCTTTTTGTCTATAGAGGAGGCTCTTTGGGATCAGGTGAAGGACAGGGATAGAAGTCTCGAGGCTGATGAGATGTCTAATGGGTTACATTTCAATAGCGGTAAAATTGTAAAAGGTGATGCCAGTCCGAAGGACAGTCATTGTGCTTAGAGCTAATGGTGTCTAATTACTTATATGGGGCTAAATATCTCTTAAAATTGATCAAAGTAATCATGAGAAAATACTTTAATGTTTTTGAAGAGAGGAAAATATGATTAACCCTTTCGCTGCCATGGATATGGGCACCTGTGTTATTGGTAGATTTTTTTTTCTTTGAAAGAGAAACTGATACTTGTTTATTTTTTTTACCGTGGTTCTATCAAGGCATGTTGTTGAGGTACACGGGCACGTGCAAACACACACCAATAAGCTTGATAGTCTGTATTGTTTAATAGTAATGATACTTAAAAAAAATGATGATGATGATGCCTGTTGCTTAACCCATGTGCTGATATATTCATCATACATGTCAGCTCATTTGGGAAGAGAAGGCAGGAGGGACGAAGCAGCGCCAACACGCACTACGGAGGACTTGTTCGGTTCCACGTCAGAAAGCGACACCTCGACCTTTCATGGCTTTGACGAGGATGATGCAGAAGAGCCTCTCTCGAGCCGAGGAGGTGGCTGTGGTGGCAGCTCTCCCTCTGCAGACAAAAAGGGCGGCTGCTAAACTAACTAAAAAGACACAAACTCTGAGCAATTTGCTGTCCATTTTACTACTAGAATTGTTATTTTTTTCTTTTTTTTTAATTTTAGGTCCTTGGGTTTTTGTTTTTGTTATTGTTGATGTTGTTTTTGTTGTTTTTCCTGTGGGGTGTACACTGAAAGCACAAGCATTTAAAGTTCTTGACAACCATTTTGAAGAGACAGAAGGTTTTGATTTTCCTGTGTTTTTTGTTTTTGTTTTTACTTTTTCATTTTAATTTGTTCTTCTCCCACCTCTCCCCTTTCTCTTTCTCTCTGGAAACATAAAAGGTGGATTTAATATTTTTTTAAATAGCGAGCAGAGTTGATTTTCTTCTCTTTTAATATATATATTGGCAAACCACGTAAAATAGAGATGGGTTGGAGAATGTGAAAGCAAACCCAAATAGTTTTTTTTTAATTATTATTATTTATATAATCTATATATTATTAGAGAAAGTTACTTTTTAAATAAAATTACAAAACAAACAAAAAAAAAAAGCAAAAAAAAAAAAAAAAAAGCAATGGATGTCTACTTGATGATAGAACTGTTTTTAGAGAACCACTGTGGATGGACTTCATTGGAGGACAAGGAAACCCTTGGTGTGATGGCTTCTGTGTTTGAGATTTTGCACTTACTGTACCATGTGGAATTTGGCTCTTCTTGTACACCTGCTGCACCTGTATTTAGCAGCTCGAAGACACAAGCAGCTCCATTGAAGACCACGACCTTGGGGAACACGTTTCCATCTCTCCTTTGGACACTTTTACAATAGATCTCTTCCTACCTGCACCCCTTCATCTCTTCCTCACTTCGTTCTACTTTTATTATTACTATTTTTTTTTTTTTAATCTTCACTTTTCACTTCATGGATAGTATCTTCCAGGCATAGGGATGGAATGTAAATTGCAAGTCATAGACATCGAAGACAAAACAGATGGAGCAGGAGAATCATGGAAGAAATTATATGGAAAAATACCTCACCTATACTTTTCTGTCCGTTTTTTAAATTTTACTTCACAGCATTTTTTCTGTGTTGCCCAGATTTTTTCTCTCTGTAGTGTCTTGTGAGACACTTTGTTTGCTTTTCAATAGCTTCTCTTGAAATAAACCAAAGCAATACTCATTAAAGTTCCAAGGGCAATGGAGAAGAGAGTGACTCCCTTCCCAGCGACTATCCCAGAAAGGAGGAAACATGCAGCAGGATTTGAAAGGTATGTCCTAGCTGAAATATCTTTCAGTGTTTGTGAAATCTCTGTTCTCTGGATTTTCAAGAGACCCTTGACTGATCTTTGTTTTAGGAATAAATCAGAGATAACTTAGAAATTTATTTGGGCAGTGCCTAAGCCTTCAACTGTGTGTGTGCGTTTGATGCCAGAATAAAAATCTGAGCCTTGTAATGAGGACTTTGGATATATATTGTTCTAGTACATGAATGAAGCCTGTCCAGATGGATTCCATTTCTCTTGCTTCTTTTGATGGGTTATCACAGTACTATCTGTGAGAGCTCTTTCAGTCTTTAATTTTTTCTTTCCATAAACCTTAAAAGAAAGAAAGGCTCCACTCATGCTGCTTACAGAGGCCTCTCTCTTCTTTTTTTTTAATAGCTGACTTTAGGCATGACATAAGCCAGATTCTTCTGTTAGGAGTACGTGGATGTACCTGAATGTAAATCCAGAATTACGCTACTTATGTTTAGATTACATTAATAAACTGCCGTCAGAATTAGATGTGTTATGAAATGTTGCAAAATAGCTCCATGTGTTTCTAGTGTAGAAAGACAGAATTCAAGAGCCATGCTCTCTTGTGAGGAGGGAACTTTGTTTGAGCTTTTCCCATATTTACAGTCTTTTTGTGTTGCTCTTCTGTTCCTGCTGGTGTGTTATAATCATCCTAGTGTCAAATCAATGATATTTTGACTTAACATTGGCATTGAGAAGTATACTTTAATTGATTTAATTCATCCCAAAACTAGTCTTTTTTTTTTTTTCCCCTCAAAAACAAAAAAACTTAGATATAAATTTATAATATTTTGCCACTCTTCTGCATTCACTAAAGGCCCAAACTTCAGATGTTTTCCAGAGGTGAGGCACAGGCATATAGGCATCTGCTTTTCCAAAACCACAGAAAGTGATAGGATTTAGCTTGCACAAATGTATCATCCTATATGTATGTATAGGTAAATATATACCGGAAATATATGTGCATAGACATATGTATAGACAATACAGACAATATAATGAAGAGGAATGAAAATAAATATGGAAGACACTCCCTAATTATAGGCGCCAGTTCATGAGTCTGGTGTAGGCACGCTTGTTCCATACTGACTTTACTGTAAACAGTCATATCAGTGAAGTCCAGTGCATTTCTATGAAATGCAGGTTCGTAAAACTGAGAGCAGAATCTGTTCTGCAGGTACAGTTGTTCCCAGTTTGTAAGGAAATACCGTAAATGTGAAAAATCTTCTAGATTAAAAGAAATGAACTTCAAATTGATTCTTCTGTTTCTTCAGCCCTTCAATCTCTGCACTTGCATTTATGGTGTTAGGATTATATTCTCTTATTTTAAAATACAGCTTTTTCTTCTGCTGCTCTGTGATATGGCCATGTGAACAACAGGGAGCAGAAATATGCCAAATAGAAAGCCAAAGAGCAGCATGATTTCATGCATCCAATTTGCATTTACTTCTTTTGTCCAAGTCAGTTGTGGAAAAGCTTAGGTGAAGAGTTTTGTTCGTTCTTGCTACCTTTGGCTGCCTGACAGGTGCTTTACATAGCTGGAACCAGCCCCCTGTATGTGGCTGCTGCTTCAGTGATGGCAGTAGACTACAGCTAACTGCTGTAGTCACCCAGCTTGGTGCATGTCCTTGCAGCCCATGCTGAGCTCTGTACTGGCTAGTGTCCTAGTAGCACCTGAGCTAGCTAGATGAAAACTATCCAGGTATGTCATTCTGAAAACTCCAGTCACTTTATTAACTGCAAAATAAGCATACTCTAACTACAAATTTTTCCAAGTGGAGTCCTCACCATTGTCTTTTGTGAACCATGCCTAACACATTCTGGGCTTTTCTGGAACACAAACAATAATCAGATGCCCATAATTTATTAAATCTTGGTTTAGTTTCACAAATGCAGTTACTATAACAATGCATACAGTCTTAATCCTTTCGCAACCTAACCACCCATCTTTGTGACAACTGGGTAGTGCAGTGCCCTCAGAAAGAAGCCACAACTCACACAGTGCATAGAGACTGCCAGCTGACATTTATTATAGATGACTGCATATAAAAAACACCCATCGCTGTTATTTATACCATTAATGTGTGTACGAATGGTCACTAGTTTCAGCTAGTCCTGAGGAAGGAAAGAAGGTAAAATAAATTCTCGGTTATGGAGAATGGAGTAGTCTTTGAATTGCTCTGGGTGTCTTATTAGATAATCAACCTGAGGAAAAATCTACATCTCACTGTTGAGTTGAGCAGGCAGAGCTGTGTGCACTGGCCATAGGAAGATGTAGAGATGGAAGTTGAAAGTACACTTGTTTAAACTAGGTTACAAAGGAATGTTAATCTTTGAAGATTAGATGGAGTTTTAATATGGAAATGAAATATCATCAAGGTAGGCAGTGCTGGAATATAGACTTGGAACAGGAATAGAAGGTTGGTTTGCTCTTAAGTTAAGGATGAGAGTAAAACCGGAAGGCTGCTAGCGTGAGACCTTCCCAGATTGATGACAGAAAAATGACAGTGTTAATGAGACAGAATTTATATAGAAGAAAGTTTCATAAGTGCAGTGGAAAAGAAGAGAAAAAAATAAATAAATAAAGAGGAGCCTGACACCAGCATAGCCAGGTCAGAAATGAGGGAACTGCTCAGTGCCAATTGTATGTATCCTCAAAGACACAAGTCCCAAACCAAACTGGGAAGACATAAAAAGAGTTTTCAGTGTGAATTCTGGGTTGTATCTGAAAAGTAAAGTCATCTTTGAAATCAGAAAGAACCGTGATGCTCTGTATTCCCCAGTGATTTCAGCAGTTCAATGAAACCTGCTGTTCTGAGCTTTATAAGAAGGAGATCTTTGAAGGCACAGTCCTTCAACTAATCACAAGCCCTGCTCTTCCAGTCCTCCTCCAAAGACATCCTTATTAGAGGAGGGTTAGCGCAAGTCTATCCAGAGATTCTCCTGAAACATGTATGCTCCCACACAAATCATGTACCAAAATACAACTGTTCCAATATGAAATGTGAATAAAAGGATGTTTCATCTCAGGCCCTAAATTCAGACTTTTCTGTTTATTTAATCATGTTAGCTATCTTCTCAGGCCCCTTTCTACTACTAAAGAATCTTAGAAAAGCCACAGAATTTCCTGAGCCATCCTCTGCAAACTGATTCACAGATGGGAGAGAGTGGAAATAAGGAAGTGATGTGCTGCTCGAGCAGCTGAGTAGTGAGAACAAAGGCTAAATGGAGTGTGCGTTGATCTCTAACGTATTTCCTTCTTTGGCACTTAGAGGATGTGTAAGAAGGGGCAGATCTCGTATCTTGTATGAAAACACTTTAATTATTTAAACATGGTAGTATTTATTGAGAAAATTTTAAGAAAATACAGGGTCCTAAAATGACGTAAAATAAAGGGAGATGGTGAGGTGTGTAGCAGAGTAGGATGGAACTGAAATCTGTTTTACTTCACTTTGCATGTAGGTTGAATATGTATTTCTTGTATATGTAGTATGCTCAGAATAGTGATGCGTGTATGTGATAAGGTCATGAATGACAAGCCTGGGCTGCTGAAACACAGTCCAAACAGAACTTTGCCACTGGCTTCGGAAGAATCAGCACTGAGCTTTTTTAGCTATTGCTTTTATTGAATTAAACCTCCTTGCTAATACACTTAACTGTGGTATGGTGTAGACAAGCCCTGAGATGGCCATTTGTTTCAACAGAATGCGTTATTGGAATCCCATCCCCACATTGTTTTGCCTTTAAGCTTTTACATTAGTTATTCATTTGAAATCCAGTTTGCCATTTTACAGTCCTCAGCTCAGGCTCCTGATTGAAGCCAGAACATTGGTTTGCATGGAGCAACCAGAAATGCTCCCAGAGAATGGCTGAGTTCAGGCTGCATTCTCTCCTGGCTGCTTTGCCTTTCTTTGGTTAATTCTTTTAGTGATGTTTTTATATAGGTCCTAAAATTATGATTCGAATACCATCAAACTGTGGAACTTTCAAAACCTGGATCCTCATGCAATTTCCCTCTTTCACATGGCAAGCAGTTTTACTGAACCTACTCCTCGAGCAAACATTATATTGACCCTACTGGGAGTTGTCTTATTATATAATCAGCAAAATCTTCCCAGCGTGTTTTGTGCTGCAGCATATGTAGATGTTTCCAATAAACACTCATTTCTTTTTCTCCATTTATTTTTTCCTTTTTTTATTTAATATGGGTCTCTGTGAGTATATGTAAAGGATGAGGCGTATACATGTGTTCATGCTGGCATGGGGTTGTTTTGACAAACCCTTGCAGTGTAGGAATGTAGCCAGGATGAATTTTTGCTGATTGAGCCATTGCAATAAACTACCAACCTTTGTTCTGTTTGCCAGATATTTACCAGGGTTGAAAAAGCCCAACCTGTATAAATACCATAGGGTAATGGAGCTAGGTCTGAACCATTTTAGTGTTCCTGTCTGTATTTCCGCAAGTGTAAAGTTGCCAGCATCAGAGAATGCAAGTTATAGTAACATTTAAGGAGGGTGGGGGGGGGAGGGGAGGGGAAGGGGAAGCTAATGTTGCAGTTACAAGTTCTGATACCCCTGTTAAGAGGATGCAGGCAGTTTATATATTTGAATTGTTCTGTCACTGTCAGCTCCTACGATTTTGGATTTTCGTGTCATCCAGAGCTGGTATGAGGTGTGGGAAAGATGAGGGGAAGGCACTCCTGTTTGTGGAAATAAACAGATGTGCTTTTTAAGCTCAAGGAGTATACAACTTAGTGCATTTGTAGATGAAATGAAATGCAAAATTCAGTTTTTCACTTATTTTTTTCAAGTTATCATATTGCTGCTGCTCCTATCTGCATGGTTCAGACTTCTGAAAACATCTCTTGTGCTGTACTGCATACACTTGTGGCTCTGTACGACTAATTAGTAATATAGCGATGTAATCAGAGCGGGATTTCATAAACGAATATCTTAACCTCTAGAGAAGAGAGAACTGTATAAGCTGAATGAGAAAGGTGATTTAATTATGTTCACAGTAAGAAATATTGACAGCATTTGGTGCCTTTCTTTTGGATATACTCCTTCATATCCCTTTTGTTTGCTTTGTATTTACTTATGGCTCCCACCATCAGTTCAGACTGAATCTGTTGAGCTATATTTTCAAAGACCTAGAATGCAAACAGCGTTGAAAGGTTGACTTGTGCTTTTCTTTTTTTGCTTTATTCAGAACACTTGCTTTTGTTGTCTGTTTGAGTTTGTTTAGTTTTACTTTTTATTGCCTTTCCCTCCGCAGTCAGCCCTGCCCTCATGGACTCCGGCATCCTTCAAGCAAGACATTTCAGAAGAAGGCCGAGAGAAGCCAGGATGCTTTGATACTTCTGATACTTCTCCTTGCCCTGACCCTTCCGTCCCTGTGTTTCATCTGGCACAGGAGCCTGGACTGCAGGAAGCTGGCTGCCAACTGTTCAGAGAAATTCTGGGGATGCCCTAAGCCGGTGCAATACAAAGAATTTTTTTTTAAAGCCTTGATTTCACTTTCTTTTAAGCATGTGTATAAACCCAGGTCAAACTGGAATTGATCTACAGTAGAACTGACTGAAAAACAAACAAACTGAAAAAAAAAAAAAAAAAAGACTTAACTATTTTATTTATTTCAATATTTAAGAGAGAAAAGGAGTGCTGAAGTTGCACAGTATTTTTGTTTGAAATACGTTTTACTTCAAATTTTAAATGCAATTTTGTGAAGACGTGGAATTTTAGAAAAAGCACTTAATGTAAAAATAAAGA
Organism: Excalfactoria chinensis; assembly: GCF_039878825.1. Classification (NCBI taxonomy): domain Eukaryota; kingdom Metazoa; phylum Chordata; class Aves; order Galliformes; family Phasianidae; genus Excalfactoria; species Excalfactoria chinensis. Next base: position 31,560,681 of record NC_092829.1, on the reverse strand, counting down.
CTGAATATTTACTTTAAGAAAAAAAAACAAAACTTTTTTAAATAATGAAAATAAAGATCAACTCTGCTCTCTCTCTTACTTTAAAGAAGCCATTCATACATGTGCTGGGTATCTTTGTTTTTTGCAAATTGGATGTGGTAAGTGCAGACCGTTCTGGTTTTTTGTTGTTTTTTTTTCTCCTGAATAATATAATCCTGTTAGATGCTTAAATCTTACTTTGCTTTAGTTGTGTTAGGCACAAATCTGAACAAAAACTGCTGAAAGAGCAAAGACCAGGCTCAGCGCCTGGATTTTTTTGTTACCAGATGTTGTGTCCAATTCAAGGGACTGTCTTCTCCCTGTAGGATTGATGTGTCTCTTCTGCACAGTAAAACAGGTTTTCATTTGAGCGACTCTGTGAAATACTTCTGCTAAAAGAGAGATTTAAAGAAAGGAAAGCAACTATTAGGTTGTTTTGTTTTGTTTCTTCTTGTTATATATATATTTTTTTCTTTTTCTTTTTTTTTTTTCCTTTCTTCTTTTTTTTTCTTTTTTTCTTTTTCTTTTTTTTCCTTTGGTAATTCCTCAGCTGATTGTGAGTGGGTTTTAAGGAAAGTATCTAACTGTTTGGATGCTCTTGGCATGGAGCTTCCTGCTGGAGTCAAGGATGATGCCCTGTGTAGAAACCTTGTGTATTTCTGCCCTTTTTCTATGAAGTAGTGGACTTTGAAAATATAGAGGTACACCCCCATGTCAGCAGTAAGCAACAGAGGATACTCAGCAGGAGAAGAATTTGAGTTCCCACAGCTGAAATCCTAAATTGTCCAGTGAGGGATGTTCGCAGCCTTCATTCTGGGTTGTTAGCCATCTTCTTAATGAAATGAGTTCTGCTTCGTACAAGCACTGGAAAATTATGTTGGCTGCCAAATCTGCTCACAGTGGATAGTTTGTTGTCATGTGTGATGCAGGCTAGCAAGGATGCGAGCCTTGTGTATTAGAAGGGCGTTGGACTTGGCTCTGAGATTAGCTGTCCTCTGTAGCTAGATGTATCTATTGGTATAGACCCAGTGTATAGATAATAAAGTGTTTTGTTAATGTGAATTATATTGGTTTTTTGAGTGAAAAGATTGTCTACAAAAATGCATCCTGAGCAGGTGAAGCTGCCAGAAGGCCTCATCCTGCATCTTGCACACCTAAACCTTAAACTCACCTCTTTGAGAGGTCTCCTTGTATCTGTCGCAGTGCTCCCTCCCCCTTCTCCTTCTCCCTTTGGATTAACACACAGGGCCAAAAATAGCCATATTAAATCTCTGGTAGACTTGAGTTCTCTCACTAAGTTGAATGGCAAAATTTAGGTCATAATCAGGCTGTTTACCAGGATGGGCTTGCTTTGTTCATTGTGCTTGCGCTGGTGAGCTGCCTCGAGAGAAAAAGAAGAAATCAGATTTTATTTAATCAAAATATAACAAAACGCACAACTGTAATGAAGATTTGCAAATTTAGGGTCTGTATTCAGTTTGTGTAATATTCCTTTCAAATAAAAGTTCTGCTTCCAATGCCCCTACTGTATATTCCTCTGTAAATATTACATAATCAAACCGATTCCACAGGGTCTTTTTTAGTGCAAGTAATCTTTTAAAAAGATGTTGTTGAATAACATACTTGTACATATACTTTTCTAAGCTCTCTGTTGTTTATAATACTCTCTTTGAAGCTTAAAATAAAACTTCCACCTCTATTGATTTTGTTTTTCTTTTCCATTTTGTAAATCATGGTTTTTGCTCCTGGATTTTGTTTTGTATCTCTTAATGAAGCTTGAAGTTAACCAAAACTTTTCTTCCTTTTTCTCTTTTACTTTCTTTTGACCCCATTCACCGGACTGCAGAAACTGGTCCCGTTGCTTGCTATAGTGAAGGTAGGCAGGATGCAGCTTTTGTGTAGGACTCATTTTAAGAGTATTTCCTGGGACTTGGTGGTGGTAGATGATCTTCCTAAGTGTGTTTGTGTTTTAATAACCTTTTCTATGAGATTGAAGTTGCAGTAAGGTAATCTAGAAAGAAAGGTAGAGTCTAAATGATGTTCTTTGTGTGGATTTTAGTGATGTTGCCTTATGGAGACCTGATCCTATCTATGACATTTCTAATCCCACCTCTGGAGTTCCTGTCTGCTGTGTCCAGATCTGTGGTTCCCTTTGCTGCATTTCACAGCGCAGACGTGATACCTCCCTTTCCCATATACATGTTAGATTAGTAGTACGATTGTATAGAATGGAAAGAGAAAATACTTTTTCAGATTACATGCCATTTTTTCACAAAAAGCTGTGTTCCCTCTTCCCTGATAGATCTACTTTTGTTTTTACAAAGCATGTTTCTCTGCCTTGTCAACAATTGCTACACTACCAGCAGAGGCTATACACGGACCTTCTTATTTTGGCAACTGCTTGCAAGAATAGCAGAGGGGATGTAATTTTTAAGACATCTTCTGATGTGGGTACAAGGTCCTTAGAGTAGTAGGAAAAAAAAGCCCAGCAGATTAAATGACAAATAATTCTTAAGGAACACATCAGAAATGAATCCAGAAGGGAAATATAGAAGTTACTGTAAAACTGTTGTAATTGTACGACATGAACTCCTACCTGCATGATTTTCAGCATTTCTATGTGTCAGTGTGTCTTTACCACAGAGAATTAGCTGTTTCCCGTATAGTTTTGGTTTTTACATGTATAATCTCAGTTTCCTTCAGTGTTTTGTTTCTTTGCTCAGCTGGGCAGAGCATGACTTGAGAGCTTCATTGCTTACCTTCAGACCTTACCTTGAACAGGCCTACGACAAACTGACTGAAGGAAGGAGGAAACAAAAGGGTTTTGGCTACACTTACTGTCCCCAGTCAGTGTGGCTCCTGGGAACTTGTTTAGGATCTGGTAGAGCAGCCTGTGGGCTACTTGTTGACCTGTCCTCAACTGAAGCTGGAAAGATCTTTCCCTCCTTTGAAAGTTTTGGATACTGGGGGCCAGATACAGCTGTGGAGGTGGGATGAGGTGCTAGCTGTATTTCTGAGCTGTGCTGAGAAAGCAACTACAATGCTTTCCTGAGACCACATACTGATGTTGTTAGTTTTAAAGGCTTTTCCTTTTCCAATTCCCTTTCTGTGATTTTCTCTCAGATATTTTACAATAATCTGAATTTCAAGTCTACAAAACTATTTTCTGAAGGGATTCAATGGGATGCAAGTAATCTTTTCCTTCCCGAAAGCAGAGTTGGAAGGGAAAATGTTTGATGACAGATCCTGAGCCCCTGGCCATTGCTGCTTTTGTTCTTCTTCTCCTAGCTCCTCTTGAGCTTTCTGGTGTGCATTGTAGGACAGAGAGACCCAGATGGAGGTTGGACTGAGGGCAAAACTGAGTGGTGACAAATCAAAGAAAGGGAAGTTGAAGAGAGGAAGGAATCTACTTGTGGCATCAGTACACTTTTCTTGTTCAATAGGTCATCTCCCACTCTGAACTCAGTTGTCACTTTCATTGTCCCCAATGTGACAGATACACAGAGCAAAGATAGACATTTCTGCTAAGGTAACCAGGAGTGAAAAAGTATGTTGAAATATACCTTTATGCATGGCTGTCTCCACTCTGTTTAGATGAATGGGATGCTTCCCATCACAACAAAGCTGTCACTACAGGCTGTAAAGTCTCCAGAGGACAGTTCTGCATAGGTCTTACTTTGAATATTTCTGTGCTTTTTGTTTTTTTCCTTTTTTTTCCCCTCTTCTCTCTCTCTCTCTTTCTTAAGCCACAGACCCACAGACCTGGAAATACAAATGCCATAAAGGAAAGTTTTAATTGTGCAGAAATTATCTGGACTGGAGAAAATAGCCCCCAGAGGAGATTTTCTTTGTTATGCTGGCTAAGAAATTGTCTTACTTTCTTGTCTGGGGAAGAGTCCTTGCTGGTGAGAATCAGATGTGGTAGAAGTTGGAAGTAAAAGTGTTTGCCAGCATTGCTGCAGGTATTGGTGGTCCCCATGGCTGTTGTTCCCTGGGCTGAGGTGTGGCTGCAGGTTGACAAAGCTGAGAGCTGCAACCCTGGGTTCAGTGTGCACTGACAGAGCCATTGGCTTCTTTGCTTTGACTTAAGCTTGTATGCTGCACCTATTTAAAATTTATTCCAAACTTTTGCCTGGTGTCAGGGAAAAGGATCTTCCTACTTGGGGTCATTCAGCCTCTAAATCATGAAAAAAACAACAACCACAAACAACAAAACTTTTCCCTGCAGACCCAAGCTTTTATTTATGATACTCATTAGCAGTAGTAGGGCTTTCATGTGGCCCACCTTTTCCTAATGATGGATCTTTAGGACTTCCACTATGTAATCTACACACAGAGGAGAGCACATAAGCATTGATTACTCCTCTTAAGTTTGGTTGAGCTTGTCTAGATTGTGGCCTGGTGTATTATAATCTCCATTGTTCCCTTGAAATTATTGTAAGATTATATTTCGTCTGCTGCACTAAAGCAGGGTGCTTGAAACAGTTTAACCCCACATTTCATTTTAATGATTAAACTGAGAGCCACTCACCTGTGGCATCTTATTTTCAACTTATTTTAATTTCAGTTTAATTTTATTTTAATTTTTTAAAACCTAACTGCATTGTTTTGTTCTTCTTGTTTCACCAGATGTTCTTGTTGTGTATCTAGAAACTTCTACGCTATCTGTTATCTGATGAACTTTTTTTTCCAGTAGCCATTAGTGTTTCCACAGTGTGTGCACCATGATGGGAGAAGCATGGCATCTACCTTTAAAAAGCGCGGATTTCTGAAGCACAGTGTTGTTGCTAATATTGCTACCCAGGATATGACTAGAAGCAGTTTTGATGTTGCCTAAGATAGCTGTAGTGGCTCTGAATGGCCTACAAACCAACTATTAGACTGCTATGGATAAAGCACTATACTTTAAACAGTTTATCTCCAGGATTGCGTGGTTGTTGGAGTCATTTTTTGCTTGAACTGAAGCCCCTTCTCATTACGCAGCTTCAGTCTTTGCTGTTAGTGTCCTCATGTTGGTGTCTTTGTTGCGGATTGCAGGAGAAAGAATATGATAGATACAGCTACCTTTTTTGAAACAGACATTTTAAGTAAAGCTGGAGTGAGTTTTGAAGGTGTTGGTTACTCATTTAGATTTCTTTTATGTACCAACTACCATTACCTTCCTCGTATGTTGATTCCAGGAGCCAGTACTGAGACCAGCTCCTGAGGTGTGAGGAAGTCTTTGTATGGAAAATGATTGAGCGCTATACTGTTGCTGAAGGAGTAGTTTTATTTCAGTGTAAGACAGCCATAGCCTTCCTGTTAGCACTGTGCATGGTGGAGTTTATATCATATAGAGTGGTTTTGAGCTTATGTTTGAGAGATACGCTTTCCATTGCCAGCACAAATTATAGTTGCTTTGCATCAGTGCTCTGCTGGGAGTGGCTTAAATCTGTTAAATAGCACTAAAGTCTTTCCAGTCCTTTCCTCAGGCTCAAAAACTCATTTGAGCATGCAGTGGATTCTACAACAGGGCCTTGCCTCAGAAATCTCATCTTTTGCTGGGAGTACACAGAGTGTATTTGGGATTCCTAAAGAAAAGGTTCACAGCTCTTCTTTGGCCTTTATACACCAAGGCTTGTGTTTGTGTCTCTGAATGGGTCCATAAGGTGCCCAGAACTGTGTCAGACCATTGGTGTAAGAAAGGACTTCCCAGACTCTTTGTCATTGCCAGAGCCACTGAGCAGCCATCCCGCTAAGAGCAGGGTCAGAAGGCTTAACAGATCCCAGTAGTACTCTGAAGATCATTCTCTGGCATTAAATAGAATAATGTTCTACTTTCATATGGTCTCTGTTAAGAAATTCCTCTGGTGCTGAAAAGGAGCAGGACTAGTGGACTGTTTAATGAGGGACACTTGTGTCCACTGCAGTGGAACTAGCTAATTTCTTGTTTCATCTAAAGTGGTATCTAGCTCCTATGAAATGTGGGCTGTGTAGGCTAAATCGTTGATGCTCACTTTTTACAGGTTAAAGAGTGTCCTGCACCCAGACTTGGTTAATCTGGTGCAGAAGGTCTTGTGTGTTCTACAAAACCACATGGATTTTAATCTGGTGAAAAACAAAAAGTCCTGCTTTTTTGGTGTCTCTGGCATCATTTTATTACAGAGTTACTCAGAAGGGCTATTCAAGTGATGGAACTGAAAGATACCATGGTAAGGAGAAATGGTTTCATTTGCTTCAGAATGAAACGTGTTCTGTTTTTCTCAATGGAATGAGCCTTTCCCTCCCCTCTCCCTCTGCCAAGCGGGCTCTGATTTGAATGAAACATTTCTTTTGTGAAGTTTTTTTTCTCTTTAAAACAAGCAGAGCTCACTTTTAAAGCATAACGAAAGTAAAGCCTTTTACTTGTAAAATACTGGCACAAAATGTCTTGCCCTTTCTGAAAAGTCTGTTTCTGCCTGTGCTGTTTGTTAACCCTGTCTGCTCCCCCCGCTTTCTGTTGGCAAAATGCACTTTGTTCAAATTCACCACTTATTCAGATACTGAGATCCCTGTGAAACTGCATTTTTTAGAAAGTAAATTGGTACTTCTTACTGCCCCATTCTGGGCGTATACTGATACTCTGCAGTGTGTGCTGGGCTGTTGCTTCCCTCTGACTGTTATGTTACTGGGATTGTGATGGGGAAGTGCAGACTCTTTGCCATGTTGATAAAATCTCCGTTGACACTTCAAAATTCCCAACCAACCAGAGGTTCTAGTTAATGGAGAAGGGGAAGGTCAGAAGACAATGGGATTTTTCCAGCTTCTATCCTGCATTACAAACAACAGGGTTAGTTAAGAGTGGTGCCTGTTCCATAGCTGTGAGAGCTCCTTTAAATCAACAGGCAACTGAAGTAGCTTGCTCAGAACTGTGTTTAGCTGAGTGAGGCAGTTCTGGTTATGTCTGAATATACACACATTAGCAGCAGAGTCAGTGATGCTTGCATGGGAAAGTCAGACTGCTTGTGTTAATGGTGTGTTTGTATAGGTTATCAATCATCTACCAATCGTGCTGAATTGGTTACTTGAGTGGTGTATAATTTCCTCACATAACAATGATGAGGTCACTGTCTATGCAATGGCATGGTGTCTTCTGCATAGTTAAGTTTATTTAACATTCAATTGATGGCATTTAAAAATGTTCTCTGGAGTTTGCCATTGGATTTGAAAATCCTGGAACTGCTCTGTCAGTGCACTAATCCAGAGTCATTTTTCAGTCATTCTGGAAAGAAAGTTTGTTCAGATATCAGTGATACTCTACTTTCCCCCTCTCTCAGCCTCTCTAATTCACTGGCATTAACCCAGCCTGCCATGTTTCCCTGTGTGGTCACTCCCACTTGAGTGAAGGCACCGCAGAAGTTCTCTCAAAGCCATCAGTGCTTGAGGAGGGCTGTGGTGGCACGAAGCAGTTGTGCGAATGCTTTCCAGGTGAGCTGGATGAACACAGGCCTGATTTCAGCACAGAGATGCTCACATCCCCATGTGTTGCCTCTGTCGCACTATTAGACATGATCAAAGTGGAGGGAGAAGCTGAGGAGGGAAAGCCCTCGGGAGAAGCCACAGCCTCTGCCAGTTCAGGTTAGGCACGCTGAATCGGGCCAGCATGGAAAACCTCGCGCTGTCAGTACTTGGGCTTGTTCTGCAGCTCTGTGGGCTTTGCGGTTCTGTCCTTGTCAATGTAATAGACTGCAATGCGGTGGGCTCAGGGCAGCTGCGGGCGCATTGGATGTCTGCGAGGGCGAGAGTTGGTTTCATTGCCTGGAACTTCAAAGACAATTTAATCATCTTTGTGGTTTATTTCCAAATTCCAGGAAGCAGCTGGCATTTGTGGGACCCTCCTGTGTACTATCTAGCCAGTTTGTGTTGCAAGCTGCTATTTGGGCACTGGCTTGGGGATAAAGGTGTGCTCATCTGCACTGGCTGTCCCTGCGGACATGATACTCTCAGGCTGTACCAACAGGAACTCCAAGGAAGGGCCAGGTGTCCAGGCATCAGCTGGGACTGGATGTTTGTGCAGGTAGCAGGGTACTTCAAAGAAGGGGAGAGGGAGCAGAGCTTATATTTTGGTCTATGGGGGGTTTAATGGAGGTTTTCAAGAAACGCTTGAGTGGAAGGCTATTCAGACTGCTCTTTCCCTAGCATTTTAAATATCACCCCACTCCTCTCATTACAGTGGGAGATTTTGGCTCTCCCAGAGGGGAGGAGATGTTCAAAATGGGCTGCCAGGGAGGTGGATTTAATGCGCTAGGAAGAACTGGCTTCACCAAGTTAAAAAGCAAAACAAAACCCAATCCTCCACTCCTATTTTTAGTGTTTATGACCAAGTATTTTTGCTTGGTTGCTCATTTTGAAAGGGTTTAGTTAGCCTGCCAGTTGATTGAAAGCTCTGTGGTGTGTGAGCTGGCCGGGCTGGGGAGCCTGCAGCGCATAGCGACGAGGTCGGCACTGCCTCCGAGTTATTTTCCACTGCAGTTTGTTGAAGGGTAACGAAAACGTCCCCCAGGCAAAGGGGATGTTGGCTTTCCAGGTTGTGGTGATTCATCTTCTATGGATAAGCAGCCATCCTCCCGCTCCCGTGTTTTCATCTCAGTCTGCCTCACCCGTACTTCTCTTTAAGACCAAATGCAGGACCTGCTTAGCATTGGGAAGGCCTCACACCCCATGAGGTGTACCTGCTGGGTGGCATTAGCATTCTCTGCCAGTCTGCTGGCCGATTCGCGCTTTATAAATGGCTTTATTCTTGTTATTAGGAGCTGTGTCCCTGGCATGTGGAGTCCGTGCAGTGCCTGCAGGCAGGTTTCCTTCCTGTTGGTATTGGTAAGCAGCCCAAATGCCTCCTGGTAATTAGCAGATCATTACCCATAAAGCCATGCGGTGATGCAGCCTGGTTTTCTGGAGGTCACTCTGACCTAATTCACCCCCAGGAATCGTTCAGTGCTGGCATGACTTACCAGTGCATTAACAAGCTGATGCTTTGCTATGAGGTTATTTGAGTGCTTCCACATTATGTTTCTTAGGGAAGAAACAGCCATTTTTTTTCTGGCAGCCAACAGTGCCTAATAGGGGCAGGCCTGGAGAATGGGGGAGCGGAGTTCTGCTGAGCTGTGAGATGGGATGCTATGGGCATGTGGCATTTCTATCCACGTTAGTTGGGGTCTGTTTCTGGTCTCACCTCAGCTAAGCAATATGGAGTCTGGCAAGCAGCTGTGCTGGTCTCATGGTCTGGTCCTGTGGTCTGTCCCTATTTCTGTGCCTTTCACCTGCATCAGAATCTCTAGTCCCTATGGCTGGGACTTGAGGTGTGGGTACAGGCTCTGGGTGCTCAGAGAGGGTGGCTTGCAGGTATGCCAGGAGAATGCTAAGATGACTTTTGTCCCCTGCCAGCCCAAGACAGAAGGTTCTCCCAGCACTATGCAAAACAAACAAACAAACAAACAAAAACAAACCAAAACTGCCTTGCTGATTGGGTATTTGAGGCTTCTAAAGTGTGTTCCTACTGACTCCAGTTATACCTGTCAAACTGAAGTTGGGTCCCACCCAGCATGATTTTATTTGCCCCTTGTGTGAGTGATTGAAGTGAGTTCTCTTCTACCATTACCAAATACTTGAGTGCCAGGCTGTGATGTGTGTGCCTGTTTTTGCAGCAGTAGGCAGCCCTGAGGAGCCCTGTGCTTGGTTCTGCTTCTTCCCAGCCCTGGCCATGCTAGGAAGTAATTCTGTAGGGTCAGGAAATGGAATGACATGAACTGATGGCTCTGCTACAGCTGCATTGTTTCAGAGCTTATTAGAGAGGTTAGTTCTTTCACAGTTACTGGCATATTGTGGCACCCAGAGATGTGGTGGATGCCCCGTGCCTGGAGACACTCAAGGTCAGGCTGGAAGGTCTCTGAGCACCCTGATCTAGCCGTATGTGTCTCTCTTCATTGCAGGGGAATTGGGCTAGATAGCCTTTTTTGATTCCTTCCAACCCAAACAATTCTATCATTCTTAGATGACTTATAGACTTGATCGATGGGCCAAGGTTAATGGAATGAGTTTCAACAGGGCCAAGTGTCGGGTCCTGCATTTTGGTCATAACAACCCCAGGCAACCCTACAGGCTTGGGGAGGTGTGGCTGGAAAGCTCCCAGACGGAAAGGGACCTTGGTGTGCTGATGGACAGTTGGCTGAATATGAGCCAGCAGTGTGCCCAGGTGGCCAAGAAGGCCAATGGCATCCTGGCTTGTATCAGGAATGGTGTGGTGAGCAGGACTAAGGAAGTCATCCTGCCCCTGTACTCAGCATTGGTGAGGCCTCACCCCCCTCTGTTGCCAGATGGGAAGGGCCAGGAAAACCCCACAAGATCCATGTCCTCCTTCCTTAGAAATGTTTGATCTATTCCTTAGCACTGCAGCTCCCGGGAGCCCTGGGATTCTGGAAGCCTTTCAGTTTGGTTGGAGGGTTTGTTTTTTTAAGGACTCCTTCAAATCTCTTTGTTTGCTTGGGGAACCTTTAACGGTGGAGCCCTAAAAAGGCTCTGGAATTAAAAGGCAAACAAAAAATACTTTTAATAATTCACTGGTAGGTAAACTTGGCTGGCAGCTTTTGAATGTGGGAACTGCTGACAGCAGCTCTCTGTAAGCATGCTAAACTGCACTTGTAGATGGACAAAGGAAGGCTACAGTTTTATATCATAACCATAAAAACATATCCCTTATTAGAATTACAAGTTTCTTTTCCCTTCTTTTTTTATGAATAACAGTAATAATTCTCTCTAATGATGGTAGAGGTCATAGCAATGCTTATTCAGTCTTAGCGAGAGGAATTCTTGCAGCTTTTGTGCATGTTTGGATGTGGTTCCTCTGTCACTATATCTATAATATGTATTTATGGTTGTTTAAAGACTCGAATAGTTTATGGAATAAATTCTGACATGCTATAGCCAGGAGCCCTGTGGGTTTTCATTATACTATTGATTGAAAAGCCTACTACTACGCAGCAAAGATAAAGGACAGAACTGGGAACTGGGCGGAAATACCTTTTGCTCCATACAAATAATTTCACATTTTTTTTTATAGGAGTCTTGCCTTATTTTTTTCCTCAAGATTATCTCTGCCTTTGTTTGAAAAAGGTTATTGATTGGATTGTTAACTTAAATAGTCTGTGGCGGGTGTGACAGAGCACATGGCTGCAATTAATCTTGTGATGCAAAATCCATTATTGAAGAAGCACTAATGAGCCGTTTGCAGGCCTTGGCTGGTCACAGAGCGCCTGGGAGCAGCAGATTGCTGCTGCCCTTTAATGTCAGTTTTGGTCTTTAGTGTTGCACAGGCAGTGTAAGCAGAAGAGAATGTTAGATTTTTAAGGGTGTTTCCATTTAAATTCTCCTTACTACCAGCCTGCAATTGTAGCGAGTACAGGAGTCATGAAATGGTGGCTGAAATGCTTTCACCCCCCACTCCTCAGTTCAGGTGTCCAATGGACATAGTGTACAATTAAAGCCAGCGGCATGTGAAACGCGGATGTCACTGTAAAATATGGCCTCGGTCGCAGAGTTCAGATCCAGATGAGAGTTCTGACATAGATGGGAGAGCATTCAGGGCTGATCTATACTTTAAAATATTGCTCTAAGACAAAGGGATGAGCTGTTGGAGACCTGCTCACTGCAAATTTTATTGTCTCTGTTGTTTATAGTTATTGCGGCATAGCAAAAGTTTAGGTAGAGAATAGTTATGGTAGATTAGAAACTGTCGATGTTAACATATTGCCTTCTCCTTCGAGAGAACTGCTCCCTGGGTATATTTTAGAGGTCTGTCTATTGACTTCAGTGGCACCATAAATATGTGTTACTTCTTCTGTTAGATGCGCGGAGCTGATACAGATGTGTGAGAGTGATCGGGACTTCTCCCGGGCTGAGGCGCTGCCTGAATTATAACCGAGTTCCCGCTGCAGACTGCTGCACACCTTAACCACAGGGAATGCAGTTTATCACAAGATTAGCGAAATACAAGTATTTCTTCATCCTGACCACATAACTGATGAAATTAAGCAGGAAAATCTTTCCAACTCTGGCTCCTGCACTCCCTCAGTATCTGTTACTGGAACTGCTCTTAAATGCTTTTTGTGTAAAGCAAAATTGTTCATGAGCTAAATCAACCTTTGTATTTTTTAATGGAATCAGATCTACAGGCAGTAACCTGCTGCATGCAGTTTCAGGGCTTCCTCCTTGTATATTTTCTGTGGAGGAAATGCCAAGGTGTGAAACAGGGGTGGTGTTTACTAATGCAGCTCCAAGAAGTCTTGAGTGTGTGAGTTTCCTCTTAGGTTTTGAAAAACACTGGGTTTTAAAATGAATAAAGTGAAAAACAGAGAGACTGAGATGAAGAGAGAGCAGGGAAAACTATTTTCATGTTTTGAAACAGCTGTATGCTGCAGTGCCTCACTGAGCTACTGGCATAATTCAAAATAATCTTTCCAGCAACATTAGGCTTGGGTCATGGAACTACAAGGCATGTTGTTTAATGTGGAAGAGGATATGACTTGGAGACAGAAAGAGATGTCCATAAGGCTTTCTTTCTGCCTCAGGCATACCATGATCCCTGGTCTTACAGAGAGTAGTCTATGACTGCCGATGTGACTGTGGGCATTTGTTGGACTCCTCCATCATCACAACATTTGGAGAGAGAGGCCAAAGGTGTAAGTAAGTCGATCTTTTTTTTGCAAAAGATTCTTTCTTTGCTATTAAAAAGTTGTCACAGCAGCCCTCACTCTACTATTAATGTTTTCTAAGAGATCCTCAGCCCACAGAAGTCCCATTCTTTTGGTCTTGTGATGAGTGCAGTGCTTAAGAAAGGGTCTACAGAATAGGATGGATCACTTCAAGGACAAAACACTGTCGATACCAGACACAGCACAGAAAACCTGCAGAGGTATTTTTGAGGAGAGTGAGGAACTAGACAGTCAAGAAGGATAGCTGGAAGAGAACAGGAATGAGTGTGAAGGGACAGAAATAAAGCAGTGAACAGAACCTGACCTTCATTTGGAAAAGGGAGTCTCTGGCTGTAGTCTGCAATGAGCAATGTGTGCATGCAGGCAAGTGAGAACGTAAATACATGCGTGCAATTAACTTTGATTTATTTCTGTAAGTTTGATTCCATTCTTTCTGTTTCTTTTCAAATGTGACTGAAGCTATTTAACTCTCTGATTAATTCACACCCTGTATGAGTTGTTTTCTTTGATATACTCCAGCACTGTACAGCCTTTCTTGATGCAGACTTGCTGCCATTGGGATGAATTCCTCCCTGCTGTGTAGTGTGACCCATTTGTTCTCTTCAGTGGCTCCAAAATGAGGTTCTGCAATTGCTGTGAGTCAGATCTGGAGGATTGTTTCAGTGTCACGTTGGGTTTTGCTACTTTGGTAGTATCAGAAATTATACAAGGTCCCCTCAGCAAGAAAAAGAATCATGTCTGAGGATCTCTTTCTGGACAGTTGTGACTGCAGGGTCCCCAGAACTTCAGTTTGGACTTGGTCCTCTGTAAATCTCAGTAAAATGTGACTCTTATTTGGATGACATTTCAAGGGATCCAAGAGGTAGCAATATTCTTAACTCGTCAGTACACACTTCTTTGTTCAATGGCTTAGAAGAATGATATGAACATATTACTGGTCTTCCTTCCTTAAATAGCTCCTTTGCTTTTTGTTCAACTTTGCTAATAACTTATGTTCACACATCTCTTTGCTGAATGAGGTTAGTTGTCGTATCTCTGTCACGTGAATGGAACTGGAGAACCAAAATCCTTATTCTACCATTTTGTGACAGCTTGGGCACATAAAGGAAATATATTTCTCATGTGTTACAGTTAACCAGCAATTCCCAGCAACTGTTTGCTTCACTAACTAGAAAATATAGGTTGGTGTTTATTCTTGTGGGTGATGTGACGGCATGAAAAAATACTGCTGCTAGATCTGGTAACGAAGACAGCGCATCAGTGTGCATGTCTCCAGTAGCCATGCCTTCCTTTTCTTCTTATCAGAGAAACAGCTGTTTTTATTTTCTCCACTCTTAAAAAGAAACAGTCAAGCTCGTGCAGGTGGAAAAGATTTTTTCTACCCATTGGCTGTTGTCTAAGAACAACAGATCTGCCTGTGGTGAAAAATGCCTGCACATTCAATGATGTAAGTTTCTACAAGAAGCATGTGGTAGTGCCAGATGTGGTACCTGTGTTTCTAGGTTTTCTCTGCCTATAGATGAACAACTGGAGAGCCCTGTCCCATTTTCCCTGCCACTGACCCTGCACAGTGCACATACTTACAAGTGCCAGAGAGGGATACTAAATGCAGGGCTTTCCAAGCAGGCAAGTGATAGCTTATTGCAAGTGACTTAGAAACTGCTTCACCTGGATAGGGGTGGTTTGGGAGTGCAGTGCTTTATTTCAGCAGCATATTTTTCTTGTTTTGTTTTGCAGAAGGAACACTGATCCTACCTTTGGTTTGTTTGTTTGTTTGTATTTTCCCCTCCAGACAGCCCATTGCTGACCCTGCTACTGTGATACTGCTGTTTTGCAAAGCTGGAGTCCACACGCATGTAGGGGCGGGGGTTGTGACTCTGGCAGTTTGTCCTTCCCCTCTAGATGTGACTGTTCTGCTAGCTTTCCCTTCTTTATTCCTTTCATTTAGTTCATTGTGGGAGTTGGCTTGGGGTGTTTTCCTTTTGGTTTCTTGTTTTGATCCTGGAAGGTTAGCCACGCAATTTGGTTTCTTCTGTGCCAACCAACTTTAGTAGCAGAGCTCTTAAAAACTTGAAAGCTGTATCCCTCCATCTTGTCTTACTTCTTCTCTATATGCTACTGCTTCCAATTAAGCCACATTTACAGAACTGCTCCACCCATTTGGACACCGGGAAGTGAAGCTCTGAAATGAAGAATAACCTCATTTCCACTAGGTCCTTCAGTGCAGTTGAAACAAAGCTAATTGAAACCGCAATCCAATTTCTGTTGAGATGGATGGGCTCTTTCTGAAATTGGGTTTGTCTCTGATTTCATCCTTTCTCTTGTTTTCTTTCAAAAAAGCAAACCAAAAAACACAAAACACCAAAACTGAACAACAACAACAACAAAAAACTGAAGACAAGGCCAAACTATTTTTAAGAGCTCTGAATAAAACTGCTTTGCCAATGGGGATTGGGTGGGAATGACTCTGATTTTCTCTTGTGCCCGGCAGCGAAAGGGTTAATGCCTGCTTTTCTCTTTTGTATCTGTTAGTTGCAGCCCATGTTGTGATCAGTCCATGTCCATGTGCGTTTTGTTCCCAAATTAATGCCAATTAATTGACAATACGTAAGCAAGCCTTAACCATGACCGTTGTTTCCGATCTTCCTCAGGACACCCGACCTGCCTGCAGTTCACCACAAACATGACTGAGGCTGTTAAAACCTATCAGTGGCAGTGCATTGAGTGCAAATCCTGCAGCCTTTGTGGCACCTCTGAAAATGATGTGAGTTGATTTACCTTTTCATGCCAATAAGCGTCACTGCAAGCTGCTGTCATGTCTGCCTTGAGAAGCATGTGGCAGTGGTGTGGGTCCTGGCTTTTCTGCTGCTTCTATACATCTCCTTGGATGGCCCACCCCTGGGAGCAGAGCTGGGCTCTTCCCAGTGACCTGTTCAGCTGCTCATCTCTGATGAAGTTATCATGGGTATTACATAGTGCCACCTGAGATGCTGATTTGCTTACTCAATAGAAATCAACATTGTGGCAGGGAGCTGCAAAAGAGTAGTATCTCCAATATTGTAATCAGGAGTAGATCTGAATGAATGATAACCCCAGAGATGGCAGGTATGTTTCTTCTGTCTCTGATTTTACTTTCTTGGTTCAGTTTTAAGATTTTAATTATAATGCTTGGGAATGGAAACATTTGGTTTGGGATGACTAAACCTCTCTCTGTACACCTAACTACCTAATCCAGGGGTTTCCAAATGATTCAGAGTCTGCAGCTGAACAGTATCCTTTCTGTGGGTTGTTTTTTTGTTGTTGTTGTTTGTTTGTTTGTTTTTCTTTTTTTTTTTTTCCCCTGATACTAAGAATTCTTGACAGTCTGTGAGAAACTTGGAGAACTGACTGTGGCTGAAGAACTTCATAGTTCAGGCTACATTCCCTATAGTGAAATGAATGTGAAGCTTGAGAGTTCATTTTGCTTTAGTGGTAAATGAGGAAATCTGAGAATAGGGGCTTTGTGTTAGGAGTCAGAAGATACTTCTGAGAAGGATTTTTCACCCCCTTTGTGTGAAAGAGCTGCAGACCATGAGATACGATTGTATTATTCCCATCTACTTCACAAGGCATTTGCTACTCAGCTGAGTTTTGGATAACTGTCTAAGTCCAAGCTTTTGATGAAATAGGTTTCCCCTAAAAGAATAACATCCAGAGCTTGGCCATACTAGAACCCCGCAGAGTGGGAATGCCAGTCCTCTTTTCTTAGTGCAGAATATCACTGACCTAATGGCCTTTGGTCCTACATTGTCCATTGCCCCGTCCTTGGAGGTGTTCAAGACCAGGTTGGACGGGGCTCTGGGCAACCTGATCTAGTAAAGGCGTATGTTTGGTGGCCCTGCTAGGCAGGGGGGTTGGAACTACATGATCCTTGAGGTCCCTTCCAACCCGGGTCATTCTGTGATTCTGTGTGATTCTGTGATTGTGAGGCTGCCTTGGAGAGGAAGCCCTCTGGCCCTCAGGAAGATTTTCCAATTAAAAGTGGATCTGCCATTGTGGTGAGTTAGGGCTCTTTATGGCCTCTCAGGAATATGGTGGTTGATCTTGGGCCCACAGATGTGGTGGCTTTTACCTACCCCGTGGTCTCTTAGTCTCTATGTTGCAGCTCTGTGTTCCTAGCTGAGCAGTGCTGGTTACCATGCTTATGTCTTCATCTTGGCAAGAGACTAATTTACATCATTTTCTCTCTCTCTTCTCCTCTCCTTCTCTCCCTTTTCCCCTCTGTCTCTCCAACAACCCTGCCTCAGGACCAGCTGCTCTTCTGTGATGACTGTGACCGTGGCTATCACATGTATTGCTTGAATCCACCAGTCTTTGAGCCCCCCGAAGGTAACATGTCAGAATTCTGCTTTGAAAATCACAATGAAGTCCTTGTGGAAAAGAGGTTCAGAAAATTGGCCAGGATCACGAAGGGTTAAGGAAGCAGTAGCAAAGGAAAAGCAAGCAGCATTGGGAAGAAAGCAATTGAGTAGACTTTGAGGGCTGGTGTGATCTGAGATGTCCTCTGCAATCTTGTCTGATCTATCTTTCCTCTTCCCACACACGGCTCTTTTGCAGGTCATGGGTACCTTTGGATGTCCCAGATGGCACTGGACACCTCAGTTCAGGCCGCCGGGTTGAGCTCCTGTGAGCAGTGACTTTAGACTTCCTAAGAAGGCAAGATCCCAGAGAGAAAGCTCCAGATGAGAAAGTCCTCTCTGGAATAGCTGATACTGTTGTCAGGAGACTGGACTAGGAGAAAAAGCCTTCATTCTCTGACCTGTCTGTGCCTTGGATGGATGAGGGTTTTAAGGTCTATATTGCATTCAGTGTGCAGTTTTGTCCTCTGATGAGGATTCAATCTGAATTTACAAGTACTGGTTATAGTTTGCCACTTGATTTTGGAGCAGAAGGATTAGTCCCTTAGCGTTACTGATTCGCTAACTTAAATCTGCAGAGAGCAGTAGAAATGGAGAAGGAGACATCTGAGCACAATGGCTGTAGTTTACATGAGGGATGAGACAAGAATAATTACTATCAGTCCTACCTTCAGCAGCTAAATATTTGTAACTTTGACAAATAGGAGACTAAGGATGGGAGAATTTTGAAGTGGTGGTAATAATTAGGTAAAGGCTGCTGTTCGACTGGGAGATGGTGTATTGGATATGTCAAAGTATGAAATACCTGTAAACAGAAATGAACATCCCAGCTGCGTTGTAACTTGTGTAGAGAGCCTACGTGCATGCCATCAAGGGCAACAGAGCTGGCTCCAAATGCATACAGGCAATTCCAGTGTCAGAAATAGCTGATATCCTATTCAAGGCAATCTTGGCATAAAGTCTGAGTATCTGGATTTGGTATCATAAGAAGGATTTCTTCATTTGCAGGGAGTTGGAGTTGTCATTTGTGCCGGGAGCTGCTCAGAGAGAGAGCATCAGCTTTTGGCTTCCAGGCCTGAGGAGCTCCAGCAATCAAGAAACACTTTGCTCCTGTTGTCATACCAGCACACAATTCCCATCCAGAACACAAAGACACAGCCCACATCAAAACGAATGGACACTCAAGTACAGGAAGAGGTATCTGTGGTATTCACTGTCACTGGTGCAGAACCTCCTGGGCTCTACTAGAAGGATCATGTACTTTCCTGATGCTCTGGATGGAATCTCTTCACTGCTATGCATGGTTGCTGCTTACCATTATGGGCTCACATGCATTATAGGAGGGGATGGGTTGTTATATCGATATGAAGAAGTCAGTTTTGTGTGGCCTTGTGCTTTCCATTTAGTTTTCTTCTGAAGGAGAACTAGTGAGAAATCTCCCAAGGATTTGTTGGTGAGTGCTTTGGTGGGAAGCAGCACTAGTTGTTATTGCCCAAAGGCTTTCCTGGAAGTCTCTTTACTGCAAGTGCTCTGTATTCTTAGTTGCGTTAGTTCAATATGTCCCATGTTGTGAACGATGTGTTGTTACCAAGAGAAGCACTGATCAGAATTGGGGGAGTGACACTTTCTCTCTTAGATCAAATGCTTTGATTTGGCAGATCTTCAGACATCTGGTTTCAGTGTTTCTGAAGGAAGAGCACTGCCAGTATGAACATACACAGACGCTTAAATGCTGTATTTGGTATTTTTGGATATTCGGGCGCACTGTCCCACTCTGGTGCTATCATGGAGTTCCAATGCATCATTTTATTTTTACTGACAAAAAACTGTGAGTGGTTCTACATGTAACCGACTTGCTGTCTGGCTCAGAAAACTGAATGAAAGGAAGCTGTCGTTTTAAGTTGACCACAGAAAATAGAGATTCCAGTTTTCTGAGCAGTCGACAGTAAGCCGAAAATAGGAACAACGTTGGCATAGGGTCACATGAAGCACTTTTGATGTTTTTTTTTTTTGTTTTTTTTTTCTTCTTCTTTTTTTCTGATTTCTAAACTAAAATATTCTGCAATTGGAAGCTGAAATTTTATCTTGGAATTGCCTAATCAGAACCCCCAGCTTTTCCAGAGTTGTACTGTTTTGCTTTGTTTTTTAATCAAAATAGCTCTCAAGATTTGTTCAATTTTTAAATCACTTTACCCCCAAATTGTCTATAACTGCATTTTTTTGCAGAAGCCTTCTCAAGCTCTGGTGAAAGGAATCATTTACTGGAACCTAATATGAAAGATTTTCATAGTTACTTTAAAATTTAAATAGGAATAGTTGTACTTTGTGCAAACAAACCTCTGCATGTAAAACGGAGAAACATTAAGCGAGAGCATCGATTGAAAAAGTATTTTCACAGTTGAGTCCCTTTGATTAACTTAAGACATCACCAGGAGGACAAGTGAGTACATTACAACATTGTGACCCGATGCATCTTTTAAGGTTAAAAGCATGCAACCCCCCAAACAGCCAAGTAGCCCAGAATGACCATTTTCATGGGTGTGATTTACGTTTCTTTCTATGCATAGATTAAACTGGGATTAAGGCATACATTTATGAGAGTCCCAAGCAACATGTGATTTGAGTTGCCTGTACAAGTAGGTAAGAGCACTGAAGGTTATATTTGGGATATTTATTCTGGTTGAAACTTTTCTGCAAAATGAAATGTACCTGAAAGGACACAGTGAAAGAGTAGCAGTGAACTAATTTTTCCTTTTTCTCCTGCTAATTACACTTAGTTAGAATGAACTATACTGACCTACGCACTTTTCTTCATTATTTAGATAGTTTCTTCACCTTTAGTGTTTTGTTCAGCTTGCAGCAGTCATGCCAGCTGTTGGATTCTCCCATGTGCTCTCATGACGTTGTCTCAGACTGCAGTGGGAGAACTTTAACCTGTTAGAAAAGGGGTTTAGGAAGTGTTTATCCTAGTTGTTTTGGACCAAATTCCTCCAGGAGCGGCCACAATTGCTACCTGTGATATTCATTCAATACATTAACTTTCTGTGTTACAGTCCTGGGTGAGCCAAGTGTATAAAGATATTTGAGCATCAGGTGTAGGACCTACCTGCATGAGGTGTCGGGTACCTCTCTGGATAAAGCTGTAGAACAAATGTCAAGAGAAGCTTCTTCTGCCCAGTCCAAGGAACTGCTCACTCCTGAGGTCCCATTCTGAACTGCTGAGCTGCTGTCACCCAGTCTGATGGCTGGCCCTGAGGACATGTCCTGGTGGTAGAGTGTGATTCTGGATGCAGGGCAGCATGGAGTGAGTCATGTACAGGGGGATCTGCCCTGAGCCTGGGGAGCACCTGAGGGCCACAGCTCCTCTGCGGGAGCTTTGGAACCTATCTGATCTGCTGATCTGACACTTTGGGACCACTGTATAGTTCATGCTGCTGCTCTGATTAGAGGACAAGTATGTGCTTGGCAGAGATGCTGCTTGACTGTACCATATAAAATAAGGGTAGTGGCAAGAGCGACAGGTACTGGGGGTGTGAGTGCTGGATGGAAATTCTATGATGGAGCTGATGATGGGAACAGCAGAGGTGGTCAAGTTCTTCTGGTGTTCAAGTTGGTGCTTAGCT
Source organism: Excalfactoria chinensis (assembly GCF_039878825.1). Taxonomy (NCBI): domain Eukaryota; kingdom Metazoa; phylum Chordata; class Aves; order Galliformes; family Phasianidae; genus Excalfactoria; species Excalfactoria chinensis. The sequence continues at coordinate 31,539,918 of NC_092829.1, read as the reverse complement.
GCCTGGGCTGCTGGGCTTAGTGAGCTCCATTATAGTGAGTTCTTGCCTTTATATTTGCCAGTGTTTGTGTTGACCTTGGGATGGAAGTAGAAAAATACATATTGCTTTAGCCTTTGCTTAGGCATACAGCTTTGTATCTAAGCGCCTGGTAGTCCTTTGTGTGATATTGGTTGGAGTGACTGGTGCAGAAAGTCAGCATTCTGTCCCTGAAATGGAGACACTGACTGACAAACTGTGCTTTTCATACTCACCTGCTCTCCTGTTTTGCCATTTTATCCATACCGTGGACCACTTTTTTCTCCCACGCCACTGTTAATGCTATCTTTCATGTTTGTAAATATTTCTCGATAGCACTGCTGAAGTTTCACCACTAACGAGGTATGATGGAAGGATGGATTACTAGATCTTCTGCAGCACAGTATTGTCAGAGCTCAGTGAAAGAGGGAACTTATCCATGGTGATCTCTTAAGCTCCATGCTGTAACATAGCCAGGAAGCATGAGGTAACGGTCAGCAGTAAATGAGATGCCAGCTGTCCCATGCTGAGGGCATCCTCCAGCTGCACGCTCCCTACTTCTTGAGCTCCCTCCTAGAAAGGAGGCTGGTAAATTTCTCACAGGGATGTTGTTAGCATGCGTTCAGAAATACTAATCAAGCCTCCAAATGTTTGGTGCTGTACCTGCTTTACCAAGATGTGGGGAGGTGATAGCACAGTCAAGAAGTTCAGAACCTCAAAGAACCACATTGCTGCCATCAGAGTACCGCTGCTGCTAGGACTCTGTTCCTATATGGCCATTGGGGTGAACTGCCTTAGCAAAACCAGTCACATCCTGAACTAGCATGTGACTGATGTGGTATGAGCAGCAAGCAGTCTGAGGACCCTGGCTCCATGAGCTTCTCTTTCTTCTTGATGCAGGACATGCAACATTGCCCATGGAGCAAATGGCTGTTGCTGAAAGTGGCAGATTGTGGTGGCTTAGGCAGGTGGTTCCTCTCAGCTTTATAAAATGAACCAGTTCATTAGGTAAACATTTGTGGTGCAGTGGGCAGGGCAGCAAGGGGACATTTCACCTTAAAGCTAACAGCCAATTGGTCAGGGAAAGCTGCTAGACAAGGCCATGTTGAGTTTCCATTTAATCAGGCAATCTGAACTGAGACAAAATTCAAGGTGCTGTGCTCCTTATCTGCTCTGGAGACAGCTGGAATGTTTCTTTTTCACTTGTCTGGTTTTTAACCAGTGATGGACTTGGTAAATCATCCCTGTACCTGCTCTCCTGCATGGTGGGATTCACACTCTGTGTGAGAGCTTGTTGCCAGCCCTTGAGGTGATCAAACTTTGATGTGTTTTGAAGCTCTCTGTGTAGGCAAGGCAAGCTGTATATTAGCACAAATTAGGACAGACGGCGGTAGATCCTGCATCCCTCAAATTCTTCAAATCAAGTTTGGGACTGTTCCCAAGAGACGTATTTTAATTAAACACAATTTTAGTTAAAAACAGGAATGTCAGACTGAAGAAAGTTTGTGCTGTAGAGGAAGCTAGACTAGATGATGTAATTGTTCTTCCTGTCCTTACTATAAAGACAGATGTTTACTGGTCAAGGGGATGTATTTAAACAAAGCTGTCTCTGGATAACAGACTTAAAGTATGTTAGTCTAGCATGTTCATGAAATCCTTCTCATTTTAACCCATTTTGGGTGACCTAAAAAAAATCACTTACAGAAAATCAACTTTATGGATGCAGTAAATAGTGCCATACATCTGTCATGGCCACAATGGCAGCTGCGTTGGTGCCAGCTATTACAGGCTTTTGCAGGGAATGAACAATTCAGACTGCATTGTGTGAAACTGTTGCTTGGCTCTGGCTTTCCCCCATAGCTATGTGTGCTGGACTGCCCCATGTGTGCCCGTGGTGGCTGGGGGGAGGGGCTGCTTTGGGGCTGCAGTGGTGGCTCTGAAGCCAGCAGACAGAGAAATGGTCACCATCTTTGGATTGAATCTGCAGCATCTGAGTAAAAGCACACATTAGGCCAGTCCTTGAGCTAGGAAAGCCACTGTTAAAGTGTGTCTTGAAGCTGACATTACTCTAAATAACTTTGAAATTGTATTCCTCACCTTTCTTTAAAAGAGGCTCAGTAAATTCTGCCCCAAAGGAAGAACCTCCTACACCATTCTGCAGTGTAGGTCTGTTGAGTGTTCTGCACACCTACACATGTGGTCTGTCAGGGGTCGCTGGGGAGAGGGGAGAGTGTGGGGGCAGAAAGGAATATTAATTAAGCTTGTCACTGCTGGAGGGGTTGTATGCATTGTGCACAAGGAAATTCCAGGTAGAGCTGGGTGTGCTTTTCTGTGTAGTATAAATTTATTTAAAAAAAGAAAAAAAGAAAAAGATTTGCTTTTGAGGGAACCAGAGTTATTCACATACAGTGTTTCTGGGTGGAGTTGGGAAATGCAGGGCTTGTTTCCATATAGAACAGGGCTTGCAGTTCTCCTCTGGGTGGAGGAGCAGGGCTGAAAGTCCTGCCTTCCATCTGCACTGCTGGAGAGGTTGGGGAGTCTCACCTTCGCCCACATCAAAGCACTCAGCAGAGTGTCTGCAGGAATGGCAAACAGCAGCCACACTGTAGGGACAGGGAGAGGAGGGACTTGGGGGGGCTTACTCCTTTCTTTCATAAATGTTAGCAAGCACATCAGGTGTTTTGCTGATGGGGACTCAAGCCAATAGCTTATTAATATTTGCAATACATTTCTGCCACACTGAGTGAAAATGCAAAGTATTATTACAGCATTCACCTGTGCATTTAGAATAAACATTGTTACTGCTATTTTGAAATGAGGAAACTACAATTTCCAGATCAGCTTGCCCCCTGTGCATGCATGAAGTTAACAATGAAGCCCTTTATGCTGATTTTTCAGGTACTGATATTTTCTTTTCAGACCATAAACTTCACTTTCACAGTGCATCAGGAAACGTTCCCTCTCTCTGCATTTCTCAGGAGCCAGGGCAAGGGAAGGGCAGCTTTGAGTCTTTATATTCTGAGTAATAAACTACAAGTCAATTTCATGGTAATCTCCACATCTTGAAGGAATGGCCTGGTTGGCTGGGAGAGAGCTCTTCCTTCAGCATCTAGAAGGGTCTTTGCTAGCATCTCTCTCACCTGTGCTTGAGATATTTTAGTCTGGGGTTGTGTCCTCTTGGAAAGGACTCTTCCTGCTGTTGCTGTATCAATCTTTGAAAGTGCTACTTCTCATCAGAGAACCATGTACTTACAATCTTGAAATTCAGGATAAGGATTTCCTTAAATTCCTCAGGATTTTCACAGGACGCATGCCAGAAAGGCAGACCACCACCACCACCATCTCAAGAACCATCCTGGAGCGCGTGTCAGATCACAGCCCAGGTGCCAGGTAAGGGCTGCATTTTGATGTCCACAATGCGCAGTGCAAATTTTGCCAGCAACCTTTATTGGGAAGTAGCTGATCAAAATCAAAGGAAAAGATGTGGATGTTGTGCCCAATATACCCTTCTTTCCAAGTCTTCTTAGGAATATAATACAAGGGAAGTGTCCCTGCATCCTTTTAGGGAGGCTATTGCAAGTGCATGAGAAATTTCCATGTTCTCTCCTTTGACCTTCATTATGGAATATCCTTCATTGTCCATCCTAGTGTTTTTCTTCTCCTAAATATATTCCTGGATTTCAGAGAAAGTGTGTACCAAAGCTGATCTGAAGGGTCTAGAACAACTCAGAAATAGAGAGAGGTTCAGGCTAAACCACCAACTTTCACCTCTCCCTTTAGAAGTGTTCAGCAAACCCTTGATCATTGCAGGGAATCAAACTCACATGCTGACTGAATCCCAATTTTGCATTAAGGTCACACAACCATTCTTTTAGACTCTTTTGTAGTCATAAAATATTCTTTAAAAATGCAGGAAGAAATGTTCCATCTTTACCTTGATGGCATTACCTTTTTGTGTTGCAGCAGAGATCAACAGCCCTCCCTCCAGTTTACTCTGACTTTCTTCCAGCACCATAGCCTGGGTCAGCAGTAATGGGGACAGGTCCAGGAATAATCTGTCTCATTGAATTGTGGATGTAAGAGAGATTCAAAAGCATTCAAGTAAATTGTCATCTGTGTTGATAGTCAGATCACCTAAGAATCAGAAGTTTCTGTACATGTTAAGCTATTACTTCACCTGTTCCTTGTCTGCCACCTCAGACAAGGTGTGTTTGTTTGCTTGTTTGTTTTTCACTAGAAGTGGTTTCAAAGAGAAACATCAATGAGAAGTGGGTGAATTAGGAACTTCGCTGTTGAATTTCTATTTGACAGTGGGACAACATTGTCCCATTAATCATAAGGGAGGAAAGGAGGAGGATAAATCTGTGGCATCATAATGTGTCTCTCAGATAAAATGATATTATCAGCTTTTTAATGCACTTTTGAAATGTTCAAGAAATGATCTCAAAACAGTGACAACCACATGAATACGTTGATAGAGACTTGCTGTGTGATGCTATAGTATTTAATTTTAATGAGAAGGAGATTTTAAGTTGTACATATTGGCACCATATTTGCACACCATACTTATGTTATTTACCATAAACATGGCTCACCTACCAGGAACTGGTCCAAAAGTTGATCACAAAGTAGGTGTTACTGACCTTGAAACAGCAGAAGGGGGGGGGGGGGGAGGGTAGAAATGACAAAGGTGTATCAACATTCTAAGAAAATAAGGCAAAAATTACCCCTTACAGTACGATTGCTGCCATATGTGGACCATGATTTACAAATTCACTGAAAGATAGACCAACTTCTCAGCTGCTCTCAGTCAACGTTCTTTGACTGACTTCATGCCTAGTGGCTGACCAGGTGGCTTCAGAAGGCTCAGCCTAAGTAGTATCAGTCCTTACTCTATTAGTCTATTAGTCTAGTCTAGTCTCTCTTAGTCTATTTTATTTAAAAACGTGCGCTTTTTACTAGTTGAGTACACACAACACATGCAAGAAAATAGGTGTTTCAGCCCCAGATGAGTCTGGTCTGGTTCTGGTTCAGTCTGGTTCTGGTGATGCTATGTCATAGGCTTCAAAGTGAAGTGAGACATCTCAGCAGACATTACAGAGCAGGCAGCAACCAGCCTGAATCTCTCCCTGATTTGATGGAGTTTGGACTTGATTGTTCAGTTTCCAGTGTACTACGTTTTGATTTTCTGTGAACAGCTTCTTCCTGCAGTACATGTTTTTCTGCTGCATCAGACCTCACTTCACTCCGTGCTGAGCTCACCTTCCTGCCCCATCTCTAATCTGTTCCAGTCTTTTTGTTCTCAGTCTCTCCTCACATGGAAATCTTCTACAGCCCATGCTGTTAGCATCTGTCCCTGGAGCCTGTCCTCTCCAGCTCTGTTTGTTCTAAGGCTGAAGGGGAGTTGGCATGACTGGGATGTGCCATAGATTTACCAAGTGGGACATAACCTCCTAAGCACGACTTCCCTCCTGGCTGTACATCGTAGCATGCTTCTTGCTTTTAGCCACTCATGAGTGGTCTGTATCACCTTTGTGGCCACTGCAGGTCTGGACGGAGCTTGTTTGGCAGCCGTGGGAGACACATGGCCTCGCTGCCAGCACACGTGCCTGCCTTCCCCACTGCTCCAGCTGGGGATGTGGTCAGGCTGCTGGCACATGAGATCACATCCAGCACGGCTACTCCCTGGAAGCCAAAGTGTTGCTTAGTAACCCACTCATGGAAGTACCAGAAGCATTTTTCAATCTGTCACGTCGCTGAAAAACACTGGCTTCTTGATTTAGAGGCATTCTGCTGTGTGTAGCAGGGCAGTGCTCCATTACCTTGCATCCAGTGCTATCTGCAAAGAGGGAATGAACCTCCCTGTCTTGGAGCAGCTGAGAGGAAAAAGACACAGAAAGGATTTGACCAGAATTACGTGTGAAGCTTTTAGTCAGTTCTCCTGACATCCAGACCTCATCTTAACTCCCTTCCTGTGGGAGATATTCCCTCCTTATGGAAGTGCACTCCAGGGTCCTATAGCAATTGGCCAAACAGGACCCTGCAGCACCTTCATCTATTATGAGACATTACTGCAATAAAACATGGTGTGTCATACAGAAACTGGATGAGGTATTGCAATATTTGTGTTGTAAGCCTCAGTGTCACGGACAATTGCTACGGAATAATGTATGTCTTTTTTTAATGCGGTGGAGTCATAGCAGCTTCACAAGAGCACATGGAGCGCAGACCATCTGGGATTACACGGTTTCCTCAGTTATTTTCAAATTATTGTGTTATCGAGAATTCAATGAAAAACATCCTCTCATTTAAAAATAGACTGTTAAGGGCTTTTAGGTTACTTCCCTTCTTTTAAGATTAATCCAATTTGGGGGCAAAACATCCAAGAACACATTCATGTGTTCTGAATTGAAAGACTTGGTTTGTCCTTAAAAATGGCTTCAAGAAATAACTGGAGGGCTTTTTTATTATTATTATTATTTTGTTATACCTTGTATGGGAAATTGGTCACAGCCTGAACCTCTGATTAATCAGCTGAGGCAAGTGTTGGGTCAGCTGTGGGAGCACAGGTGAGAGTAATTTAGCTGTGCCCCTGGAAGGGGTGGAGCTTGACTCCACCTCCTCTAGACCTCATTTAAGGGCTGACCACCACTAAGGCAGCATCTCTTGGAGATTGCTCCCTGGTGGAGGTTGCCTCAGCATTTCTCAGTGAAGGCATCCATATTGGTGAGTTTTTCCTTATAAATAACCTTTTGAATATCTGTTACCATCTATGTATCGTTCCACCTTACATACCTTACAGATTTTTGATATCAAATCTCCTCAGGAAAAAGGTATTTATAGAATGTCTAGCTTTGTGCTCTGGTGTCCAGCTGGGCTCTTTCCATCCTGCTTCTTGTCACAGTGAGTGGAGTCATAGTCTGTATCAGGACACTGTGTGACCCATTTCTATCTGTGTTCCTGAAAGCCCTCTGCAAAAACTGAAAGTGTTTTAGGAAGGTCACTGGAGGTCCAAAGTGACCTGGAGATAGTGGTTGTCTGACAGGTGTTCCTAAGAGGCTCTTTCAGTCTTCATGAATTCACTTACCCATGACCATGGCACAACTGGGGTATGCTATAGATTTACCAAGTGGGATGTGACTTTTATCCATTCTCAGTACTGTGGTGATGAAATCATCAAGGTTTGTTTCCTGTGCGAATCCCTTTCAGCAAAGGGTCAGTGACACGCACAACAGCCATGGTGTAAAACTTAGTGCAGAATGAGGATGAAAAAATGTCCTGTAACATGAGAAGATCCCAATTTGATTTCTGAAGAATTTCTGAGGAAGGACGTGAATTGCTATTGTCCTTACTAGTCTAATAGTTAAGTTTGGCTATAGGATACAGTCTCTTTCTATTTTAGTTTACATGTAATTTAAGAAATAAATACACAAAGTGGTCAAAACAATTCCTGATGTCTGGTGTGTCACCAGTGTGAGAGCGATTGAATACCCTGGGGGTCCTTGAACAGAAATGTCTGTCTCACACAAATGTTCAGAAAGAAGTGGCTTCTCTGGGCAGCAGGGAGCGATTTTAGCAGGGGAGTGAAAGGCTGTGGAAGGAGGCCTGATTTACATTTTAATTCTTAGAGCTGGTGGTGCCAGCTCAGGATTGATGGAAATCTTGCCCTCATGATGCTATGCTCTGTGGAGGGACAATTCAGAGAAGCTCTAAATGTACAATGCATTGTTTGTTTGAGAAGTAGCAGGGTATCTATTTCCAGTCTTCTAATACCTTGACCTTGGAGTTTGTTCGTAATTAAATAGTCTTGTCTAACCAGCTAGCCATTGAAGCAAAAGAGCTGTTGTTATAAAGAGAGTGGGCGAGGGAAGAGGAGGCAGAACGGGTAACTTCTAGGCCATACTGAGAGAGCACAATGATTCCCTGCAGACACAGCACCTCTTTCTTCTGCATGGTCTGCAAGATAAAATGATTTAAGCTGAGACACGTTTTAGAGCACCTGAGTTAGTTGGCTATATAACAGGAGCAGTTCTATTAATGTCCATTCCTGCTGTTTAGTTTTTGAGGTTTTTATCTGTTAGTATACTCGAAGCCTTCTTTTAAATATTGGAAATACTCTAGGTGATCTCCATCTCACCTAACTGAGATCTGCTTTCCCTTATGGGAATAACAAGGTGGGGGCTGGAACCTGCTCTGCCTCTTGGCTGTACATACCTACCCATACATGACATATATGACACACGTGTATCTTGAGTGACTGCATCATAGTGACTTTTGTAACATGTTGACTGTGGTATCAAGATAATATGGCTGGAGAAAACTAGGAATAATTCATTTGATATGAATAGAAAACCAGTTAGTGAAAAGACAGTACAGCTGAGGAAGTTTTCTAACTCTGAACCACCATCATGTCTTCTCGATATGCCATCTCTGTGTCACCTGAATAGATCTTTGTCCTTTTTACTGCATAAAAGAAATTGACTTTGGTGTCTTTGCTCCAAGCTGAAGTCACCAGCGTTCAGTCTCTTTGTAATGTGCTGATGAATTGAGAAGCCAGCCTTGACAAGGGTTTGCCAGCTTCCATAGCTTCCCACCAGAATAATCTAATACCAGTCAGTGAATAGATGGGAGGGGTTCTGGGATGCTACTGACTGAAGTGTGCGATTGAGGTATCAGTCTTCAGGGCAATAGTGACAAGATTTTATATCAATGCTTGTGAGAAAAATCTGGCAGTCTCAGATGAAGCTGGTTGTCCTGTTTTTCACACAGTAAGCACAGATGCAAGCCAGAATGACCGAGTGAGAAAATAAGGCTTTCTGTCTGACAAATACTCCAGATATCACTCTTGCTTATGAGAAAAAAAGCCTTCTGTGACTGATGCTGGGGTGGCAAGGAGGTGGGCTCGTAGGGCTAGAGAGACACGTCATCACAGCGCGCTTGTCACAATGTCTTCAATCATGTAAATGTACAAGAATAGGATAAAAATGCTTGTCATTTTGTTCAGATTGCTTTTCAGCTAAGTACACTACCTCCAGGTCACCTGTTGCTACCCCACTGAGGCCTTGTTGGGGTTCATGCTATGCTACTTGGTATTCATTTTTGGTGGCCACAGGCTAAGGTTACAGGTTTAGAAACCAGTACATAATCATAAGGACAGCTTCTTGTGTTATTTTTCTCTTTCTCTCCTTTGTAAAGTGTGAACCTTTCTTTTGAAATCTGAAGTGACTGTATTGTTACAATGTGTGTATGTAGATATTTGTTTTGATATGGCTTGTGTGGAGGACCTTTGCTCCTTTTATCTCACACTCCATTTTCTTAAGTGCTTGATAGCTTTGCAGGCCTTTTGTGAGGGTGGAGAGTTGGTGGCATGGGCTCTTACTCTTCAGATTTTATGCTTTTTGAGGAAGACTTGCACAGCTTTGCACAGAACAACTGAGAATGCAGGGTGCTCTCGATTGTTCTTAAGCTGTCCTGATCTGATTTCTTCCAGCAGATACAGATCCATTTTGAAACCCTCAGAAAAATGTTACTCAGTGCTGTAACCAAGGAGGTCCATCACTTTGTCATGCACAGAGACATGCACAGTGTTTCTACCTGGCCTGAAGGTGTCTATCTGAGCACAGAGTGAGTCCCACTCCTCACTCATAAAACTGATGATGCTCCGTGGCTAATGATGTTGCACCTGCCAAGGACCAGCCCTTCTGTGTTTTGGTGGTTAGGAAATCCATGAGGGAAATCCTACAGGTGCTGGAGAGGAGAGGGCAACATGTGCGAGAACCTCTCAGCTTTGCAGGATTTCTTTGGTATTCACACACATTTGCAAGAATGTATTCCAAGCATCTTGTACTGTTATTAGTAACTTGTACTGTAGTTTGTTAGCCGTGTTGACTACCTACATAACTAATATTCTGTTGAAATTTAGAAAAAGTGTAAACGATTGCAGAAAACAGGAGTTTAGAACTTGTGTGTACTTTTTTTTTTTACTTTTTTTTTTTTTCTTTTAATATTAAAGCACTTCAATTAAAAGTCCAAGGAAAGATGTTCCTGTATCCTTTGCTGCATGTTCAAACAGAAGTGTGAAAGAGAAGGGAGAGCGCTCTTTCTGAGATCCTCCCTTCTTGCTTTGGTGCAAATGAGGCGGTCAAACTCTGTGGAGGGGCTCTACATGTTGAAATATATTCAGCAAAGACGACGTCTGTCAACTAGTCTGGTATCTGTTATGGACTAACGCAGTGCCTGAGGGTGAGGGCCAGGCTGGGCAAGCCCCAAGTGTCAGAGGGAATACCGAGCCATTGCTAAGCAGTGATTCACCAAGTGAGGAGTTACAAAAGGGCTGGTGACTGGGGGGAGTTAATGAATGAGTCCACTGTGAAGCATGTTGATGTAAAAGGAGGAAAAGTGTTCTCTTTCCTGAGTTGTTTCAGGTGTACTGGGGAGCTGTGGGTCAGGACACTGGAAGAATGGTGTCAGAGGATGGTTGTGCACAACTCACCGCATCCCAGAAACTGTTTGTCTTTCCCCCTTATGAAATGTGTGTATCCAAATAGTCATCTGGATCACATCGCTGTGGGATCAGAGTGCACAAACAGATCTCTACAGTGGCTTGTGATGTGGTGATCTCAGCCCAGTTCTTAGTAGCCAGATGCCCATAATAGGAAAACAACCATCAAAACTGTCTCTTTCGCTGGCACTGTTTAATCAAAGGAACAATGGGGGAGAATGGCAGCCCTATTCCTACAAAGAGCCCTTCAATGTCAAATTTGCCATACAGTAGAGTAGCATTCACCTCTGTGGCACAGACCACAGCCACTCCAGAGAGGAACAAAAGCTCTCAGACAGCACGCAATTAATCGGGCATCTATTAAAGCAAGCTTGGGTAATTCTGAAGGAACGCAACAGATTTCTGCTTTACATTATTCTAAGCAGTATTTTTTTAACTCTACATGTACACACAGCTCAAAGTAAGAAACAGGAGCCCGTGCTTCTGGCAGTTGTTTTCTTCCAAGTCGCTGTTTTACCTCCCCAGCATCTCATAATCCCAAGACAAAAAAAAACAAGTAAAGCACAGCAAAGGAAGAACGTTAAAATGCTGATGACTTTCCTGCTGCCCACAGCCATGAGCAGGTGCCCAGTGCAGAGCAAACAATTAGTTTCATGGCCAAGGGCACTAATGAAAGCTGGTTTCCTATGGATTTATGACAACACATTGCCTTGGTGCCAGAGACTTGAGGAGTTAGACTTTGTTAATATCTTGAATCCAGATGAGGATTTTAATAGCAATTGGCTCTGGAATGGTTTAATGAACTCTGAAGTGGTGATAAACGTAGAAAAAAAAAAAATGTATTGCACATGAGAGACTGAATTTAGTGGAATTTCAAAGGTAGTGTAGAAAAACTGATGGAAGCAAATGTGTCTTGTCTGCTAAGTCCTAAAAATGAGATTAGTGCTGTTTGTATTTCTGTGCTGTCTGTCCACACTTCTTAAACTTTTTCCAGTGCAACTATTTTGAACAGTGGTGTAATTAATTGCCACTATCATGATATTTCCAATAAAAGGCATGGAGTAGTCACAGCAGTGAAGTATAAAGGTGTAAATAAACAATATGTTCTCACAAATGAGGAAAATGTCCCAGGTAGGTTTTCTTTTAAAGCTATTTAGAAATGATTTGGAAAAAAGAGGACAAAAAGTGAGGTGAAAAGTTTACTGAGAATGAAAAACTGTTCTGGGCAGTCAAAACAGGAGCAGGTTGTGAAGGGTTGCAGAAGTTTTTCACACTTATGAATGACTGGGTTGTAAAATGGCACATGAAATCTACTGTTGATAAATGCACAGTAATGCTTCTGGGGAAAAACACCCACCCTAATTATGCATGCATAATGAGGGGCTCTAGATTAGCCATCACGGCACAGGAAAATGATCTCAGCAGCATCGCTAATTCTGAGAGAAAATGACAGGTCAAGTCTGAGCAGGTGTCAAAAAGCATGTAAAATATTAGGAATTACTGGGAGGGGAGAGAGAAAAGGAGAAAACAGAAAATGTCATCAGATCCCTGCATAAATCCAGGGTGCGATCCTGGTCTAGGAAGTGCCTGCAGCACTGGCTCTTCCTCCACAAACCCTACCCTCCCATCCACACAGTCCAGCATATGCTTATCCAAAAAGCCTTTGGGTGAGTTAATGGAGGCACAGGGGACCAGCAGGAAGCCTTGGAGATATGGGACAACTTCCATATGAGGAGAGAATATGCAGCGAGACTCCTGGCAGGCTGTGAGATGGCAAAGCAGGAGAGCCAGGTCTGCAGGTTCACCAGGAACCAACCACCACAACCTGCTGCACACCCCAGGAGCACCAGGCTGAGTGCACACAACCCAATGATAAGGTATGTATCACCGCCCTTCACATGTTTTTGTTTTATTTTTGGTTTTTTTTTTGCCTCCAAGATCCTTTTAGAAGTTATGGTTAGGGAAAGTGAATACCACTGATATGCTGCACTACTCTGGTTCTCACCTTTTATATTGACAGAGCTGTTTCCATTCTTGGATATCTTTCCTACCTCTTTGGTTTGTGCCTATACTGGGGGAGGAAGACTTTCACAACACTTTCACCGTGCTTGATCAAGTGATGCTGTGACTGCTTATTTAATATGGCAAGACTGATAAAGGTTTATCAAATGGCTTGCAGTTGAAGCTTTCAGCATTAGTCTGGCACCAAAACTGTACAAAATGATAGGGTCAAACTCAGCAAACCACAGCTAAATTCAGGGGGTGGAAACCACATGAGCCAAGGGCAAAACTCACATCCCTTTGTGTGGTACTGGGTTTATTTCTACGTGTAGGAGTTTCCCAAGAAGTTATGAAGGTGACAGCAAAGACTGAAGCAGACCTTTCACAACAGTAAAAATTGATTTAATGGCTTTATATTTTGTGCTCCCAAAAGGCCCTAGCGTGACTATGTGTTTTGATAGTGCAATAGCTTGCAGCTTTGCCATCTCTGCTTCAGTAATTTCTTTGTGTGCTCACCTTATTCCTGGGAAACAAGAATCCTCAGGAAGGGAAGCAGCCTCCTCCCTGGGGCTGCCTTCCTGGTGCTGAGCAGCAGAAAGCCCTGTCAGTCTCATCGAGGAGCTACAGAGAGCAGAAGTACCTCCCCGGCAGCCTGACCTTGGCAAGGAGACCGGGGACTCGACATTCGCGACAGGCAGCAGCTCTCTTTAATAAATATTTCACGGCAGAGAGCTGCAGACTTGGGGAGAAAATGGAGGGCAGGGTTCAGCCAGTGACGCAAGGTGATGTGACCGGACCTTGTCTAGTGGGGCTGGAGGCCACCTAATTGGCATTCCTGCGCCATGCTTGTGAAGAGCATTCTCAAGTCCTCTGGGAACACGAAAATAATTAAAAGGCCCCTCAGCACACAGTGTTGCTAATGGGCTATTGCCTGCCATGTGATGTTTTTGTGCTCAATTAGAGCCGAGCAACACAGACTGCTAAAAATTCACATCTCCCTCTGAGAGACACCTGGGTGGACCAAATCTCCTCTTCGGATGCACAACAGCCCTCCTTGCACATCATTGCCCCGCGGCATTCATGATAAGGAGCTGAAGGAAGAAGCGACAGTGAAGCTTTGTGCAGCAAAGTACACACTGCTTTGTTTGCTGCTTGGCAGTGCGAGCTCCAGCACGGGCAGCCTGAGCATTCAGTTCAGAGCAGCCATCCCGGCATGCCCTCAGCACCGCTGTGGTGACCTTGGGCTGCAGAATGACTGTGCATATGGCGTGAAGCAGAGGCCCTGGACTTCTTCCAGGCAAGCGCTCGCTAGTGCACAGCACGTCTGTGTTGCTGCTGGCTGCTCCCAGAGCAGTGCATGCTCAGCCAGCGCCAGCTGCGGCCGCCTGGCACAGAGCCTCCACAGACCCCCTCCCTTGCCCCCAGCCTTGTGCTCCTCACAGACCCTGTATGAGATGATGCCAAGAGACCTATCAACACCTTCCATGTTTTATCAAGAGAGAACCGGACACCTAAAGACAGTTTCTCTCTGCAGTCTCAGCAGTGCTCTGTGCCCAGTCTCTCTCCCGTTCAACAGCCCTCCTGTGCCAGCTTGGTGCCTGGTGCCTGCTCTCCCACAGCCCTGATGCACTCAGCAAGCCATCCATGCTCCTTCATTTGGGCCCAAACAATTTGTCTCTGAGGTACAGTTGGTTGAGTATTCATGGGCTAAACTTTAGGTAATTAGCATTGTTAATGTTCTCTATGCGATATTACAGCTGTGGGCCTCATTAAAACATCCTCTTGGGAGAAGCCAGGCAAAGAGTCAGGTGTCAGCCATGCTTCCCGTGGAAAAGCCCGCCTGCTATTCGGGAGCGTTGTTTGTTCAAACACAGGGCAGAAGGCCCCCAGGTCACCTTCCTGCAGCACAACCCCGAACAAAGCCAATCGTACCACCATGACTCCATTCTCTATGCAAGGAATGGGTGAGGTGAACACATGGCAGCCGTTACCACTCCAGGCAATGCCCCCAGTTGAGAGGCCCAGAGCAGTCCACATAACTCAGGTAGTGAGAGCTTCAAGGATGGGCTCTGCGTTCGCTCTTTTTGTGACCTTTCTGAGTCCTTTTCTGCAGGCTGGCAGCAGCTGGTCAGGCAATTATTTATGAACAAGAGTGGAGTTTTTCCAGCTGAAGGTGGTTGCTGTGTGCAGATGCCAATGCAACACATGGGCACATCCAAGCTGTTTGCAGGCTCTGAGCTCTGACAGAGAAGTATGTTAACAGATACAGGCACATTTGAGATTCTCATCTTGCCATCCTCTGAAACCAATGGCTTCAGCTTCTGGGTAAGTTTTTCCAGAAACTGTTATTTTTCTGCTGTTTCTTGGGGTGCTTTGGGAGGATGCTCAGATGGCTGGCATCTCTTCCTTCCTTTTCATGTTAGCTAGTTAAATTTCCTCCCTTTCCACAGATCTTTTGGCTGGTGGGAGCAGTAGATTGGTGGCTGTAAGAGCAAAGGGATGGAGAGACCCCACGGAGGCACTGGGTTCCTGATATGAAGCTGAGGGCCTGGCTGGGAATGAGTGGTAATGGGTGAGTGTGAGGAAGCCAAACACAATGGAAAGTGGGGAGAGAAGGGAAAGTGGGATGGGGATGGAAGATTACCTGGCAGCAGGGAGATGATTTGTATAGTGGGATGCTGATTTGTATTATGCAAATAGCATGCACCCACTGTGCAATGTTTCCTTGGTTTTATTGTGGTGGTAGAGGAGCTCTGGCTGCCCTCCATGCTGCTGCTACTGCCAGTGCCGAAGGAAGCAGTGTCCTTCCCAGAGCTGTGCTGACAGTATCAGTTGTCAGCACCCAAGCTCAGATGCAAACAGAGCCACCTTGCTGTGTCTGTGGAGTTATAAAAGAAAATGATGAGGAGGAAAGTAGGCTTTGTCTGGTGAAGAACTGAAGCCAAAAGTCTGGTCTTTCTAACGTGTCATTTTCAGGCTGCTGTAGCAAGGCAGGGTAAAATGGAAGGTCCCTGTCTCTGGAATCAAATATGGTGATAGTTAATGGCCATCTGTCTGTCTTAACAGTATTATTTAATAATTTCTCTTGCACTTCCTGTCTGTTTTTAACCCAGCTTCCTAAGGGAAGAAGAGCAAGTGCAACCATGAAATCATCTGCTTTCTACTAATGTTTTCTAAACTCCTTGGTCCTTTTGGCCAAGTACAATGAAACCATATGGTTGTTAAGTTCTTATAATTTTTATGAAAACACATGACTAGCAAAGCAGGGAGATGGAATAAGAAATGTCTTGTTAGTCCCTTCTGAATGAAAGGACACAGCATGACGTTACACCATACTAAACACTAGGGAATAAGAGAGAAAGATTACGATTGCCCCAGCTCAATTGAAATTTGCAATCAGAGCCTGAGACTTAAAGGCACTGGAGAAGCCCAGTAAGCAATATAAAGCCATAGAAAAAAAATTGCTCCATTTGATCCACTGTTCATGGCACATCATCTCTCATGCTATGGTTGAAGGATAAAAATGTCTTCTGGAAATTTCACGGAGGACAGCGTGAGGCCAAGAGCACAGGAGGGTAAGTGTAATTACCTTGGTCAGCTCCTCTGGTAAGCGCCCAGCTGATTCAGATTGGAGTACCTCCATTAAATCTGCAGTTTTACACCTGCCAAGAATCTGAGCCATCAAATTTGTGCTCAGAAAAATGTTTATCTCTTCTTTCACTATTTTTTTTTTTCTTTTTTTCAGTCCCCAGAGAGGGCAGGAAGCTGACCAGAGAATTATTTTCCTACTGAGGTGCTGCTCATAAAAGTGTAAGGCATTGGTAGCATTACCTGTAGCACCAGACCATCCCTTGTGCTTTTTTGGAACTTTTTACTGCAGCTAAAACCAAGGATCATTTCTGTCATCCTGGACCTTCTCGAAGATGGGAGGAATCTGGGGCAGAGGGAGCTCAGGTAGGTCCAGTTTTCTCTTGGAGCTCTCCAAGTATCCACAGCTGGTCCATTCCAGATGTTTCTGTTTCCAGAGGTGGTCTGTGCCATGCCAGGACCTCTGTATACCTACAGCAGAAACCAAGGACAGAAGTAAGAGTGGGAACCACGTAAGGAAAACAATTTTGTCTCAGGAGAAATCAGAGTAGGGTTTTATATGATGGTAGAGGCCAGAACAGTGCAATATTAATGTCTTCACTAATAACACTAACTTTGGAGAATTGCTGGACACAGGGCTTTTATCCAGTGTAGCTGTAGCTCTCCTGCATTTCTTTGCTGTGAACTTGTGCAGAAGAGAAGCACAATAACAGCTCTCTGGCAGATGAGCATTTCCACGCACAGGAGATCAGTGATGGCACCAATGAGGCGCACAGATCCTGCCGGGTGCCTCCTGCAGTGCTGAGCAGAGCCCACGTCCATACTGTTCCTGAAGAGAAGTGCCCTTCTGCAGAGGCAGCGCAGTGGATGCACTGGAACCTGGCCAAGGGAGACTTTGTGGCTCACTGCTTGCTGATTGTGCCCCCGTTCTCCATTTACCTGCCCAACGGATTTATGTGCGCATCCTATCCCGATTCTGTGGTGCGCATGTGAGTTTCTGCGTGCATCTGTGTATCTGTTTCGAGGCTGGTATGTTCATCTGATGATACATATTTAAATACTGTAAATAATTGACATGCAATGAGGAAATGTGCTTTATCAAATGAAGTGAGACCAGGCTAAGCCCAGCATCAATTCATATTCATATGCTGTGCATTTCCTCCCTGTTTAATCTGTGTTTTAAAGGAACCTGTCCCTACTGGGAATTCCACTGCCAGCCCTCCACGGCCTCATTTTGCGCGTAGTGTGCCTTCAAAACTAATCCATCCTCAAAGCCAGAGGCTCATGTCAGCTTCATTTTGAGAGTGAGCATTTAATTTCTGCTTTCTCTGTCCCTTCAAAAACCCAACATTTAAGCTAATAACAAGGAAAGAGCAAGGAGGGGGTAGAGAGAAATAGCAACCTGCACTTTTCCCTCCTGCCTTCAGGAGTTCATTCTCCCCTCAGTTTGCATGAACAAAGTTTCAGATGGCAGAGCAGGGCCCTACACTTGCCCAGTGGTTCTGACTGCCAGGTCTGGCTGAGCAGTGCAGAGCTCCCCAAAACTTAAGCTTGCTTTTGTGTGCGCACCCCTTTCGGGTTCTGTGCCCCTGGATGTTGTGGCATTAGCTCTTTGTTTTCAGGAATGCGTGGAGCAGCGCTTTTATTAATTGTGTGCTGCAGCCAGCGAGCAAATTAGCATGCGTGCACAAAGGTGCTTTCCTGGCCGCCCTATCCGTGCAGCTACAGCTAATTGGTGTGAACGCGGCCAGGGAGAAGCCATCAGGCAGGCAGTGCATTTAGCTCCACTCTTTCTTCCCCTCTCACTCAGGAATTCAACTACATTATTTTTGAATTGGTGTCCCCAGGCTCCTTGTTTAATTTATGCTGCAACTTTCTTATCATCCCTGGAAATGCAATTGGAAAGGAAAAATCCATGCAGCGGATCTTTCAGCGAAGGAAGCTGCCGATGGTGGTTACACAGAGAGCCAATCGGAAGAAGGAGCAGTGAGTGTTCCTGAACAAACAAGTTATCAGTAAAAAAAACGGCAGCTTAGATCAATCTGTGTTTCCAATTGCCTCTCTGTGAAGCTGTAGCCCAATACTTCAGGTAGGGCCTTTCAAATCTGTCTGGTGTTCTTGAAAAATGTCTGCATGGAGCAACGTCTCCTCCCCTCCACCTCCTGGTTTCAGGCATTTCAGATTAGCCCAGGATCCCTGAGCTTATGCCTGGAGATCTCATTGTTTCTTCACCTCCTTCTGAGCCCAGGCTTTTGTCTTTGACCTCTGTTGCTTTCCTGTGCTTCGTCCCATTTTCACTCATACGCACAGCATGAGGAATCTGTGTGTCCTCAGCACCTCAGAGGGGCTGGTGAGAGTGCAACTGGGGAATACGCCCTGAGGAAAGTGGCTGGAGAAGGAGCTGAGCCCTTCGAGGCAGTGCTGTGAGTGCTTTCATGCTCTTTGCCTGGCTCTTTGCCGAGCTGCCATCTCCACTGAGAGCTTCTGGAGCCTCTCAGTGAATGTCCCCCAGGGTTTGCCTTTGGGCCTCCGGCTCCACAGCCTCAGCAGGAGGTGGTTGGCATTAGCACAGCACCACTTTTATGGCCCAGCAGCACTCGGTGGCCTGTAGAGTTGTGGGTACAAGGATAAATTAGCATGCATGTCTCCTTGTCTCTTAGGCCCACAGCATCCAGGTCCCATAACTCTTTTATTTCTCTGTGCTGTCCTGATGCCTCTGTTGTTTCACGTCAGCTCTCATTATGTTGATTTAAAATCTGCATTACTGGGGTAAACATACCTCTTGTCCTTCCCTTACATCTTCAAGAGTGAGCTGTACAGCTGCAGTGAATCCTTCGGAGTGCATTAGTGGCAGTCCTGACCCACAGCCATACCCTACTAATCTATTCAAGATGAGAGACCAATGTCATGTTCCCTGCGGCAGCTGGTGCAGCTGCATTTCAGGTATGTTGATGGCAATCAAGGCAGCTAGTTTTGGTACTGCCAGAAGGGTGCTGGTTGCCTGTTTGGACCCCTGCAAATGTGCAGGACTTCCACAAGGGCAGAAAATCCCCAGTAAGTACAGGAGTCAGCTGTTCCATGCTGCCTTCTTGAGTGGTGCCAGGCTGAGAATACTGCCCAGGAGGCACTGGAACAAAGAAACTGAGGCATGGGATGGCTTACAAGGCATGGTGCAAGAACAGCAGGTTTAGTTTCCACCAAAATGGCACAAAAGTGACTGTCCCACAGCCATACATACACTGTGGTAGGGGATTCCTTCAGTGCAAAGCTTTGGCTCTTTTGAAGTGTGGTCTTAATCTTGTTGGGAAACACTGTTCCCAGAGTTGTTAAGAAATACTGCTGAACTCCACAGCTCAGCACCTGGTTTTGATTCATTCAAGTAGGAAGGAGCTCACCTGAAACGGGACCTGAGGCTTCCTTGGGAGGCAGCTCCAGGCTGAGAAACTAGCTTTGCCCCCAGCACCTTGGCCCAGGGCCTTCTGCAGCCTGCCTCCACCTGAGCTGCCTTGCTTGTAGGGCAGCCCCAGGCTCCCTGCAAATCCAGGACCTCTGTGAAACATTCATCACTTTTGGAGAGCCTGCAGCAAAGCCTGAGCAAAGCTTTGTGCCTTTCATGAACTGAAGATCTATCGTGGTTTGAAGAGTTAATCGTGTGACATTTCCCTTGTTTTCTCTGCATTTCCTGATCTTGGTTTGTGCCTCTCGTGGTGCAGCATTGCTGCTTTGTGTTGGGTCTTGGAAGCTGCTGGAAACCCAGTGTAAGAGCTGGAAGCTGGCTGTTCCCGGGCTTGCAGACAGGTACCACTGGGACTATTGCAAACACAGAAGGTCATGCAGCCACGGACCCTGCTTTCAGACAAGAGCCTTCATCTCTCCATGCTGGGCTTCTGCCTGCCTGGGGAGGCAGGTGGGGTGATCCTGGAGACTTGGCACGGCTGCAGAGCCAGGGGAGACTAAAGGCAAGCAGACCATCATGTTAGACTGCACAGGAGCATGTGAGAGACAGGAGGAAAGGGGAAATGAAGAGTAAATCTCATATTTAGCCCTCTGCTGTAGTTTCTTGGAAAAAAAATCTTTACTCTCAGCAGTGGAAAAGTTAGTTCCTTTGAACCTCTCTCCCCCTCCATCCCAAAGCCTGTTTCAGAAATAATCAGAGTATTCAGTTAATACTGTACTGGTTCAAATAAGTACAATCATCTTCCAGGAGGATGTACACATCAGGCTATAATTAGGATCCTCCTTGGTACCAGCCCACGTGAGGTGACAGTTCACTGTTCCCATCACATACTGCATTTTTCTATATCATTGCTCAGTCATGAGTGACTCTGAACTGAAATAACCAGCCTCAGCAGAGAGGAAGGATTGGGTGAGCCATGGTGGGAACTGGAAGAGCAGTGGGTGATTTTTCTATTTGGGAATTTGCTGAGACCCATCGACACCTCAGCTAAATGAATATTTCTCCAACAGATAATGAGCCATGTCTTCCCTGTCTGAACTTCTTTCTCCTGCTGAGTTGGAGGGTGGTGCTTTTTCCAACCCACTGAAAGATCTCCCTTGCTCCAACAGAGCCTGATGGGTGAAGAAGAAATGGCACTTAGAATATCCCAACTGTCTTTTCTTCCTAGATCCTGAGTTAGCTGCTCAGACATGATTGACCATGTGAGGAAGAACAAGGACAGTGTCTCAGAGCAGAAGTGACTTTCTGCTGGTGGAGGACAGTTATCTGGGAGGCTGAGTCTCTGAGCATTGTCCCTCTCCAACCATCCTCACCATTTTCCGGCACTGGATTGTGACTGAGCAGTGGAAAGGCTGCAACTGAGAAGCAAAGGCAGAAATAAACCCTTACATGTCTTATATACCAAAATTTCCCTTTGCTTGACCCAGTAAAATGAAGCTTAATATGGATATTTCTGGTATTGCAGTCAAGACCAGCTTCACAATTTTTTTTTTTGCCCTCACGAAGAACACCCTCAACATTACAGTGCAATCAGTTCAGGGGTTTGTGTAGTTCTTCAGTGACCCTATTGTATTCTCTGGGAGCAATTTTCTTTTTCTTCCCCTTCATTCCAAGAAACTATAGCTACAGATAATCTATATACATGCAAAGATGTAACATCTTTAATAAAAATGCTTGCTTGTAAGAAGAAAAGCAGTCCAGGTCTTCGCCAATAGAGTAAATAAAGATAAAATTTTCAGTGAGCGGGCCAGATAATTGGATATATTTTCTAGTATCCTGTGAAATTTCCCCTAGAAAAAAATAGAGATACACTTGAAAAATATTGAAATTCCCACCCTTATGTGGTAAAAATCATTTGCTGCGTGATTCTTGGGAGCCTCTGAAAGATTCCTTGTAGAAGTATGTGATCTTTGCCACATCCCTGCAGGCGCCCCATTGGCATTTGATAGATTTGTGGTGCTGCAGCAGAAGGTGCAGGAAATCTGCTGAGGTTTGGTGCTGGAAAAACACAGTATAGAAACAGAGACTTCATTATTATTATTTTACTCAATAAAAAGCCTCTCGTAAATGTTCCAATTAAAAACGTGCATAAAACTAAGGAAAAATAGCGAGTGGATTCTTACCTTTCCTTTTACAGAAATATTAGCATCCTTATTTTGTTTCTTATGCACACATGAGGTATTGGCAGAGCAGTTAGGTGAGCAGAGGCCCATTGGGGTGGGCTCCTGGATTGAAGAGAGTCTTCCGGTTTCCCTGGGGTGATCTTGACCTTCTTGCAGGAAACTTGTCCCTAAATAATGTACTGGGCTTTTACAGAAACAATAGCTCTTGGTTTGGGATCATGCTGGCTCCTCATTTAAGTGGGTCTCAGCCTGCAGCCCACTGAGTGGGGTGACATGAGGGGCATGGCTGCCCTTCATGCCTCAGGGCACAGAGGCCTCTGTGCACACTCGTGTGTCTCCTTCCAAACAGGCACCATCTGGCCCACCCTCCAAGCATTGCTTTTCCCTGCACAGCCTCTCCCAGGATTTGCCAGCTTGTGTCTGTGATTCGGAGAAGGGCTGCGAAAGGTGGTGAGACTTGGCATGATTTGTTACTGCATAAGCAGTGCCGCTGACAGGACTTTTCTTTAGGATTTAATTGAGCTCTGAGCCTCTTCAAAAATCTGCATTGCTTATTGAAAGCTCTCTAAATCTGAGTCCATCAGACTCCAAGCAGGAAAATGAGAGGGGTCTGCCTGTCTTCTATTTGGTTGGGTGAACTCATCGCTATAGGTTCACTGCCTTTGCAGCTATTGTTTTTCCAACCAGAGAGGCTGTATGGAGGGCTATAACCCCCACCTACTCCCATTTACATCCTCACCACAGCACAGCCATGCAGTCTGGTGGCCTTCTGGTGGGCTCTCTGCAAAAGTCCTCCCAGTTCACAGCCCACACATGCCTTTTAGAGACCAAGACAACGGACGCGTCCCTTCCTAATAATGCAGAAGAGAAAGGGGAATGCTGATCCCTTCACATCTGGCTGCAGGTAAGTGTAGTGGGACTGTAGGGTCAAATAACTGAATACTTTCCCATGTCCTTCTGGAAACCAGGCGGGAGGTCAGCCAGCAAAAGTCCTGCCAAGGCAGGGCCATGGGTCTCAGTCTGGCGTTTGAAGCTTAACCTCATCGCAACAAGAATGGCTCAAGTGCTGCTTCAGCACAACCCTAATTAAAACTGTATCTTTTTAATTAATGGTGTAACAAATGGGGCCAGACATTTATTGCATATCAGAAGTTGGTTTGCTCTGGTAAAACATGAGCAGCACTTGCACGGAGGTTCACACTGATACATAACCTGAGACACGTGTGCATTAATGCACAGACATGGGGTTAATAATGCCAAAGAAACGCAAGGAAAAAAAAAAAACAACACATTTCTGGTCAAGACATTGTGAAAAGCTGTCCTTTTTCTCCCCCAGTGCCTGTATCAAGTTTGAGAGCCGAGGATGGAAGAAGACAAAAGAATTGACTGAAATCACTGGCAGGTTTTTTTTTGTTGTTGTTGTTTTTTAACCAAAAGAGCTCTTTTTTGGAAATAATCAACCTCACTTCCCCCAGAGTCCGGGGGAGCAACAATTGCTCTTTGCCTCCTAAAAATTGAGTCATGGAGTGTTGCCAGCTCCCAAGGAAATAAAATACTAGCCAAGGGCAAGGAAATGCAGTTGAATTTATTGCACACTTTTAAAGTGAGTGGTACACCTTTTATATGGATGTTAAAAACAGTAGCTTTTTAATTATGGATTGGTTATTTCCAGTAGCCTTAAGATACAGTTATTATCTGTCTGAATGGAAAACCACCCGGGCAGCAAAGTTAGAATGCAGGCTGCCTGGTTTTGCCCAAACAAGGGAACTCTAGTGTCTTTCATGTGTATTTTAGCTGCAAAAATGCTGCAAGCATCTTCCTGCTACTGGATACCACTCCACACACATCTTCTGTCCACAGGTGGTGAATGTGGTGAATGGCATCACAGCATTTTCAGCAATTAGTCTGTGTTCACACCCCTTTTCTTTTCAGGAATAGTGCAAGTTAGTTAGAATTTGACTTACTTAGAGGAATGTGTATAGAAACATTCAAATTAAAACAAATATTGGAGAAAGGCTGAGCAAACCTGACAGTAACAGTGGTACTCATGTTTTTGGGTGGCTGGACTCTAGCAGCTGACCTGCAGGTCCAAGCACCACTAAGCAAAGCTCCTTGAATTTCAGCTGTCCAATGCCAGTAGCAACAGCTTTGCAAATGAGCCAGACAGAATTTCTCCAGGAATAACTCTCTGGCAAGTAAATATTTGGCAAGTCATACTCAAATAGTGAATAAATCTTGGAGATACTGCAATCTACTTGCAGGCAACTTGTTAACACAAGAAGAGATGGAATTTGTCAAAGACATCTTTGCCCAGGAGTGACAGGCTCATGGGTTAATAGAAGTTAATTTTCCATCTCTAATACTGGGCACTAATTCTGCCTCATACCGCAGACCTTGACACTTTTTTGGCACATGACTTTGAAAACAGCCAGCCGCAATTAGTTTTCACTGCCACATTCGCTGTTTAGCCAAGGGAGATGAGAAACGCTCCCTACTGGGAGCAAGTTTGCCCTTCTGCTGTGCCCACAAAGAGCTCTGATGTCCTCTGTGAAACCTCAAGGCAGCTGGGCATGAGGTGAGGGCGTTGCATGGCCTGGCTGGCTCTGGGGTGGGTGAGTAGACTCACAGAATCATTCAGGTTGGAGTAAAGATCTCTTAGATCATCTACTCTATTCCCATCTCCACTAACCACACCCCTCAGAACCACATCTACATGTTTCTTGAACACCTCCAATGATGGTGACTCCACCACTTCCCTGGGCAGCCTGCGTCAGTGTGTTACCACTCCTTCCGAAAATGTTTTTCCTAATATCCACAGAATCAGAGAACCCTATCCTGCATGGATCTACCTGCTGCTCAGAGGCTTTCCTGTGGCTATACCTGGATGCATAACATTGTACTGCTCCACCACCAACATAACAGGCACAAGGTTATTAATTTAAAGGCATCAGTCTCTTTTCTGCTCTCAGCACAGTACTTCCTTTCAACATCCATGCACGCTCATCTCATTAAAATGCTGACTTCTCAGTAAAGTAATTCACAATCCCTCCTCTAACCAAGCCACGCTAACCTACCAGTAAAATAAAATACCTAACGTAAAATGCAGACACCCGATAATGCTCCATTCCCAACACAACAAACTATATTAAATAGACATACGAAATTGAAGTAGTTTTAGTACATCACCCCATGCATTACCCCCTAGGATGGGGCCAGGGCCAGCTGCCTTCAGCTGAGGTGTCTGAGGTGACCACTGCATGCTCCGCCTGTACTATAAGCTCTCCTATAATTGTTTTGTAGGGGTAAAAAGCCTCATATGGATGGAGACACTGTAAGGATGGTGATGTGCTGCTCACTCTGCCAGCAGATACCCCCTGACAACTGATACTGCCCTGGTCTCCAGTGGGAACAGGTGAGTTGAAGCATATCAGGTGCTCTTCCACCTAAACATTCAGCTGTGGTGACTTACCTGAGGCAGGGTGGTGATGACAGCAGAGCAGAGTGGGCCACCTTGTCTCTGTATAATACACCTGCAGGAGTACTACAGGGAAAAATGCCTGACACACTTGCCTTATTTCACAAGAAACTTGCACATAGAAGTCTTGGCTTGACTTTGGCAGCATCTGCTTGTACATATGCACGTGCTGACTGTATGGGAAATTGGTAATCACAGCCTGAACCTCTGATTAATCAGCTGAGGCAAGTGTCAGGTCAGCTGTGGGAGCACAGGTGAGAGTAATTTAGCTGTGCTCCCAGAAGGGGTGGAGCTTGACTCCACCTCCTCTAGACCTCATTTAAGGGCTGACCACCACTAAGGCACCATCTCTTGGAGATTGCTCCCTGGTGATTGCCTCAGCATTTCCCAGCAAAGGCATCCATATCGGTGAGTTTTTCCCTATAAATAACCTTTTGAATATCTGTTACTATCTTTGTATCATTCCACCTTACAGCTGACCAAGCATGGCAGTACAGAATTGTATAAAGCTTCCTCTGACTTGGCTGCAGGAGGATTGTACCACATGCAAACAAAGAAGCCCTATGCATATTATGCAAGCTAGTCCTGTGGAAAATCATTTTCAGGAATGGCTTAGGCAGCGCTGGCACATTCAATTGGATCTGTTTCCAAAAAGACCTTCAGCCACTGCAGCCAGGTGCATTAGTTTTTGTGATGGTGAGTGTACAGAATGCCGTGAGTGTCATCCATGTCACACAAAATTCTTTTCACGAGCCCACACGTAACACATTTTTGAGGTCTTTTTTCAGTCTGCTCTCCCTGGTTGGGCACAGCTGCAGGTTTCCCACAGTGCTGGGCGCAGCCCCTTGCAGAAGGGACTCTACTCCCCTCTTCAGCTTCTGCTGAAAATGTGCCTGGGAGGAAAACTGGAATGAGCCTGGCAGTGACTCTGCCTTCCCTTGGCTCTCCTGCTAGGGTAAATTTGCAACTGAAATTCCAAATTTGGCAAGAAAAAGAAGAACCATTTTCCTGGCAGTCCCCTGTTGGTAGTGAGGAGAGCAGACATGGGAAGCCTCAGAACAGATGGCAGTATGAGATGGAGGTATGTATACTGGTCAAAAATGGCAGTACACAGATTTAGCAAAATATGCCATACCACGTGTGACACACATATGTAGTTTGCCATGGGGAGCAAGCACAACACTAGGTGCTGCCTTACCTACGCAAGTGATGGGGTGTTTGTGCTCATGGAAGAGCATGCTTTTCCTTCAAGAAAGACAGCGCAGGTGATAGCAGTCTTTGAGGAATGGGAATATGAAAAGAGCCTCAGCTTTCAGACTGAGGTAGAAAAAGACTGGAAAGACAATAGTTATCAAGTATCTGCACTGATGCCCACAGATACTTGCACTTTGCCGTGATGGAGGGTGAGAGCCAATGTTGATGCTAAGAGTAAAAGCTCTAGACAATGCAAAAAAAATACATTAAGGGAACCACTTGGGGAAAAATCTACAGTGTTGAACACCTTTGCTGTTTGTGGCCCACAGATGGCTCTCACTGTGTTTGAACTCCCCCAGAGATGGCTTTTTAATGTGTTAGATCTGAGGGTTGGTTTTTATCTTTGCAGCAAGAATGCTTCAGGTATGGAAAAATGTGTTCTTGAGGGCATCTGCTGAGGTCCCATCTCTGGAGATTTCAGAGGCACGGCAGATAAAGCAACTTCGGTGAATATTCAGTAGGGAAAATCTTGCTGATTATACAGAGCATTGTGGGATGAACTGCCAGGGCTTTTGTTGTCTGTGACTCCACGACTATTGGTAAGGAAGCGAGTTCTTACACAAAAACCGTTCCTGGCTTTATTTATGCCAAGGCTGCATTCCAGGAAGGGGAAATCCATCATGTCAAAGACAAATGCAAACACAGAGCTTTCTCTCTTGCTCTCTCTTCCCTTTTGGACTGTCCTTTTCATCTGACAGGGAGTCTGTGCTGTTCTGCGTATACTCTGCCACTTGATTTGCTTGAGATTCCCCAGAGGCAAAGAAACGCTGAGGGCAAGATCTCCTTAATATAGCAACACGTCTGTTTTCTGGGAACTGATGGCTTGGCTAGAAGAGATGGTCAGGAAGGAAGAGCAGGCTGGGCTGCAGGGAGCCAGGGGAGGTGTTGGCCATAGGGTCTGCTTGGTGGGAATGGCAGGGCTCTGCAGGGACTGCAGCACCACAGCAAAGCAGATCAGTGTCCAGAGGTGGTCACTGCAGCAGGAGCAGCATCTGAGATGGGTGGCTAGTGGAAAGAGACCTGCAGAAATGCAGGAGTTTGGACACAGGAAAGGGCTTGTGATTTGCAGGTGGCTCTCAGTGATGCACAGTCACGCTGAGCACAAAGAAGAGGGTTTTTTTGCCCTGTGTTATGAGCAAAGCTAGCTGAGGGGCTTTTCTGGCACTAGCCAGTTTCTCAAGGCTGCAGGAAGCTCTAGCTAGCTTGAATTAGCCCAAAACATGCCTGTACCCCAGCATGGAGGATCTAGCACCTGGTGCCAGCCATTGCTTGCTGCTGGCTGAAAAACCAATGTGCAGCTGCACGGAGATGGCAGAAGGGCAGCCCTGTGCACAGCCTGCCTGCAAATGCAGCTTTGCCAAGCTGCTCCTGCACCCAGGATGTGACCGTGCTATTGACAGGCCAGGCCCTGTGGCTTTGAGGCTGGGATGGAGACAGGATAAGTCCAAATCCATGTCCGCACCGCCGTCTGCCTGTTTAGTTACACAGCATGTGCAGAGCTCCACCAGCTTCAGCAGGAAAACCTCAGTCTGACAGCCCCTTTGCAGGGCACACAGACCATCCTGAGAGAGAAGCCAAGACAGCAGGGGGAACTGGCAGTGGACCTGCAGGTGTTGCAGCAATCACTGCATGTGCAGTGGTGGTACCTCATGAAGGGTTAACAGCACTGCGGCTCCCTGCCATGGAGCAGCTGGGCCCTGCTCTGCCAGCTGGCTGCCCACCCTGCCCAGGGTGCCCAAAGTGAGTCCCAAGCAGTCACCATGCCTGAGCAAGGCCAGAAAATACATGGTGCTGCGAGGTCATGTAATGGGGCTGCTTTCATCCACTTCCCTAGTCCATAGCAGAGATCCTCAGAGACCATCTGCCCTTGCAGCACTCTCCTGCACTCTCTTGGTGCTCTGAGTGCAGCCAGACACATCACACAGGTGAGAGGCCCTTCAGAGCTGTTTCCTTGTAGAGAAAAGTGCTACGGTGCCTCATGTTTCTGTGTTTGGCTCCAAATGGTCTCAGAAAAGCACAGCTGGGAAGCTCAGAATCCATCTCAGAGGGAATGCTGTGCTGTGTAAAGCATCATTTGAATTTTTCATCTGGTGTGCCTTAGCCCACATGGCTGCAGGATGACACTGAGGATGCCAACGAGGGGCTGTGACGCTATGTGGCATGCAGGCATAGCCCACACAGAGATGGACAGAAGAAACCCTGACATGGATCCAAGTGGAAGCGATCGCTCTTGAAGTTCAGCCCAGACAAGGCTTTCCTATTCCAGACATAAAAAGAGCAGGCCAGGTCTTTTTTCCCACTGTCTGGGGAAGGGTGGCATGGTTTAAGACCCCAGAGAAAACAGGTGGAAGCTCAATTTTGTATCTCTGCTGACAGACAGCAATAGTCAGGGGTCACTGCAATCCCACATCATTCTCCTCTGCCACGTGAGATGTGTCAAGGTCTATGTAGGCCTCCAGATGGGAACGTGCTGTTAAACCAGTGTCATTGCTGACAGCCCTGACAGGCCGTGCTCACATCCAACCACCCCGAACTGCGCTGGGCGCCTTCCCCTACAGCACATCTGAGCTGTGAGCCTGCAAATTGCTCCCTACATTCTGCCCACTAACCTCCATCCTCCAGCAGGGTGCATGCGCAGCTTCCCACCACCGATGGGAGCGGTCAGCCACACTGACGCTTGTGGCAATAGCCATAAATTCACATTAAGAGGCTGTGAGTAATGGCATTGCTGTGTAAGGCAGACTCCTGAAAGGCTTGTTTTCAAATGCTCAGCAGCAGGATTAGGAGGCTGCTGGCTCTTAGCAGTGAGCTTTGCAGATGTTAGGGGCTGGCAAAGCAAAATCTGTAGCACATGAAAAAGTTGATCAGGTCTGACTCCCTCCTGCCGTGAGATTACTTTTCTCACTACAAAGCATTTCTCCTTGCCAGTAAGTTCAAAGTCCGTATGGGCATGAAGATAGCGCATTGTTCAACGACGCGCTGTTCTGCTGAGCAGCCGCCTCACTTATTCTCTGTCTCAGGTTATAAACAGCGCTGAGAAGCTGCAGAATTGCTCACAGCTTAAACTACGAAATCATGATAACCCAGTCTATCTCACCCTACTGCGAGCTCTGCTTTAATAATCCTACTTAATCATTAAACCACAATAAGAGTAAGCCAAGGAGTATAAGGAAAGAGCCAAGCCAAGGCATATCAGAGCACTGCTCGGAATCTGAACCGAACTCCGCTGGCTCCAAACATTGGGAGCCCTATCAGGGGATAGCAGAGCTGTTGTGTGAGAGGTTGGAAAGCTGTGCCACAAAATCTGTCTCTGCTGGGACTGGTGGAAGGAGGTAGAGCCAGCTGTGAGCTGCTCCTGCTGATCCTGGTGTGCAGTGTGCCCTATATACGTTCGCTCCCCAGGAGAGCAGCTTGTTATCTAGCACACACACTCCATGTGAGCTGTGCTGTTGACACAGATGCTTATGATTATTATTGAGTATAGCAGTGGGTGCTGCATGCTTTACCCTTTACAGAAGGGTACAAAGCAAGCAATCCATCCACGCACTCACTGACCACCTTGCTACATGCTATCTTATGGCAAACTGATTTTTTCTAAAGACATTTCTTACAGAGGTGGTGATAAAAAGAAAATGGGAAAAGTAGGAAAGCAACAAGAAACACCACTTGAAGAAGTGCCCACCACCAGCCACCCACCTGGTTACACTTAGAACCGGTCCCATGGACACACATGGGGCTCCCATTAACACTGGCAGGTTTCTCCATGTGTATGTGACAGACAGAACAGATTCGGTTCTCGTTGCTTTGACTTTTCCAGGATGCTCGATTTATTTGTGCATTTCAGGAAACAGGGCAGTACAGTCAGATGTCCTGTACCTGGTTTCCCATCCCCACCCCAAAAGAGAAATAGCTGTAGGCTGAAAGCACCACCCATTTCAGAAGATGACAGAGCCAAAGCCTTCCCAAGGCAAAGGACCAATGAATTGCCAGTATCACCTGAGTGAGGACTGACTGAAGAACTTCACCATCTGTGAAAATTTGGCCAAAAAGACAATGAGTCTAGTTAGTATTTACAGA
This sequence comes from Excalfactoria chinensis, assembly GCF_039878825.1. Lineage (NCBI taxonomy): Eukaryota > Metazoa > Chordata > Aves > Galliformes > Phasianidae > Excalfactoria > Excalfactoria chinensis. The sequence goes on along the minus strand of NC_092829.1, from coordinate 31,509,427 downwards.
TCAGTATAAGAAATTGGATGGGGGAACGCTCTCACCTCAGCTTTCTTGAAAGCAGGAGTGGACAGGACTGGTGCTGATGAGACCATTCCAGGGTCTTAGTTATTATGCAGAGAATAAACCCATTTTTTACAAATATGGGGTACATGTTGCATTCATTGTCTCACTACCACGTCTTGTAGGACTTGCCTGCAGCATGGAAGCATCCTGATATAGCTGTACAGTGCATCGTGTTGCTGTTACTGTAGTAACTTATTACTATCACACCTTGTATTGGCTTTATTGCTACAGTACCTGACACAAATACACCACAGATTGCCCACACATGCCTCCACTACTGCCTTACCCTCCAAACTAGTTTACTGCAGCGTCCTGTTGTGTCTTATTGCTGCATTACCAAAATGCTACTTTACTGCAGTGGCCTGTGATACCTTATTGCTACATTTATCCTGGTATTATTATGTCAGCTTACTGTGGCTTTTTATGGCTGCCCTGCTACCATTTTATTACAGTACTCTATGGGATTTTAGCACTGAGTTATACATACATAGAATGTACTAATCCATTTTCCTTAGCCTAACATTGCACTGACCTGCCAAACCCTCCTCGTGCTTGTCCTGGTGCTGGTCCACTACGATGTCCATTAATGCTCTGGATATTCCATTATCCAAATAACAGTGTACAGCTGTATTTCACAGCCATAGCCCTGCAGTTATGGGATGCTTGGTGGCTAGCTCTCACAGCGTGGAGATTGTAAAAGCTTTCCAGCCTGCTTTTCCTTGATACAGTGTCATTGAGAACATCAGGAGAGGTGGAAAACTGATTTCCTAACTCATCTTCTGGGCGATGAGGTAGCTGGAAGACATGGATGCTTATAAAGCAGCAGACTACTGCTTGCAGCACTCAGTGGGTGGTGCTCACTGGCAAGTGCGCAAGAGAAGCATCACTTGCAATAAGTGACGTTATTAAACAGCAGTAATTCAAGGATGCAGGTTGCATGGAAATAGTTACATGTTAGTGTTGTCATATGTGAAGAAAAAGACATGTGAACAGCCATTTGTACATGCTCCCGGGAGGAGGCCTTGTCTGCTCTCATGATGTTTGTCTCAGAGAAATTTGGGCAGGAAGCTAGGAGGGGAGCTCTCCCCTCTGCAGAGCATACGTAGCTCCATCCGCTCGGCTCACCACCGCTGAGCAGATTAGCTGTGCGAGTGTGCATTTAGATGGCAAGCTGTTCAGCATCCAGGCCCCCTGATGTATGCCCATATGTGTGCTCGCTGTCTGCAGTTCCCCCCATGCTCTCGGCCTTTCAAACCCAGCAAATTGCCTACAGGCAGCACACAGCATGTTCTTAGGTGTGGCACAGGGGGGCATGTGTGATTGTGCATGGCTGGACGACTGGGGCTGTTGCACAAAAACCCACTACTGCCAGAGAGGAGCCTTTGGCTGGGTGGTCAGCATGGAATGGACAGGTCCTGCTGAGATGGTTAAGTGACAATCAGCAAAGGTCCAAACGCCCCCATCAGAGGCAAAATGTCATCTGAATGTACAGGCACTGCCATGATGGTTCTGCAGTCCTGGAGCTCTCGTCTGCATTGTAGGACAAATTTGGTCAGAAGACCCCAGATAATAGGCTGATTATGGGAACTAGGTGAGTGTAAACAATAAATACCATACTCAGTACTCTACTGTATAGCCATGCAGGTTTAGAGAGTCCTATAGACCTTACATAAAACTGAGATCGGGCTGTCTGGGAAAAATAATTGAGGTATCAAAGTGAGAAAATTCATGGGTAAAAAGGGAAAGTCCTTTTACTGGTGGAAACTATGCTGACCTGATTTTGTGCATACATTAGCCTCAGATATTAGGATAATATTTGCCACAGAAATAAATACGGTCGGTAGCCAGCTGTCTAATTAGCGAGACATAATTTTGCCTAGATAGGAATGCAGACGTGTAGCCATATAGCAATTTCTACCACCTGCACAAAAGAAATAGCTTGGCTTGGCATGAGGGAAGAAGACCAAGTGTCTATTTTCACATACACTTCAGATCTGAACTGCTTAAGAAGTACAGGAGGTTTTGTGGTACTAAGTCAATTGAAATTGTAAGTTTTGTATATAGGCAGTATACTGTATGTGAATGCAATCCATTTTACATATCTGCAGCTAGTATAATGTGAGTCACTTCAGATCTGTCTTCATCCTAACCTCCATAATTCCAGTGTTCTGAAACGAGCTATTGGGTCATCTCTTGCAGTTGTATTTGTGGGTTCTACATCAGATGAATTACAGGCACCCAAGCATCTGCACAGCCACAAACTGCTTCTGCCAAGCCTTTCTCCATCACATCTCTCCTTGCTACAGACTGAATTTTGCTCACTATTACACATGCCTACAGTAGTTACTTTTCCCTGTATGTGCATGAACAGATTTTGGCCCTTTGTAATTAGGGCTACATTTCTTCTAAGTGGTTCAGCTCTACCTACTTGGAGTAAAACTTGAACATCCATCATTGAATAAGTATGCAAAACCTCAAATAAATAGAAAACCAAATACAATAGAAAACAACTCACTTTTAAATACCGCATGTGTGTCTGTGTGTTTGTTTGTGCATATGTGCATCGTACATCTAAAACACAACTACGTCAGGCAGTCTTGCACTAAACGTACATGCAGAGCAATCCCGCTGATGTCAGAGGATATGCACCAAGATCAGTCTGACGCAGTGGGGCAGATCCTCAGGTGATGTAAGCCACTCAAAGTCTCCTGCCTTTAGCTGAGGATCTGACCATTGTCTTTGGACATGCTACATGCCATTGGAAGGACAGCGAGTGACAAACTTAATGAGGGCCATTTTCCCCTGCTATTTTAAAGGAGGAGAGACATAGGAAAGAAGAAAACAAAGCTAAAGTCAATGGATCTGCAGGAGAGATGCATTTGATACTTTGTGGAAAGGAGCAGCAGCTTCCAGTAGATATTTTATTGGATCCAGATGGCCACAGGAAAAGGAGAAAATGGGATTGCAGTGGCATCTTTTATAGCCGTGTCTGTGCTAGGAAAAGAAGAGGTGAAGCAAAGCCACTGATCTCTCTCAGTTCCTCTTTCTCCAAGCAGTGGTGAGGTTTGTTTCCTTAAATAACAACACACCAAGCCCTTGCCTTGTTGCTTCCTGTCTACTGTGGCTTGTGCTCCTCCAAACCCAAGCAGGAATCCAAGTCCCTGTGCAGAGCTTGGTGTCGCTACGAAGCTGTGCGGATAAAGTGTTGATGTAATTGGTGACAGGCAGGCTGTCCCTCGCTGAGCTGCTCTCTGCTCCTGCTGTCCCCCGTGGCACCCTGCCCTCCCTGGTGGGGCGGCAGACTGGTGGGGTGGCTGTCAGGAGGACTGCATCAGACCCGTCAGGCGTTTGCTGGCCAGAGACTTTCCCTGGAGGAAGGCACAGACAGATGGACAGACAGACAGAGAGACCCACAGCGTGAGTGAAGCTGCTGCCACGAGGTTGGGACTATTAGATTGTTTGGTGAGGGTGTTTCAGTTACCTGCAGTTTTACCCCTGAATTTTGCAAGGTGAGTTGTGGCCAGTGATAGGCTAACTGGCCTCAGTCACTGCTTGTCCACCCCTGCGGACGCCACTTGTTCCTGGTCTCAACCCAGATACTGAACTGTTGACCACAACTCTTTGAATGAGACCATCCAGCCAATTCCAACTAGAGAAGTTGTTTGATCATCTTGCAACAAATTCAGAGTGCAAAGGGAAGGAAAATCAGAACTGGCATGCAGTTTATACCCACAGAGTACGGAAAATCAGTAGCTTAGGATGGTAATTCACCCCAAATACTCTTCAAAACCAGGTGGCCACATCCAAATTACCTACTGAAATAGTCCTGTGTTTGTGACTCCTGTTCTCAGACTCTGAAGTGTGGCATTTGATCCAGGCCAAACCTCTGCCAAAGATCATATGAGCAGTTTGAACAGATCCAGGTCTGCTTGCTAGTTCAACGCATTAACACTCCAAGAAAAAAGGACCCCTCAGCCTCTTTGCTTCCTCATCTCTTCCCACTCAGAACTACAGCAGGAGGATGCAGCAGCTCTTTGCAGAAGCCTGATGTCACCACTCAGGTGTGCAGCCTTTACCAAGAAATATGCTGGGCTGCCCAAACACACAGAGCTTAACATGACCACACTCTGCTGTGACAAACAGCTCTGTCACTTGGGCCATCCCTCCTGGAACAGGAGAGCCACCACCACCATCCTGCAGGCTCTCTCCTGGGGCCCAGCTGCTGTGTGGCACTGCTGCTGTTTAAGATAAGCCTACTTTCTTTCACTGTAGATCAAATTTCTGGTTATTCTCATTTTTGAATGTGCTCCTGGGGAACTTGGGACAGTGCAGTCTCAGGGGGTGGGTAATAAGTTCTCTGCCACCAGTGAAAGGGTGCTGAGAAAGTATTGATTCTTAAATCCAGTTTGAAGGAAAAGAAGGTAAACATCCAGATGTTAACTTCTGGAGGCATAACATGGCTGGTTTTAGGAAAAAAGCATTTCTACCCATGCTTGAATAGTTCCTTAGGGGAAAAAAAAAGAAAGAAAAAAAAAAAAAAAAAAAAAGAATACTCATTGGGTTTTTATAATGGCCATTCAGTCAGGCCCTAGATAATGGCAGCCAGGCAGCTTCTCTGTTATCTTCTCTGTGGCAGGCAGCTGGGGACATGCCAGCTCCTGCCTCAGCATCCAGTTTGGCAGTGCAAGATGCTGCAGCTATCCCTCACAGCTTCCTCTGGCACTGCAGGCGCAGCTCCTGGCTCTGCAGTGGGCTCAATCCTGTGGGTCTGGCCCAGTCCTGGCTGGCACAGCAGCGGCAAAATGGGTGGAGAAAGGAGCCAGCACACATAGATTAACACTGAGAGAGCTTTAGAATACATACTGCTCTGCTTTGGTTCCTCAGAGGCCTCCAGACACTGACACATTTGTTCCAACCCAAGGCAGAAGGTGGGGATCAGCTTCATTTCTGGGGCCTGAATGGGGTGAGCACCTGCAGGGTGGAGGTTACTGGGATGAGGGCAACTGCTTTGGGATTCTCTTCTCAAAGATATACCAACCAGTCCCTGTTATTTCTGCATCTTTTTAATCTTCCCATGCTTCTGTAGCACGAGGTCCAGAAGGAGACACAGCACATTTGGGAGTACTGTATTTTGCTTTTCATCATGCAGAGGATACAGCCTAAACCCCAGCTCACGAGACATGCTTTGGTGTCTCTGGAAAGAAGTGCCCTGCAGTGTGGCGGCCATGTGACAGGTGAGGCTGGCCCCTGTCACCTCAGATGGCCAGGATAACACAAATCTGTGTATCTTGCAGCCAAAGAGTGGCTCCTACCTAGAAGGAGCACCTCCGATGCCTCGCTCTGGGGGTCTTTGCATCTCAGCCATCCACGAATGCCCGTGTCAGGCAGATGGAGGCTGCTCCAGGAGTGTGGTCACACCATGACATAGCTGGGGCAAAGTATGCCAGAGAACTTCAAGGGTCCTTTTGGGTCTGACCTGGTGTTGGGTCAGGATTCCCTCAGTGAGATCATTGACGAGTAGATGAAAGTTTAGGTCATTACAAAAGACCTCACGTTTTCTTTAAAAAGGCTTGGCCAAGATAAATGATTTTTTTTCCTTCCACGTGTCTTTGTTAAGCTGGAAGCCAGCTGCTGGCCCGCATCTCTAGCTCTCCTTTCCCCACTGCACAAAAATGTCTCCAGCTCCTGCCTTATTTCCAGAAGTTTCACCTAAGCTTTGCTGACAAAGCACAATGTCTTGAGCTCAGCACACTACAGCGCTTCTTTTACAGTCATACAAAGTACAACCTGGAGTAACCCAAGAAAAAAGTCAGGAAATTCTTAATAAACCTCCTGAAAGTTCCCTCCAGAAGGTGGCTTCCAAGCTCTGGGGCCCACCCTCCCACTCAGCCATGTGGCTGGGAGGGGACCAGTCAGCCCCTGGGACCAGCAGGGCTCTCACCACTGCCTGCTGAAGCAACCCACAGGCTGCCAGATGTGCACAGCACCTTCTATGGCCAAGCATTTCCTGAGCAGCTACAAAACTAAAATATAAAGTGCAATTAGCAGTTATCTGAATGAAGCAGAATTCAGCAACTTAATACAGACAAAAAATCAAGTAAGAGGGGGAAAAAAACCAATCATCTGGGACTGACAGAAAAATGAGGCAGATCTCCTTTCAAATCTCTTGTAAAAGCCACCACTTTCCACCTTGCTCTTTGCCAGCACTTTGCCCAGCTAAGAGAGAAGGCAAAGGCTGTGAACTATCTTTTTTCATAGGTAGACAGTTTAGTTTTGTCCCATGCCTGTAGTTTCACACAAGTGGCATGCTGTGCCCAGCACACAGCACAGCTCACGTGCACAACATGTAGTCACTCACCACCAGCAGCATGCACAGGCCAGCACTCCCATGCACCCCATCAGGCACTTACCTGAACAATGGGCAGTGTTTGTCACCAGTAGTGAGGCCAACGAAGCATGTGGGACGCTGCTGGTGCTCCAGCACTGGCTCATCTCTTTACCACAGCAAATCAAACCAAGCACTGTTATGCCACTCCACTCTGTGCTCCTCACCCACCCACTTAGGACTCTGCTACAACTGACTCCACTGATTGTTCTCCATCTCTTTCTGCCCTCAGGTGCTGTCACATCCCCAACCAGAAGCATCACTTTCCTGGGAGAGAGGCCTTCCCCTGGGGAGCAGTACATCCCCATCCCTCTGTAAGACCACAGCAGAGGACTGGGGCTGCTCTGTGCACCACTGGAGGTGAGCAAATCTCTCTCCCACCAGCTGCAATTTGAACTTTTTCACATGCTGACAGATACCACACAATTCTGTAACATTTAGCTACCGTACTTTGGGAACTCTGGGAGTGGGCAGGCAGCGTCCTGCCACCAACCCTAACCCCCAGAGGAGATTTCCAGGGCCCTAGCCTTGCCAGCACCCCCTGGTTCTCAGTGTTAGAGTAGATCTTGGGGAAATCTTATTCTTGTGTCATGAAAAAATATATATATTTTATTAGTTTTTTTTTTTTTTTTAAATGAAAACATACACTGCAAACATAAAATAAGCAACACATTAACAAAGTTAAGTACAAAGCAGAGTTAAAAGCAAACAATAAAGGTAAACAGCTTAGTTCAATGCAAAATAAACACAAACTATGAACAGATATCACTTAAGCACACAAAATGTCATGGACAAGACCACGAATTCCATGCTGACACAGACTGAACACTGGACCTGCTGTAGAGGGCAAGCACAATGGCAGTATGCAGAACGCCCACCCACAGCCACCAGCACCATGTCAAGAGTCACCCCAACACAATGCAGCGTGAGCCTGCTGCTGGTACTGAGGTGTCTAAGCTGCTCTGCACTGCTGCTGCTCGCAGCTCTGCTAACCAGGGTATGGCTTCTACATCTGACATCCCCATTTCAGTTTATCCCCTTTTTCAATTTATATAATGGAACGTAGAAGCAGATCAGTGCTGTAGTCCAATTAAAATCATTATCATCCATCCCCACTTCGTTTTTTGAGATTTTCCTATGCTTTCTAAGCAGGTGCTATGCTTTGCTTTCAGAATCCCCGGTGTACCACTACATGTAAAAAAAGGAACATATATGAGCCCAGTACTCACCTTCCCCTCAACCAGCTCCATGAATGCTGGGGCTCTTCTCAGCTCTCTCAGAATACCAGGAAAATGGCTGAAGCCCTCTTCTGCTAGGGAGCAGTTTGGGTCCTGTGTATCTAAAAATGTGTCAGGGTCCATGTTGGCATTAGTTCAAGCAGTCTGTAGACTGCTCCAACTCATCCTGTGGAGGGATGGCCCTAAGAGACCACACAGTTCCAGTGCCAAGTGTTCACCATGGTGTTGCATGGGACAGATAGCCCAGATCCTGTCCAGTATAGAACTGCCTGGGCAAGTGCAGCTCAGTGGTGTTTGAGAACCTGCCTTAAAACGTGCCTCATCCCTGGCTGTTTCACAGAGCCCTTCTAGGTGTCAGTCCATCCCTGCTGCAGCATGCCTGCTTGAAAGGTGCTGCCTGTTGGTGCTGGAATATCAGCCTGTCTGAAATCACTGAGGTACCCAAGCCCTCTCCCCAGAAATCCTTGCTGAGGCCATGATTCAGTAACTGCAGCATGTGGAAGGTAGTTTTATCTTCTAGAATTTGTATGCAGCTGGAATAAAAGGCAGTAAATGAATAGTAAGCATCTCCTGAACTCCATAAAGGGCCTTTCATTCAGAAGGATTCCAAAGATGGTACACACAGGGATCACTCACACAGGGATCACTCACCCAGGGCAGGAGCAGAAACCTCTGGGGCCAACACTGTGGCCATCCTGTGCCAGCAGAACCACACAGCAGCATTTAAAGGATGGGAAGTGAAGAGTAACTTACCCATAAGAAATGAAGAATATTTACCTTTTGAAGTAGACCTGGATACCAAATAGATAACACAACGTACATGCAATACATGCAACCCGCCATTTCCTGAACTGCACATGCAGCATAAACTTATCCAGCCCACACATTGTACAGGTAGGGCACTATGTGGGTACCAGGAACAGGTGAACTGCACAGAAGCATGCTGAGACCTGTCAGTACATGCACTAACACCCCAGGCACACGACCCCCAGCAGGAGCCAGCCACTGACCGGTTACTGCACATAACAGGCAAGTTGTCAGTGCACACTGGGTCCACTCATGCTTCAGGTATGTTCTGGTGCTTCCCACACCTACAGAACACAAGTACCTTTTCCCACTAGAGACAGTATTTGTTAATGACTTGAGTACAGGAATAAGCAAATTTTCTTTTTAAGTAAGACATCATCCAAAGATAAAAATAACTGTTTTTCCAGATGGCTTTTCTTGGTGCCAAATCTAAGAAGCTTTGGCATCCATTCCTATATCCTTTCCTTCTAACTGTCTGTTCTTGACACCCATTTCATCAGCATTTCAGGGTATCACCTTCTACTATCCACACTTTATCTCACTGTATTTTCTAGCCATAAAGGCTTAAACTTTTGGCTTTATTATATTGCAGGTCATGAATACTTTCCATTCCCTCAAAGGCAGTTATCTATTTATGCAATTAGGTAGAGCTGTGAAAGTGAAAAAGTAGAAAAGCTGGTAAGTGTATGACAGTTCTATGACATTATCAAGGAGCCAGCTGAAAAGAGAGAAATGATGATATCAGACAGCAATTCCTCCTCCAGTCCTATGCTTCAAACTGCGTTCATGGTTAGTATTTGTAACACGTCACAGTGACACACAGCTGCACAGAATATACAGTTCAGCTGAGAAAGGTGAGACCCTACTGATAGATTTTACATCTGTGATTTCATACTCACGAATTAAGAATAAGGACTGGGAGAGTCAGAGTCCAAGACTTGGACTGTGATCCAACAGTAGACAAAACAAGAGGACATAAAAATCTGAGCAGCACAGGGCAGTAGCAGTGACCAAGGGATGAAGTCATGGATTGGGAATACAGGAAAGTGGGAGCAGGGGTAACAAGACATAGTTGGAGGAGAATACTGCTGAGTGCATCTGGGAAGGGGCAGCCATGTAGGCAGGGTAGACAATAAGGCTATCGTAGCTGCATAATGCAAGGGAATGGATAAACACTGACTAAGCACAGGACTTGAGGCTTTGCAGAGTACTGTAGCTTCACCACGCTGAATTGGGATGCACATACAGGCCTGAACCAAGGACAGTTCAGCATGAAATCACTAAGAAATACCAGAAAATTAAAGTGGAGGAAGTGCTACTGTGACAATACTGTTTGAATCATTGCAAGAAGGAGTGCACTTCAGACATCAGGCAGTAATTATATCAAATATATATAACATACATCAAATACAGGCTCTCCAGTAATATTCGTGTTCCTAGAAAACTCATCTCTCTATAAGAAACCATGGAAGGACACTGGCTTCACAGACACCAGGGAACTGTGTGTGGGACTCTGTCTGCAAGGGTTCTGGATGAAAATGCAAACACCAACTGCTGCTACCTCAGGGACTTACAGCAGCTCCTGCTGACCGGCCCCTACCTGCTGCCTCCTTCAGTTCTGTCTCACATGGCTAACGAAGCTGAGCCCCTCTGTTGATTCAGTTCTTCAACTAAATCTGAGAACAGAGACAAACCTTGGTCTTCATTGACTTGCTGTCCTGTATAAGATGCCCTATCCATAATGCCCAAGGTCCTTTAAATGAAAGCTCATTAGAGAAGTTCTATTCTTGCGTTCTTGACCTACAGCCCAATCCCCATGTAAGCCAACACAGACCACCTCTTCTTTCACCTCATTCTTTCTGCAATGAGTTCAATTTACCGCTTGGAAATACTCCCTGATTCCTTGGATACATTTCACAGTGCATCTCTCTTCTGTACCTGATATCTTCTACTATGCTAAATTTAAAATAAATTTCCTGAGTCTCTCAGTCTCACTGCATACTTACATTTCCCTTAAAAGGTACCAGGAGGCTCCTTTTCCTATTTAATATTGCACTTCTTACAAACAGTAACAGTGAAAGATAAAATACAGGCTATAGTTTACCATACGCAAGCATAGGTGGCAAGCAGCTATGACGTGTCTCTACAAATCATGCCAGTGCATATGCTGCAGTAGCCAACTACTGCTTGAGGAAAGAGGTAGGGCAAAGAAAACACAGGTAGGAGATGTTCCATAGGCTCCAATATGTAGCCCAAAGTCTGGCATTTGCATTTTTGGCAGCAGCTGCTGGTTTTGCCATGTCCTACCACTCTTCTTTCATATTAACCAATGGAAGAGACAAGCAGGAACTTTCTCATCTTATTCAGGTACAGAACTTTCTCAACCCAGGAACACAACAACTAACAGCATGCAATGTCAGATGGTTCACACAGCAGTTATGACAATTTCAAACAAAGACTATATCCAATATCTGGCAACATTCTTAAGGCATAGAGACCAAGAACTCCAGTACTCTCAAAAGCTCTGTGAGTGTCTTTTGTTCACAAACAAGAGTCAGCTGGGAATAAAATGCAGAGATGTGCTCAGTACTGTGTTAGTGTCTCAATACCGAGCTGGAAAATTTAACACCAGTTTACTTACAAGAGATATTCCTTCCTTGGAATAGTGTGATTTTAAAAAGTTCAAAATCAAGTCAGAATATCACGACCCAGGTTTATCACTTGAAGTTACCTGCTGAGACCAGTATCCCCATAATCCCTGTTACTGCTGAGTAACCACTGATGCTTTAGAGAGAGGACTCAAGATGGTGCAAGGTACAACAAAGGGAAATAATAATAATCATTCTTGTTTCCCTTTCCATTAAATAGCCACCAGCACAAGTTAGGAAGAGACCTGGTAGCATCCTCTGCAAGACTACAACACCAGTGGTTTCCCTAAACGTACTCATTACAATATATTTTCCTTCCACTCTCAGCCCTGAAGGATCATCTCAGCTTATGAGAACTAAGCTTCTGTCTGATTATTAAATCATTTCTAAAGCAGATGGGAAACTACTGTGGTTTAAACAGCTAGGCTGAGACTGCATGGCTAAAAATAGTATAGCAGGCTCCTTTTAATTAGTAAGATGATCAGATATGACAGAAGAGAGAGATGTAGATATATGGATTTGTGTGTGTGTATGTCTTTAAAATTAAGTTATTACCTCAGTAACAAGTATTATTTATAACATATATGATACATGATGTCTGATTTTTATGATGTCATTTATCTTCACTTGGGCGAGAAGACAGGCTAACTCTGCTTTCATAATGTCAATCCTTGCTATATTCTAAAGGAAAAGTGTAATAAGATAAACCTGCCACTGTGTGCAGTGCCGTCATTTTTTAAATGAGGTGGATTAGTAAGTGCTCTAGTGCAACAGACTGTCAGATCTGCAATGTGTTGCCCAGAGCAAGTGCAGCTTCCCGAGGCCAACCTTGTCCCTTAGAGCGCATAGAAGAGCCAGTCCAGCTTTGCACCTCTGACTTCACAGCCAAGAGCCAAGCACAAGGCTGAAGGGATCAGAGACTGCTATGTCTACCCTACTGCTGTGCTGCTGTGAACTTCTCAAAGCCTGAATGGTGAATCTGGGAGCAGAATTTGCTACTTGGTGTAAATATTTCGGCGTAGTTTATTTAAAAAAAAAAATAAAATCTTGCCTGTTCCTCTTTCTGGCAAACTCTTACAAAGTAGTAAATATGCAGATGGGCACAGTGTTATATTTTGTATCAACATACTTCAAATGTGTGCATATGCATTAGCTATATAAATACATTCCTCAGGAAGCCCGCCAGAGGATATACTACAAAGCTCTGCTTTTGGTTTGTATGTGCACCAGAAAGAAGCCCTCCAGGTTTATCTGCTATACGATAGCTCACACTTACCTGCAGTTTCCCCTTTTCTATCTGGATGTACAAATGTTTCATATTTATACACTGTGTGTACATATATAGCATGTATATATATGAATATACATAAATACATAGAGACAGGCAAGTAAAAACATATGTACTGTATATACACAGTCCAACATCTTTGCTATAAAGCTGAATATCACAGTGGTGTGCCAAAACTGTACAACGTATCAAGTCAAAACATACTTGATCGAAAGCAACACCAGAACAAATTGTTGATATACCTTCAGTGCTAGCTCTCTGCTGTCCCATGAACACTGCTGATCCCATCCTGCACCCCTCCCCTACCTCTGCCAGCCTTTCCCAACAAGCCAACTGTGCTACTGCAGGATGGGGGCACCCCAAGATGCATGCAATACACTGGGAGCAGAAGGAAGCCAAGCTTTGCCCTCTTTCTCTAGAAAATCATTGGAGCCCAAGTAGCTGGAGGTCAGAGACTGGTGAAGGATGAGAGGAGAGGACCTCTGCCCACTGTCCTTGAGATCTCAGCATGCCCTTATCTAAGAGGTTTACCAGCATCACATTTCTTGCTGTTACCGCATTCCTTTTCAGGTGTTGGTACTACAAGCAAGTCAAAGGGTATCACACATCATTACTTACATGAGTACTGACAAATGGGGGCAACGGAGGGAGTGGCCGCGT